>NC_092379.1:74184005-75474005 GCF_030028105.1 Mobula birostris
TCACTCTCTCTCTCTCTCATGGTCACTCTCTCTCTCTCACTCTCTCATGGTCACACTCTCTCTCACACTCTCTCTCTCTCATGGTCACTCTCTCTCTCTCACTCTCTCTCTCATGGTCACACTCTCTCTCATCGTCACTCTCTCTCTCTCATGGTCACACTCTGTCTATCTCTCGCTCTCTCTCTAATGGTTACTCTCTCTCACTCTCTCTCTCTGATGGTCACTCTCTCAGTCCCTCTCTCTCTCACTCTCTCCCTCTCTAATGGTTACTCTCTCTCTCTCATGGTCACTCTCACTCTCTCTCTCTCTCATGGTCACTCTCTCTCTCTCTCACTTTCTCTGTCTCTCATGGTCACTCTCTCTCTCTCTCATGGTCACTCTCTCTCACTTTCACTTTCTCTCTCTCTCATGGTCACTCTCTCCCTCATGGTCACTCTCTCTCTCTCTCATGGTCACTCTCTCTCTCTCTCACTCTCTCTCTCATGGTCACTCTCACTCTCTCTCTTTCATGATCACTCTCATGGTCACTCTCTCTCTCTCTCCTTCTCATGGTCACTCTCGGTCTCTCTCTCTCTCTCTCTCATGGTCAGTCTCTCTCTGGACTCACTCTCTCTCTCGCTCTCACTCTCTCATGGTCAGTCTCTCTCTCTCACTCTTTCTCTCGCTTTCACTCTCTCTCACACTCTCTCTCCCTCGCATGGTCACTCTCTCTCACACTCATGGTCACTCTCTCTCTCTCTCATGGTCACTCTCTCTCTCAGTCTCTCTCTCTCTCACTCTTTCTCACTCTCATGGTCACTCTCTCTCTCACTCTCATGGTCACTCTCTCTCTCTCTCACTCCCTCTCATTTTCACTCTCTCTCTCTCTCTCTCTCATGGTCCCTCTCTGTCTCTCTCTCACTCTCACACTCTCTCTCTCTTTCATGGTTACTCTCACTCTCTCTCTCATGGTCATTCTCTCTCTCAGTCTCTTTCTCTCTCACTCTCTCTCTCATGGTCACCTCTCTCTCTCACTCGTTCTCTCTCACTCTCACTCTCTCTCTCTCATTCTCTCTCATGGTCACTCTCACTCTCTCTCCCTCTCATGGTCACTCTCTCTCTCTCTCATGGTCACTCTCTGTCTCTCTCTCACTCTCTCGCTCTCTCTCATCGTCAGCCTCTCTCCTCTCTCACTCTCTCTCTCTCACTCTCTTTCTCCCTCTCTCTCTCTCTCAGTCTGTCTCTCTCTCTGATGGTCACTCTCTATCGCTCTTATGGTCACTCTCTCTCTCTCACTCTCTCACTCTCATGGTCACTCTCTATGGCTCTTATGGTCGCTCTCTCTCTCTCTCTCATGGTCACTCTCTCTCTCTCACTCTCTCGCTCATGGTCATTCACTCTCTCATGGTCACTCTCTCTCTCATGGCCTCTCTCTCCTCTCTGGCTCTCACAGTCACTCTCTCTCTCTCTCTCATGGTCACTCTCTCTCTCTCTCTCTCTCTCATCGTCACTCTCTCTCTCTCATGGTCACACTCTGTCTATCTCTCGCTCTCTCTCTAATGGTTACTCTCTCTCTCTCATGGTTACTCTCTCTCACTCTACCTCTCTGATGGTCACTCTCTCAGTCCCTCTCTCTCTCACTCTCTCCCTCTCTAATGGTTACTCTCTCTCTCTCATGGTCACTCTCACTCTCTCTCTCTCTCATGGTCACTCTCTCTCTCTCTCACTTTCTCTGTCTCTCATGGTCACTCTCTCTCTCTCTCATGGTCACTCTCTCTCTCACTTTCACTTTCTCTCTCTCTCATGGTCACTCTCTCCCTCATGGTCACTCTCTCTCTCTCTCATGGTCACTCTCTCTCTCTCACTCTCTCTCTCATGGTCACTCTCACTCTCTCTCTTTCATGATCACTCTCATGGTCACTCTCTCTCACTCTCCTCATGGTCACTCTCGGTCTCTCTCTCTCTCTCTCATGGTCAGTCTCTCTCTGTCTCACTCTCTCGCTCTCACTCTCTCATGGTCAGTCTCTCTCTCTCTCACTCTTTCTCTCGCTTTCACTCTCTCTCACACTCTCTCTCCCTCGCATGGTCACTCTCTATCTCCCTCATGGTCACTCTCTCACACTCTCACTTTCTCTCTCTCTCTCTCTCTCTCTCTCTCTCATGGTCACTCTCTCTCACTCTCACTCTCTCTCTCATGGTCACTCTCTCTCTCTCATGGTCACTTTCTCTCTCTCCCTCTCATGGTCACTCTCTCTCTCTTTCTCATGGTCACTCTCTCTCTCCTCTTATGGTCACTCTCTCTCTCTCTCTCCCATGGTCACTCTCTCTCTCTCACTCTCTCATGGTCACACTCTCTCTCGCACTCTCTCTCTCTCTCATGGTCACTCTCTCTCTCTCTCTCATGGTCACCCTCTCTCACTCTCTCCCTCTCTCATGGTCACTCTCTCTCTCTCTCTCACTCTCTCTCTCTCTCTCTCACTCTCACTCTCTCTCTCTCTCTCTCCTGGTCACTTTCTCTCTCTCTCTCTCTTTCTCATGATCACTCTCTCTCTCTCTCTTTCTCCCTCTCATGGTCACTCTCTCTCACTCTCTCTCATGGTCACTCTCTGTCTCTCTCTCACTCTCTCTCTCTCTCTCTCTCTCATGGTTAGTCCTCTCTCTCACACACTCTCTCTCCCTCTCACGGTCACTCTCGCTCTCTCTCACTTTCTCTCTGTCTCTCATGGTCACTCTCTCTCACTCTCACTTTCTCTCTCTCTCTCATGGTCACTCTCTCTCTCTCTCATGGTCACTCTCACTCTCTTTCATGATCACTCTCTCTCTCTCTCTCTCATGGTCACTCTCTGTCTCTCTCTCACTCTCACACTCTCTCTCTCTTTCATGGTTACTCTCACTCTCTCTCTCATGGTCATTCTCTCTCTCAGTCTCTTTCTCTCTCACTCTCTCTCTCATGGTCACTCTCTCTCTCACTCTCGCTCTCTCTCACTCTCACTCTCTCTCTCTCATTCTCTCTCTCATGGTCACTCTCACTCTCTCTCCCTCTCATGGTCACTCTCTCTCTCTCTCATGGTCAGCCTCTCTCCTCTCTCACTCTCTCTCTCTCACTCTCTTTCTCCCTCTCTCTCTCTCTCTCAGTCTGTCTCTCTCTCTGATGGTCACTCTCTATCGCTCTTATGGTCACTCTCTCTTTCTCACATGGTCACTCTCTCTCTCTCACTCTCTCACTCTCATGGTCACTCTCTATGGCTCTTATGGTCGCTCTCTTTCTCTCTCTCATGGTCACTCTCTCTCTCTGACTCACTCGCTCATGGTCATTCACTCTCTCATGGTCACTCTCTCTCTCATGGGCTCTCTCTCTCTCTGGCTCTCACGGTCACTCTCTCTCTCTATCTCATGGTCACTCTCTCTCTCTCTCATGGTCACTCTCTCTCTCTCACTCTCTCATGGTCACACTCTCTCTCACACTCTCTCTCTCTCATGGTCACTCTCTCTCTCTCACTCTCTCTCTCATGGTCACACTCTCTCTCATCGTCACTCTCTCTCTCTCATGGTCACACTCTGTCTATCTCTCGCTCTCTCTCTAATGGTTACTCTCTCTCACTCTCTCTCTCTGATGGTCACTCTCTCAGTCCCTCTCTCTCTCACTCTCTCCCTCTCTAATGGTTACTCTCTC
This sequence comes from Mobula birostris, assembly GCF_030028105.1. NCBI lineage: Eukaryota > Metazoa > Chordata > Chondrichthyes > Myliobatiformes > Myliobatidae > Mobula > Mobula birostris. The sequence goes on from NC_092379.1 coordinate 74,187,658, forward strand.
TCTCTCATGGTCACTCTCACTCTCTCTCTCTCTCATGGTCACTCTCTCTCTCTCTCACTTTCTCTGTCTCTCATGGTCACTCTCTCTCTCTCTCATGGTCACTCTCTCTCACTTTCACTTTCTCTCTCTCTCATGGTCACTCTCTCCCTCATGGTCACTCTCTCTCTCTCTCATGGTCACTCTCTCCCTCTCTCACTCTCTCTCTCATGGTCACTCTCACTCTCTCTCTTTCATGATCACTCTCATGGTCACTCTCTCTCTCTCTCCTTCTCATGGTCACTCTCGGTCTCTCTCTCTCTCTCTCTCATGGTCAGTCTCTCTCTGTCTCACTCTCTCTCTCGCTCTCACTCTCTCATGGTCAGTCTCTCTCTCTCACTCTTTCTCTCGCTTTCACTCTCTCTCACACTCTCTCTCCCTCGCATGGTCACTCTCTCTCACTCTCATGGTCACTCTCTCTCTCTCTCATGGTCACTCTCTCTCTCAGTCTCTCTCTCTCTCACTCTTTCTCACTCTCATGGTCACTCTCTCTCTCACTCTCTCTCACTCTCATGGTCACTCTCTCTCTCTCTCTCTCCCTCTCATTTTTACTCTCTCTCTCTCTCTCTCTCTCATGGTCCCTCTCTGTCTCTCTCTCACTCTCACACTCTCTCTCTCTTTCATGGTTACTCTCACTCTCTCTCTCATGGTCATTCTCTCTCTCAGTCTCTTTCTCTCTCACTCTCTCTCTCTCATGGTCACTCTCTCTCTCACTCGTTCTCTCTCACTCTCACTCTCTCTCTCTCATTCTCTCTCATGGTCACTCTCACTCTCTCTCCCTCTCATGGTCACTCTCTCTCTCTCTCATGGTCACTCTCTGTCTCTCTCTCACTCTCTCGCTCTCTCTCATGGTCAGCCTCTCTCCTCTCTCACTCTCTCTCTCTCACACTCTCTTTCTCCCTCTCTCTCTCTCTCAGTCTGTCTCTCTCTCTGATGGTCACTCTCTATCGCTCTTATGGTCACTCTCTCTTTCTCACATGGTCACTCTCTCTCTCTCACTCTCTCACTCTCATGGTCACTCTCTATGGCTCTTATGGTCGCTCTCTCTCTCTCTCTCATGGTCACTCTCTCTCTCTCACTCTCTCGCTCATGGTCATTCACTCTCTCATGGTCACTCTCTCTCTCATGGCCTCTCCCTCTCTCTGGCTCTCACGGTCACTCTCTCTCTCTCTCTCATGGTCACTCTCTCTCTCTCTCTCTCTCATGGTCACTCTCTCTCTCACTCTCTCTCTCATGGTCACACTCTCTCTCATCGTCACTCTCTCTCTCTCATGGTCACACTCTGTCTATCTCTCGCTCTCTCTCTAATGGTTACTCTCTCTCTCTCATGGTTACTCTCTCTCACTCTATCTCTCTGATGGTCACTCTCTCAGTCCCTCTCTCTCTCACTCTCTCCCTCTCTAATGGTTACTCTCTCTCTCTCATGGTCACTCTCACTCTCTCTCTCTCTCATGGTCACTCTCTCTCTCTCTCATGGTCACTCTCTCTCTCTCTCACTTTCTCTGTCTCTCATGGTCACTCTCTCTCTCTCTCATGGTCACTCTCTCTCACTTTCACTTTCTCTCTCTCTCATGGTCACTCTCTCCCTCATGGTCACTCTCTCTCTCTCTCATGGTCACTCTCTCTCTCTCACTCTCTCTCTCATGGTCACTCTCACTCTCTCTCTTTCATGATCACTCTCATGGTCACTCTCTCTCACTCTCCTCATGGTCACTCTCGGTCTCTCTCTCTCTCTCTTATGGTCAGTCTCTCTCTGTCTCACTCTCTCGCTCTCACTCTCTCATGGTCAGTCTCTCTCTCTCACTCTTTCTCTCGCTTTCACTCTCTCTCACACTCTCTCTCCCTCGCATGGTCACTCTCTATCTCCCTCATGGTCACTCTCTCACACTCTCACTTTCTCTCTCTCTCTCTCTCATGGTCACTCTCTCTCACTCTCACTCTCTCTCTCATGGTCACTCTCTCTCTCTCATGGTCACTTTCTCTCTCTCCCTCTCATGGTCACTCTCTCTCTCTTTCTCATGGTCACTCTCTCTCTCCCTCTTATGGTCACTCTCTCTCTCTCTCTCCCATGGTCACTCTCTCTCTCTCACTCTCTCATGGTCACACTCTCTCTCGCACTCTCTCTCTCTCTCATGGTCACTCTCTCTCTCTCTCTCATGGTCACCCTCTCTCACTCTCTCCCTCTCTCATGGTCACTCTCTCTCTCTCTCACTCTCTCTCTCTCTCTCTCTCACTCTCACTCTCTCTCTCTCTCTCTCCTGGTCACTTTCTCTCTCTCTCTCTCTTTCTCATGATCACTCTCTCTCTCTCTCTTTCTCCCTCTCATGGTCACTCTCTCTCACTCTCTCTCATGGTCACTCTCTGTCTCTCTCTCACTCTCTCTCTCTCTCTCTCTCTCATGGTTAGTCTCTCTCTCACACACTCTCTCTCCCTCTCACGGTCACTCTCGCTCTCTCTCACTTTCTCTCTGTCTCTCATGGTCACTCTCTCTCACTCTCACTTTCTCTCTCTCTCTCATGGTCACTCTCTCTCTCTCTCTCATGGTCACTCTCACTCTCTTTCATGATCACTCTCTCTCTCATGGTCACTTTCTCTCTCTCTCTCTCTCTCTCCCTCTCATGGTCACTCTCTGTCTCTCTCTCACTCTCACTCTCTCTCTCTCTCTCATGATCAGTCTCTCTCTCACTCTTTCTCTCGCTCTCACTCTCTCTCTCTCTCATGGTCAGTCTCTCTCTCACTCTCTCTCTCGCTTTCACTCTCTCTCACACTCTCTCTCCCTCTCATGGTCACCCTCTCTCTCTCTCTCTAATGGTCTCTCTCTCTCTCTATCTCTCTCTCATGGTTACTCTCTCTCTCCCTCATGGTCACTCTCTCTCACTCTCACTTTCTGTCTCTCATGGTCATTCTCTCTCATTCTCATTTTCTCTCTCTCTCTCATGGTCACTCTCTCCCTCATGGTCACTCTCTCTCACTCTCTCTCTCATGGTCATTCTCTCTGTCATGGTCACTCTCTCTCTCTCTCTCTCATAGTCACTCTCTGTCTCTCTCTCACTCTCTCTCTCTCTCTCTCATGGTCAGTCTCTCTCTCTCACACTCTCGCTCTCACTCTGTCTCTCTGTCTCACACACTCTCTCTCCCTCTCATGGTCACTCTATCTCTCTATCACTTTCTCACTCTCTCTCACTCTCACTTTCTCTCTCTCTCTCTCATGGTCACTCTCACCCTCATGGTCACTCTCTCTCACTCTCACTCTCTCTCTCTCATGGTAACTCTCTCTCACTCTCATGGTCACTCTCTCTCTCTCATGGTCACTCTCTCTCTCAGTCTCTCTCTCTCTCACTCTTTCTCACTCTCATGGTCACTCTCTCTCTCACTCTCGCTCTCTCTCTCTCTCACTCTCTCTCCCTCTCATGGTCACTCTCTCTCTCTCTCACTTTCTCTGTCTCTCATGGTCACTCTCTCTCTCTCTCATGGTCACTCTCTCTCACTTTCACTTTCTCTCTCTCTCATGGTCACTCTCTCCCTCATGGTCACTCTCTCTCTCTCTCATGGTCACTCTCTCTCTCTCTCACTCTCTCTCTCATGGTCACTCTCACTCTCTCTCTTTCATGATCACTCTCATGGTCACTCTCTCTCTCTCTCTCCTTCTCATGGTCACTCTCGGTCTCTCTCTCACTCTCTCATGGTCAGTCTCTCTCTCTCACTCTTTCTCTCGCTTTCACTCGCTCTCACACTCTCTCTCCCTCGCATGGTCACTCTCTCTCACTCTCATGGTCACTCTCTCTCTCTCTCATGGTCACTCTCTGTCTCTCTCTCACTCTCTCTCTCTCTCTCTCATGGTCAGTCTCTCTCTCTCACTCTCTCGCTCTCACTCTGTCTCTCTGTCTCACACACTCTCTCTCCCTCTCATGGTCACTCTATCTCTCTATCACTTTCTCACTCTCTCTCACTCTCACTTTCTCTCTCTCTCTCTCATGGTCACTCTCACCCTCATGGTCACTCTCTCTCACTCTCACTCTCTCTCTCTCATGGTAACTCTCTCTCACTCTCATGGTCACTCTCTCTCTCTCATGGTCACTCTCTCTCTCAGTCTCTCTCTCTCTCACTCTTTCTCACTCTCATGGTCACTCTCTCTCTCACTCTCGCTCTCTCTCAATCTCTCTCACTCTCACTCTCTCTCTCTCTCACTCTCTCTCCCTCTCATGGTCACTCTCTCTCTCTCTCATGGTCACTCTCTCTCACTTTCACTTTCTCTCTCTCTCATGGTCACTCTCTCCCTCATGGTCACTCTCTCTCTCTCTCATGGTCATTCTCTCTCTCTCTCACTCTCTCTCTCATGGTCACTCTCACTCTCTCTCTTTCATGATCACTCTCATGGTCACTCTCTCTCTCTCCTTCTCATGGTCACTCTCGGTCTCTCTCTCTCTCTCTCATGGTCAGTCTCTCTCTGTCTCACTCTCTCTCTCGCTCTCACTCTCTCATGGTCAGTCTCTCTCTCTCACTCTTTCTCTCGCTTTCACTCTCTCTCACACTCTCTCTCCCTCGCATGGTCACTCTCTCTCACTCTCATGGTCACTCTCTCTCTCTCTCATGGTCACTCTCTCTCTCAGTCTCTCTCTCTCTCACTCTTTCTCACTCTCATGGTCACTCTCTCTCTCACTCTCTCTCACTCTCATGGTCACTCTCTCTCTCTCTCTCTCCCTCTCATTTTCACTCTCTCTCTCTCTCTCTCTCTCTCATGGTCCCTCTCTGTCTCTCTCTCACTCTCACACTCTCTCTCTCTTTCATGGTTACTCTCACTCTCTCTCTCATGGTCATTCTCTCTCTCAGTCTCTTTCTCTCTCACTCTCTCTCTCTCATGGTCACTCTCTCTCTCACTCGTTCTCTCTCACTCTCACTCTCTCTCTCTCATTCTCTCTCATGGTCACTCTCACTCTCTCTCCCTCTCATGGTCACTCTCTCTCTCTCTCATGGTCACTCTCTGTCTCTCTCTCACTCTCTCGCTCTCTCTCATGGTCAGCCTCTCTCCTCTCTCACTCTCTCTCTCTCACACTCTCTTTCTCCCTCTCTCTCTCTCTCAGTCTGTCTCTCTCTCTGATGGTCACTCTCTATCGCTCTTATGGTCACTCTCTCTTTCTCACATGGTCACTCTCTCTCTCTCACTCTCTCACTCTCATGGTCACTCTCTATGGCTCTTATGGTCGCTCTCTCTCTCTCGCTCATGGTCACTCTCTCTCTCTCACTCTCTTGCTCATGGTCATTCACTCTCTCATGGTCACTCTCTCTCTCATGGCCTCTCCCTCTCTCTGGCTCTCACGGTCACTCTCTCTCTCTCTCTCATGGTCACTCTCTCTCTCTCTCTCTCTCATGGTCACTCTCTCTCTCACTCTCTCTCTCATGGTCACACTCTCTCTCATCGTCACTCTCTCTCTCTCATGGTCACACTCTGTCTATCTCTCGCTCTCTCTCTAATGGTTACTCTCTCTCTCTCATGGTTACTCTCTCTCACTCTATCTCTCTGATGGTCACTCTCTCAGTCCCTCTCTCTCTCACTCTCTCCCTCTCTAATGGTTACTCTCTCTCTCTCATGGTCACTCTCACTCTCTCTCTCTCTCATGGTCACTCTCTCTCTCTCTCATGGTCACTCTCTCTCTCTCTCACTTTCTCTGTCTCTCATGGTCACTCTCTCTCTCTCTCATGGTCACTCTCTCTCACTTTCACTTTCTCTCTCTCTCATGGTCACTCTCTCCCTCATGGTCACTCTCTCTCTCTCTCATGGTCACTCTCTCTCTCTCACTCTCTCTCTCATGGTCACTCTCACTCTCTCTCTTTCATGATCACTCTCATGGTCACTCTCTCTCACTCTCCTCATGGTCACTCTCGGTCTCTCTCTCTCTCTCTTATGGTCAGTCTCTCTCTGTCTCACTCTCTCGCTCTCACTCTCTCATGGTCAGTCTCTCTCTCTCACTCTTTCTCTCGCTTTCACTCTCTCTCACACTCTCTCTCCCTCGCATGGTCACTCTCTATCTCCCTCATGGTCACTCTCTCACACTCTCACTTTCTCTCTCTCTCTCTCTCATGGTCACTCTCTCTCACTCTCACTCTCTCTCTCATGGTCACTCTCTCTCTCTCATGGTCACTTTCTCTCTCTCCCTCTCATGGTCACTCTCTCTCTCTTTCTCATGGTCACTCTCTCTCTCCCTCTTATGGTCACTCTCTCTCTCTCTCTCCCATGGTCACTCTCTCTCTCTCACTCTCTCATGGTCACACTCTCTCTCGCACTCTCTCTCTCTCTCATGGTCACTCTCTCTCTCTCTCTCATGGTCACCCTCTCTCACTCTCTCCCTCTCTCATGGTCACTCTCTCTCTCTCTCACTCTCTCTCTCTCTCTCTCTCACTCTCACTCTCTCTCTCTCTCTCTCCTGGTCACTTTCTCTCTCTCTCTCTCTTTCTCATGATCACTCTCTCTCTCTCTCTTTCTCCCTCTCATGGTCACTCTCTCTCACTCTCTCTCATGGTCACTCTCTGTCTCTCTCTCTCTCTCTCTCTCTCTCTCTCTCTCATGGTTAGTCTCTCTCTCACACACTCTCTCTCCCTCTCACGGTCACTCTCGCTCTCTCTCACTTTCTCTCTGTCTCTCATGGTCACTCTCTCTCACTCTCACTTTCTCTCTCTCTCTCATGGTCACTCTCTCTCTCTCTCTCATGGTCACTCTCACTCTCTTTCATGATCACTCTCTCTCTCATGGTCACTTTCTCTCTCTCTCTCTCTCTCTCCCTCTCATGGTCACTCTCTGTCTCTCTCTCACTCTCACTCTCTCTCTCTCTCTCATGATCAGTCTCTCTCTCACTCTTTCTCTCGCTCTCACTCTCTCTCTCTCTCATGGTCAGTCTCTCTCTCACTCTCTCTCTCGCTTTCACTCTCTCTCACACTCTCTCTCCCTCTCATGGTCACCCTCTCTCTCTCTCTCTAATGGTCTCTCTCTCTCTCTATCTCTCTCTCATGGTTACTCTCTCTCTCCCTCATGGTCACTCTCTCTCACTCTCACTTTCTGTCTCTCATGGTCATTCTCTCTCATTCTCATTTTCTCTCTCTCTCTCATGGTCACTCTCTCCCTCATGGTCACTCTCTCTCACTCTCTCTCTCATGGTCATTCTCTCTGTCATGGTCACTCTCTCTCTCTCTCTCTCATAGTCACTCTCTGTCTCTCTCTCACTCTCTCTCTCATGGTCACTCTCACTCTCTCTCTGTCATGATCACTCTCATGGTCACTCTCTCTCTCTCTCATGGTCACTCTCTCTCTCTCTCACTCTCTCTCTCATGGTCACTCTCACTCTCTCTCTTTCATGATCACTCTCATGGTCACTCTCTCTCTCTCTCCTTCTCATGGTCACTCTCGGTCTCTCTCTCTCTCTCTCATGGTCAGTCTCTCTCTGTCTCACTCTCTCTCTCGCTCTCACTCTCTCATGGTCAGTCTCTCTCTCTCACTCTTTCTCTCGCTTTCACTCGCTCTCACACTCTCTCTCCCTCGCATGGTCACTCTCTCTCACTCTCATGGTCACTCTCTCTCTCTCTCATGGTCACTCTCTGTCTCTCTCTCACTCTCTCTCTCTCTCTCTCTCATGGTCAGTCTCTCTCTCTCACTCTCTCGCTCTCACTCTGTCTCTCTGTCTCACACACTCTCTCTCCCTCTCATGGTCACTCTATCTCTCTATCACTTTCTCACTCTCTCTCACTCTCACTTTCTCTCTCTCTCTCTCATGGTCACTCTCACCCTCATGGTCACTCTCTCTCACTCTCACTCTCTCTCTCTCATGGTAACTCTCTCTCACTCTCATGGTCACTCTCTCTCTCTCATGGTCACTCTCTCTCTCAGTCTCTCTCTCTCTCACTCTTTCTCACTCTCATGGTCACTCTCTCTCTCACTCTCGCTCTCTCTCAATCTCTCTCACTCTCACTCTCTCTCTCTCTCACTCTCTCTCCCTCTCATGGTCACTCTCTCTCTCTCTCACTTTCTCTGTCTCTCATGGTCACTCTCTCTCTCTCTCATGGTCACTCTCTCTCACTTTCACTTTCTCTCTCTCTCATTTTCACTCTCTCCCTCATGGTCACTCTCTCTCTCTCTCATGGTCACTCTCTCTCTCTCTCACTCTCTCTCTCATGGTCACTCTCACTCTCTCTCTTTCATGATCACTCTCATGGTCACTCTCTCTCTCTCTCCTTCTCATGGTCACTCTCGGTCTCTCTCTCTCTCTCTCATGGTCAGTCTCTCTCTGTCTCACTCTCTCTCTCGCTCTCACTCTCTCATGGTCAGTCTCTCTCTCTCACTCTTTCTCTCGCTTTCACTCGCTCTCACACTCTCTCTCCCTCGCATGGTCACTCTCTCTCACTCTCATGGTCACTCTCTCTCTCTCTCATGGTCACTCTCTCTCTCAGTCTCTCTGTCTCTCACTCTTTCTCACTCTCATGGTCACTCTCTCTCTCACTCTCTCTCACTCTCTCTCTCTCTCTCTCTCATTTTCACTCTCTCTCTCTCTCTCTCTCATGGTCACTCTCTGTCTCTCTCTCACTCTCACACTCTCTCTCTCTTTCATGGTTACTCTCACTCTCTCTCTCAGTCTCTTTCTCTCTCACTCTCTCTCTCATGGTCACTCTCTCTCTCACTCTCGCTCTCTCTCACTCTCACTCTCTCTCTCTCATTATCTCTCTCATGGTCACTCTCTCTCTCTCACTCTCTCGCTCATGGTCATTCACTCTCTCATGGTCACTCTCTCTCTCATGGCCTCTCCCTCTCTCTGGCTCTCACGGTCACTCTCTCTCTCTCTCTCATGGTCACTCTCTCTCTCTCTCTCTCTCATGGTCACTCTCTCTCTCACTCTCTCTCTCATGGTCACACTCTCTCTCATCGTCACTCTCTCTCTCTCATGGTCACACTCTGTCTATCTCTCGCTCTCTCTCTAATGGTTACTCTCTCTCTCTCATGGTTACTCTCTCTCACTCTATCTCTCTGATGGTCACTCTCTCAGTCCCTCTCTCTCTCACTCTCTCCCTCTCTAATGGTTACTCTCTCTCTCTCATGGTCACTCTCACTCTCTCTCTCTCTCATGGTCACTCTCTCTCTCTCTCATGGTCACTCTCTCTCTCTCTCACTTTCTCTGTCTCTCATGGTCACTCTCTCTCTCTCTCATGGTCACTCTCTCCCTCATGGTCACTCTCTCTCTCTCTCATGGTCACTCTCTCTCTCTCACTCTCTCTCTCATGGTCACTCTCACTCTCTCTCTTTCATGATCACTCTCATGGTCACTCTCTCTCACTCTCCTCATGGTCACTCTCGGTCTCTCTCTCTCTCTCTTATGGTCAGTCTCTCTCTGTCTCACTCTCTCGCTCTCACTCTCTCATGGTCAGTCTCTCTCTCTCACTCTTTCTCTCGCTTTCACTCTCTCTCACACTCTCTCTCCCTCGCATGGTCACTCTCTATCTCCCTCATGGTCACTCTCTCACACTCTCACTTTCTCTCTCTCTCTCTCTCATGGTCACTCTCTCTCACTCTCACTCTCTCTCTCATGGTCACTCTCTCTCTCTCATGGTCACTTTCTCTCTCTCCCTCTCATGGTCACTCTCTCTCTCTTTCTCATGGTCACTCTCTCTCTCCCTCTTATGGTCACTCTCTCTCTCTCTCTCCCATGGTCACTCTCTCTCTCTCACTCTCTCATGGTCACACTCTCTCTCGCACTCTCTCTCTCTCTCATGGTCACTCTCTCTCTCTCTCTCATGGTCACCCTCTCTCACTCTCTCTCTCTCTCTCACTCTCTCTCTCTCTCTCTCTCACTCTCACTCTCTCTCTCTCTCTCCTGGTCACTTTCTCTCTCTCTCTCTCTTTCTCATGATCACTCTCTCTCTCTCTCTTTCTCCCTCTCATGGTCACTCTCTCTCACTCTCTCTCATGGTCACTCTCTGTCTCTCTCTCACTCTCTCTCTCTCTCTCTCTCTCATGGTTAGTCTCTCTCTCACACACTCTCTCTCCCTCTCACGGTCACTCTCGCTCTCTCTCACTTTCTCTCTGTCTCTCATGGTCACTCTCTCTCACTCTCACTTTCTCTCTCTCTCTCATGGTCACTCTCTCTCTCTCTCTCATGGTCACTCTCACTCTCTTTCATGATCACTCTCTCTCTCATGGTCACTTTCTCTCTCTCTCTCTCTCTCTCCCTCTCATGGTCACTCTCTGTCTCTCTCTCACTCTCACTCTCTCTCTCATGGTCAGTCTCTCTCTCACTCTTTCTCTCGCTCTCAATCTCTCTCACACTCTCTCTCCCTCTCATGGTCACCCTCTCTCTCTCTCTCTAATGGTCTCTCTCTCTCTCTCTAATGGTCCCTCTCTCTCTCTATCTCTCTCTCATGGTTACTCTCTCTCTCCCTCATGGTCACTCTCTCTCACTCTCACTTTCTCTCTGTCTCTCATGGTCATTCTCTCTCATTCTCATTTTCTCTCTCTCTCTCATGGTCACTCTCTCCCTCATGGTCACTCTCTCTCTCTCTCTCTCTCTCTCTCATAGTCACTCTCTGTCTCTCACTCTTTCTCTCTCTCTCATGGTCAGTCTCTCTCTCTCACTCTCTCTCTCGCTCTCACTCTGTCTCTCTCTCTCACACACTCTCTCTCCCTCTCATGGTCACTCTATCTCTCTCTCACTTTCTCTCTCTCTCTCATGGTCACTCTCTCTCACTCTCATGGTCACTCTCTCTCTCTCTCATGGTCACTCTCTCTCTCAGTCTCTCTCTCACTCTTTCTCACTCTCATGGTCACTCTCTCTCTCACTCTCTCTCACTCTCATGGTCACTCTCTCTCTCTCTCCCTCTCATTTTCACTCTCTCTCTCTCTCTCTCATGGTCACTCTCTGTCTCTCTCTCACTCTCACACTCTCTCTTTCATGGTTACTCTCACTCTCTCTCTCATGGTCATTCTCTCTCTCAGTCTCTTTCTCTCTCACTCTCTCTCTCATGGTCACTCTCTCTCACTCGCTCTCTCTCAATCTCTCTCACTCTCTCTCTCATTCTCTCTCTCATGGTCACTCTCACTCTCTCTCCCTCTCATGGTCACTCTCTCTCACTCTCATGGTCACTCTCTGTCTCTCTCTCACTCTCTCGCTCTCTCTCATGGTCAGCCTCTCTCCCCTCTCACTCTCTCTCTCTCACTCTCTTTCTCCCTCTCTCTCTCTCTCTCAGTCTGTCTCTCTCTCTGATGGTCACTCTCTATCGCTCTTATGGTCACTCTCTCTTTCTCACATGGTCACTCTCTCTCTCTCACTCTCTCACTCTCATGGTCACTCTCTATGGCTCTTATGGTCGCTCTCTTTCTCTCTCTCATGGTCACTCTCTCTCTCTCACTCACTTGCTCATGGTCATTCACTCTCTCATGGTCACTCTCTCTCTCATGGGCTCTCTCTCTCTCTGGCTCTCACGGTCACTCTCTCTCTCTATCTCATGGTCACTCTCTCTCTCTCTCATGGTCACTCTCTCTCTCTCACTCTCTCATGGTCACACTCTCTCTCACACTCTCTCTCTCTCATGGTCACTCTCTCTCTCTCACTCTCTCTCTCATGGTCACACTCTCTCTCATCGTCACTCTCTCTCTCTCATGGTCACACTCTGTCTATCTCTCGCTCTCTCTCTAATGGTTACTCTCTCTCACTCTCTCTCTCTGATGGTCACTCTCTCAGTCCCTCTCTCTCTCACTCTCTCCCTCTCTAATGGTTACTCTCTCTCTCTCATGGTCACTCTCACTCTCTCTCTCTCTCATGGTCACTCTCTCTCTCTCTCTCACTTTCTCTGTCTCTCATGGTCACTCTCTCTCTCTCTCATGGTCACTCTCTCTCACTTTCACTTTCTCTCTCTCTCATGGTCACTCTCTCCCTCATGGTCACTCTCTCTCTCTCTCATGGTCACTCTCTCTCTCTCTCACTCTCTCTCTCATGGTCACTCTCACTCTCTCTCTTTCATGATCACTCTCATGGTCACTCTCTCTCTCTCTCCTTCTCATGGTCACTCTCGGTCTCTCTCTCTCTCTCTCTCATGGTCAGTCTCTCTCTGACTCACTCTCTCTCTCGCTCTCACTCTCTCATGGTCAGTCTCTCTCTCTCACTCTTTCTCTCGCTTTCACTCTCTCTCACACTCTCTCTCCCTCGCATGGTCACTCTCTCTCACACTCATGGTCACTCTCTCTCTCTCTCATGGTCACTCTCTCTCTCAGTCTCTCTCTCTCTCACTCTTTCTCACTCTCATGGTCACTCTCTCTCTCACTCTCATGGTCACTCTCTCTCTCTCTCACTCCCTCTCATTTTCACTCTCTCTCTCTCTCTCTCTCATGGTCCCTCTCTGTCTCTCTCTCACTCTCACACTCTCTCTCTCTTTCATGGTTACTCTCACTCTCTCTCTCATGGTCATTCTCTCTCTCAGTCTCTTTCTCTCTCACTCTCTCTCTCATGGTCACTCTCTCTCTCACTCGTTCTCTCTCACTCTCACTCTCTCTCTCTCATTCTCTCTCATGGTCACTCTCACTCTCTCTCCCTCTCATGGTCACTCTCTCTCTCTCTCATGGTCACTCTCTGTCTCTCTCTCACTCTCTCGCTCTCTCTCATCGTCAGCCTCTCTCCTCTCTCACTCTCTCTCTCTCACTCTCTTTCTCCCTCTCTCTCTCTCTCAGTCTGTCTCTCTCTCTGATGGTCACTCTCTATCGCTCTTATGGTCACTCTCTCTTTCTCACATGGTCACTCTCTCTCTCTCACTCTCTCACTCTCATGGTCACTCTCTATGGCTCTTATGGTCGCTCTCTCTCTCTCTCTCATGGTCACTCTCTCTCTCTCACTCTCTCGCTCATGGTCATTCACTCTCTCATGGTCACTCTCTCTCTCATGGCCTCTCTCTCTCTCTGGCTCTCACAGTCACTCTCTCTCTCTCTCTCATGGTCACTCTCTCTCTCTCTCTCTCTCTCATCGTCACTCTCTCTCTCTCATGGTCACACTCTGTCTATCTCTCGCTCTCTCTCTAATGGTTACTCTCTCTCTCTCATGGTTACTCTCTCTCACTCTATCTCTCTGATGGTCACTCTCTCAGTCCCTCTCTCTCTCACTCTCTCCCTCTCTAATGGTTACTCTCTCTCTCTCATGGTCACTCTCACTCTCTCTCTCTCTCATGGTCACTCTCTCTCTCTCTCATGGTCACTCTCTCTCTCTCTCACTTTCTCTGTCTCTCATGGTCACTCTCTCTCTCTCTCATGGTCACTCTCTCTCTCACTTTCACTTTCTCTCTCTCTCATGGTCACTCTCTCCCTCATGGTCACTCTCTCTCTCTCTCATGGTCACTCTCTCTCTCTCACTCTCTCTCTCATGGTCACTCTCACTCTCTCTCTTTCATGATCACTCTCATGGTCACTCTCTCTCACTCTCCTCATGGTCACTCTCGGTCTCTCTCTCTCTCTCTCATGGTCAGTCTCTCTCTGTCTCACTCTCTCGCTCTCACTCTCTCATGGTCAGTCTCTCTCTCTCTCACTCTTTCTCTCGCTTTCACTCTCTCTCACACTCTCTCTCCCTCGCATGGTCACTCTCTATCTCCCTCATGGTCACTCTCTCACACTCTCACTTTCTCTCTCTCTCTCTCTCTCTCTCTCTCTCTCATGGTCACTCTCTCTCACTCTCACTCTCTCTCTCATGGTCACTCTCTCTCTCTCATGGTCACTTTCTCTCTCTCCCTCTCATGGTCACTCTCTCTCTCTTTCTCATGGTCACTCTCTCTCTCCCTCTTATGGTCACTCTCTCTCTCTCTCTCCCATGGTCACTCTCTCTCTCTCACTCTCTCATGGTCACACTCTCTCTCGCACTCTCTCTCTCTCTCATGGTCACTCTCTCTCTCTCTCTCATGGTCACCCTCTGTCACTCTCTCCCTCTCTCATGGTCACTCTCTCTCTCTCTCTCTCTCTCACTCTCTCTCTCTCTCTCTCACTCTCACTCTCTCTCTCTCTCTCTCCTGGTCACTTTCTCTCTCTCTCTCTCTTTCTCATGATCACTCTCTCTCTCTCTCTTTCTCCCTCTCATGGTCACTCTCTCTCACTCTCTCTCATGGTCACTCTCTGTCTCTCTCTCACTCTCTCTCTCTCTCTCTCTCTCATGGTTAGTCTCTCTCTCACACACTCTCTCTCCCTCTCACGGTCACTCTCGCTCTCTCTCACTTTCTCTCTGTCTCTCATGGTCACTCTCTCTCACTCTCACTTTCTCTCTCTCTCTCATGGTCACTCTCTCTCTCTCTCATGGTCACTCTCACTCTCTTTCATGATCACTCTCTCTCTCTCTCTCTCTCATGGTCACTCTCTGTCTCTCTCTCACTCTCACACTCTCTGTCTCTTTCATGGTTACTCTCACTCTCTCTCTCATGGTCATTCTCTCTCTCAGTCTCTTTCTCTCTCACTCTCTCTCTCATGGTCACTCTCTCTCTCACTCTCGCTCTCTCTCACTCTCACTCTCTCTCTCTCATTCTCTCTCTCATGGTCACTCTCACTCTCTCTCCCTCTCATGGTCACTCTCTCTCTCTCTCATGGTCACTCTCTGTCTCTCTCTCACTCTCTCGCTCTCTCTCATGGTCAGCCTCTCTCCTCTCTCACTCTCTCTCTCTCACTCTCTTTCTCCCTCTCTCTCTCTCTCTCAGTCTGTCTCTCTCTCTGATGGTCACTCTCTATCGCTCTTATGGTCACTCTCTCTTTCTCACATGGTCACTCTCTCTCTCTCACTCTCTCACTCTCATGGTCACTCTCTATGGCTCTTATGGTCGCTCTCTTTCTCTCTCTCATGGTCACTCTCTCTCTCTGACTCACTCGCTCATGGTCATTCACTCTCTCATGGTCACTCTCTCTCTCATGGGCTCTCTCTCTCTCTGGCTCTCACGGTCACTCTCTCTCTCTATCTCATGGTCACTCTCTCTCTCTCTCATGGTCACTCTCTCTCTCTCACTCTCTCATGGTCACACTCTCTCTCACACTCTCTCTCTCTCATGGTCACTCTCTCTCTCTCACTCTCTCTCTCATGGTCACACTCTCTCTCATCGTCACTCTCTCTCTCTCATGGTCACACTCTGTCTATCTCTCGCTCTCTCTCTAATGGTTACTCTCTCTCACTCTCTCTCTCTGATGGTCACTCTCTCAGTCCCTCTCTCTCACTCTCTCCCTCTCTAATGGTTACTCTCTCTCTCTCATGGTCACTCTCACTCTCTCTCTCTCTCATGGTCACTCTCTCTCTCTCTCACTTTCTCTGTCTCTCATGGTCACTCTCTCTCTCTCTCATGGTCACTCTCTCTCACTTTCACTTTCTCTCTCTCTCATGGTCACTCTCTCCCTCATGGTCACTCTCTCTCTCTCTCATGGTCACTCTCTCCCTCTCTCACTCTCTCTCTCATGGTCACTCTCACTCTCTCTCTTTCATGATCACTCTCATGGTCACTCTCTCTCTCTCTCCTTCTCATGGTCACTCTCGGTCTCTCTCTCTCTCTCTCTCATGGTCAGTCTCTCTCTGTCTCACTCTCTCTCTCGCTCTCACTCTCTCATGGTCAGTCTCTCTCTCTCACTCTTTCTCTCGCTTTCACTCTCTCTCACACTCTCTCTCCCTCGCATGGTCACTCTCTCTCACTCTCATGGTCACTCTCTCTCTCTCTCATGGTCACTCTCTCTCTCAGTCTCTCTCTCTCTCACTCTTTCTCACTCTCATGGTCACTCTCTCTCTCACTCTCTCTCACTCTCATGGTCACTCTCTCTCTCTCTCTCTCCCTCTCATTTTCACTCTCTCTCTCTCTCTCTCTCTCATGGTCCCTCTCTGTCTCTCTCTCACTCTCACACTCTCTCTCTCTTTCATGGTTACTCTCACTCTCTCTCTCATGGTCATTCTCTCTCTCAGTCTCTTTCTCTCTCACTCTCTCTCTCTCATGGTCACTCTCTCTCTCACTCGTTCTCTCTCACTCTCACTCTCTCTCTCTCATTCTCTCTCATGGTCACTCTCACTCTCTCTCCCTCTCATGGTCACTCTCTCTCTCTCTCATGGTCACTCTCTGTCTCTCTCTCACTCTCTCGCTCTCTCTCATGGTCAGCCTCTCTCCTCTCTCACTCTCTCTCTCTCACACTCTCTTTCTCCCTCTCTCTCTCTCTCAGTCTGTCTCTCTCTCTGATGGTCACTCTCTATCGCTCTTATGGTCACTCTCTCTTTCTCACATGGTCACTCTCTCTCTCTCACTCTCTCACTCTCATGGTCACTCTCTATGGCTCTTATGGTCGCTCTCTCTCTCTCTCTCATGGTCACTCTCTCTCTCTCACTCTCTCGCTCATGGTCATTCACTCTCTCATGGTCACTCTCTCTCTCATGGCCTCTCCCTCTCTCTGGCTCTCACGGTCACTCTCTCTCTCTCTCTCATGGTCACTCTCTCTCTCTCTCTCTCTCATGGTCACTCTCTCTCTCACTCTCTCTCTCATGGTCACACTCTCTCTCATCGTCACTCTCTCTCTCTCATGGTCACACTCTGTCTATCTCTCGCTCTCTCTCTAATGGTTACTCTCTCTCTCTCATGGTTACTCTCTCTCACTCTATCTCTCTGATGGTCACTCTCTCAGTCCCTCTCTCTCTCACTCTCTCCCTCTCTAATGGTTACTCTCTCTCTCTCATGGTCACTCTCACTCTCTCTCTCTCTCATGGTCACTCTCTCTCTCTCTCATGGTCACTCTCTCTCTCTCTCACTTTCTCTGTCTCTCATGGTCACTCTCTCTCTCTCTCATGGTCACTCTCTCTCACTTTCACTTTCTCTCTCTCTCATGGTCACTCTCTCCCTCATGGTCACTCTCTCTCTCTCTCATGGTCACTCTCTCTCTCTCACTCTCTCTCTCATGGTCACTCTCACTCTCTCTCTTTCATGATCACTCTCATGGTCACTCTCTCTCACTCTCCTCATGGTCACTCTCGGTCTCTCTCTCTCTCTCTCATGGTCAGTCTCTCTCTGTCTCACTCTCTCGCTCTCACTCTCTCATGGTCAGTCTCTCTCTCTCACTCTTTCTCTCGCTTTCACTCTCTCTCACACTCTCTCTCCCTCGCATGGTCACTCTCTATCTCCCTCATGGTCACTCTCTCACACTCTCACTTTCTCTCTCTCTCTCTCTCATGGTCACTCTCTCTCACTCACTCTCTCTCTCATGGTCACTCTCTCTCTCTCATGGTCACTTTCTCTCTCTCCCTCTCATGGTCACTCTCTCTCTCTTTCTCATGGTCACTCTCTCTCTCCCTCTTATGGTCACTCTCTCTCTCTCTCTCCCATGGTCACTCTCTCTCTCTCACTCTCTCATGGTCACACTCTCTCTCGCACTCTCTCTCTCTCTCATGGTCACTCTCTCTCTCTCTCTCATGGTCACCCTCTCTCACTCTCTCCCTCTCTCATGGTCACTCTCTCTCTCTCTCACTCTCTCTCTCTCTCTCTCTCACTCTCACTCTCTCTCTCTCTCTCTCCTGGTCACTTTCTCTCTCTCTCTCTCTTTCTCGTGATCACTCTCTCTCTCTCTCTTTCTCCCTCTCATGGTCACTCTCTCTCACTCTCTCTCATGGTCACTCTCTGTCTCTCTCTCACTCTCTCTCTCTCTCTCTCTCTCATGGTTAGTCTCTCTCTCACACACTCTCTCTCCCTCTCACGGTCACTCTCGCTCTCTCTCACTTTCTCTCTGTCTCTCATGGTCACTCTCTCTCACTCTCACTTTCTCTCTCTCTCTCATGGTCACTCTCTCTCTCTCTCTCATGGTCACTCTCACTCTCTTTCATGATCACTCTCTCTCTCATGGTCACTTTCTCTCTCTCTCTCTCTCTCTCCCTCTCATGGTCACTCTCTGTCTCTCTCTCACTCTCACTCTCTCTCTCATGGTCAGTCTCTCTCTCACTCTTTCTCTCGCTCTCAATCTCTCTCACACTCTCTCTCTAATGGTCTCTCTCTCTCTCTCTAATGGTCCCTCTCTCTCTCTATCTCTCTCTCATGGTTACTCTCTCTCTCCCTCATGGTCACTCTCTCTCACTCTCACTTTCTCTCTGTCTCTCATGGTCATTCTCTCTCATTCTCATTTTCTCTCTCTCTCTCATGGTCACTCTCTCCCTCATGGTCACTCTCTCTCTCTCTCTCTCTCTCTCTCATAGTCACTCTCTGTCTCTCACTCTTTCTCTCTCTCTCATGGTCAGTCTCTCTCTCTCACTCTCTCTCTCGCTCTCACTCTGTCTCTCTCTCTCACACACTCTCTCTCCCTCTCATGGTCACTCTATCTCTCTCTCACTTTCTCTCTCTCTCTCATGGTCACTCTCTCTCACTCTCATGGTCACTCTCTCTCTCTCTCATGGTCACTCTCTCTCTCAGTCTCTCTCTCACTCTTTCTCACTCTCATGGTCACTCTCTCTCTCACTCTCTCTCACTCTCATGGTCACTCTCTCTCTCTCTCCCTCTCATTTTCACTCTCTCTCTCTCTCTCTCATGGTCACTCTCTGTCTCTCTCTCACTCTCACACTCTCTCTTTCATGGTTACTCTCACTCTCTCTCTCATGGTCATTCTCTCTCTCAGTCTCTTTCTCTCTCACTCTCTCTCTCATGGTCACTCTCTCTCACTCGCTCTCTCTCAATCTCTCTCACTCTCTCTCTCATTCTCTCTCTCATGGTCACTCTCACTCTCTCTCCCTCTCATGGTCACTCTCTCTCACTCTCATGGTCACTCTCTGTCTCTCTCTCACTCTCTCGCTCTCTCTCATGGTCAGCCTCTCTCCCCTCTCACTCTCTCTCTCTCACTCTCTTTCTCCCTCTCTCTCTCTCTCTCAGTCTGTCTCTCTCTCTGATGGTCACTCTCTATCGCTCTTATGGTCACTCTCTCTTTCTCACATGGTCACTCTCTCTCTCTCACTCTCTCACTCTCATGGTCACTCTCTATGGCTCTTATGGTCGCTCTCTTTCTCTCTCTCATGGTCACTCTCTCTCTCTCACTCACTTGCTCATGGTCATTCACTCTCTCATGGTCACTCTCTCTCTCATGGGCTCTCTCTCTCTCTGGCTCTCACGGTCACTCTCTCTCTCTATCTCATGGTCACTCTCTCTCTCTCTCATGGTCACTCTCTCTCTCTCACTCTCTCATGGTCACACTCTCTCTCACACTCTCTCTCTCTCATGGTCACTCTCTCTCTCTCACTCTCTCTCTCATGGTCACACTCTCTCTCATCGTCACTCTCTCTCTCTCATGGTCACACTCTGTCTATCTCTCGCTCTCTCTCTAATGGTTACTCTCTCTCACTCTCTCTCTCTGATGGTCACTCTCTCAGTCCCTCTCTCTCTCACTCTCTCCCTCTCTAATGGTTACTCTCTCTCTCTCATGGTCACTCTCACTCTCTCTCTCTCTCATGGTCACTCTCTCTCTCTCTCACTTTCTCTGTCTCTCATGGTCACTCTCTCTCTCTCTCATGGTCACTCTCTCTCACTTTCACTTTCTCTCTCTCTCATGGTCACTCTCTCCCTCATGGTCACTCTCTCTCTCTCTCATGGTCACTCTCTCTCTCTCTCACTCTCTCTCTCATGGTCACTCTCACTCTCTCTCTTTCATGATCACTCTCATGGTCACTCTCTCTCTCTCTCCTTCTCATGGTCACTCTCGGTCTCTCTCTCTCTCTCTCTCATGGTCAGTCTCTCTCTGACTCACTCTCTCTCTCGCTCTCACTCTCTCATGGTCAGTCTCTCTCTCTCACTCTTTCTCTCGCTTTCACTCTCTCTCACACTCTCTCTCCCTCGCATGGTCACTCTCTCTCACACTCATGGTCACTCTCTCTCTCTCTCATGGTCACTCTCTCTCTCAGTCTCTCTCTCTCTCACTCTTTCTCACTCTCATGGTCACTCTCTCTCTCACTCTCATGGTCACTCTCTCTCTCTCTCACTCCCTCTCATTTTCACTCTCTCTCTCTCTCTCTCTCATGGTCCCTCTCTGTCTCTCTCTCACTCTCACACTCTCTCTCTCTTTCATGGTTACTCTCACTCTCTCTCTCATGGTCATTCTCTCTCTCAGTCTCTTTCTCTCTCACTCTCTCTCTCATGGTCACTCTCTCTCTCACTCGTTCTCTCTCACTCTCACTCTCTCTCTCTCATTCTCTCTCATGGTCACTCTCACTCTCTCTCCCTCTCATGGTCACTCTCTCTCTCTCTCATGGTCACTCTCTGTCTCTCTCTCACTCTCTCGCTCTCTCTCATCGTCAGCCTCTCTCCTCTCTCACTCTCTCTCTCTCACTCTCTTTCTCCCTCTCTCTCTCTCTCAGTCTGTCTCTCTCTCTGATGGTCACTCTCTATCGCTCTTATGGTCACTCTCTCTTTCTCACATGGTCACTCTCTCTCTCTCACTCTCTCACTCTCATGGTCACTCTCTATGGCTCTTATGGTCGCTCTCTCTCTCTCTCTCATGGTCACTCTCTCTCTCTCACTCTCTCGCTCATGGTCATTCACTCTCTCATGGTCACTCTCTCTCTCATGGCCTCTCTCTCTCTCTGGCTCTCACAGTCACTCTCTCTCTCTCTCTCATGGTCACTCTCTCTCTCTCTCTCTCTCTCTCATCGTCACTCTCTCTCTCTCATGGTCACACTCTGTCTATCTCTCGCTCTCTCTCTAATGGTTACTCTCTCTCTCTCATGGTTACTCTCTCTCACTCTATCTCTCTGATGGTCACTCTCTCAGTCCCTCTCTCTCTCACTCTCTCCCTCTCTAATGGTTACTCTCTCTCTCTCATGGTCACTCTCACTCTCTCTCTCTCTCATGGTCACTCTCTCTCTCTCTCATGGTCACTCTCTCTCTCTCTCACTTTCTCTGTCTCTCATGGTCACTCTCTCTCTCTCTCATGGTCACTCTCTCTCTCACTTTCACTTTCTCTCTCTCTCATGGTCACTCTCTCCCTCATGGTCACTCTCTCTCTCTCTCATGGTCACTCTCTCTCTCTCACTCTCTCTCTCATGGTCACTCTCACTCTCTCTCTTTCATGATCACTCTCATGGTCACTCTCTCTCACTCTCCTCATGGTCACTCTCGGTCTCTCTCTCTCTCTCTCATGGTCAGTCTCTCTCTGTCTCACTCTCTCGCTCTCACTCTCTCATGGTCAGTCTCTCTCTCTCTCACTCTTTCTCTCGCTTTCACTCTCTCTCACACTCTCTCTCCCTCGCATGGTCACTCTCTATCTCCCTCATGGTCACTCTCTCACACTCTCACTTTCTCTCTCTCTCTCTCTCTCTCTCTCTCTCTCATGGTCACTCTCTCTCACTCTCACTCTCTCTCTCATGGTCACTCTCTCTCTCTCATGGTCACTTTCTCTCTCTCCCTCTCATGGTCACTCTCTCTCTCTTTCTCATGGTCACTCTCTCTCTCCCTCTTATGGTCACTCTCTCTCTCTCTCTCCCATGGTCACTCTCTCTCTCTCACTCTCTCATGGTCACACTCTCTCTCGCACTCTCTCTCTCTCTCATGGTCACTCTCTCTCTCTCTCTCATGGTCACCCTCTCTCACTCTCTCCCTCTCTCATGGTCACTCTCTCTCTCTCTCTCACTCTCTCTCTCTCTCTCTCACTCTCACTCACTCTCTCTCTCTCTCCTGGTCACTTTCTCTCTCTCTCTCTCTTTCTCATGATCACTCTCTCTCTCTCTCTTTCTCCCTCTCATGGTCACTCTCTCTCACTCTCTCTCATGGTCACTCTCTGTCTCTCTCTCACTCTCTCTCTCTCTCTCTCTCTCATGGTTAGTCTCTCTCTCACACACTCTCTCTCCCTCTCACGGTCACTCTCGCTCTCTCTCACTTTCTCTCTGTCTCTCATGGTCACTCTCTCTCACTCTCACTTTCTCTCTCTCTCTCATGGTCACTCTCTCTCTCTCTCATGGTCACTCTCACTCTCTTTCATGATCACTCTCTCTCTCTCTCTCTCTCATGGTCACTCTCTGTCTCTCTCTCACTCTCACACTCTCTCTCTCTTTCATGGTTACTCTCACTCTCTCTCTCATGGTCATTCTCTCTCTCAGTCTCTTTCTCTCTCACTCTCTCTCTCATGGTCACTCTCTCTCTCACTCTCGCTCTCTCTCACTCTCACTCTCTCTCTCTCATTCTCTCTCTCATGGTCACTCTCACTCTCTCTCCCTCTCATGGTCACTCTCTCTCTCTCTCATGGTCACTCTCTGTCTCTCTCTCACTCTCTCGCTCTCTCTCATGGTCAGCCTCTCTCCTCTCTCACTCTCTCTCTCTCACTCTCTTTCTCCCTCTCTCTCTCTCTCTCAGTCTGTCTCTCTCTCTGATGGTCACTCTCTATCGCTCTTATGGTCACTCTCTCTTTCTCACATGGTCACTCTCTCTCTCTCACTCTCTCACTCTCATGGTCACTCTCTATGGCTCTTATGGTCGCTCTCTTTCTCTCTCTCATGGTCACTCTCTCTCTCTGACTCACTCGCTCATGGTCATTCACTCTCTCATGGTCACTCTCTCTCTCATGGGCTCTCTCTCTCTCTGGCTCTCACGGTCACTCTCTCTCTCTATCTCATGGTCACTCTCTCTCTCTCTCATGGTCACTCTCTCTCTCTCACTCTCTCATGGTCACACTCTCTCTCACACTCTCTCTCTCTCATGGTCACTCTCTCTCTCTCACTCTCTCTCTCATGGTCACACTCTCTCTCATCGTCACTCTCTCTCTCTCATGGTCACACTCTGTCTATCTCTCGCTCTCTCTCTAATGGTTACTCTCTCTCACTCTCTCTCTCTGATGGTCACTCTCTCAGTCCCTCTCTCTCACTCTCTCCCTCTCTAATGGTTACTCTCTCTCTCTCATGGTCACTCTCACTCTCTCTCTCTCTCATGGTCACTCTCTCTCTCTCTCACTTTCTCTGTCTCTCATGGTCACTCTCTCTCTCTCTCATGGTCACTCTCTCTCACTTTCACTTTCTCTCTCTCTCATGGTCACTCTCTCCCTCATGGTCACTCTCTCTCTCTCTCATGGTCACTCTCTCCCTCTCTCACTCTCTCTCTCATGGTCACTCTCACTCTCTCTCTTTCATGATCACTCTCATGGTCACTCTCTCTCTCTCTCCTTCTCATGGTCACTCTCGGTCTCTCTCTCTCTCTCTCTCATGGTCAGTCTCTCTCTGTCTCACTCTCTCTCTCGCTCTCACTCTCTCATGGTCAGTCTCTCTCTCTCACTCTTTCTCTCGCTTTCACTCTCTCTCACACTCTCTCTCCCTCGCATGGTCACTCTCTCTCACTCTCATGGTCACTCTCTCTCTCTCTCATGGTCACTCTCTCTCTCAGTCTCTCTCTCTCTCACTCTTTCTCACTCTCATGGTCACTCTCTCTCTCACTCTCTCTCACTCTCATGGTCACTCTCTCTCTCTCTCTCTCCCTCTCATTTTCACTCTCTCTCTCTCTCTCTCTCTCTCATGGTCCCTCTCTGTCTCTCTCTCACTCTCACACTCTCTCTCTCTTTCATGGTTACTCTCACTCTCTCTCTCATGGTCATTCTCTCTCTCAGTCTCTTTCTCTCTCACTCTCTCTCTCTCATGGTCACTCTCTCTCTCACTCGTTCTCTCTCACTCTCACTCTCTCTCTCTCATTCTCTCTCATGGTCACTCTCACTCTCTCTCCCTCTCATGGTCACTCTCTCTCTCTCTCATGGTCACTCTCTCTCTCTCTCTCTCTCTCATGGTCACTCTCTCTCTCACTCTCTCTCTCATGGTCACACTCTCTCTCATCGTCACTCTCTCTCTCTCATGGTCACACTCTGTCTATCTCTCGCTCTCTCTCTAATGGTTACTCTCTCTCTCTCATGGTTACTCTCTCTCACTCTATCTCTCTGATGGTCACTCTCTCAGTCCCTCTCTCTCTCACTCTCTCCCTCTCTAATGGTTACTCTCTCTCTCTCATGGTCACTCTCACTCTCTCTCTCTCTCATGGTCACTCTCTCTCTCTCTCATGGTCACTCTCTCTCTCTCTCACTTTCTCTGTCTCTCATGGTCACTCTCTCTCTCTCTCATGGTCACTCTCTCTCACTTTCACTTTCTCTCTCTCTCATGGTCACTCTCTCCCTCATGGTCACTCTCTCTCTCTCTCATGGTCACTCTCTCTCTCTCACTCTCTCTCTCATGGTCACTCTCACTCTCTCTCTTTCATGATCACTCTCATGGTCACTCTCTCTCACTCTCCTCATGGTCACTCTCGGTCTCTCTCTCTCTCTCTTATGGTCAGTCTCTCTCTGTCTCACTCTCTCGCTCTCACTCTCTCATGGTCAGTCTCTCTCTCTCACTCTTTCTCTCGCTTTCACTCTCTCTCACACTCTCTCTCCCTCGCATGGTCACTCTCTATCTCCCTCATGGTCACTCTCTCACACTCTCACTTTCTCTCTCTCTCTCTCTCATGGTCACTCTCTCTCACTCTCACTCTCTCTCTCATGGTCACTCTCTCTCTCTCATGGTCACTTTCTCTCTCTCCCTCTCATGGTCACTCTCTCTCTCTTTCTCATGGTCACTCTCTCTCTCCCTCTTATGGTCACTCTCTCTCTCTCTCTCCCATGGTCACTCTCTCTCTCTCACTCTCTCATGGTCACACTCTCTCTCGCACTCTCTCTCTCTCTCATGGTCACTCTCTCTCTCTCTCTCATGGTCACCCTCTCTCACTCTCTCCCTCTCTCATGGTCACTCTCTCTCTCTCTCACTCTCTCTCTCTCTCTCTCTCACTCTCACTCTCTCTCTCTCTCTCTCCTGGTCACTTTCTCTCTCTCTCTCTCTTTCTCATGATCACTCTCTCTCTCTCTCTTTCTCCCTCTCATGGTCACTCTCTCTCACTCTCTCTCATGGTCACTCTCTGTCTCTCTCTCACTCTCTCTCTCTCTCTCTCTCTCATGGTTAGTCTCTCTCTCACACACTCTCTCTCCCTCTCACGGTCACTCTCGCTCTCTCTCACTTTCTCTCTGTCTCTCATGGTCACTCTCTCTCACTCTCACTTTCTCTCTCTCTCTCATGGTCACTCTCTCTCTCTCTCTCATGGTCACTCTCACTCTCTTTCATGATCACTCTCTCTCTCATGGTCACTTTCTCTCTCTCTCTCTCTCTCTCCCTCTCATGGTCACTCTCTGTCTCTCTCTCACTCTCACTCTCTCTCTCTCTCTCATGATCAGTCTCTCTCTCACTCTTTCTCTCGCTCTCACTCTCTCTCTCTCTCATGGTCAGTCTCTCTCTCACTCTCTCTCTCGCTTTCACTCTCTCTCACACTCTCTCTCCCTCTCATGGTCACCCTCTCTCTCTCTCTCTAATGGTCTCTCTCTCTCTCTATCTCTCTCTCATGGTTACTCTCTCTCCCTCATGGTCACTCTCTCTCACTCTCACTTTCTGTCTCTCATGGTCATTCTCTCTCATTCTCATTTTCTCTCTCTCTCTCATGGTCACTCTCTCCCTCATGGTCACTCTCTCTCACTCTCTCTCTCATGGTCATTCTCTCTGTCATGGTCACTCTCTCTCTCTCTCTCTCATAGTCACTCTCTGTCTCTCTCTCACTCTCTCTCTCTCTCTCTCATGGTCAGTCTCTCTCTCTCACTCTCTCGCTCTCACTCTGTCTCTCTGTCTCACACACTCTCTCTCCCTCTCATGGTCACTCTATCTCTCTATCACTTTCTCACTCTCTCTCACTCTCACTTTCTCTCTCTCTCTCTCATGGTCACTCTCACCCTCATGGTCACTCTCTCTCACTCTCACTCTCTCTCTCTCATGGTAACTCTCTCTCACTCTCATGGTCACTCTCTCTCTCTCATGGTCACTCTCTCTCTCAGTCTCTCTCTCTCTCACTCTTTCTCACTCTCATGGTCACTCTCTCTCTCACTCTCGCTCTCTCTCTCTCTCACTCTCTCTCCCTCTCATGGTCACTCTCTCTCTCTCTCACTTTCTCTGTCTCTCATGGTCACTCTCTCTCTCTCTCATGGTCACTCTCTCTCACTTTCACTTTCTCTCTCTCATGGTCACTCTCTCCCTCATGGTCACTCTCTCTCTCTCTCATGGTCACTCTCTCTCTCTCTCACTCTCTCTCTCATGGTCACTCTCACTCTCTCTCTTTCATGATCACTCTCATGGTCACTCTCTCTCTCTCTCCTTCTCATGGTCACTCTCGGTCTCTCTCTCTCTCTCTCATGGTCAGTCTCTCTCTGTCTCACTCTCTCTCTCGCTCTCACTCTCTCATGGTCAGTCTCTCTCTCTCACTCTTTCTCTCGCTTTCACTCGCTCTCACACTCTCTCTCCCTCGCATGGTCACTCTCTCTCACTCTCATGGTCACTCTCTCTCTCTCTCATGGTCACTCTCTGTCTCTCTCTCACTCTCTCTCTCTCTCTCTCATGGTCAGTCTCTCTCTCTCACTCTCTCGCTCTCACTCTGTCTCTCTGTCTCACACACTCTCTCTCCCTCTCATGGTCACTCTCTCTCTCTCTCACTTTCTCTGTCTCTCATGGTCACTCTCTCTCTCTCTCATGGTCACTCTCTCTCACTTTCACTTTCTCTCTCTCTCATTTTCACTCTCTCCCTCATGGTCACTCTCTCTCTCTCTCATGGTCACTCTCTCTCTCTCTCACTCTCTCTCTCATGGTCACTCTCACTCTCTCTCTTTCATGATCACTCTCATGGTCACTCTCTCTCTCTCTCCTTCTCATGGTCACTCTCGGTCTCTCTCTCTCTCCCTCATGGTCAGTCTCTCTCTGTCTCACTCTCTCTCTCGCTCTCACTCTCTCATGGTCAGTCTCTCTCTCTCACTCTCTCTCGCTTTCACTCGCTCTCACACTCTCTCTCCCTCGCATGGTCACTCTCTCTCACTCTCATGGTCACTCTCTCTCTCTCTCATGGTCACTCTCTCTCTCAGTCTCTCTGTCTCTCACTCTTTCTCACTCTCATGGTCACTCTCTCTCTCACTCTCTCTCACTCTCTGTCTCTCTCTCTCTCATTTTCACTCTCTCTCTCTCTCTCTCTCATGGTCACTCTCTGTCTCTCTCTCACTCTCACACTCTCTCTCTCTTTCATGGTTACTCTCACTCTCTCTCTCAGTCTCTTTCTCTCTCACTCTCTCTCTCATGGTCACTCTCTCTCTCACTCTCGCTCTCTCTCACTCTCACTCTCTCTCTCTCATTATCTCTCTCATGGTCACTCTCACTCTCTCTCCCTCTCATGGTCACTCTCTCTCTCTCTCATGGTCACTCTCTGTCTCTCTCTCACTCTCTCGCTCTCTCTCATGGTCAGCCTCTCTCCTCTCTCACTCTCTCTCTCTCACTCTCTTTCTCCCTCTCTCTCTCTCTCAGTCTGTCTCTCTCTCTGATGGTCACTCTCTATCGCTCTTATGGTCACTCTCTCTTTCTCACATGGTCACTCTCTCTCTCTCACTCTCTCACTCTCATGGTCACTCTCTATGGCTCTTATGGTCGCTCTCTCTCTCTCTCTCATGGTCAATCTCTCTCTCTCTCTCCCTCTCATTTTCACTCTCTCTCTCTCTCTCTCTCTCTCTCATGGTCACTCTCTGTCTCTCTCTCACTCTCACACTCTCTGTCTCTTTCATGGTTACTCTCACTCTCTCTCTCATGGTCATTCTCTCTCTCAGTCTCTTTCTCTCTCACTCTCTCTCTCATGGTCACTCTCTCTCTCACTCTCGCTCTCTCTCACTCTCACTCTCTCTCTCTCATTCTCTCTCTCATGGTCACTCTCACTCTCTCTCCCTCTCATGGTCACTCTCTCTCTCTCTCATGGTCACTCTCTGTCTCTCTCTCACTCTCTCGCTCTCTCTCATGGTCAGCCTCTCTCCTCTCTCACTCTCTCTCTCTCACTCTCTTTCTCCCTCTCTCTCTCTCTCAGTCTGTCTCTCTCTCTGATGGTCACTCTCTATCGCTCTTATGGTCACTCTCTCTTTCTCACATGGTCACTCTCTCTCTCTCACTCTCTCACTCTCATGGTCACTCTCTATGGCTCTTATGGTCGCTCTCTCTCTCTCTCTCATGGTCACTCTCTCTCTCTCACTCTCTCGCTCATGGTCATTCACTCTCTCATGGTCACTCTCTCTCTCATGGCCTCTCTCTCTCTGGCTCTCACGGTCACTCTCTCTCTCTCACTCTCTCATGGTCACACTCTCTCTCACACTCTCTCTCTCTCATGGTCACTCTCTCTCTCACTCTCTCTCTCATGGTCACACTCTCTCTCATCGTCACTCTCTCTCTCTCATGGTCACACTCTGTCTATCTCTCGCTCTCTCTCTAATGGTTACTCTCTCTCTCTCATGGTTACTCTCTTTCACTCTCTCTCTCTGATGGTCACTCTCTCAGTCCCTCTCTCTCTCACTCTCTCCCTCTCTAATGGTTACTCTCTCTCTCTCATGGTCACTCTCACTCTCTCTCTCTCATGGTCACTCTCTCTCTCTCTCATGGTCACTCTCTCTCTCTCTCACTTTCTCTGCCTCTCATGGTCACTCTCTCTCTCTCTCATGGTCACTCTCTCTCACTTTCACTTTCTCTCTCTCATGGTCACTCTCTCCCTCATGGTCACTCTCTCTCTCTCTCGTGGTCACTCTCTCTCTCTCACTCTCTCTCTCATGGTCACTCTCACTCTCTCTCTTTCATGATCACTCTCATGGTCACTCTCTCTCACTCTCCTCATGGTCACTCTCGGTCTCTCTCTCTCTCTCTCTCACATGGTCAGTCTCTCTCTGTCTCACTCTCTCGCTCTCACTCTCTCATGGTCAGTCTCTCTCACTCTTTCTCTCGCTTTCACTCTCTCTCACACTCTCTCTCCCTCGCATGGTCACTCTCTATCTCCCTCATGGTCACTCTCTCACACTCTCACTTTCTCTCTCTCTCTCTCTCTCTCTCTCATGGTCACTCTCTCTCACTCTCACTCTCTCTCTCATGGTCACTCTCTCTCTCTTTCTCATGGTCACTCTCTCTCTCCCTCTTATGGTCACTCTCTCTCTCTCTCTCCCATGGTCACTCTCTCTCTCTCACTCTCTCATGATCACAGTCTCTCTCGCACTCTCTCTCTCTCTCTCATGGTCACTCTCTCTCTCTCTCTCATGGTCACCCTCTCTCACTCTCTCCCTCTCTCATGGTCACTCTCTCTCTCTCTCACTCTCTCTCTCTCTCTCTCACTCTCACTCTCTCTCTCTCTCTCTCTCTCCTGGTCACTTTCTCTCTCTCTCTCTCTCTTTCTCATGATCACTCTCTCTCTCTCTCTTTCTCCCTCTCATGGTCACTCTCTCTCACTCTCTCTCATGGTCACTCTCTGTCTCTCTCTCACTCTCTCTCTCTCTCATGGTTAGTCTCTCTCTCACACACTCTCTCTCCCTCTCACGGTCACTCTCGCTCTCTCTCTCACTTTCTCTCTGTCTCTCATGGTCACTCTCTCTCACTCTCACTTTCTCTCTCTCTCATGGTCACTCTCTCTCTCTCTCTCATGGTCACTCTCACTCTCTTTCATGATCACTCTCTCTCTCATGGTCACTTTCTCTCTCTCTCTCTCTCCCTCTCATGGTCACTCTCTGTCTCTCTCTCACTCTCACTCTCTCTCTCTCTCTCATGGTCAGTCTCTCTCTCTCACTCTCTCTCTCGCTTTCACTCTCTCTCACACTCTCTCTCCCTCTCATGGTCACCCTCTCTCTCTCTCTCTAATGGTCTCTCTCTCTCTATCTCTCTCTCATGGTTACTCTCTCTCTCCCTCATGGTCACTCTCTCTCACTCTCACTTTCTCTCTGTCTCTCATGGTCATTCTCTCTCATTCTCATTTTCTCTCTCTCTCTCATGGTCACTCTCTCCCTCATGGTCACTCTCTCTCACTCTCTCTCTCTCATGGTCATTCTCTCTGTCATGGTCACTCTCTCTCTCTCTCTCTCATAGTCACTCTCTGTCTCTCTCTCACTCTCTCTCTCTCTCTAATGGTCAGTCTCTCTCTCTCACTCTCTCTCTCGCTCTCACTCTGTCTCTCTCTCTCACACACTCTCTCTCCCTCTCATGGTCACTCTATCTCTCTCTCACTTTCTCACTCTCTCTCACTCTCACTTTCTCTCTCTCTCTCTCATGGTCACTCTCACCCTCATGGTCACTCTCACTCTCACTCTCTCTCTCTCATGGTCACTCTCTCTCACTCTCATGGTCACTCTCTCTCTCTCATGGTCACTCTCTCTCTCAGTCTCTCTCTCTCTCACTCTTTCTCACTCTCATGGTCACTCTCTCTCTCACTCTCGCTCTCTCTCAATCTCTCTCACTCTCACTCTCTCTCTCTCTCTCTCTCTCATGGTCACTCTCACTCTCTGTCCCTCTCATGGTCACTCTCTCTCTCTCTCATGGTCACTCTCTGTCTCTCTCTCACTCTCTCGCTCTCTCTCATGGTCAGCCTCTCTCCTCTCTCACTCTCTCTCTCTCTCTCACTCTCTTTCTCCCTGTCTCTTTCTCTCAGTCTGTCTCTCTCTCTGATGGTCACTCTCTATCACTCTTATGGTCACTCTCTCTTTCTCTCATGGTCACTCTCTCTCTCTCTCTCATGGTCGCTCTCTCTCTCTCTCACTCTCTCGCTCATGGTCATTCACTCTCTCATGGTCACTCTCTCTCTCTCATGGCCTCTCTCTATGGCTCTTATTGTCGCTCTCTCTCTCTCTCTCATAGTCACTCTCTCTCTCTCACTCTCTCGCTCATGGTCATTCACTCTCTCATGGTCACTCTCTCTCTCTATCTCATAGTCACTCTCTCTCTCTCTCATGGTCACTCTCTCTCTCTCACTCTCTCATGGTCACACTCTCTCTCTCTCATGGTCACTCTCTCTCTCATGGTCGCTCTCTCTCTCTCACTCTCTCTCTCATGGTCACACTCTCTCTCTCTCTCATGGTTACTCTCTCTCACTCTCTCTGATGGTCACTCTCTCAGTCCCTCTCTCTCTCACTCTCTCCCTCTCTAATGGTTACTCTCTCTCTTTCATGGTCACTCTCACTCTCTCTCTCTCATGGTCACTCTGTCTCTCTCTCACTCTCTCGCTCTCTCTCATGGTCAGCCTCTCTCTCTCACTCTCTCACACTCTCTCTCCCTCTCATGGTCAGTCTCTCTCTATCTCTCCCTCTCATGGTCACTCTCTCTCTTGCTATCTCTCTCTCATGGTCAATGTCTCTCTCTCTCTCTCACTCTCTCCCTCTCATGGTCACTCTCTCTCTCTCTCACTCCCTCTCATGGTCACTCTCTCTCTCCCTCATGGTCTCTCTCTCTGTCTCACTCTCTCTCTGTTTCACTCTCTCTCTCTCTCTCTCATGGTTACTCTCTCTCTATCTCATGGTCACTCTCTCTCTCTCCCTCTCATGTTCACTCTCTCTCTCTCTCTCTCATGGCCTCTCTCTCTCTCTCATGGTCACTCTCTCTCTCTATCTCATGGTCACTCTCTCTCTCTCCCTCTCATGGTCACTCTCTCTCTCATGGTCTTTCTCTCTCTCTCTCCCTCTCATGGTCACTCTCTCTGTCTCTCTCATGGTCACTCTCTCTCTCTGTCCCTCTCATGCTCACTCTCTCTCTCTCTCTCATGGTCTCTCTCTCTCTCTCTCTCATGGTTACTGTCTCTCTCTCTCATGGTCACACTCTCTCACTGTCTCTCTCTCTTTCTCTCATAGTCACTCTCTCTGTCATGGTAACATCTCTCTCTCATGGTCACTCTCTCTCTCTGTCATGGTCACTTTCTCTCTCTCTCTCTCTCTCATGTTTACTCTCTCTCTCTCATGGTCACTCTCTCTCTCATGGACACTCTCTCTCTCCCTCTCATGGTCACTCTCTCTCT
Organism: Mobula birostris; assembly: GCF_030028105.1. Taxonomy (NCBI): domain Eukaryota; kingdom Metazoa; phylum Chordata; class Chondrichthyes; order Myliobatiformes; family Myliobatidae; genus Mobula; species Mobula birostris. Next base: position 74,219,542 of record NC_092379.1, read on the forward strand.
CTCTCTCTCACTCTCTCTCCTCATGGTCACTCTCTCTCTCTCCCATGGTGATTCTCTCTCTCTCATGGTCACTCTCTCGCTCTCTGTCTCTCTCACTCTCTCTCATGGTCACTCTCTCTCCCATGGTCACTCTCTCTTTCTCTCATGCTCACTCTTTCTCTCTCATGGTCTCTCTCTCTCTCACTCTCTCTCTCTCTCATGGTCACTCTCTCTCTCTCTCACACTCTCACTCTCTCTCTCATGGTCACTCTCTCTCTCTCTCTCTCATTGTCACTCCCTCTCTCATGGTCACTCTCTCTCGCTCCCTCTCATGGTCACTCTCTCTCTCTCGCTCCCTCTCATGGTCACTCTCTCTTTCTCTCTCTCTCATGGTCACTTTCTCTCTCTCTCTCTTTCTCATGGTCACTCTCTCTCTCATGGTCACTCTCTCTCTCTTTCTCTCTCATGGTCTGTCTCTCTCTCTCATGGTCACTCTCTCTCTCGCTCCCTCTCATGGTCACTCTCTCTCGCTCCCTCTCATGGTCACTCTCTCTCTCTCTCTCATGGTCACTCTCTCACTCATGGTCACTTTCTCTCTCTCTCTCTTTCTCATGGTCACTCTCTCTCTCTCATGGTCACTCTCTCTCTCTATCTCATGGTTACTCTCTCTCTCATGGTCACCCTCTCTCTCTCTCATGGTCACTCTCTCTCTCTCTCTTATGGTCACTCTCTCTCTCATGGTCACGCTCTCTCTGTCTCACTCTCTCTCTCTCTCATGGTCACTCTCTCTCTCCCTCATGGTCTCTCTCTCTCTGTTTCACTCTTTCTCTCTATCTCATGGTCACTCTTTTCTCTCAATCTCTATCTATCTCACTCTATCTCTCTCATGGTCACTCTCTCTCTTTCTCTCTCCCCCTCTCAAGGTCACTCTCTCTCTCTCTCTCTCTCTCATGGTTACTCTCTCTCGCTCTTATGGTCACTTTCTCTCTCTCTCTCTCATCGTCATTCTCTCTCTCATGGTCATTCTGTCTCTCTCCCTCATGGTCACTCTCTCTCACTCTCACTCTCTCTCTCTCTCATGGTCACTCTTTCTCTCATGGTCACTCTCTATCTCTCATGGTCACTTTCTCTCTCTCTCTTTCATGGTCACTCTCTCTCTCTCCTCATGGTCACTCTCTTTCTCTCTCTCATGATCACTCTCTCTCTCTCATGGTCACTCTCTCTCTCTCATGGTCACATCTCTCTCTCACTCTCTCTCTCTCAAGGTCACTCTCTCTCTCTCTCATGGTCACTCTCTCTCTCACTCTCTTTCTCCATCTCTCTCTCTCTCTCTGTCTCTCTGATGGTCACTCTCTATCGCTCTTATGGTCACACTCTCTCTCTCTCTCATGGTCTCTCTCTCTCTCTCCCTCTCATGGTCACTCTCTCTCTCTCTCTCATGGTCACTCTCTGTCTCTCTCTCACTCTCTCTCATGGTCAGCCTCTCTCTCTCTCTCGCTCTCACTCTCTTTGTCTCTCTCTCACACTCTCTCCCTATCATGGTCAGTCTCTCTCTCTCTCTCGAATGGTCACTCTCTCTCTGTCTCTCTCTCATGGTTACTCTCTCTCTCCCTCATGGTCACTCTCTCTCACTCTCATTTTCTCTCTCTCTCTCTCTTGGTCACTCTCTCCCGCATGGTCACTCTCTCTCTCTCTCAAGGTCACTCTCTCTCTCTCTCATGGTCACTCTCACTCTCAATGTCACTTCCTCTCTCTCTCTCTCATGGTCACTCTCTCTCTCTTTCTCATGGTCACTCTCTGTCTCTATCTCATGGTTAGTCTCTCTCATGGTCACCCTCTCTCACACTCTCTCTCTCTGTCTCTGTCACTGTCACTCTCTCTTTCATGGTCACTCTCTCTCTCCCTGTCTCTCTCTCTCTCATGGTCACTCTCACTCTCTCTCATGATCACTCTCTCTCTCTCTCTCCCTCTCATGGTCACTCTCTCCCGCTATCTCACTCTCTCTCATGGTCACTCTCTCTCTCTCTCATGGTCACTGTCTCTATCCATCATGGTCCCTCTCTCTCTCTCTCACTCTCTTTCTCGCTCTCTCTCTCTCACACTCTGTCTCTCTGATGGTCACTCTCTCTCTTTCTCTTATGGTCACTCTCTCTCTCTCTCATGGTCACTCTCTCTCTCGCTCTCATGATCACTCTGTCTCTCTCATGTCACTCTCTCTCTCTCTCATGGTCACTCTCTTTCTCTCTCTCTCATGGTCAGTCTCTCTCTCTCTCTCATGGTCACTCTCTCTCTCTCTCATGGTCACTCTCTCTCTTTCTCATTCTCTTTCTCCCTCTCTTTCTCTCTCACTCTGTCTCTCTCATGGTCACTCTCTCTCTCTCTCTCATGGTCATTCTCTCTCTCTCTCTCATGGTCACTCTCTCTCACACTCTCTCTCTCATGGTCACTCTTTCTCTCTCTCTTTCTCACGGTCACTCTCTCTCTCTCATGGTCACTCTCTCTCTCTCTCTCATGGTCACTCTCTCTCTCATGGTCACATCTCTCTCACTCTCATGGTCACTCTCCCTCTCTCTCGCTGTCTCATGGTCACTCTCTCTGTCTCTCTCATGGTCACTCTCTCTCTCTCCCTCTCATGGTCACTCTCTCTCTCTCTGTCTCATGGTCACTCTCTCTCTCACTCTCATGGTTTCTCTCTCATGGTCACACTCTCTCACTGTCTCTCTCTCTTTCTCTCATAGTCACTCTCTCTCATGGTCACTCTCTCGCTCTCATGGGTCACATCTCTCACACACTCTCTCTCATGGTCACTTTCTCTCTCTCTCTCCCTCTCCCTCTCATGGTCACTCTCTCTCTCTCTCTCTCTCCCTCTCATGTTTACTCTCTCTCTCATGGACACTCTCTCTCTCTCCCATGGTCACTCTCTCTCTCCCTCTCATGGTCACTCTCTCTCTCTCTCTCTCTCTCTCTCTCACTCTCTCCCATGGTCACTCTCTCTATCCCTCTCATGGTCACTCTCTCTCTCTCTCTCCCATGGTGACTCTCTCTCTCTCTCATGGTCACTCTCTCACTCTCTGTCTCTCATGGTCACTCTCTCTCTCTTATGGTCTGTCTCTCTCTCTCATGGCCACTCTCTCTCTCTCTCATGGTCACTCTCTCTTTCTCTCTCTCTCTCTCTCATGTCACTCTCTCTCTCTTTCTCTCATGGTCACTCTCTCTCTCATTGTCACTCTCTCATGGTCTCTCTCTCTCTCACTCTCTCATGGGCTCTCTCTCTCTTATGGTCACTCACTCTCTCTCGGTCACTCTCTCTCTCTCTCACACTCTCATGGTCACTCTCTCTTTCTCTCTCTCTCATGGTCTCTCTCTCTCACTCTCTCATGGTCACTCTCTCTCTCTCACACTCTCGCTCTCATGGTCACTCTCTCTCTCTATCTCATGGTCACTCTCTCTGTCTCTCACTCTCTCTTTCATTCTCTTTCTCCCTCTCTTTCTCTCTCACTCTGTCTCTCTCATGGTCACTCTCTCTGTCTCTCATGGTCATTCTCTCTTTCTCTCTCATGGTCACTCTCTCTCTCAGGGTCACTCTCTCTCTCACACACTCACTCTCTCATGGTCACTCTTTCTCTCTCTCTTATGGTCACTCTCTCTCACTCATGGTCATTCTCTCTCTCTCATAGTCACATCTCTCTCACTCTCCCTCTCTCTCATAGTCACTCTCTCTCTCTCTCTCTCTCTCTCATGGTCACTCTCTCTCTCTCGCTGTCTCATGGTCACTCTCTCTGTCTCTCTCATGGTCACTCTCTCTCTCTCCCTCTCATGGTCACTCTCTCTCTCTCTCATGGTCTCTCTCTCTCTCATGGTCACTTTCTCTCTCTCATGGTCACTCTCTCTCTCTCTCATGGTCACACACTCTCACTGTCTCACTCTCTCTCTCTCATGGTCACTCTCTCGCTCTCATGGGTCACATCTCTCACACACTCTCATGGTCACTCTCTCTCTCATGGTCACTTTCTCTCTCTCTCATGGTCACTCTCTCTCTCCCTCTCATGGTCACTCTCTCTCTCTTCCTCTCATGTTTACTCTCTCTCTCTCTCCCATGGTCACTCTCTCTCTCTCCCTCTCATGGTCACTCTCTCTCTCTCTCTCACTCTCTCTCCTTCTCATGGTCACTCTCTCTCTCTCCCATGGTCACTCTCTCTCTCTCCCTCTCATGGTCACTCCCTCTCTCTCTCCCTCTCATGGTCACTCTCTCTCTCTTCCTCTCATGTTTACTCTCTCTCTCTCTCCCATGGTCACTCTCTCTCTCTCCCTCTCATGGTCACTCTCTCTCTCTCTCTCACTCTCTCTCCTTCTCATGGTCACTCTCTCTCTCTCCCATGGTCACTCTCTCTCTCCCTCCCTCTCATGGTCACTCCCTCTCTCTCCCATGGTCACTCTCTCTCTCTCCCTCTCATGGTCACTCCCTCTCTCTCTCTCTCACGGTCACTCTCTCTCTCTCTCATGGTCACTCTCTCTTATGGTCACTCTCTTTCTCTCTCTCATGGTCACTCTCTCTCTCTTTCTCTCATGGTCACTCTCTCTCTCATTGTCACTCTCTCTCTCATGGTCTCTCTCGCTCTCTCTCATGGGCTCTCTCTCTCTCTTATGGTCACTCTCTCTCACTCTATCATGGTCACTCTCTCTCTCTCTCACACACTCTCACTCTCATGGTCACTCTCTCTTTCTCTCTCTCTCATGGTAACTCTGTCACTCTCTCTCTCTCTGTCTCACTCTCTCATGCGCTCTCTCTCTCTCTCACTCACTCTCATGGTCACTCTCTCTTTCTCTCTCATGGTCACTCTCTCTCTCTGTCTCATGGTCTCTCTCTCTCTCACTCTCTCATGGGCTCTCTCTCTCACACACACTCTCTCTCTCATGGTCACTCTCTCCTCTCTCATGGTCATTGCCTGGGACTTGCGTTGCTTGAATGTTACTTGCCACTTGTCAGACCAAACCTGGATATTCTCCAGGTCCTGCTGCATTTGGGTATGATCTGCTTCACTATCTGAGGAGTCACGAATGGTGCAGAAACTTGTGCAGTCATCTATGAACATCCCCACTTCTGACCTTATGACGGAAGAAAAGTCATTGATGAAGCAGCTGAAGATGGTTGGTCCGAGGACACTTCCCTGAGGAACTCCTGCGGTGATGTCATGAGGATGAGATGATTGACCTCCAACCACCAACCATCTTATTTTGTGTCAGGTATGATACCACCCAGCAGGAAGTTTTCCACCCAATTCCTATTGACTCCACTATAACTAGGGCACCTTGATGCCATACTCATTCAAATGCTGCCTTGATGTCGAGGGCTATCACTCTTACATCACCTCTGGTATTTAGCTCTTTGGTCCATGTTTGGACCAAGGAGTGATGAGGTCAAGCGCTGTGTGGCCTTGAAGGAACCCAAACTGGGCATCCATAAGCAGGTTATTGCCGAGTAGGTGCTGCATGATAGCACTGTTAATGACCCCTTCCATCACTTAGCTGATTTTGCACATTGTTGGGTAGATGCCAGTGTTGCAGCTGTACTGGAACAGCTTGGCTAGTGGCACAGCAAGTTCTTGAGCACAAGTCTTCAGAATTATTTCTAGGATTTTGTCTGGGCCCATAACCTTTGCTGTATCCAGTGCTTTCAGTCATTTCTTGATATCATGTGGAGTGGATCGGATTGGCAGCATACTGACATCTGGGATGCTGGGGACTTCTGGAGGAGACCGAGCTGGATCATTTACTCAGTACCTCTGACAGAACAACAACATATCTCTGCAAATCAGGATTTTCAACACTTGTAACCATTAAAATTACAAATCGAAATCAATTGGATGTCCAACATGATATGTGTGTTGCTTTGTCAAAGACCATTCCACAGTGTAATGTGCTTATTCAAGCTAAGGAACAACAGTCTTCACACTGATGTCTTTAAAAAATAATATATGATTTTAACTTGCTTATATTTTAAATGCATAGTCTTGTTATTTAATGTGTTAATAAAGAATCACTTTTGCTTCTTTATATTTCGATAATTGTATTTCAATATAATTGGTTTCTTTCATAATCATACATAATTTATATTATGGGTTTTGTAGGAGCAACACATCTGTTCTCTATCTGCATTGTATTCTGTGTGGCGCATTTATTGTGGTAACTATTCACAATACTGGGGAGCGTGGTAAAAGTGTAGGGAATAAGTCACGTATTTATGCTTTTCCCGTGGCAGTTTAGGGCTGGGGACTGACAGACATCGTATTTTTTTGCTGACTGCCCAATTATGTTCAATTTCGCTTAGTTTCATCACTTTGAGATTCTATGTTGCTAATTGCTAAAAAAGGATTGTATATCTTTGACATTTGAACAATCATTATTGGAGCTGAGAGCACGTCATGCCATGAGGGCAAATGGTGTGGTCGCCAGCAGTGGCAATTGTTTTGGTTAGAATTAGCCACTACATTCTGTCAGCAAAAGTTTTTCACAGTTATACAAAATAAACATCAGCATTTGGATGGATCCATGAAATTAGAAACACTGTAGTGTGGATCAGCTTGTGGCAAGTGATGACCTTTGGTTAATTCATGCTGTGTTTGGGATTGAAACATAATTTTGAATGATCAGCACTACCTGCCCAATTGGGGACTGTAAGCTGTATAATTGTGCTTGGTTCTGTTGAAATGTTAACTACTTCGACTGTTAACTGCTAAAATGAATTGTGGTTGTTCTGTCTGCTTTGCAAACAGAAAACAACTTGAGTCATCTGGAAGCAGTGATCTTGAAGTCAAAACCAAGAGAAAAATTAAACTTACTGGGAAATCTTTGGTGGCTAGAATCAACAACTTTCAAAAGGACTATAATAAAATTTTAAAAGGAATAAAGATTTAGTATCATTAATTTAGCTTTTTTTTTACAAGCAACAAAGTATTTGACAAGAGCAATCTCATTTGGATGTTTTAATAATTCTTCGTGAAAATGTTGCTAAGCAACATAGCTTGTTATTGTCTTTAATGTCTATCTCTCAGCAAGATAAACAGCCCAAAAACATTGTGAACAATGATACATTTATTAATACAGTCACAGCAAAGGCTGAAAAATGGTTGAAACAAATGTGTGGTTGAAAGTCAGGATGCTGGAGAAAATTAAAATATTTATAAAACCACAGAACACGCTGTGACTACATATAAAACTGATGACTTTCAAGATGATGTACACCCTGAAATGTGTGTGCAGTAGCTTCTATTGCAAGCAGATCATCCCATGCGTCCGATACCTCCTTGGCATGCATTAAAGCACAGGCTGATTTAACTGAGCTATGCACAAGAAAACAAATATTTAGGGATAAACATGCACTGCTCCTCAAGATGGAGCAGCTTAATTTGCAAGAAGAAATTGCAGCCAATATGGCAGAGTTAAAGTGCTAAGTGCTGTAGGTGCCAAATGTGATTCAACAGGATAGTTCTATGGTGAGAGTTCCAATGCTAATGTGGCACAGAGAAAGTCCAACATACTTGATGTCAATATGGACATATTTGTTCTTCAAATGTCTATGAGCAAGGAGATTGAACCCCAAGGATAGTTCAGGATGTTCACTCTCAGCCTAAACCGGGGAGGCAATCTGAACCTCTGGCATATGCAATAGCACAAAGTGCTTCTCAGGACATTGATTTACGGTATAGTGACACTTGTGTTTCAGATAGTAAAGGTCTAAGTACTGCACTGGAGGCTATAAGGATGCAAAAATAAATAACAAGTTTAGTGATGCAACAGCAAAGCAGTGCATCTCTGCCTAAAAGAGAGATTCAAATCTTCGATGGCGATCCACTGCAGACTCATTCATTTAAGAGAACTTTCAGGAACAGCATTGAAGGCAAGACTGGTTATTAAGGTGACTGTCTTTATTTTCTTGAACAGTTCGCTGGAGGTTACCCTAGAGAGCTTATCAAAACTTGTCAGCGTCATCCTGAAGCAAGGATCTCTAAAGACCCAAGCTTTACTGCATGAACATTTTGGTGATGAGCAAAAAATAGCTGCGGCCTACGTGGAAAAGGCTCTTTCTTGGCCACATAACAAATCAGAAAACGTGAAAGCTCTTCAAAGACTTTTTGTTAGAGATTGTTGCAATATTAAAGACATGCAAGATATGCGTGAGATGGACTTGCCTGCTAATATGAGGAGTGTCATAAGTAACTTGCCCAACAAACTTTAGGAAAAATGGAGATCAGTGGTCTATAAGCTTCAAGAAAGGCACAACTGTAAGGTTACTTTCACAGGCATTGTTGATTTTATTGAAAGGCAAGTAAAGATTGCTATACACCCAGTGTTTGGAAATGTATACAATGCTATACCAAGTAAAGGAATGAACAAAACTGGATCACAAATTCATTTGAAGTGTAAAGGAAGAAGCTTTGCCACTGCTTTGGCTATGGAGAAAGGTGAATCTAAAACTCAACCTGGAGCTAATGAAAAGGTTTGCCTTTTCTGCAATGGGAAACATACTGTGGAGTCTTGGCTCTAAGTTAGTAAAAAAGGTTCATAACAAGAAGATTGTCATCCTAAGTGAAAATGGTGTCTAATTTGGTTGTCTGTGTATGGGACTCTCCTGCAAGGACTGCAATAAGTGCCTCTCATGCATATTCACTCTGATAAAAAGGGTACAGATTCGAAACAAGCCATGAATGAATCAAACACAGCAGCGAGTAACGCCCTGGGATCTAATGACTTTACAAGGGCTGGTGACCATGACTGTAAACTTTCTGTAATTCCAGTTGAGGTGAAGTCTAAGAAGAGTAACAAGACAGCGGTTACTTATGCTTTCTGAGATCAAGGAAGTACAGCAGTGTTCTGCACCGTGGGCCTCATGAACAAGCTCAACCTGACAGGAAAAGAACATGCATTCTCTTACACACCATAGGTTAAGAGAAGATTGTGAGTAGCTACGTCACTTCAGGATTGGAAGTGGCTGCGTTAGATAGTGAAAACTATTGTGAGCTGCCTTACATCTATATGCACAAATGTATGCCTGTTCACATGGGGAACATTCCTCATCAGAGAGATCTTCAGCAATGGACTCACCTGAAGCATATTAATTTGCTGGAAATTATTTCAGAAATTGAGCGGCTGATAAGGGGGAATGTGCCTAAGGGATTGGAGCCATTGCAAGTGGCTCACGGTGTTAATGATGAACCTTATGCAATTAGAACAATGCTGGGTTGAACTGTTAATGGACCACATGAAAGGAGACCATGGTGGTAGAAGAAACAGTGCTAACAATTAATGGGACTTCAGTCTTGCACTGGGATGAGCTTTGGCAGCAGCAATTCAAGTCAGGTTTTCATGAATGTAATCAAGAGGAACAACCTGGCTTGTCAAGAGAAGATCATAATCCAGGACAGCCTGCTTACCAGAGAGAGGAATTTGTGTAAATGTTGAGATTTCATGCCTGCACTAGAGGCAACTTACAGCAGCCAATTAACCTACAGCCTGCGAGTCTTAGAGAAATGGGTGAGAAATCAGAACTCCAGAAGGAAATCTCTGAAGTCAGAGAACATGTACAAACTCCACCTAGACAACAGCTGCAGTTCAGGATTGGAGCTGGGATGCTGGAGCGGTGAGGCAGTAAGGATTTTCCCATGCTGACGGATATAAACAGGAGTCACTGTCCCAGCAAAAAGGTTGGGCTGTTTAATCCACCAGTCAGCGGGTGGTGAATCTGGGGAATTCTCTACTGCTGAGAGTTGTAGAGGCTCAGTCATTGTATTCCTTCGGAGATTAATAAACTTCTGGATATCAAGGAAAAGAAAGTAGGTGGAGATAGTATGGGAAAGTGCTGCTGAGGAAGAAAATCAGCACAATCTACACAGCTGGGTGGTCTACTCCTGTGTTTTTCTCTTCATTCGAGGTAGGACCAATAATGCTAGCTATGTGCTGTACATCTGTATCAACCTGCAACAAGACAACAGATGAATTTAAAATTAATGTGAAGAGAAAAAGAGATCAATAAATCTGGTCAAAGAACTGGAAAAGTGAGAGTACAATTGAAGCACGTTTTAAGTTGCAGAAAGGAGGAGGAAAGAAAGCTAGCCATTCCATGTTCGTCCATCGTCGTCGTTGATGAAGACCTCAACACCATTGATGGTGTCGAGACTAGTGCGTGATTTGGATTTAAGTGAGGGACAGTTGCGCAGCGTCAGCCTCACTCTCTCTTCCCAATTCCCATCTGGATCCAGTCTCAAGACAGAGTCAAGACGGCTGGAGATAGGACTAGGCGCAGTGGATGACCAGGATGACTTCTGTGTCTTGTCGTGCTCTACACGTTCCACGACGCTTGCAGAGACCGCCTTGACCGTTGGACCTTACATTGGTCTCGTCCGCTCAATCCGCCAGAGTCTGTCTTCACATGCTGGGATAGACAAGCTAGCCAATAATATTAAAGAGGATACCAAAAGATACATAAAGTGTAACAGAAAGGCGAGAGTGGATATCAGTCCCCTGAAAAACAATGCTGGAGAGGTAGTGATGGGGGGACAATGAAATAGCGAACAAACTGAATATTGTGGAAGTTCCAGGTGTCAGGGGTGATGAAGTGTGTGAAGATGCCACAACTAGAGAGAAGGTTCTTGGGAAACTAAAGGTAGGTAAGTTACCAGGACCATATTGTCGGAGTCAATTATTAAGGATGAGGTCTCAGGATATTTCGAGGCACATGATAAAATAGGCCGTAGTTAGCATGGTTTCCTCAAGGGAATACTTTGCCTGACAAATCTGTTGGAATTCTTTGAAGAAGTTACAAGCAGGATAGACAACGGGGAATTGGTTGATGTTGTGTACTTGAATTTTCAGAACACCTTTGACAAGGTGCCACACATGAGGCTGCTAACAAGCTATGAGCCCGTGGTATTACAAGAAAGATTAGAGGGATGTATACAGTAAATGCTGATTGGCAGGAGTTGAAGAGTGGGAGTAAAGGGAGCCTTTTCTGACTGGCTGCCAGTGACTAGTGGTATCCCACAGGGGTCTGTGTTGCGACCGTTTATTTTTATGTTATGTGGCAATGATTGGGATGACGTTGCAAAGTTTACAGATGATATGAAGATAGGTGGAGGGACAGGTAGTTTTGAGAAAGTAGAGAGGCTACAGAAGGACTTAGACAAATTAGGAGAATGGGCAAAGAAATGGCAGATGGAATACAGAGTTGGGAAGTGTATGATCATGCACATTGGTAAAAGAACTGAAAGGGTTGACTATTTTCTAAATGAAAAGAAAATACAAAAAACTGAGGTGTGAAGGGACTTGGGTCCTTTGTGAATACATAATTCACAACTACTGACATTGAGTTGGGGTTTCACCTTAACAGGCTGGTCTTATGTGATGACGTAATTACGTAAAGGACTTTCAGCGTGCTTTGTGTTCAGGTTTTGGTGTGTTATGGTTTTTATTAAACATAAAAACCTCATGTCATTTAACTTGTGAAAACCTACATTAGTGACCGTGATGCTATACCTCTGCTCAGTGCAGATTTCCTGTGTGCCCAAGAACTGTCGGCTTGTGGATGTCAAGGACTTTGGGTCTTTACCCTGTTCCCCCAGTAAGTTCCCCACAACAACTCTGTCAAGCACATGCACCAGTTTACCCGACTGCTGCGGGAATTCCTAAACCTCACCAAGCCCACATTCTCCACTACAGTCAGAAAACATGGGCTCGAGCACCACATTTCCACAACTAGCCCTCTAGTCCTTGCCCACATGCATAGACTGAACTCAGAAAAGCCGGCAACCTGGAAGGCTGAGTTTGCCAACATGGAAAAAGCTGGCATTGTATGCTGACTCAATAGCCCCTGGGTTTCGCCCTAAGTCCGATGGTGGTTGCCATCCATGTGGCGATTACAAAAACTGTAACGAGGTCAGCAACCTCGATCATTACCCGGTCCCACACATCCAAGAATTTTTCACAGATTTAGCCAGGAAATTAATTTTTTTTCCAAAGTTAAATTAGTTAGGGACAACCATTGGGTGACTGTGTGCTCAGAGGACATTTCCGAAATGGCTGTGATAACCCCATTTGGCCTCTTTGAGTTTCTGCGTATGCTGTTTGGGCTGAAAAATGCAGCACAGACTTTCCAAAGCCTGATGGACTCTGTATCAAAAGATTTAGATTTTCTTTTTGTTTACCTGGCTGACGTACTTGTTGCCAATACATGCAAATCTGATACTTAACCCATCTCCATCAGATGTAGCTGCCATTATCAATGTCCCACCACCCTGCACCACTAAGGAACCACAGGAGTTTTTAGGAATGGTTAATCTCTATCACTGCTTCATTTCACAAGCTGCTGACCTGATGTTGCCCCTGTATAGTGCGCTTAAAGGCAAAAGGCAATAGCCCCATCAAGTGCCTGACCAGTCAGCAGACATGACCAGGGCATTTAATGATTTTAACAAAACGAGCTCTTTCCAACATGACCCTAGTGGTTCACCCACTCCCCAGTGCACCTATAGCCATTACTACTGATGCCTCACACTATGCTGTGGGTGCTGTGCACAAACAGCTGGTTGGAGGCATGTGGCAGCCACTCGCCTTCTTCAGCCGGCAGCTCTGTCCCCCCGAAAGGAAGTACAGCATATTTGACTATGAACTTCTCAGTCTCTATCTGGTTGTCCACCAATTTTGCTCTCTTTTAGAGGGTCACCATTTGTTGACCACAAACCCCTCGTGCATGCCATGGCTAAAAATATCTGACACTTGGTCTGCACGGCAGCAACACCACCTGGCTGACATATCTGCGTTCATAACTGATATACAACATATCAAGGGGAAAAATAATGTCCTGGCTGATTGGCTCTCATGACCTGCCATTGAGTCCATACACATAAGGGTTGACTATGCCAGCATGGCAGCCAACCCAGAGGTCCAGGATTACCAAACAGCAGGCACGGGCCTGTGATTGGCTGACATTAGGTTTGGGGAAGCTGGGGTTTCTCTCCCGTGTGACGTCTCAACTGGTTGCACTTACCCAATGGTGCCTGCAAACTGGAGCTGACTCCACACACGGCCTCACGCATCCAGGCTGGAAGGACTCACAGGAACTGATTGCACTAAGGTTTGTGTGGCTTGGCCATAGAAGGGACAGGCATGATTGGAGCACAGCCTGTGTGGAGCGCCAATGGATCCTTCCGAGGTCCCTGACAGGTTGCTCATGTCAATGTGGACTTGTTGGTCCTCTTCCTCCCTCACACAATTTCACGCATTTCCCAGAGGTCACCTCCCCCTCCACCCCAGCATCCATGGCAGTTGCAGATGTGGCTCGGGTGTTCACCAGCACCTGGGTTCTCAGTTTGGCACCCGATCTTATATTTCCACTGACCATTGTCCCCAATTCATATCAGACCTCTGGGCTGCAATGGCCTAGAACCATGGCGTATCACCCGCAGTCCAATGGCTTTTTTACAAGCGTTTTCACCTTAAAGGCTGCTCTCAGGGCTTCCCTGACCGATGAGTGTTGGCATGATCATTTCCCATGGGCCCTGCTGGGGCTCAGAACAGTTCCAAAAGAGGACCTGCAGTCGTTTGTGGTTGAGTTGGAATACAGACAGCCTTACGAGTGCCAGGTGATTATATTCCTGATGCCACGACCACCTGGTCGGCCTCCCAACAGCATTCCAACATACTCAGTAAATTCAATTCCTTTTCAGCTATCCTACCTCCCATCATGCATAATGCACTCTTGGATTTCTATTGACCTACATTCTGCCCGTTTGTTTTCGTCCGCCATGATGCACACCAACATCCCCTTACGCCCCCTTATGATGGCCCGTTCGGTGCTTTGGAAAGGGGAGATACGACTCTTATCATACGTTTGTAGATAAGAGGTAAACCAGAATGTATTTTAGTCGATCGCCTTAAATCAGCCCACCAAGATTTGGAGGATTACTCTACCATTGCCCTGGTGTCAGGACATATCCATGAGTGTGTCAACACGCCTCTGGATGAACCAGTATTTTAAAATTAATTCCTCCCAGTAAAAACTGTAGCTCATTGTATTGAAGAAATGAGTGAAGACATTGAGTACCAACTATGCAGAGCTACAAAAAACAGAATTTAGGATAGAACTGGATGAGTCAACTGTGCGAGACAACGAGGCATTGCTAATGGCATATGCACGGTTTATCAAAAATGGAAAAGTTTATGAAGAGATTCTCTTTTGGAAAAAGTTAAAAACAAATATCAACAGAGAATTAATCTATGATGAGTTCAAAATGTATATTGAGGGTAAGAGTATTCCAATTAGGAACGTGATTTCTTGTGCAACAGATGGCGCACCATATATGACAGGTCGTCACGTTGGTTTGGTGGTATTTATGAAAAAAAGAGGTTCCAACTCTGTTTGCAATCCATTGTGTAATTCATCATCAACATCTCACAGCCAAAAACCTCAGCCAGTGCCATTTTTCAAGCATGACTCTTGTAACATCCGCTATCTATAAAATTAAAGCTCATCCCTTAAATAGCAGAATATTTTGCCAGTTATGTCAAGATAATGATGAAGAGTTTGAATGCTTGCTTATTCACACTTAAGTGCATTGGCTATTGAAAGGCTGTTGCTTAAAACGTTTATTTGATCTTTTTGACACTGTGGTTGAATTTTTGCTCAAAATCGATAATAACTTGGGAAACAAGATTGAACCTCTACGTGGAGACGAGGCATACCTAGCTGATCTGTATGACAAAATAAACATTCTAAATATGAAACTGTAGGGTGAGAATTTCAATTTAATCCAGGCAAAAAGTGCAGTGTCCACTTTTATTGGAAAAATGGAAATATATAAGCAGAAGAATGTTTGGGAGAAGAATATTCTCACAGTTTTCCTGCATGGAAAGTACAGCACTCTCTTTCACAGATGGTGATTTGCAAGAGTACCGCTTACACCTGCAGTCACTAAAGAAGGATTTTCAGAATCGATTCAAGGATTTGAATGATCTGGAAATTCTGAAGTGGATAATTAATCCATTTCTTTGCAAGGTGGAAGAACAAGAAGAGAGCTTGCAAGAAGAAATTATTGAAACTCAGAATGATGAAGAAACAAAAAGTTTTTCAAAAATGTTGACTTTTGTAGTACATGGCTATGCTGTCATATGAAGTTTCCTGGTCTTTGGAGAAGAGCCAAACTGTTTCTTCATTGTATTCCATCCTCCTATCTTGAAACAGGCTTCAGTGCAATGAACCACAATCTCACAAAAAACAGAATCCGCTTGGACATTGTTAAATGTGGGGATTTAAGGCTTTTGCTGTCACAACATGAACCAGATATTTCAACTCTTGCTAAAAACTATCAAACTCAAGGATCACATTGATATTGAAGCTACTGTATAGCGCAGAGGTACAGCAAACAATAGAAGTAAGCAACAACAACAGCATTCCGAACCATATTGAGTCCTCAGATCTAAACCCCCCCGGCCCAAAGTCTCAGTATTCAGTTCATCATATTAGCGGGACAAATCTCCGCATAGTTCGCAGACATGAAGTACAGCAGCTAGGGGCAGTCTCACAGCCTTAGCAATGCGGAGAGAGGAGCCTCTATATAATCTGGGTTGGCTGCTAAATAGTCAGAATCTTGCACTAGGAACCAGGCCCCGCTGTGGCAAATTGTCCCAGGCCTAGATCTCACTGCCAGAGAAGCTGTTCCCGACCTCACCAAATCGGCTCAGTGCTTACAGCGATCTACCTTTGCACCCAGGTAAGTTAGATGGGCATTGGAACTCCCCCGTCCTGTCTTCTCCCCTCCAACCAGCATGGCTCCAATTGCAAGTGCCTTGATTTTGCAGCTCAGCTGCAGGGCACATCTCTCGAGTTCCCTTTGTCCTCATCTCCTTGTTGTTTGTGATGATCGTTTACCACAATTCACTTCAAAAATAATTTTAATCAAATTACTTTGCTTTCGAATCACAAGTAAGCTGTTATTGTCTTCGGTAGGCCATCTTAAACCGGAAGTCCCTACAGACCTTGCTACTGTCAAGATGGGGCCAAACTAGGGTACAGAAGCAACACTTCATATTCCCTGTTGGTATGAACAGTGATTTCTCAAACTTCTGATAACTTCTTCCCTCTCCATTCTCCTCACTTTTTCCCCATTCCCTACGCTGGTTACCTCTCTTTTCCTCAGCTGTTCATCTCTGTCCATTGGTCCACTGTCCTCTCCGATCAGATTTCTTTTTTTTAGCCCTTCATCTCACCTCCCAGCTTCTTACTTGATCACTTGATCCCCTCCCCACCATCTGCAGATTTGTACTCCTTTCCCCTCCCTCCTCCTCCTTATTCTGGCTTCTGCCCTCTTGGAGAAGGGCCTCGGCCTGAATCATTGATTGTTTATTCTTCTCCATAGACGCCCCTGGCTTGCTGAATTCCCTCCAGTGCAAACAAGAGGAATTCTGCAGATGCTGGAAATTCAAGCAACACACATCAAAGTTGCTGGTGAACGCAGCAGGCCAGGCAGCATCTCTAGGAAGAGGTACAGTCGACGTTTCAGGCTGAGACCTTTCGTCAGGACTAACTGAAGGAACAGTTAGTAAGAGATTTGAAAGTGGGAGGGGGAGATCCAAAATGATAGGAGAAGACAAGAGAGGGAGGGATGGAGCCAAGAGCTGGACAGGTGATTGGCAAAGGGGATATGAGAGGATCATGGGACAGGAGGCCCAGGGAGAAGGAAAAGGGGGAGGGGGGGGAACCCAGAGGGTGGGCAAGGGGTATAGTCAGAGGGACAGAGGGAGAAGAAGAGTGTGAGCCAACCTGAGTGTGGCTTCATCTTTACAGTAGAGGAAGCCGTGGATAGACATGTCAGAATGGGAATGGGATGTGGAATTAAAATGTGTGGCCACTGGGAGATCCTGCTTTCTCTGGTGGACAGAGCGTAGGTGTTCAGCAAAGCGGTCTCCCAGTCTGCGTCGGGTCTCGCCAATATATAAAAGGCCACATCGGGAGCACTGGACACAGTATATCACCCCAGTCGACTCACAGGTGAAGTGTCGCCTCACCTGGAAGGACTGTCTGGGGCCCTAAATAGTGGTAAGAGAGGAAGTGTAAGGGCATCCATGGCCTCCTCTACTGTAAAGATGAAGCCACACTCAGGTTGGAGGAACAACACCTTATATTCTGTCTGGGTAGCCTCCAACCTGATGGCATGAACATTGACTTCTCTAACTTCCGCTAATGCCCCACCTCCCCCCCCCCCGTACCCCATCCATTATTTATTTATATACACACATTCTTTCTCTCACTCTCCTTTTTCTCCCTCTGGCCCTCTCACTATACCCCTTGCCCATCCTCTGGGTCCCCCCCCCTTGTCTTTCTTCCTGGACCTCCTGTCCCATGATCCTCTCGTATCCCTTTTGCCTATCACCTGTCCAGCTCTTGGCTCCATCCCTCCCCCTCCTGTTCTCTCCTATCATTTTGGATCTCCCCCTCCCCCTCCAACTTTCGAATCCCTTACTCACTCTTCCTTCAGTTAGTCCTGACGAAGGGTCTCGGCCTGAAACGTCGACTGCACCTCTTCCTAGAGATGCTGCCTGGCCTGCTGCGTTCACCAGCAACTTTGACGTGTGTTGCTTGAATTTCCAGCATTTGGTGCGTATTTTGCACAAGGCAGTCGGTAGGTGGAGGTACTGATCTCGCCCCTCGGCGACCTTTGACCGCTACGTGAATACGTCACCACGCAGCGCTGGCGGAAGTGAGCTGCTTGCCGGACGACGATGGCGGCGCCCAAGAGCGTTCCGCGGGATGCGCAGGTAAGGGTTTGATTCTCCGGAGAGGTCACGACACCGCAGGCCTCCACCGCGGCGAGTTGTCGGTTCGGAACAGGCTGTGGGCCGCTCAGTGAGGTGTATTCCTTGCTCGGCAGCGGGGAGGATCGGTGCTTGTCGAAAACGCGCGCAAAACACGGATTCCAGTAGCGGCATTGTTCCTGGCCGGGCGCCTGTTCTGTGGTTGCAAGCCCGGGTGCACACGCTCTGATAGTGCGGTAGTCGCTTGGTTACTGCCAGATCGTGGCAGCACTTTGACCTGAGGCCTGAGACCACCGAAGTTGCAGACTTGAGCGACAATTTATGTTTAATTTATACTTGTGAATGTCGCATTATCTGATGCTACGTGCCTGTGATACCGCTGCAAACAGGTGCCCTATGTATAAGAGTACTTATGTGCAATAAACTAGACTTTATCTTTTCACTTTGAATAGACTGATGATAAAATTAAGGCGGATGGATCATCTTCCTGGTAGAGTCAATGTATGCTGCATCCCTTTTTAACTAATATGAGCCCTAGTCACGCCAGTAGGAATGGCCGTCCACTTAACCCCTGATATCTCCTCTGTACCTACTTCCAAGCACCTTAAAAATCTGCCCTCTTATGCTAGCCATTTCAGCCCTGGGGAAAAGCCTCTGACTAGCCACACAATCAATGCCTCTCATCATCTTATACACCTCTATCAGGTCATCTCTCATCCTCTGTCGCTCCAAGGAAAAAAGGCTGAGTTTACTCAACCTATACTCATAAGGCATATACCCCACTCCAGGCAACATCCTTGTAAATCTCCTCTTCACCCTTCCTATGGTTTCCACATCCTTCCTATAGTGAGGCGACCAGAAATGAGCAGAGTACTCCAAGTGGGGTCTGACCAGGGTCCTATATAGCTGCAACATTACCTCTTGGCGCCTAAACTCCATCCCAGAATTGAAGGCCAATGCATCGTATGCTTTCTTAACCACAGAGTCAACTTGCGCAGTAGCTTTGAGTGCCCTATGGACACGGACCCCAAGGTTTGTCTGATCCTCCACACTGCCAAGAGTCTTACCATTAATACTATATTCTGTCATCATATTTGACCTCCCAAAATGAACCAACTCACATTTATCTGGGTTGAACTCCATCTGCCACTTCTCAGCCCATTTTTGCATCCTATAAATGTCCTGCTGTAACCTCTGAGAGCCCTCCACATATTTGATTGATTAGTTGATGAATCAAATTAAAAACAAATAACCAGGTCTTGGACATCTTGGATTAGTGTCCATTGGTTTACCTTCAAGAGGTTGCTGGCCTTAAAGACACGGGACTGAAGATGCTAGAATTTGAAGCATTAAAAAAAACATGATGCTGGAGGAACTCAGTGGGTTAGGTTGCATCTGCAGAGGGAAATGGCCAGTCAATATTGTGGGTCAGGACCTTGCACCTGGACTAAAAGATAGATGGAAGATAACCAATATTTTCAAAAAGTGAGGAAAAGTTTGGACCAAGCTATAGGTGGATCCAAGTGATGAGTGTTGATAGGTTGATGAAGAAAGAGAGAATTGAAATAGTGACAGAAGCTGGCAGGTGATAAGTGGAAGTGACAAAGGGCCGAAGATGCTAGAATCTAGAGGAACGCGGGGCTTGGAGTCAAATTGAGGAAGGTGAGGAGGGCAGCTGGAATGGATGGAGGAGGGGAAAGAAACAGGATGATGATGGAGGCTAGGGTGAGTGTAGAATTATTTGGGTAATCAGGAAAGAAGAGAGGGAGTGATATTTACCAGAAGTTGGATAATTCTTTGCTCATGCTGTTGTGTTATAGACTAACCAGCTGGAATGTGAGGTGCTGTTCCTCTGCTAAGCAAAGAGTCCTAATTGATAATAGACCATGAAACTATTGTATTGCTGTAGAAAATCCACCAGTATACAAAGGGACAAAATCTGTGATCCTCACTTGATCCAGCCAATATAGGCAACACGTGCATCATGGCCATTGTTGTTGTGGAAAAATTGCCCTAACAAAATTCACAAATTACTACCCAAAAATCTGATATATGGGATAAAAATTGTTTTTGCAAAATTAATGTAAATATTCAATATACATAAAATTATTTTCTGACTCATGATTCTTGACGTGTACCCAGGTGATGTGGCTTGACATTAGGGAAAATAATGATATGGGAATTTTCTACGAATCCAGTTTCCCTCTCCACTCCCTTCCTCTTCCTCCCCCTCAATCTAGGTAAAATACTGATCTCTTAACTGCCTTCTGCACTAGTCCAGCAGGTCACTCAGATAGATGGCAGGGCAGGTAGTGTTGTGGAACCAGGGAGTCTGCAGTTGGACTGGGAGAGATTCGGAGAATGGTCAAAGAGGTGGTAGATGGAATACACTATAGGGAAGAGTATGTTCATGCACTTATGTGGCGGGAATAAAGGCATAGACTATTTTCTAAAGAGGAGTGAATTCAAAAATCAGAGACACTAAGGGGCTTGGGCATCCAAGTGCAGGATAAATTGCACCTATAGGTTAAATTGCAGGTTGAGTCGGTGGTAAGGAAGGCAAATGCAATGTTAGCATTCATTTTGAGAGGACTAGAATATAACAGCAAGGATGTTACACTGAGGCTTTATAAGGCACTGGTCAGACTGCATTTGGAGTGTTGTGAGCAGTTTAGGGCCCCATATCTAAGAAATGATGTGCTGGCATTAGAGAGGGTCCAGAGTAGGTTTATGAGAATGATTCCGGGGAATGAAAGGGTTAACATATCAGCAGCGTTTGATGGCTCTGGGCCCATACTCACTGCAGTTTAGAAGGATGGGGGCTAGGTGGAAATCACACCGAAACATTCCAAGTATGGATAAGTGTAGATTGACTGAACATGGAGAGAATGCCTGCAGTAGCGGAAGAGTCTAGGACCAGAGGGCACAGCCTCAAAATAGAGGCACATTCCTTTAGAACAGAGATGAGGGGGAATATCTTTAGCCTGATGGTGGTGTATTGGTGGAATTCATTGCTGCAGACGGATGTGGAGGCCAAGTCATTGAGCATATTTAAAGGAGAGGTAGATAGTTTCTTGATTCGTAAAGATGTCAAAGGTTATGGAGAGAAGACGGGAGAATGAAGTTGAGATGGAAAAAAAATCAGCCATGATTGAATGGATGGGCTGAGTGGCATAATTCTGCATCTAGGTCTTATAGCCTTAGTTGTACCATAACTATTTCATGACCATTTTATTGCAATAGAAAGCAGACAAATCCTGTGGATACTGAATTCTGGAACCATAAAATCCCAGTCCAGTCCATCCCAACTGACCTTGCCAAAGTTGTTGCCCAAACTAATCAAAAGCAGCTGACATAGTTGTGCTATTCTCATAGCAGTACCACCAAGAAGGACAAGAAGTCCTGGTGTTTGGGAGTATTAGATTTCTCTCCTCATTGAAGACTACTCAACTTATATCTTTCGCATCAATCCTTCATACTTGCTGGGTCTAAATCCTGGAACTTTACCCAACGACATTCATTTGCAGAGCAATCTCATTCCCTACTCGTTTTCCCGGTAATTCTGTCCATATTCTCATAAATTTTCTTAAGATTCAGCTACTCACCTACACACTGTGGGCAATTTAGGGTTGTCGTTTAACCTAAAACCAGCATATTTTTTGGGATGTGTATGAAACCAGAATATTCAAAGGAATCTCGTGCTGTCATGACGAGAACAGGCAAACTCCACACAGAAGATGTTGGAGCCAGAATTGAGCCCAGGTTGCCAGAGCTGTGATCATCCGGAATCAAACAATTTCAGCATGGAAACGAGTCCTGCTGCCCGTTGAGTCTGCACTGATATCAACCACCCAGAAAGAATTTATTGCTTATGTTGGCACTGTTTTTCTGCATAACAAATCCATTTTTTGGTGTTTGTGCTAGCAAACCAAGCAGAATTGTTTTTGAGGATATTAGTTTTATTAATCCAATGTGTTGTGTTCACTGGGCTTATTAATAATTTAGGCTTTAACAATTCCATTTGGTGTACTTTAGGGTACCAAAAAGTATTACATACAAAGTTTACTTTTATAATCTATGGGAAGCTCTGATATTTCTGTTTCACATTTTCTGTAGGTTATGGCTCAGATTCTAAAGGATATGGGTATCACTGAATATGAACCAAGAGTTATTAATCAAATGCTGGAATTTACTTACCGTAAGTAAATATGCAAGGCTTATAACTCAGAATCTGAAGAAGCACAAGGGTGGGAAACTTGTGTAAGAAGTGTGAATGGATTTTTAGAGGTCTTACTGAATTGAAATGTTTCAACAGGCTTCCTGGCAACAGGTTGCATTGGGTATATAGGGTTGCGACAGTTGCGGGTAACTTAATATCACTTGACATGAGGGACTAACTGGATCAATGAGATTATGGGGGACTCTTGACATCATGCGCAATAAATTGAATGTGGCAGGGTGTTAAATGGTACTTGGAGAGCTTGCAGGATTCAGACATCTGGAGGATGCTTCAATGATATGGGAACAGTAAGCTTTCTAGTTCCACAGCAGAGGCTCTTTTCGCAGGAATCTAGCCTTTAAAACTGTATTTATTATAACCTTTCTTTTAATCTTAAGTTAAAACAGAAGTGTCTTAGAAGATTTTTAGTTCCGCCCAGGTTTTGTAAGAATCACCAATTTACCAAACCATCTTTATTAAAACCATAAGCCCCCTGTCTCCCCTTATTTTAATCCCTCTGCCCTCTCACCTTCTCCTCTAATTACATCTCCTCACCCCAGGAATTTGTAGAGAGAGGCAGTGAGATGACTATGACATAAGATGGGAAGAAGTCATTTGATATTTTTGTACCTTTCAGGATATGTTACTACAATATTGGAAGATGCTAAAATTTATTCTAGTCATGCGAAAAAGGCAAGTGTTGATGCAGATGATGTAAGGCTGGCTATTCAGTGTCGAATGGACCATTCGTTTACATCCCCTCCTCCTCGAGATGTAAGTATTGATCAGTCAAAGGATTTAGTGTATTGTGATAAGTAGAACAAAATTTAAGTAACATTTTAAATTTTCATTGCCTCTTTAGTTTCTGCTAGAGATTGCTCGACAGAAGAATCAAAACCCACTACCATTGATAAAACCATATGCTGGGCCTAGGCTACCTCCAGACAGATACTGTCTAACAGCTCCAAACTACAAACTTAAGTCATTGCACAAAAAGGTATGAATGGGTATGGTACCTCTTGGAGTTGATACTGATATAGCTTTGCATATCTGAACTGATTTTATATTCCCCAACATTGAAGGTAACATCATCTGCTGGAAGAATAACTGTACCTAGATTGAGTGTTGGAGCTTGTGTCACCAGTCGACCCAGTACACCAACACTGGGTAAGTTGCATTCTTGCAGCATAAGCAATTTATTATTAAATGTATCTGTCTGTTATCTGAACTTAAATACGAATCATTGCCATATTTAAAATATAGCACAAGACAGATGGAATTCCCCGTACCACAGTAGCATTGTGGATTGTCAGCGTCAAGTTCTAATTCTGGCGGTCCTTCTACACAAATTAATCTGTTTTTGAAATTGGTTATTTCCTGAATGGTGCAATCCATTTGGCCTTACTTTAAGGAAAAAAATATATGCGTATAAACAGTCCATGACTATGTTGCAAATGAGAAAATCTGCAGATGCTGGAAATCCGAGCAGCACGCTCAAAATGCTGGAGGAACTCAGCAGGACTGAAGAGCTGTGTGAAAAATGGGTTTTGGCCCAAAACATCGAATGTACCTTTTTCTATAGATGCTGCTTGGCCTGCTGAGTTCCTCCAACATTTTGTATGACTATACTGCATTAAGCACATAGTCCATGTTACCGTGCAGATTTCCCTTTGGCATTCTGATTTCCTCCCATGTGCCAAATACATGCTGGTTGGTTGGTTAAATGGCTACTCCAAATTGCTCCCTGTGTTTCTGAATAGGGAAATTGGGGTGGAGGAATTGATGGGGATGTGAGAGGGGAAAAATGTTTTCAGTGGATGGTATGAACTCAGTTGGCTGAATGGCCTGTGTTGGATTTGGTGATAATGATTCGGAAGATCTTCAGAGGCAAGGATGAGGCAAAACGGTGATTATGGCTTTTTAATTAAGTGTTACAAGAACAAAGAAAAGAGACAAAGAAAGAAATTATGGTCATCTCATACTGAGAGTAGAGATAAAGCACATTCCATTGACAATTAACCTATAAAATAGCCAGGGTTCAAGTGTGACATCTGTTGCAAAAAGTAAGAAGTTTCCAGAAAACAGAATCAGCTTTACTAAGATTACTGGAAAAATTACACATAGGTGATTATATAAAAATACAAGCAAGCATTAGAAAAAAAATAAACTACAGGAAAATAACAATTATATACTCTAATCCTACACTTGGTTAGGAGTTGAATGACTTGATTAGTACATGTTCTTAAACAATATTAGTATTTATAATGGGGAAAAAACTACAGACACTAGAAATTAGAAATAAAACATAAAATACTGAAAAAAATTCAGCAGGTCAAACAACTTCTGTGGAAAGAGAAATAGTTAACATTTTAGGTGCAAGACTCTTCTGGTGTTGGTAATGTGAAAGTACAGGTATTAGTTCCCATATTGTAGATACTTGCTTTATTTTCTGAGTTATATAATTAACCATTAATTTCCCATGAGACTGGTGCACCCTTTCAGCCCTCAGCTATAGTTATTAATCTTAGTATCCCTTAAAATTGCAAGTGTAGAGGTGTACAGAATTGTATAATTATAGTGTTCCAAAAGAATTTATTTTAATAAGTTTAACATGATGTGCATGAATGACAGGTATTCACCAATACAAGTCAAGCCGGCCAATCATTCCTTAAGATACCTTGTTTATCCTTGCTGAAGTTTCTCTGAACTGCTTGGAAACATATTATCACCGGGTCAAAATCCTGGAATTAATCTACATAGCATCAACTGTATCCTTGATTATTGGTAGCAAAGAAAGTAATTTATTATGCAATTTGGAACATGTGTTAAATACTACCTAAATGTTGCCTTATCTCTTTTAGGTATTTCATTTGGTAAGATGAACAGGTAGTGACCAACCAGCAGCATATTGTATATGGGAGGGAAAATAAACAAGATGACAAATTGTTTACCTCAAATATAAGTAGAGGCGTCTCACAGATTCACCTTTCAACAGTTTTTGGCTTCTTTTTTGGTTCTATGCTGGTGGCATAGTGGCATCTGCGCTGGACTGCGGAGTGGAGGTTCCGAAGTTCAAACCCAGCCGGCTGCCCCTGGCGCGCTTTCCATCGTGCGGGGTTAAGAGCTGGTGATCTCTTTTTAAAAAAAAACTCACCCGGCAGAAGGCAATGACAAACCACTGCTGTAACTTGCCTCGTATGCGAATTCCAACTACGTCAGAACGGTGTAGGGGGAAGTTGTCCGCTACCCAGAAAAATTCCAGATATGACCTACATTATTACATTCCGTTTTGATATTATTATTGGCTTAATAGAATGTTTCAGTGAATATAAGATGTGAATATGTCTAGGGCACTGTATATCAAGCAGTAGTAAATCAAGGCAACTGTACTTGATGTGTTGTCTAAAAGAAGTTTCACCACCTACTTGAGAGGCTTTTTCAGTTCGAATCCATGGTGGGTAGTTTTCTGGCTTATAAACTCTGTGTGTGTTTAAAGTATAGCAATCACACGAGGGTCGTTAAACGTCATAAAGGTACGGCACTGCCTTATCAGCTACTTACAGTGCAGTCCTAATACCTCTATCCTGGTGTCACCACGACAGTTCACATCTGTATTCATGCAACGAAAAGACTAATGACCTGCACATTACCTGTACGACTCTCTAACGACCCTCATGTGATAGCTATACCTTTAAACTACTCAGAGTTTATAAACTGCAAAACTGCCCACCTTGGATTAGAACTGAAGAAGCCTCTCGGATGAGTAGCGAAACAGCTTCTAGACAACACAGCAGGTCCAATTGCCTTGTTTTACTACTGCTTGATATAAGGTGTGAATGTTTTCATACAGCTTTCAGAGAAGTTGAATGTACTACATATTTGGGATTAATTAAATATGATTTTGTAGGTACTCCTTCATCACAAACAGTGGCAGTAACTGCAAAAGTTGGAACTCCTGCGTCATTAGCTGGGCAGAGATTTACAGTACAGATCCCTTCTTCACAAGCTACAGTTAAACCAGGTAAAGTTGAAATCTTGTGAATTAGAAGAATGGAATTGGCAATCCATAACAGGCGGTGCGATTTGGTGGCACTAGATACAATGGATCAATCTAGTACATTCATGCTGCTATTACACAGCACCAGTGACCTATTACTGATCTCAATTGCTGTCTGCAAGGAGTTTGCATATTCTCCCTATGCCTACTTGAATTTTCTCCATTTGCTCTTGTTTCCTCTTGTATATTGAAGGCATGGTGGTAGGTTAATTGGCACCTATGAGGAGAATTGTTGGAGTTGATGGGCCTCTGAGAGAATAAGTTACAAGCAAATAAATTGGGGGGGGGGGGGGCGGGATAGATGGAAACTACGTGGCCGGCTTAGACTCAGTGGGCTGAATGGTCTCCCATTGTATAATCAAATAAGATGAGAGGTGACCTGATAGAGGTATGTAGGATAATGAGGGGCATTGATCGTGTGCATAGTCAGAGGCTTTTCCCCCCAAGTCTGAAATGGCTAACATGAGAGGGCACAATTTTAAGTTGCTTGGAAGCAGGTACAGAGAAGATGTCAGGGGTAGGTTTTTTTATGCAGAGAGTGGTGAATATGTGGAATGGGCTGCTGACGACGGTGATGGAGGAGGATATGATAGGGTCTTTTAAGAGACTCCTGGATAGGTACATGGAGCTTAGAAGAATAGAGGCCTATGGGTAACCCTAGGTAATTTCCAAATTAAGTACATGTTCGGCATAGCATTGTATTTTCTATGTTTCAAATAAGGAGAATTATTTCCTTGTATTTAGACCATACGACATAGGAGCAGAAGGCCTTAAACAGATTAGGAGTATGGGCAAGAAAGTGGAAAATGAAACACAATATTGGAAAATGCATGGTCATGCACTTTGGTAGTAGAAATAAATATGCAGACTATTTTCTAAACGGGGAAAAAAATCAAAAATCTGATATGCAAAGGGACTTGGGAGTCCTTGTGCAGAACACCCTTAAGGTTAACTTGCAGGTAGAGTCAGTGGCGAGGAAGGTAAATGCAATGTTAGCATTCATTTTAAGAGGTCTAGAATACAAGAGCAAGATGCTGAAGCTTTATAAGATATAGGTGAGGCCTCACCATGAGTATTACGAACAGTTTTGGGCTCCGCATCTAAGAAAAGATGTGCTGGAATTGGAGAGGGTTCAAAGGAGGTTCACAAGGATGATTCCAGGAATGAATGGGTTATCATAGGAGGACTGTTTGATGGCTCTGGATCTGTACACGCTGGAATTTAGAAGGATGAGGGGGAATCTTATTGAAACCTTTCAAATGTTGAATGACCTAGACAGGGTAGATGTGGAAAGGATGTTTCCCATGGTGGGGGAAGTCTATGTCAAGAGGGTACAGCCTCAGGATAGAGTTGCATCCTTTTACAACAGAGATGTGGAGAAATTTCTTTAGCCAGAGGATGGGGAATTGGTGGAATTTCTTACCACAGGCAGCTGCAGAGGCCCAGTTGGGTGTATTTAAGGCAGAGCTTGATAGGTTCTTGATTGGACATGGCATCAAAGGTTACAAGGAGAAGGCTGGGGAGTGGGGCTGAGGAGGGGAATAAAAGATCAGCCATGTTTGAATGGTGGAGCAAACTAGATGGGTCAAATGGCCTAATTCTGCACCTATGTCTTATGGTCTTAAGCAGAATTGTCCCATCAAGTCTGCTGTGCCATTCCATCAAAGCTGATTTATTATCTCTCACAAACCCATTCTCCTGTCTTCTCCCCATAACCTTTCTGTCTTTACTAATCAAGCAATCTATCAACATCTACTTTAAATATACCCAATGACTTAGTCCTCCATAGCGAATATCACAGATCCACCACCCTACGGCCAAAGAAATTCCACCTCATCCCTCTTCTAAAGAGATGTCCTTGTATTCGGAGGCTGTGCCTTTTGGCCCCAAACTCATTCCACTATAGGAAATATCCTCTCCACATCCATGTTATCTTCCAGACCCTTCAGTATTCAATAGGTTTCAATGAGATTCCCCCCCACCATTCTAATAAACTCCAATGAGTTATAGGCCCAGAGGCATCAAACGCTCCTCATACATTAACCCTATCATTCTCAGGATCATTCTTGTGAACCTCCTCTGGACCTTTTCCAATGCCCATACATCTTTTCTTAGATGGTGGTCCAAAAACTGTTCACAACACTCCGTGTGGTCTGACCTATGTCTTATAGTGGCTCCATGTTACATCCTTGATTTTATATACGAGTTTTCTCAGTGTACGCTAACATTGAATTTCCCTTCCTTATCATGACTCAGATGCAAGTTAACCTTTAGGCAATCCTTATTTAGAGGCTGGTCCAAACATAACTGACATTTTCCTACTTCTGCCCACCATATCATTAAAAGAATTTGTATTTCTCCATTGTACATATATTCTGTTAACATTTCAGTTTGCTTTGAACAATATAGTTAATTGTTGTGGCATCCAGATTGCAAATATAGGCAGATAATGTGGTTGATAAGGCTATTTTCCTGGTATTCAGGGGGAAGGTCAAACTTGAAAGCTTGGAGAATTTACCTAAAAGATAACTCATCAACCTGGAGGATGAGGGATGTACCGACCCTCATCATTACTGGTCTTTGAGTATGGAACAGAGGACTAGATTCCAACCTGACTTAATTCACTCACATCCCTCTCCCAAAACCCTAATCTGACTCCTAACTCCTGTTACTGTCCCCAAAACCATTCATATGAACCTATTCATCTACTCCACCTTAGAGAAACTGTAACCAATATGTTGAATGGGATTTCCCTTTTATAAATCTATGTTGAATTTCTAATCCTATTGTTTTATAAATGCATCACTATTATATACTTGTATTTCACTCCTACTCGTGTCAGGCAACTAGGCTTTTGTTCCTTGTTTACTCTCTTCTTTCAAAAATAGTATGGTTACATTTGCTACTTTTGAATACATCGGAACCATTATAGAATCTATGGAATTTTGAAAATCGGTAGTCAGTCCATCCACGATATCAATTGAAAACTTTTGAAAGCTTGGATCATAAGAACATAAGAAATAGGAGCAGGAGTCGGCCATCTGGCCCGTCGACCCTGCTCCACTATTCAATAAGATCATGGCTGATCTGGCCATGGACTCATCTCCACCCACCTGCCTTTTCCCCATAACCCTTAATTCCCCTACTATGCAAAAACGTATCCAACCTTGTCTAAAATATACTTACTGAGGTCATTTTTACAACAAAAAAAAACTCATGTTAATATCTTTGAATTCTTGTTCACTCCAGATCCATATTCTTCCTCCAATTCTGGGAGACTTTCTGTGCCTTTCCTGATGCAGAAATTACTGCCAGATAGCTCCAGTGATCTGTGTTTGATCTCGGCATTAGATGATCCTTATACAGAGATTCTACATTCTCCTTGTGACCATTTCGTCTTCCCCCGCCTACTTTGGTTTCTGCTAGAGTAATTGGTTACTGTAGATTATCTCTAGTGAAGGTAGGTCAGAGGAGGGTCAGGATGGAGTTGATAGGCAATCTTGTTCTTCAAGTCTAACTGGATTTAGTTTTTTTTGAGCAATTATCTATTCTTTGTTAGCAACCAGTTTAGACTATTAGTTGATTAGGCCGGGGGTCCCCAACCTTTTTCAAACTGTGGACCAGTTACATATTGACAATATTCTTGCGGACCGGCTGACCGGGGTGGGGGGGGGGTGCTGGTGGTGTTGGTGGTGGTGGTAGGGTTGCCAGCGGAAAAGAGTAGCAGTCAAATACGCTGGGTTTACCCCAAGAAAGACTACAATGACCATGAAGCCTTGCGCGGGCACCAGTGCGCATGCGTGTACCATTTTTTTCTACAAATCGTTTTTGGCGATTCTGTTCTGGGGCGGGGGGAGGGGGGTGTTAATCACGACCGGAATATCGGTGATAAGTGGCTAATATACTCAATTTCCTTTCTGAAAGGGTTTATCTAACGAATTTAATATTAAACACAGCGCATATTTTCCTCGCATGAATATAGTGATAAGTCAATTATCAGGGGAGGACAGGGGAGCTTGAAGTAAGTGTTGAACGAACTTCCAGTAGAAGTGGTAGAAGCAGGTTCGGTATTATCATTTAAAGAAAAATTGGATAGGTATATGGACAGGAAAGGAATGGAGGGTTATGGACTGAGTGCAGGTCGGTGGGACTAGGTGAGAGTAGCGTTCGGCACGGACTAGAAGGGCGAGATGGCCTGTTTCCGTGCTGTAATTATTATATGGTTAT
Organism: Mobula birostris; assembly: GCF_030028105.1. NCBI lineage: Eukaryota > Metazoa > Chordata > Chondrichthyes > Myliobatiformes > Myliobatidae > Mobula > Mobula birostris. The sequence continues at coordinate 74,249,826 of NC_092379.1, forward strand.
ATAAGTCAATAGTATCATAACATTTTAAGTAACGTTTGGATATTAAACACGCAGCGCATATTTTCCCCGTATGAACATATCAAATCATTGCAACACACCAATATCACTGAGTCAGTGGGAGCCCTGGGCTTGTTTTCCTGCAACAAGACGGTCCTATCGAGGGGTGATGGGAGACAGCGATACTCGAACGGGGTTCCTTATGTCAACTCTATTCCGCAATTGAGTTCTCGTTGTATTCATTGCAGAGATACGTTGGAAATGGAAGCAACGTTTTTAGTGCTTTCGTGGCTATCTCAGGATACTTAGCCTTGACTTTGATCCAGAATGCCGGCAGAGATGTTATGTCAAACATACTTTCCAGCCTGTCGTTATTTGCAAGCTCGAGGAGTTGATCTCCTTCCCGCGCTGAAATGGATGACACGCGGGTAATGACCTCGCATGCGTAATGGCTCAACAGTGGCCGTGACAGGGAATGAGGAAAGGTGCAGCTGATTCATATCGCCAAATCATATCGCTTCCTCGCGGCCTGGTAGCGCATGCTTTGCGGCCCGGTGGTTGGGGACCGCTGGATAAGGCCAGCAGAGAATTTATGTCATGAATGTGATCTGCATGTACTTTCTCAAGTATATCTTTCAAGGCAGCTGTATCAACTGATATGAGAAATAAAATGGAGATGTCTTGTTCTTTTGCAGTAAGATTTCTGTTTAGGTCAAAAAATAAATTTAAATCTACTAATAAATATATAATTACATTGATGCTTTTGTTTTATTTGAATTACTTTTGCTTTTTTGTAAATGTGATTTTTCGTGGTTTTTTTTGAAGATTGATTCTCTAAATGTTGTACACTTTATCTTGCAGCCACAGGAATCTCAACAACTTCAGTCCAAAATGTGCTGATAAATCCATCTCTGATTGGCTCAAAAAATATTCTTATCACAACGAACATGGTCTCAAACTCAAGTAGCACCACTGAGTTAAACCCATTGAAACGGAAACACGAAGATGACGATGACTACGATGCTTCCTAAAGAATGGATATAACCAACCTTGCAAAGTTACTTTCAAAGTAAAGCAAATATTCTAAGACTGTCAGGTGCTCAAAGTGATCTACAGACTTCAGTTTGAGGTTGCTTGCAGGTCATCAGTTTGGATGGGCTGAGAGATGCGTTCAATAATGTTAAACCAATTCAGTTTTGTTATGCCAGTGCAACACTTAGAATATGGTAATATGGCTTTTCCTGTTTAGATTAAAACACCAGTGAAGAACTGTTCAAACCATGAGCAGCAGAAGCCTTGGGTCACTCCTTGCCATCGGTTTATTTCTAAATTATTTTATATTTGTTCTCATTTTCTGTATGTAAATTACTTTTAACGTGAGAACCATTTCCACGCTTACCAAAATCATTTCTGAGTACTGAATCTGGATTATGTTGATTTTTCATTTTCCTTTTATTTGAGCAAATTGTTGTCAGTATTCCTGTATCTAAAAGGTTTAAGAAATTGGTGTTACTGCAGGTATCAAATTCACATTTGTTTATTTTGTAAAGTACGTATACAGTTCTGCTACTTTATTCACTTGTTCCAGTTGTATTATGATACAATGCTATTGTAGAATGAATCAGTCTTTTGTGAAATAACCTTTTGGTTTGTTACCTCTACTTGGTAAGGCAAATTCCAGTATGAATCCAATGTTATGTTTCATTACTTAACCTAGTTTCTTGTAACACTAGAATTATTTTTGGATTTCTTTAAGAGGCTAGATTACAGGTCATTGTCTTTTTTCTATAACAAGGAGCTTAGTCTTAAAAGTAATACAAGTTTCTTACCAATTTGAGGCATACTGTACAATGACTGTTCTGATTTGCATTGAGATTTAACTCTGGATAAAAATTTTAAATGTTAAGGCAAAATTGTTCTATTATTAAGAAATTGTAAATTTGGAAATCCTTGGAATGATCAATCATAAGTTGATTGTTAATATTTTCATATTCTCTTTACCATCCTATTGCTAAAAGATGCTCAAAGATTTGACAATATTTTTTCTTTGGTGACTATTCTTCAGTATGAAGCAAAGCTAAATGCGGAATGAAGTACATCCCAGTGCTTGAAACAGTGAACCAAAACTGTCAGTTAACATCTTCATGTGTCTTAATTATCTTATCAAAGCTTAATGCTTAATTAAATTTCAATTAAGGTAAAAGGGACATTGTAGCATGTTTCCCTTTATTATCATTGGCACAAAATATAAGCATAGGGAGGTTATGCCAGAATATATAAAGGTGCAATACATTATCAAAAAGGCAAATGAAAATTGGGTTTTGTTGCTAGAGGATTGAATAAGAGCAGGGGCGGCTATGCTGCAACTGTATAGGGTTGACTGCACCTGGAGTACTGCATGCAATTCTGCTTTCCTTCCTTGAGGAAAGTTATACTGGCTTTGGAGGCAGTGCAGAGGAGGTTCATGACGTTAACTTTGGAGAAGAGAAAGTTAACCTGTGAGGAGAGACTACATTGTCTGGGACTATACTCACTGTAATTCTGAAGACTGAGCGAGGATCTTGTAAAAAAATATGTAAAATTATGAAAGGGATAGATAAGATTGAGGCAGAAAAGTTATTTCCCCACTGGTAGGTGAAACTAGAACTACAGGACATTGCCTTAAGATTTTTGCAATAGATTTAGGATGTCACAGCTAAAAGATTGTATCTATGAGGCCAAGGTGGTTTTCTTGATTTTTGGAGTGTTGAGGGAGTACTTAATTAAAGTATGTACATTTTTGAAGGGCCTGGGTAAATGGGAAGGAGCCATTTCTCTTAGAAATGGTGAGAAACCAGGAGATAGCTAAAGCAAAAAGGGGGAGAGGAAGATGAGCATTATTTTTTCAACAAGATGTAGTAGGATATGGAATTCAGTGCTGACTGTTAACTTGTCCTGGGTAATCTTAGCATATAGCATTTACGAAAGAAAATGAGAAAGGGTTGCTTGCAACATTCATTACAAAAATGGAGCCAAGGTGTGGAAGTGCAGGTTTAGTTCATAGTTAACCCATCTTTGGGACAGTACATTCAAAGTTAGTGACATATAAACATAAGTTTCGAACTTGCCCCAATTTCATTTTTGTAATGTAGATTACAATCCTTACAGGTGATTATTATTTATTGAGATACAGCATGGAACAGGCCCTTCCAGCCGTTTGAGCCGCACCATCCAACAACTCCCGACTTAACCCTAGCCTTAACATGGGGCAGTTTACAATGACCTACCAACTGGTATGTCTTTGGAAAGTGGGAGGAAACTGGAGCACCCGGAGGAAACCCATGCAGTCAGGGGGAGAATGTCCAAACTCCTCCCAGGCAGTGGCGGGAATGGAACCCAGGTTGCTGTGTCATTAAGTGGCATTGGTGAAGGAACTGGTTGAAGTGAGGTAAGAAGTAATATGTCTTCTCTATGCATGAAGCTTTCAAGGTATCGATAGAAATGCAACAGCTGTAAAGATACTAGAAGATTTTAGTTTATATGATGGAGAAAAAGGTGCATTTATTCTTGGTTAACTTTATAATTGCATTTGGCTTTGTAAATAATTAGTTGTATAATTGCAGATGTAGGTAACTTAATATGTGTTGACATTACAAAATCTCAAGAGTAATAATACAATTTAATAATTTTAACAAACACGGTTACAAAATTTATTGTGATCTCAATGGTAATAGTTACTAAAAGCAAAAATCTTCAGCTGCTAGAAATCTTTGCTTCACAGAAACATGGCTCACCCCTACACCATTTCAGACACAGCACTGCAGCCCGAGGACTTCACGATCCACTGAAAAGGTGGGACATCTGAGGAGTATAGTTTACGGCTAACTCATTGTGGTACACAGATGTGGCAGTTCTGTCTCAGTCCTGCTCACCTGCCTTGAAACATCTAGCAGTCAAGTGTCATCTATTTTATCTGCCGAGGGGATTTTCCATTGTTAATCATGGTAGCGGTGTACATTCCACCTCTGGCCAATGTCAGGCACCACTGGAGGAGCTGAGCACCGTGATCAGCAGGCATGAATCAACACACCCTATCCTTGAATGGGATTTTAACCAGGCCAGCTTGAAGAAGTCTCAGAACAACTACCACCAATACATCACCTGTGGAACCAGAGAAGCCAACACAACTGACCATTGTTATACCACCATCAAGAATGCTTACCGAGCCATACCAAACCACACTGGAGAGCCTGATCACCTGGCCGTACACCTACTCATGGTGTACAGGCAGTAATTAAAGACCTCAGCACCAGTGCTGATGACCAGAGAGGTGGAGGAGCACTTACAGGACTGCTTTGAGTCGGTGGACTGGACATTAGTCAGGGATTTATTCAGGGATAATTGGAGGTGGAGCGGAGAGATGATCGTACTAAATGGCGACTCCTTTGCTTTCATTTTCGGGACCAGCTCTATTTCCATCTATAATATCTCTATTTTTCCCTTTCAGGGGGGTTCTGAAAACCCTGAACTGGAGTTGCACGCTGACTTCGGTTCTTTGCAGGAATGGGACGCGCTCTCAGGGTTTCATAACTGGCCGTTGTTTGGCGCGCCAAGGACTTGGCCTAAAGAGCCCGGCTCGGCTCTGGAGACGGGCGGATCGAAGGTCGGTTTCTCTGCAGGAGACCCGTGTGTCATTGGGGGAGTCAGAATATCAATGGCTGTGTGACCAGATCTTTGGGCACAGAATTAGAAAAAAAAGTAACGTAACAGATGTTTAACATTGTAAACTAGTGAGTTGTTTGTTATGTCTCTCTGCTCGCTGTGAAAACGGAGCCACCTCTTTCTCCCTTATTGGGGGGGGGGAGAGAAAGAGAGCCTATGGGATGTCGAATGCCAGGTGAAATGCGAAGTCTTTGGGGTAACTACAAGTCTGTGTCTTTGCTGTTGCTTTGCTCATGCTTGAGTGCTCAGTGGTGGGTGCCGATGCTTTTTTTTTTGCTGGTGGGGCAGGGGGGAATTGTTGTTTGCTGCCGCTTACGTACGGAAGGGAGGGGAGCTGTGGGGGGACTTATGAGTTCTAACATTTAACTGTCATTCATTCTTTGGGGCACTCCTCTGTTTTCTTGGATGGTTGCGAAGAAAAAGCATTTCATGATGCATATTGTATACACTTCTGTGACATTAAATGTACCTTTGAAACCTTCAAATACTTCACAGAAACCTTCAAATAAATACTTCACAGTTGTCTCTGAGTCTATCAGGACCTGTGTGGATGAATGTGTGCCTTTAAGTACATACCTCTCTGTTCACTGCTGACCCACGACTGTGCTACAACGCACAGCTCGAACCACATCATCAAGTTCACCGATGACACGACTGTGGTGGGTCTCATCAGCAAGAACGATGGGTCAGCATACAGAGAGGAGGTGCAGCGGCTAATGGACTGGTGCAGAGCCAACAACCTGTCTCTGAATGTGAACAAAAACAAAAGAGATGGTTGTTGACTTCAGGAGGACACAGAACGACCACTCTCTGCTGAACATTGACGACTCCTCCGTAGAGATCATTAAGAGCACCAGATTTCTTGGTGTTCACCGGGCAGAGAATCTCACCTGGTCCATCAACACTAGCTCCATAGCAAAGAAAGCCAGCAGCATCTCTACTTTCTGCGAAGGCTGAGAAAAGTCTATCTCCATCCTCACCACATTCTACAGAAGCTGTATTGAGAGCATCCTGAGCAGCTGCATCACTGCCTGGTTGGGAAATTGCACCATCTCGGATCGTAAGACCCTGCAGTGGATAGTGAGGTCAGCTGAGAAGATCATTGGGGTCTCTCTTCCCGCCATTAGAGACATTTACACCACACGCTGCATCCGTAAAGCAAACAGCATTATGAAGGACCCCTCGCACCCCTCATACAAACTCTCCTCCCTCCTGCTATCTGGCAAAAGGCACCCCAGACTATGTAACAGTTTCTTCCCGCAAGTCATCAGACACCTCAATACCCAGAGCCTGGGCAGACACCAACCTACTGCCCTCTACTGTGCATATTGTGTTGTTTATTATTTATTGTAATGCCTGCACTGTTTTGTGCACTTTATGCAGTCCTGGGTAGGTCTGTAGTCTAGTGTAGTTTCATGTTGTTTTATGCAGTTCAGTGTAGTTTTTGTATTGTGCATGTAGCACCTGAAAAACGTCTCATTTTTACAGTGTACTGTACCAGCAGTTATGGTCGAAATGACAATAAAAAGTGACTTGACTTGATACCAGACATGCCCAAAAAGCTGTGGATGAACTATGAGATTGATAGTCTGCTGAGGACTAGTTATGTGGCATTCAAGACTAGTGATCCAGAACTATATAAGAAGTCCAGGTACAACCTACGGAAGGCTATTTTAAGAGTGAAAAGGCAATTTCAATTGAAGATAGAAATGTAATTGGATGCATGCCAGTTCTGGCAGGGTTTGCAGGCTATTACTACTTGCAAGACAAAATTTAACACACTGAATGGCTGTGATGCTTCACTCCCAGGTGAGTTCAATACCTTCTGTACATGAGTTTTGAAAGGGAGAACAAAACTACACATTTGAATCCCTGCAGTATCTGTTGACCCTGTGATCTCTGCCGATAACAGAACATCTTTCGAGGGGGTGACCTAGCAAGGTGTCAGGCCCTGATGGTGTACTCGAAAACCTGTGCCAACCAACTGGCGGAAGTGTTCAAGGACATCCTCAATCTTTTACTGCTGCAGGCAAAGTTTTCCACCTGCTTCAGAAGGGCAACAGTCATACCAGTGCCGAAGAGCAGGGTGAGCTGCCTCAATGACTATTGCCCAGCTGGCTCACATCTACTGTGATTAAATGCTTTCAGAAGTTGTCATGACCACAGTCAAGCCCTACCTAGGCAAATTCCAGCAGGTCACAGTCCTTGCTTATCTCCAAATAGGTCCACAGCAGATGCCACCTCACTGGTTCTCCACTTGGCCTTGGATCACCTGGCCAGAAGGAATACCTCCATCAGCATGCTGTTTGTTGGTTACAGCTCAGCATTCAACACCATCATATCCTCAATGCTAATCAACAAGCTCCAAAATCTGGGTCTCTGTACCTCACTCTGCAACTGGATCCTTGACTTCCTCAACAGGAGACCGTAGTCAGTGCGGATCAGAAATAACATCTCCTTGTTGACAGTCAACGCTGGCACACCCCAAAGATGTGTGCTCAGCCCACTGCTGTATTCTCTCTACACCCATGATGGTGTGGCTAGGGACAGATCAAACACAATCTATAAATTTACCAACAACACAACTCTTGTCGGCAGAATTTCAGATGGTGACACAGAGGCATATAGGAGTGTAATAGCTGGTTGAGTGGTGGTGTTATAGCAACAACCTTCATTCAATGCCAGTAAGACCAAGGAATTAATTGTGGCTTTCAGAAAGGGGAATTTGAGGGAACACACATTAGTCCCCTCATTGAGGGATCGGTAGTGGAAAGGGTGAGCAATTTCAAGTTCCTGGGTATCAACATCTCTTAAGATCTATCCTGGGCCCAACATATTGATGCAATTACGCAGAAGGCACGACAGTGGCTATATTTCATCAGGAGTTTGAGGAGAGTTAGTGTCTCAAATTTCTACAGATGTATTGTGCAGAGCATTTTAACTGGTTGCATCACTGTAATGTGGAAGAGCAACTACACAGGATTGGAAAAAACCTGCAGAAAGTTGCAAACACTCAGCTCCAGCGTGAGCACTAGCCTCCCCGGCATCCAGGACATCTTAAAAAGGCAATGCCTCAAAGAGGCAGCATCCATCAGTAAGGACCCCCATCACCCAGTACCTGCCCTCTTGTCATTGCTACCATCAAGGAGGAGATACAGGGACCTGAAGACACATACTTAATGTTTTAGGAACAGTTTCTTCCTTTATGCCATCATGTACACTACCACAATATTTTATTAGTTTCTCTTGCACTATTTTTAAAATGTTTCTTATTTTAATGTTTTTAAAATTACTACGTTATACATTGTGCTGCTGCCGCAAAACAACAGATTTCATGACATATGCCAGTGATATTGAAGCTGATTCTGATCTGAAATGAAAATAGAAAATACTCCATAGGTAGTGACGTGTGCATGACTGTGAATTCCTTTAGTATGAACATAAGAGATAAGAGCAGGAGTCGGCCATCCAGCCGGTCGATCCTGCTTTGCCATTCAATAAGATCATGGCTGATCTGGACATGGACTCATCTCCACCTACCTGCCTTTCCCTCATAACCCTTAACTCCCCTACTATGCAAAAATCTGTACAACCTTATCTTAAATATATTTACTGAGATAAACAATTTGAATATTGTTGTACTAAACTTCTTGAATGTCTTGTTCTCAATAAAAGATATTCTGTTAAAGGCCAGTTTGATTGTACTTACAGTAACACAAGACAATGAACAGGTGTTCGTGAGTTGCCCCAGTGTATCCTTGGGTAGGTTGGAGCACACAAATGCCTCATTTCACTGCATGTTTCCATGTACATGTAATAAATAAACCCGAATCTGAGCTGATTTGAGCTTATGTTGTATTACCCTGTGTGAAATTAATTATCGTTCTTGGGGAGCTAATCATATTCAAAGGTAGGTTTGAGAGATAAACAATTGTTTTAATCAACTTAAAACATCTCTGGCATTCACTCTTTCCCAATGGTTTCCAATTTTTTTTTCTTCCTTTTTAGTTTCTAGCCGCGGTAGCCATTTGTGTTTCTCCGTATCTCCCGCAAGCAACTGTTCCAACGCTCACACTCCCCTTCCCCCCAACCTCATTCCACCTGCCTCTCATTTTTTTCCCTCATTGTTTGCCTCCATACGTTATCCACCTGGCACTGTCTCTCATATCCATCCCGCCCCTCTTCCCTTACTTGGTGCAACCTGCCACCGTCGTTTACACTTTGCCTACCATTCACCTGTGGCTCCCGTTCTCTCTATAATGGCAACTCTTGGTTTCAACTCGCAGCATTGGTAATTCCTTACTGTTACAGATACTGCTCGAACACAAATGGTTTGTTGCTCCAGTTTCCAGCATCTGCAGGCTCGCGTCTTTTAGCACAAATGCTTTTCGTTTGTGAGTTCTACAAGGTGTTGGTTTTAAATTTCACATTTTAGTTTTTTTACACGTTAATCAGCCGCTGGAAAATGTACAATAGGTGTTGTGTGAAGAATGCTGAGATTAAAAGTATTATATTGAACTTCCTATTTAAAAATAAGTATTGACACCACGATATGGTTTTCTCCCTTTCAGTTATAATTCATTTAAGTAAATATTTTGGATAGTTTTGCACACAAACAGCGTCTGTTTTAAAACGCATTTAGCAGACACCGCCGCAGACCCGCTGTTGCGCATAACAGCCGGCACTGCAAGACGAGCGTCACCCGGATTACCCAGCAGCCGGCAGCGCAGGCGCAGTACGTCCGATTCGGATTTCCATGGCGGCCTGCGTTCTCTCCCGGCTCTGGCTCGGGTCAAATGGAAGATCCGTGGCTTGTCGCTTCTCCAGGGTGAGTGCCGATGAAGAGAGGGGCTGCTGAGCTCTGGGCTTGGGTGCGGAGAGATTCGTGTGCGAGCAGCCGCACGACACGGCGATCGCAGGCCTAAACACAGAGTTTGCGGTGCCGTCGTCAGATTAACCCGCTCTATACCCAACACTCTCGACCTTGCCCCTTCCGTTTTCCAGTCCTTCCAACCCCCCCACTCCCAGCGCACGCTGATTCCTCCCCCGCCAACCTTCCTTACCACTTCCCGACTCTATCCTTAACCTGATCCTCAACTACACCACCTTCACCCCCACCACTCGGCTCACCACCCGTCTCAGTTTGCCTACTCCCCAATCCTATCCTATCCCTCCCTCCCCTCCCCATCCCCAATCCTCCCCATCCTTCCCCTCCCTCATCCCTCCCTCATCCCTCCCCATCCCTCCCCTCCCTCATCCCTCCCCCTCCCCCATCCCTCCCCCTCCCCCAATCCCTCCCCCTCCCCCAATCCCTCCCCTCCCTCATCCCTCCCCCCTCCCCCCTCCCCAATCCCTCCCCTCCCTCATCTTGTTCATCTGTCTCTGGGATGTGTGCCTCTTTCTACCAGATAACCATGCTGTTTTTTAAAATTACTTTAACCCACATTCATTTGCAATGAGGTATATTGCTGGGGTCCTTTGCACTCTTGTTATTTGTAACTTCTTTGTGTTGCTGGGTTGTATCACTTCTTCTGCTCCCTTTTTTTCTGTCATGTACTGCAGATACTTTCCCTGCATACTCGCTTTCCAATTCACCAGTACCACCTGTCCTTTATTCCTTATCCTCCAGTAGTTTTTTTTTGCTCCAAATTTAAGCATCTTGGATCTCTTAGTTTACTATTATCAGTCAATAATTTGAATTTAAAACTTACTCTCTTGTCTATGTTGAAATTTTCATTTGTCTCTTTCCTCATGAACTGACGAGTCCAAAATATTTCCTTTGAGTCACTTATTCTGTTTTTTTTTAAAATCACTGCAGCATGCTTCTGTAATTGATTCTTCTTTAATCCAGGAATGATTTGAAATTACCTGCTCTCAATTTACTTTGTGGACCCCTCCCCATCTTGGATTATTGTCAGCATCAATTATCCTCTGAGGTTCTTGTTGTTCTTCAATTCTGACTTTTCAGTCATCTCTTGCTGGCTGTGTCTTCAACTATAACCTCAAATACTAGAGAGTATAGCTTGAAGGTGAGGGGGTGACGATTTAAAGAAAATGAGTGAGGCAAATTTGTTTTACTGTGTTAGCTGTCTGGAACACACAGCTGGGTTGGGTGTGGGGTGAGGGGTTGTTGTGAGGGTGTAAACAGATACAACAGACATATTTAAGAACGATCAGTCAAACACATGAACATGCAAGGATTGATGGGAAATGGATTACCTGCAGGCACATGGAGTTAGTTTAATTTAGCATCATGGTCAGCACTGGTATTTCCAGTGCTGCACTGTCTGTGGCATTTCAGCATCACTCTGTCAACAATTCCACCAATCTTAATGACAACTGCAAACATTTTGAAGTTGCCACCTACACTAACATACAAAACATTTGTGTGCATATCACAAACAGCAAGGGTCACAGCACTGATCTTTGTAGAGCACTAAGCACAGATATCCAATCACAAAATCACATTTGCCACCCTAACCTCTTGCTGTACTCTCCACCTACTAACATTTTGTGGTTCACGTACACGAACACCTAGTTCCATAGAACATAGAATAGTACAGCACAGTACAGGCCCTTTGGCCCACAATGTTGTGCCGACCCTCAAACCCTGCCTCCCAAATAAGCCCCCGCCTTAAATTCCTCCATATACCTGTCTAGTAGTCTCTTAAACTTCACGAGTGTATCTGCCTCCACCACTGACTCAGGCAGTGAATTCCACGCAACAACCACTCTCTGAGTAAAAAAACCTTCCTCTAATATCCCCCTTGAACTTCCCACCCCTTACCTTAAAACCATGTCCGCTTGTATTGAGCAGTGGTGCCCTGGGGAAGAGGTGCTGGCTATCCACTCTATCTATTCCTCTTATTATCTTGCATACCTCTATCATGTCTCCTCTCATCCTCCTCCTCTCCAAAGAGTAAAGCCCTAGCTCTCTTAATCTCTGATCATAATGCATACTCTCTAAACCAGGCAGCATCCAGGTAAATCTCCTCTGTACCCTTTCCAGTGCTTCCACATCCTTCCTATAGTGAGGTGACCAGAACTGGACACAGTACTCCAAGTGTGGCCTAACCAGAGTCTTATAGAGCTGCATCATTACATCGCGACTCTTAAACTCTATCTCTCGACTTATGAAAGCTAACACCCCATAAGCTTTCTTAACTACCCTATCCACCTGTGAGGCAACTTTCAGGGATCTGTGGACATGTATTCCCAGATCCCTCTGCTCCTCTACACTACCAAGCATCCTGCCATTTACTTTGTACTCTGCTGTGGAGTTTGTCCTTCCAAAGTGTACCACCTCACACTTCTCTGGGTTGAACTCCATCTGCCACTTCTCAGCCCACTTCTGCATCCTATCAATGTCTCTCTGCAATCTTTGACAATCCTCTACACTATCTACAACACCACCAACCTTTGTGTCGTCTGCAAACTTGCCAACCCACCCTTCTACTGCCACATCCAGGTCGTTAATAAAAATCATGAAAAGTAGAGGTCCCAGAATAGATCCTTGTGGGACACCACTAGTCACAATCCTCCAATCTGAATGTACCCCCACCCTCTGCCTTCTGCAGGCAAGCCAATTCTGAATCCACCTGGCCAAACTTCCCTGGATCCCATGCCTTCTGACTTTCTGAATAAGCCTACCGTGTGGAACCTTGTCAAATGCCTTACTAAAATCCATATAGATCACATCCACTGCACTACCCTCATCTATATGCCTGGTCACCTCCTCAAAGAACTCTATCAGGCTTGTTAGACACGATCTGCCCTTCACAAAGCTATGCTGACTGTCCTTGATCAGACCATGATTCTCTAAATGCCCAGAGATCATATCTCTAAGAATCCTTTCCAATGGCTTTCCCACCACAGACGTAAGGCTCACTGGTCTATAATTACCTGGACTATCCCTACTACCTTTTTTGCACAAGGGGACAATATTCGCCTCCCTCCAATCTTCCGGTACCATTCCCGTGGACAATGAGGACATAAAGATCCTAGCCAGAGGCTCAGCAATCTCTTCTCTCGCCTCGTGGAGCAGCCTGGGGAATATTCCATCAGGCCCCGGGGACTTATCCGTCCTAATGTATTTTAACAACTGCAACACCTCCTCTCCCTTAATATCAACATGCTCCAGAACATCAACCTCACTCATATTGTCCTCACCATCATCAAGTTCCCTCTCATTGGTGAATACCGAAGAGAAGTATTCATTGAGCACCTCGCTCACTTCCACAGCCTCCAGGCACATCTTCCCACCTTTATCTCTAATCGGTCCTACCTTCACTCCTGTCATCCTTTTTTTCTTCACATAATTGAAGAATGCCTTGGGGTTTTCCTTTACCCTACTTGCCAAGGCCTTCTCATACCCCCTTCTTGCTCTTCTCAGCCCCTTCTTAAGCTCCTTTCTTGCCTCCCCATATTCTTCAATAGACCCATCTGATCCTTGCTTCCTAAACCTCATGTAAGCTGCCTTCTTCCACCTGACTAGATTTTCCACCTCACTTGTCACCCATGGTTCCCTTACCGTACCATTCTTTATCTTCCCTCACCGGGACAAATTTATCCCTAACATCCTGCAAGAGATCTCTAAACATCGACCACATGTCCATAGTACATCTCCCTGCAAAAACATCATCCCAATTCACACCGGCAAGTTCTAGCCTTATAGCCTCATAATTTGCCCTTCCCCAATTAAAAATGTTCCTGTCCTCTCTGATTCTATCCTTTTCCATGATAATACTAAAGGCCAGGGAGCGGTGGTCACTGTCCCCCAGATGCTCACCCACTGAGAGATCTGTGACCTGACCCGGTTCATTACCTAGTACTAGATCTAGTATGGCATTCCCCTTAGTCGGCCTGTCCACATACTGTGACAGGAATCCATCCTGGACACACTTAACAAACTCTGCCCCATCTAAACCCTTGGAACTAATCAGGTGCCAATCAGTATTAGGGAAGTTAAAGTCACCCATGATAACAACCTTGTTATTTTTGCACCTTTCCAAAATCTGCCTCCCAATCTGCTCCTCTGTATCTCTGTTGCTACCAGGGGGCCTATAGAATACCCCCAATGGAGCAACTGCTCCCTTCCTGTTCCTGACTTCCACCCATACTGACTCAAAAGAGGATCCTGCTACATTACCCACCCTTTTTGTAGCTGTAATAGTATCCCTGACCAGTAATGCCACCACTCCTCCCCATTTTCCCCCCTCTCTATCCCTTTTAAAGCACTGAAATCCAGGAATATTGAGAATCCATTCCTGCCCTGGTGTCAGCCAAGTCTCTGTAATGGCCACTACATCATAATTCCATGTATGTATCCAAGCTCTCAGTTCATCACCTTTGTTCCTGATGCTTCTTGCATTGAGTTACACACATTTCAGCCCTTCTACCTTACTGTCTTTACACCGTTTATTCTGCTTCTCTTTCCTCAAAGCCTCTCTATATGTTAGATCTGGCTTTACTCCATGCACTTCTTTCACTGCTCTATCGCTCTGGGTCCCATCCCCTTTGTAAATTAGTTTAAACCCTCCCGAACCATGCCAGCAAACCTACCTGCAAGGATATTGCTCCCCCTCAAGTTCAGGTGCAACCCATCCAATCTGTACAGGTCCCACCTTCCCCAGAAGAGATCCCAATGATCTAAAAATCTAAAACCCTGCTCCCTGCACCAGCTCCTCAGCCACGCATTCAACTGCCATCTCCTCCAATTCTTACCATCACTGTCACGTAGCACTGGCAGCAACCCTGAGAATGCCACCCTTGAGGTCCTGTTCTTCAGCCTTCTGCCTAGTTCCCGAAACTCACACTTCAGGACCTCATCCCTCTTCCTGCCTATGTCGTTGGTCCCAACACGTATCACTACTTCTGGTTGCTTTCCCTCTCGTACCAGGATGTCATGCACCCGGTCAGAGACATCCCCGACCCCGGCACCCGGGAGGTAACAAACCATGCGGGTGTCCTTCTCACGTCCACAAAATCTCCTGTCTGCTCCCCTGACTATAGAGTCTCCAATGACAACCGCTCTCCTCTTCTCCGTCCCACGCTTCTATATGACCGGCTCAGACTCAGTGCCGGAGGCTCTGCCACCGTGGCTCACACCTGGTCTGTCGTCCCTGCCAACAGTATCCAGGGCGGTAAACTTATTATTCAGGGGAATGGCTACAGGGGCGCTCTGCACTACCTGTCTGCTCACCTTCGCTTTCCCCCCTCTGACTGTCCCCCAACGACCTGCTTCCGACAGCCTAGGTGTGACTACCTCCCTGTAGTCCTCATACCCCCTTATGAGCCGAAGTTCATCCAGGTGCTGCTCCAGATTCCTTACACGGTCTTCCAGATCGCTCAGCCATATGCACTTCTGGTAGATGTGACTCTGCGGGAGAGGAGCATTCCCCCATGACTGCCACATCTCACATGCGAGGCACATCACCATCTCAGGAGGCATTGTAAAGACTAACTGCGAGCAAGCTCGTCCTCCATCTCTTCTCGTCGAAGCCCTTCGAGTCAAAGCCTCAAAGCTCCACTCCTTCACTGGCCGCTTTCCCTTTGTACTTTGTTCATATGCAATCTTTCTTGTTAGATAACAGCCTGCCTTTAGATTTGACTTAGCAAAATGGATGACCTCACAATTTCCCACATTAAACTCCATTTGCTAAGTTTTCAACTGATCTGCAGAGTCCAAGTATCCTCATAGCAGTATGTCCTTCCACTTAATTTTTGCTACCATCAACTTGGATAGTTTGGACTCTGCCACCTGATTCAGATCATTAATAACAATTGTAGATAATTAACCAGTTACTGCTTTCAGCCTGAAGAAGGGCTTGTTTATTCTAACTGTGCTTATAAGATGTTCAGTCCATGTTGGCATACCTCCCCAATACCATAAACTCCTACCTTTTGCATCAGCTTTTTGTGTGGCACTTGTCAAATGCCTTTTGAAAATCTAAATGCTCTATACCAGCAGGTTCCTCTGACTCTCCTTGTACCATCCATGAAGATTGCTAGCAAGTTTGTCAAACGCAATTACGTATCATAAGATCATGTTAACTTAGTTCGATTGTGTTCAGCTTCCTAAATGAGCAGCTATTTCTTCCTTGATTTTGGAGATTAGTGTCTTGCCAACAAAGGAGGTTAAGCTTACACTTAACACAGTGGATCAGGGAAAACATTAAATCAAAAACTCAAGCATACAAAGATGCCTTCATGTTTGAATCCCATTTGTGGTTTCTCCAATTCATTAGTATCTTCTAGGAGCTTAATGAGTTTTGAAAAATGATTCTACTGTTTCTGAGGTAACTTTTTTTAAAACCGTCTTACTTGTCTGACTTTAGTCCCGTAAGTTTTTCCCAGTACATTGCCCCTTATGATAATTGTAGCACGTCCTTCCATTCTGTTTGAAACTAGAGTATCAGGTATCTTTGTGGGATATTTGAGATATCTTCCACCTTAAAGACTGATGCAAAGCATTGATTTGATTTAGTTAGCATTTCTTTGTTTCTAGTTAATCTCTCCCTGCCTCTCTCCTCCCCACTTTTTTATATTTCAGTAGAAGCTCTTGCTGTTTGTTTTGCTATTAATTGCCAATTTTCTCTCAGTACGTTTCTCCCTCCTTTTTAGTTCTTTGGTCTTTCCCTATTGCTTATAAACTTCCTGGTCCTCTTGTCTGCCACAAGCCACTTTACTATTTTTGTAAGCTTGAATCTTTAAATTAATGCTTTTCTTGACTCACTGTTAACTACAATCTTGCTCCTGGATCCCTTTAATTGGGATCATTTTCTGTAGGAACCATCTGTTTAAATACTTGCCACAGTTCATCCGCTGTTCATTCCTTAGCCTTTTTTTTTAATCCAATCTACTCTAAATACTCCACCTTTTATACCATTATAATTGTCCTTATTTATATGGAAGATGTTGCTTATGAACCTCTGGCATTTACCCTCGAAGTGCATCCAGAGTTCCTCTATGTTGTTATGTTGCTTGCTAGGGGATCCTTAAACAATTTTCTTTCTTACTCATGACCAAATCTAAAGAGCCTGTTATCTGGTAGGGTCTTTCTTCTGTTACTCTAAGCAACAATTCCTGATGCACCCTACAAATTCTTCCATGAAGCCTGTGTGTTGAACCAATCCAATCAAAATGCCAATGGAAAACACCAGCAATAATTCCTTGTATGCCTTTGATATTTTCCAATTAATGCTCAATCCGAATTAGGTGAAATGACACCTTGTTCCTTGTAAATTTCTCCCTCCTCTCTATTTCCCCGCTATTTCTTGTTTCCACCTGAATTGTTCCAACTCATTCACTGCATTCCATTGATACTCAATACTGTATTTATTCCTTTCCTGTTAAACAAAGCTACCCTACCTTTTTCCCTCTCAATTGCCCGACCTTTCTTTGAAAGTGCAGTTTTTTTACAACATTATTTGTTTTTCATTGAATGTCAAGGGTAAGTGATTAGATTATTTTGTGATAGAGGTTGTCATTGCCCACTACTTTTGTGGTGCAGAAGTTGCTTGCTACTATCAACCTGCAACTGAATATTGTTTAGGTCTTGCTGCATGCAGGCATGAGCAACTTCATTTGATGAGGAATTGAGAAAGGAATTCTATTCTCAATTATCGGTAAACATTTTCTACTTCTGATATTATAATGGAAAGAAAGTTATTGATTAAACAACTGAAGATATAGATCTAAGACTGCCATGAAGTATTTCTACAGTGGTGTCTCGGGCTGAGATAAATGACCTCTGCCACCTACATCCATCTTTATTTGTTCAGTGCGTGACTCCATGAAATGTTTTCCCTTTTGATGTCTATTGACTGCAGTTTTACAAGGAATCCTTGAAGTCAAGAATAGACACTCTCACCTAATCTCTGATATTCAGTTCTTTGTCCATGTTTGGCTTAAGGCTGAGTTGAGATCTGTGATGCGGTCTTGGCAAAACCCAAATTGGACGTCAATAATTCGGTAACAACAGGAACTCTGCAGATGCCGGAAATTCAAGCAACACACATCAAAGTTGCTAGTGAACGCAGCAGGCCAGGCAGCATCTCTAGGAAGAGGTGCAGTCGACGTTTCAGGCCGAGACCCTTCGTCAGGACTAACTGAAGGAAGAGTGAGTAAGAGATTCTTCCCAAACCTCCTGTCCCATGATCCTCTCGTATCCCTTTTGCCAATCACCTGTCCAGCTCTTGGCTCCATCCCTCCCCCTCCTGTCTTCTCCTATCATTTTGGATCTCCCCCTCCCCCTCCAACTTTCAAATCTCTTACTCACTCTTCCTTCAGTTAGTTCTGACGAAGGGTCTGGGCCTGAAAGGTCGACTGCACCTCTTCCTAGAGATGCTGCCTGGCCTGCTGTGTTCACCAGCAACTTTGATGTGTGTCAATAATTCGGTTATTGGTCTATATGTGCCACTTGAGAGCACCATTTACAACAGCCTCCATCTTTTCTGAGTAATTGATTCATTTAAATCCATGTCCATTTCAGCTGTCAAGTATCTATCTCCACTAATTTCAGTTTCCAGTAAGCATAAAGAGATACAGCTTGGAAGCAGGCCAATCTAAATTAATTCCATCTGTCTGTACATGGTCCATTTCCTGTCAGTTTTTGTATACCTAAGTACCGCTTAAATGTTGCTGTTATAACTGCTTCTACCAGCAACCCTGACTGTATGTTTGAGGACCTACCACTTTGTGATGAGGGAGAACACTCCCCATACACATCTCCATTAAGTTTGCCCCTCTCACCTTAACCCGATGACCTCCAGTATTTGACATTTCCACTTGGGGGGGAAAAAACGACTCATCTATCTTATATACGCATCTCATAATTTTATATTCTTCTATCAGATCCCTGAAGCTCTAGAGAAAACAATACAAATTTGTATACTCTATTATGCATATAATGCACTCCATTATATGTAGGAACCTCATTGGCACCCTGTCCAAAGCCTCCATGTCCTGCCTATAGAGCAGTAAACAGAACTGCACACAATGCCCTAAATGTGGTGTAACCAAAGTTTTATACACCAACATTACAACTTGCCAATATTTATACTCAATGCTCAGATCGATGAAAGCAAGCATTGCCTTCTGATTTTTCTTAACCACCCTATCCAGTTGTGTTGCCACTTACAGGTAGGTGTGAATTTGTATGCCAAGATTACCCTGTACGTTAATGTTCCTAAGGGTCCTACTATTTACTGTAAACTGCATGTTCTTCCTTCATTTGACACCCCAAAATATTTCATCTCATACTTGTCCAGATTTAACTCAATTTGTCATTTCATTACCCAAATACTCAACTTGTCTACATCCTGCTCAATCCTTGACAGCCTTCCTCCCTGTCCAGAACTTCCATCAATTTTTGCCCAAACCATTTATATATTATAACAAACAACAGAGGTCCCAGCGTGAATCCTTGTGGAAAATCACTGGTCACAGACCTCTAGTCAAAGAAACACCCATCCTTCATTACCCCCTGTCTTCTATGACCAAACAAAGTAAACTGGATAGTCAGTGAGGCTTTGTGTGTGGAAAATCATGTAATATAAATTTGATTGAGCTTTATGAAGAGGTACCTCGAGAAGTTATGAGGGCAGAATAGTAGACATTGTTGACAAAGTCCCACTTGGTTTGTTTGTGTTCGTCCATCGTTGTCGACGAAGACCTCAACGTCAATTGATGATGTTGAGACGAGCGCATGATTTGGATTTAAATGAGGGAGAATTGCAGTGTCAGCCTCACTCTCTCTTCCCAATTCCTATCTGGATCAAGTGGCAAGACGAGTCGAGACGGCTGGAGATGGGACTAGGTGCAGTGGATGACCAGGACGTCTTCTGTGTCTAGTCGTGCTCTATGCATTCCACGACGCTTGCAGAGACTGCCTTCTTGACCGTTGGACCTTCCATTGGTCTCATCCGCTCAGTCTGCCGGGGCCTGTCTTCACATGCTGGGATAGACAACTCCCTATCTCACCGAGGGTTTGAGACCCGTCGGCTACCCTCACCTGGTTTAGCCAGCTTGTTGAGGCCGTTGCCCGGGGTGTGGCCGCCATCGCATGTGAACAGCTACGGGGAGCCACAGGTGAGAGCTGAGTGCCAGGTGGGGACCAAAGGTGGACAAACCACCTTGAAAAGGACGTGACATGTTCCCCCACCAGAGGTGCTACCCCTCCCTGACACCCCCATACATCCCACTTGGTAGGCTGGTCTGGAAGATGACATCCATCAGGTCCAGGGTGAGTTACTCAGATACAAAATTGGCTTGGTGTAAAGAATCAGAACATAGTAGTGGAGTTTTGTTTTTCAGATTGGAACACTGTGACTAGTGCTTTCCTGTATGGATTGGTGCAGGGCCCACTGTTGTACAGTGGTAAGAAACAATTTGTGAACCCTTTGCAATTATCTGGTTTTCTGCATTAATTACTTATAAAATTGAAGTCACAATAATAGACAAAAACAATCTGCCTAAACTAATAACACACAAACAATTGAATTTCTTTTCGTCAATCCTGAGTACAGGTTTTCCCCGCCATCCGAAGGTACAGCGTTCCTATGAAACGATTCATAAGCCGGAATGTCGTAAAGCGAAGAAGTAATTACCAATTATTGATATGGGAAAAACTTGTGAGCATTTGCAGACCCAAAAATAACCTACCAAATCATGCCAAAATAACACATAAAACCTAAAATAATAGTAACATATAATAAAAGCAGGAATGATATGATAAATACACAGCCTATATAAATTAGAAATACTTCTCTACAACGATGTCCTGCATTGTTCTCCGTAGCGAAAATCTCACACAAACGCTCATGGCAGAAACGCGGCGCAAGCGCTCTCCAGTAACCTTTAAGCTATGAAGCTGCCAAATCATACCAAATAACACGTAAAAATACACAGCCTGTATAAAGTAGAAATAATGTATATACAGTGTAATATCACTTACGGGAATTGGGAAGACAGCGCCGAGCACACTGATGATGGTGTGTTTGGCTGAGTCATCAGAGGTTGGGGTGGTGCAGTGGCCCCCAACCTCCGGGCAGCGAACCGATACCGATCCATGAAGCCTGCAAGAGTCCTGAGGCAGCCGGGACGCACTCAGCACATCTTTAAGAAAAAAGCTGAAATAAACAAACTAATTAATTACGTGCTGGGCGGCACCTAATTAATAGCTTGTTTATTTCGGCTCTTAAAGACGTGCTGGATGCCTCCTGGCTACCGCTGCATTCTCCGCGAATCGGTATCTGTCCGCAGCCCAGAGGTTGGAACCACTGGGGCGGTGGGATGCAGGGGTGTCATCTCATCGTCGATCAGGGCAGGCAGGTCATCTTCTTCTATGTCTGCCTGCTTCGATGTTGAAGGTTGAGGTTCGTCGTCTGCTGTGGCTGATGTGGAAGGCTTGCTTGATTGCTTAGCCTCTCGCATTTTTCTATCATACAGTTCTTTGTAAGCACTCAAACCATCTTGCAAATATGCCCTAAACCGACATACCCTTTCAAAATTAAAGTCGCACTTTATCATTGCAGCAAAAATCTCACGCATTTGCTTCACGTTCAGTTTCTGGACATCTTCACTTTCGCTACTGCATTCAGTTTCGATTGTTATCCTCTCCTCTTCCAATTGCATCAGCTCTTCATCTATCAGTTCTTGATCATGGGATGACAAAACCTCTTCAACATCATCTTCATCAACTTCCACAAGCCAAACTCACTTCGTCCTTACTTCGTTCACCACGATCGAAATGCTTAATTATGTCTAGTTTTGTGCTAAGTGCAACACCCTTACGAGTTCTTCTAGGCTTTTCCGATACCTTAGAACTCATCTTGCAAACGGCTGCTCACAGGCACGTGTTTAAGCAATGCCGGCACGAATGCCATTCCGAATCCGGGGGAGAATGGCTGCTCGGGGCGTGCGGCGCGCTGCCTTTTTTCGTAACAGTGAAAACACCTCTGTTAGCGAAAACAGGTAACTAATGTAGGTCTTTCGTAACAGCGAGGTTTCGTAAAGCGAACGTTCGAAAAACGGGGGACACCTGTATACCATTTAAACAACAGCAGTCTAGATTCAAAGTACGTGAACATCTGGGGTAATGCGTTCCAAAAAAGCTATTTAGCATTAGGTGTTCCAATCAATGAAAGCAGATTGGAGCTGTGGGTTGTATAGATGGCCTGCCCTGTAAAAAAGACACAGAAAGTCAGGTTACTGACAGAGACTGCTCTTCTCAGGAAACATCTGTTTTTATGCACCATGCCTTGATCAAAACAGCTTTCTGAGAACTTCGAAAGAGGAATTGTAGAGATGTTAGAAGCTGGAAAAGGCTACAGAAGCATTCCTAAATACTTGAGTGTTCATAAGTCCACAATAAGAGAAACTGTCCGCAAACGGAGGCAATTCAGTACTGTTGCTCCTCTTTCTAGGAGTGGACGTCCTGCAAAGATCACACCAAGAATGCAACATACAATGCTGAAAGAGGTGAAACAGAACCCAAGGGTAACAGCAAAAGACCTGCAGAAATCTCTAGAGCTTGCTGAAGTCTCTGTTCATGTATCCACTGTAAGAAAACACTGAACATGAGTGGTGTTCATGGAAGGACATCATAGAGGAAAACACTGCTCCCTAAAAAAACCAGTGCTGTATGTCTCAAGTTTGTAAATGACCACCTGAATGTTCCACAACACTTCTAGGGCAGTGTACTGTGTACAGATGAGACAAAAGTTGAACTTTTGGGCAGAAATGTACACCTCTATGTTTGGCGGAAAAAGGGCACGGTACACCAACACCCAAACCTGATCCCAACTGTGGAGCATGGTGGAAGGAGCATCATGGTTTGGAGCTACTCTGCTGCCTCTGGGCCTGGGCAGCTTGCAATTGTTTAGGGAACAATGAATTCAAAGTTTGTATTAAGACATTTTACAGGAGAATGTCAGGGTAGTAGTCTGCCATCTGAAGCTTAATAGAAGTTGGATGATGTGACAAGGCAATGATCCGAAAAGCAAGAGTAAATCAACAACAGAATGGTTTAAAAAGAAGAAAATCTGTTTTTTGGAGTGGCCAAGTCAGAGTCCAGATCTTAACCCAATTGCGATGCTGTGCCATGACCTCAAGAAGGTTGTTCATGCATGGTATCCCAGAAATATGGATGAACTGACAGAGTTTTGTATGGAGGAGTGGTATGAAATTCCTCCTTGCCATTGTGCAAGTCTGATCATCAGCTACAGGAAACATTTGGTGGAGGTTATTGCTGCTAAAGGAGGTTCTACCAGTTATTAAATATAAGGGTTCATATACAGTGGTATGCAAGTGTTTGGGCACCCCGGTCAAAATTTCTGTTACTGTTAAGTGAGTAAAAGATGACCTGATTTCCAAAAGGCATAAAGTTAAAGAGACACATTTCTTTAATACTTTAAGCAAGATTACTGTTTTATTTCCATCTTTTACAGTTTCAAAATAACAAAAAAGGAAAAGGGCCCGAAGCAAAAGTTTGGGCACCCTGCATGGTCAGTAATTAGTAACACCCCCTTTGGCAAGTATCACAGCTTGTAAGCGCTTTCTGTAGCCAGCTAAGAGTCTTTCCATTCTTGTTTGGAGGATTTTCGCTCATTCTTCCTTGCAAAAGGCTTCTAGTTCTGTGAGATTCTTGGGCCGCCTTGCATGCACCACTCTTTTGAGGTCTATCCATAGATTTTTCGATGATGTCAGGGGACTGTGAGGGCCATGGCAAAACCTTCAGCTTGCGCCTCTTGAGGTAGTCCATTTTGGATTTTGAGGTGTGTTTAGGATTATTATCCTGTTGTAGAAGCCATCCTCTTTTCATCTTCAGCTTTTTTATAGACAGTGTGATGTTTGCTTCCAGAATTTGCTGGTATTTAATTGAATACATTCTTCCCTCTACCAGTGAGATGTTCCCCGTGCCACTGGCTGCAATACAAGCCCAAAGCATGATCGATCCATCCCTGTGCTTAACAGTTGGAGAAGTGTTCTTTCCATGAAATTCTGCACCCTTTTTTCTCCAAACATACCTTTGCTCATTGCAGCCAAAAAGTTCTATTTTAACTTCATCAGTCCACAGGACTTGTTTCCAGAATGCATCAGGCTTGTTTAAATGTTCCTTTGCAAACTTCTGACGCTGAATTTTGTGGTGAGGACGCAGGAAAGGATTTCTTCTGATGACTCTTCCATGAAGGTCATATTTATGCAGGTGTCGCTGCACAGTAGAACAGTGCACCACCACTCCAGAGTCTGCTAAATCTTCCTGAAGGTCTTTTGCAGTCAAAAGGGGGTTTTGATTTGCCTTTCTGACAATCCTATGAGCAGTTCTCTCAGAAAGTTTTCTTGGTCTTCCAGACCTCAACTTGACCTCCACCGTTCCTGTTAACTGCCATTTCTTAATTACATTACGAACTGAGGAAACGGCTACCTGAAAATGCTTTGCTATCTTCTTATATCCTTCTCCTGCTTTGTGGGCATCATTTATTTTAATTTTCAGAGTGCTAGGCAGCTGCTTAGAGGAGCCCATGGTTGCTGATTGTTGGGACGAGGTTTGAGGAATCAGGGTATTTATAAAGCTTTGAAATTTGCATCACCTGGCCTTAACTAATGATGACTGTGAACAAGCCATAGCCCTAACAAGCTACAGTAATTAAGGTCTGAGACCTTGGTAAAAGTTATCTGAGAGCTCAAATCTCTAAGGGGTGTCCAAACCTTTGCATGGTGTTCCTTTCCTTTCCTTTTGTTTTGTACAAAACAAAAATAGTATACTAATCTTGCTTAAAATGTTGAAAAGAATGTTTCATCTTTAACTTTATGACTTTTGGAGATCCGTTCATCTTCTACTCACTTAACTATTCTCAGTAACAGAAATTTTGACCATGGGTGCCCAAACTTTTGCATGCCACTGTACTTTTTCCAGCCTGGACTGTGAATTATTAAACAAAGTGTTTAATAAAGACATGAAAAGTACAATTGCTTGTGTGTTACTAGTTTAGGCAGATGTGTTTGTCTATTATTGTGACTTATATGAAGATCAGACCACATTTTATGAGGAATTAATACAGTAAACCAAGTAATTTGAAAGGGTTCACAAATTTTTCTTGCAACTGTATGTGCACTCATTGGTACTTTATTAGGTACACCTCTATACCTCGTTAATGAAAATATCCTATCAGCCTATTATGTAGCATTTGTTGTTCAGACCAGAGATCAGAATAGGAAAGAAATATAATCTAAATGACTTTGACCATGGAATGATTATTGGTTCCAGACACGGTGGTTTGAGTATCTCAGAAATGGCTGAGCTCCTGGGATTTTCACACATAACAGTCTCTATCTAGAGTTTACCGAGAACGGTGTGAAAAACAAAGAACATCCAGTGAGTGGCAGTTCTATGGGTGAAAACTCCTTTGTTAATTAGAGAGGTCAGAGGATAATGACTGGACAGGTTCAAACTGACAGGAAAGCAACAGTAACTCAAAATTCCATGCATTGCAACAGTGGTGTGCAGAAGAGCATCTCTGAATGCACAACACATTGAACCTTGAGATGGGCTACAGCAGCAGAAGGCCACACCAGGTTCTACTCTGTTACTTAATGAAGTGGCCTCTGACTGTATAAATGTTAATACTTCGGATGGGAATTAGGTTGCGTGATTAGTACAGTACTCTGCATAAGTCTCAAACCTTGTGGAGCAGCGAGATGAACCTGCCCAGCCATTGCCTCCAGCCCTGACACCCTGACCGTTTCAGTCTGGTTAGGTGATTAAATCATCCAAACCTCAGGTCATTCTGCATTCTCAGACTCAGGCCCCACTGCCGCCTTTTGGCCCATATACGATCTTTCCTATTTGGCCTGGCACTTAAATCAGTCAAACTTTGGGTTTGATTGATTTAATCCCCCCACCCACCCTGGCACTCCTGCTCTGCTACCTGCCCCACAGCCCTCCTGCAATGCGCCATCCTCATATTTCCCAGCGTCTTTTGCTCGCTCCAGATTTACAAACTTGCTCTCCACTCTATGTTGACAAATAGAATACTGTACAAAAGTCTTAAGCACCCTAGCTATACATATGTGCCTAAGACTTTTGCACAGTACTGTAAATGTCAGATAATGAAGATTACCTGAGTTTATAAGAGGATATAGATCAATTACGAAAGAGAGCAAACTCAGACAAGTGCAAAATAATGCATTTTGGTAAGTTAAACCAGAGCTTGAAATACCGAGTGATTGACATGGCCATGGGAGGCCATGACAGTGAGACCTGGGATACACTTACATTGTTCCTTGAAGGTAATAACATAGTTAAATAGAGTGGTGAAGAAAGTATATGGCATGCTTCCATTCACTGGTCAGGATGAAGCACATAAGTTGGGACACTATGGTACAGCTGTGCATGAAGTTGGTAAGGTTGCTTGGAGTATTGTGTACTTTTGTTTGCCATTCTATAGGAAAGATGTGACTAAGTTGGAGAGGGTGCAGAGCAGATTGAAAAGGATGTTGATAGAACTGGAGGACTTGAGTTAAAAGCAAAGACTAATAAGCCTGGTACTGTTTTACCTGTAGCAAGGAAGGGTGAGGGAATGACCTTATTTGTTGTTGTTCAGTTTTTAAGTCGAGTCCGACTCTCTATGACCTTGTGGACTCCTGCACACCAAGCCTTCTTGTTGGAAACTGCCTCCCTAAGATCCCCCAAGGATCATACACATTGTCTGAGCAATATAATCTATCCATCGTAGCCTCTGTTGTCCTCTCCTTTTACCTTCTGTTTTACCTAACATGAGAGTCTTCTCTAAGGAATCCTGTCTTCTCATGATGTGGCCAAAATACTTGAGCTTTTGTCTCATAATCAGGCCTCTTAGTGAGCAGTCTGGCCATATTTCTTCAAGTATTGACTTGTTGGATCTTCTTGCTGTCCAACGAACTCTTAACACTTCCCTCCAGCATCCAAGTTCAAAGGCATTGATTCTTTTGTATTCAACCTTACTAAAAGTCCAGCTCTCACAGCCGTACATCACAGCTGGAAATACTATAGACTTGACTGTACGGATCTTCATAGACAATGTCATATCTCTGCTCTTCAGTATTTTATCTAAATTTGCCATTGCTGCCCTCTGCAGAAGTAAGCGCAGTTCAATTCCGTGGCTGCAGTCAGCATCTATAGAAATCTTTGAACCGAGGAAGACAAAATCTGTCACTGCTTCCACTTCCTTTCCATTTATTACCACGTAGTTAATGGGGCTGGTTGACATGATCTTGGTTTCCTTAATATTGAGCAACAAGCCAGCTTTTGCACTTTCTTCTTTCACTTTGATTAGAAGCTTCCTCACATCCTCCTCACTTTCAGCCATTAGAGTAGTATCATACACATATCTGAAGTTGTTATATTTCGTCTCGCAATTTTGATTCCAGCATTTGAGTCCTCTAGGCCAGCACTCCTCATGATGTGTTCAGCATATAGATTAAATGAATGGAGTGACAGTATGCAGCCTTGTCGTACTCCTTTCCCAATCTTGACCAGCTTGTTGTTCTGTGTTCATTTCTAACTGTTGCTTCTTGATCTTCGTACACGTTTCTCATAAGGCAGATCAGATGTCCAGGTATCCCCATTTCTTTAAGGATTTGCCATAGTTTGTTATGGTCCACACTGCTGAAGGATTTAGAGTAGTCATTAAAACATAGATAATTACTTTTCTGGAATTCCCTCGATTTCTCCATTATCCAGCGTAGGTTAGCAATTTGGCCTCTGGTGCCTCTTGCCTCTTCTAAAACCAGCTTGTACATAAAGGTTATAGAGGATCTTACAGAGGTTCATAAAATCATGAGCTGTATAAGAAAGGTGGATGGTCATAATCTTTTTCCCAGGTCTGTGAGGTTGAAAGCTAAAGGGCATAGGTGTAAGGTGAAGCGGAAAACCTTAAGATCTGAGAGTTAAGTTTTTCACACAGATGGTGAATGGAATGAGCTGCCTGAGGAAATTGGTCTGAGGAGGGCTAATATTGTTGTGGGCAGGTTTGTTAGAGCTGTGGGGGATGGTTTAAACTAATTTGGCAGGGTGCTGGGAACCGGAGGGAAAGGACTCAGGATAGGATGGATGGTAAAAAAAGTAAAGATAGTGTGCAGTCAGACTGTCAGGAAGGACAGGCAGGTGATAGAACAAAATTGCAGTCAGCAGGGTGAGTATCAGTGCATTAGGGATGCAGAATCAAATACCTTATTCAAAGTGTTATATCTCAATGTATGGAGTATAAAAATAAGGTGGATAATCTTGTTGCACTATTATAGATTGGCAGGTATGATGTTGTAGCCATCAGTGAATCATGGCTGAAGGATGGTTGTAGTTGGGAACTGAATGTACAAGGTTACATGTTGTATCGGAAGGATAGGAAGGTAGACAGAGAGGGTGACATGGTTCTGCTGGTAAAGAATGGCATGAAATCAGTGGAAAGATGTGACCTAGGATCAGAAGATGTTGAATCCTTGTGGTTGAGATAAGAAACTGCAAGGGTAAAAGGACTCCCACTCCCACTTCAAATCTCTTACTAACTCTTCCTTCAGTTAGTCCTGAGGAAGGGTCTCGGCCTGAAACGTCGACTGCACCTCTTCCTAGAGATGCTGCCTGGCCTGCTGCGTTCACCAGCAACTTTGATGTGTGTTGCTTGTAGGGTAAAAGGACCCTGATATACAGGGTTCCCAACAGTAGCTGGGATGTGTACTACAGATTACAACAGGAAATAGAAGAGGCGTGTCAAAAGGGCAATGTTATGATAGTCAAGGGAGATTTTAGCATGCAGATTGATTGGAAAAATCAGTTTGGTAATGGATCTCAAGAGAGTGAGTTTGATGAATGCCTGTGAGATGGCTTTTTAAAGCAGTTTGTTGTTGAGCTTACTAGGGGACGAGCTATACTGGATTGGGTGTTATCTAATGAACCGGAGGTGATTAGGGAGCTTAAGGTAAAAGAACCTTTAGGAGGCAGTCATCACACCATGATTGAGTTCAATTTGATAGGGAGAAAGTAAAGTCTGATGTAGCAGTATTTCAGTGGAATAAAGGAAATTACAGAGGCATGAGAGAGGAGTTGGCCAAAGTAAATTGGAAGGAGATGCTGGCAGGGATGACAGCAGGCCAGCAATGCCATATGTTTTTGGGAAAAATGAGGAAGGTTCAGGATAGATGTATTCTAAAAATGAAGAAATACTCAAATGGCAAGACTGTGGCTGACAAGGGAAGTCAAAGCTAATGTAAAAGCAAAATAGAGGCATATAACAAAGCAAAAATTAGCAGGAAGATAGAGGATTGGGAAGCTTTTCAAAAGCTACAGAGTGCAACTGAAAGAATCATAAGGCGGAAAAAGATGAAATATGAAAGCAACCTAGCAAATAATATTAAAGTGGATAGTAAAAGCTGTTTCAAGTCTGTTACATAAATAATAAATAAATAAATAAAAGAGCGATGAGATATAGGACCACTAGAAAATGAGGCCGGAGAAATAATAACCTTGGGCAAGGAGATAGCAGATGAACCAAATGAGTACCTTGCATCATCAGTCTTCACTGTGGAAGACACTAGCAGTGTATCGGATACTGAAGGGTGTGAGGGAAGAGAAGTGGGTGCAGATATTATTACAAGGGAGAAGGTGCTCAAAAAACTGAAAGACTTAAGGGTATATACGTCACCCATACCAGAAAAACTGCATCGTAGGGTTCTGAAAGAGGTACTGGTAGAGATTGTGGAAGCATTAGTACTGATCTTTCAAAAATCATTGGACTTTGGCATGGTGCCAGAGGACTGGAAAATTGTAAATGTCACTCTTACTTTTTAAGAAAGGAGGAAGACAGCAGAAAGGAAACTATAGATAAGTTAGCCTGACCTCAGTAGTTGGGAAGATGTTGGAGTTAATTGTTAAGGATGAGTTTATGGAGTACTTGGTGACACAGGACAAAAAAGGACAAAGGCGACATGGTTTCCTTAAGGGAAGATATTCCCTGAAAAACCTGTTGGAATTCTTTGAGGAGATTACAGGTAGGATAGTTAAAGGGAACATTGTACATTTGGACTTTCAGAAGACCTTTGACAAGGTGCTACACCTGAGGCTGCTTACCAAGTTAAGAGCCCATTGTGTTAACAGGAAAGTTACTGGCATGTTTAGAGCATTGGCTGATTGGTGAGGCAGCGAGTGGGAATAAAAGGATCCTTTTCTGTTTGGCTGCTGGTGACTAGTGTTCTGCAGGGGTCGGTGTTGGGATTGCTTTTTTTAATGCTGTATATCAGTGATTTAGATGATGCAATAGATGGCATTGTTGCCAGGTTTGCAGATGATATGATATTGGTGTAAAGGCAGGCAGTGTTGAGGAAACAAGAAGACTGCCGACGGACTAAAGCCTGATTTATACTTCTGCGTCAAAGCGTTGCCGTAAGTACTGTGTCACCGCAAACCCTACGCAAAGCTGACGCGGAACCCTACACAAGAGCCTGCGTTGCTGCGACGCGCACCTCTCCCAAAATGTAACCGCACGTCGCGGCAACTTAGAACGCAAGAGCTGTGTTTGGTCGGCTTAGTAGCATCGCATTTCCTCCTACGCTGCAATAGCTTCCCATTGGGCGACTGAAGGGCAGGGAAGGAGCTCTGGCTGCAATGCTTTCCATAAAGCTTTACAACCTCCGAAATTATGGAGGACACATTTCACTTTTACGAAAAAAGACGCTGGCATCTTATTTACCCCGCGAAAGAGCACTATGACCATGAAGCCTTGCACGGGCAGGTGTGTGCGCATGCGTGACATGTGCGAATTGCAGAGCGATGCAGACACACCAATGTACAAGTATAAATGTTCACAACGTGCGTAGGTCACTGGCGTAGATTACGGTGTCGAGTTAACGGAGAAGTATAAATGAGGCTTTAGACATATTTTAGGAGGACATAGAAATAGATGTGCAGACTATTTTCTAGACGGGGAGACAATCCAAAAATCTGAGATGCAAAGAGACTTGGGAGTCCTTGAGCAGAACACCCTGAAGGTTAACTTGCAGGTAGGGTCAGTGGTGAGGAAGGCAAATGCAGCGTTAGCATTCATTTCAAGAGGCCTGTAATACAAGAGCAGGGAGGTGATGCTGAGGCCTTATAAGGCACTAGTGAGGTCTCACTTTGAGTACTGTGAACTGTCCTAGGCTCTTCATCTAAGAAAAGATGTGCTGGCATTGGAGAAGGTTCAGAGGAAGTTCATAAGGATGGTTCTGGGAATTAAAGGGTTATCGTATGGGGAACGTTTGATGGCTCTGGGTCTGTACTCGCTGGAGTTTAGAAGGATGAATGGTGATCTCATTGAAACCTTTCAAGCGTTGAAAGGCCTAGACAGAGATGTGAAAAGGATGTTTTTTGTGGTGTGGGAGTCTAGGGCAAGAGGGCACTGCCTCACGAAAGAGGGGCATCCATTTAAAACAGATGTGGAGAAATTTGTTAACCGGGTGGTGGATTTATGGAATTTGTTACCACAGGCAGCTGTGGAGGCCAGGTCGTTGGTTGCATTTAAGGCAGAAATTGATAAGTTTTTGATTGGATACGGCATCAAAGCTAACAGGGAGAAGACCAGGGAGTGGGGCTGAGGAGAGGAAAAAAGGATCGGCCATGATTGAATGGTGGAGTTGACTTGATGGGCCAATGATCTAATTCTGCTCCTTTGTCTTGTGGTCTTATGGTCTTATGAAATAATAGAGGCAGGAATAATTACAGCACTTAAAAGACATTTGGACAGGTACATGGATAGGAAAGGTTTGGGGATATGGGCGAAGTTCAGACGAATAGCACTAGCTTGGGTTTACAGGGATGAATTGTGCTGAAGGATCTTCTTCCATGTTATGTAATTTCCATGGATCTCATGTAACTTAATCTTCTGGGCCACCCTAGTAAGAGGGAATTTACTAAATGTCAAATGGTGTACTAAAGTCCATGCAGACAACATTAATTTCCCTATCTCTGTCAATCTTCATCACTTCCTTAAAAAAACAGTCATATTTGTGAAGTAGTACCTTCTCTGCACAAAGCCTTGCTGACCATCCCTAAAATGTCCGCGATTTTTCAAGTAAATACAGTAGTTGAGAATCTTCTCCCGTAATTTCCTTGCCACTCTGGTAAAATGCATCAGCCTGTAATTTTCAGGATTATCCCTGCTCTCCTTAAACAAAGGAACAACTCTGGTTGTT
The DNA here is from genome assembly GCF_030028105.1 of Mobula birostris. NCBI lineage: Eukaryota > Metazoa > Chordata > Chondrichthyes > Myliobatiformes > Myliobatidae > Mobula > Mobula birostris. The sequence goes on from NC_092379.1 coordinate 74,281,725, forward strand.
CTCCAGTCCTCTGTGACCTCACCAGACCTGAACCACTTCCTTTGGCTCCACACATAAATTCCCTGTTTGTTCTTGAGTGAATCTCCCCTTTCCCTCTACTTCTGCATATAGAATGCCTCGATATTATCATTAATTCTACATGCCAATGACATTTGATGGCCTCTTCAGGTCTTCCTTTGGCCTTTCTGTTCTTCAAGAGCCTTTTCTGATTTTGGTTTCTGTTTGACTGAACTTACAATATCTTGTCATCCAAGGTTCACAGGAACATGCTAGTTCTGTACTTTGACCAGCTGGCTTATATAAGATTCTCACTTATTAGAGGTGGATTTAACCTGAAACAGCCTTAGACAATCTAGGTGATTGTTCTGATGACTGTTGACTATTCCCAATGTGCTCCCTGCTGAAATTTGGATTACCTATTACAGGGGTCCCCAACCTTTTTCACTCTGCAAAAAATTGACAATATTCCCAACCTTTTTTGCTCTGCAAATATTGACAATATTCTTGCGGACCAGCCGACCCCGGGGGGGGGGGGGGGGAAGCGGGTTAAGGTTGCCACCGGACAAGAGTAGCAGTCAAGTACTTTGGAGCAACACACATCAAAGTTGCTGGTGAACGCAGCAGGCCAAGCAGCATCTGTAGGAAGAGGTGCAGTCGACGTTTCAGGCCAAGACCCTTCGTCAGGACTAACTGAAGGAAGAGTGAGTAAGGGATTTGAAAGTTGGAGGGGGAGGGGGAGATCCAAAATGATAGGAGAGAACAGGAGGGGGAGGGATAGAGCCAAGAGCTGGACAGGTGATAGGCAAAGGGGGATACGAGAGGATCATGGGACAGGAGGTCCGGGAAGAAAGACAAGGGGGGGGGGACCCAGAGGATGGGCAAGAGGTATATTCAGAGGGACAGAGGGAGAAAAAGGAGAGTGAGAGAAAGAATGTGTGCATAAAAATGAGTAACAGATGGGATACGAGGGGGAGGTGGGGCCTTAGCGGAAGTTAGAGAAGTCGATGTTCATGCCATCGGATTGGAGGCTACCCAGACGGAATATAAGGTGTTGTTCCTCCAACCTGAGTGTGGCTTCATCTTTACAGTAGAGGAGGCCGTGGATAGACATGTCAGAATGGGAATGGGATGTGGAATTAAAACGTGTGGCCACTGGGAGATCCTGCTTTCTCTGGCGGACAGAGCGTAGATGTTCGGCAAAGCGGTCTCCCAGTCTGCGTCGGGTCTCGCCAATATATAAAAGGCCACATCGGGAGCACCGGACGCAGTATATCACCCCAGTCGACTCACAGGTGAAGTGTTGCCTCACCTGGAAGGACTGTTTGGGGCCCTGAATGGTGGTAAGGGAGGAAGTGTAAGGGGATGTGTAGCACTTGTTCCGCTTACACGGATAAGTGCCAGGAGGGAGATCAGTGGGGAGGGATGGGGGGGACGAATGGACAAGGGAGTTGTGTAGGGAGCGATCCCTGCGGAATTCAGAGAGAGGGGGGGAGGGAAAGATGTGCTTAGTGGTGGGATCACGTTGGAGGTGGCGGAAGTTACGGAGAATAATATGTTGGACCTGGAGGCTAAAATAACAGTAACATATAGTAAAAGCAGGAATGATATGATAAATACACAGCCTATATAAAGTAGAAATACTTTTCCACAATCATTGCCTGCATTGCTGTCCATAGCGAAAATCTCACGCAAGCGCTGTCGGCAAAAACACGGCGCAAGTGCTCTCGGCAGAAAATCTCACGCAAGCGCTGTTGGCAAAAACACTCTCCAGTAAACTTTAAGCTATGAAGCTGCCAAATCATACCAAATATCACGTAAAAATATACAGCTGATTAAAAAATAGAAATAAATTCTACTGTAAATCCATCTGGGCCAGGTGCTTTACCTGAGTTCATAGAAAAAATAGCGTTCTTTATTTCCTCTACTGCAATAGGTACATCTAATTTTGAACATTCATTAGATGATAATTTTGGAATATTCAATTTCTTTAAAAATTCATGCATTATAGTAGAGTCATCAGGAAATTCTGATTGATATAAGGAGGTATAGAATTCTTGAAAGGATTTATTAATCTTGTCATGGTCAACTGTCAAAGTGCCATCTTGTTTACGAATCTTAAGAATCTGTCGTTTAACTGAGGCCGATTTCAATTGATTAGCTATAAGTTTCCCAGTTTTATCACCATGTATATAAAATTGACTCTTAGTTTTGATTAATTGACTTTCAATCGTAGATGATAATAAGAGATTATGTTCCATTTGAAGTTCAACTCTCTGTTTATAAAGTTCCTGATTAGGAGCTATAGAATATTTCCTATCAACTTTTTAACATTTTTCTCTACTCCACTGACTCCTTGGCTATGTAGTGTTTTTAGGGATGCAGTATCTATAGGTAAATTACCACAATCTTTTTATTGAGCTTCTATTTCCCTAATTCTTAAAAAAGATAAGGACCCAACTGAATGTGCATCTTATAGGCCTATATCTTTGCTGAATGTGGATTCTAAGATTTTTTCTAAAACATTGACAATGAGATTGGAGAATGTATTACCTCAAATTATTTCTGCTGATCAGACTGGATTTATTAAAAATAGTTACTCTTTTTTTAATATTAGGAGATTAATGAATATTGTTTAAACGCCTTCACCCAAAATTCCAGAATGTGTTATTTCATTGGATGCCGAGAAAGCTTTTGACAGAGTTGAATGGACATATTTATTTAACGCCCTTGAGAAATTTAATTTTAGTTCAATATTTATATCTTGGATTAAACTGATATATCTTATCCCTTTGGCTTCTGTATTTACTAACAATCAAAGATCCCCTCTTTTTCATCTATTCCGTGGTACTAGGCAGGGCTGTCCTCTTAGTCCATTACTATTTGACATTGCTTTGGAAACACTAGCTATTGCTATTCGTGACTCCCCTAATATATTTAGCATTACCCGTGGAAATGAGACTCATAAATTATCACTATATGCAGATGATCTGCTATTATATATTTCATCCCAGGAAAATCTATTCCAGCAGTATTAACTTTGCCTGCTCAGTTTAGTAGTTTTTCTGGTTATAAATTAAACCTAGGTAAGAGTGAACTTTTCCCATTAAATATGCAGGTTCCCACTTATAGAAATTCTCCATTTAGAGTGACTACTGACTATTTTACTTATTTAGGAGTTAACATTACTAAGAAACACAAGGATCTATTCAATTTTAACCTTTTACCATTAATTAATCAGGTTAAACAACTGATTACTAAGTGGTCCCCATTGTCTCTATCATTGATTGGCCGAATCAATGCTATTAAAATGATAATTTTAACTAAATTTTTATATTTATTTCAAACGATACCAATTTTTATTCCTAAATCTTTTTTTGATACTATTGATTCTAAAATTTCCTGTTATATGTGGCAAAATAAAAATCCCAGATTAATTAAAAAAAATACTTACAGAAATCTAAGAAAGAGGGTGGTTTGGCATTGCCTAACCTAAGATTTTATTATTGGTCAATTAATATTAGATATTTAATATTTTGGATGCAAGATTGGAATATAACTCCAAGCCCATATTGGGTAAACCTTGAAGGCCACTCTGTACAAGGGTTTTCTTTAGCTTCCATTTTAGGAACTTCACTGCCTTTTGTACTATCTAAATTGAATAAACAAATGTTAACCCTATAGTTAAACATACATTGCAAATATGGTTTCAATTTTGTAAATTTTTTGGCCTGAATGAATTTATGTTATCAAGTCCAATTTTATCTAATTCCTTTTTTCAACCCTTGGTAATGGACCAAGCCTTTCTGATGTGGAAAATGAAAGGTATAATATGTTTTCTTGATTTATTTCTGGATAACTGTTTTATGTCTTTTGAGCAGTTATCTAAGAAATTTGATTTGCCTAGATTCCATTTTTTTAGGTACTTACAAATAAGAAATTTTTAAAATACTACAATGCCTACCTTTCTGACTTCAAATCCTACTGGCATTATTGATAAAATTTTAGGTTTAAATCCTTTGCAGAAGGGATTAATAGCAATTATTTATGATATAATTATGAAATTACAGCCAGGTATATCTGATAAAATTAAAAATGAATGGGAAAGGGAACTTCAACTTTGTTTACCTATAGAGAAATGGGATAAAATTTTTCAATTAGTTAGTACTTCTTCTATATGTGCTAAACATACATTATTACAAGTTAAGGCAGTATACAGAGCCCATTTGTCCAAAGATAAACTAGCTCGTTTTTATTCCCATATAAACCCTACTTGTGATAGATGTCACTCTGAAGTGGCTTCTTTAACTCATATGTTTTGGTCTTGTCCTCTTTTGGAAAAATATTGGAAAGATATTTTTGATATTATTTCAACAGTTCTATGCTTTGATTTAAAACCCCATCCTATTATGGCAATTTTTGGATTGCCAATGGTAGAACATAGATCTTTGTCTTCTTCAGCCTGTCGGATGATAGTATTTGTTACTTTAATGGTGAGAAGATCTATTTTGTTGAACTGGAAGCAAATTAATCCTCCAACTACATTCCAGTGGTTTTCTCAAACTATATTAAGTTTAAATTTAGAAAGAATTAGAAGTGATATTTTTGACCCTTTGGTTAAGTTTGAAGAAACTTGGAAACCTTTTTTGCAACATTTTCATATTATGTGATCTGACCTTTCCGAATCTTTTTTTAAAACTTAAATTATATGATTAGAGGAGCAGAGTTGACGATATTACTGAACGTGTCTGATACAAGATATTGGTCTAGCCCTGTTTTGTTCTTTTTTTTGGGTTTTTTTTCTTTTGGGGATTTTTTTTGTTTATACATTTTTTCTTTTCATTTCTTCTTTTATGACTAATTTCATTATGAGTTTGGAAGTCTGTTATATCTTTGTTACTTAAAATCCTTTTTATATATGCTGATTAAGATTATTCCAATCTCTTTGTACCAATTTTGTTGAGTTTATAATTTTGAAAATTAATAAAAAGATTTAAAAAGAAAAAAAAGTAGAAATAATGTATGTGCAGTGTAGTATTACTTATGGGAATCGGGAAGACAGCTTGCTGAGTACACTGATGATGGTGTGTTAGGTTGAGTCATCGGAGTTTGGGTGGTGCAGCGGTTCCCATCCTCTGAGCAGCGAACCGATACCGATCTGCGAAGCATGCAGGCGTACAGAGGTAGCCCGGACACATCCAGCACATCTTTAAGAAGAAAGCCGAAATAAACATGCTAATTAATTAGGTGCCACCGGGCACGTAATTTTTGGCCCAGATCAGAGGCGATTGCCGATTGTGTCACCTCTGAGCTGGGCCGACAATTACGCGTCAGGTGGCACCTAATTAATTAGCATGTTTATTTCGGCTTTTTTCTTAAAGATGTGCTGTGTGCCTCCCAGCTACCGCTGCATTCTCCACAAATCAGTATCTGTCCGCGGCCTGGGGGTTGGGGTGGTGGGAAACTTGGGTGTCGTCTTCTTCCATTAGGGCAGGCAGCTCATCTTCTCCTATGACTGCTGGCCTCGACGTCGAAGGTCAAGGTTCGTCGTCTGCTGTGGCTGATGTGGAAGGCTTGCTTGTCTGCTTAGCCTCGCGCATTTTTCTATCATACAGTTCTTTGTAAGCCCTCAAACCATCCTGCAAATATCCCCTAAGCCTATGTACCCTTTCAAAGTTAAAGTTGTACTTTATCATTGCAGTGAAAATCTCCCGCAGTTGCTTCACGTTCAGTTCGCTACTGCATTGGGTTTCGGTTGTTATCCTTTCCTCTTCCAATTGCATCAGCTCTTCATCTATCAGTTCTTGGTCATGGGATGCCAAAACCTTTTCAACATCATCTTCGTCAGCTTCCACAAGCCAAACTCACTTTGTCTTTACTTCATTCACCACGATCAAAATGCTTAATTATGTCTAGTTTTAAGCTAAGTGTAACACCCTTACGAGCTCTTTCAGGCTTTTCCGATGCCTTAGAACTCATCTTGCTGCTCACAGGCATGTGTTTAAGCAATGCCGGCTAGAATGCCATTCTGAATCCTGGGGAGAGCGGCTGCTTGGGGCACGCGCTGATTTTTTTTGTAACAGTGAAAACGCCTTCTGTTAGCGAAAACAGGGAACTAATGTAGGTCTTTTGTAACGGTGAGGTTTCATAAAGCAAACGTTTGAAAAGCAGGGGACGCCTGTATTATGTTCTAAGATTTTACACACAAGTCCTATGGTCAGTTGTATAACAAAATCACCACAGAATTGTTTTAAAATTACAAAGCACCTTCACATCGTCCTCTGCAAATGGCAGAATCTCCCTGTGGCTACCCATTTCAATTTGACTTTCCATTCCCTTTCTGTTATGTCTGTCCGTGGCTGCCACTAGTGCGATGCCAAGACCAAACTCAGGTTGAAGGAGTAACACCTTATATTCTGTCAGGGATGGCAACCTGATGAAATAAACATTGATTTCTCCTGAGTAATTTCTCCCCTCTATCCATTTCTCTTTTTCCATACCTTATTCTGGTTACACTCTCACCCCTTCTCCTCACTTGCCCATCACCTTCCTCTGGTTTCTCTCCTCCTTCCCTTTATGCAATGGTCCACTGGCCTTTCCTATAAGATTCCTCCTTTTTCAGCCCTTTATCTCTTCCACTTATCCCTTCCCAACTTCTTGCCTTCATAGCCTCCCCCACCCACGCACCTTTCCTCTCACCTGGTCTCACCTATCACCTACCAGCTTGTACTCGTTTCCCTGCTCCACCTTATTATCCTGGCTTCTGCTCTCTTTATTTTCAGTCCCATGAAGGGTTTCGTCCTGAAGCATTGACTGTTTATTCCCCTTCTGTAGATGCTACCTGACTTACTGAGATCCTTCAGCATTTTGTCTGTGTTGCTTAAGATTTCCAGCATCTGCAGAATCTTTTGTTTAAAATACGAAATTATTTTGTGATACAGGTGTCCCCCGCTTTTCGAACATTTGCTTTATGAAACCTCACTGTTACGAAAGTCCTACATTAGTTACCTGTTTTCGCTAACAGAAGGTGTTTTCATTGTTGCGAAAAAAGGCAGCGCGCGAAAAAAAGGCAGCACGCGCCCCGAGCAGCCGCTCCTCCCCAGGATTCGGAACGGCATTCTAGCCGGCATTGCTTAAACACGTGCCTGTGAGCATCCATTAGCAAGATGAGTTCTAAGTTACTGGAAAAGCTTGAAGGAGCTCATAAGGGTGTTACACTTAGCGTAAAACTAGACATAATTAAGCGTTTCGATCGTGGTGAACGAAGTAAGGACAAGGTGAGTTTGGCTTGTGGAAATTGACGAAGATGATGTTGAAGAGGTTTTGGCATCCCATGACCAAGAACTGATAGATGAAGAACTGATGCAATTGGAAGAGGAAAGGATAACAATCGAAACCGAATACAGTAGCAAACGGACCAAAAGTGAAGTCATCCAGGAACTGAACGTGAAGCAACTGCGTGAGACTTCCGCTGCAATGATAAAGTACGTCTTTAATTTTGAAAGGGTACGTCGGTTTAGGGCATATTTGCAGAATGATTTGAGTCCCTACAAAGAACTGTATGATAGAAAAGTGCGCAAGACTAAGCAGTCAAGCAAGCCTTCCACATCAGCCACAGCAGACGACGAACTTCGACCTTCGACATGGAGGCGGGCAGACATAGAAGAAGAGGACCTGCCTGCCCTGATGGACACAGACAACGAGATGACACCCCGGTGTCCCACCACCCCAACCCCTGGGCCACGGACAGATATCAATCCGCGAAGAATGCAGCGGTAGCTGGGACGCACCCAGCACATCTTTAAGAAAAAAAGCCAAAATAAACAAGCTAATTAATTAGGTGCCGCCCGGCACATAAATGTCGGCCCAGATCAGAGGCAATTGCTGATTGCATCGCCTCTGATCTGGGCCGACATTTAAGTGCCGGGCGGCACCTAATTAATTAGCTTGTTTATTTCGGCTTTTCTCTTAAGGATGTGTTGGGTGCGTCCCGGCCACCGCTGTACCGCTGCATGCTTCGCGGCAATGTATCGGTCATCGGCCTGGAGGTGAGGGGCCACTGCACCACCCTAACCTCTGACGACTCAGCCAAACACACCATCATCAGTGTGCTCGGCGCTGTCTTCCCAATTCCGGTAAGTGATACTACACTGTACATACATTATTTCTACTTTATATAGGCTGTGTATTCATCATATCATTCCTGCTTTTACTCTATGTTACTGTTATTTTAGGTTTTATGTGTTATTTGGCATGATTTGGTAGGTTATTTTTGGGTCTGCGAACACTCACAAATTTTTCCCATATAAATTAATGGTAATTGCTTCTTCACTTTACGACATTCCGGCTTACGAACCATTTCATAGGAATGCTCTACCTTCGGATGGCGGGGGGGAACCTGTAATGATCTTTTTGTCTTCTGAAACAAAAATCTTAATTTAAGTTTTTTTGTGGAAGGAACTAAACCATTTTGAAATAGGAACATGTTCATTTCAGTAACTGTGATGAGTTGCCCTCCTTCAGGAATCATTCATAATCTAGAGTAGTGGCATGACGTGTTTCTGTTCCTCACAACACCCATCTGTCATTCCTCTTCAGTTAAAGTGGAAATTTGATCCTTGGGTTCTGCATAGTTGATAACTACTGACTTGACTGAGGTTGCCAATTGTATTGCATATCTGACCCTTGCAGCCGAGTGTCAGAGGAGATTTGCTGATTGCTCTTGGCTGTCTTGGAAGCTCTGTCCCAGAATTGAAAAGCCACAGTTTTTTTTTGTAGGAATGATAAACAAACTGTTGGAAGAACTCAACAAATCAAAGAGTATCTGCGGAGGCTAAAGAATGTTTGATTTTTCAGATCAAGACCCTGCATCAGTCACAAGGTCCTCATGGGGGCATTAACAAAGAAGCATGCCTTTGCGAGATTGTTTTCTACCAGGTTATTCATTGACCTCTTACTATAGTCTATAGTCTTTCCATTTTATTTAAAAGTAGCACTGAGTTTCAAAACATAACTGAAAAGGTACAGAAACTTAAAAGTTTTGCCTTTACTGGGATTTTGCTAATTCCTCTTTGCTCATATCAATTTAAATATGGAATTTAAGAGAGCCCTGACTTACTGATATCAGTCTCCCTTTGTAACAATGCCCTACTTATCTTATATTCAGTTTGATTTACACAAACCTGTTGGATTGAGGCGCATGTTTACCTGGAAGTTCCCGTGCTGTTAAGTGAAATTTGCTGCGGCATCTGGAGAGGGCCAGTAATGCTTTAAAATATGTATTAGCTGGCATTCAATTCGGTGTTTGCTGAACATCACATTTTGTTGTTTTAGCTAACATAAGCGCATAAAATATTCAAATATTCTCAAATACTATTTTAGAAATTTTTCTAATTCAATTGCTTTGCAATTCGTTAGGTAACAAATTCCTATTAAATTTTTCTGGAGCTACAACATTAAGCTCTTTGCCTTCTATGGCACTTAACCCCTGGACCATATTTTTTAAACATCTTTTTCCATTTAGATTTTTGGTGGGCCCCTAAATCTGGTTGGAAATGACGCTCAGCAACAAGACAAAAGAAATCTTTCCCTTCATGAGTACCTCAGCATGGACTTACTGAAAGATGCAGGCATCAGGATCCCTAAAGGACAAGTTGCCAGCTCGGCTGATGAGGCCTTCAAGGCTGCCAAAGCAATAGGTATGTCTGTGTATGCAAGTTAACCTGTTATGATGATTTAAACGTCCTACTCATTTTGATGTAATGTTTGTATTTAAAAAGATGTGATTGAGAGCCAAAAAAGGGTAATGAAAATATCCATTCATTATTTTGGTTTTTCTGAAGGAAGCATTTGGAGAATTTCAACTGTTATTTCTGGATTTCAGGTAGTTGGCTTTCGCCAGGAGGTTGAATTAAAACTATGTACATAGAACAATGCTAATGTGAGTAGTACCTATCTTTGATCACTGAGTGGTGTGAGTCACTAGTATAATGTATAGAAAAGAAAATATCAGGGATGAGAGCAGGCTGCTTGCCTTCTTCAAAAATTTTTCCTACATTTTTCAATCTTGTCTAGCAAATATTCTAAATATTGAGAAATACTACCACCTAAATGCTAGAATGCAGCGGAATTTCTTTTTATAGCACCTGTGTATGCCTCAGGTGAGCTCTTCTATATCTAATTGTTGTGAATGAATTATCTTGTGATGAGTTTATACCATATCTGGACACTGTCCTTTTGTCCTCATTCAGAAGAAGGATGCACTCAGGTTGTTGGCAACTACCTCATGGCTCTTCAAGATCCATTACATGCCTCTGATTTATATATGTGCCTACAAATTGTATTTTATTAAAAAGAAATTGCACATAGCGCTAGCATGAGAAAAAAAGGATATTGGCCACATATCTAGTCTTTAAAAACAAAATTTGGTGTACTTTTCACCAAGTCAAACAATAAAACTTTTACCTATACTGTACCCAACCATTGGATTCCTGGAAATGAGTTTGTCTTGTGAGTAACAAGTAGGTTACACTACACTAAATGTAATTTAGTGCGATTAAAGGTGATCATACTTCTGATAAAACTTCTGACCAATGTTTTGGTAGTGACTCACTGTTCACCTATGGTAGAGTTCTTAAAAGTGCAGTGCATGCCCTTCTATATACCAAGGGAGTTCACTGTTATTGTAATTGTGGCTGTGTACATTCTTCTCCACCCACTTGTGCTATTGCTGGGGAAGTATTCTGAGCTCTACGGCGCCATGACTAAATTGCGAACCACACACCCTGGTGGTTTCTTTGTTGTTACTGGCAACTTCAACCATGCTAACTTAAAAAAAATTCTGCTTAAATTCTATCAACTTGTTGACTTTACTACCAGGATGAAGACACATTAGACCTGGTTTATACCAACATCTCTGGTGCAAACAAAGCTGCTTCCCTTTGGATTGGATTCTCTGAAACTTAACTGTTAAGCTAATTCTTCCATATGGACCACTGCAACTCAGTTAATTGAAGTTCCAAGAGACATTTTCAACATCTCTCTGGAAGAGTCCACTGTTCCCTTAGGCTTCCAGGCAGCCACCGTCATCCCAGTACCTAGGAGGGTAACGGTAACTTGCCTCAATGACCACCATCCAATGGCACAGACCTCAACAATGATGAAGTGGCTGGTTATGGATCACACTAAATCCCATCTTGCTTTTATATTGGACCCTTTTACAGTTTGCTTATTGTTCTGGTCAGTCTACTAATGATGCCAAAGCCCCTGTACTCCACTCCATCCTGTCCCAGTTAGAAAATGGTACTTTGTATGCCAGGTTGCTGTATCTTGACTTCAGTTTGGTGTTTATTATGATCAAACCTCAGAAACTGGTGGGTAAACTGTCCACATCTTCTCTCTGTAACTGGATCCTGTACTTCTTTACAGAAAGGCCACAGTTAGCTGTGTTGGCAGAAACATCTCTACCTCCATCATACTGAGCACCAGTGAGCTCCATGGCTATGTGGTTACCCTGCTGCTGTTCATGTTGCTGGTGCATGACTGCACTGCTAGACCTAGTCCAAACTGAATCGTTAAGTTTGCTGATGACACAGCAGTGGTTGGCCTCTTCAACAACGAAGATGAGATGGCATTCAGAGAGGAGGTAGAGCAGCTGGTAAAATTGTCTGAACACAATGTTGTCAAGACCCCTCAACCATTAGGCTGTTGAACAAAAGGGGTTAACTAAACTCATTTAAGGACTCTCTTATCTTGTTATTTCATGCTCATTATTTATTGTTGTTTATTATTTGCATTTGCACAGTTTGTTTAGTTTACAGTTCCTGATGTTTATAGCTTACAGTTACTATTCTATAGATTTGCTAAGTACGCCCACAGAAAAAGAAGCTCAGGGTTGTATGTGGTGATGTGTATATATTCTGACAATTAATTTTTCTTTGAACTTTGAACTTTTGAACTTTGAACCAAAGAAATGATTGTGGACTTCAGGAAGGTGCAGACTGACCTCTCCTCACTGCACATACATAGCACCAGTGTGGAGAGAGCTAGGAACACCAGATTTCTAGCCAATCTTACTTGGTCCCTCAACACTACCTGTTTGGTCAAGAAAGCACAGCAACATCTCCACTTCCTGAGGAGATTGAGGCGAGTGAGACTCTTCCCCCCCATTTTAACCCATTTTTACTAGAGCATCATTGAGTATCCTGACCAGCAGCATCACTGTCTGGTATGGGAATTGTAAGGCATCTGATCATAAATCCCTATGAAGGATTGTGAGGACCACTGAGGGGATCAGCACGGTCTCGCTTCCATCCATCGGAGATATTTATCAGGTGCTCTGCATATGCAGGGCCCTTGGCAATGTCAATGATCCCTCCCATCCATCCAACAATCTCTGACCCCTACCATCAGGCATTAGGACAAGAGCTGTTAGGATGAGAAACAGCTTCTACCCTCAGGTCGTAAAATTACCGAACTCCATGCCACCACTCAGGTCTCATCACATGAAGCATCAATAGCATTATACTGTTTTCTTTTTAACTTGTATCATATATGTACCTTATTACTTATTTTATTTGTGCTAATATCACTTAATATGTTATGTGTGTGAGTTATATGTGCTGTGTTGTGTACCTTGTCAGGAGGAACGTTTTGTTTCGCAATACAAACTGTATGGTTGAATGACAATAAATTGAACTTGATAGTGTTTATCTTTTCAGCTGTGCAAAAATTCAATGAATATGATTATATTCTTGTTTTCTCCTCAAATGACTCACCCTCCTTTCACAAATCAACATCATAAATCAAGTAACATTGTATCTGAATTAACTTTAGTACCTGCAAGGCAAGTATATTTTTACATATTGTAAGCAGTTGTCAAAACAACCCACAAGCTGTGGCAAGATTTCCTTGCCCTTATAGTTCAACAGTCTTATTATGACACTCAATCTTAGTGATTGATTGTTATACATATATAATATTTTCTGCACCAGTGCGCCCAGCTCTCTCTATAAATCAACACTTCCTAGATTTATGTCTTTTAAACATTATTCTGTATTTATATACATACCTACCAAAATCAATATATAACATTTTCCTCATTACATATCATTTACAATTTGGCACTTTCTTGTTAACTTAGCCTCTTTAAGCCTTTTGTACATTCTTTGCTCTGCATAGTCCTGTTTCTACCATATACTCCCTGGGATGAAGAAAATCCAGTATTCATTCCTTACCTGTATTAAGGGTCATGTCTTTCACCTCTGTGATATGTGTAGTTTGGAAAAATAGCTGCCATATTTTCTTCAGTACAACAGTAGCTACATTTCAGATGCAGTTTATTGACAGTAACCTGTGAGGATCTCTTAACGGTACTATGGTAATACAAGTTTGTTGTTTTGTGGTTGGCTACACTTCAGCTGATACATATTGTCATCCAAAAGTGAACAATTCCTGATTGTGGATGGACTCATTTGTCTCCCTTCCCTCTTTGGCACTCTCCCAGCCCTTCATAGAAGAATGTCAAATGCTTGTGCTCATAGGATTAATGAATCCTTCTTGCTCTAACAGGGTCAAAAGATGTGGTGGTGAAAGCTCAGGTGCTTGCTGGTGGTCGTGGGAAAGGAGAATTTGAAGGTGGTCTGAAGGGAGGAGTGAAAATCGTGTACTCGTAAGTCTGGAGATTACAATTCAGTGTGCTGTAATTAAATGCACTGCTTCTACAGTAGGTTCTCCTGCCCTAGCATTCAAACTGTTGAAATTGCATGCTGAGCAATACTCTCGAAGTAATAAGTGACTTCTCTCTTGACTATAGCAGTGAAAATATGATTATATTCAAGAATAATAAAGAATGAACATTTTGTCATGTTGTCGAAGTTATGTTGCTTCAGGCAGCTTAAGTAATTTCAAACTTTCTTGGAATTTAAAATTGTGGAAAGTGTCCAATATATCAGTAGTTGAAAGAATTTTTATCTCTTCTTTCCAGACTATCACTTACTCCTGGGTCGCATCCTCCTTCCCTTTCTCCTATGGTCCTCTTTCCTCTCTTCTCAGATTCTTTCTCCAGGTCTTTACCTTACCCACCCACCTGGCTTCACCTATCACCTTCTAGCTAGCCTTCTTCCTCTCACCCCACCTTTTTATTCTGGCGTTGTCCCCCTTCCTTTTCAGTTCTGGAGAAGGGTCTCAGCCTGAAATGTTGACTGCTGCTTAACCTGCTGATTTCCCCCAGCATTTTGTGTGTGCTTTGAATTTCCAGCATCTGCCGACTTTCTCGTGTTTATAATTATATGCCAGTTAGCATGATGTAATTGTGTGGTAAGATATTGGAGTCCATTATTAGGGACAGGGTTTGGAGTTATTTAGAAGCACATGAAAAAATAAATCGATTTCAGCATGGTTTCCTTAAGGGGAAATCTTCCCTGGCAAATCTGTTGGAATTCTTTGAGGAGGTAACAGGCAACATAGACAAAAGAGTGTCAGTGGATGATGTTTAAGTGGATTTTCAAAAGGATTTGGACAAGGTACCACATGTAAGGCTGGTAGATAAGTTAAGCGTGGTATTACAGGAAAGACCATAGCATAGACAGAAGAGTGACTGACTGGTAGAAGGCACAGTGTGGGACTTTTCTGGTTTGTCTGCCAGTGACAGGTGTTGTTCGGCAAGAGGCAATGTTAATTCCGCTATTTTACATGTAATTGATGGCTCTGTGGTCAGGTTTGCAAATGATACAGAGTGGAGGGGTGAATAGTGTTGAGGAAGCAGGAAGTCTGCAGAAGGATTTGGGCAGATTCGGTGAATGCACAAGAAATTGGCAGATGGAATAAATGTAGTGAAGTGTAAGGTCATGCACGTTGGTAGAAGAAATAAAGGCATAGACTATTTCTAAATGGGGAGCAAATTCAGAAAACAGAGGTGCAAAGGTACTTGGGAGTTCTCGTGCAAGATTCACTGAAGGTTACTTGCTGATTGAGTCAGTAATAAGGATGTGCAAATGCGGTGTTAGCATTCAATTCGAGAGGACTAGAATATAAAAACAAGGTTATAATGCTGAGGCTTTATAAAACATTAGTCAGATCACATTTTGAGTATCCTGAGCAGTTTTGGGCCTCATATATAAGAAAGGATGTAGTTGTTGGAGAGGGTAGAGAAGGTTTGTGAGAATGATTCCAGTAATGAAAGGGTTCATGTATAAGGAGCATTCAATGGGCCCTGTTCCTGGACTTGCTGGAGTTTAGAAGAATGAGGGGGGTGTTTTCACTGAAAGTTATGGAATATTGAAAGGCCCAGATAGAGTGTAGAGGATATTTCCAATAGTGGCAGAGTTTCAGAATAGGACAGAGATGAGGAATATCTTTAGCCAGAGGGTTGTGAATCTGTGGAATTCATTGTCACAGTTGGCTGTAGAGGCCAAGTTATTGAGTATATTTAAAGCAGAGATTTATAGGTTTGTTTGATTAGTAAGGGTGTTGAAAGGTTACAGAGTAAAGACTGGATGGTTGGTTTGAGAAGGGAAATAAATCAGCTATGATTGAATGGCTGAGAAGTCTCAATAGTCCAAATGGCTAAATTGGTGGTCTTAGAGTCCCCAGGTCCTGATGGCATATATCCCAGAATATAGAAAAAAAACAAGTGAAGAGATTGCTGGAGTTTGACAAGGATCTTTGTGCCCTAATTAGTAATAGACAAGGTCCTGGAGGACTGGAGAGTAGCAAATGTTGTTTGTTCAGGAAGGGAAGTGAGGATAATCCAGACAATTATAGTCAGTGAACGTCACATTAGTACTCGACCTTCACTAATCCAGTACCATTGGGACTTGAGGAGTGCTGGATCAGTGAAAATGCCGAATTACAGAAGGATCACATTAAGCATAATCAGTGCCAGATTATCGAGGGAACCGGATTACAGGTAGTCAGATTAGTGAAGATCGACCTGTACTAGGGAAGCTATTGGAGAGATTGCTGTGAAATAGGATTTATGGACATTTGGAAAAACTTGGCCTGCTTATCAACAGCTGGTTGCACCTTATAAATGTATAATTTTTGAGGAGGTGACAAAGCTGCTTGATGAGGGTAGGTTGTGGACATTATCTGCATGGACTCTAGCAAGGTATTTGATAAATTTTCTTGTATTAGGTTGACTCAGAAGATAAAATGTAGGTGATCCAGAATACATCCCTAGTTTGATTTCAAAACTGGCTTGCTCATAGAAGACAGAGAGTTGGAGCAGAAGGCTGTAATCGAGCTGGAGATCTGTGATCGGTGGTGTTCTTTAAGGATCTCTTATTTATTACTTGTGATATATAATGATGACTTGGGTGGATTAGGACGTTTGCTGATGATGCCAAGATTAGTTGGGTTGTGGACAGTGTGAAGGACTATGACAGAATGCAGTGGAACATGGATTCAATTCCAGATGTGGAAAGAGAAGTGGCAGATGGAGTCTAACCTGGGCATGTGTGAGGTGTTGCACTTTAGGAGGTCAAACGGGGAAAAAAAAGTATACGGTTAACAATAGCCTTTCCCTATAGTTCCTACTGTCTAATCCAGGCAGTATCCTAATATACCTCTTCTGCACCTTCTTCCACAGTCTCTTCATCCTTCCTTTTATGGGGTGACCAGAACTGCACACAAACTCCAAGTGTGGTCTAACTACAGTTTTAAATAGCTGGAGCGTTACTTTCTTACTCTAATACTCATCACCCCTACATATGAAGACAAACATTCCATACACCATCTTCGCCACCTTATCCACTTGCATTGACATTTTCAATGAACTATGGACTCGGGGCCCCAAGATCCTTCTATACCTGAATGCTATTAAGAACATAGAACATAACAGCCAGGTATAGGCCCTTAAGCCCACAAAGTTGTCCCAACCGTTCAATCAAATCTAAAAATCAGTCTAAACCTCGCCCTCCTGAACAGCATTCTACATTTCCATTCATCCATCTACTAATAACTTTAGGAGCCTATTGTTAGGGGAGGGATTAGACAGTAGGAACTATAAGGAAAGGTTGGGCAAATTTCAGTTGTTTTCCCTAGAGCTTCAGAGTCTAAAGGGAGACATAGTTGAGGGTTTTAAAATAATGAGAGGAATAGATAGGGTCAGTAATCAGAGTCTTTCCCCAGTATAGAATGCTAATGCTACAATGGATAGCTTTAATGTAAGGGAGAGACAGATGTGCAGAGAGTTGCTGGTGTCTAGAAAATACTGTCAGGTTGGGTGGTGGAAGCAGACACAATGGTAGGATTTTATAGGCATTTAGACGTTCCATGTGAACATACAGGGAATGGAGGGATATAGATCACTTGCAGGCAGATTAATTTGGCATCATGGTCAACACAAATACTGTGGGCCAGTGGGCCTCTTCCTGGGCTGTGCTTTGACATTTTGCTGCTGGTTTTTGTTTTTATTGAGCTACAGGCAGAAATTGTCTCATATTTACATATTACAGTAGGTTACATACTACAATAGGATCGCAGTTTGCTCCTAACAGATTATTTGCAGCACAAAGCTACCATCTGCAAGCAAACTTTACACAAGAGCTGATCTGACACAGTGACAACAGAATTACATCAGAGATGGCTAGTGCTGATTTGTCAAGGGAAGGTCTTGTCTGGTTAATCTTGTTGAACTTTTAATGGCAAAATGAGTTGTTGAGGGCAATGTAGTTGTATAAGTGGGACACAACATTTGTCAAACCACAGCTGTGCAGTTGTAGAAGTGAATGATAGTGATGGAAAGATTGTAGAAATGATTCACCAGAATGTTGCCTGGTGTGGAGGATTTCGATTATGAAATGAGGCTGGGTCTATTTCCCTGGAGCAGAGAAGGTTAAGAGGGACATGGTTAAGAGCTTGAGAACATGTACCACTAGGCTCAAGAACAAATTCTATCCCACTGTTATAAAACACTTGAATGGACTTTCTATGATAAAAGTGAACTCTTGATCTCTAAGTGTACCTCATCATGGTCCTTGTACCTAATTTGTCCACCCGCACTGCACTTTTTCTGTAACTGTGCACTATATTCTGCATTTAATCATTTAATTCCCTTTGTTCTCCTTCAATGTCTGAATGGCATGCACATGAAAACTTTTCATTATCCTAGCATATGTGACAGTAATAAACCACCTGTAGCTAATGAAGATGCAAAAATCATTGTTAGCACTCTAGCAATTTCCTCCCTTTCTTCCTACAGCTTCCTGGGATAGATAGGATGCATAGAGTTGGGGGCGATGTATTAGCATGGATAGAGGATTGGTTAACTAATAGAAAGCAGAGAGTTTGTGATACGTAAGTGTTACTCTGTTTGGCAGTCAGTGGTGAGCGGTGTGCTGCAGGGCTTGGTGCTGGGCCCGCACATGTTCACGAGATACACTAACAATCTGGAAGAGGGGATCGAGTGTAGTGTATCTAAGTTTGCTGATGATAACAAAACTGAGTGGAAAAGCAAATTGTGCATAAGATGCAAAGAGTCTTCAGAGAGATATGGATAGGTTAAGTAAGTAGGCAAAGGTCTGGCAGATGGAATACAATGTTGGTGAATGTGAGGTTATCCACTTTGGAAGGAAAAATGGAAGAGCAGATTATTTAAATGGTAAAATATTGCAGCATGCTGCAGAGGGACTTGGGAGTGCTTGTGCGTGAATCACAAAAGGTTGGTCTGCAGGTGCAGCAGGCTATCAAGAAGGAAAATGAAATGTTGGCCTTCATTGCTAGAGGGATTGAATTAAGAACAGGGAGGTTATGCTGCATCTATACAGGGTACTGGTGAGGCCGCACCTGGAATACAACGTGCAATTCTGGTCTCCTTACTTGAGGAAGGATGTACTGGCTTTGGAGGCGGTGCAGAGGAGGTTCACCAGGTTGATTCTAGAGATGAGGGGGTTAGACTATGAGGAGAGATTAAGTTGCCTGGGACTGTACTCGGTGGAATTCAGAAGAATGAGAGGAGATTTTATAGAAACATATAAAATTATGAAAGGGACAGATAAAGATAGAGGCAGAAAAGTTGTTTCCAGTGGTAGGTGAGACTAGAACTTGGGGACAAAGCCGCAAGATTTGGGTGAATAGATTTAGGAGGGAGATGAGGAGGAACTGCTTTTCCCAGAGGGTGGTGAATCTGTGGAATTCTCTGCCCAATGAAGCAGTGGAGGCTATCTCAGTAAATATATTTAAGGAAACGGACAGATTTTTGCATGGTAGGGGAATTGAGTGTTCTGGGGAAAACGCAGGTAGGTGGAGATGAGTCCATGACCAGATCAGCCATGATCTTATTGAATGGCGGGGAAGGCCTGTCGGGCCAGATGTCCTACTCCTGCTCTTATTTCTTATATTCTTGTACTATCAGCTCTGGGGTTTTATTCACTTTAAAGTGCTCCAATATTTTTAGCTCTTCCACCTTCCTGATACAGATATGCTCTAGATTATCCCGTGTACCTCTCCCTTAAACCTCCCACTTCCATGTCCTTCTCCCTGGAGACTACAAATGCAAAGTATTAATTTAGAATCTGATTCCTATCTCCTGATTTCAAGACTTCCTGTGGTTGCTGAGGAGCCTGTTCCTTCCTTAGCTATAATGAACCAATTTACTGATTATTTGGAGACTCTTTTATTTTCAACTTTTTTGATGTTCAGTTTAAAGATTTGGAATACAGTCGGCCCTCCTTATCCACGAGTTCGACCAACCGTGAATTGAGAAAACCCGGAAGTGCTTTTCCAGTACTTGTTGTTCAAGCATGTACAGACTTTTTTTTCTTGTCATTATTCCCTAAACAATGCAGTATAACAACTATTTTACATAGAATTTACATTGTATTAGGTATTATAAGTAATCTAGTGATGATTTAAGGTATACAGCAGGATATGCGTAGGTCATCGTGGTTCAGGATTGAAAAAAAAACAGAAGTTCTCTTACTAGGTAAGTCGGAACAGGTACATCCAGTATTATTTAGTGTCAGTTAGTCAAACGTTTGTCTTCGTTTATAGCATATATTTTACCTTTCTATGCATATAAAACACTTAAGAAACGTATGTTTCAGCACTGGGCTCGGGAACGGAAATTCCCAAGTTTGATCCAGTGACAGATCTCTCCCGAGCATGCTCTCCATCCGTGCCGGGTTGATGTGAAAGATCAAAAACCCAAGACCCCAAAACTCAATAATTAAACCTCTGCGTTGCTTAGTAATAATGGTAGCTTTCATTGGGGCAGGGCCTTTCTCATTTTATCCTTTAAAATTGTTCCGATCATTGACTGACTGTAGCCTAACGCTTTTCCAATGACCGATGGTGTTTTACCTCTTTCCGATCGCTTTATTATTTCCACTTTATTTTCAATTGTGATCGTGATTATTTTCATGAACAGAAACACTGCGGATTCACAGCTCCTCCGCCGGGTCTTAATGTTCACCGCACTGAGACAGGTTAAATAAGGGCTGGGGTTCTGCTGGGTCCTAAGGTCCACTGCATTTAGACAGGTTGAATAAGGGACTTGAGCATCCGTGTTTTTTGGTATCCGCGAGGGGTCCCGGAACCAATCCGTCGCGAATATGGAGGGCCTACTGTATTTCACTTAAGTCAGGTACTGCCATTGTTAAGTAATTGTCATACTGTTTAGTAAGTATATTGAAATTACTGAGGGAAAATAAAACCTTTCAAAGTCCCAGTTGTGAGCATATGATGGATCTCCTTGAATAAGATAAACCTAAGTGTAATTTAAAATCTAATTAAATACGAATCACAGACTTGTGTCAATTGTCTGCTTTACTGTCATTAATGTGATTCTTTGAATATATTTCTGAATTCTGTAACAAAGGAAGTTAAATCTAGTGTTAAGGATGCCTTGCAGGCTATCTTATTTCCCCAGCTACTTGCTTGATGTCAGTCCAGCAATGAATGTTTATTAGATTCTTCCTTCAGTTGGGTCACAGTATTGCCTTTTGGACTGTCATGTTTGTTCCAGCTCTGTATATTGTAAATACCCTTGTATTTATACTTGTCCCTCTCTCCGTAGCCCCACAAGTTCTTTTCTTTCATAGACTTGATGGGGTCTCCTTTTGAATACTCGTTTATTATGGTATACATCAGAAATCCTAATTACTTGATGTGTGTTTAAACAAAAATATCTTTTTGTCACTTTTGGAACAAATAGAGTATTAATTATTGATTTAAAAATGGGCAGTGTGAGAGGGGCAGGGTTACTAAGATGTGCCAGTGTCAGCCGTTGCTCTCTACTTGGACCTAGTTCCCAGATGTTGGAAAACCACACTAAGTTGATCGAACTGAGCTGATAGTATTATTGTGTTCTGTGGTTAGGTCATTAATGAAAGGCCCATCAGGTTATCTGATTGCGAAATGTCAAAATGATCAGATGTCTGACTATATGGCTTATCGGACAGTCTTACAAAGGATTAACTTAATCATATGTGGGATAGGCTACGTTGGGATGCCAAGTTACTCCCCTGGGTGATATTAATAAACCAGTAATGTCTACGGAAAAACATCTGTGTTTATTGCCCAGAATTATTGAGTTATCCTGGTGGAAATTGAATTTTTTGCTTAGGGATAATTCCATTCTATTCTCATTTTTTTTATTTGTGAGAGGACCAATTGTTCTGAACAACCTACACTTCCATTTCCTTGCACGTTTGCTCTGAATGGAGATAAATAGCACTCTTCTATTCTGACTCAATTGTGTAAAAGAACTTAAGATTTTTGTGTAGTGTCTGTCATAAAGTTGATGCTTTAATTTTACAAACAAGCGATCCAGCCCTCATGAAGGATTTTGGCCTGAAACTTTGACTGTTTACATTTTTCCATTGATGCTGCCTGGCATGCTGAGCTCCTGCAGTATTTTTGTCTATTCAATTTTTAGATGGTTCCCTGGTTTTTCACATGTTACTTTTTGAAGAGTGAGAAGAAAACAATTAAATATCTAAACCAAAACAGCTCTCTAATCCGAAACAGCTCCACAAAAAAGGCACCTTCAAGGGAAAGATTTGTTGCTTGAATTATTCTTTCTCAAAATTCATGGTTACGTTGTAAAATTACAGTTTTGGTCTTTGATTTGACTTGGTTTGTCTGTTTATTTCAAGTTTGCACATGTTGATCAGTTAGATAAGAATTTCAAAAACATTTAAAAATTTCTTGTATTAAAAGCTGTCAATTTATGTTTTTTGCTAATTATGTTTAGTAAAGTATTGATACCCTTGCAGCCCAGAAGAAGTCCGAGATATTGCTTCAAAGATGATTGGAAGAAAACTAATCACTAAACAAACTGGAGAGAAGGGAAGGATATGCAACAAGGTGTTTATCTGTGAACGCAGGTATCCAAGAAGAGAGTACTATTTTGCTATCACAATGGACAGATCTTTTCAGGTGAATAGTTATGTTGTTCATAACTTCATTAGTCAAATACTAAGGATGAAAAGCAAGAATTATTGGAAACATTCAACTTTTTGGGCAGTATCTGTGGGATAGAGAGACAGTTAACCTTTTCGGTTTGAAGAATGAAGATGCTGAAATTCTGAAATAGAAGTTTTTATGTTTAGCTTGGTGAATGGTCATTGATCTGAAATGTTTATCTCAAACCACAAATACTGTCTAATATTTGGAATGTTTCCAGCATTTTTTATTTTATTCATGTTAGTTTATGGCTACTATATTTAAATATAGCAATTCTTTTGGAACAGCAAATTGCAGAAAATTAGTTAATGCTTTGTTTGAAGGGTATTAACGTTACTTGAGTTTTCATCATATTGAAATTTTTGTGTGAGATGTTGCAATAAGTATCACCAAACTAGTTCCTATCTAACCTTGGCTCAAGTAAGCTTTGCGGCATTTGGATCATGAATAGAACTATTGTAATTTTAGTCTTTTCCATATCCTTTGAGAAAGACTCAAGCTGTAATTTTCCAATTGCCATATTGATTGAAGTTGGCTAATCCTGCATTGGAACTAAATTTGCATCTTAGAATTCTTTGACAACCATGGCAAGTTGTTGTTAACCTGTTGTATTGCCATACAGACTGTAAATAGGTTGATAGGTCCTTTAGCCACTGACTCCACACCCATCAAGTACCTGTACACACCACTAAGCTGAAATTTTTGCTGATATGGAAGTAAACAGAAATGTTTTAACCCTGGCTGAAGGAATGGCATAATATTAATTGACTTCTTTGTATCAGTTTTTACAAAGTAAGATTGTAGAAATTAGAGAAGAAATAGAAAGTAAAAATGCTCAGGTTGTTAGAGAAATAACACAGTATCTGGTTTAACGTACTTCCAGAATGGCAGTTTAATGAGAGGATGGAAGGTTCACAGTTTTTCACCTTTGCTCATGTAAGAGAAAGGGTTAAGAACCACCTATACAAAATGTTCATCCAAACCAACCGGTTGCATTCCACTTCAACTCACATTCCCATTCTACCAGTTGGGCTTTGACTTCTCTTGTTAGCCACAGTTAATTCATCTCTTGTTTAGAATACTTCTTCCACTTTGGGGTGTATATATCCTGTGCCTTCCAAATTGTTTCCGGAAATTCCAGCCATTGCTGCCGTACTGTCATCCCTGCCAGTGTTCTTTTCCAATCAATTCTGGCCAACTCCTCTCTCATGCCTTTGTAATTCCCTTTACTCCACTGTAATGCTTTGACTTCTCCTTCTCAAATTTCTTGGTGAATTTGATCATATTATAATCACTTGCACCTAAGGGTTCTTTTACCTTATGATCTCTAATCAATTCTGGTTCATTACACAACCGCCAATCCAGAATAGCTGATAGTGGGCCCAACCACGAGGTGCTGTAAGAAGACATCTCGTTGGCACTCTAGAAATTCCTCCTGTAATCCAGCACCAAACTGAGTTTTCCAATCTATCTGCATTTTGAAGTCCCCCATGACTATTGTAACATTGCCCTTTCGGCATGCATTTTCAATCTCCTATCAGGGTCTTTTTCCCTCTGCAGTTCCTTAGCTCTATCCACAATTATTCAACACCTTCTGACTCTATGTTACCTCTTTCTAGTGATTTGATTTTTTTTTACCAACAGAGCAACTGCCTTCCTGCCTGTCCTTTCGATACAATGTGTATCCTTGGATATTACCTAAGCTCCCAGCTAAAATATTCTTTCAGCCATGTTTCAGTGATGCCTACAACATCATACACTGCAAGTTCATCTACATTATTCCGCATACTGCACACATTCAGTTCTGTATTCTCCTTTTTCGATTTTGTTTGATTTTTATGTTGCAACTCATTCTGTTGACTGCAATTTTGCCCTATCATCAGCCTTTCCTGACTACACATTGCCTCTGTTTATAAACCAGCTATTTCTACGATTCTTCAGAATAAATTGTTGAGCCAAAATTCCAATCTTCTGGCATATTAGGCTTAGTACCGATCTACTGGTACCTTATCAGCTAAACCAATGGGGAAGCTAAAGGTGATTCTGTTTGCTTTTGGCGGAGCGGTTAGGGGGTTATGGTGAACATGACAATAGAAGTAGAAGGAGGAGAGACCTATTTATTCTACTGTTTCATAAGGCCAAGGTTGATCATCTTCTGAGCATCACTTCTCTGCACATATCACATGGTTCTTTTAGATCCAAAACAAAACCTAGCTGTACTTATTTTGAATGTTGGCTCTGACTGAGTCTCCACAACCATCTTGGGTAGAGTATTCTAAATATTCACTACCTCTAGGTGAAGAAATTTCTTTTCATCTCAGTCACGAATAGCTGACCTCTTTATATTGGGTTTCTGATCCCTGGTCCTGCCAGGGAAAACAACATTTCCACATTGAGCCTGTCAAGCTCTTTAAAGAATTTGATGTTTCTGAATGAGATCCCCTTTTTGTTTTTCGAAGTGCTGGAGAGTGTAGGCCCTGTCTGATTAATTTCTCTTCACAAGACAAATCCCAGCTCCCTACCACCAAATTCCAGTAATTAATCTGGTAACTCTCTACTCTCGGTGTGTTGGTGCGTGGCCAAGTGGTTAAGGCGTCGGTCTAGTGATCTGAAGGTCGCTAGTTCGAGCCTCAGCTGAGGCAGCGTGTTGTGTCCTTGAGCAAGGCACTCAGCCACACATTGCTGTGCTACAACACTGGTGCCAAGCTGTATTGGCCCTAGTGCCCTTCCCTTGGACAACATCGGTGGCGCGGAGAGGGGAGACTTGCAGCATGGGCAACTGCTGGTCTTCCATACAAACCTTTCCCAGGCCTGCACCCTGGTAACTGTCTAAGGCGCAAATCCATGGTTTCACGAGACTAACGGATGCCTATTATTATTATTTACTCTCTGTCTCCCACGATTCGGGGAATCAGAAATGCAACCAATATTCCAGATGTACACTCTCCAATTGATCTATGAGAGCATGATAATATGTTTTTACTATTGTGTTTGTTTCTTCTTGCTGTGAAGGCCAGTGTGGTATTTGCCTTCCTAATTGCTTACATAACATACATACATGTTCACTAGCAGTGAGTTCTGTAGAAAGACAACCAGTTCTTCTATTTCCATGTAAAAATTTGGGTCAGATTGAGATTTATTAATTTATCATGTGTACATCAAAGTACAGTAAAATGTGCCTTTTGTGTTAATCAACACAACCTAAGGATATGCTGGGGGCAGCTCGCAAGTGTCAACACACACTGTGGCACCAACGTAGTATGTCCACCATGTTCAGCAGACCAAGACAAGCATCGATGAAAAACCAGAGGACCATAGGGGCAGAATTAGACAATTTGGCCCATCGAGTCTGCTCTGCCATTTCATTGTGGCTGATCCAATTTTCCTCTTAGCCCCAGTCTCCTGCCTTCTCCCTGTATCCCTTCATGCCCTGGCCAATCAAGAATCTATCAACCTCTGCCTTAAATATACTTAAAAGACCTGGCCTCCACAGCTGCCTGTGGCAAAGAATTACACAGATTCAACACTCTCTGGCTAAGAAATTCCTCCTAATCTCTGTTCTAAAAGGATAGCCCTCTATTCTGAGGCTATGTCCTCTGGTTTTAGACTCTCCTACCATAGGATACATGCTCTCCACATCTATTGTATCAAGGCCTTTCACCATTCAATAGATTTTAATGAGGTCACCCCTCTTTCTTCTGAATTCCAGCAAATAAAAGCCCAGTGCCATCAAATGCTCTTCATATGACCAGCCATTCAATCCTGGAATCATTTTCATTAACCTCCTTTGAACCCTTTCCAGTTTCAGCACATTCTTTCTAAGATAAGGGGCCCAAAACCGCTCACAATACTTTAAGTGAAGTCTCACCAGAGGTTTATAAAGTCTCAAAATTGCATCCTTGCTTTTATATTTGAGTTCTCTTGAAATGAATGTGAACATTGCATTTACCTTTCTCACCACAGATTCAACCAATGAATTAGCCTTTAGGAGATCCTGCGCAAGGACTGCCAAGTCCCTTTGCACTTCAGTTTGTGTATTTTCTCTCCAGTTAGAAAATAGTCAGCCCTTTCTTATACCAAAGTGCATGACCTTACACTTCCCAACACTGCGATCCATCTGTCATTTCTTTGCCCATTTTCCTAATCTATCCAAGTCCTTCTATAGTCTCTCTACTTCCTCAAAACAGCCTATCCTTCACCTGTCTTCATATTGTCTGCAAACTTTGCAACAAAGCCACCAATTCCATCATCCAAATCATTGACATATAACTTAAAAAAGAATTGGTCCCAACACAGATCCCTGTGGAACACCACTAGTCACAAGCAGAAAAGGCTCCCGTTATTCCCATTCTTTGCTTCCTGTCAATCAGCCACATGCTGGAATCTTTCGTGTAATACTATGGGCTTGTAGCTTGTTAAGCAGCCTCGTGTGGCACCTTGTCAAAGGCCTGAAAATCTAAATACATAGCATCAACTAATTCTCCTTTGTCTATCCTGCTTGTTATTTTTTCAAAGAATTCCAACAGGTTTGTCAGGCAAGGTTTTCCCTTGAGGAATCCATGCTGACTACGAATTATTTTATCTTGTGCCAACAAGTTCCCTGAAACCACATCCTTAAGAATTGACTCCAACATCTTCCCATCCACTGAGTTCAAACAAACTGGTCTATAGTTTCCTTTCTTCTGCCTCTCTCCCTTCTTGAAGAGTGGAGTAGTATTTGCAATTTTCCAGTCATCTGGAACTATTCCAAAATCTAGTGATTCTTGAAAGCTCATTACTAATACCTCCATAATCTTGTAATCCAATCCTTTCAAAACTCTGGGGTGTACACTGTCTGGTCGAGGTGACTTATCTTCCTCCAGACCTTTCAGTTTCCTAAGAACCTTTCTTTTTAGAGCACGTTTCTAAACCTTTCTCCTTAGAAACAAAACAACAGCAGTACAAGCCGCTTTCCTCTTGCACAGACCTCCAACCCTGGAACAGACCACCCTTGTTGCCCGACTTGCAGACTGGGCCTCTGACTTCCAGGCATGCCAACCCAGGAATTTTGACCTTCGGGTCACCGACTTTGGATTTCAGATTTCATGCTTTGATCTCCAGTATCAACCCAGGTTTTACTGATCACGTAATTTTGAATTCTGGGCCTCAAATTCCAGACCTCTGACCTCAGGATTTACCAACCTCATCCACAGGGCTCGCCAACCTCCGTCATTGACCATGGGGATCATGGTCTTTGTCCTCAGAGCTCGCTGACCCGGCATCTGCCCACAGGGATTTTTGACCGTTGACTATGGTGCATTCCAACTTGGAGTTGATCACTGGCTCCTGCCCTGACTCTGCATTAACTCACTTTTCCTAAACCCTGATCTAACCCCTAGCTCCCTGTGCAGTCCCCTGA
This sequence comes from Mobula birostris, assembly GCF_030028105.1. Classification (NCBI taxonomy): domain Eukaryota; kingdom Metazoa; phylum Chordata; class Chondrichthyes; order Myliobatiformes; family Myliobatidae; genus Mobula; species Mobula birostris. The sequence goes on from NC_092379.1 coordinate 74,309,527, forward strand.
ACCATCCCTACGAACCTATAAAACAACTGAGTCTGAGTTATGACTCCGATGGAAACTGCATCTTGACCAGAAGCAATTGCGTATTAACCCACCTATATTCCCCGTGCCTCTGCATCTCCCTCACAGCCCACAATGCCACCCAGCTTTGTATCATCAGAAAACTTGTAAATATTACTCTAGGTATGTGCTCCTTTAATAAGATTGGCAAAAGATGTTTTCCCCCCTTTCTCCCTGCCTGTTCCCATATTCTGAACTAAAAACATTTCCAGTCGAAATGGCGTGGTCTCATCTGGTATAATGCATGAAAAGAGGAAGCAGTAGTAGAGTTCATAGGAATTTTTAAAAACTTTTTACGTGTTTCTGCTTGAAGGGGCCAGTTCTCATTGGTAGCAGTCACGGAGGGGTGAACATTGAAGATGTGGCAGCTGAGACACCAGATGCTATTATCAAAGAACCAGTGGATATTATGGAGGGCATCAAAGGAGAGCAGGCTGCCAAGGTATTGTTAATTCGCTATTTAACAAAGTGAGAAAGGAGAAAGCATTTTTGGCATAGCTTTGTATGATTTTGATTCCAGAGGATGCTACGTAACTAACTTTATTTTACAGTGAACACATGACTTTGGTTGCTGCCTGTGCAGCTTTCACTTTAATCAATCTTCAGAGAATGAACAACTGAGAACAAAACCTAATAATAAGGTGCAGTGATGAATCTGAACTTTAGATGCATCCGTGATGCCAGAATATATTTTGGAATCCAGCAGGATATTTAGGCATTTGTTGCCAAAGTAATCATTTGACCTTGTGCAATACACACAAAATGCTGAAGATACTCAGCAGGTTAGGCCTCTTAATGTCATTGTCTATTGTGATTGGAGTGATGTTTTGTAACATTGATCTTCTCAAACTCCTTTCACGTAAGGTGAAGAGCTTCCTGTCTGCAAGATTTATTAAGGCTCTTTTAAGCTCAGATCTGCAGAAATGAAACAATCTTGTCCAGTTCATTACAACCCATTTCCTATAGCACTTTAATTATGTAACTTTATATTATAGAAGAAAGTATTAACTTAAGGGGTGCTATTTTACTTTAAAGTCTATTCAGGTTCATTAAAGAGCAAAAATACAAATGGCGGTTGAAAGAGAATCAGAATCAGGTTGATTCTCACTAGCATGTGACGTGAAATTTGTTAACTTAGCAGCAGCAGTTCAATGCAATACATCACCTAGCAGAGAAAAAAAAGTAATAATAAATAACATAATAATAATAATAAACAAGTAAATCAATTACATATATTGAATAGATTTTAAAAATGTGCAAAAACAGCAATACTGTATATTAAAGAAAAGTGAGATAGTGTCCAAAGATTCAATGTCCATTTAGGAATCAGATGGCAGAGGGGAAGAAGCTGTTCCTGAATCACTGAGTGTGTGCCTTCAGGCTTCTGTACCTCCTACCTGATGGTAACAGTGAGAAAAGGGCATGCCCTGGGTGCTGGAGGTTTTTAATAATGGACGCTGCCTTTCTGAGACACTGCTCCCTATAGATGTCCTGGGTACTTTGTGGGCTAGTACCCACGATGGATCTGACTAGATTTACAACCTTCTGTAGCTTCTTTTGGTCCTGTGCAGTAGCCCCTCCATACCAGACAGTGATGCAGCCTGTCAGAATGCTCTCCATGGTACAACTATAGAAGTTTTTGAGTGTATTTGTTGACATGCCAAATCTCTTCAAACTCCTAATAAAATATAGCTGCTGTCTTGCCTTCTTTGTAACTACATCGATATGTTGGGACCAGGTTAGATCCTCAGAGATCTTGACACCCAGGAAATTGAAACTGCTCACTCTCTCCACTTCTGATCCCTCTATGAGGATTGGTATGTGTTCCTTCATCTTACCCTTCCTGAAGTCCACAATCAGCTCTTTCGTTTTACTGACGTTGAGTGCCAGGTTGTTAGTGCGGCACCACTCCACTAGTTGGCATATCTTACTCCTGTACGCCCTCTCATCACCACCTGAGATTCTACCAACAATGGTTGTATCATCAGCAAATTTATAGGTGGTATTTGAGCTACGCCTAGCCACACAGTCATGTGTATATAGAGTAGAGCAGTGGGCTAAGCACACACCCCTGACATGTGCCAGTGTTGATCGCCAGCGAGGAGGACATGTTATCACCAATCCACACAGATTGTGGTCTTGCGGTTAGGAAGTCGAGGATCTAATTACAGAAAGAGGTACAGAGGCCCAGGTTCTGCAACTTCTCAATCAGGATAGTGGGAATAATGGTATTAAAATGCTGAGCTATAGTCGATGAACAGCATCCTGACGAAGGTGTTTGTGTTGTTCAGGTGGTCTAAAGCCATGTGGAGAGTCATTGAGATTGCGTCTGCCATTGACCTATTGTGGCAATAGGTAAATTGCAATGGGTCCAGGTCCTTGCTGAGGCAGGAGTTCAGTCTAGTCATGACCAACCTCTTAAAGCAGTTCATCACTGTTGACGTGAGTGCTACCGGGCGATAGTCGTTAAGGCAGCCCACATTATTCTTCTTAGGCACTGGTATAATTATTGCCTTTTTGAAACAAGTGGGAACTTCCGCCCGTAGCAGTGAGAGATTGAAAACAGAAACTGCTGCAAATACTCAGCAAATCAGGCAGCTTCTTTGGACAGAGACCCTTGTTTCTCTCTCCAAAGATGAGCTTGACTTAAGTATTTACATTATTTTCTATTTCTGCTTCTCTTGTTTTGTTTCTCTTATTTTAAGTAAAATGGATGAAGAGAGTTAATGGAATTCCTTCTATGTTAATGACCTACTAATGTTAAATCAATAATTTGCCTGAAACTATATTAAACTCCCAACCACTCGAAATTTATCTAGTTGTGTTGATGTAAATAATTAATGTAATGGATGTTTAACTAAGATTGTGTGGTAAAATAAATTTGATATATTGTCTTAGTATTTGCAGAGTATTTCTTCACACCCCTCTAAGAGATGCAAGGTAACCTACCCATTTCAAAGGGCTTCTTCACTTCATAACTCCATGGTTAGTTCTTCCATTCCCGCCTACCTTTTCCTTTGCTGTGGAACAACAGATGATATACCTGTCCTTTCACTCTTCCCTTCCCTGAATCCAGGGAAGCAAATAGCTTACTCAGGTGAAACAGCACTTCTTCCACTCAGTGTTTACAATGAGATGTTTCCTCCATATTGAAGAGACCAAGCACATATTGCGTGATCACTTTGCAGCATATCTGCATTTGATCTTCAAGTGACCCTAGCTTCCATTTGCCATATTTTAAATATCCTACTCTCCTTTGACATTTCTGTCCTTGTGTGCTTTTAAAATGAGCTGAAGAACAACATTTTATCTTCTGGCTGAGCCTTCCAGATCTGAAATGAATTCTCCAGCTTCAGGAAACTCGCTGTTTCTGGTTCTATCATAAAGTTGTACAACTCAGCAAAAGGCCCTTTGGCCCAATTTGTACATACTGACTAAGTTCCACTTTCTACCGCTATCCCTGCAACTCTTTCCTTGTCCTGACGAGAGGTTTCGTCCCGAATTGTCAACTGTTTATTCCCTCCATATTTTCTGCCTGGCCTGCTAAGTTTTTGCAGCATTTTGTTTGTGTTGCTCAAGATTTCCAGCATCTATAGATTCACTTGTGTTCATGGCGACACACAGGGACTCCAGTTCCCAATAATGGTGCGAGCTTTAAAGTTTTAGCTACCGTTTCAAAGATTTTAGCCGGGAATATCTGTCGAGCAAAGGTCAGCAAATACAGCATCACTGAACTCTTAAACAAACTTACTTTTAATCCGCCAGCAGCAGAGTTAATAGCGATGCTCAATAGACCACAGATTCTAGAGACACCAGGTCTGGCGACATTGACCTGGTCTAAGCAGCTCAGATGAGGAAGTGGCAGATGCTGGCTGTGCAGAAACACGGCAAGAGAGCTGGGGCACTGGTAAACTGAGAGCTAACCTGATAAGACCAGTGGTACCATCACATTTCCTGGTCAATATCCACTCGCTAGATGATAAATTGGACTCACTGAGATTGAGAATGAATGCACAGATGATAATCTGCTGCATTCCGGTTTTCATCAAAATGTGGTTAAACAACAACGTACCTGACTAGGCATTTCGACTTGTCAGGATGATCCTTTTCATCACAGACAGGAATTCCCTGTTGGGGAAATCCAAAAGAAGAGGAATCTGTGTGGACATTAACAAAGGTTGGTGCACAAACTTATCTGTTGTTACTAGTATTGAGCAACTTACAATTAAAAGCTAGCCATATTACCTGCTCAGGGAATTTACTGTTGTATTTATCACATCCTTCCAAGTGCAATCACCAAAGACACACTGGGTGAGCTTCACAGTATCATCAACTCTCTACAAAACAAGCATCCAGATGGTCTCTTTATAATTGCAGGAGACTTCAATGATGTTAACCTCCAAGACGTTTTACCCAAATTCCACCAAAGCATCACCGTGGCCACTAGGGGAACAGATAGACTGGACCATGCTTATACAGGTGCAGTACCTGCAAAGCCATCCCACACCATCATCCTGGTCTCTCTGAGCTCATCTCTATAATGTTAATCCCAGCATACTGACCACTACCGAAAATGGCGAAGCCAGGCAAGAGGACCATCACTGGATGTCCTAATGAGGCAATATTTATGCTACAGGACTGGTTTGTACAGACCAACTGGCAGCTGTTCTAGGACACAAGATAATCTGCAGATGCTGGGATCAAAGCAACACTCACAGCACGCTGGAGGAACTCTGCCCCTTCCCTCTACAGTCCTGATGAAGGGTTCCGGCCTGAAACGTCGACTCATCGTTTCCACAGATGCTGCCCGACCTGCTGAGTTCCTCCAGCGTGTTGTGAGATGTTCAAGGAGGCCTCTACAAAAGTAGTAGACGCAGTATCTGGAATAAGGTTGATGATCTTGTAGCACAGTTAGAGATTGGCATGTACGATGTTCTGGACTTCAATGAATCATGGCCAAAAGAAGATTATAGTTGGGAGTTTAACATCCAAGGATACACGTTATAATGAAAGGATAGGCAGAGCGAGAGGAGTGGCACTGTTGATTAAAATATAAAATCAAGTCCTTAGAAAGAGGTGACATAGGATCGGAAGATGTGGAATCTCTATGGTTATAATTAAGAAACTGCAAGGGTAAAAGGATCCTGATGCATATATACAGACCTCCGAACAGTAGCCAGGATGTGGGCTACAAATTACAATGGGAGCTAGAAAAGGCATGTCAAAAGGGCAATGTTATCATAGTTATGGTGGATTTTAATACGGTGGTATACTGGGAGAATCAGATTGGTGCTGGATCCCGAGAGGGAATTTATAGAATACCTGCAAGATGGCTTTAAAGAGCAGCTTGTAGTTGAGTGTGGGGATCAGCTGTTGTGGATTGGGTGTGTGCAATGAACTGGATTTGACTAGGGAGCTTAAGGTAAAGGGGAATCCTTCAGAGACAGTGATCATAATATGATAGAATTTGCAAACATGAGAAACATGCTGGAAATCCAAGCAATACACACAAAATACTGGAGGAACTCAGCAGGTCAGGCAGCATCCATGTAAAACAGTAAACAGTCGATGTTTCAGACCAAGATTCTTTATCGGGACCGGAAAGGAAGAGGGAATGAGAAGGTGGGGGGAGTACAAGTGGCAGGTGATAGGTGAAAATGGAAGAGGGGGAGGGGTGAAATGAAGAGTTGGGAAGTTGATTGGTGAAAGAGATAAAGGGCTAGAGAAGGGGGAATGTGATAGAGGATAGAAGATCATGGAAGAAAGGGAAAGGAGGAGCACCAAAGGGAGGTGGACAGGTAAGGTGAGAAGGTGTGAGAGAGAAACAGGAATGGGGAATTGTGAAGGAGTGGGAGGGGTGGTGTGGGAAATTACTGGAAGTTTGAGAAATTGATATCATGCCATCAGATTGGAGGCTACCCAGACGGAATATAAGGTGTTGCTTCTCCAAACCTGAGCGTGGCTTCATCATGACGGTAGAGGAGACCGTGGGCTGACATGTCAGAATGGGAAGTGGAATTAAAATGTGTGGCTACCGGGAGGTCCTGCTTTTTCTGGTGAAAGAAGCATAGGTGCTCAGCGTAGTGGTCTCCTAATCTATGCCAGATCGTGCTCCTGTCTAAATGCACCACTATGCAACCAGGTGTTGGACTTCCAAACAAACAAACCTCAGACAGTGAAGAGTCACACCCACTCCTCCTTGCTCATCATCCTTAACATTGGGTCCACCCCAGGGTTGTACGCTAAGCCCATTGTTGTACGCTCTGCTCACACATTTGACTGGACAGCCATACACCTGATCAATCACATTGTCAAATTTGCTGATGACATGAAAATGGTGGGGCTCATCACCAACAATGATGAGACAGCCTGCAGAGAGGAGGTGGAAGAGCTCGAGGCCTTGTGTCAGACAAATAGCCTCTTCCTTAATGTCAACAAGGCAATGAAGATGGTTATTGACTTAAGGAGAACTTGCATTGCTCACAGTCCTCTTTACATCAGCGGCACAGCAGTGGAAACTGCAAGTTGTTTCAAACCCCTGACAGTGCAGACCACAAACCTCTTCTGGTCCCAGAACACATCAAGAAAGCTCATCAATGCCTCTACTTTCCGAGGAGGCGGAAGAGAGCTGAACTGTGCACATCCAGGCACAAACAAGAAAACGTGCAGATGCTGGAACATCTGTGCTTAGGTCAGTCTACAAATGCCCAGCAGAAAGTATCATAACAAACTGCATCGCTGTTTAGTATGAAAATTGCACTGAGGCGGATGGGAAGGCTCTGTAATGGGTAGTCAAAACTGCTCAACACATTACTGGACCAGCCTCCGTGTCATCAAGGACACATATTTAGCAATGCAGTGCAAAGTAGGCACTTCTGACCCTTCAAGCCGTGCTATCCCAGTAGCCCCACAACCCCGATTAACACTACCTTTTACAATGACCATTTCACCTACTTAGTACATATTTGGACTGTGGAAGGAAACTGGAGCACCCAGGGAAAAGGTATTCCACGGGGAGGACATTCAGAGACCTACAGAACGGTGCTGGAATTGAATTCTGTAATAGTGATGTGCTGACTACTACACTAGATGCCAGAAAAGGGCACTAACATCATGAACAATCGCACACTCCTGCTCATGGACTGATTGTCTCACTGCCATCCAGGAGAAAGCTACATAGCATCCACATCAGGACCATTGGACTCAAAAGCAGTTATTATTCCCAAGCGGTAATGCTGATCAACGCCTCCACCCACTTGCTCCACTACGACTTTATTATTTTCCATCAGTCACCCTATGTACAGTGTGGTGTCACTTAATGGGCATACAATCAATCTATGTATATAAGAAAGCATAAGGTGCATTGGCCTTCATCAATCGTGGCATTGAATTTAGGAGCCGAGAGGTAATGTTGCAGCTGTATAGGACCCTGGTCAGACCCCACTTGGAGTACCGTGCTCAGTTCTGGTCACCTCAATACAGGAAGGATGTGGAAGCAATAGAAAGGGTGCAGAGGAGATTTACAAGGATGTTGCCTGGATTGGGGAGCATGCCTTATGATAATAAGTTGAGTGAACTCAGCCTTTTCTCCTTGGAGCAACAGAGGATGAGAGGTGACCTGATAGAGGTGTATAAGATGATGAGGGGCATTGATCGCGTGGATAGTCAGGCTTTTTCCCAGGGCTGAAATGACTAGCACGAGAGGGCACTGTTTCAAGGTGCTTGGAAGTAGGTATGGAGGAGCTGTCGGGATAAGTTTTTTTACGCAGTGAGTGGTGAGTGCATGGATTGGGCTGCCGGAGACGGTGGTGAAAGCGGATACGATTAGGGTCTTCTAAGAGACTCCTAGATAGGTAAATGGAGCTTAGAAAAATAGAGGGCTATGGGTAACTGTATGTAATTTCTAAGGTAAGGGCATGTGTGGCACAGCTTTGTGGGCTAAAGGGCCTGTATTGTACTGTAGTTTTTCTATGTTCTACAAACTATCTTGAGTATTTACTTTTATTGTGTTCTTTATCTTTTGTGTTTTTGTTTTGTTCTGCATTGGATCCAGAGGAACAATTATTTCGTTCTCCTTACACTTGTATACAGGAAATGACATTAAACAATCTTGAATTTGCCTAGATGTCTTAAACATTGTAATTTTATCTGCTGTACCACTTCCTTTAGCAGCTCATTTCATACACTCACCTAATTTCAGTCTCTGCTACCCTGGGAAAAAGACTGACCATTCACCTTATTTCTGCCCCTTGTGATTTTATATATCTGTAATGTAATACCTCAGATTTCCTACACTCCAGTGAAAAATGCTGCAGCCCCCCAAGTTCTGGTAATATCTTTCAAATCTTTTCTGGAGCCTTTTCTGTTTAAGGACATCCTTCCTTTGGTTTGGTGACCATAACTGCAAACAATATGCCAGGCATCAGCTCAACTATGTTTTCTACAACTGTAATGTCATGCCCCAACTCTTGCCCTCAGGGCCCTGAGTGAGAAGGCAAGCATGCCAGCTATCTTTTTCATCACCTTGTTTACCTATGTCACTACTTCCAGGGAACTATGCACTTGTAACCCTAGGTCGCTTTGTTCTACAGCACTCTTCAGGGCCCTGCCATTTACTGTGAATTCCTTCCTTGGCTTAACTCTCCAAAAGGCGACACAGCCTATTCTCCCAGTTGATCTAGATCCATATGTAATCTTAAATAACTTGCACCGTCCACTATACCTCCGATTTTGGTGTCCTCTGCAAACTCTCTAATTGTGCCAACTACATTATCATTCAAATCATTAATGTATCAGACCTGGTCACTTCTGCCCAACATCAACTTTTTTTCTTTTTTTCTCAGTTTTTCTTTTTCTATCTTATGTAGTGGGACCTGCTGGGCAATTAGCAACATAAACCACAAAGTGGCAGAGTATCCTAACGACTACTCCTGTTGCTACATTTGCTCATTTTGTCCCATTCTATCAGAAATATCGTCCTTTCATCTATCCACCCTCCCCCCCCCCTCACTTTCTTAGTGACTGGAAGTTAATATGTTTTTCTCTTAGTTCTGATAAGGATCCTGTGCCTGAAATGTCAGCTGTTTCTTTTTTAACAGTTGCTGTCTGACTTGCTGAGTATTTATTTGTTATCCAGCATCTGCGGTTTTATTTGAAGTTTGTTTACTGCCACCGTGTTGGCTTAAATATTATTTCCCTAACGCCTGACAGGTCTTCTATTCAGACTCAGATCAGATGAGACAGGCTGAAATATTTTGTTTAGTACCAGTTCCTTCACTAGTTAACAGTGTAGAGTTTGAAAAACTGGTGTGGACAGAACAGTTACACATTGGTGTAAAGATTAGTGTGGGTTTTGGGGGGGGGGGGTTCGTGATTCTGATGATTTAATTACCGTCTACTGATGGGTGCTATGAAAGAACCTGAATAGTTCAGGTAATGTTCTCCTGCTTTAGGACTTCTATAAAGTTATGGACAGAAAAGATAACAAATACACTTTGTAAATAAGCAGCAAATACAACCAAAATATAGTATATATGCAGTTTAGTCTTGACATCGAAAGTAAGACAGTGAATGGTTTGCTGGGAGTTTGGCAAAATTGTGTATTTGTGATAAATGGTATTTTTTTATATAGAGGTTTGGTGTTATTCTTGTTGCAGATATGAAAGGCACCCCAAAAGTAGATCTTGCAAAATCCAACTAGTTCGCTATTTAGTTTTCTAGCACATGATCAAGATAAGCACAACTAGCAGACATTCACCATGTAACTGAAGCAATCCCTTCCATTCTCGCGATTTTCAACATAGTACTACTTTGCAAATAACCACAACATGAATCAACAACAAACATGTATAAAGCTCATTTATTCAAGTAAAGTAATTCCTTTATCCATTTGTTTAACCTCCTTGCAATCAATTCAGTATACAGCTAAATTAGTTTAACGCAAAAGTCAAAAACGATGTTCTAAAATTTGTGTAGAAATCAGAAAAAACACTTGCGGAATTCCAATCAGATCTGGGTATTTGGGAAGGCTGCACTTGATTTAATTTATAAAATAGTTCCAATGTCAAAAGATTAGAAACTTGGATCATAATTTGACTGAATAGTCAAATTGAAGCTTTCCTATTTAAAACTGTTAGTTCTGGGTAATGATATTGGGAGATGATAAGTATCATGAACATGAAATAGAATTTATTTCAAGAAAGTCTCCGAGAGAGTGCAAAGTTTAAGAGGTTTATCGTGCATGTAGATAAAGGGAGAAATGTATTGGTTGGTCAGGTGCACATACAGTTAACCAAATAGAATTATGCATCATGGCAACAACAAAGACCTGGTTTTCAAAAAAAAAAGGCAGGAATGGGTTCTAAATATTCCGACATACAAGGTATTCAGGAGATATAGAGAAGCAAAGAAATGAATATTGATAGAAACATAGAAAATAGGTGCAGGAGTAGGCCATTCGGCCCTTCGAGCCTGCACCGCCATTCAGTATGATCATGGCTGATCATCCAACTCAGAACCCTGCACCAGCCTTCCCTCCATACCCCCTGATCCCTTTAGCCACAAGGGCCATACCTAACTCCCTCTTAAATATAGCCAATGAACTGGCCTCAACTGTTTCCTGTGGCAGAGAATTCCACAGATTCACCACTCACTGTGTGAAGAACTTTTTCCTAATCTCAGTCCTAAAAGGCTTCCCCTTTATCCTCAAACTGTGACCCCTCGTTCTGGACTTCCCCAACATCGGGAACAATCTTCCTGCATCTAGCCTGTCCAATCCCTTTAGGATTTTATACGTTTCAATCAGATCCCCCCTCAATCTTCTAAATTCCAACGAGTATAAGCCTAGTTCATCCAGTCTTTCATCATATGAAAATCCTGCCATCCCAGGAATCAATCTGGTGAACCTTCTTTGTACTCCTTCTATGGCAAGGATGTCTTTCCTCAGATTAGGGGACCAAAACTGCACACAATACTCCAGGTGTGGTCTCACCAAGGCCTTGTACAACTGCAGTAGTACCTCCCTGCTCCTGTACTCAAATCCTCTCGCTATAAATGCCAGCATACTATTCGCCTTTTTCACCGCCTGCTGTACAATGACTGGTATATAATGACACCCAGGTCTCGTTGCACCTCCCCTTTTCCTAATCAGCCACCATTCAGATAATAATCTGTTTTCCTGTTTTTGCCACCAAAATGGATAACTTCACATTTATCCACATTAAATTACATCTGCCATGAATTTGCCCACTCACCTAAACTATCCAAGTCACCCTGCATCCTCTTAGCATCCTCCTCACAGCTAACACTGCCACCCAGCTTCGTGTCATCCGCAAACTTGGAGATGCTGCATTTAATCCTCTCATCCAAGTCATTAATATATATTGTAAACAACTGGGGTCCCAGCACTTAGCCTTGTGGTACCCCACTAGTCACTGTCTGCCATTCTGAAAAGGTCCCATTTATTCCCACTCTTTGCTTCCTGTCTGCCAACCAATTCTCTATCCACAGCACTGTGTGCTTTAAGTTTGCACACTAATCTCCTGTGTGGGACCTTGTCAAAAAACTTTTGAAAATCCAAATATACCACATCCACTGGTTCTCCCCTATCCACTCTACTAGTTACATCCTCAAAAAATTCTATGAGATTCGTCAGACATGATTTTCCTTTCACAAATCCATGCTGACTTTGTCCGATGATTTCACCGCTTTCCAAATGTGCAGTTATCACATCTTTGATAACTGACTCTAGCAGTTTCCCCACCACCGATGTTAGGCTAACTGGTCTATAATTCCCCGGTTTCTCTCTCCCTCCTTTTTTAAAAAGTGAGGTTACATTAGCCACCCTCCAATCCTCAGGAACTAGTCCAGAATCTAAAGAGTTTTGAAAAATTATCACTAATGCATCCACTATTTCTTGGGCTACTTCTTTAAGCACTGTGGGATGCAGACCATCTGGCCCTGGGGATTTATCTGCCTTTAATCCCTTCAATTTACCTAACACCACTTCCCTACTAACATGTATTTCCCTCAGTTCCTCCATCTCACTGGACCGTCTGTCCCCTACTATTTCCAGAAGATTATTTATGTCCTCCTTAGTGAAGACAGAACCAAAGTAATTATTCAATTGGTCTGCCATGTCCTTGCGCCCCATAATCAATTCACCTGTTTCTGTCTGTAGGGGACCTACATTTGTCTTAACCAATCTTTTTTTCTTTTCACATATCTATAAAAGCTTTTACAGTCAGTTTTTATGTTCCCTGCCAGTTTTCTCTCATAATCTTTTTTCCCCTTCCTAATTAAGCCCTTTGTCCTCCTCTGCTGAACTCTGAATTCCTCCCAGTCCTCAGGTGAGCCACTTTTTCTGGCTAATTTGTGCTTCTTCTTTGGAATTGATACTATCCCTAATTTCCCTTGTCAGCCACAGGTGCACTACCTTCCTTGATTTATTCTTTTGCCAAACTGGGATGAACAATTGTTGTAGTTCATCCATGCGATCTTTAAATGCTTGCCATTGCATATCCACCATCAACCCTTTAAGTGTCATTTGCCAGTCTATTTTAGCTAATTCACGTCTCATACCTTCAAAGTTACCCTTCTTTAAGTTCAGAACCTTTGTTTCTGAATTAACTATGTCATTCTCCATCTTAATGAAGAATTCCACCATATTATGGTCACTCTTACTCAAGGGGCCTCTCACAACAAGATTGCTAATTAACCCTTCCTCATTGCTCAATACCCAGTCTAGAATAGCCTGCTCTCTAGTTGGTTCCTCGACATGTTGATTCAAAAAACCATCCCTCATACATCCAAGAAATCCTCTTCCTCAGCACCCTTACCAATTTGGGTCGCCCAATCTACATGTAGATTGAAGTCATCCATTATAACTGCTGTTCCTTTATTGCACACATTTCCAATTTCCTGTTTAATACCATCCCCAACCTCACTACTACTGTTAGATGGCCTGTACACAACTCCCACCAGCATTTTCTGCCCCTTAGTGTTATGCAGCTCTACCCATATCGATTCCACATCTTCCCGGCTTATGTCCTTCCTTTCTTTTGCGTTAATCTCCTCTCTAACCAGCAACACCACCCCACCTCTTTTTCTTTCATGTCTATCCCACCTGAATATTGAATATCCCTGAATGTTGAGCTCCCATCCTTGGTCACCCTGGAGCCATGTCTCTGTGATCCCAACTATATCATATTCATTAATAACAATCTGCACTTTTAATTCATTCACCTTGTTACGAATGCTCCTTGCATTGACACACAAAGCCTTCAGGCGCGCTTTTACAATTCTCTTAGCCCTTATACAATTATGTTGAAAAGTGGCCCTTTTTGATGCTTGCTCTGGATTTGTCGGCCTGCCACTTGTACTTTTCACCTTACTACTTTTTGCTTCTACCCTCATTTTACACCCCTCTGTCTCTCTGCACTGGTTCCCATCCCCCTGTTGTGAACTAACCTCCTCTCGCCTAGCCTCTTTAATTTGATTCCCACCCCCCAACCATTCTAGTTTAAAGTCACCTCAGTAGCCCTCGCTAATCTCCCTGCCAGGATATTGGTCCCCCAAGGATTCAAGTGTAACCCGTCATTTTTGTACAGGTCACGCCTGCGCCAGAAGAGGTCCCAATGATCCAAAAACTTGAATCCCTGCCCCCTGCTCCAATCCTTCAGCCACGCATTTATCCTCCACCTCATCGCATTCCTACTCTCACTGTCGCGTGGCACAGGCAGTAATCCCGAGATTACTACCTTTGCGGTCTTTTTTCTCAACTCCTTTCCTAGCTCCCTATATTCTCCTTTCAGGACCTCTTCCCTTTTCCTATCTATGTCATTGGTACCTATATGTACCACGACCTCTGGCTCCTCACCCTCCCACTTCAGGATATCTTGGACACGATCAGAAATATCCCGGACCCTGGCACCAGGGAGGCAAACTACCATCCGGGTCTCTGGACTGCGTCCACAGAATCGCCTATCTGACCCCCTTACTATCGAGTCCCCTATTACAACTGCCCTCCTCTTTCTTTCCCTACCCTTCTGAGCTACAGGGCCGCACTCTGTGCCGGAGGCACAGCCACTGTCGCTTCCCCCAGGTAAACTGTCCCCCCCAACAGTACTCAAACAGGAGTACCTATTGTCAAGGGGCACAGCCACCGGGGTACTCTCTATTACCTGACTCATCCCCTTCCCCCTCCTAACCGTGACCCACTGGTCTGCCTCCCGTGGCCCCGGTGTGACCACCTGCCTGTAACTCCTCTCTATCAACTCCTCACTCTCCCTGACCAGACGAAGGTCATCGAGCTGCAGCTCCAGTTCCCTAACGCGGTCCCTTAGGAGCTGCATCTCGGCGCACCTGGCGCAGATGTGGACGTCCGGGAGGCTTGGAGACTCCAGGGCCTCCCACATCCGGCACCGAGAACAACAAACTGCCCTCACACTCATACTGCCTCTCCCCTGAAATAACAACAAAAAATGAATCCAAACCTTCCTTGCCTCGCCCGTTTCCACCTAAGCCCGGTGAGCCGAAGCCCTTAAGCCTTCATTCTGCTCCCGGCTCACTCTGCAGCCCGCAAACTACGCTGCCCGCTGTATGAGGCTCTGTTTCTTTTAAATCTTCCGTGCTTCACTGCCCGATGTCACACGCCTGCGCAGTCCCGCCTCTCTGAACGCCGATAGAAAAAAAAACGAAAAATTCAAAAATGTCTTCCTCCGCACTCCCGCTCCGACTCTCAGACTTCCTTGATTATAGACAATATTTATTTAATACCATCATTCCAAATAAACTGATTCCTAAGCTCCGGAACCTGGGCCTTAGCACTCAGATCTGCAGCTGGATCTTCAACTTCCTCACCCAGGCTGTGAAAATAGGGGACAAGCTCTCCTCTACAATCACTCTGACCACCGCTGCCCCACAAGGCTGTGTACTCAGCCCCCTGCTGTACTCACTGTACACCTATGATTGTGGAGCCAAGTTCCCATCAAACTCAATATACAAGTTTGCTGATGACACAACAATTGTAGACCGTATCTCAGGTAATGATGAGTTTGAGTACAGAGAGGAAATTAAGAACCTGGTGGCATGGTGCGAAGACAATAACCTATCCCTCAAAGTCAGCAAGACGAAGGAATTGGTTGTTGACTTCAGAAGGAGTAGTGGACCGCACAACCCAATTTACATCGGTGGTGCGCAAGTGGACCAGGTCAAAAGCTTTAAGTTCCTCAGGGTGAATATCACAAATGACCTGACTTGGTCCAACCAAGCAGAGTTCAGTGCCGAGAAAGCCCATCAGTGCCTTTACTTCCTGAGAAAACTGAAGAAATTTGGCCTGTCCCCTAAAACCCTCACTAATTTTTATAGATGCACTGTAGAAAGCATTCTTCTAGGGTGCATCACAACCTGGTATGGAAGTTGTTCTGTCCAAGACCTAAAGAAGCTGCAAAATATCGTGAACACGGCGCAGCACATCTCATAAACCCATCTTCCATCCGTGGACTCACTTCACACCGCACGCTATTGGAGCAGTGCTGCCAGGATAATCAAGGACACAACCCACCCAGCCAACAGACTTTTCGTCCCTCTTCCCTCCGGGAGAAGGTTCAGGAGCTTGAAGTCTCGTACGGCCAGATTTGGGAACAGCTTCTTTCCAACTGTGATAAGACTGCTGAACGGATCCTGACCCGGATCTGGGCCGTACCCTCCAAATATCTGGACCTGCCGCTCGTCTTTTTTGCACTACCTTACTTCCCATTATTCTGTTTTCTATTTATGATATATAATTTAAATTTTTAATATTTACTAATTTTAACTATTTTTAATATTTATAATAATTAATATTTGTAATCCAGGGAGTGTGAAGCGCAGAATCAAATATCGCTGTGATGATTGTATGTTCTAGTACCAATTGTTTGTCGACAATAAAGTATAAAGTATTTCAGTGCAAGACAGGGAAGATATCTTCAAATTACAGAATATTTCTGTTGTCTAAAATTAAGGAACAGTAGAGATGTGTTAAGATTTCATTATTGGTCACCATCTAGTGTAAAAGATGTTGAGGAATGGATTTTCAGGAAAATGACACAGTGTGCAAAATACAAGATGATAATGGGGGATTTCTATTCCCCAAATATGGACCTTGATAACAATAAGGGGCCAGAAAGGGAAGGTGTTTCAGCAGGTAACACACATCAAAGTTGCTGGATATTCCTCCCTTACCACCATTCAGGGCCCCAAACAGTCCTTCCAGGTGAGGCGACACTTCACCTGTGAGTCGGCTGGGGTGATATACTGCGTCCGGTGCTCCCGATGTGGCCTTCTGTATATTGGCGAGACCCGACGCAGACTGGGAGACAGCTTTGCTGAACACCTACGCTCTGTCCGCCAGAGAAAGCAGGATCTCCCAGTGGCCACACATTTTAATTCCACATCCCATTCCCATTCTGACATGTCTATCCACGGCCTCCTCTACTGTAAAGATGAAGCCACACTCAGGTTGGAGGAACAACACCTTATATTCTGTCTGGGTAGCCTCCAACCTGATGGCATGAACATCGACTTCTCTAACTTCCGCTAATGCCCCACCTCCCCCTCGTACCCCATCCGTTATTTATTTATATACACACATTCTTTCTCTCACTCTCCTTTTTCTCCCTCTGTACCTCTGACTATACCCCTTGCCCATCCTCTGGGTTCCCCCCCCCCCCGCCCACTTGTCTTTCTTCCTGGACCTCCTGTCCCATGATCCTCTCATATCCCTTTTGCCTATCACCTGTCCAGCTCTTGGCTCCATCCCTCCCCCTCCTGTCTTCTCCTATCATTTTGGATCTCCCCCTCCCCCTCCCACTTTCAAATCTCTTACTAACTCTTCTTTCAGTTTGTCCTGACGAAGGGTCTCAGCCTGAAATGTCGACTGTACCTCTTCCTAGAGATGCTGCCTGACCTGCTGCGTTCACCAGCAACTTTGATGTGTGTTGCTTGAATTTCCAGCATCTGCAGAATTCCTGTTGTTTGTGTTTCAGTAGGTCTTGGTTGTGGGAATTAGGTCAGGTCAAATGGAGGAAGTGTCAGTGGTGAGCATCCAGGAAACCTATATCAATGATCAACCTACGTAAAGTTCAAAATAGCAATGGAAAAGAATGCAGAACACTCCAACTGGAAAAGAGCCATTTACATTTGGATGTGATAGATCTGGCCTGGATAAATTGAATTAAAGCTTGGCAGGGAAAAGTAAAACCTTGAAGTTCAGCTGTACTGTATGCACATTCCCACAACAGAATTAAAACCAGAGCAAGATCATAAATGTAGACGATAAAATAGTAGAATTACATGAGAACATATGACAGCTGCTGAGTTTATAGAGATGTGAACCAGGTTGCTTACATGTGTTCAGAGTAATAATAAATAATAAAGTTATGAGAGACAGAAGTGAGCATGACCAAAGGTGACAGCAAATGTAAAATGGAAACGGAATCAGACAGTTTTTTGGAGGAGTAGGCAAAGGCAGAGATTGAGGCTGAGGATAATAAGTGGAGACACAGGAGGTGTGAGAGCTGGAAATACAAGTGGGAGAAATCCGAAGTACCCAAAGAAATCCCCACGGTTACCACAAACATGCAAACCACACAGAGGTCAAGATTGAAAGTGGTGTTATGAGACAAAGGCTTTCATGAGAAAACTGCAAATAACAAGAAAGGGTTCTTGAGTAAATTGTTGTGCCTCTAGGTACTAATGAATTTAATGCCGGAGTTGTACAAGCAATGTCTGGTGCCTGATAGTTGCTTTAATTTTCCAAAATTCCTTAGGTTTGGGAAAGGGTTCATCAGAGTGGCAAGTAACAAATTTCATTTATTCAAATGCGACAGAGAGGGGAAACAAAGCAGGAACCTCAAGGCCAGTCAGCTTACTGTCCATCATGGGAAAGCATCATTAAATGTGTTATAGGATGCCACTTAGAAAGTAATGAGGCAAAGTCAACATAGTTTTGTGATTAGAAATGTTCAACAAATTAATTGGAATTCTTTGAAGAAGTATTGTAGATAAATGAGAATGACATTTGTACAGTATCAGAAGTCATTTTTATAAGGTGCTGCATCCAAGGTTCTCATAAAACTTAGAATCTCATGGTTTAGGACAGGGGTAGGCAATCTACAGCCCGCAGGCCAGATCCGGCCCGCGAAGGTATTTTGATCGGCCTGCAAGCAAATATTGAGGTACTATGCTTATCTGGCCCGTGAGCGATTTTTCCTTATTCTGAGTGTTTCACGCGACCACACTGATGGGCATACATGGCGTCTTGTTATACTGGCCTCAGGTTCCGTTTAGTTCCAAACCAAGCACTGGTATACTGTATACGAATGACAGGAAGGCAGACTACCTTATTAATATGTATTAGATACTTCCCGTGCACACGCAGGTTTTCAGATGGGATTGTTGCCCATTCACATTTGTAAACAGAAACAGCGTCACTGTGTTTTAACAAGAAATCCACGCTAAAAATCCAGATATTTACGTGTGCTATGACACTTGTTGAATAACTGATGTTTCGAAATAAAATTGAAGAAAAAAATTCCAATGGCAATGAATGCGAAACACAGGAAGGTAGACACCGAGTGCCGCAATTTCCAAGACACTTGGACATTAGATTACCTCTTCATCAAGCAAGCTGAGAAACCATTTTGTCTCATTTGCCTAGAAAATGTTGCTGTGAAGAAGGTGGCAAATATCAGGCGACATTACGAGACCCGCCATAGTGGAAATTTTAACAAGTTTACTCGGCAAGCAAGGAAAGATGAAGCTGAGCGAATGAAGGCTAGTTTCAGAAAACAAATGTCATTTTTTGCCAAGAAAAGCAGTGAAAATGAAGGAAATACCCAGGCCAGCTGCGAAGTCTCAAAACGTGGACACTGCGTCAGAAATTTTTCAAATGGAATTGACTGAGATGCAGTGTGATGACATATTGAGATCAAAATTTCATTCTGAAGATGTGTCAGTGCTTGACTTCTATAGAAAATATATTCATCCAAGTGGGAAGTATCCTAACCTGGTGGACCATGCAAAAAAGATGGCATCATTGTTTGCACTTATCTGTGTGAGCAATTATTTTCAAAAATGAAGCACACCAAGAACCATTTGAGAACAAGACTGACTGATGCTCATCTGGATAATGTCTTGCTCTTGGCATCAACGAGTCTGACACCCAATATTGAGAAGCTTTCAAGCAATAAACAGCATTAAGTTTCACATTGATTTATCGACTGTTTGTATTAAAATTTTCTTTTTTATTATACTTAATTTACCACCATTCAATGCATCATGTTCATATGTTTTCTGTTGAAAGATTCTTTGTGTCCTTTTAATAGATTCAAAAGGTGCCTTGATTGAAATAAATTGCAACTAAACTGAGTTCTTTGATTACTAATTCGCATCCTTGGTTAAGCACAAATGATTTTCTAGCATGCGTTATTCATTAATTTGTGGCAAAACATAACTAGATGTATTTAAATGGATAATTCCCATATTTCAAGTTTTTTATAGCATTTATCTGGCCCACCATCCGCTCATTAATACGTGATCCGGCCCACAGAGGCAAAAAGGTTGCCGACCCCTGGTTTAGGAGGTAGCACTTTGTGTAGGAGGTTGACTATCAACAAGCTCTTTACTAGTTGGTATGATGTAACAAATGCTTTGTTGCAGGAATTGGATCTGGCATCTAAACCTTTTACATCATGTAAATTGTCTGGACAAAGGCACTAGGAATAGTTAATAAATATGCCAAGGACACAAATATAGATAAACTGAAAGTAAGAAAAGGGTGATGGCAAAAATCCGAGCATATTAGACCATAGACCATAAGATTTAGGAGCAGAAATGGGCCATTTGGCTCATCGAGTCTGCTCCGCCATTCATTCATGGGCTGATCCACTTCATCCAGTCATCCCCACTCCCCTGCCTTCACCCTTTGGTGCCCTGGCTAATCAAGAACCTATCTATCTCTGCCTTTAATACACCCAATGACTTGGCCTCCACAGCCACTCGTGGCAACAAATTCCACAGATTTACCACCCTCTGATTAAAGTAATTTCTCTGTATCTCAGTTCTAAAAGGATGTCCTTCAATCCTGAAGTCGTGCCCTCTTGTCCTAGAATCCACTACCATGGCAAATAACTTTGCCATATCTAATCTGTTCAGGCCTTTTAACATTTGGAATGTTTCTATGAGATCCCCCCTCTTTCTCCTGAACTCCATGGAATACAGCCCAAGAGCTGCCAGGCATTTCTCATAGGGTAGCACTCGCATTCCTGGAATCATTCTTGCTTACAGTGTGGGAAAGATGTTTATTTTGGCAAGATAATTACAAAAACAGCATAATGTAAGTGGCAAGAGATTGCAAAGTTCAGATCTAAGATGCAGAGTTATGTGAAGTATCCAAAGGGGCAATTTGAAAAGAGCTAGTATGGAGGTACAGTAAGTAATTAGGACAGCTAATAGAATCTTACTGTTTGTGGCTAGGAGAATTCAGTGGAAACTTTACTGGTGAGACAGCTTCTACAAATGTGTGTATAGTATTAGTCTCCTTATTTAGGAAAGTATGTTAATATATTGGGAGTAATTTAGAAAAGGGTTTGAGAATAGACAATTTGAGTTATGAATAAAGGCTCTACCATTTAAGCTTCTGATGCTCCCCCTCTTAGACACCTCTTTCTGGACTTTTACCCTCTCTTGCCCTCTTATTTTCTGGTTGCCAATGTGATGGCAGCCACCTTGACGCCTCCATTCCTCGCATCATCTCCAATCTCACACCAAATGGTTAAGAAATGGTTTGCTGTTCCATTGGTGGAAGAGAAAACAAGTTCAATTGTACAAACCCCATTTCCAGAAAAGTTGGGATATTTTCCAAAATGCAATAAAAACAAAAATCTGTGATATGTTACTTCACGTGAACCTTTATTTAACTGACAAAAGTACAAAGAAAAGATTTTCAATAGTTTTACTGACCAACTTAATTGTATTTTGTAAATATACACAAATTTAGAATTTGATGGCTACAACACACTCAACAAAAATTGGAACAGTGTTAAAATAAGATTGAAAAGTGCACAGAATATTCAAGTAACACTGGTTTGGAAGACTCCACATTAAGCAGGTTAATTGGTAGCAGGTGAGGTATCATGACTGGGTATAAAAGTAGCGTCCGTCAAAGGCTCAGTCTTTGCAAGCAAGGAGGGGTCGTGGCTCACCCCTTTGTGCCAAAATTCGTGAGAGAATTGTTAGTCAGTTCAAAAGGAACATTTCTCAATGCAAGATTGCAGAGAATTTAGGTCTTTCAACATCTACAGTACATAATATTGTGAAAAGATTCAGAGAATTCAGAGCCATCTCAGTGCGTAAAGGGCAAGGTTGGAAACCACTGTTGAATGTGCCTGATCTTCGAGCCCTCAGGCGGCACTGCCTAAGAAACAGTCATGCTACTGTGACAATTATAGCCATTTGAGCTCGGGAGTAGTTTGGAAAACTATCGTCACTCAACACAGTCCGTCACTGCATCCAGGAATGCAACTTGAAACTGTATTACTCAAGGAGGAAACCATACATCAACTCTATGCAGAAACGCCTGCCAGTTCTCTGTGCCCAGGCTCATCTCAGATGGACTGAAAGACTGTAGAACAGTGTGCTGTGGTCAGATGAGTCCGCATTTCAGCTAGTTTTCGGAAAAAATGGGCGTCGAGTTCTCCGTGCCAAAGATGAACACGACCATCCAGATTATTATCAGCGAAAGGTGTAAAAGCCAGCATCTGTGATCGTATGGGGGTGCATCAGTGCCCACGGCATGGGTGAGTTGCATGTATGTGAAGGTACCATTGACTCTGAGGCGTATATTAGGATTTTAGAGACATATGTTGCCATCAAGGCGACGTCTCTTCCCGGGACGTCCATGCTTATTTCAGCAGGACAATGCCAGACCACATTCTGCACGGGCTACAACAGCATGGCTTTGTAGACACAGAGTGCGTGTGCTTGACTGGCCTGCTGCCAGTCCAGATCTATCTCCTATTGAAAATGTATGGCGCATCATGAAGAGGAGAATCAGACAACGGAGACCACGGACTGTTGAGCAGCTGAAGTCTTATATCAAGCAAGATTGGACAAAATTTCCCGTAGCAAATCTACTACAATTAGTATCCTCAGTTCCAAAACGAATAAAAAGTGTTATTAAAAGGAAAGGTGATGTAACACAACGGTAGACATGCCTCTGTCCCAACTTTTGTTGAGTGTGTTGCAGCCATCAAATTCTAAATTTGTGTATGTTTACAAAATACAATTAAGTTGGTCAGTGAAACTATTGAAAATCTTTTCGTTGTACTTTTGTCAGTTAAATAAAGGTTCACGTGAATTAACATTTCACAGATTTTTGTTTTTATTGCCTTTTGGAAAATATCCCAACTTTTCTAGAAATGGGATTTGTAGTTTTCAAATGGGAGCTAAGTCAGTATCTGAAAGGGAAAAGAAAGTTACAGGATTATAAGTAAAGAACAGGAGAGTGGAATGAGCTAAGTTGCTGTTGCATAGGATCAATATTGACTAGATTAGCTAAATGGGCTCCCGCCATGCTGTAACCAATTTGTAAAGATTCCCAACAGAGCATTACCTGAAAGAGAATTGTGTTTGCTGCAAAATAGACCTAAAAGAAAATGCACCTTAAAATTTCCTGTGAGAAGCAGTTAGCTTTGATTCTTTTTGATTGTATGCATGATTACCATCAAGTTACTTTGGGAAATCTAATATAAGATCATCCTCCTTTATGTTCCTCTGGGCCCATTTGTAAAATCAAGTCATGCCACAGCAATATACCACTGGGTTTGTGGTAGAACAACAATACTTTTACTTGCTCTGGGAGTTTAATTATTTCACTCGGTTTGGTTCCCATTATTCAGGATAATTAAAAATAATCTTATTTTTAATTTATTTTTTATCGGTCAACTCCATCCAAATTATTACCAAGTACTTGTAATATTTAAATCCTTATAATGCTTTAAAATACCTCCTTAATCAGTTCATGGGCCTTGAATGTTCAATGTTGTTGAAGGATTTCTTTGTTTTTTCTCTTTTTTGATTGTAGCCACAGCTGATTTTTTAAAATTTCATTTTATAATAGGTTGCTCAGCAAATGGATTTCCCAGCTGCACTAATAGACGATGCTGCTGACATTATTGTACGTTTGTATGAACTGTTTTTGAAATATGATGCTACTTTAATTGAAATAAACCCAATGGTGGAAGACTCATCGGGCATGGGTAAGGTAACCCTTAACATTCTGTCTTCTGGAATTCACTCACATTAAAGTACTTTCAAAGGTGCTTACTAAAAAAGCAGATTCATAAAAGTAATTGAACTGTTAAGAGTTAAATTTCTGCTTCAGTGTTTTTGGAATTATTAATTGTTAAGTAAAACAGAACTCTACATTTAATTTATTAGCTGATTATTTAATTCTAACTCTTTTTTCAGATTTTATGTAAGGATTTTGGTAGACCAGAAAGCATAATTTAGTAAGGAAGTGAAAGACTCTCAGCAATTAACTGTCCTATCTGCCACTGAGTTTTTTTAGAAATTTTATATGCAAATCACAGATTCATTCCTCAATAGCAACACACACAAAATGCCGGAGGAACTCGGCAGGCCAGGCAGCATCAATGGAAAGGAGTAAACAGTTGAAGTATCAGGTCGAGACCCTTCAGCAGTCCTGATGAAGGGTCTCGGCCTGAAATATCAACTGATTACTCTTCTTCGTAGATGCTGCCTGGCTTGCTGAGTTCCTCCAGCATTTTGTGTGGTTGCTTGGATTTCCAGTATCTGCAAATTTTCTCTTGCTTATTCCTCTATATGCTTCTTGTTACAATCCATTGATTGGAATAAAAGTTTTCTGATCTTGGTCATCTGACTATTGTTTGAGAATCTGCAAATTTCATGTATTTTTGTCCATTTTCTAACCTTTATGTTTTAATTTGATCATTATTGCTTTTAAATTTTCTTTGAACTTAGGGTTAGTAAGCTTAAAATGCTGCTTACACCCGGCAGCACAGACAGGATCTGAATAGAGAGAATAAATTGATATCTCAGGTGAACATCCTTGTACAACAAACTCACAAGCTACCACAACTACTTGACTACATTTCTTCTCACCCTATTTCCTGTAAGGGCTGTATTCTGTTCCCACAGATTCTGTTATATCTTTTCTGACTGCTTCAGGTTTGAAACTGGTCTTCTTTCTACCTCATCCTTGAACAAAAAAGTAAACTGATGCAGAAAGTCAGCAGATGGAGCCAGGTGGTGAGATTCATTTGAGCGAGGGTATAGGAAAATAGGTGACCCAGTGGGTTAAGTGTGTGGGTGTCAGACAAACAGAACTGGTTCGATGACTGGGGTGGGATTATTGGAAAAAGAGAGGAGAGAACCTGGGTTGATCAGAAGGATTGAGAAAGGAACATAGAGTATGCATTGCTTACATTTGGAAAATACCATAGGTTTATAGACTACCCAGGCAAATTTTGAGGTATTATTGTTGTATCTGTTTCTTCACCCTGTCTGGAGAAGGTCGTAGATGGACAGGCCATTTTGGGAAGAACAACTGACATGCCATACAATTGGGACTTCTGGCCGTACCACACAGTACACAAATCTCCACAAACCATCAACTATTCTGTGCTTGGCTTGGCGAGTAATTTTTATTGATGCATATAGGAACCTGCCTGGGATTTCATGGAAATTTGAGAACACATGCCCTAAAGATTCAATTGTAACAGTATGCTAATCAACCATTCAGCAACTTGGATGCCTAAATTCCAAAGGGGCTGATCCATCAGGAGTGATCTGGTTTTTAGTTCTATCATTGATATATCCACATCCGTTCTTTTGGCATTTTACTAGGCAACTTAAAGGAGGACTAGACCTGCTCTTTATCCTCCAGCCACCCTTGTCACCATTCAGATGAAGCTGCCATTTAGTGTCACTACTAATTTATTGTTCTACATTTGCAGCTCACTCAGTCAATGCAAATTCAGTGGCCACTTTTGAGAATGTTTCTCCTTGTAAGAGAATTTTATACTAGGGGTCTGTGGTTAAAAATAAGCAGTCATCCAGTTGAAATAGATCAGGTTTTATTTTGAAGCGCCATGATGCTTTGGAACTTTACCTCGTAGGATAGTGGAAGCTAAATATCGAATACTTTTAAGGCAGATGTAAATAGATCTAGAAAAATGAGGAGGTGAAAGATTATTGGAAATAGGTAGGAAGACAGATTTGAGGTTAGTCAGATCACTGAATGGTAGTACAGGTACGGCCTCTAGGGGTTCACTGCTGCTAATTTGATGCTCCAGCCTGGAATTCAGCAAGTTTTATCTTTATACCTTACACTTCAAATACAGAGGTTTTTTTCAGCTATTTATTCATCTTCTTGAAACAACATGTCAACTCCAGCTTGTTATTCATTAATGCTTTATCATCAGATTTCACTTTGTTCCATTAATACCTTTGACAGTTAATCTCTCCTGCCTGCCATCTTGTCAGATACTTAATGTAATCTCCACTTTTTCTGATCTTTATAAGCTTGTTTACTCGAAACTTTTCCTCAGTTCTGACATGAGCATTGAACATAAAACTTTAATTCAAGTCCAAGTTTGATTGTCATTCAACCATATACATGAGTACAGCCAAACAAAACAGAGTTCCTATGGGGCCACGGTGCAAAATATGGAACAGCACATTTAGCATAAATAATTATAACAGAAAAAAATACAGTTACAAAAAAACAAAATTAAAAAGTAATAATAGTGTCCTGGCCTGTAGATTGATGGTGCATAGATGTTGTCCTGGAGCCACTTTCTGCAAGAACAGCCACAGAGCTTCCTCTTACCATGCAATGCAGATGAAGACAATCCAGCTTGTCTCCCATTGAACTTTGTTCCTCTCTGTACTTATTCTGACCTGAATATTTACTACCTTTTCTGATTTATTACAAGCCTTCAGCATGTACATTTTACTTTTCGATTAGTAAATTTTTTTGGTCTGTTTTTCAGTCATGTGCATGGATGCAAAAATTACTTTTGATTCTAATGCTGCATATCGCCAAAAACAAATCTTCGAGTTGCAAGACTGGAGCCAAGAAGATGAAAGAGATCAGGAAGCAGCGAAGGCGGACCTGAACTACATTGGACTAGATGGCAACATTGGCTGCTTGGGTAGGAAAGAATGCGGTTAGAAAAAGAAGTGATTCAGATAATTAAGAGATTATATCAGCTTGCTTCAAGTTGTTTTCTTTTATCATTCCTTCTCCTCTCTTACAGTAATTTTTAATATGCCACTCATTGAAAGATGACTTTTAAAGGTATCCAGTAATTTAACAAATTGTTTGTAATGTGTAAGGCAAGCCTATTATTTATAGACACTACTGAATTGTTTTGTCTACATTGCAGAGTCTCATCTTTTCTTATCCTGTGTCAGAAAGTTTTCCAAAGTTCGGCCGTATACTGTTCTAGAATGGGGCATTTGGCTGGCTTTATCTGCTATCACTGTATGTGCCTTTTTTGAACCTGTAATGCCAGTGGCATTGAAGAGTGACAATGGAGTTCTAAACTGTCCGAAAACAAACTGTTCAACACTGAGCATAAGTTTTGCATGGGATAGCTGCTGTCCTTGGCCTTTAGTACTCAGGCCATTGACACTACTGGATATTTTTATTTCTATCATGCAGTAGTTTCATATAAACTAACAAATGGCTAGAAACCATATGTAAACTCTCATCCTAAATTTTAATCATGCAGTAGTTTCATATAAACTTACAAATGGCTGGAAACCATATGTAAACTCTCAGCCTAATTCAGCATTTTACTCTCTCCTACTAGCTATTTGCATTCTGACCTAACTTATTTTTGGCACGTAATTTCATGATAACTGCTATTTTTAAAATTTCAAGCATATTTTTTCTTTAAAAAATCTCTTAGTATCACTCTAGCAGTTTGTTGATCTATACATTTTTTTGTGAAAGTTCTATCATTTACCCTTTAAACAGCATTTGTAACATTTCTCTACACAAAATGTCTGGTGCCTTTTGTGAATTTTACAAAACTTGGATCTTTTTCATTCCCAATGTGATTTTGAAAATCAAAATTACTTTTCTATTATCATGCCCCAATACTTGTGCAGGTTGTTAAGTGCTTTAATTGGTTTCTGTCATTGCAGTGAATGGTGCAGGACTGGCTATGGCAACAATGGATATTATAAAACTTCATGGTGGTACTCCAGCTAACTTTCTAGATGTGGGAGGTGGAGCAACTGCCCAGCAAGTTACACAAGCCTTTAAGCTAATTACTTCAGACAAAAAGGTAGGCATAAAAAATATTAAAGTAAACATGGATTTGAAATTTGAAGTGATGACTCATGCTGAATTGTAACATCATAATTGAATATGCCCATGGGTAATGTATTTAATTGTGTTTGGCATCACTAGCTCACTATGATGGCACCATTAAGTGGTGACTGTTTGCGTGCAGCTCTGATGGGAACCATGAAATATTCCCATTTAATACTACTATAGCTATAAGTCGCGGTCACAGCCATTGGTACTTCAGTAAGCAGCATTGCTTTAAAACATTTAAAAAATCTATTGATGTGGCAAACCGATGAACCTCGGACGGTAGAATCAGGTCGCGAGTGCAGTTCCCCTTTAAGAAAGCAGAAGTGGGGATGCCGCACTGGTTTAAATTGAAGTGCAGAGGCGTTAGACTTCCACTCCCGACTATCCTGCTGGTGAGTGTACAGTCTCTGGAAAATAAAATTCAAGACCTCAGATTAAGATTGCTGTACCAGAGGGACATCAGGGACTGCTGTGTGCTCTGCTTCACGGAAACATGATTCACACCCACCATTTCTTACGCAGCGCTGCAGCTTGATGGCTTCACCATTCTCCGTAAAGGTAGAACAGTTCAGTCTTAAAGGCAGAGAAGGTGGAGAACTGTATGCTTTTTGATTAACTCATTGTGGTGCACAAATGTAGCGCTTTTGCCTCAGTCCTGCTCATCTGACCTGGATCACCTAGTGGCTAAATGCTGTCCATTTTATCTGCTGAGGGAGTTTTCTGCCATCATCCTGGTAACAGTGTACACTTTATCTCAGGCCAACATCAGGCAGACACTGGAGGAGCTGAGCAACGTAATCAGCAGGCAAGAAACTGCGCACTCTGATGTCTTCCATATCATTGCAGGAGAATTCAACTAGGCCAGCTTGACGTAGTCTCTGAACAACTACCACTAACATATCGCCCGTGGAACCAGAGGAGCCAACACACTTGACCACTGTTATACCACCATCAAGAACACTTAACAAAAATACAAAAGTACAAAAATACAAAGAAAAGATTTTCAATAGTTTTACTGACCAACTTAATTGTATTTTGTAAACATACACAAATTTAGAATTTGATGGCTGCAACACACTCAGCAAAAGTTGGGACAGAGGCATGTTTACCATTGTGTTACATCACCTTTCCTTTTACTAACACTTTTTAATCGTTTTGGAACTGAGGATACTAATTGTAGTAGGTTTGCAATTGGAAATTTTGTCCATTCTTGCTTGATATAAGACTTCAGCTGCTCAACAGTCCGTGGTCTCCGTTGTCTGATTCTCCTCTTCATGATGCGCCATACATTTTCAATAGGAGATAGATCTGGACTGGCAGCAGGCCAGTCAAGCACACGCACTCTGTGTCTACAAAGCCATGCTGTTGTAGCTCGTGCAGAATGTAGTCTGGCATTGTCCTGCTGAAATAAGCATGGACGTCCCGGGAAGAAACATCGCCTTGATGGCAACACATGTCTCTCTAAAATCCTAACATGTGCCTCAGAGTCAATGGTACCTTCACATACATGCAACTCACCCATGCCATGAGCACTGATGCACCCCCATACCATCACAGATGCTGGCTTTTGCACCTTCCGCTGATAACAATCTGGGTGGTCGTTTTCATCTTTGGCACAGAGAACTCCACGCCCATTTTTTCCAAAAATTAGCTGAAATGTGGACTCATCTGACCAGAGCACACTGTTCCACAGTCTTTCAATCCATCTGAGATGAGCTCGGGCCCAGAGAACTCGCCGGTGTTTCTGCATAGAGTTGATGTATGGCTTCCTCCTTGCGTAATACAGTTTCAAGTTGCATTCCTGGATGCAGCGACGGACTGTGTTGAGTGACAATGGTTTTCGGAAGTACTCCCGAGCCCAGGTGGTTATAATTGTCACAGTAGCATGACGGTTTCTTAGGTAGTGCCGCCTGAG
The DNA here is from genome assembly GCF_030028105.1 of Mobula birostris. NCBI lineage: Eukaryota > Metazoa > Chordata > Chondrichthyes > Myliobatiformes > Myliobatidae > Mobula > Mobula birostris. Next base: position 74,338,911 of record NC_092379.1, read on the forward strand.
GGCTCGAAGATCAGGCACATTCAACAGTGGTTTCCGACCTTGCCCTTTACGCACTGAGATGGCTCTGAATTCTCTGAATCTTTTCACAATATTATGTACTGTAGATGTTGAAAGACCTAAATTCTCTGCAATCTTGCATTGAGAAATGTTCCTTTTGAACTGACTAACAATTCTCTCACGAATTTTGGCACAAAGGGGTGAGCCACGACCCATCCTTGCTTGCAAAGACTGAGCCTTTGATGGATGCTACTTTTATACCCAGTCATGATACCTCACCTGCTACCAATTAACCTGCTTAATGTGGAGTCTTCCAAATCGGTGTAACTTGAATATTCTGTGCACTTTTCAATCTTATTTTAACTCTGTCCCAACTTTTGTTGAGTGTGTTGCAGCCATCAAATTCTAAATTTGTGTATGTTTACAAAATACAATTAAGTTGGTCAGTAAAACTATCGAAAATCTTTTCTTTGTACTTTTGTCAGTTAAATAAAGGTTCACGTGAATTAACATATCACAGATCTTTGTTTTTATTGCATTTTGGAAAATATCCCAACTTTTCTGGAAATGGAGTTTGTACAAAGCAAAGCCTAACATCATGAATGGCAGTGGTGCTTCGCTCCCAGATGAGCTCACTGAGTTTTATGTGAATCCCCTTGTTATCTGATGACCCTGTAATCTCTGTCTCGGAGGCTGATGTCAGATCATCTTTCAAAAGGGTGAACCCTTGTAAGGTGTCAGGCCCTGATGGCATACCTGGTAGGGCTCTGACAATCTCTGCCAACCAGCTGGCAGGAGTGTCCAAGCTCTCACTGCTGCAGTCGGAGGTTCCCACCTGCTTCAAAAGGGCAACAATCATACCAGTGCCCAAGAAGATCAGGATGAACTGTCTCAATGACTGTCGTCCAGTGGCACTTATATTTTCTGTGATGAAGTACTTTGATCATGACTAGAGTCAACTCCTGCCGAAGCAAGGACCTTCACCTGCTGCAACATGCCTATTGTCATAATAGGTCTACAGCAGAAGTAATCTCACTGGTTCTCCTGAGCAGGGATATGTTGCAATTAATCTGAAGACTGGACAAATGATTTGGAGATTTGAGTTCAAATCTTGTGATGGAAATTGAACTCTGTTAGTTAAATGTTGGAATTTAAGAAAATCATAACCTCAGTCAAAAAAATCACCGGGTGTTCATATAAACCCAACCAGTTTACTAATGCCTTTCAGGTGAAAAATTTGTCTGGATGTGAATCCAGATCTGTGGCAATGTACTTAACACTTAACTGCCCTCCAAAGCTGGATGAACTTCAACAGCTGCACTCTGTCCTCAGCAGTTGCACTGTAACCTCAGCACCAACACTTACTGCAATTACTGAGTCATGGTTCTTCTCATTTACCAGATTATAATTAGTAACTCTTTATTATAAATTATCTCAGTAGGTTGAATTTATAATCAGGAACTTCAACACTTTCCAGTGTAACTTCATTGTATATTTAAGATGAGTTTTTTTTTAAGGCAGAAAACTAGTGTAAAAACTGTTCCTATGAACTATTAGTTCAAGGACCAGTTGTAAAACCCTCAATATAAAAATGAGTTATTATCTGGAACTCACTACCACACCAGACGCCAATTTCACATGGAGTTCCAATAGAGTTAAGCTTCAGGTTAGCCATGCTCCAATTTAATTCTGAATAAGATTGATAGTTTCAAACTTTCTTAACTTTAAGTAAGAGCAAAGATAAATTGGTGAAACTTTATTTCTTGGTATTTTTGTTCCATGAACAACCTGCGGGGTGATTGTTCTACTTGGCTGTTTTCATTTGTATTCATGATACCAGAGTTCCTAATAATAACCCTGAAATTAAATTTGATCAGCTTTATTTCCCACGGCGGGCCTGCTGATAAGAACAAGAGATTCATTGGAAACTAATGATTTATTTGGGCTTTGAATGAATTTAAGGTTTACCAGTGGTTCAGAAAATCTTTTAAGGGGTGATCTGTTCCATGATTGTGCAGAAGGAAAGTGACTTATAGACTATCTTGAAAATATCTTGTGATCATTTTGTGCGAAGTTCAAGTATCATTTTAAAGAAATTGTGGAGGTGGAAGTCAAACTTAGGGGAGCTGGAAAATGCTAAGGTACTAAAAGAAAAACATAATTTTAGTTAAACTTTTATCTGTTTAGTGATGCGGTCCTTCTCAAGCTTAAGTTACCAAGACTAGAAGGGCAATGATGGTTCTCAACTGAGAATGATAAATTGAATTTTCTCTTTAAAGGCCATGATAACCAGGTGAAGAATATTATATTATTGATGGTTAGTGGTAATCTGAATAACTCTCTGCCCTCTTGAAATGATATATACCTTACCAATTTATTGCTAGACTGTGTTTTTTCTCCACACATAGACACCATTTATAAGACTGTAAAGATTGCATAAGGGCAAGTTGTTAACCCTGAAGCATAGTAAAAGTAAGAAAAATTTCATGAAATAAAAATGTAAGTGATCTGATGAAGGCATCTTGACAATTCAGTGCAGCCTTTTATAAAAGGTTGTATAAGCTAGCAACAGGACTCAACAAAGGGTAGAAGAATCAGAAGTAACGATTCATATAGAAATCACTTCACAACAACATTTATTAATATGGAACAATTAATGTAACAAAAGGCATTTCATTAGAGCTCATCAAACAACCCACATAACAAGGTATTGGGGCAGCTTGACGAAAGAATGTTTTAAGGGTCATCTTAAATGAGGAGAGAGAAGAGAAATTAGAGAAGAAAATTCCAGATCTCAAGGCCTTTGTCACTTAATACATAGATAGTAAAGGTGTAACTGTGGGAGAATGAGCAAGGTAGAAACTCGCTACTTACCTTTGGAGGAAAGCAGTTTTCTCAGGTTGTGTGGCTGGAAAAGATTAAAATAAGAAGGGGTAAGGTCTTGGAGGAAAAAAGAAGGATAAAAATTTGAAACCAGATAGTCTTGTGGAGGTATGGATAACTTCTACTTGAGCAAATAACAGAATGCTGAAGGAAGCCAGTGGGTCAGACAGCATCTCTGGAGGCAAAGCATATACATCAGCTATTCATCAGGACTGAGAAGAGAAAAGATTGCCAGTATGTAGCAATAAAAGGAAGGAGTGTGACAGAGGAAATAAGTGATAGGCAAAAGCAGATAAAGAAGGGTGATAATGGGCAAATGGAATTGGGAGAGTATGGGAAAAGTGGACAAAGGAAGGAAGAAACACGTAGGAAAATGAGTGTGTATTGGAAGAAAACATGGAGGGAATTGGTTACTTGAAATTGGAAAATTTAGCATTCATGCTGTTAAGGTGTTGGCAGAGTGTGGACAAATGTAATAGCAACAGGGTGGTTGTATTAGGTGACTTTAATTCTCCCAGTATTGTTTGGGACTCTCTTGCTGCCAAGGCCTTAGGTGGGGTAAAATTTCTTGAAATATGTAGATAGATCAACTAGAAAAGGGGCTTTATTAAACTTTATACAGGGGAATCTGTCTGGCCAGGTTATTGAAGTTACATTGGAGGAGCATTTTAGGGACAGTGATCATAAATCTGAAAGTTTTAAGATGGTTTAGGATATTATAGTTCCATATGAAAGTGTTAAATTGCAAAAAGACTAGTTACAACAGTATTAGTCAGGAACTGGAAAGAATAGTCCAGGGATAAGTCCACATCTAACATTAAAGGCCAGCTGGATTGAGGTCGCGGCCAGCATGTTCGTGTGATGATGAAAGATAAGGATAGCAAGGTTTAGAAATCTTGGATGACAAGAGATGTTGCAAATTTAGTCAAAAGAAAAAGGCAGAACACATATGAAATCAGGCAAGGACCAGAGAATGTAGAAGAAGCAGGAAGTAGGCCTAAGGTCACATGAAATGCCCTTGGTAAATTGGATTACGGCGAATTTCAAGATATTTTATGCATATATTAAAAGCAAGATGATAACTAGGGAATGAGGAAAGCTACTTCAGGCCAAATTTATTTCTAGAGTCAGAAGAAGTGGATGAGGGCTAAATGAGTTATTCAAATTAGTATTCACTGTTGGATCTCTTTTTGTTTTCTGATCCTTAGGGTTCCTTTGGGAGTCAGGAATGGTGAGCAGTCTTAATTCCAATATTTCAGTTTATTTTGGAGTACAAACAAGTGTGCAAACATTAAGCAAATAAAATAAAGAGCTGAAAACAATGCTAAGAGGTGATTGCGAAGGCAAGAGAATAAAGAAGTGAAGATGGCAACTCTGAAAAAGCCATTACTTTTATAGATAACATAAGAAAAATTATTAAAAGTAAACTAGCTAATAGGCTACATAATTAAAACAATCACATCACGTAGCTAATACTTAGCCAATGAAAAATTATAAAGGATGATAAACCGTTAGTTTAGATTCTATACCGCTTTCAGCTAGTGATTGGGGATGAATAACCACACTGTGAAAAATATATGAGTTTGTTTAATAAAGTACAAATCTTATGAAAAATATCAAAAAAAATCAGTGCTTTCCAGTATCACCAAAGGGAACAAAATAGATGAAGGCGAGGTCAGGGCAAGGACATGTTGATATTCTAGGGCAAGTTGAGAAGGATGAAGTGTTGTGTATCTTGAAAAATGTTTAGCGTGGATAAGCCTCCAGGCCTGATGGAATCTCCCAGGATACTAAGGGAGAAGAGTGATGTGGCCTTGACTGAGATCATCATATCCTTTATAGCCACAGGTGAGATCCCGGTAGACTGAAGAATAGCCAGTGTTGTTCATTATTTAAGAAGGGTAAGAGGAAAAATCCAGTAAGTTGCTGGTGAACCTTGCATCAATGGTATGGAAATTATTGAAGAAGATTCTTAGGATAGGATTTACTTGCATTTGGAAAAGCATGGGATAAACTGTGCACCAGGAAGGTTCTGTCTCACAAATTTGATTGAGTTAAGAAGGTGGTAAAGATAATTGAGGATAAGGCAGTGGACGTCGTGTACATGGATAATGTCCTTAGCTGGCCCAGAAGAGTAGGTTAATTAAATAGGATACAAAATTGGCTTTGGAATAAAAGATGGGGTAGTGGAAGGAAGATGTTATTCTGATTGGAGGTCTGTGATCAGTGCTGTTCTGCAAGGATAATTACTTGGACCTCCAATGCATGAAAATGTAAATGGATTGATTAATAAGCAGGTAAGAGTGATACACTCAATGGCCATTTTATTAGATACACCTATAACCTCATTAATGTAAATATCTAATTAACCAATCATGTGGCTCAAATTCAATGCATAAAGGCATGCAGAGATGGTCAAGAGGTTCAGTTGTTGTTCAGACCAAACTTCAGAATGGGGAACAAGTGTGATCAAAGGGACTGATCTTGGAATAATTGTTGGTGCCAGAAGGAGTAGTTTGAGTATCTCAGAAACTGCTAATCTCCTTGGATTTTCATGCATAACAGTCTATAGAGTTTACAGAGGATGATGTGAAAATTAGAAAACACCCAGCGAGCAGTAGTACTGTCAGTGAAAATGCCTTTTTAATGGGACAGGACAGAGGAGAATGGTCAGACTGGTTGAAGCTGACACTAAGGTGACAATAAATTAAGTTACCGTGCGTTACAACAGAGGTGCACAGAAGAGCACCTCTGAACGCAAAACACAATGAACCCTGAAATAAATGGTTACAGCAGCAAAAGACAACAAGCATCCAGTCAGTGGCCACTTTATTAGATATGGGGTACCTAATAAAGTAGCCTTTTGAGTGTAGATACAGGTTTCTCCCGCCATCCGAAGGTAGAGCATTCCTATGAAACGGTTCGTAAGCCGGAATGTCATAAAGCAAAGAAGCAATTACTTATATGGGAAAATTTTGTGAGCGTTCGCAGACCCAAAAATAACCTACCAAATCATGCCAAATAACACATAAAATCTAAAATAACAGTAACATATAGTAAAAGCGGGATTGATACGATAAATACACAGCCTATATAAAGTAGAAATACTTTTCCACAATCATTGCCTGAACTGTTGTCCGTAGCGAAAATCTCATGCAAGCGCTGTTGGCAAAAACACTCCAGTAACCTTTAAGCTATGAAGCTGCCAAATCATACCAAATAACACGTAAAAATACACAGCCTATATAAAGTAGAAATAATGTATGTACAGTGTAGTATCACTTACGGGAATCAGGAAGACAGCGCAGAGTACACTGATGATGGTGTGTTAGGCCGAGTCATCGGAGGTTGGGGTGGTGCAGTGGCCCCCACCCTCCAGGCCGCCGAGCGATACATTGCCGCGAAGCATGCAGGGGTACAGCGGTAGCTGGGACACATCCAGCACATCTTTAAGAAAAAAGCTGTAATAAACAAGCTAATTAATTAAGTGCCGCCCGGCACGTAATTGTCAGCCCAGATCAGTGCTGATTTCTGATTGCGTCGTCTCTGATCTGGGCCGACAATTACGTGCCGGGCGGCACCTAATTAATTAGCATGTTTATTTCGACTTTTTTCTTAAAGATGTGCCCAGCTACCGCTGCATTCTCCGCGAATCGGTATCTGCCCGCGGCCTGGGGGGTTGGGGTGGTGGGACACTGGGGTGTCATCTCATCGTTGTCTGTTTCCATTAGGGCAGGCAGCTCATCTTCTCTATGACTGCTGGCCTCGATGTCGAAGGTTGAAGTTCGTCGTCTGCTGTGGCTGATGTGGAAGGCTTGAAAAACTGACAGTATGCTTGACTGTTGAGCCTCGCGCATTTTTCTATCATACAGTTCTTTGTAAGCACTCAAACCATCTTGCAAATATGCTCTAAACCGACGTACCCTTTCAAAATTAAAGTCATACTTTATCATTGCAGCAACAGTCTCACGTAGTTGCTTCACGTTCAGTTCCTGGACATTGTGATGCAACTCTACAGTTTCCTGAAAGTGGGAACACAAACAGATAAAATTGTCATACTTACTGTTATGGGTCATTGATAATATAAAAATTGGGAAGTGACATTGCAGTTGTATAAAACTTCTGCTTAGTTCACTTTTGAAGTGTGGTGTACTGTTTTGATCACCTTGCTATCTGTATTAAGAATGTGGAGGCTTTGGAGAAGGTGCAGAATAGTATGTTGCCTGGATTAGAGACCATGTTCCCTCTAATTTGTAATGACCAGGGTGCACAAAGACCTTGTGCTGTTCAATTTTTTGCCCAGTGACAACAACATATGTGCACTGAATTTTATATACAGGTGTCCTCTGCTTTATGAACGTTCGCTTTACACTTAGCTTTTACGAAAGACCTACATTAGTACCTGTTTTCGGTAACCGAAAGAGGATTTCCGCTTTTACAAAAAAAGATGCCCGCTTTAAACTTGTGTTTACTCCGAGGAAGACTACCATGACCGTGAAGCCTTGCGCGGGTAGGTGTGTGCACATGGGTGTACGTGCCGATTTTTTTTTCTACAGATCGGTTTTGGCTAAATCTTCCTAATTCTGTTAAGTAAAACTACACTGTACATACATTATTTCTACTTTATATAGGCTGTGTATTTATCATATCATTCCTGCTTTTACTATATGTTCGTGTTATTTTAGGTTTTATGTGCTATTTGGTATGATTTGGTAGGTTATTTTTTGGGTCTGGGAACACTCAAAAATTTTTTCCATATAAATTAATGGTAATTGCTTCTTCACTTTAAGCCATTTCGGCTTATGAATGGTTTCATTGGAACGGTCTACTTTCGGATAGCGGGGGAAACTTGTATAGAGTGTTACCTGTCCCGTGAGTATCTCGTGAATATGACGAAGTTGTCTTATGCTACTGGAATGATGTAATGGTCTCGTGCCATTAGAATGATGTAATTGTCTTGTGATAGTGGGGTGATGTGATGTCACGTGATGGTGTGTTCTAAGTGGTATACAAGGGGAGACTGCAGTTGTGTAGTTCATTTTGGTAGGAACTCGTCATTGGTAGTTACGCCATCAGAGAAGAAGAGAGAGAGAGTGTGAAGAATCTGAACGAACCCCAAAGGGATTGGGGTTAACCAGTGGAATTCGGCGCATTATGGGTGTGACTGACATTTTGAACCATCCGTATGTGGCACGCACGTTTTGTTAACCCTTATGTGGTTTTGGGTGTGTGATGACCACCTCTGTCAGAAAGGTCAGTTGCTTTGAGAACTCGTATTCTGCGTCATAACTTTGGAAAAGGTATTTCTCGGCTGGAACTTTTCTTCATCGCAAGGTTCGGGAAGTCTCTCCTCTCAGTTATTTCATAAATCATATGGACTTATTAAACTACCACCTTAAGACTGTGCTTAAATGGGATCTGTTAAGAATTGTCTTTAAGTTTAATCATTTGATAACTATAGAAGCATAACGCTGTTAACATCCGTTTAAGTTAATCGATTTGTTTATTGTTCCATGTTAATTTGAGTAGAAGTTAATAAATGTCATTTCTTTTATAAAAACTCGACTCAAATTTATTTCTGTTGCTGCTGATTCATAACAAGAGATACTCACTTTAACAGCTAGCAAAACACTGTCAGTAAGAACTTTGATCTTCCCTGGGTTTGATTGTTTTTGCTCTCGTTCATCTGCACTCTCCTAAAACATACATAGCAGGCCTGTAGAGGGTAATGAAGGATTTTCTCGCTGGAGCTTTTGTACACTGTCCATCTGTGATTTGAAAAATAAATGACACTTTTAAAAAGTCAAGTTTCCAAATATCACTCCACCTCTTCCCACTTGCAAATTCTCCAGCAAATTTTGCATCACAACAATACCTTCAGATAACATCAATTTCTGTATTAAACATTAATATTTCTCGTGGCTGCTCATTCCTGACCTCATGAGCTTCGGTGTAGCAGTTTCTACTATTTAATAAGCCGTTCTGATTTAAATGAACTAGCAGTTGTTTTGCGCTTCACACCCTTTGCTTCTTTGGAATTTGACATAGTGAATCAATAACTTCTTTAATAAAAATAGTATAAATAAGCCAGTTCCAAAATCTGCAGACAAGTCATCGCAGACTCCATGTTGTCCGCATCAGAAACCAGAAAAGGAAAATATGATTATGTATGATTGTGAAATATACTTAACATGTCAATGAGTTAAAGGGTGACAACCTTTTGTGTGCAGTTTAAGTTCCTTTGTGCACTAGTAGCAAAAGATGTGTGCAAGCACACACCTTAGAGGGAACATTAATTAGAGAGTATTAGCTGTTAGAGGTATTTGGACAAACAATTAGTTTTCTCGTTAGTCTTTTTCTGAGTTTGGAAATTTCAAATATTGGAGGGCAGAGGTTCAAATTGAGAGGGGGTAAGTCTCAAGAAGATGTGCAAAATATGTTTATTCACACAGCAAGTGTTAGGTGGCTGGAGTACCCTTTAATGGGAGATGATAAAAGCAGATAGGATGATGACATAATAAGAGGCATGTAGATGGCTAGGGAGAGAGTCAGACTATGTGCAGGCAGATGGGATTAGTTAAATTGGAACCTTGGTTGGTGCAGACTTAGTTGGCTAAAGGACCTATTCTGTGCTGTAACGTTCTGTTCTGTTCTTTTTTTCTGATGTACTGAAGTTATTTTAATGGTTTTAGTTTGTTTTCTTGAATAATTCAATAGGAGTGCATATAAAGCCAAAAAAGCATGAATTTTGGTTGTCTATCAAATAGGCTGAATAACGACCAATTTTGGGTTGCTATGTTGTGCCAGCAAATTCAGAGTTTTACTTTGAATAAAATCATGTTTTAGTCTTAAAAAGACATTGTGGAATATCATTGTAACATAATGTTGGTGAGGTATATTCATGCCTTCCATTAATGAGGAAGCTACCTTCTTGTTTTATTTAGCATTGTAACTAGATTTTCAATGTTCTGTTGTTGGAAAACACTTGTAGATAATATCACTATATATTTGTTTTCTTTATAGGTTCAGGCAATTCTGGTGAATATATTTGGTGGAATTATGCGTTGTGATGTAATTGCTCAAGGAATCATTACTGCTGTTTCAGATTTGCACTTAAAAATTCCCATCGTTGTTCGATTGCAAGGTGAGAGTACTTCAAAGTTATACACACACTTTTCACGCCTCTACATAAACGAATGCAGAGAATAACTACTAAACTTTTATACATGTATCAACCATTGCTGTTTTAAATAATTAGTATATTTACTTGTGCACACTCACCATATCGTTGATACACTGGACAATTGTGAACTAGGGTGTAGAAGTTTGTTCAGTATACCCATCAGCCTCTGTGTGGAATAAGTTGCTCCGAAGATCCCCTTTAAATCCTAGCACTCTAGCATTAAGCCTATGCCCACTAGTTTTTGATTCCTCTACCCTGGGAAAAAGTCTGAGTCAATTCACCTTATCCATGTCCCTCAAGATTTTACATAAGGACTCCTACGCTGAAGAGAAAACAGCCCCAGCGTACTTGTATCTCTTTGTAATTTAAGTCCTCCATTCCCAGCATCGTCCTCCTGATTTTTTTTAATACATTTTCACTAGCTTAATAACATGCTTCCTATTGATGGGCAATAGCAATACACTACAAGTGAGATCTCACCTATGTCTTGTAAAACTGTGAAATGACATCCAGACTCGTTGTACTTAGTGCCCTGACCGATGAAGGCAAGCATGGCAAGGGTAATTATCACCATTTTCTCTACTTGTTGTCACCACTTTCAGGAATTATATATTTTTAATCTCTGGTCTCTCTGTTCTGGCCAAGACTCTTCATCAGGACTGGAAAGGAAGAGGGAAGATGCCAGAATAAGTGTTGGGGGCAGGGTAAGGAGGACAATCTAGAAGGGGAGAGGTGAAGCTAGATATGTGGGGGAGGCGGAAAGAAGTAAGATGCTGGGAGGTCATAGGTGGAAAAGGCAAAGGGTTGGAGAAGAAGGAATAGGAGAAGAGAGCGGGCCATGGGAGAAAGGAATGGATCAAATGTAGCTGTGATTAAATTAATGATCTTAATGGAAGAGGAAAAATTGAGAAATAATATAACTGCAGTTACTTCTGACTTCAAAAGATTTTTCAATCTTGTCGAGATTACTAGGGCATAGCCTTAAAATGAAGCTGGATTAGCAAATTTGCAGTATAAATTCCCAATGGAAATTGTGAAAGCAGTTGGTGTTGAATAATCTAAATGCAAATTAGATTGCTCAGTAATTATACAGCATATAAACAAGTTGAGAGGTGATATGTTCAGTGTAGAATATTTAGGAGATTGGGTGACTTTAGACCTACTTCTCTTAAAGCTTTCTAAAACTTGGTATTTTCCTTAGCCTGTTGATGTACTTCAATCAATAAACATTGATTGAACATAGAACAGTATAGCATAGGAGCAGGGCCTTCAGCTCACTATGTCTGCGCTAATCAGTGCTATTTTAAAATATAGGAGGGATGTCAGAGGTAAGTCTTTCACAGAGAGCGTGGGTGAATAGAACACCCTGCCAGAGTTCATAGTTGAGACAGATATGTTGGGAATATTTAAGAAACTTTTAGATAGGCGCATGGATGATAGAAAAACTGGAAGCTATGTAGAAGGAAGGGTTTGATTGATCTTAGAGTAGGTTAAAATGTTGGCACAATATTGTGGGCCGAAGGATCTGTACTGTGCTCGAATGATCTTTGTTCTATGTTCTAATCCCATCTGTCTGCACAAGGTCAATATCCCTGCTTTCCATTTCATTTAATAGTCAGTGAGTAATCATTGTTGTATCCAATAAACAGAAGAGTGAAGAGGTTGTTTTTGTTTAACAAAGCAATTCCAAAGTTCTTGTGTTAATTTTAAGCATCTGCAGTGCACTGTTGAAAATTCATTTTGTTTCAAGTGATCAACTGATAACCTACAGGATGAAACATTATGCTGTTACCTAGTCCCCCACAAGTCAGTCCTAAAATTCAAACTCTTATGAACAACTGAATATGTTTGAAAAGTAGAATAAGTTTTCATTATTTCGAGATTATGTCTTTATTGGGTAAATAAAATTAATTTGCTCGCAAGTTTGTCCAGCAATCTGATTGAAAACTGAGATAGTGCAATAATCTTTCAGTGTGATAATCCAGAAAATAAAACCAGCATAAATCACAGATTTACCAAATACTCTTGATATGGAAAGTAGTCAATTGTCCCATTAAGTCTCAATCAGTTGTATCTAAGAACAATCTAGCTAATTTTACGACCTCATTCCATAGCCTACAAGTTATTTTATTCTTATCCCACTATCTTTTGAAGTATTTAATTGAGTCTGCTTCCATAACTTCTGCCATTGTATTTGAGGCTCTTAAGTACTCACTCTGAAAAGTTTTTTTTCATGTTCAGTTGGTTGTTTCATTGTATCTCATTCCACATCCTCTGGGTTTTGCTCCTTCAGATCGTGAGAACTGATTTTGTCCAGCTACTCTAAACTAAATTAATTTGACTTTCTATATTAGATCATCTGACAATCTCTCAATTGCAAGGAAAATCAGTGGCAGCACCTTCACTCTCCCCACTGAGGTCTGTCTTCCCTGTAATTATTTTGACAAATGTTTTTGTAAAAAGTTTTGGGATCTTTCTTAAAAATTGATGTCCAGAATCAAATACAATATTCCAGTTATGGCCAAACCAGTTATTCATAAAGATTCATCAAGATTTCTTTGGTCTTGTATTTTACATCTCCAGTTGCTTCATTAGCATTTTCTTTATTTACCCTATCATTCTCAATTAACAAAATACACCTCAATATTTTTGTTCTGATCCCTCTTTTAGAATTGTATACTTGAATTTCTATTGCCTTTTCTCACTTTTTTTATGTGCCATTTATCTACTCGTTCTGTCAGCTTGTTACTATTCTCCTCACCGTTCACTGTGCCTCCAATTTGGTGTCACTGGAGATTCTGAAAATGCAAAGCACTCCTTTTATTCAGTCTTTTTATGTACAATACGCCTTTTATTCACAGAGCGCTGGGTCCATTCTGATACTGAGGTGCTTCTTTACTCTCTACCCAGATACTGTTCCTGTTCCCTTAACCCACTGTGGCACTTTTGTCCATATTGCTTTTAAAGTAATTGGATCTTGTATCCCGCAGTCCTGTTACTGACTGGACATGTTCTCCTCCACTCCTGTTGCTCACAGAGATTTAGTTTCATCAGGTCATTTCACTTTGTAGTACCATTAATCACCTAAACCATGCTTAACATGTGGCTTTTAACCACACTGGAATCCTGTTATTGTTTGTTACTCAGGCCAGAGATGTTGTGGGGATGGAACTGGACTCTCTGACGGTGGTGTCTGAAAAGAGGATGCTGTCCAAGTTGCATGCCATCTTGGACAATGTCTCCCATCCACTACATAATGTACTGGGTGGGCACAGGAGTACATTTAGCCAGAGACTCATTCCACCGAGATGCAACACAGAGCGTCATAGGAAGTCATTCCTGCCTGTGGCTATTAAACTTTACAACTCCTCCCTTGGAGAGTCAGACACCCTGAGCCAATAGGCTGGTCCTGGACTTATTTCCTGGCATAATTTTACATATTACTATTTAACTATTTATGGTTTTATTACTATTTATTATTTATGGTGCAACTGTAACAAAAAACAATTTCTCCCAGGATCAATAAAGTATGACTATGTAACACTGTACTCCTTAAATGTATCAGGGATCTGTGTTCTTTTTCTTCCTGCTGGAAACTTGTTCCTGTTCCTTTTAGGCAGTGTTGCCTTTCAACCAATCAGTCTCTAATCACCCATACACTGCTTTTTAACTCACCAAACCCAACCAGGACTCTGGCCCATCAAGAATCTGTTCCCTGTGCTCCTTTTATTTATTACTGTTTCCATGGCTGTTTTTACTAAATGGCCATCTGTTTTTGGCTCTTTTACTCACTCATGCTCTGTACCCTGGACAGCTTTTACTCACCGGTTTTTATTTCAAAAGTAAGCTTTATTCACAATAAAAATATATATACAAAAGAATAAATAGTGCAGAATCTTTTACAATCTCTTCCAGTGTGATATGTCAATACATTTGGTAGTGTTAGTTAATTTTTCAAAACCATAATACTTCTTGCAACTAATATGTCCACCTGGTGTGATACATTCCCACCTCCCCATTTTTTGTATGCCCTGGAGGTCCTCGTACGCACTTGGAGTCTGTCTCCTGAATTCCTGTTACTTGCTGCAACACTGTCTTCTACTCTCCTTTTACTCATTGTGGATCTGTTTTTCTCCTTAGTCTTATTCAGCAGAGATTTGTTTTCTGTTCTCCATTTAATCTCTTAGACTTTGCTTATTTGCTCCTTTTATTAACTGGAATTTGTTCCTACATTCTTTGATTCATTAGGGATTATTTTTCTGAGTTCTTTTTCCAACCAAGGCTATTGTTCCCACATTTCCTCAAACAAAACTCCTACTGGCTCCCAGTCACAAGAGAATGCAGATGCTGCGATCTTCAGCAAAATAAATCAGGTTCCTGAAGGACGTCTGTTGGCAGGAGGGGGGGATAATACGTATATATTTTAGGCAGTGTCTCAACCCAAAATGTCTGCCATCTTTTCCCATCTCCACCACTACAGTTGTTGCTCGACCCTTTGAGTTCATCCAGATTTTTGTTTTCTGCTGTATCCACACCTGTCTTCGGAGCTCCATCACATAAATGGTTTTCAGTATAGCCAAAGAGTTTTAAGGATGATGTCAGGCCTATTTGGGGGAAATGTATTATCTGTATTCTTGGTGATTAATTTAAATGTAAAAAGTGCATCTGAGAAGTTGCCAAGCACGTTGAGTGTAGATCGGAGGGAGTGTAGATTGGGGTCTGCAGTGACCATGAGCAATGGAAGGAGTCCATGATATCATGATTATAATTATAGTTATTAATTGATCAGTAGTTTGGCCAATCCAGGTTTTGGGTGGGACTGATAAATGTTAGCCACCAGTGATATTGCTCCACCACATGTTCTTGCAAAGTTTAACACGGTCAGGAGACAAATAACCAGCATGAATTGTTGGATTTTCTTCCACAGTTGTACTGATTTTTGATGGTAGTGTTGCACTGTTTCAAATTTGTTGGTTTCTATCTTATTTTAGGTACACGTGTTGATGATGCAAAAGCATTAATAGCAGCGAGCAGCCTGAAAATTCTTGCCTGTGATGATCTGGATGATGCAGCGCGAATGGTAATACATATTCTGCAATCAGGAGTTTATGTAAAAATATTTAAAAGTTTAAATTTTGCAATTAACTGCAACAAACAGCAGAAAACAGCTGAAAGCCTGCACGTGTGTATCACTCCTGCCCTCCACTCTCAGTCCATTGACCTAAAACTACTCACGTGCCACACAGGAAACCGTCTTTGAGTCTCCCACCTGGTACAAGAATGAGTCATTTTCTTATTTGTATTATAAATAGGGTTTATTACAAAGGATGAATGTTGGTGTAAATTAAATGTTCCCAGATTAATCAATCAGCCATTAGGTAGCTTTCTAGAGTAATTTGTGGTTGAGCCCACTAGGGGAAAGGCAGTCCTGGATTGGGTGTTGTCTAATGAACCAGATTTGATTAGGAAGCTTAAAGTAAAGGAACCTTTCTGAGGCAGTGATCATAACATGATAGAATTCGCCTTGCAGTTTGAGAGGGAGAAGATAAAGTCAAATGTATCAATATTCCAGTGGGGTAAAGGAAATTACAGAGGCATGAGAGAGGAGCTGGCCAGAGTTGATTGGAAGGGGACACTAGCAGGAATGGCAGCAGAACAGCAATGGCTGGAGTTTCTGGGGGCAGTTCAGGGTAGATGTATCAGCAAGATGTAGCATTCTAAAAGCAGGGTGTGGCATCCGTGGCTGTCAAGGGGAGTCAAAGAGTGCATAAAAGGAAAAGAGGAAGCATATAATATTGCAAAAAATAGAAGTTAAGAGAATTGGGTAGCTTTTAAAAGCCAACCATTTTCAGGGAAAGCTGGCCAATAAAATAAAAGGAGATGTAAAAAGTTTTTCCCAATATAAAAGAAAAGCGAGGCTAGATATCGGACTACTGGAAAATGACACTGGGGAGGCAGTAATGGGGGACAATGAAATGGCAGACAAACTAAGTGAATAAATATTTTGTGTCAGTCTTCACTGTGGAAGACACTAGCAGTATGCGGGATATTTGAGAGTGTCAGGGGGCAGAAGTGAGTGTAGTTCCTATTACTAAGGAGAAGGTGCTTAGGAAGCTGAAAAATCTGAAAGTAGAAAGTCACCTGGATCAGATCGACTACACCCCGGGTTCTGAAAGAGGTAGCTGAAGAGATTGTAGAGGAATTAGTAATGATATTTTAAGAATCACTAGACTCTGGAATGGTTCCAGAGGACTGGACAATTGCAGTGTCACTGCACTCTTTAAGACTGGGGGGGGGGGGGGGGGAAGAAAGGGAGTTATAGGCCAGTTAACCTGAGTTCAGTGGTTCGGAAGATGTTGGAGTCCATTATTAAGGATGAGGTTTTGGGGTACTTAGAGGAACATGATAAAATAGGCCAAAGTCAGCATAGTTTTCTTAAAGGGAAATGTTGCTTGGGAAATCTGTTGGAATTCCTTGAGGAAATGACAGGCAGGATAGACAAAGGAGAGTCAGTGGATGTTGTATACTTAGATTTTCAGAAGGCCTTTGACAACAAGATGCTGCACGTGAGGCTGCTCAAGAGTTCATGGTATAGGAGAGATACTAACATGGATAGAAAATTGGCTGACTGGTTGGAGGCAAAGAGTGGGAATAAAGGGGGCCGTTTATGGTTGGCTGCCGGTGACTAGTGATGTCCTGCAGGGGTCAGTACTGGGACAGCTTCTTTTCACAAGATATGTAAATGATTTGGATGATTGAATTGATGGCTTTGTGACTAATTTTGCAGGTGATACAAAGATAGATGGAGAGGCAGGTATTGCTCAGGAAGCAGGGAGTCTGCAGAAAGACCTAGATGTAGTTTACAGGTAGAAGAAGATTTCCACAAACTATTGTCTACCCTGTCTTACAGTTGACTGAGACCCTTGATTCTGAAAATATCAATTGATATGAAGTATCCAAAATATAAAAGAGTATAGAGGTAAGAGAGAGGTGAAGCAAGGACTGGTAGGTCAAGATTTTTAGGTCAATTACCTTTCATTGTTCTGTGAAGGTTATAAATTACAGAGATGGGGCCAGGTGAAGAGAAGAAAAGATATGTTTGTAACTGGTCAAAGACCAAGAGAAACTGGATGACAATTGACGGGAAATAGTTTACAGCAGCTGATCTGTCTGGATGATGGGGATCAATTAGAGCAGGGGTCCCCAACCTTTTTTGCACCACGGACTGGTTTAATATGGTTTAATATTCTTGCGGACTGGCCAACCGGGGGTGGGGGGGGTGCGGATGTTCAAATAGGGTTAAACTCACCTCAACATGTCTTTTACAGTGAGGGTTGCCAACTTTCTCACTCCCAAAAGTAGCAGTCAAATCCCGGGATACTTGTGTTTACCCCAGGAAAGGCTGCCATGACCATGAAGCCTTGCATGGGCACCTGTGTGTGCATGCGTGTACGTGCCGATTTCTCCCCCCACAAATCGGTTTTGCCTTTATCTTCCGGACTATACGAACGTTATTTCTACTTTATATAGGCCGTGTATTTATCATATCATTCCTGCTTTTACTATATGTTAGTGTTACTTATTTTCGGTTTTATGTGTTATTTGGTATGATTTGTTAGGTTATTTTTTGGGTCTGGGAACGCTCAAAACTTTTTCCCATATAAATTAATGGTAGTTGCTTCTTCGCTTCACGCCATTTCAGCACGAAAGGTTTCATAGGAATGCTCTACCTTAGCGGGGGGAACACGGAACAAGGGCGGTCCTGTGTGGGACAAACCAATTTAGCCCAATATACGGGATGTCCTGGCTAGTACAGGACAGTTGGCAACCCTATGTTCAAGTTCAACAGTGCGTGACAGCGAATGAGGAAAGGTGCAGCTGACTCATATTGTTTCCTCACGGCCCGGTAGCACATGCCCGGCCCGGTGGTTGGGGACCGCTGAATTAGAGCAGGGCAGTGAGAAGTAAACAATGCCAGGACTGAGTTACAGATTCAGCTGTTGTTAAAAATCTTAGAATGTTGTTAGAATATTTCCATCATTATCTTTTATACACGTATATTTATCTCTTGATATATGGATGATGACCCTCGTTCACAAAGGGTGTAAAGATAAACTGTAATAACTATAGTTTAACTTCAGAAGTAGGGAAAGTTCTAAAAAGGGAGATTGGAGACAAAATCACTTTGACAAATGTGGATGAAGAGATGAGTTTAAAAAAATGTATCTGAAGTTTATTGATGTTACAAAGAACATAGATGAAAGAAATGCAACTGCTCTGGTACATTTGGACTTTATAAGGCACCATCTAATGGGTTTTATCAAGGATTGGAAAAAGCTGCAGTAAGTTGTAAACTCAGCCAGCTTCATCATGGGCACTATCGTCCCCAGTATCGAGGACACCTTCAAAAGATGATCCCTCAAAAAGATGGCATCCATCATTAAGGACCCTGTCACCCAGGACATGCCCTCTTCCCATTGCCACCAGCAGGGAGGGGGTACAGAAGCCTGAAGAGAAGCACTCAGTGTTTCAGGGACAGCTTCTTCCTGTCTGCCATCAAGTTTCTGAATGGAATATGAACCCATGTACACTACCTCACTATTTTTTCTCTTTTTGCACTAGTTAATTGATTATATTTACTGTTTTTAATCATTGTATATTGAAATGTACTGCAGCTGCAAAACAACAAATTGCATGACAACACACACAAAATGCTGAAGTAACTTGGCATATCAGGCAGCGTCTGTGAAAATGAATAAACAGTTGATGTTTTATGGCAAGGATTAGAGCTGAGATCGGGAGTGGGCGGGAAGATTTCACGATATATGCTAGTGATATTAAACCTAATTCTGATTCTGACTGCAGTTGTGGGGATCTGGAACAAAAGCATTCAAAGGGTCAAGCAGCATCTGTGGTGAGGGTGGAATTGCCAATGGTTCTGGTCGAGATCCTGTTTGCAGAATCTGTCTTTGTGATATCTGTGGAAGACAGTGGGAGAGCATTATCTAACCACTTCCCCTCTCCTATTTTAAACCATCTACCTTCCCTCTCCTGATGCAGGGTCTTGATCTGAAATATCGGCAATTCCTTCCCCCACTGTAGATGCTTTCGACCTGCTGAGATCCTCTAGCAGATTGTTTTTAGCTGAAGTATTGCGTTCTGTTCAGAAGGAACACTTTAATGAGGATGCCAAGTTACTGCAAAGGATGGATAAAACAGTGACCAGAATATTATCAGAGATAAACATACAAATGTTTGTACTCCCTCTATGGCAAGAATGTCTTTCCTCAGATTAGGGAACCAAAACTGCACACAATACTCCAGGTGT
The DNA here is from genome assembly GCF_030028105.1 of Mobula birostris. Taxonomy (NCBI): domain Eukaryota; kingdom Metazoa; phylum Chordata; class Chondrichthyes; order Myliobatiformes; family Myliobatidae; genus Mobula; species Mobula birostris. Next base: position 74,358,302 of record NC_092379.1, read on the forward strand.
GGTCTCACCAAGGCCTTGTACAACTGCAGTAGTACCTCCCTGCTCCTGTACTCGAATTCTCTTTCTATGAACGCCAGCATACCATTTGTCTTTTTCACCGCCTGCCCACTTTCAATGACTGGTGTACAATGACACCCAGGTCTCGTTGCATTTCCCCTTTTCCTAATTGGCCACCATTCAAATAATAACCTGTTTTCCTGTTTTTGCCACCAAAGTGGATAACCTCACATTTATCCACATTAAATTGAATCTGCCATGAATTTGCCCACTCACCTAACCTATCCAAGTCACCCTGCATCCTCTTAGCATCCTCCTCACAGCTAACACTGCCACCCAGCTTCGTGTCATCCGCAAACTTGGAGATGCTGCATTTAATTCCCTCATCCAAGTCATTAATATATATTGTAAACAACTTGGGTCCCAGCACTGAGCCTTGCGGTACCCCACTAGTCACTGCCTGCCATTCTGAAAAGGTCCCGTTTATTCCCACTCTTTGCTTCCTGTCTGCCAACCAATTCTCTATCCACATCAATACCATACCCCCAATACTGTGTGCTTTAAGTTTGCACACTAATCTCCTGTGTGGGACCTTGTCAAAAGCCTTTTGAAAATCCAAATATACCATATCCACTGGTTCTCCCCTATCACTCTACTAGTTACATCCTCAAAAAATTCTATGAGATTCGTCAGACATGATTTTCCTTTCACAAATCCATGCTGACTTTGTCCAATGATTTCACCGCTTTTCAATTGTGCTGTTATCACATCCTTGATAACTGACTCCAGCAGTTTCCCCACCACTGACGTTAGGCTAACTGGTCTATAATTCCCCGGTTTCTCTCTCCCTCCTTTTTTAAAAAGTGGGGTTACATTAGCCACCCTCCAATCCTCAGGAACTAGTCCAGAATCTAACGAGTTTTGAAAAATTATCACTAATGCATCCACTATTTCTTGGGCTACTTCCTTAAGCACCCTGGGATGCAGACCATCTGGCCCTGGGGATTTATCTGCCTTCAATCCCTTCAATTTACCTAACACCACTTCCCTACTAGCATGTATTTCCCTCAGTTCCTCCATCTCAGTAGACCCTCTGTCCCCTACTATTTCCGGAAGATTATTTATGTCCTCCTTAGTGAAGACAGAACCAAAGTAATTATTCAATTGGTCTGCCATGTCCTTGCTCCCCATAATCAATTCACCTGTTTCTGACTGTAAGGGACCTACATTTATCTTAACCAATCTTTTTCTTTTTACATATCTATAAAAGCTTTTTACATCTTTAATCTTGTTGCTGAATTCTTTTAAAAAGAGTTTGACGAAGAGCCATATAATAAACATACTTGCAAAATTAATGCCAAATGGATTAAAAAACAGTAACATCATGAATATAAAATTGACTCTGTTCAGAACGGTGGAAGGATGGTTGTTCAGTTTCTACCAGCCCCGAGGACCGAGGAAGTAGGATATTATTCCTCAGGAATCTATAGTTGACCACTTTTATTTTGTGTTTTTCTGTCAACAAGGCTTAAATATCCACAGAATAGACTGGGAGAATGGCAAGAACAGAAGTTAAACATTTTGGTATAAAGAGTGACACAAAGGGTAGGGTAAATTGGGTGCACATACTGTACATTCAATAAAGTCGTCAGGACCAATTGGGAATAAGCTTAAGATACCGTATGCATCCTTAACTTTACTAATAAAAGAACAGTATTACAATGTCAAGAAGAATGCTGTAAGCTATAAAACATTTCCTATGCATCTGTGAGAATATTGTATTCAGTTCAAAGTCCACACTGAATGAATGTGGAGCCTTAGGAGAAGGCAAGGATAACAATTCCTGCAGTGTTATCGGTGGTGAGCATTTTTAGGTATGTGGAAAGGTTAAAGGGACAATGTGAATGTGGCTTTCAGTGTTAACATTCAGAAACAATCAGATAAATACTTAGGTAAAGCTTCAATCAGATTACTGAAGAACTGGCATGATTATTAATTAGAACACTGGATAATGATTTGTAATGAGACTGTGCAGTTGTTTATTTGCTTTGAAAAAGAACAAATAATGCTTCAAAGAATAACTGCCATCATGAATTATATCCTGAACACCAATTTCAAAGATTAAAAATAAACTGAATTACTCATGTTTTTCTCTGTTGCAGATATTATATGCCCTCTCTTCTTTTTTACTTCTATTTTTCCTTCCCGAACAGGTTGTCAAACTTTCAGAAATTGTTTCACTGGCTAAAGAAGCACAAGTCAATGTGAATTTCCAGCTCCCAATCTAATCACAATACTCCAGCCTCGAAAGTGGATGCTTTAAGGGGACAGTTGTTAAACAGCTATTTATTTTTCATATGCTTATGTTTTTTGAAATGTTTGCTTAATAAAATGAATGTGGTTAGCAACCTGGAGTTATTTATTTGCTTGAAGGGGAAAGAAAGGTATGTTTAGAAGAAGCAACACTGATTACTGCCTTTTCCAGGCTATATTAACTTATGAAAATCTGTCATGCCAGTTCATTAACATTGGATGCTTCAGAGCAATGTACTCTACATGAAACATCTTAACTTGCTTAGCACAAAGGCTGTTTTTCTTTGGTGCACATGTTCATAGTGCAGTTTGTCAATTGGCTTTTTCCAATGAAATGTGTAAAATTTTAACATCTACATTAAAATAATGAATGTCATGTAAATGTTCAGTGGTTTTGTTAAATTGTTAACAAACAGTAATTTCTGTCTTTTAATTCCTTCATCTATTGGTCATGCAAGAGTCAAAGTACAATAGTGCAATTATTCGACCAGCAAAATAGAGATCTACTTTCAGCAATCCCTGTGATCTACATTCAAATCTCTCTGTGGCAGCTGTGGAATTTAATTTTAATTAATAATCAGAAATACATGAAAAAAACTGTTGCCCTTATCTGATGGGGCCTTTAAGTGACTCAAATCTCATACAAGAACCTAGCAAACCCCTTAGTTCAAGGGCACATAGGAATAGGGAGTAAATTCTGGCCTTACCGGTAACGCTAGTGTCCTGAAAAATGAATTTTGAAGATATCGTCCACTGAGCATAAGATTTGCATGTACAGAAGCAGTAATTATGCTATTTTCTGTGCTTTTTAGATTGCTTTTTCTTCTTCCATCGAAGATAGGAAATGGGTCATTTTTATGGCTTGTTTACTGCTTTGTACTGGGTAACTATGTTCCGTCAGCTTGCACAGTTAATTATATCAGCAATTTTTATAATTTTGTAAATTTTATCTAAATAATTCTAGTACCTTCAATGATACAGAACAAATGTTATGTTGACTTAGTAAGTTTATTACACGAATGTGTACATTGCATGTGATTTAGTTTCTCTGTTTAAAAATGCTCTTCATTATACCACTCCTGTTTATTTTAGACAAATAAAACACTGGCCCACAGAATTCCCACTTAGCAGAGATATGAATCCAGTGAAATATGAAAGATTGAGAATGCAAGAATTTTGAGCAATTTTAGACTGCAATCCATTGATTTCTGTTTGGTAAGGTATCAGATGATATAGAGCAATGGCCATGTGGCTCACTTTGAGTCCATTGTATTATCAAACTTTATGGAAAATTCAAATAAAGACAACATGAGCAATATAAAGCTTAGTGCCACGTGGTGTAATTATGAGTGTAATTACAGCTCCCTATGCTGCTGCAAAAAAGTCCTAAATGATATTTTTTAAAAACCTGCAAATGCTGGAACTTGAGAAAAATATTATAGAAAATGTTGAGAAAGGGCTATGGTTAGGCGGAATTTGCAGAAATAGAGAAAAATTAACATTTCAGGTCAAACATCCTCAGAGCTGGAGAACAGTGAAAACAAGCTAGTTTTAAGTACAACACTGGTCTGACCCTCTCTGCACCTTAAGACTAACTTGTTTTCTCTCTTCCTCTCTCTAATGAAGTGTCTTCATTCTGAAAGACTAATTCTGTCCCTCTTTCCTCAGATAATGAATGTTAATTGCATTTTTTAAATTTCAAAATTTTAAATTATTATTTTTCCTTTCTGGGTAGAGCATTTTCACTATGCAGACTTTTCAAGGCTTTACTGTTTTGATGTCTGTTCAGATTCTCACTAAATTGTGTCTGTCTGATTTAATGAAAACTATGGATTTGTGATAGTGTATGCGAAAAATGAAAATGCCAGCTCAGAATGAAACATAAGTATCATCTGAACTTGAATTTATTTTTAAGTTCAACCGGGGTCTGTATCTGCGATGATATTAATAGAGTTTTTATTGAAACTGCAACAATTTTAATGAAAATAATTAGAAAAAATGGTCATTCTGTTCATTTAATACAGAAGACAATGAATTCTAAAGATTGCTTAACTTAGTCAAGGTTGCCATTTATTTTTAACAGTTGTTTTCCCTATTGAATGTTCAGTAACCTATGTTTATTAAATTTGAATGCACTAATTGTGTGAGATGAAGGTATGCTGATCTAACACAAATCTGAATGTTGTTTTTATTTGATCATTTTAAAAGGGTGCATAAAGATGAGAATAACATGAACTCTGGTGTATAATCAGAAATTTCTGATTTTGAAATTAAAAATATTAGACAAATACTTATATTTATGTAGCTAAATAGTTTGCTCCGAGAGCGATTTATCTTATTTATCCAGAAGCATAAGCAACTTCTGGTAAAAACAGTAGAAGACTGTAATCTTTGGTGTTTGGTGGTATGCCCATGACATATTTCACCCTAATTAGATTTTTTTTCTTGCATGCATTTTGAAATTTAAAGTAAGATTTTGGGATTTGCATTTGTGATTGTGGCCTGCGGCATAAAATCTCACTAACAGTCACGGTGCTATAGATTGAAAACAGCTGTGAGTAAAAAAACTGAACAGGTATTTCATTTTTATAGATATTCAAAGCTCTATTTTACTCTGCAACTTACTGGTTTAGTTTAACTTTCCTAGTCACTATTTTATCATTTACCACTACTTGAATGCAGTTTTAAAGCCTTTAAAATGGTAGATTTGAATGGCTCCTTGTTGAGTAGTACAGCCTCTTTAACCTACTCCATGATCAATCTAACTCTTTCCTAAAACCTCTACCACCAGCCCCGGCAGTGCATTCCAGGCATTTGCCTCTGTGTACCTTTGACATCTCGCCTAAACTTTCCTCCACTGCTATTGTATCTACTTTCACCACTTCAGCTGGCAGCAGGTTTTAGATACCTACCACCTCTATGTAAAAAAAAATCAAGTAATTTTTTAAATATTCCCTTTCACACCTGAACATTTTTCTTTCTAGTATTTGACGTTTCAACTCTGTGGAATAGATTCTTAAGCCTCACATAATTTTCTATACTTCTAATAGGTCGTCTCTCACCATCGAGTAATCCAAAGAAAACAATCCTAGTTTGTCCAATCTTTCATAATACACACAAAATGCTGGATGAATTCAGCAAGTCCTGCCATGGAAAGGAATAAAGAGTCAGCGTTTTGGGCCAAGACCCGTTATCGCATATATGATTTGTCCCGTCTCTCTTCAGGACTAATACTTTCCAACCCAAGAAATGTCTTATGAACCTCTTTGGAATCACTTCCAAAGCCTTGACATCCTTCCTATAGTGTGGTGACCAGAGTTGCAAACATGACTCCCAAGTGTGGCCTAAATGAAACTTCATACCATTACAACATGACTTCCCATTTTTCATATGCATTGTCCTTAACAATGAATGCAAACTTGCCATACACCACCTTTACCACCGCACCGAAGCCACTTTCAGGGAGCTGTGGACTTCCAAGACTCCTCAACATCAATCCTTAAGGGAATTGCTTTTTGTAATTGACCTCTCAAAGTGCAACTCCTCACATTGATTTAGGTGAAGAAGAATGTTAGAGGGAGGAATGCAGATAGAAAAGATCTCATCTCCAATTATCTTTGGGGCTTGATAGCTGGTGAGTGCAACAGCAAATTCACGTGAAGAGTATTCCTACATAAGTGTCTTCTGCTTCTCAGATCTGTAGTGGAAGCAAGTTATCATTGATGCTGAGGAGCTGCTTAAGCAGACGAGATAATTGAAATGCGGTTACTGATATAATATACGTAAAGCATTTTCTTGTCAAACTATTTAAATGTGATGTTTGGTTGCTGTATGTAATCTGATAGCTTCCTTGAACATGAAGTTGATTAATATGCTTGAGTGAAGCCATCTATGCACTTGGAAACAACTGATATTTGTTCTGACCATATCAAACCAAATATATGAAAAGCTTCATCTCTGTTTATATTATTTACCTGACTAGAACAGTTCAAATACCCTGAGGAGAGGAACCCTTCCATTTTGCTGAGCTTTAGTTTAAAATGTTGACAGAATGGTAGTTAAAACCCTACTTCAGGGAGCAAGTCAAAGCCACTGGGAAAAGATAGAAGAGATTTACTGACAGCGCTTCAAGGATGAAAATCTGTTTGGAAATAAAAATTGGCCCTTTTCAGAACAGCAGACAAAGGTGAGCTCTATTAAAGTTTTTCTTTTGTATTAATGTGGAATAGCTGTTCCTCCTGGGTAGAAAGTTAGTAAAGGCATATATTTAAGATATGTGGGTGGAAGTTAGGAACAGGAAGGGGGTCAATAACTCCACTGGGTGTTTTTTTATAGACCACCCAATAGTAACAGGGACATCGAAGAGCAGATAGGGAGACAGATTCTGGAAAGATGTAATAATAACAGGGTTGTTGGCGTGGGAGATTTTAATTTCCCAAATAATTGATTGGCATCTTCTGAGAGCAAGGGGTTTAGATGGGGAGGAGTTCATTAGGTGTGTTCAGAAAGGTTTCCTAACACAATATGCAGATAAGCCTACAAGAGGAGAGGCTGTGCTTGATCTGGTATTGGGAAATGAACCTGATCAGATGTCAGATCTCTCAGTGGGAGAGCATTTTGGAGATCGTGATCACAATTCTATCTCCTTTACCATAGCGTTGGAGAAGGATAGGATCAGACAAGTTAGGAAAACGGTTAATTGGAGTAAGGGGAAATATGAAGCTATCAGGCAGGAATTTGGAAGAATAAATTGGGGACAGATGTTCTCTGGGAAGTATACTGTAGATATGTGGCAAATGTTGAGGGGATATTTGCGTGGCATTCTGCATAGGTACATTCCAATGAGATGGAAAGGATGGTAGGGTACAGGAACCGTGGTGTACAAAAGCTGTTGAAAATCTAGTCGAAGAAAAGAAAAGCTTACAAAAGGTTCAAAAAACTAGGTATTGATAGAGATCTAGAAGATTATAAGGCTAACAGGAAGGAGCTTAAGAATGAAATTAGGAGAGACAGAAGGGGCTATGAGAAGGCCCTGGCAAGCAGGATTAAGGAAAATCCCGAGGCATTCTACAGTACGTGAACAGCAAGGGGATAAGATGTCAGATAATAGGACCAATCAAATGTGACGATGAAAAAGAGTGTATGGAACTGGAGGAGATAGCAAAGGTACTTAAGGAGTACTTTGCTTCAGTATTCACTATGGGAAAGGATCTTGGCAGTTGTAGGGAAGACTTAGAGCAGACTGAAAAACTTGAGCATATAAACATTAAGAAAGAGGATATGCTGGAGCTTTTGAATAAGTCACCGGGACCAGACAAGATGTACCCCAGGCTACAGTGGGAGGTGAGGGAGGAGATTGACGAGCCTCTGGTAATGATCTTTCCATCATCAATGGGGACAGGAGAGGTTCCGAAGTATTGGGGGGTTGCAGATGTTGTTCCCTTATTCAAGAAAAAGAGTAGAGATAGCCCAGGAATTATCGATCAGTGATGAAGATCCTGAGAGACAGGATTTATCAACATTTGGAGAAGCATAGTATGATTAGGAATAGTCAGCATGGCTTTGTCAAAGGCAGGTTGTGCCTTAGGAGCTTGGTTGAATTTTTTGAAGATGTGACATTGATGAAGGTAGAGTAGTAGATCTAGTGTATATGGATATCAGTAAGGCATTTGATAAGGTACCCCATGCAAAGCTTACTGAGAAAGTAAGGAGGCATGGGATCCAAGGGGATACTGCTTTGTGGATTCAGAACTGACTTGCCCACAGAAGGCAAAGAGTGGTTGTAGACGTGTCATATTCTGCATGGAGGTCAGTGACCAGTGGTGTGTCTCGAGGATCTGTTCTGGGGCCCCTACTCTTTGTGATATTTATAAATGACCTGAATGAAGAAGTGGAGGGATGGGTTAGTAAATTTGCTGATGACACAAAAGTTGGGGGTGTTGTGGATAGTGTGGAGGGAGGGCTGTCAGAGGTTACAGAGGGACATTGATAGGATGCAAAACTGGGCTGAGAATTGGCAGATGGAGTTCAACCCAGATAAGTGTGAGGTGATTCATTTTGGTCAGGAATGATGACAGAATATAGTATTCATGGTAAGACTCTTGACAGTGTGGAGGATCAGAGGAATGTTGGGGCCCAAGTCCGTAGGGCACTCAAAGCTGCTGCACAGGTTGATTGTGTGGTTAACTTTTCTTGGATAAGAGGTCCGAAAGTGTTCACAATGCTCCAAATGCGGCCTGATCAATGCCCCATAACGCTCAGCATTACATTCTTGTTCCTAAATTCTAATCCTGAAAATGAAAGATTATATTGCATTGGCCTTCATCAACCGTGGGATTGAGTATAAGAGCTTAGAGGTAATGTTACAGCTACCCTGGTCAGACCCCACTTGGTGTACTGTGCTCATTTCTGGTTACCTCACTACAGGAAGAATGTGGAAACTATAGAAAGGGTATTGAGATTTACAAGAATGTTCCCTGGTTTGGGGAGCATGCTTTATGAGAATCGGTTGAGTGAACTTGGCCTTTTCTCCTTGCAGCGACAGAGGATGAGAGGTGACCTGATAGAATTGTATAAGATGATGAGAGGCATTGATCATGTGGATAGTCAGAGGCTTTTTCCCAGGGTTGAAATGGCTAACATGAGAGGGCACAGTTTTAAGGTGCTTGGAAGTAGGTACAAAGATTTCAGGGGTAAGTTTTTTTTTTACACAGAGTGTGGTTAGTGCGTGGAATGGGCTGCCGGTGATGGTGGTGGAGGCAGAAACAATAGGGTCTTTTAAGAGACTCCTGGATAGGTACATGGAGCTTAGAAAAATAGAGGGCTGTAGGTAACCCGAGATAATTTCTAAAGTAAGTACATGTTCGTCTCAGCATTGTGGGCCAAAGGGTCTGTATTGTGCTGTAGGTTTTTCTATGTTTCTAAGATTATAAAAGGAGAAAGGACAAAGGGGAGGGTCAGATTCTACACAGAGAATAAGACCGTGAGGCATAGGAGCAGAATTAAGACATACGGCCCATCGAGTTTGCTCTGACATTCCATCATGGCTAATTTATTATCCCAACTCAACCACATTCTCCTGCCTTTTCCTTGTAAATAATCAAGAAGTTATCAAGCTCCACTTTAAATATACTCAATGTCTTGGCCTCCAGAGTCATCCATGACAATGAATTCCTTCGGTTCGCTACCCTCTGGCAAAAGATATTGCTACTCATCTGTTCTAAATGGATTTCCCCCTATTCTGAGGATGTGCCTTTTGGCCCTAGACTCACCCACTATAGAAAATATCTTCCCCATACCCTGTCTGTCTAAGCCTTTCAAAATTCAATTGGTTTCAATGTGATTTCCCACCCTTCTCCCCGCCACCACCTTCTTCTTAACTCAAGCAGAGCCATCAAACACTTCTTATACATTAATATTTTCAATCCTGAAAGCATTATGAAACTCCTCCAACGCTAACACAACTTTTCTTGGATAAAAGGTCCAAAAGTCTTCACAATGCTCCAAATGTGACCTGATCAATGCCCTATAATGTCTCAACATTACATTCTTGTTCCTAAATTCTAATCCTGAAAATGAAAGATAATATTGCATTTGCCATCTTTATTTGATTCAAACTGCAAATTAACCTTTAGAGATTCATACACATGTACTCCCAAATCACTTACCACCTCTGATTTTTGAATTTACTCCGTTTAGAAAATAGTCTCCTTCTTTATTTCTTCTTCCAAAGTGCATGACCGTACACTTCCCTACACTATATTCCATCTGTTACTTCTTTACCTATTCTCCCAATTTGTCCTTCTGCAAACTCTCTGCTTCCTCAATATCATCTGCCCCTCTCCCTACCTTCGTATTATCCACACAAACTTGACAGCAAGGCCTAAATTCTGTCATCAAAATGGTTGATATATAATGTGAAAAGAAGCAATCCCAATACCGACCCCAGTAGAACACCACTAATCATAGGCAGCCAATCAGACTAGGCATCCTTTATTCCCGCTCTTTGTTTCTTGCCAGTCCACCAATCTTCTATCCATGTTAGTATCTTTCCTGTTATACCATGGGCTCTTGTTAAGCAGCCTCATGTGCGACACCTTGTCAAAGGCCTTTTGAAAATCCAAGTAAACAACATCCAATGACAAATAAACTCTGCTTGGGCTTCCAGCCAGGTACAGGTATCAATCATAACCGATGTTTTGATGACCAACTCTGCCACCTTCATCAGGGATGATGCTAGGGCATGTGTAGTCTGTTGGTACTTATACCCCCGTTGTCTGTCCCTTCTGATTAGTTAGTCCTCATCCAATCAGGTTTCCGCTGTCCCACCTTGTTTATAATTGAGTTCCAGTTGTTACTTAGAGTGAGATCTTCGTCTTTGTTAAATTCTTTTCACTTAGTTTTATTTCAATGGCTTCCTTCTACAGGAAAAGAATTTTAACAAAGACAAAGATCTCACTGTAGGTAAGAATTAGATTTCCATTGTATATTGGTTTTTAAAAGCTTCCCTATCTTCTAACTTCCAACTAATTTTTGCTATATTATGTGTCTTCACTTTTGCTTTTATGCTGTCTTTAACTTCTTTTGTCAGCCATGAATGCCTTATCCTCCTTTTAGAATACTTCTTCATTTTTGAGATGTATCTATCTTGCATCTTCATAATTGCCACCAGAAACTCCAGCCATTACTGCTCTGCCAACATCCCTGCTAGTATCCCTTTCCAATCAACTTTGGTCAGCCCATCTTTCATGCCTCTGTAATTTGCTTTACTCCATTGTAATACTGATCCATCTTACTTTATCTTCTCCCTCTCAAAGTGCAGGGTAAATTCTTTCATATTATGATCACAGTTTCTAAGGGTTCCTTTCCCTTAAGTTCCTAAATTAAATCTGGTTCATCACACAACATCCAATACAGAATTGCCTTACCACTAGTGGGCTCATCCGCAAGCTGCTCTAAGAGTCGTCTTGTAGACATTCTACAAATTCCCTTGCAGGATCCAGCACCAACCTGATTTTCTCAATCTACTTGCATATTGAAATTCCTCTTGTAAAATTGTAAAATTGTCATCATTACATGCCTTTTCTATCTCCAATTGTAATTTATATCCCACATCCTGGCTACTGTTTGGAGGCCTATATATAACTCCCATCAGGGTCTTTTTCCCCTTTCAGTTTCTTAACTCCACTGACAAGGATTCTACATTTTTGAATTGTATGTCACCTCTTCCTATGGATTTGATTTCATTTTCTTTCCAACAGAACCACCGACCCCCTCTGCCTACCTGCATGTCCTTTCAATAAAATGTGTATCCTTGGATGTTAAGCTCCCAACTATGATCTTCTTTCTGCATGACTTAGTACAGTAACACCTGCCAATCATCATATCTGCCAATCTCTAATGGTGCTACAAGATCATTTGCCTTATTCAGTATACTGAGTGCATTCAAATTTAATACCTTCCATCCTGTGTTTGTCATCCTTTTCAATTTTGCCTTCATGTTACATTTCAGCTCACCTGCTAATTGCAATTATGCCATACCATCTGCCTCACAGTCTCACTATAGAATGAACCTACTTGTATGGCAACTGCCCCATCCTCAGCCCTATCACTCTGGTTTCCATCCTCCTGCCAAATTAGTTTAAACCCTCCCAACAGCTCTAACAAACCTTCCAGCAAGGATATTGGTCTCCCTCAGGTTCAAGTGCAATCTATCCTATTTGTCATCATTTCCTCAGTGGAGATCCCCCTGTACCATTTCCTCAGCCACTCATTCCTCTGTACTGTCATCCTATTCCTGTACTGACCAGCACATACTGGAAGTAATCCAGAGATTGCTACTTTGGAGGTCCTGTTCTTCAGCCTGTTCCCCAACTCCCTATAATAACTGCGCAGGACCTCTAATTCCCTTCCTTCCTATGTCATTAATGCCAGTGTGCACATTGACCTCTGGCTGCTCACCTTCTCCCTTGAGAATTTTCTGCAGCCGGACTAAGACATCCTGGACCCTAGGACCTGAGAGGCAACACACCATCCTGGTGTCTTTTTCGCAGCTACAGAATCTCCTGTCCATCCTTTTAACATTCAAGTTACCTATCACCACAGCTTTGCCTGACTTTACCCTTCCCTGCGGAGCCTCAGAGATGGATACAATGCCACTGGCCTGGCTGCTGGTGCACTACCCTGAAAGATCAACCCCCAGCAGTATTCAAAGGAGTATACTTGCTGCTGTGGGGAATGTCCACAGGGAACCCTATACACCTTTCTGGTTGTCACCCATCTGCTATTTTGAAACCTGCACTCTGGATGTAACCACCTCAGTAAAAGTCTTGTCGATGAGGGTTACAGCCTCCTGGATGGTCCTGAGTGCATCCAGCTCCAGCTCCAGTTCCTTGACCTTGTCAGTCAGGAGCAACAGGTGGATGCATTTCCTGTGGTGTAGTTGTCAGGGAGATCGTCAGGTACCTTGAAATCCCACATCTCACAGGAGGAGAATAAATACATTTAAAAACAGTTGATAGAAGAGAAAGAATAATATACGACTGAGGAAGGGGGAAGGGAATAAATAGAGAGCTATCAGAAATTGGGCGCGGTCATTGACGGATTAAACAGCCTGTAAAATATTGCAGTTAGGTTGCTTGAAAATTAACAGCAGAAAGTAACTTTTTCCACAATAAATTGTTTGCAGCTGTTCTGTAGTGAAAGTTGTTTTGTAATAAGATCGTGCAGTGAGAAACTCCTTGCCAGTTGCTCTTGGCCTGGTTTAACAGCACTCTTCTGTGCTCCTCACACACTTCAGCACACAACATCTACATTGTTGAAACTGTGGCTATTTGCTAGCTTGTAGGCAGTTAGCCAAAATGGCTTTAAGGAATCAGAGGTTAAAGCAACATTGTTCAAACATTGACTGCATTAGTAGTGAAATTCATCTTGGGAGATAATACCCAGTAGCAACACATAACTCTGTTTTTGTGTGGGAACAAGGGTCATACTGAGGACTTCTATTTCCGGTCCCAGAACTGCCTTTATTAATATAAAATTGGTGGAATTGTATTTTCTTTATTGATGTTAAACAGAATTATTAAATCAGCAATTACCTGCTCACCATTTTCCAGTTACCTTACATTTTTTAAAGGGAAGTCACGATTGCGTGCATTTGGCCAATATCACTCTAAAAAACCTTTCCTATCCATTTACTGTCAACCTATCACAAAAATACCTAAATTAAGCAAATCATTGCATGAATCTTAATTAATTCAAAACTCTCACTTTATTGTCTCCAGAATAAATTATGTTGACCCTGGGACAATATAGGTCATGAATACTATTGTTCCTTTTGTACCAATACTCACACAGACCAACACTAAAACAGGGATCTCCTATTGGCCAAATGATTGATCCTCCTTTTCTCTACCACTGGCATGGGATTGCAGGTGTGTGAAAGTCTTTCTTGTGATAACTAATCTCTGGAGTTCTTGGTGCCCTACATCTCAAGCCCCTCATTCCTTATGAATTCAAACTGTTGTGGTTTGATTTTTCATTGGCTCCAGCCTATTCAGCTTTTTGGCTCTGGTTCAAGCCAACATTAGTTCCTTGCTCTTTTCCTAAGTAAGAGCTCCAGTCTAAGGCAGAATCACTTTATTGCTATTCTCATAAATAACGATTTATCTATCATGTTTACTTTTTTTTTGTCATCCCTGAATCACACTAGTTTAGCCAGATCAGGCAGTTGCTGGGCTCAGGTTACAGTCACAAACTGCCTTATTCATAAACCTGAATTTTATATTTTACCAAAGAACATCTCATAAACAACTTCTTATTTGAAAATGATCTCTACTTTAGCAGATTCTCAGTAGGGGGCTCATTGTGCCTACTTTTAATTGCTTTGATCCAGCTAGCCCTGAGCAAAAATAGTTCACAAAATGGAGGTTACAGAACAGTGTCACAAAATGGCTGCCTCCATTCTTTCATGGCAAGAGCAAAGCCACTTGTTTTGTCTACTTCCACTGTCCTTGACTTGTTCAAGTTTGATGGTTTCTTCCATGGTTTAATATCTTCACAGTCAATAGTACAAATGTATTTTAAATTTTGTAATTATACCTGCCTCTACTACTTCCTCTGCCAGCTTGTTCCATATATCCACCACCTTCAGTGTGTAAAACTTTCAACTCAAATCCCCTTTGTCTCTTTCTCCTCTCACTTTAAACCTACAGCCCCCAGATTTATACTTCCCTACCCTGGGAAAAAGACTGTGACAATCCACCTTATCTATGTGCCTTGTGATTTTATAAACATCTGTATGTGATTGTATGGTGATGAGAATTCCATGTATAATCTCATCAAAGTCTTGCACAGCTATAAAAAATCCTTTCCCAACTCCTGTACTCAGTTCCCTATCTTATAAAGGCAAGCTTGCCATACACCATCTTCATCACTTCATCTACTAATGTCACCTCTTTCAGAAACTACTTGCTTGATTCTCTGAGCCTGCCTGTTCTACAACATACTACAGGATGCTGTCATTCACGGTATATATCCTGTCTGGTATAACTTCTCGAAACATGTCTGAGTTAACTTCCATCTGCTATACCTTGGCCCACTTCCTCAGTTAATCTAGATCCTGTTGCAGTCTCAGACAACCTCCTTCCCTGTCAACTGCTACATAATTTTGAAGTTGTCCACAAATTTACTAATTGTGCCACCTACATTCTCATCCAAAACATTAAAGCAAATGACAAATAACAGCGAATCCAGCACTGATTTCTACAACACACTACCATTCACATGCTCCAACCTGAAAATCAAGCCTCAAATCTGAAAAGCAATCTTACACTACCACCCTCTGCTTCTTATCTTGAAGCTAATGTTGTATCCAGTTGGCTAGCTCTCCCTGAATTCCATGTGATCTAACTTCCCGGCCTACGTTATTAAAGACCTTGCTAAAGTCCACATAGATAACATCTACTGCCCTTCTCTTGCCATTTGCTTGGCCACTCTTCAAAAAAAGATTGTCCCCTTAAATGGCCATGCAAGCCAATCAATGTAAATATGTCATTTACTGTTATATAATACATGTGGACAATGTTCCAGTGATAGCAAAATAATGTCACTTCTCCTTGTAGAATGTGTCAGTAGCAGCCACTTCAGACAATCTAAACAACACAACCTTGCTTTATGTCTCAACTCAGAGAAATGCCACTGGAAATCTTGCAGGTTACGCTCAATGTTCATTGAAAATTTCCTCTGAGTATTGAGTAGCCAGCAACCATTTTCACTGATGTAAATATTCCAAGTAGGGAAGGGTCAACAATCAATCTCCTATTGGAAAAAATAGCTGGGTAAGTGAATAAGTATTATTGGGAGAGCATTTTGGGGTCAGTGACCATAATTCTATTAGTTCCAAAATAATTATGAAAAAAAGGTGGGACTGATC
Organism: Mobula birostris; assembly: GCF_030028105.1. Taxonomy (NCBI): domain Eukaryota; kingdom Metazoa; phylum Chordata; class Chondrichthyes; order Myliobatiformes; family Myliobatidae; genus Mobula; species Mobula birostris. Next base: position 74,374,044 of record NC_092379.1, read on the forward strand.
CATGAGTTCAAGACCAAAAATGGGATAAGGTTAATTTTGATGGCATTACAGTCATAGACAACTACAGCACAAAAGCTAGCCCTTTGGCCCATCTAGTCCATGCTGAAGCTTTTTAAACTGCCTACTCCATAGCGCTCCACATCCCTACTATCCATGTACCGATCTAAACTTATCTTAATGTTGAAATAGAGCTTGCACGGACCACGTGCTAACAGCACATTTCACACTCTCACGGCCCTCTGAATGATGAAGTTTCCCCTAATGTTCTACTTAAACTTCTCATCTTTCACCCTTAACCCATAACCTCTGGTTGTCGTCCCACCCAACCTCAGTGGAAAAAAACCTGCTTACATTTACCCTAACCCTCATAACTTTGTTCACCTATTCAGCAGAAATTCACAAAGATTGACAGTGAGATGCTGGTTGCTAGTAAAAAGACATGTGACACGCAGAGGGCTTTAAAAATGAGATGGAGAGAGTTCAGTGCCAGCATGTTCCCGATAGAGTGAACGGTAAGACTGACAGCAAGGGGAACTCTCAGCAAGGGATGTTGAGACTCTTGTAAGGAAAAAGAAAGAAGAATATAAAGGATGTGTAGCTACTTCAAGAGGAATCGGGATGAAAAAATATGGAGATACCTTTGGAAGACAAGGTAAATGATAATCCTAGGAGATTATATAAGTGTATTAAGAGAGAATGGATAACCTAGGAGAGAATGGGTCATTTAAGAATTACGGTGACTGCCTTTGTGTGGAGCCACAGAAGATGAGTGAGGTCTTAAATTAATCAATTTAGTCAGTATTTACTGTGGAGAAGATTGTGGAAGCTAGGAAGTTCAGGGAAGAGGGGTGATGTTCTGAAAATACCCATGTTACAAAAGGAGAGATGTTTTGAAGTACATCTTGAACTACTCCAAATCCTGACAGATTTGGTTGTTTGCTTACCACTTAATTTGTAGTTCCAAAATGATGAACAACATAAACTCCCAGAATCCTTTTCTGACCAGAGCATTGAATTAGTGCTCATACCTCACTTACGTCTTTTTGGTCTTCTTCACAATTCCAGGTAGAAGTTACCACTGCTCTGTGATTTGAATTCCTGAAGTTTGAGGAGCTTTTTGACAGCTTCTTGTCAAATATCATCTCCATTAACAGTTCTACACCCACTTTTGCTGGTTAATCTATCCACCCACTCTGCGAAAACTATATGGAACTTTTATTTAATAATGTCCTTTTTGACAATTACACTTAAAATGAAATGTTTAATGTAAGATTTCACAATTTAAAAAGCAATGGCATACTTAACAAAAATACAGAGGTAAAATATTGGAGATACAGTTTGTACAATCTCTCAGTTCACTTTCTCAGAAATAAAACCAGGGTACAATCTCTGGGCTAAACAACATTAAGCTAAATTAAATCTTCTTTTGCTTACTTAGCATTAGTAAAACTCTGTAGCCTGCAGTGCATATCTTGTTCTCTTAACAACAAGCCTCTTCTTATTTGCAAGGTTTTTAATACCTAAACTGATATATTCTGCAGACTGCATATTGAGTACATTTACTCATATAATAATTTACAATAATCTGCTATTTAATTACTAGAGAATCCCTGATGATTCAGCTTCAAGTTTACCTGCTAATGTTTGCAGAGCACTCTTCCTGTTCACAGGGACACAGTTTTCCCATGCACCCTATCCAGTTACCAACACCCTGCTTCATTTGTTCTCTTTCCATATACCAGGGTCCGATTTTCCATGATCCTTTCTATTCACTGGGGCTCCAGTTACCATGTTCTCTTTCCACTCACTAGGGAAGCTGAATTCTGCGCTCACCTTCAATTCCCCTGGTTTATTGGAAAGTTTATTTTCATCCCATGTAACATCTAAGAGTTAAAAGAAATTACATTCAGTAACCATCTGGAAGATCCACCATTCCAGCATCACCAAAGTCTCAAGTCAGCGTAGAAATGGAACCTTTGGCCCACTACATCCATGCTGATCTTTTTGCCCATCAACACTAATACCATTTGGCTGCATTGGAGCCTTATCCATCTATGCCTTGTTTATCCAAATATACTTGCTTAAGTATAACAATTACATCTGATACATTGTGGGTGCTTGTATTATTCTGCTGAACACTGTAGGCATGTTGTATCGGCGCAGGAATATGTGGGGACATTTGTGGGCTGTCCCCAGCACACCCCTGAGTTGTATTGGCTGTTAGCACAAACAACACATTTAGCTGTTTCAATGTACATCTGAAAAGTAAATAAATCTGAATCTAAACTTTAATGAACATGTCACAATGGGATTAGAAATCACAATGACTTTCTATTTCACATACAGACCACTATCAATAGATACATATTCTATTTTTATTTTTATTTCCATTCTATTATTTGTGATACAGTAATAGGAACAAAATAATTTATGTGGTTAATCAATTCTTTTCCTAGTTATAAATAACTTGTAATCTCCCTCTATAATATTATTTTATATGCCAATAAGTTGGTATCCAAAACAGAGCTGCTTTTTTTATTTTGTGAGAGAGCTTTACTATAGACAGCAGTTAGGCTATGTTTGATCTTGCCCTTACTTTTATTGGTTTCACTTATTCACTGAGTTTTATTGTTAAAAGGGCAAGATGTAGCAGATTTGTGATGCTAAGTAAATAATGGATGGCTTCATACAACGTGCTACTACCGTTGAGGCAATAGTCCAAGCATTGTTCTGCTACAGCAGAATTAATATGCAGCACTATTTAGAAACCATTCATTTTATGGCACCTAAGTGGGACCAGTCTCTGTGGAACTGCAGTTTGCCAATGATACTTGTCTTTGTGCATCACAGAGTAAGCATGACCGGATAGGGAAATGGAAGGTTATGGGCATTGTGTCGGTAGAAGGGATTAGTTTAGTTGTCCATTTGATTAGTAATTTAATTGATTTGGTACAATCTTGTGGCTGAAGGGCCTGTTCCCATGTTGTACTGTTCTATGTTCTAATTTATAGCTGACAGAGGAAGAGAAAGAATAACAAGTCTCAAACTTGCTACACAACCCATGGTCAATTGGGTAGTGTTGACCCCTGCCCTCTTATGTGCTTCCGGGACTTATGAGGGACCTCAAGGCACTGGAGAGAAGGTTACCTCCGGAAAATCCACCATTTCAACTGGAAGGATAAGTGAATCAACATCCATGACCCCAGCAATGAGGCCCTCGTTATACTCGGCCTGTAACGATGAGCAAGCCACATTGTTCACATGCCCTGCATTCAACACACATTATTCTGGGCACAAACTCATGGAGCTGAAGAAGCCTGATACCAGATCCCTGGATTTATTTATAGGATGGTGAATTCAGAGCCTACAGACTCTGTGTCTCTGTACTTCATGTTCTTATTTTTGTTAAGAAGGTCTTTTTTAAGTGTGAATTTGTATTAACATTAAATCAGATATGACTGACAAGGAAGCACATGCATAAACACAAGTTCTATAAAATATGGTTTTCACAGAGTAGGTGGACAGTTGGATAGATTAACCGGTAGTGGTGGGTGTAAACCTGTTAATGGAGGTGATTATTTAAAGTGAATTTGCCTAGAATCTCCAAAACCTTTGGATGATCAAAGCATAGACCCCTGAAATCTTACACCCAGCAATTGTGAGGAAAGGCAGGGTCCCAACACAACTCTAGCAGGAGAACTGAACCTACGCTCTGCCTTTCAGGCAGTGGTCCAAAATTCTGTGTGCTTTTCTGCTTGTCACTTTGTAAAAACTAATTAAGTTATATTCTTATCAAAGTGTTGCAGAGTGACAATCAATAATGTGTTGTAACAAGAGCAAAGTTACCGGAGAGACACTGAAGTTTGTGGATACGGAAGTGTTTTATTCAACAAAAATGTGAAGCAGGTATCATACTGAGGCACTCTTGGAGGAAGAGACCTGCCCGATCCAATATTACATGACATTTTATATGCTGAAGATCAAAGGTAACAGCAGGACAACTCAATAGTTACAATGTATGCACAATGCTTCCTTTGAATATTCAATCCCTCCTTTGCACCCACACTCCAGACACCCAAAATGAATGTTAATCAGCATTGTTTGGTTTTCAATCAGCTGGCGTTCACAGCTCCAGGGAATTTGTTTAGGGATGCATTTTAAATTTAATCTACAATCCATGTTCATGTCTGAAGAATGGCTGCGGTTAAACTTCATATTCTTATATGCCCTAACTCCAGAATATTGTTGTGACAAATGCTTGTCAGGATCTTGACAACTAGTCTCTCAGACCCTCTCATCGGTGTACAGGAGGGATTGGGGTGGTCTCCATTTGAATGATGGCAATTCCCTATCTCGGTGGCAAACCCTTCAGGACTGTTCAGCTGATTACTGGCCCAATGTGTGTCATTTCTTTTCTTGCTCGGTCTGCCACACCATTGCAATTGTGGAAACTGATGTTGCTGCTGTAACTCAGATGCCATCCCATCTATTTTCCCCAAATGTTTTGCTATGCGACTAATCATCTGCCTTCAGCACGCAGCCTTCATTACAGAGTACAGATACTGTTATACTTTAATATGGTGTTCACGGCTTTCTTTCGCGCTCTCTCGGTGAACTCTACTTTCATGTTTGCTGTGGGTCTGTGTCCATCAGCTCTGGTCGGATCTCATGCAGCCGGCTGGTGTTCTTCACTTGGTTCTCTGCAATTAAATGACACTGTTACTGGGAACACTTGATCTCTTGCTCCATCTGTGAGGATGACAAGAAGGTGAGTCATTCGGTTTAACCTGTATCCATTGTTTCCACTGGCTGCCTCGCAGGAACTGCTCACCAACACATGGTCATTCATCCAGAGCACCGCCTGTGGTTCCATCCACCTGGGAGTGAAACCGGCTCCCTTACCATGACTTGGTCACATGGCTGTGGGAGGACTATCTTCTCTCTCTCTGGCTCTCTCCGATCTGCAATATATCACTGCTATTTGCTCGAGCCCTCAATGTGTTACCATAGTTACAGTGGTCCTTCACTTCTCCATGTAATCCTACTAATTTGGTGTTTGTACTTTCTTTCACTGTTCTCCTCACACTGGTGTCTGCCCACTTGTTCCCTTTCTGCTCCTTACTGTCCCCTTTCTGGTGAGTCTTTACTTTCATCTCAGCTCCCTCCTCAGGCAGCTGCACTACTAACAACTCCTGGCTGTTCTTGGCCCAACCCTTGGGACCTCCTGACATGATTTCCTCACATCACCCTGTCTCTCCTCCATGCTTGAGGCTGCTGTCTCTCTGTGCGCCATGTTAGCTGCTTTGCAGGTCATACATGTTCCCTGTCCCTGTCTTGTCCATGTTATTTCTCCTTTTCCTGAGTCTATCATTGCTCCTGCCTTGCTCAGTGTGTCTACCCCCAGGACAGAATCTTCATTGTTTGGGCACACCCAAAAATCTACAGGAATCTGCACTCCCTCAATCTCGGGTACGTGGGGCTGACTTCTCTCTGCCCTCATTGTTTCATCTCCTGCACTGGTAATGTAAATCAGCTCTCCAGTCATGGGCAAAGGTAGATCAGATATCGATACTGATGACCCTGTGTCCACTAACATTTCACATTGCTGGCCCTCAAATAAACCTCTTGTGTACCTCCGTGGATGACCATCCGAGGCTGCTGTCAGCCATTTGGCTAACTTCACCAGCTCTATAATCTGGTCAGCAGTCAAAATCAGAAAGAGAGGGCGCTGCTGGATTCTGCCTGCTTTGGTGAGTGATTTTCACACTTAACCCTCTTTTCAGGACACTAGTTCCAATCATGGCCTGAGAAGCTGCAGCTTGAACAAATTATCTCCTTTACTCTCCCACTTCAATTCCGGCAGCTCCTTGCTACATGCCCCAGATACCGGCACACATAGCAAGTCCTCTGTGACATCACAGCAGCTACATTCACTACAGCCACTGTACGACTTCTCTTTCCCCTCCTCTGGTCTATCTTACTGGCCCAGGATACTATTCCAGAGTAGGTCTATCCCACCGCTATCCCCAAATCTAAAACTTCCTGGTGGGTTGAGGTCAGGCCCTCCTTCAGTATCTTCAGGAAGACTGAATCATCCCTCCCTGGATTATCCAACTCTGAATACTCATACACTTGATATTTACATTCTGCACCATTCATGGCTGGCTCATCATCTCTCTGAACCACTGACATTATTGTTTCCCAGTTACTTTCACCTCCCCCCAGTCACTGCCTCACCTCCTATCTCCTTTTGATATTTTCCAACACTATGAACCTAACTGTTCAATTAATAAATATTGGAAAAGCTCTGGAGGCTTATTCCACACCAGCCAGAAATTTGGAGTGATGTCAAGTTGAACAACACTTGCATAGGTCTCTTTCCCGGTACTAGAACAGTTTGTTTTCCTGTTTCCTCTAAAAAAAAGTCCTACTCCCTTTGTATTTTTCTGAACCTCATCTCACAACGACGGACCAGTACAATTGGCAATGCAGTGGTTGTGGTATCAGTTGTTGACTACACCAAGGGGTAAGGTATATGCAGAAGATCTTGAGGCTCCCAAGCAACAGAGATTGAGTTACCTGTCGTACGTGCTAACCCATGATCTCATTTCTGATTTGCGTCCATGTCAGTATTATCATTACATTCACAGTGAAGTTGTACTTGGGTTCTAAGTCCTTTCTTTCTAAAGCAGCACCCCAAAAAGCACAGGACTTCTTAACATTATCCTAATTCTCCCATCATTTCCCCATATTACCATTATTCAATCATGATTATCAACAACCATCGGCCTCATTTCCTCTACAAAATCCCGTATCAATTCTTCATAAATTCGGTACGGCACAGTAGTGTGGTGGTTAGCACAACACTTTACAGTACCAGTGACCTGGGTTCAATTCTCGCTGCTGCCAGTGTGGGTTTGTACATTCTCCCCATGACCACGTGGGTTTCCTCTGGATGCCCTGGCTTTCTCCCACTGTCCAAAGATATACCGGTTGGTAGTGCAAATTGTTCTGTGATTAGGCTAGGATTAAGTTGGGGGATTGCTGGGTGCAGTGGTTCGAAGGGCCAGAAGGCCCTAGTCTCCACTGATTTTGAATAATAATAAAAAAATCGTACTACCATTTCACCTTCCTCATCCACATAATCTACTGCCGTGGCATCCGATGAAATTGAATGAATATTGTGAATAGTCTATCCATTGCCAACCTAATCTTCATACCTTGTATCTGTTCAAATGAATATTCAACAGACTTTATTGTAGGACACGTAACCTTCAATAGAGCTGTCAACTATCATGAGGCCACTCAGCAGTTGTATTCCAACACCAATTATTTCAAACACAGAAGATTCAAAGCACATTTATTATCAAAGATTGTATAAATTATACACTTCGAAATTTGTCTGCTTATAGACAGTCACAATGCAAGAAACTTGTCTAACCCAATTTTAAAAAAACACTGCACAGACAGAGAGAGAGAAAAACACACTGTGCAAACAATAGAAGGGAGCCAACAGCATCCCGATCCAGACTGAGTCCCAGATCCGCTCCTGGAGCAGCCCGAGTAGGCCCACGTCAAGCCTCAGTCCCTGGTTTTCACACCAGTGGGGCAGAAATGCACAGCGGGCAGAAATGCACAGCAGCCAGATCACAGTCTTGGCGCTGCGGAGAAAGGAATGAACATTCACGGGAGAGCGAGCAAAATCAGCCGGACGGTTATCTTTTCTTCACATCTTCTGCCAGCCTGTTGTCGCCAGTACATTCTCCACTACACAATGGTGTGCTGGGGCAATGGTATCAACATGGGTGATGCCCACAGGCTAAATAATCTGATTAGAAAGGCTGGCTCTGTTACAGGAGTCAAACTGGACACACTGGAGGCTGTGGTAGAACAAAGGACCCTACAGAAAATCCTGGCAATTTTGGACAATGTTTCTCACCCTCTGCATGCCATCTTGGCTGAACAGAGGAACATTGTTAGTAGATTAAAACAACTGTGCTGTTCCAAAGAGCTCATTCTTACCCTTGGATTTTAAGCTCTATAATTAGTCAGTCTCTAGTTGGGGAAGTGATGACCTACTTCTGTTAGACTGTTTGAGGTAACTTTTTTATTCTTTCCTAGTTCACGCTAACATTTGTATATCTGTGCACTTGTAATGCTACTGTGACACTAATCTCCTTTGGGATCAATGAAGTATCTATCTACCTCTGTACTCAACACTTGGGCTCCCAGTCTACCTGTGCCGTCGTTCACATTGTCCAAGCACCGAGTAGTTCCACGTTCTAGGACCTTGATCCCAGCGCCCCGATATGCCTGGGTTGCCCTGCCTGAAGCCATCTCGAACGCACCAGATCAGCTCAGCACTTGGAGTGATCCAGCCTCATATCGGGGGTAGGTGGAGGGGCATTGAAACTCTGCCACATTGGCCGCTCTCTAAGTCGCTCCCTCCATCTCCGACAGTGATACCAACTCCATCTGTGAACCTGGCCGCTTGAACAATTTGTGTGTCGCAATGTCCCAGCGTGGCTCATCTTCCGAATCAGCCTGGTCTCTGCTTGCCTCCTCACTGCCTGTGGCGATAGTTCACCACAACTTGCTTCATGAAAGATGCCATAAGGAACGTTTTTATTCGATTCTTATTGTCTTATGATATACCAGTAGACTGTTGTACATCTTCGGTTGCACCATCTTAAACCAGAAACAACCAGAGTGTGTTTACATTACTTCAGTGTGTTTAGTCCATTGATAGATTATAATCTAAACATTCTCATCTCCCTTGCCTCCTTCACAACACACGTTCAGTCTGCAGTCAAATGATGAATCAGTGGCAACTCAGTAACAACACAGTCCCACAAATATTGATCTGTATCACTGCATTGGATTGTGAGGTTCTCCTTTGTTACCCTATTTACTGCTGGCTCAGACGATGTTTGTCCTCCAATAGCCAGATCCAAGATCAAGTTCCTTATTGTGAAATTGTGACTTTCCAAAGGCATTGTTTCCATCCCTTGGTATAACTTGTGTCTGCTATTGCTATATAACATGTCTGTCCCACCAGTGCATATTCTAAGGGAGACTGATTACTCACAGGTGAAGTAGCCAATGAACAATATTCATGAATGCTAAAACTACAATGTGCAAGTTTCTGCTTTGTTATTTCTTCCAGGCAAAACCGCTGGTCTCCCTGTTGATGGCATCTTGATAGTCCTATTCCTTTCCCAGTACCATTCATAACAATAGCCTGTGTTGGTGGGTTACTTAAGAATCTCCAAGTATACTCATGATATTTGCTCACACTGTGAACCTTTTATCTCTGCTATCCCCTGTATAACATTCTCCTGTGTACAGTTAATAACAAATGAAGCATCCTTTGGAAAATCCTTGGCTGTAACCACCCAAACAGATATATCTCGAGTAAGTCACTGCCCCACTCACACTCACATGAGTGTGATCCCACAGAACTGTAATCTTACCTTGGCCATTGTTACCCGAGGGCTGCTCAGTAACTGGACCGAAAAACAGACTAGTATTCCCTCTGGGATGCTTGATGTGAGTTTTCACCTTTATGACTGTGTTCTTTTATCCTCACATACAGTATATTCCACAGCTGGCTCGCCTCACATCACCCTGTGCAAGCGAGGAACCTCCTACAAAAAAAAAGGGTTTGCTTTGTTTGTGTCTGTGTTCTCGGGTACTGCTTTCTGATCTCTTACCTCCTCCCCCATTATTATTTTTAAATAAATAGTCCCTTGGGATCATTTGTTATCATATCCTGACACCCCTGTGGTTCTGCAGTACAATGAGGATTATCTGCAAGGAAGGTAGAAACTTTAATACCCTTTACAACTCCATTCCAACCCTGCAGTGACAAGGCTATAGCACTCAATTGAACCCTGTCAAAAAGGGCAGAATACCTTATTACAACTGGTTCTCCGGGATCTGGTGTCTTCCGAACTTATCATGGGTGCCACTGGGGCAGTGGGTGTTAAAGGTTTCACCCTCTCTTGAAAAACTCCATAGGGAGGTGGGCCACTTCCCCAGTCAAATTTAAGATTATAGTGTATCACTTCATATGCTAAGTTACCCCAACCTATATCAGCATCATCGTTAGTCCTCATCCCAAATTCACATTTTACTTCTCTCTGAGTTGAGAGTTAACTTTGCAGCTTTTTGATCTGTTTTAAACACCAGGTGTGATTAGCGCTGCCTTTCTTCTCAGCTGCTGAGTTCTGTACGATATTCACAGCAGTCTGTAAATACTGATGATGACTTTTCCATTTCTCCACTCCTGTATTCACCTTTTTACACTCCTCTTCACTTTCCTCCTTTTCTCTTTTCAAATGTTCACACTAAGCCTGGAAATGAATCATCTATCAAATTCGCATAGCCCTGCTCCTCAGAATTTCATTTACTTTCCTCTCTCTTTCTCTCTGTCTCTAACTCTTCCCTATACTTACACTTCTGTTTTGCTCTCTTCACTTCAATTAGATCTTCCAGTATAAATCCCATCATAGCAAATTTTAAATCTCTCATATTTTCTTTGATTCCTTTTCATTAACTGCTTTCCACAACGCATCCCTGGCCCTCCACTCTCAACTCCTCATAGTCAGGCTATTTTCTTAATATATAACTAAGAAGGTATTCTCTCCAATCCCCTCCGAACTTCTTGTGTGTTCTTCTTGTCCTTCCCTCTTCCCATTTTAATATCCTAACCTAATGGGTGGTTCAACTCGAAACTAGGGTCCCAGGCCTCTATTCTTCTAGCTATGAGTCCACCCAGGGACACCAAAATATGTTGACTATTCCTCGACAGAACTAGGTTAGGAAACTCACTATGCAACTCTTAATTAATCAAAACTCACACTTTATTGTGTCCACACACACAACAATGTTGACCCCAGGCAAACAACTTAGGACATGAATTCTCCTGTTCCCATTGTACCAATACTCACTCAGACTGCTTTTCCAATTTATAACATTAAAACAGGGGATCACCCGTAGGCCAGAAGATTGAGCCTTTCTTCTCCCAGACCCTGGCTTGGGAATTCTTTCTTGCGATGATTAATCTCTGGAGTTGTAGTGACCTTTGCATTTGAAGCTCCTTATTTTAAATACTTCTTATCAGTTCAAATTATCCACCTCGTTCTTGTAGGCCTGAGGTCATCTGACTCACCTATAATACCTCCCACTGGATATAGTCCAAGAATAACACAACTTCATGCCTTAGGTGACTTCTTTTATTTTCTTTGACTTTGGTTCAAACCAGTCAAACCAGATCACTCAGGTACTGGGCCAAGATAACGAGACTACTTTGGCAAACCTGCCATTGTACAGTTTATCTGAGAATGATCTCTAGTTTAGCAGGTCAATAGCAGAAACTCCTTGTGTCCAGGTTCAATTGTTCTGGTTAGATTACCACAGAGCAAGAATCAATTCTCAAACAGTTCACAAGGTGGAACTTACAGAGCAGCTTCAGAAAATGGCAGCCTCCATTCCTTCAACCATATAGTAAGAACAAAAACAATTGGTTTGTTTACTTCCACTGTCCTTCACCCATTCGAGTTCGATGTTTCCTTCCATATTTTAATTCCTCCATGGCCAACAGAGGGAGTAATGGTTGGGGCTGAGGATGCAGCCTAGTGAGGCAGCAATTTTGAGGGTAGTCATGGTGGAGGTGTTGCTGCCTATTCTTAGTCACTGCAGTCTGTTGGTTAAGAAGTAGTGCAGACTATTATCTAAATGGGGAGAAGGTTCAAACATCAGAGGTGCAGTGACTTAGGAGTTCTCATGCAAGACTCCCAGAAGGTTAATTGACAAGTTGAGTCTGTGGTAAAGAAGGCAAAAGGAATGTTGGCATTCATTTCAAGGGGAATATGAATATAAAAGCAAGGAGATAATGCTGAGCCTTTATAAAACATGAGTCAGGCCACACTTGCAGTATTTTCAACAGTTTTGGGCCCCATATCTCAGAAAGGATGTATTGTCATTAGAGAGAGTCCAGAGGAGGTTCACAAGGATGATTCCTAGAATGAATGGGTTAACATACAAGGAGTGCTTGGCAGCTTTGGGTGTGCACTTACTGGAATTTAGAAGAATGTCGGGGGACCTCATTGAAATCCACCGAATGTTAAAAGGACTCAATAGGGTGGATGTAGAGAGGATGTTTCCTCTGGTGGGGGTATCCAGAATTAGAGGGTACAGCCTCAGATTTGAGGGGTGACCTTTTAGAACTGAGGCAAGGAGGAATTTTTTTAGCTGGAGAGTAGTGAATCTGTGGATTGCTCTGCCACAGACTGCGGTGGAGGCCAAGTCCGTGGGTATATTTAAGGTGGAAGTTGATAGTTTCCTGATAGGTTAGGGAATCAAAGGATATGGCGAGAAGGCAGATGTATGGGTGGAGTGGGATCTGGGATCAGCCATGCTGGAATGGTAGAGCAGGCTCAACGGGCTAAATGGCCTAATTCTGCTCGTATGTCTTATGGTCTTTGTAGGTAAAAAATGAAACCAAATCATTAGAAAAAGGTGACATTGGGTCATAAAGTGTTGAATCATTCTGGGTAGAGCTGAGGAACTGCAAAGGTAAAAAGACCCTGATTGGAGTAATATACAGACCCTCAAAAAGTAGTAAAGATGTTGTCTACAAATTACAACGGGAGATACAAAATATTCCCAAAAGGGCAATGTTACAATAATCATGGGGTTTTCAATCTACAGGTAGATTGGGTAAATCAGGTTGGTGCTGGATCTTAAAAGGGGGAATTTCTTGAATGGCTACAAGATGGCTTTTTAGAACAGCTTGTGTTTGAGTCCACTAGGGAATCAACTATTCTGGATTGGGTGTTGTGCAATGAACTGGAATTGATTAGAGAGCTTAAGGTAAAGGAATCCTTAGGGAAAATGATAGAATTCACTCTGCAATTTGAGAAGGAGAAGCTAAAGTCAGATGTATCAGCATTACAGTGGAGCACAGGGAATTACAGAGGTGTGACAGAGGAGGTGGAAACTGATTGGAAAAAAACACTGGCAAGGATGATGACTGAACAACAATGGTTGGAATTTGTGAGAGCACTTCAGAAGGCACAGGATATATTCACCCCAAAGAGGTAGAAGAATTCTGAAGGCAGGATGATACAACTGTGGCTGATAAGAGAAGTCAAAGCTAACGTAAAAGCCAAAGAGAGGGCATATAATAGAGCAAAAATTATATTTAGAGGAATAAATTTGTAGAGAGGTTACAGACTGTTGCAAGAAACATAAGGTTGATATAGTAGGTGATTTTAACTTTCCACATATTGAATGAGACTCACATACTGTTAAATGACTAGATGGGATAGAGATTGTCATATGTGTTCAGTAAAGTTTCCTTAATCTTAACATAGAAATCCCCAACAGAGTGTGCAATACTTGATCTCCTATTCGGGAATGAGACAGGGCAGGTGATAGAAGTTTGTGAAAGGGAACACTGCATCTAGTGAACATAATGCCATTAGTTTCAAGCTAAATATGGAAATGTATAGTTCTGGTCCTTGAGTTGAGATTTTAAATTCGACTAAGGTCAACTTGGATGGTACCAGAAAAAATCTGTCAAGTCTGGATTGGGACAGGCTGTTTTCTGGCAAAGGTGTAGTTGGTAAGTGGGAGGTCTTCAAAAGAGAAATTTTGGGAGTGCAATGCTTGTATGTGCCTGTCAGAATAAAAGTTAAAGTAACAGGTTTAGGGAATGTTGGTTATCAAGAGCTATTGAGGCCCTGGTTAAGAAAAAAAGGTGTATAGCAGGTATAGGCAGGTAGGAACAAATGAGGTGCTCATGGAGAATAAGAAATGCAAGAGAATACTTATGAAAGAAATCAGGAGGACTAAAAGAAGGTATGGGGTTGCTCTAGCAGACAAGGCAAAGGAGAATCCTAAGGGATTCTACAGGTATGTTAAGAGCAGAAGGATTGCAGGGGACTAAACTGGCTCTCTGGAAGATCTCATTGGCAATCTATGCATCAAGCCTAAAGAAATGGTGGAGACCTTAAATTAACTTTTTTGTATCTGTATTTACTTGGGAGATGGACACAGAGTTCATAGAAGTGAGGCAATGCAGCAGTGAGGTCATGGACCATATACAGATAACAGAGGAAGAGTTGTTTGCTGTCTTGAAGCAAATTAGGGTGAACAAATAGCCTGGGCCTGAAGGGGTGTTCCTTCAGGACCTGTGGGAGACAAGTGCATAAATTTCTAATGTTGGTCCACTGTTTCTGAAAGGCTCTAAGTATAAACCAGGAACTTATAAGTGGATGAGCCTGACATTAGTAGTGGGAAAGATATTGGAAGGTATCCTAAGAGATCTGATATATGATTACTTGGAGAGATGGATTGATTAGGGATGGTCGGCATGGAAAATCATGTCTAACCAATTTTATAGAGTTTTTTGTGGATGTTATTAGGGAAGCTGATGAAGGCAAGGTAGTGGATGTTGTCTACATGGATTTCAGCAAGTCATTTGACAAGGTCCCGCATGGGAGGTTGGTCAAGAAAGTTCAGTCGCTTGGCATTCAAGAAGAGGTAGTAAATTGGATTAGGCATTGGTTTTGCAGGAGAAGCCGGAGAGTAGTAGTAGATGGTTGCCTCTCTGACTGAAAGCCTGTGACTAGTGGAGTGCCACAGGGATCGGTGCTGGTCTGATGTTTGTCTTTTGTATCAGTGACCGAGATCATATTGTTGTTAGCTGGATCAGCAAATTTGCAGAAGACACCAAGACTGGGGGTGTAGTGGATAACGATGAAGACTATCAAAGCTTGTAATGGGATCTGTATCAACAGGAAATATGGGCAGAAAAATGGCAGATTTAATTTAATGCAGGAAAACATGAGGTGTTGCTCTTTGGAAGGACCAACCAGCACAGGTCTTATAAAGTGAGCCACTAGGACACAGAGTTTAGAAGAAGAAAGGGATCTGGGAATCCAGGTCCACAGTTCATTACAGGTGGCATCACAGGTAGATCGGGTCATAAAGAACATTGGCCTTCATTGATTAATGTATTGAGTGCCGAAGTTGGGATATGTATGTTGAAGTTGTGTAAGATATTGGTGATGCCTAATTTTTGTACACCTACCTACAGAAAAGATGTAAAAAAGATTGAAAGTCTACAGGAAAAATTTATAAGGATATTGTATTGCCGGGACTGTAAGATCTGAGTTGGAAGGAAAGCTTGAATAGGTTAGCACTTTATTCGCTAGAACGAATAAGGGCGAGGAGAGATTTGACAGAGGTATGTAAATTATGAGAGGAATAGACAGGGTAAATGCAAGCATGCATTTTCCAATGAGGCTGGGTGAGACTACAACTAGAGGTCACGGGTTAGGGTGAAAGATGAAATATTTGAGGGAAACACAAGGGGAAATGTTTTCACTCAGAGGGTGGTGAGAGTGTGGAATGAGCTGCTAGCACAAGTGGTGGATGCAATTTTGATTTCAAAGTTTAAGAGAAGTTTGGATAGGTACATTGATGGGAGGCGTATGGAAGACTATGGTCTGGGTGCAATTGGTTGGGACTAGGCAGTTTAAATGTTTTGACATAGTCTGGATGAACTGAAAGACCTGTTTTTCAGCTGGAGTTTTCTATGACTTTAGGATAGACAAAGAAAAATTGGTGGATGTTGTCTACTTGGATTTTCAGAAGGCCTTTGACAAGGTGCTGCACATGAGGTTGCTTAACAAGATATTACATGGTATTACAGGAAAGATAGTAGAATGGATATAACATTGATTGATTGGCAGGAGACAAAAGTGAGACTAAAGGGAGCCTTTTCTGATTGGCTGCCAGTGACTAGTGGTGTTCCACAGGGTTCGGTGTTGGGACTGCTTCTTCTTACATTGTATGTCAATGACTTGGATGATAGAACTGATGCTTTTATTGCCAAGTTTACAGACAATTCGATGATTGGTGGAGGGGCAGGTAGTGTTGAGGAAGCAGGAAGGCTGCAGAAGGACGTAGACAGATTAGGAGAGTGGGCAAAGAAGTGGCAGACTGGAATACAGTGTTAGGAAGTATATGGTCATGCATTTTGGTACAAGAAACATAAGCATAGACTATTTTCTAAACGGGGTGAAAATTCAAAAATCTGAGACGCAAAGGGACTTGAGAGTCCTTGTGCAGGATTCCCTAAAGGTTAACTTGCAGGTTGAGTTGGTGGTGAGAAAGGCAAATGCAATATTGGCATTCATTTCGAGAGGCCTCGGATATGAAAGTAAGGATGTAATGCTGAGGCTTTTTATGACACTTGTTGGGCTTCACTTGGAGCAATGCGAACATTATTTAAGAAAGAATGTGCTGACATTGCAGAGGGGTCAGAGGATTTTCACAAGAATGATTCTGAGGAAATAAGGCAAACAACAGGAATTCTGCAGATGCTGAAAATTCAAGCAACACACATAAAAGTTGCTGGTGAATGCAGCAGGCCAGGCAGCATCTCTAGGAAGAGGTGCCTTGGGCCTTTACTCACTGGAATTTAGAAGGATAAAGGGGTTCTCATTGAAACCTGTCTAATATTGAAAGGCCTGGATGAAATGGATGTGGAAAGGATATTTCCTATGGTGTGGGAATCTTGGACCAAAGGATACAGTCTCAGAAGAGAGGGACATTCATTTGGAACAGAGATGAAGAAGAATTTGTTTAGCCAGAGGATGGAGTTTGTTGCCACAGGCAGCTATGGAGGCCAAGTCATTGGGTTTATAAAAAGTGGAAGTTTTATCAGTTCTTGATAGTCTGGGCATGAAAGGTTACGAAAGGAAAGCAGGGGAGTGGGGTTTAGTGATCAGCCATGATGGAATGGCCTAATTCTGCTGCTAGGTCTTGTGGTCTTACAGAGATGGCATCTGCCGTGGACATATTTTGAAGTCAGGTGAAATGCGGTGGTTTGAAATTGTCTGGGAGGCTGGGATTGATGCGTGCATGACCATCTCTTGAAACACTTCATCATGGTGGATCGGAGCTGATCCAAGATCACGGTTCAAGAGCTGTTTTGGGAAATCCTCGACTGTTTATAACTCAGTTCACTCCATTTCTAGGGAAGAAGACATGACTTGCCAATCCTTTCCTTATAATTGAATTACGAGAGTGATTTTAATGAATCTTTTGTGTTTATTTTCCATTCAAAAGATGGAAAGAGAGTGAAGCAGATGGTCTCAATCTTAGTCATACAGGAAGTCACTAGCTGGAATTCAAGCCTCCCAGATTTTAACCCACCATAGTCCACCATCGAAATAGGTCCTGCCATATGCAATCTCTCTGGCCCTACACACATTTCTAAAACATGTGGAAAGTAAAGACAGCTACATTAGACTATATTCATTGAAGATTAGAAGAATGAAAGGGAACATTTTCAAAACATATACAATTACGATGATGATTAACAGTGTGGACATGGTTCCCTTATGGGTGTCCAGAACTAGAGTGTTGTAGAAAGATATTTCACATCCTTACAAGATGTGTCTATGTGATCTGTACACTACTGCTCACCTCAGGGGTGCAATCCAGTCTGCAGAGAGGTGATTTTATTGAAAGCAATACAAAATCCTAGAAAATTGCAGCAGGAGTCAGCCATTCAATGTTTCTAGGCTGTTACACTATTCAATATATTTGTAGCTGATTTTTTATCTTAATACTCTATACTCCCTCTCCAAGAATATACTTAGTGTCTTGGCCTCCATAGTCCTCTGAGGTGGAGAATTCCATTGGTTCAGCACCCCTGTCCCCCAACTCTTGGTGAAAGAATTTGTTTTGTTAGGCCTGTCTTAAATGGTTTGTTCTGTTACTGACAGAGGTAGTAAGTTACTAAATTAGAATTTGAACTTATTTAAATCTTACAATCATTCCACAATGTGAGGGAGTAAAATTCTTTATGTTATGACTCCGTCGCAATGTACAAACAGGTGAATTTACAAGTCTGATGGCTTGTAGAAAGAAGCTGTCCCATAGCCTCTTGGTTCTGGCTTTAATGCTGCAGTACCATTTACCAGACAGAAGCAGTGTCCTGAAACAGTTTATGGCTGGGGTGACTGGAGTCCCCAGTGATTTTCCAGGTCTTCTTTCTGCACCTGCTGCTGTAAATGTCCTCAATGGAGGGAAGTTCACATCTGCAGATGTGCTGGGCTGTCTGTACCAGTCTCTGAATTAAATTGAATTGACTTTATTTCTTACATCTTTCACACACATGAGGAGTAAAAAATCTTTATGTTACATCTCTATCTAAATATGCAATGTGCAATCATAACAATTTATAATAATTTATAATAAATAGAACAGTCAATGTAATATAGAGTACACTCAAATCAATGTGAGTTAATCAGTCTGATGGCCTAGTGGAAGAAGCTGTCCTGGAGCCTGTTGGTCCTGGCTTTTACACTACAGTACCACTTTCCGGATGGTAGCAGCTGGAATAGATTGTGGTTGGGATGGCCTGGGCCCCCAATGATCCTACGGGCTGTTTTTATACACCTGTCCTTGTAAATGTCCTGAATCATGGAAAGTCCACATCTACAGATGCACAGGGCTGTCTGCACCGCTCTCTGCAGAGTCCTGCGATTAAGGGAGGTACAGTTCCCATACCAGGCAGTGACGCAGCCAGTCAGGATGCTCTCAATTGTGCCCCTGTAGAAAATTCTTAGGATTTGGGGGCCCATAGCAAACTTCCTCAACCGTCTGAGGTGAAAGAGGTGCTGTTGTGTCTTTTTCACCACACAGCTGGTGTGTACAGTTCATGTGAGGTCCTCGGTGATGTAGATGTCGAGGAACCTGAAGCTGTTTACCCTCTCAACTCCAGATCCATTGATGTCAATAGGGGTTAGCCCGTCTCCACTCCTCCTGTAATCCACAACCAGCTCCTTGGTTTTTGCAAAATTAGATTAGATTAGATTATGAGGACACTCAGTCCTCGTTTATTGAAATTAGAAATGCATGCGTGCATTAAGAAATGATACAATGTTCCTCCAGAGTGATATCACAGAAAAAACAGGACAAACCAAAGACTAACACTGACAAGGCCACATAATTATAACATATAGTTACAGCAGTGCAAAGCAATACCATAATTTGATAAAGAGCAGACCATGGGAACGGTAAAAAAAAAGTCTCAAAGTTCTGATAGACTACCGATAGTCCTCGATAGCAGGCAGCAGAAAGGAGAAACTCTCTCTGCCACAAACCTCCAGGCACCAACAACTGTCGATGCATTGGAAGCACCCGACCACAGCCGACACTGAATCCGTCCGAAAGCTTTGAGCCTCCGACCAGCCCTTCGACACCGAGCACTGAGCACCATCTCTGCTGAGCGCTTCGACTCCGTCCCAGCCGCCAAGCAACAAGCAAAGCCGAGGACTCAGGGCCTTCCCCTCCGGAGATTCTAGATCACAGTAACAGCAGCAGCGAAAAAGGCATTTCAGAAGTTTCTCCAGATGTTCCTCCGTTCTCTCATGTCTGTCTCCATCAAATCAGAATTGTGCACGGCACCCTACTTGACAGATTACAGATATCATTCACCGGAGTGGCCGCTGTGCACTGCGTTGTGCTGCCATCTTCTCCCTCCCCTCCATTATACACCTGTACATTGTTGGAGAGGTTGTTTTCTTGACACCACTGTGTTAGAGAGATGATTTCTTCCCTGGCCACTCATTATTGTTTGAGATAAGGCCAATCGATGTAGTGTCGTCGGCAAATTTAATTAGCAGATTGGAGCTGTTGGTGGCGATATAGTCATGGGTATACAGGGAGTAAAGGAGGACACTCAGTAGGGAGCCTTGAAGGGCCTCCGTATTGAGAGTCAGAGGGTTGGAGGTGAGGGAGCCCACTCTTACAACCTGCTGGCAATTTGACAGGGAGTCCAGGATCCTGCTGCACAAGGCAGGGTCAAGGCTGAGGTCTCTGAGCTTCTTGTTGAGCCTGGACAAAATTATGGTGTTGAATGTTGAACTGCAGTCCAACAATAGCATTCCCACATAAGCATCCTTCTTCTCCAGATGTGTAAGGACAATATGTAGAGCTGTGGCTATTGCATCGTGTGTCCATCGGTTGTGTTGGTAGGTGAATTGTAGGGGGTCCAGTGAGGGTGGCAGCATGCCGCAGATGTAGTCCCTGACCAGCCTCTCAAAGCATTTGCTTATTATTGACACAAACACGAGAAAGTCTGCAGATGCTGGAAATTCAAGCAACACACACAAAATGCTGGTGAACGCAGCAGGCCAGGCAGCATCTATAGGAAGAAGTACAGTCGATGTTTCAAGTCGAGACCCTTTGTCAGGACTAACGGAAAAAAGAGATGGTAAGAGATTTGAAAGTGGGAGGGAGAGGGGAAGACCCGAAATGATAGGAGAAGGCAGGAGGGGGAGGGGATGAAGCTAAGAGCTAGGAAGTTGATTGGCAAAAGGGATACAAGGCTGGAGAAGGGGAAGTATCATAGGACGGAAGGCCTAGCAAGGAAGAAAGGGGGAGGGGAGCACCAGAGGAAGATGGATAACAGTCAAGGAGTTATTGTGAGAGGGAAAGAGAGAAATAAAAAAAATAGGGATGGGGTAAGGGGGGAGGAGGGGCATTAACGGAAGTTAGAGAAATCAATGTTCATGCCATTATTATTATTGAGGTGCGTGCAACAGGACGCCAGTTGTTCAGGCATGTTACCTTGGTCTTTTTTGGTACAGGGACAATGGTGGATAATTTGAAGCAGGAAGGCACTCTACACTGGGAGAGGGAGAGATTAAAAATGTCTGTTAACACATCTGCCAGTTGTGCTGTGCAAATCCGAAGTACTCCCCCTGGGATGCCGGCTGGTCCCGTAGCCCTGTGACTGTCCACTTGTTGGAAACACCTGCGTACCGCAGCCTCAGAGATGACCAGGTTGCAGGTTGTAGTGGTGGCTTTCCTCTGAGGCTCAGAGTTAGTGACATCGAACTGAGCATAAAAGCAATTGAGCTCATCTGGGAGAGAGGTACCAGAATGTTTGGCTTTGAAGTCTGCGATGGTATGCAGCCCAGTGATTAAGGTTGGGCAGTTCCCATACCAGGTGGTGATAAAGCCAGTCAGGGTGCTCTCAATGGCGCCCCTCTAGAAGGTCTTGAGGTTTTGAGGGCTCATGCCGAACTTTTTTGGTCACCTGAAGTGGAAGAGTTGCTGTTGTGCTTTTTTTGCCACACGGCCAACTGAAGTCTTACTGAAGGGTCTCGGTCTGAATTGCCAACCGTTCTCTTCTCGATAGATGCTGCCTGGCCTGCTGAGTTCCTCCAACACTTTGTGTGTGTCGCTCGGATTTCCAGCATCTACAGATAGTCTCTTGTTCGTAGTTCAGAGGTTTCTGGATTTTAGATTTTTGGTCAAGGAGTTCTCAACTGCTTACTGTGTGTGAAAACTTGGTAAGTATTCTTTGCTCTAAGAAATAAGTCATTTCTTTAAATAATTATCACTTCTAAAGAATCAGCCAATAGGAAGAGATAATTCCAAGAACATTATGATCTTTAATGACAAGCCTTGACATATGAGTGTTAAAGACAAGGGAGAAGCATTGAGAACCTTTTTTTATCCAGAATATCAAGTGGGTGATTCATTTCAGCTTCCTGCTGAGATCCCCAGCATCATAAAAACCATTCAATCAGCTTGATTCATCCCATATTATAAGAAGAAATGCCAAAGAGCATTGGATACAGGAAACAGTCTGGAACAGACACTGGCCCAGTTGTAATATGAAAACCTGTGCTCTAGAATTACCTGGGCCTCTAACAGGTACCAAGACCACTACAATATGGCATTTACCTGACAATATGAAAGATAGGCCCTATTAATCTGTCAATATTAGACTACAAAGATCCTCTGCCACTGTCGACAATTAAGAATAGATAGATTGGATGGTAGATCTTCACCTTCACCTTATCTTTGCCCATCTTAAGGGTGACAAAGGTTACAGGGAGAAGGCAAGCAAATGGGCTTGAAGGGGATAATAAATCAGCCATGATGCAAAGGCAGATCAGATTTCATGGGCCAAATGGCCTAATTCTGTTCCTATACCTTATGGTCTTATGGTCACATAAGGCAGGAAAATTTCAATATATCCAACTCCCACCTAATCCGTCAGCTGTCAGTCATCAATGAAATGATAATAACTGTTGCTGACAGTGCTGTCAGTATGCAGTTACTCTTCAGTAACCTATGTACAGTTGTCTACTTTCAGATTTACCAGGACCAATTAACATTGTAAGTTACTTTTTTTTCTACTTTCCAAATTATGTTGATCTCAATGAAAAATGGCTGAGATGATAATGAGTGTGTAAGGTACTAAATGATGGCGAATCAGACTTTTTTTCTGAGCCAAGTTCAATGAGCAGTGTTGAGTTTCGCTTGCCACTTAGAAAACAAAAGAAAGAATGGAGGTTATTTAATTAACTTTGCAGGTATTGTAATGTTTAGACAATATGTATGAGTTGCAAATCTAATATTCAAAGTCAAAGAAGCAGATTAAATTTGAAAGGTATTTCCCTTTAATTTTGAATAAAAGTGAAATTGTAGAAGAGTCTTTTACATCTCATTTCCAGCGTCAGTGTTACTCTTTGGGACATATTAACTGCAGTTTAAGAAACATAACCCTTAGAAATGATAGCAAAGTTAAGGAATCTGTAATCTGATTTCTCTTTTACATTTCAATATTGCTCAGTTAATTTGGAAAGTAGCATTGGATGAGATTAGGGTCAAAGTCCTTAAATTAATCTCTAAATAGAGATTTAACTGTGATTAAATCTCTTCTTGATTATTCACCAAAGAAGATAAGAGGATTTGTTTTACAGTGCTCAAATTATGAAGGGATTGTACAGAATGGTAGGAAGTACTAAGTTATGTGAGAAACAAAGGAATTGTTTTATAAACCTTCCTCCATTTCAATAATACTGAGCTATTTTTACTCCAAAATGTTTGATCTGTGTTTCTTTACCATTGTCGCTTAGAAACTAGATTGTGTAGTCACATTTTTCCCTGCAATAGGAATCAATTTCAATGAAACATTAAAGTTAAATGAGAATTTTCATTTAAATGTGAAATTCACAAATTCCATGATGTTATTTCAGATCTTCCATGTAAATGCACAGTGTACAGCAGAGGTCACTGGTTTATAACGCACCTGTTCACAAGATATGTGACTTTTGTTGATGTATCATTGGCCAGTAGGTGGTGCAAATCACTCATGCGGAAACCAGTCTTTGTTGTGCTTGTGAATCTAGGTTTCAATCTGCTGCCCACATTGCTCTGAGCGCATGAAATGGTTTCCTTTTCAGTGATATGCCTTCTGAGTACTACTTTGGCCTCCACAGCCTGTTATTGTCATGGTAAGCATCTTCTTCAAGCTGCTGACCATAGCTTGACCTGTCCACACTGATCCTTCCTGATTCCCATTACCACCACCTCAATCTCCTAGACTATGGACTGTGCTCCAAGCCACATTCACTCCCAACTATCAATTGTTGACTCAGCTCCACTACCAAAGGCCCCTGAGTATTGATCCCTAACTGTTGAATGCCCAAACTGTTAAGATCCCAATCCATCAATATGTGTTCAACCGTACTATTGCCACTCCAAATATAGTGTAGATCACTTATTTATCTATCAGTCTGTATTATTAATCACCCCCTTTGACTCCTGGTTTCCACAGTAGTTTTCCCCCTAACTGCCAACCTTATTCTCAACAACCACACCATTGGCATTTTATTTTCCCTGGTTACCAAGTTCATTGATTATTGATTCCCAAACTTCTGCTGAACCAAACTTTCAATGCCATACCACTTTACTTCTTGCAGACTAATCCTCTCATCTGAATTTTACCTCCCATTGCTTTGATACCCAACACAGTCCTTTGATCTGACTGTCCTATAGTCCCTAATCTGACCCCATGCCTAATCCCCATTCTTCCTCCCAGGCCTCTTCGTGGACCTGTCCCTGCTTTGGGTGCCTGATTTCTTTGGTTTGTTCTGCCATTGTGAGACTTCAGTGGTGCAAGTTTCAATAATACGTTTGTTGGTTCGTCACAAGGAGACTTTTAACATGTCTTGTCGTCATCACCACCATCATCATTATGTGCTATTTTGTATGCTGTAGGTGATCAAGGAGCCTACAATTGTTCCTGGCAATTTTTCTCTACAGAAGTGGTTTGCCTTTGTCTTCTTCTGGGCAATGTCTTCACAAGACAGGTGATCCTTGCCATTATTAATATTCTTCAGAGATTGTCTGCCTGGGGTCAGCGGTTGCATGACCAGGACTTGTGATATGCACCAGCTGCTCGTACAAGCCGTGTTCCCATGACTTCACCGGACCCTGATTGGTGGTGGGGGGGGGGGGGGTTTGCTCAGCCGCAGTGACACCTTGCCCTGAGGTGACCTGCAGTCTAGCAGAGGAAAGGATCGCCTTACACCTCCTTTGGTGGAAACATACCTCCAGCCCGACACCCATTATCACGTCTAAAGATGTACTTCTCTTGAAATATGGCCTTAAAGGTCCATGGATCTTTGGTGGCCTCCTGCTGCAGGCCGATGCATCTTGAAGATACTCTTCTAGAGAAATGAACACACTCCTCAATAGCTCTAATCACACTAAACAAGGGTGACCTATCAGATAGAAGAGGCTGAGTTCAAAGGGACACTTTAATTTATCTAATCTGGAAGCTACCTGCTCACAGGGAGTTTAGAAGTGTAAACTTGTTGACTAGTGTAGGTGCAGCCCCCGTGATTGTTTCATTCTCCCTTTCCACTCTCACCTGCTTAGAAATTATTGCTAATCTGGCAAAAATCTGTACTGGGAACTCAACACTGTCACCGGTATTGGCCCAATATACTGACTGTCCCTGACCCAGTGGGTTTCTCCAGCAGTCTGCTTTTGGTTGCAACACCTATCTCTGTTGCATGGAAGAAAAAGTAGACAACCTTCTCTAATTACAAGGATTTGAGAAGTTTTAAATTTACAGAAATTAAGCTAATATCATTCAAACAATTTCTAAACAACCTGATCACCGTTAAAAAGTCTAATGTCTGGAGTGAAGGCATGGAAGGATTCTTCCTTTATGAAAGGAAATCTGCTACAGGTGAGAGAGGCAGCAAGCTTCCTCCAGCAATATTTGTAAGTGCAGTATCATTTTTTATCCAAATATCAGTTACTTTTATTCACACACTTAAATGCTTTTGTGGTAAACTACCCTGTATCATTTTCCCTACATCTGTTCCACATTATTAACCTCATCAATAAGGCCTCCAGGGATGGAGAAATATTTTTTTTCTATAGCAGAAGGCTAGCATCACTTTTCAGACAATGTTTGATACTTTGAGTGAGCTGTTTAGCACGTCATGTCATCTATGTCAGCTCAAAGCATTTCCGGATTGCTAACCCAGATTTCCCAATAGAAGTCCTTGCCCTTCTATGAGGAGATCGAGGTTGCTACAATGGATTTACTTTTTTGAGTGCACCTTTACAGGATATCCACTCAGTGATCACTACATTAGGTACCTCTTATAATGCAGTACTGCACACCACTGTTGTAATGTGTGATTATTTGAGTTACTGCCACCTTTCCGTCAGCTTGAATTATTCTGGCCGTTCTCCTCTGACCTCTCTCATTAACAAGGCATTTCCTCCCACAAAACTGAAGCTCACTGGTTGCTTCTGATTCCTCACACCGTTCTCTGTAGATCCTAGAAACTGTTGTGTGTGAATATCCCAGGAGATCAGCCGTTTCTGAGGTGCTCAAACCACCCCATCTGGCACCAACAGTCATTCTACGAAGTCTCTTATATCACACTTCTTCCCCATTCTGATATTTTGTATGAATAACAACTGAACCTCTTGACCATATCTGCACGCTTTTATGCATTGAGTTGCAGCCTCACAATTGGCTGATTAGATTGGCATTAACGAGCAGGTGTGCAGATATTCCTAATGAAGTGGCCACTGAACGTATTGGTTCCCTTCACACACATACCCATTCACCAGTGTTCAACACTGTGTCTCTCTCCTGACTCTATTTGGGAGATGCATCAACTCTTGACAGATGAGTGCTTTCATTTCCAGTTGAATTTACACTGCCTGTCCCATCAAAGTAATTGAATTCTTTGAATTTCTTTTTCACTGATTCTTGAAATCAGCACCTGGTAACTTTTGCTATTTCAATTAGACTGTAATTTACAACTGTATCAAGATGGGCTGTACAATTTTTAACATTCCTAAAAATAACAGGTTATCTGATTGGATTGAAGTAAGTGGCTGGATGGGAAAGGCCGTTTTCAAGTGCTTTAAAGAGTAATAGATCTCACAGGAACACACCAGTCCTGAATTCTGATCACCTGGCCTTGAAGTGATTTCCACATGTCAGATATGGGCTTGCCCAATGATAGCCGCTCCCAATGTATTCTCCCTAACTCCTTCCCAATATTGTTGTAATTAGCTTTTCTCCAGTTTAGCACCTTACCCCGAGATTCAGACTTATCCTTATCCATAATGATCACAAAAAAAAACTTCTGAACACTGTTCTCAAAATGCTGTCCCCTAAGTTCATGTTGGGTTTCACTATGGCAATGGAAGAGGCCCTAGACA
The DNA here is from genome assembly GCF_030028105.1 of Mobula birostris. Classification (NCBI taxonomy): domain Eukaryota; kingdom Metazoa; phylum Chordata; class Chondrichthyes; order Myliobatiformes; family Myliobatidae; genus Mobula; species Mobula birostris. The sequence continues at coordinate 74,400,633 of NC_092379.1, forward strand.
CACGGGTCAGATAGGGAGAGGGGTTGTGAATTAAAGTGACATGTGGCAGGAAGCTCGGATTGCCCCTGCGGACTGAATGCTGGTCCTCGGCAAAGCAGTCACCCCGTCCATGGTTGGTCTTTTCCAATGAGGGGGAAGCCACATTGCGACTACTGAATACTATACATTAGATTGCAAGTTCAAGTGGATCCATCACTTCACCTGGAATGGTGGTTTGGGCTGGGAAGGGAAGAAGTGAATAGACAAGTGCATCTTCTCTAGTTCCATGGGAAGGTGCTGTGAGTTGGGAGTGCTGAGACGGAAAGGTCCAGGGACTCATGAAGTGAAAGGACTCTGTGAAAAGCAGAAAGTGAAGCAGAGGGTTTAGTTGAAAACTTAAACACATCAAAACTTAATTGATATAGTTGTTGAAGAAAGTGCAAAAATGGGTCTATCAATTGCAAAAAGACAGAATGTATGGTGATATCCGAAAAGAAGGAGAATCCTATCTACAGGCTGAGAATAAACGGGGAAGACATAAAACAAGTACAGAACTTTTGCTACTTAGGAAGCTGGGTGACATCAGATGGCAGGTGTGACATGGACATCAAAAGAAGAATATGGATGGCAAAAGACACCTTTACGAGAATGAAGAGTATACTGACCAATACTAAATTAGGCATGACAACCCGCCTCAGAGTACTGAAATGTTACGTTTATCCAGTTATGTTCTATGGCTCAGAATGTTGGACAATATCTAGTAAAGTGAGGAAAAGAATTAAAGCAGCAGAGATGTGGTTTTTGAGGAGGATGCAAAAAAAATCATGGACAAAACGAATATCTAACGAGGATGTCATGAACAGAGCAAGCACAAAAAGAGAAATAACGTATGAGATCATGAAAAGGCAATCTAACTTCATTGGACACGTGATTAGGAAAGAGGAGTTAGAATACACGGTAATTATGGGAAAGATTGAAGGGAAGAAAGCAAGAGGAAGACAAAGACAAATGATGATGGAGACAGCAGCCAGAGAACTGGAAATGAATACCAATGAATTGATCCACTTGACCCGAAACAGGAGTGTGTGGGCCATGGCAGTCAAAGCTCAAACTGGGCACGGCACCTGATGATGATGAAACACATCGATTTAATTCTCTGTGTTTACATTCCCAGGACTCTGTGAGATCCTAACTCCCATTCCTGGATTGATAGTTCAGGCCTTATGATATACGAGCAGAATTAGGTCATTCAGCCCTTTAAGTCTATTCTGCTATCCAATCATTGTTGTTGCTGTTAGTCCTTTCTGTGCCTTGTGGTGCGTCGGGCGGCAACCTTGCCGTTTCCTTAGCGTTTTTATCTGATTTTTACGAGGCCGAGTTGCTACTCGATGTTCAACCCAGCACGGATGGAAAGCATGAAAGGAGCCGGCTGGATTTGAACCCAGGACCACTCGCCTCGAAGTCTGGTGTGGATGTCACTGCGCCTCCGATCATTGCTGGTTCGTTTTTCGCCACCTTTTGCCCATCTTATCCTTGTAACCCTTCACCTTCTGAACAATCAAAAATCTTTCAATTTCTGCCTCCACGTTTTTTTTGCCATTTTTTTCATGGAAGTTGGATGACTAGTGAATCCATTAACTGATCCTGTGATTCAGTGTTAGCTCATTCCTCCATCAAACTGAACATATCAAATCTAATTTTAAGGCACAAACTCAAATCCAACAGCTCGCTGTTTGTTCTATAAAAATCTTGCACATAACATAGTTCATTGAAAATAATGACATAAGTAAACCATAAATTCATAAAGTAACTGTATTTCTATTTTGTAAGTTCATGAGTAGTTGGTATTCAGCACAATTTATCAAATATTACAGTACAGAATTCCAGCAAGAGCAGTCCACCCTTACTTCATTAGAGGCCATTTGGCCCATTAAATCAATGGTGGCTCTCAAAACATTCCCAATAGTCTCATTCCCATAATTACTTTTCTGTGATCTTTTCTTTCTTACCATTAACTTGCCCTGATGTTTCCACCAATCTCTACACTAGGGCTACTAACGCAAGTGAGTTATCCTAACACCATTACATTGGAACGTGGGAGGTAACTAAAGATCCCCCACTTGCACAGGGAAAATTCCACATGAATAGCAATTCACGAAATCATGATTAGTAGAGATATCGTAAATGACAGCATCTCTAATTGCAGTTGCTGGGAGACTCCCTCCACCATCACCTCACTCTAATAGCCACTGGAACAATGAGGAGAGATTTGTAGGCAGATTAAGGAAAGGTGTAAAAACAAGAGCATTGTTGTTATGGGGTACTTCAATTTCCTGACTTTCTGACTAAACTAAATTATTTATTAATAATACTTTTTCTTGTAAAATTTGTGGTAAACGGTCACTGCAAACAATGGAGAGGCGAGAGAAGGCGAAGCTGAGTCGAGGGTTGAGGCATGCTTGAGGCAAAGGCAGAGCAGAGATGAGTCAGATTTGAGGCTGTCCACCTGAACTGAGAGTGAGGTTTGATTGATCTAAGCACCGGGCTGATTTGGAAAGTTTGGGTACGGGCTGAAACATGGTGGCTAGGTCCAGGCCCGGAGCATATTGATGCAACAGGGCCCAGGTCCTAGTGGGAAGAACCACCTGATGTTTGGATGGTTTAAAAGCCAGCCCAGATGGATTGAAAAGGCAGGATGTAGGGACAAGAGGCGAGGGTTGGGACGGCGCTGTGTGCGGCTCCATGATGTTTTCTTGGCTCTGGTCTGAACTGAGGCCTGCTCTAGCTGCTTCGGCCTTTGTGGCAGAGGGCTCGGCCACATTTACTTGGCTCTGCACCTGCTGCTCCGGGCATCATGTCTATGGACTCACTTTTGTTCCGAATGCAATCTGCTTGCTTTTATTGTTTGTACAATTTGTTTTTTTCTCCCCGCACGTTGGGTGTTTGACGGTCTTTTGTTAATACAGGTATAGACTCTTTTGGGTTGCTTTGTTTTGTGGCTGTCTGTCGGGAGACAAATCTCAAGATTGTCCATTGTATAACTACTTTGGTAATAAATGTACTTTGGACTTTGAGTGTAGGTGGTTTGGATGGGGCAGAATTTGACAGGTGCATCCAGGAGGGTTTGTTAAACCAATATGCAGATGGTCCAACAAGAGGAGGGGCTGTACTAGACCTGTGTTGGGTAATGAGCCCAGCCAGATGATTGACCTTTCAGTGGGAAAACAGTAAGGCAACAATAACCACAGATTCTTAAGTTTTAAGGTAGCTACAGATAAGTATTGACCTTGCGGGAGAGTATTAAATCGGAACAGAGCAGATTATGAGAGCATTAGGCGGAATCTAGGGCGAATTAATTGGGAAAAGCTGTTTTTGGGCAAATCCACAACTGACATGTGAGGGAATTTAAAGTACAACTGCACAGACCTCCGGTAAGAAGGAAGGACAAGGATGGCAAGGTAAGTGAACCTTGGATGTTGAGGGTGGTGATGAATTAAGTCAAAAAGATAATGGAAAAGTATGTAAAAGTTAGGACACTAGAATCAAACAGAGACCTTGATTATAAAGAAGCCAGAAAATAGCTCAAGTGAACTAGGAGAGGCAGGATCTTCCCAAACACTGAATTCAGGATAACTGGCCTATAAGTTCCTTTCTTCTGCCTCCCTCCTTTCTTAAAGAGTGCTTCTGAGCAATTTTGTGCTGGGTGGTGAAATCTGGGCCCAGGAGCAAATCACTGGGTGGCCTGGGCTAAGCCCTGAGCCCTTCGCAGTAGCCAGATCCTAGGGCGATGTACGATTCGCTGTTCAGACAATTTAAACAGTGGCCCAGATCGGAGGCAAGACTGATTTTGCTCGCTCTCCGTGATGTTCAGTCCTCTCTCCAGGGCACCGGAGCCTTTTGCTGCAGTGGCTCCCGGGAACAATCTGTACAATCTGTTGTTTGGTCAATTTAAATGCTGGCCCAGAAAAGACAGGGCGTTAGGATCCTAGATGAGAGCCAATTTTGCTCACTCTCCGTGAAGGTCACTCCTCTCTCCATGGTACTAAGGGTATGAAAACTGCCCTGGCTGCTGTGCTCCATGTCCGCTATTATGATGAACTGATGAGTGAGGCTTTGGGCCTACTCTGGGATTCGGACCTGAGGACTCAATTTGGTTCGGAATGCTGTTGTTCACCTCAATTGTTTGTATGATTTCTGTTTTTTTTTCTTTCTCATGCACATCGAGTATTGGTCTTTTTTTCGGATTTCCTGCTTTGTGGCTACCTATAACAGACATCCCACCCTGCAAAAACTCATTTCAGGGAGGTCTCAACCTCATTTCAGGGAGGTCTCAACCAGAAGTCTCAACCTCATAGCTGTCTGTGTCAATGAATTTGTTAATTTTGCAAGACATCAGAGTCACAAGTGTTCTGTGAGACAGCTGACTTCTGAATTCTGTCTTAATGTGCCATGTTCACAATAGCTGCTGTCTTGGGTGATGAGCAAGCTACTTCTGAATCAGGAAACATTTTCCTGAATAGCTTCCACACCTGGAATGGCAGGTTATGCTCAACGATGAAATATGTAAACTACACCTCAGCTCTAGTGACCTTCTGTGTCAGACTGGTTTTCTGCTGAAAAGAACTGTGAAATACTTGAGCAACCTTTCCTGCGCTTAGCCTCCCTAATATGTTGTGGTCCCTAAAAGAAATAAAAGCATAAGGTGTATCCTTATTACAGGTGTGCGCTGCTTAACGTCCATTCGGACAATGTCTGATTGCATATACGTCCGTAGTCTCTCTCTCACACACACACACACACACACACACACACACACACACACACACACACACACACACACACACACACACACACACACACACCCTGCAATAGTCGGGATCAGAATTTACTTTTTACATCGAAATGGGGGATTTTAAATGAGTGATCTAGAAGTTCTGTTTCTTCAAGTTCAAGTTTATTGTCATCTGGCTGATTGTCCACAGACGAAACAACCTCTGTCCGGACCACGGTGTAGCCACAATACATATATCACGCACACCACATAAAAACAATATATTACCATATTATTTAATAAAGTGTCATTCAAAATGCATATAAAGTGCACAGCTCATGTAAACAGTTCGCTGTCCTATTGACGAGACCTCGGTGGGGCCGGGTATTTATTAAAATTGTTTTTTCTTCTGAAAACGGCTGCGCTTAAACCCAGCCCATCGCAGGCTTCGACGTACCTGTAAGTGGAAGTGTTTCAGGAAAAAGCCCTGAAGAATTTGCTTGCTGCGAGCGTGTTTTTAAAGATGTCTTAGTGGACGATTTTGGAATTTCACTCCAATTTAAACCCCTTTAAGACGCCAACCCGTATAGGACAGCCTCGTGTAGTCAGGTTGTCACCACCAGCCTTGGGAATTTCTTCACCAGGCTTTTGTACTTCATCACCGACAGTTGTCCGGATGATTTCAGTGTCATTACAAATGGCAGTAACTGAACTGATGGAATACGAAAGAGAGAGAGAGGTCGACTGTAAAGCCCGGCCACAGAGAAAACTGATAGGTCTACTTAGCACATAGAGAGATCAAGCAGGATTCATTCATTTTCTTTCTTTCTTTTTTTCCCCTCTCCCTCTCTCTCTCTAAAATCAATTTCCAGGATATTGTATATAATTTGCGGGCATCAGGGAGCCGTTATCGATATGCGGGAGACTTCCGGAACTCCCGGGAGAGGTGGGATGTCTGCCTATAAGCAAACAAATCTCAAAGTTGTATAAGTTATACATTCTTTGATAATAAATGTACCTTGAATCTTTGAATATTTTCTATTTCCCATTGAACTTTATACCCCACTGAAATTTATATCCCACATCCTGGCCTGTTCATAGCTCCCATCTACAAACTGTAGTTTGTTTTACCCTTGCAGTTTCTTCACACTACCCATAAGGATTCTCCATCTTCCAATCCTATGTCACCTCTTTCTAAGGTTTGATTTCATTTTTTTTTACCAATAGAGCCACCCCACCCCCTTGCCTACCTGCCTATCATTTTGAAACAACGTGGATCCTTGGATATTAAGCTCCCAGCTATGAGCTTCTTTCAGCCGGTACTAAATGATGCTCACAACAATGATATCCGTCAATCTCTAACTACGCAGCATGATCATCTACCTTATTCTGTATACTGTGCGCATTCAAATATAACACCTCCAGTGCTATATTCATCCTTCTTGATTTTGCCCCCGTGTTACACTGGCCTCATCCCACTGACTGCAATTTTGTCCTGTCACTGCCTGACTGTCCTCACAGTTTTACTATACGCTGCATCAATTTGCATACCACCTGCTCCATCCTCACACCTATCACTCCAGTTCTCATTCCCTGCTAGTTTAGTTTAAACCCTCCCCAACAGTTCTACCAAATCTGCCCGCAAGAGTATTGTTCCCTCTTGGGTTCAGGTCTAACCTGTCCTTTTTGTTACACTTGCCTCAGAACAGATCCTAATGATCGAGGAAATATGAAACTCTATCCCCTGCACCACTCCCTCAGCCACTTATTCATCTGTATTATCATATTTCCCTGCCCTGACTAGCACATGGCACTGGAAGTAATCCATAAATTACATCCTTGGAGGTTCTTTCCTTCAGCCTTTTCCCTAACTCCCTATACTCTCTACACAAGATCTCTTCTTCTTTTCGACCTATGGAGTTGGTTTCAATGTTCACGATAATCTCTGGCTGCTCACCCTCCCTCCTGAGAATCTTCTGCAGCTGCTGAGAGACAACCTGGGAGGCAACACACCATCCTGGCTTCTCTATTGCAGCCACAGAATCTCCTGTCTGACCCTTGGCTATTGAGTCTCCTATCATTAATGCTCTGCTTGACTTTACTCTTCCCTGCTGAGCCTCAGAGCGAGCCATAGTGCCTGCTGCTGTTCTCTCCTGATAGTTCGCCTCTCCCAGAAACATCCAGATGGGTACACTTATTGCTGAGGGGAAAGGCCACGGGGGTCCCTGCACTGACTGCTTACTCCAATTACTTCTCATGGTGGTCACCCATCTGCTGTCTGAAACTTGCACTCTAGGTGTGACCATCTCAGTAAAAGACTCATCTATGAAGTTTTCAGCCTCCCAGATGGTGCTGAGTGCATTTAGTCCCAACTCCAGTTCCTTGACCTTGTCAGTCAAGAATGGAAGTTGGGTGCACTTTGTGCAGATGTAGTCATCTGGGAGACCATTCGGTACCCCAAAATCCTACATCTTTTTCCTCTGCGTACACTCGTTATGTCTATAATTTCTCAAACTAAAGTTCTAGCCTGCGTCTATTTTCATTGAAGCCTGTTGAGCCAAAGTCTGACTACTCTATACTGCTGACCCACACAATGGTCATTCCACTCCCATAAGACCACATAAGACATAGAAGCAGAATTAGGCCATCTGTCCCATCGAGTCTGCTCCGCCATTCAATCATGGCTGATCTTTTTTTTTCTCCTCCTCAAACCCATTTCCCACGTTCTCCCAGTAACCTTTGATGCCATGTCCAATCAAGAAGCTATCAATCTCTGCCTTAAATACACCCAACGACATGGCCTTCACAGCTGCATGTGCCAACAAATCCCACAAATTCACCACCTCTTGGCTAAAGAAATTTCCCCGCATCTCTGTTTTGAAAGGGCATCCCTTTATCCTGAGGCTGTGCCATCTTGTCCTAGACTCTGCCACCATGGGAAACATCATTCCCACATCTACTCTGCTTAGGCCTTTCAACATTTGAAAGGTTTCAATGTGATCACCCCCCCCCCCTCCCCCAATCCTTCTGAATTCCAGCAAGTACAGACCCAGAGCCATCAAACGTTCAGTCCTGGAATCATCCTTGTGTCCTCCTCTGGACCCTTTCCAATGCCAGCACATCTTTTCTAAGATGAGGGGCCCAAAACTGTTCACAATACTCAAGGTGAGGCCTCAACAGTGCCTTATAAAGCCTCAGCATCACCTCCTTGCTCTTGTATTCCAGACCTCTTGAAATGAATGCTAACATTGCATTTACCTTCCTCACCACCAATTCAACCTGCAAATTAACCTTTAGGGTGTTCTGCATAAGTGCGCCCAAGTCCACCTGCATCTCAGCTTCCTCAATTTTCTCCCTGTTTAGAAAATAGTCCGCACATTTATTTCTACTATCAAAGTACATGACCATGTCTTTTCCAGCATTGTATTTCATTTGCCACTTTCTTGCCCATTCTCCTAATCTGTCTAAGTCCTTCCGCATCCTACCAGTTTCCTCAACGCTATCTGCCCCTCCGCCAAACTGTGTACCATCTGCAAACTTGGCAACAAAGCCATCTATTCCATCATCTAAATCATTTATATACAGCATAAAAAGAAGTGGTCCCAACACCGACCCCTGTAGAACACCACGAGTCACTGGCAGCCAACCAGACAAGGATCCTTTTATTCTCACTCGCTGCCTCCTACCAATCATCCTATGCTCCAACCATGTTAGTAACTTTCCTGTAATACTATGGGCTCTTAACTTGGTAAGCAGCCTCATGTGTGGCACCTTGTCAAAGGCCTTCTGAAAGTCTAAATATACAATATCCACTGCATCTCCTTTATCAATCCTACTTATAATCTCCTCAAAGAATTCCAACTGGTTCATCAGGCAGGATTTTCCCTGAAGGAAACCATGCTAACGTTGTCCTATCTTGTTCTGTGTCACCAAGTACTCCATGACCTCATCCTTAGCAATTGACTCCAACCTCTTCCCAACCACTGAGGTCAGGCTAACTGGTCTATAATTTCCTTTCTGCTGCCTTCCTCCTTTCTTCAAGAGTGGAGTGACATTTGCAATTTTCCAGACCTCTGGCACCATGGCAGAGTCCAATGATTTTTGAAAGATCATTTCTAATGCCACCACAATCTCTACCAGTACCTCTTTCAGAACCCTAGGGTGCAGTTCCTCTGGTCTGGTGACTTATGTACCTTTAGGTCTTTCAGCTTTTTCAGCACCTTCTCTCTTGTAACAGTAACTGCACCCACTTCTCTTCCCTCACACACTACAATATCAGCATACTGCTAGTGTCTTCCACAGTGAAGACTGATACAAAATACTCATTTAGTTCATCGGCCATCTCCTTGTCCCCATAATTATTTCTCCTGCCTCATGTTCTAGCGGCCCTATATCCACTCTCATTTCTCTTTTATTTTTAACATACTTGAAAAACTTATACTACCCACTTTGATATTATTTTCTAGTTTGCTTTCATATTTAATTTTTTCCCTTCTGATGATTTTTTTTAGTTGCTTTCTGTAGGTTTTGCTTTGCTGTATTCCCTTTCTATTGCATTTACAACTGTGTCCCTTGTCAGCCACAGTTGTACTATTTTACCATTTGAAGCATTTTTGGAATACGCATGTCCTGCACCTTCCTCATTTTCCCCAGAAACGCACACCATTGCTGCTCTGCTGTCATCCCTGCTGGCAGCTCCTTCCAATTTACTGTGGCCAACTCCTCTCTCACACCACTGTAATTTCCCTTACTGCACTGAAATACTGCTTCATCAGAGTACTTTCTCCCCATCAAATTTCAAGTTGAACACAATCATATTGTGATCACTGGTTCTAAGGGTTCTTTTACCTTAAGCTCCCTAATCACCTCTGTTTCATTACATAACACCCAGTCCAGTATAGCTGATCCCCTTGTAGGCTCAATGACAAACTGCTCTAAAAAATTATCTCTTTATTCAACAAACTCATTCTCTTGAGATCCATTACCAACCTGATTTTCCTAATCGACCTCCATGTTAAAATCTCCCATGACTAACATAACATTGCCCTTTTGACTCACCTTTTCTATTTCCTATTGTAACCTGTGGTCCACCTCCCAGCCACTGTTGGGAGGCCTGTATATATAACTGCCATCAACGTCCTTTTACCCTTGCAGTTTCTTAACTCAACCCACAAGGATTCAACATTTTCCGATCCTAGGTCACATCTTTCTACTGATTTGATGCCATTCTTTACCAGCAGAACCACACCACCCCCCTCTGCCTACCTTCCTATCCCTCTGATATAACGTGTAACCTTGGACATTCAGCTCCCACTACAACCATCCTTCAGCAACGATTCAGCTATGGCCACAACATCATATCTGGCAATTTTGTAACATTGCAACAAGATCACCCAGCTTATTTCTTATACTATGTGCATTTAGATACAACACCTTGAGTACCATATTTGCTATCATTTCTGATTCTACATCCCTAATGGTTTGATACTCAGCCTGTTGGCTGCAACTAAGTCCCATCACCTGCCTGCCCTTCCAGACAATCTGACTGCACTCTATATTTACTTTTTTATGATTCATCCTTTCCAGAGTCCCTTGACTCCGATTCCCACCCCACTGCCATTAGTTTAAACCCTCCCCAACAGCTCTAGCAAACCTGCCCATGAAAATATTGGCCCCCTTCGGGTTCAGGTGCAACCCGTCACTTTTGAACAGGTTATACCTCCCCCAGAAGAGATCCCAATGATCCAAAAAGCTGAAGCCCTGCCTCCTGCACCAGCTTCTCAGCCATGCACTTATCTGCCAATCCATCCTGCTTCTACTCTAACTAGTGTGTGGCACAGGCAGCAATCCAGAAATTACTACCCAGGAGGTCCTGCTTCTCAGCTTCCTACCTAGCTCTCTAAGTTCTCTTTTCAGGACCTTATTGCTTTTCCTTCCAATATGTACCAAGACATCTGGCTGCTCCAGCTCCCTCTCCAAAATGTTGTGGATGCGATCTGAGACATCCCTGACCTTGGCACCTGGGAGGCAACATACCATCCAGAAGTCCCGTTCACGTCCACAGAATCTCCTGTCTCTTGTCCACTCAAACCCTGTCCAATTAACACTAGTTATTATTAACCCAAGCAATCTCCCACTCTGCAGACAATTCCTGACAGGACCTGCTCACTTCTTAAATCTGGCACATAAAGCCGACATAGAAGTGTCTCCACTTCACTCTTCAATCTCCTGCTCCACAGACAAGTCCTGACTTGCTTTTTCAAACTGGTGAATTAAGGAGGTTATTGAGCGAGGCAAGCGAAGAGATTGTTGGGGCCATGATCAATATCTTCATACTCTTTCTATCCACATGCAAGGTCCCGGAGGACCAGTGAGTAGCTGATGTTGTTCCATTGTTCAAGAAGGGAACAAGGGTATTCTAGGAAATTATAGACTGTTGAGCCTCATGTCAGTGGTAGGGAAGTTACGGGAGAGAATTCTTAGGGGTAGGATTTATGATTATTTGGAAAATCTTGGCTTAATTAGGGAGCTTTGTATGGGGCAGGTCATGTCTTACTAACTTTTATGAGTTTTTTGATGAGGTGACGAGGTGATGAGGATGATTAATGAAGGTGATTGATGAAGCTGTAGATGTTGTCTACCTGGATTTTAGTAAGGTATTTGACATTACTAAATGTCAAATACCTTAATGAGGTTAATTACTAATTAACCTCATGGGACGATCTACCAGCAAATTAAGATGCATGGGATTCATGGTGAATTATGTAATGGAAGTTAATAGTCTTATTCCTCTGCCCCTCCATTAGCAACTCCCACATGGGAAGAGTTCACATACTGCACAAGCAGGGTTATCAATAAAGTTCTGTTGAGTACCCTGTGAAGTTGGCGGCCTGGTGTGCTCTGCACTATCACTCAATAACAAACACAATATGGTGTCCGAAATGATTGATCATCAGTGCTTTGGTGCTACAGATCAAGTGAGGTTCCTGACAAGAAAGAATTCACGGTAGACTGTTCTTGTTTGCATATGTTCTTGTTCTTGTTTGAAAAATATCCAGAGACTTATCAACATAAACCGCTTATGCTTTTGCTAACCATAAGGCATGAGCTGAGAAAGGGCCAGGGTTGCTAAGCAATGCCTTCAAGCTACAGCCTAAAAGTTGATACATTGTAATAGTCTGTGGGTAACTAGCCTGGGGAAGTGCATAGAGACACAGACACAGCAGAGAAGTCAGTCAAACTCTCAGGGAGAGAAAAAAAGACTTCTGTGGTGCAAATTAATTAAATAGTAAATAAGCAAACAGGAAAATGGAGCAACTACTTGCAGTGCAGACATCTACTTACCTAATAAAGCCCTCCAAGCCAGGAGACTTAAAGATGGTTCAGATACTTAGAGAGATTTAGGTTTTCAAGCAATCTCACTCAGGCTTCAGAAGAGTATCAAGCAAGCACACTGATATACTGAATGGGTGACAAAGCATATGACATCATGGGTGCTCGGAAAAAGGAGTACAGCACAGCGCAGGAAAGATTCAAAAAATATCTCAGAGCAAAATGTGATATATGAGAGGATAAAGTTCAACTCCAGAAAACGGGAGCCTGATGAAAATGTAAATGACTTCATCACAGCATTGTATGCCTTGTCAGACAACTGTGCATATGGAAATCTGAAAGATAAGCTCATTAGAGACAGGATTGTTGTCAGGCTAACAGACACCAAATTGTCAGAGAGACATCAGTTGCAGGTAAATCTCACACTAAAGAGAGCTACTATTATGGTCAGGCAGAGTGAGAATGTTTGTCAGCTCAGGCATGGAAATGATTCTGAGGTAAAGCTAGAAGGGTACAAACAAAGTGCAGTCAGAAAAACAACAGAAAGAGGTGATGGTAGAGCTCAGATCAAAGAAAACAGACAAGTGAAACAAAGAGCAGGTAAAATGTCCAAATGCGAGAAATGCGGCAAGTCTCCATTCCACGTCAAAGAGTTCTGTCCAGCAATAGAAGCGAAATGCCACCAATACAATAGAGTTGGTCTTTATAAATGCCAGTGTCACTCAAAACAGTTCTTCAGAAGGTCATGATTCAGATGAAGGGAGAGCTTTCCTTGGGACTCTAGATTCAGATAGACAAAACTGATGTACTATGGTTCAGTTGTAAAATGAGGCAATGATGTTCAGAATTGGCACTGTGGCAGATGTCACAACCATTCCCAAACGTCTATTCAGAAAGTGGAGAAGAAAACAGCATTATGTTAAACCCAACAAAGAAAGTGCTCACGGGGCCAGGAAAACATAAGCTCAGTGTGAAAGGAATGTTTACGTCTTCCATCGTACAAATGAGAAACAGTTAAAAGAGGATGTCTATGTTGTTCAGAATCTCTTCTCAACACTACTGGGACACAATGCCATCAAGAAGCTGAATCTCATTGCAAGCTTTGGATTCACGAAACAATGTTCAATGTAGGACAATACCTGAAGTTGTTTCCTAGGCTGGGGTACTGAAGAAAGTGTACCTTATCCAACTGAGGCCAGGAGTAAAACCCTACTCTCTGACAACAGTGAGATGAACAAAGTCAAAGCTGAACTTGAGAATGGAGGCACTTGGCATCATAACTAGAGTGAATGCACCTGCTGACTGATGTGTGGACATTGTCATTGTTCCCAAGCCAGATAGAACCATAGAACACTACAGCACAGAAAACAGGCCATTCGCCCCTTCTAGTCTGTGCTGAAACTTTATTCCGCTAGTCCCACTGATCTGCACCCAGTCCATAACCCTCCAGACCTCTCCCATCCATGTACCTATCCAATTTATTCTTAAAACTTAAGAGTGAGCCACATTTACCACATCAGATAGCAGCTCATTCTACACTCCTACCAATCTCTGAGTGAAGAAGTTCCCCTTAATGTTCCCCCTAAACCTTTTCCCTTTCACCATAAAGCCATGTCCTCTCGTACTTATCTCTCCTAATCTGAGTGGAAAGAGCTTACTCGCATTTACTCTGTCTATACCCCTCATAATTTTGTAAACCTCTATCAAATCCCCTTCATTCTTCTACGCTCCAAGGAATAAAGTCCTAACCTGTTCAACCTTTCCCTGTAACAAAACTCCTGAAGACCCGGCAACATCCAAATAAATCTTCTCTGCACTCTTTCAACCTTACTGATGCCCTTCCTATAGTTAGGTGACCAGAACTACACACAATACTCCAGATTTGGCCTCACCAATGTCTTATACACTTCACCATAACACCCCAACTCCTCAATACTTTGATTTATGAATGTCAGGACGCCAAAAGCCTTCTTTACAACTGTGTCTACCTGTGATGCTACTTTCAGGGAATTATGTATCTGAACTCCCAGATCCCTTTGTTCCTCTGCACTCTTCAGTGCCCTATCATTTACTGTATATGTCCTACCTTGATTTGTCTTTCCAAAATGCAACACCTCACACTTGTCTGCATTAGATTCCATCTGCCATTTTCTGGCCCATTTTTCCAGTTGGTCCAGGTCCCTCTGCAAGCTTTGAAAGCCTTCTACACTGTCCACAACACCTCCAATCTTAGCGTCATCAGCAAACTTGCTGATCCTATTTACCACATTATCATCTAGATCATTGATATAGACAACAAACAACAATGGTCCCAGCACAGATCCCTAAGGCACAGCACTAGTCACAGGTGTTCAGTCTGATAAGCAATCATCCACTACAACTCTCTGTCTTCTCCCACACAGCCAATTTCAAATCCAGTTTACAACCTCTCCATGGATACCTAGTGTCTGAACCTTCTGACCTAACCTCCCATGTGGGACCCTGCCAAAGGCCTTACTAAAGGGAGTACGCACCAGACACTCTGTCAAGGGATGGCACACTGAGGATCTGTGTTGATCTAACAAAACATCAGCCCCTGAACCCTTTCAGATGGATGAACCAAATTTTGGAGGGACTGGAAGGAGACGTCTGTCAAATGGACAATACGCTCATCTTTGGAGGTTCAAGTGACTTTATCACAGCATTACAAAAGAGTGGAAGCTGATGTGGAGAAACTGAAATGGGCTGGAAACACCCTGAACAAAAAGGAATGAGTATTTGTGAAGTTGGATATGAAGTTCTTTGGCCACCAAATGTCCTTACAGGTAGTGCAACCAGATTTAGAGAAACTGGCAGGAGTTCGGAACATGGAACAACCAACGAATGTATCAGGATTATTATCACCATCATGTGTCGTGAAATTTGTTAACTCAGAGGCAGTAGTTCAATGCTATATATAATATAGAAGGGAATAAATAAATAAATAAACAAACAAGTAAATCAATTACAGTATATATATATTGAATAGATTAAAAATCATGGGAAAACAGAAATAATATATCAAAAAAATGAGGTAGTGTTCATGGGTTCAATGTCCATTTAGGAATCAGATGGCAGAGGGAAGAAGCTGGTCCTGATTCACTGGTTGCTTGGCATGGTTAACCAGCTGGAAAAGTTCATCCAGATTTGGCAGAGAAATCAAATCCACTCAGAGAAATGTTCGGAACTGTGACATACTGCAGGGGAAGTCATTCTCATCACTTAAAGCAGTTAATACAGGGGAAGCCTTTTAGGACCGAGATTAGGAAAAACTTCTTCACACAGAGAGTGGTGAATCTGTGGAATTCTCTGCCACAGGAAACAGTTGAGGCCAGTTCATTGGCTATATTTAAGAGGGAGTTAGATATGGCCCTTGTGGCTACGGGGGTCAGGGGGTATGGAGGGAAGGCTGGGGCGGTGTTCTGATTTGGATGATCAGCCATGATCATAATAAATGGCTGTGCAGGCTCGAAGGGCCAAATGGCCTACTCCTGCACCTATTTTCTATGTTTCTATGTTTATCTCTCCACCAACATCGGCGTTCTTTGAACTGAACAAAGTAACAAAAGTCACGGCAGCTGCCTCTTCCATTAGCCTAGGGGAGTGCTCATGCAATACTGCAGTGGTGTATGGAAATTGTTGGCATCTGCATCAAGAGCACCGACTCCGACTGAACAGCATTATGCCCAGAGCAAAAAGGAGATGCTGCCTGTCATGTGGGCTTGTGAACGCTTCAGTTGCAACTTGAAAGACATGAAATTCCTACTTGAAACAGACCACAGTGGAGGTTCTGGTGACGTCATCGTCCAGAATGGCAGTTTAAGTCAACAGCTCCTCCGGAAAAACACATATTTTGCCCCGTTAATCCATCAAATATAAAATCTTTTGAAAATATCCGAATTGATAAGGGGGGCAAGAATGGGGAAAAAGAATGGAGATAAAAAAAAGAACATCACTGCGGAGCCTATGGAAGAGACAGGTACAACGCGCAGCTCTCCTACACGTGAGCGTGGTGACGAAGCTGGCGCGGGGCCTCGTTCAGGCGAAGTGGCAAATATGATAAGGATTTTGGAAGAGATAAGGTAAGTCCAAAAAGATATAAAACAGCATCTCAAAGATATCAAGTCAGAGCTGGCCAACGTCAATCAGAAAATAGCGGTGGCAGAGACTCGAATTGAGAAGGTGGAAGATCGTGTGCAAAACGTGGAACGGATACTTGTTACAAACACCTGTTAGGGTGCATTCTCCAGATACCTTATAAGGTAACTGTAGCCTTCAGCCAGGAGCAGATGTCATCAGGTGGTTCCCAACCTTCACCGACTGTTTCGACCCTTAACCACGACACCCTCCAGTTGGTGGGCCAGCAGTGGTGGCCAGATCACTGCCCATCTGCTCCTGACTTCCAGCTTCCCTCCTCTTGCCTACTCCAAATCCAACAAGAGGCTCGTTCCGCCTCTTCCCCCATCCTATGAGCTGCTTGTTTTTTGCTGCTTTCGTCCAGGCCCAGATCTGACAACAACCGACATGCTGATTTGGCTGGGAAACCTCTGCAGCCAATCTCCACAGAGAACCATCATGCCTGTCATTCCCTTGTCTTTGCGTTCCTGCACTAAGGACTGGTACTTCAAGGCCTTTCTCTCATGGGCCTCTTCCCATCCCTCCTCCCACAGCACAGTCAGCTCAACCAGAATTATTTTCCTGTCTTCGGTTGACCACAGTACAATGTCCGGGTGTGGGGTTGTGTGCACCACATCCAGGAACTGTAGCCTCCTTCCCACATCGACCCTCATCCCCAGGACCTGGCCGTTAGCAGCAGATTGGGCTTTGGTTATTTCGTTACGAAATGCCTGGCTCCCTCTTTGATGAAGGTGATGGCCTTCCTCAAATCTGATTTAATATTTTTATCAGCTCTAACTCAAGGACGGTATAGGCAGCGCCATGATAAGGTGCTTCTGGCGCTTGCTGACACACTAGAGCACCTATACCGTCCTTGAGTTAGAGCTGATAAAAATATTAAATCAACAGGAGAGTAAATTGCTTGACCAGGAGGGAAGATCACGATGGAAAAATATCAGGATTTATAATGTTCCTGAAGGAGTGGAGGGACTGCTGATGACGGAGTTTGTAGAAAAGTTGCTGCAGGAAGTGCTGGATATTGAAATTGAGAAGGCGCATCGTGCGCTCGTCCCGAGGCCTCCCGGAGACAGAGAAAGTAAGCCGCGCTCAACAGTACTTACATTCCTTCGATTCAAGAGCAAGGTGGAGATTCTACGAAGGGCCTGGGGTAAGAAGAGGGTGTTTTGAACGGGAAGTTAACGTATTTTGATCATGATTATCTCCCGGCAGTCCAACAGAAACAGAAGGAATATTCCAAAGCAAAATGAATATTAAAGCAAGAAAAGATTAAATTCCAAACCCCCTAACCTGCTGAACTGAGAGTATTTTACAAAGGAGCAATACAGCTGTATCAGACAGTGGAAGAGGCGACTACCGACATGAAGAACAGAGGACTGCCCATTGGCGTGGTCAAACCAAGAGAAAGCCTGGCTGAGCAGTTATCCCGAACTGCTTGGGAAATAGTAAGAGAACCAAGAAAGCAGGGGACGGGAGGAGGACGAGAGAAGGATACTAGAAAGAGACTGTGAGTTCTCCGAGGACAGCCCTCACCTCCTCCAGAAGAGCCATAAGGTTTGGCTAACTTTAAAAGTGCTAATAAACTAAACGGAAGCAAAAATAGACGGTGATACACCTATCTCAAGAAATACATATTGTAACGTGGATATTATATTACTCAATTTTTAAAAATTCATTCATTCACTCCTTTTTCCCCACCTAAATGAGAATATATATATGGAAGGAATACACAGGGAAATCATTTCTGTGTAATGTTCACAGATTTTTTTACTTACTTTTATAGGTACTGCAGCAGGGGCCCTCAACTCACAGGTAAGAGGGGCTATCCCTCATGGCTAGATGTTTCTTCTAGCTCAACCTAGGGTCATCTAGAGACCCCAGGCTTCGAATCACACCTTCGTTACCTTTTTTTATTATTCACGTTTATTGGTTCTTATTTGTTCAGGGAGTAGATTGATTAAGGTATATTCTGAAAATCTCAGTGATATACTAACAGATAAATACATATGGCTAAGGACAAAGTAAAACTCATTTTTTTTTAATGTCAATGGGTTGTTAAATCCAATCAAACAAAGTAAAATTCTATCAAAAATGAAAAAAAAAACAAGCCTATTTACAGGAAACTCACTTAAATGATAATGAGCATGGAAAATTAAAGAGAATGGGCTTCACTAATTTGTTTTTCTCCTCATATAAATCAGGACATAGAAGAGGAGTTGCTATTCTCATCTCAAGCAAGCTAAATTTTGAAAATGTATTCGAAATGGGAGATAAGGAGGGCAGATATATTCCAGTAAGGGGGAATATAGACGGAAATCCAGTTACTTTATTGAATATATACCCACCCCCAGGAAGTGGTATTAGTTTCTTCCAGAAAATTACTAATATTATGGTAATAGAAACAGATCTTTTGATATGTGGGGGAGACTTAAATTTACAATTACAACCAAAGTTAGACTCTTCCAATAGAAAAACATATGAAACAAAGACCTTACATAAGAAAGTGAACACTCTTTTTGAGGCTGTTGGTCTAATTGATATGTGGAGGGACTAGAAAAAAAAACCCAAATTGAGTTTGGCACAGGATACACTAGAGGAAATTTTAAACAATCGGGATGAAATTAATAGTTTGGCTACACAAGAAATTGGAAAAAAATTAATGTTTCTGAAACAGAGACACTATGAAAGTGGATCTAAATCTATGAAAATACTGGCATGGAAACTGAAAAAAAGATAGCAGAAAATACAATTCATAGAATTAGGGATTCAAGAACAAAAGTGATAAAAAAATAAGCTAGGTGAAACTCAAGAAGCTTTTGAAATGTTTTACAAAACTTTATATTCCAAAGCTCCAGGGGGAAGCATAGCCCAGATTGATGCCTTCCTCAATTCTTTAGAGTTACCCACTTTAAGCAAAGAACAAAATGGAAAGATGACTGCTGAAATAACTGAAGCTGAACTAAAAACTGCAATTAGTAGGCTTAAATTAAGCAAGTCACCAGGATCAGATGCATACATGAGGAAATCTGCAGATGCTGGAAATTCAAGCAACACGCATCAAAGTTGCTGGTGAACGCAGCAGGCCAGGCAGCATCACTAGGAAGAGGTACAGTCGACATCTCGGGCCGAGATCCTTCGTCAGGACTAACTGAAAGAAGAGCTAGTAAGAGATTTGAAAGTGGGAGGGGGATGGGGAGATCCGAAATGATAGGAGAAGACAGGAGGGGGAGGGATGGAGCCAAGAGCTGGACAGTTGATGGGCAAAAGGGATATGACGGGATCATGGAACAGGAGGTCTAGGGAGAAAGAAAAGTGGGAGGGGGGTAAAAAACCCAGAGGATGGGCAAGAGGTATAGTGAGAGGGACAGAGGGAGAAAAAGGAGAGAGAGAAAAAGAATGTGTGTATGTAAATAAATAACGGATGGGTTACAAGGGGGAGGTGGGGCATATACGGCATAGTGGTGTAAAGAGTTTAGAAATGAATTAATTCCTGTTTTGCTCCCCACACTGAACTGGGTTCTAAGAAAGGCGCAAATGCCACCCAGTTGGAAGGAGGCGAAAATCTCAGCTATACCGAAAGAAGGCAAGGATAAAATGGAATGTGGGTCATATAGACCAATATCTGTTCTTAATGTGGATTATAGATGATTTACCTCCATCATGGCCAAACAATTAGAAGAGTTTCTACCCACATTGATACACAAGGATCAGACAGATTTTATACAACAACGCCAAACACAAGACAATATACGAAGGACGCTTCGCATTATGGATCATATAAAAAAAACAAAATTAAAGCAATGAGTGTGGACACTGAAAAGGCATTTGATTCGGTTAATTGGAATTTTCTTTATAGAGTTTTACATAGATTTGGTCTACATGACACAATTATTAAAGCTATACAGGCACTATATGACACCCCTACTGCTAGGATTAAAATCAATGGATATTTATCTAACTGTTTTACCCTAGAAAGGGGCACGAGACAGGGTTGTGCATGGTCACCGCTACTCTTCGCATTATATCTGGAACCATTAGCTCAACACATCAGACAAAGTGAAGATATCAGGGGAATTACTATTAAAGGGACAGAACATAAATTGGCCTGTTACGCAGATGACATTTTGATCTATCTAGGGCAACCAACATACTCTTTACCTAAATTGATGCAATCCTTTGAACAATATGACCAATTATCAGGATACAAGATCAACATAGATAAAACCCAACTACTTTCCTATAACTATAGCCCACCAAGAGAAATTGAAAGTAGATATCCTTGGGCATGGCAAGCAGAGTCTGTCAAATATTTGGGCATCATTATGCCAAAAGATTTGGCAAAATTATCAGAATGCAATTATCAGGCTATATATAAAAAATTAAGGAAGATATCACAAGATGGAACCTAATTCCTTTTCTTGGTCTCAGTTCAAGGATTGAATCTATAAAATGAATATACTGCCCAGACTACTATATCTCTTTCAGACCCTACCAATAGAGATTAACCAAAATCAATTCAATAAATGGAACAAGATGCTATCAAGATATATATGGCAAGGTAAAAGGCCTAGAGTCCATCTCAAAACTTTGCAATTAGCCAAGGAAAAGAGGGGATGGGGCCTACCTTCTTTTAGAGATTATTATTTTGCAGCACAGTTGAGAGCTGTGATATGCTGGTGCAACCCATCATATGACGCTCAATGGAAAAACATTGAGGAGAGGATACTTTCCATCCCCATACAGGCAGCTTTGGCTGATAACAACCTACAAAGTTACATAAATAATATTGACAATCCATGGGTGAAATGGACTCTTAAAATATGGAAAACTATTATAAAAGAATATAAACTAGAGAGAGACATTGCAATTCTTAAATGGTGTGCATATGACTCGGATTTTACGCCAAATGAACCGGATGCTAGATTTAAGGACTGGACAGCTAAAGTAATAACGGCTATTTTCAATATAATGAAAGAAGGAATACTGTTCAGTTTTGAAATGCTTAAAGAGAAACACATTAGAAAAACAAGACTTTTATCGGTATTTACGGATGCAACAGTATATTAATAGTTAAAAATGTAACCAAGGCAAGTACATGTCTGATAGAGCTATTTAGAAAAGCATATAATTCAGACAACAATAGTAGAGTCATTTCAAGCATGTATAAGGGTTTGTAAAATCTTAAAACACATTTGACTTCATACATTAAAACAAAATGGGAGAAAGAAGGAGGAATAATAATATCTGAGGAAGACTGGACAATGATATGGAGGTATCAATGGAAGTGTACCAGTTCACAGAAATGGAGGGAGTTTGGGTGGAAAAGCTTGATACGGTATTTTATTACACCCTCTCAGAAATCCCATTATGATAGTAACCTCCCTGTTTGCTGGAGAAATTGTGGAAATCAAAATGCAAACCATTATCATATTTTCTGGTAATCATCCCATTATCAAAGACTATTGGAGTGGGATACACAATGCCCTACAAGACTTCTTTAAATGTAAAATACCCTTGGCAAGTAAGACCATGTATTTTGGGTATATACCTCAAGAATGGTTTAAAAGAGATAAATATTTGGCTGGTAAAAAGACCTTTACCAGGAAATGGTTATCACAGGAGTGCCCAACTTTAAATGTATGGATGGAAATTACAATGGATATTTACAAAATGGAGAAGATAACAGCATCTGTTAATCATAAGTTGGAACAATTTGATTCATACTGGGAAAATTGGTTTGACTACATAACACCTCATAGGCCTGGTTTTATTCTCACAAGTCAATGAATATGTTGTTAAAAAGGATCACTCCCTACTCTGTACATAGTTTTCTTCTTTCGATTGTTCTTTCTTTCCTCTCCTTTCTATAAGTGTATACCTCAGATAAATATTATGT
This sequence comes from Mobula birostris, assembly GCF_030028105.1. NCBI lineage: Eukaryota > Metazoa > Chordata > Chondrichthyes > Myliobatiformes > Myliobatidae > Mobula > Mobula birostris. The sequence continues at coordinate 74,422,763 of NC_092379.1, forward strand.
GGAAATTTGTGACAAATACGACTATATGATATATATGTACAGTATCTGAAATACATCTTATGGAAATGTTTGTTTGATGATGAACTTCAATAAAAAAAATAAGAAAGAAACAGACCACAGCCACTTGTCAGCCTCCTTAGCTCAAAACACTGGGATGACTTACCTCCACTTCAGCAAAGATTCAGAATGAGGCTTATGACATTGAACACGTCCCTGGCAAATCCTTCACAACACCAGACACTCTGTTAAGGGTGCATGCTTTTGCCCTAAGTGAGTGGACAGAAGCTGACTCCACCCTCATGGAAGATACCAACATCTACTTAGCTCAGGTACATGAAAGCTTTCCTGCATTGCAGAGTAAACTGGACAAAATTCACACTGAGTTGAAGGAGGACCAAATCTGCAGCAAGTTCATGCAATACTGTAAATATGGGTGATTTGCCGTTCCAAAAGGAGCTCACAAACTCAGATCTTGCTTGAAAGAGACACATATTCATCATTCTTAATAGTTTGCTGCTAAAGGGCTCTGGACTTGTCATTCCTACTTCTATACATGCCAAAATCATCAGTCAAATCCACCATGGACATCAAGGCATTGAAAAATGTCACCCAAGAGCAAAGCAATACATGTGGTGGCCTGGTCTGAGCACACAGCTGGGAGATTATGTAGAGCATTGTGAAGCATGAAGAAAATTGTCCAAAAATTATACTGAACATCTCTGTCCCACATAGTTCCCAGACTTCCCGTGGTAAATTGTATATAAAGACTTTTCTGAGATGAAGAGAGACAGATATCTTTTCACTGGATTACTACCCATGGAATGTTTTGAGGTGCCGAAGCTGTCCTCTACCTCCTCAGTAGCTGTTATACAGTGCCTGAAAGCTGTATTTGCTCACCATGGAATACCAGAGGCACTTGTGTCAGACAACGGTCCACAAATCAGCTGCTCAGAATTTAAAGCCTTTGCTAGGGACTGAGTTGAAACACCAGATAAGCAGTCCATGGTACCCTCAGGCAAATGGAGAAGCGGAAAGAGCAGTCAACCTGTTAAGGGTCGCCTACTGAAGGTAACAGACCCCTACAAAGCACTGCGAGCTTATCGCTCCACATCTCTTGTGAGTGGCTACAGTCCATCAGAGCTGTCAATGGAGACTGCGTCCCAGCCGGCCCATTCTTCCTTCCCTTCTCCAACCTCACTTGCCGGACTTACACAAAGTGAGAAATTTTGAGACAACACAGTGTGAGAAAATGAAGAGCATGCACAATCTCAGACACAGAGCAAAAACTTTGTTGCCGCTCAGGAGCGGTGAAGCTGTTTGGGTTTCAGGCCAACTCACCAAAGGAACAATAGTCCGGCAGTATGCACAACTATAGTTTGTGATCAGAACATCATAAGGTGAAATCAGGCTGAACAGGCATGTGTCCGTGAATCTTCAAAGTCCACGAAAGATACAGAAAGAAGTAGAGTGGCCTGATCCTTATAACGAGGACCACTTACCTGAAGTGGATACAACTGTTCAAAAATTTTCATCCACTCCAACACTTCCAGGAATCTATACCAGATTGCTCATTTAACAGTCCTGCCACAGAGATGTACTGCATAGCCTAATAGCTTGGGGCAAGTGGCTAAAGAGGCAGAATAATTGTCTCACCCAGACCTCAATTAGATTTAGTGTTTTTTAAAATAGACTTTTAATATTGACAACTTTGCACAAAATGAGACTATTCTAAAAAAGGAATTGGTTTAAAAAAAGGTGGAAAACAGAGAGACGGAGACACACAGAGACACTGTTGGCAATTATATTTTATGTTTATGTAAGGCGAATAAGTTACATGCTATGGGTAAAGTGAACTGCATCACTCAATTTCAGTAACAATAATTTCAATGCAGTTCTGATCTAGGTTTACAAGATTATGAGGTTAGGAGGCACAGATAGAGTGGTCAGGGACTATCTGTAACAAGAGAATATCTGCAGATGCTGGAAATCCAAGCAACACACACAAAGTGCTGAAGGAACTCAGCAGGTCATGCAGCAACTATTGAAAGAATATAGTTGGGATGAGACCTTTCAGAAGATCTCCATTAGATTTAGTGTCTTTAATGGAGTTCTAATACTGACAACATTTCACAAATTAAGACTGTTCTAAAAAAGGGAATTGGTGAAAAAAAGGAGGAAAACAGAGAGACAGGCAGAGGTAGAGAGACAGAGTCCAAAATGTCAGCTGTACTCTTTTCCAGAGATGCTGCCTGGCCTGATGAGTTCCTCCAGCATTTTGAGAGAGCAACTGTTTCCCATGGTCGAAATGTATAATACCAGAGGGTATGCATTGAAGGCAAGAGGCGGTCTGTTCAAGGGAAATGAGAGCGGTGAAGTTTTTTTTAACTTAGAAAGCCGTGGATGCCTGGAATTCACTGCCTGGTATGGTGGTAGAGGCAAATATATTAGAGACTTTTAAAGGACATTTGGATAGGTACATGGTTGTAGGGAAGATGGAGGGATATGAACTTTAGTAGGTAGGAAGGATTAGTGCTTGGGTGTTTTTGATTTGTTTTTAGCTGGTTTGGTACAACGTTGAGGGCCATATGGCCTGTTCCTGTGCTGTACTGTTCTGTGTTCTACGTTAAGTGCTATATGTCTAGGTTTTCTTTTTTTCACAAGAAAGGGTGATATAATAATAGTTAATAGTGTTATTCCAGTTAGCCACTCTCACATGGGAGGAGTTCACATACTGTACAAGCAGTGTTATCAATAAAGTTCAGTTGAATATCCTGCATGCTCTGCACTCTCCCTCAATAGTGAACACCACAAATTGAGTCTTTGGATTCAGAAATGGCTTGCCCATAGAAGACAGAGGGCAGCAGTGCAAGGGATTTATTCTAGCTGGAGATCTGTCATTAGTGGTGTTCCGCAGGGATCATGTACTGGGACCGTTGCTGGTTGTGATGAATATAAATGACCTGGATGAAAATGTGGGTTAGCAATACGAAGATTAGTGATGTTGTGGATAGTGTAGAAGACTGGCATAGAATATAATGGGATATAGATCGGTTGCAGATATGGGCAGAGAAATGGCAGATGGAGATTAACCGGGTCAAATGTGAAGTTTTGTACTTTGATATGTCAAATGCAAGCAGACAATGCACTGTTAAGGGCAGGACCCTTAACAGTGTTGAGGAGCAGAGGGATCTTGGAGTCTAAATTCATAGTTCCTTGAAAGTGGCTACACAGATTGATAGGATAGTTAAGAAGGCACTTAGCAGGCTTGCCTCTGTTAGTCAAGACATTAAGTTCAAAAGTCAGGAAGTTATGTTTCAGCTTTATAAAACTCCAGCTAAGCTGCCTCTGGAGTACAGTCTGGTTGTCCCATTATAGGATGGATGCCAAGGCTTTGGAGAGGGTGTAAGAAGGTTTACCAGGACATTGCCTAGATTAGAGGGCATGAGGTTGGACAAACTTGGACTGTTAACTCTGGAGTGGCGGAGGCTGAGAAGGGATCTGATAGAGGTTTATAAGGTTATGAAAGACATAGATAGAGTAGACAGACAATATCTTTTTCCAAGGATTGAAATGCCTTATACCAGTGGGCTTGGGTTAAGTGAGGGAAGTTATTTCCAAAGGAGATGTGAGGGGCAAGATTTTACACAGAGCACTGGGGTACTTGGAATGCGCTGCCTGGAGTGAAGATAGAAGCAGAAACATTAGAGACTTTTAAGGGGTGTTCAGATAGGCACTTGAATGTGAGGAAAATGGAAGAATATGGCCTTTGTGTAGCAGAAGGGATTAATTTAATTAGCCATTTGATTACTAATTTAATTGGCTCAGCACAATATTGTGGGCTGAAGACCTTTTCCTGTGCTGTACTATTCTGTAAGTATGCTGTGGTGAGCTACCTTCTTGAGTTTGTGTGCTAAGATGTTTTCACACCTTCAGGTAGTAAGTTCTGAGATCTTGAATTTGTGCAAATGAAGCTTCAATAATATACTACTGTATATGTCCACAGTGGGAAGCTGTAAATCTTGGAGGCATTGTCAATTTCCATCACCCCAGTTCCTTCAATCATCTAGGTTTCAAAAAGCCCAGAGGCATAAAATAAGGGAAAAACCTGTTTTATTTTTGCATTGCTTCTGCCTAAAGCACAGCAAAGGACATTCATAAAAGTTAAATTGAACTATTATTATTATGTCTGTATGTATTTATTGACCTGCACATTTCTTTCTGCCCAATATATCTGCACTATTTGATTTTTGCTTCTATTGCACTGTCTATAAAGTGAATGTAATATTGATAATGACATTTTTTAGATATCATTATACCCCGATTCTAAAATAGTTTAGCAACTATTACCTTAATGTCTAATTTTAGATGTGCACAGTCATCATTTATTAATATTGCCTATTTCAAGTTCCAATGTTCTGAATAAATTGAGTGCAAACTGGTGTTTGTCATACTCACAACAAATCATTGTTGCAATTTATCAACAAAACATAGTATACTTGCAGTTTTTTTATGGTTTTGGGAAGAGCTCCAAGTTGAAAGGACTAAGTGAGTGATGAAGCATCAATCTCCAATATTGAATTGTTAAAAATGAGTCTAATCTGGAATGCTCACAAGATAGCAGACTGGCATTGCTAATTCTGCTTGACCTGGATAATAATGCTGAACTTACTGTTGGCTATAGCACACTGACTAGTGTTGAACTGAGGCAAAAGCTGGAGAACTCTGGATACAGCCTTTACTCTGCATTATAGAATGTGGTGCAGAAAAAAGGTAAAACATCTTAGAACTATATTTAGCATTGTCAGTGAGAAATTCCTTTTTCAGTTAAAAAGGAACATGAAAATTGATTTTCCCATGTTTTGGAGTCTTGAGCCATGTTGTCAGCAGACAGCCCTTGTCGGTTTCCACAGCCACATTGGCTCAAATGCAATTGACACAGCAAATGCCATAGATTGAATGCATCATGATTATCAGGATATTGGGCATCTTCCTGCATATCGTGCATCACAGTTGCATGAGTCACCTATGCATTGTGAGGTTGGTCTTGCCTAGAATCAGCCCCTGCCTAAGCAAGGACCTGTAAGTTGCCTATCACCACAATTGGTCTACAGCAAATGCAGTTTCACTGGGTGTCCACTTGGCCTTAGCAATACTTACATTAGGCTTCTGTTTATTGACTACAGCTCAGCATTCGACACAATCATGCCCTCGGTTCTAATCAACATGCTCCAAAACCTGGGCTTCTGTATGTCCCTCTGCAATTGGACTTGCTTACTTGGAGACCACAGTATGTACATGTTGGAATTAACATCTCCTTGCTGACAATCAACACTGGCATACCTCAAGGATGCTTGGTTAGCCCACTGCCCACTGCTCCACTTTCTCTACATCCACAACTGTGTGGCTAGGCACGACTCAAACGATATCTATAAATTTGCAGATTACACTATTATTGTTGGAAAAATTTTAGATGGTGACAAGGAGGAGCACAACAACGAGATATTTGTTGAGTGGTATCACAGCAACAACCTTGCGTTCAACATCAGTAAAGTCAAGGAATTGATTGTGGACTTTAGGAAGTGCAAATTCCAGTCCCCATCAAGAGATCAGCAGTAGAAAGGGTGAGCAGTTTCAAGTTCCTGGGTGTCAACATATCTGAGGATCTACCTCAGGTGCCCAACATATTGATGGAATTATAAAGAAGCCTCATCAACAGTTGTATTTCATTAGAAATTTTAGGAAATTTGTTATGTCACCAAAGACATTCACAAGTTTCTCTAGCTGTACCGTGTTAAGCATTCTAACAGGCTGCATTACTGTCCGGTGGGGTGGGGGTGGGGGGTAGCTCCGGGATCGAAAGAAGCTACAGAAAGTTGTGAAATTAGTCAGTTCCATCTTGGGTACTAGCCTCCATAGTAACCAAGACATCTTTGAAGAGTGGTGCATCAGAAAGGCGACGTCCATCACCCAGGACTTGCTCACTTCTCATTGCTACCATCAAGGAGGAGATACCGGAGCCTGAAGACACACAGTCAATGTTTCAGGGACAGCTTCTTCCCCTCCGCCATTGGAATGGACAAGGAACCCAATACTACCTCACTACTTCTTTCTTCCCTTTCAGCACTACTTATTCAATCTAATTTTCTATATACATACGTCTTTATATTTTTTTTATTATGTATTGCAATGCATTGCTGCTGCAAAACAACAAATTTCACAACATGTGCCAGTGGTATTAAATCTGATTCTGACTATTTCAGTTCTGGTATAGGATATAGTTCACATACAGTGCTCACAAAGAAATATGTTTACAATCAATTTCATCTTGTACTACGGGCGAACTGCAAAACTTGAATCACTCTTAGTCTGTTGGTATTCACCAAGAGGTAGTGAAAAGCACTCAGTTCTTGTTGAATGAAGTAGAATCAGCGATATTTATTACACAAATGTTCCATGTAAGTTCTTATGTTCTGAAGTTCTTATGAGCCAATGCCAATTCTCTGAGAAATTCCATCAAAATCATTTTCCTATTTATTTCTCTATAACCGACTCTTCCATTATTCCCATTAACTCCATTCTAATTCATCTACCGCCCACCAACAACTGGTATAAACTACATTATCCAGTTAACCTTAAAGCACGTCATTGAAATATAGAGTAGGAGTAAACTGGACAACTCAGCAGAATCCCATATGGCTGTAGAGAAAACATCCAATTTTCTCTGCCTGCAACACCACTGTGCTGCCCTTGCTCAATCTGCTGAGGTGCACTACAGTGGTAAATTTGCCCCGTGGTCTTGTTTAGTTCTCACGCATACGCTTGTAAGTGATAAGCAGAAAAGGAGCTGACCTGAGTTGTGCCTATTGCCAAACAATAGCAGAAAATTAATAGACTGCCAGTGTTATCCAACTGGTTGACACACTGGAAAGTGACCAATATACCGTATATGGAGCTCTTGCTCCGGGGAAAAAATCAAGAGCATTGCAATTGAAATGGAGGAGAGAGAAAAAAAAAAATAGGGTTTTATTTGGAATTACATTTACAAATAGAATTAAACAAACTTTAAAATTGTTACCCATTTATAGAAATAAATGGATTCTTCTCCAGTTGAGCACAGCGGTGAAAATAGATCTCATCTTTACTTTGGACCAGAATTGGAGTTCCATGACTTTTTTTTTTGTCAAAAAACCACATCACCAGTTGTTATATAATTTACAACCTTAGTAATCATACTTCCTACATTTATACGCAAAACAAGTAGCATGTGTCCCCATCGTAATCCCTGCATTACTCTACTGGTTACAGCCTACCAATCACAAAAACAGCCCTCCACCATTAGTCTCGACTTTCTACTACAAAACTAGTTTGTATCCATTTTCCCTATCTGCCCTGAATCCCATGGGATCTAATGCTTTGGACCATCCTGTTATGAAGGAGCTTGTCAAAGGCCATGAAGTCTATGTAGATCATTAAATTGTTAATATACTTATTATCTCTTCAAAAACTATTCCATTGAGCTGGTCAGATCAGACAGGATCCCCCCCCCCCCGCAAAGCTATGCTGCAAATCTGTGATCAATCTTTGTATTTTGAAGTGAAAGTAGGGAATTCTTTTCTAATAATTTCCTTTTACAGACTTGTGATTACCTGATTTACCCCAATGGCCCTTCTTAAATACAGCTGCTACGTTTGCTTCTTTAATATATGCTTTTTAAAGTAATATACATTATTTCTGTCTTTTGCACGATTTTAATCTATTCAATATATGTATACTGTAAAATTTATTATTTTTCTTTTCCTTCTTCTATATTATGTATTGCATTGAACTGCTGTTGCTAAGTTAACATATTTCACGATGCATGCCAGTGATAATAAACCTGATTCTGATTCTGATTTGCTATCCTCCTTTCCTTTGGCACCTCACCTGTGGATAGCAAAGAAAAAAACTCCCTGTTAGGAGCCCAACAATCACTTCTCTTCTCTCCTATAGCAGGCTAGGATACAACTCTTCCAGTTCTGGGGATTTTTCCAACTTCAGGCTTGCTAAGAATCAAATATATTCTTTTTAGTGATAATTGTTCCAGAATTTCACTGTGACCTTTCCTGAATTATGCAACTACAATGCCCTTCTCCTTAATGATTACAAATGAAAAGTGTTTTATGACCTCACCTGTGAGTTGAAAGTCCAGGCATTAATAACACCTTAGGCCCCAACAGGTCCAAGTCTTTATCCAATTAACATCTTGCACAGTGACTTAGGGACTTCTCCTATTGATGCTACCAGTGATAATTTGTTCTCATTTCAGCTACCTAATTTCTTTAAATACCCTTTTGCCTACAGAGCCTATATACTTGCTGGGTCTCCCCGGTTTAATTATTGACACCTGCTATGAGCTTCCTTTTTTAAAAAATCACCTTTGACTTGACATTCATGATTTCATGGACACCAGCACATCTTCATCCATATGGAGACACACTGGTCTTAAAGTTACATTATTTTACATCTCTCATGTGGTCCTAACTAGTCTGCTTTTGCTAGGTGTTGTGATATTGAGATGAGCCTTTCCCCAGTTCAGCACCTAAATTTCTAGACTATACAACTCACTTTACAGAAATACTTTGAAAGCTGTGGAGTTATGGTCACTGTCTCCCAAATGCTCCCCCACCACTTGCTCAGCTATATTCCTTAAGATTAGGTTGAGTACTGTTCTTTCTTTAGTGGGACGACTAGGTACTGACTCAAACACCTCTCCCGAATGGACTTTACAAATTACATTCATTTTTGTATCAGTTAATATAGGAGAAGTTGAAATTCCCTTCTACAATAATCATATTATTCTTACACCTCCCTGTGATTTCTTTACAAATCTGCTCCTTTAACTCATGTTGACACCCAAGGGAGTCTGCAGTACACCACTACCTGTGAGATTTCCCCCCTTTTGTTCCTGACATCTAGCAATGTGACCTCACTTGAAAGGCCTTTTCCAACAGCCTTCCACACTATTGAAGTAATGCCAGCTCAACTGTTACATCCTCTCCTGTTCATCTGTCTAATCACCTCTTCCAGGCATTTCTTCCCACTTCTGCCTTCAATTTTCTTTTGATTATATAGTTCCCAGCTTTGTGACCTAATCCATTGTCTTCAGGTGAATTCATTATACCTTTGATCTGCAATGTTCAAGACTGTAGTGACATTGATTGCACAGTCCCTGTCTCATCATAAAATCATTTGAGGGCATTTGCCCTCATAGCTTGAAATAAATATGATATAATTTTCCTCTAATGGTTTCACTGAGTCCAATTTGTCCTTTTATTCTTGGTGAGGAGTTCAGAAAGTAATAACTTTGTCAGACCAAAGGTGATTTAAATTAAATCCATCTAATCTGGCTACATCTTCTCTTCAAGTTATGAAGTACTTATTTAAAAATCTCATGCAGAATTTCCAATGTTGGAAGGAAGAGAAAGACAGCTGGCAATCCCATAGGATTTACTCAGTTTTGTGCCATCTCAGAGTTGTTTTTGATCAATGATGTATCTTTGAAGCTTAGCCACTATTTTACATAGAAACATCAATTAGTTTGACTTGAGTCTGCTGTGGGATCATGGCTGATTTGATTACAACTTCAATTACCTCAATGAATTTTATTGCTTTGCTTGTCAAGAATCAGACTCTGCTTATAATACTCTTTGACGAAAAGTTCTAAAGATTCATGGCCTTCTGAGAGAAAAAAAACACTTCATCTTTATCTTAAATCCTTATTCTTAAACAATGGGCCACACTTCTACAGTTTTTTTTACACAAGGTTGCCAAAATCCCTTAGGATTTTATATGCTTCAATTAACTCCTCTCATATTCTTCTAAATTCCAGTGGATACAACCTAAGTCTGTCCAACCCTTTCCCATGAGGCAACCTGCCCATTCTGGGTGCCAGTAGGAAATGAAAGTAGGAAATATTGGAAATACTAAGCAGAAAAGGTATCGTCTGTGAAAAGGGGAACAGTTAATATTTTAGAATGAAGACCATAATTTGGATTTTCAGATAGCAGTATCTTACATTTACATGTTAAAGTAATTAATTGTACAGATGGTAAAACTAGATGCTGAGTAGGAATAAATTTGAGCAATTAATAATTACCATGGTTTGAAAATGCTGACAGGTTCTGCGAGTTTTTCTTTCATGTACTGATGAAATGTATTTCTTTTTCTGGAAAAAATGATTTAATCTGTGCAGTGAGGGAATTAATCTTGTTCGACACCACAAGTGTCTGATCAGTGCAGTGCAGCTGACATTCATGCTGCTTGTTGATTATCATGTTGTTACAAGCATCAAGCCCAAAGCCAACTGTAGAATGACTGAGGGATCATTAAGGGTACAGATTCAGTTACTGGCTTATTTAAACCAGTCTGCCCTGCTTACAGGTGGGTGTTGACGGTGTCTGAAGCAGCGTTGTGCAGTTACTTCCAGTGGCTGACCATTGAACAGAGTACACACCAGAAATAACAGGCACGGCTCCAGAAACCAAGGTAGTGAAAGTGGGGAAAAAAGAGCAATGAGGAGATAAGGGATATCATTGTCACATGCTTAAAATTATAAGGCAGTAAGATATAGGAGCAGAATTAAGTCATTTGGCCCATAAAGTTCACCATCTCACTCATCCCCAAACCCCTGCCTTCTCCCCATAACTCTTCTTGCCTCGACTAATCAAGAATCGATTGAGCTCTGCCTTAATTATACCCAATAACTTGGCCTCCACAGCTGCTTGTGGCAACAAATTCCACAGATTCACCACTCTCTGGCTAAGGGAATTCCTCCTCATCTCTGTTCTAAATGGATGTCCTCCTATTCTGAGGCTGTGCCCTGTAGTCCAAGGAAAAATCATCTCCACATCCACTCTATTGAGGCCTTTCAACATTCGATTGGTTTCAATGAGATCCCCCGTCATTCTTCTGAATTGCAGTGCGTTCAGACCCAGAGCCATCAAATGCTCCTCATATGATAAGCTTTTCAATCCCAGAATCATTTTCCTGAAACTCCTTTGAACCTCTCCAATTCCAGCACATCCCTTTTTAGATAAAGGCCCCAAAACTGCTCGCAGTACTCCAAGTGAGGCCTCACCAGTGCTTTATAAAGCCTCAGCATTACATCCTTGCTTTGATTTTCTAGTCCTCTCTAAATGAATACTAACATCACATTTGCCTTCCTCACCACTAACTCAAACTGCAAACTAACCTTTAGGGAATCCTACACGAGGACTCCCAAGTCCTTTTGCACCTCAGATTTTTAAATTTTCCCTCCATTTAGCAAATAGTCTATGCTTTTATTTTTTCTACCAAGGTGCATGATCATACATTTCCCAGCACTGTATTTCATTTGCCACTTCTTTGCCTATTCTCCTAATCTGTCTATGTCCTTCTGTAGCCTCTCCGCTTCCTCAAACTACCTGTCCCTCCATCTATCTTCATACCAGCTGCAAACTTGGCCACAAAGCCAACCAGCTACCCCATCCTCAGCCCTATTACTCTGGTTCCCATCCCCTTGTCAAAAATTAATTTAAACCCTCCTGAACAGCTCTAGCAAATCTGTCAACAAGGATATTGGTCCCTCTTGGGTTCAGGTGTAACTCATTCCTTTTGTACAGGTGCTACCTTCCCCAGAAGAGATCTCAATGATCCAGAAGTCTGAAGCCCTTCCCCCTGCGCCAGTTCCTCAGCCATGCATTCATCTGCCAAAGCATCCTGTTCTTACCCTCGTTGGCACTTAGCACAGGCAGCAATCCAGAGATTACTACCTTGGAGGTCCTGCTTTTCATCTTTCTATCTAGCTCCTTAAAACGTCTCTTCAGGACATCCTCATCTTTCCTACCTATGTCATTGTGCCAATATTTACCAAGATTTCTGGCTGCTCGCCCTCCCCCTTTAGAATGCCATGGACCCAATCCAAGACATTCCTGACCTGGGCACCTGGAGGCAATATACCATCCGGGTGTCTGTATCGCACTCACAGAATCTCGTCTCTATACCTCCGAGCCCTGAACTCAGCTTGGCAAAGGAGTGCCTCTCGCAGGTCAGAAGTGGTTATTTAAAACAAGAGCTTCGCGGGCGTTAGTCCATTGTGTGGGGCCTACCAGCAGCGTCAAATGAGCTCGACAAACTAAATGAAAGTACAGAAGGGATAAGCGGAGCGGCCATTGATGGGAGTTGGCCAGTGGCGAGAGCAGAAACGACAAGCTTTGGCTCATCCAGGCTTCAGCGAAAGCAGGCTTCGACGAGGTAAGTGGGTAGGTGGACATCGTTTTTGGTTTTTCTTTGCATTTTTTTGAGGAATAGAGAGCATGTCGGTTGGGTTAGTATTTTGCTCTGGGTGTCAGATGTGGGAATCCTGGGAATCTTGCCGTCTGGGAGACAGTGTTAGGGATCTGGAGCTGCAGCTCAATGACCTACAGCTTATTAGGGAGTGTGAACAGGAGATGGATGGGAGCTACAGGGAGTTAGCCAGCCCGAGGCTGCAGGAGTTAAATAAGTTAGATGATCAGGAAAGCGAAGGGAAGAACTCAGATAGTAGAGAGCACCCCTGTGGCCATCCCCCTCAGTAATTGTTATCTCGGTTTGGATGCGGTTGAGGGGGATGACCTGATAGAGGACGACGACAGTGATCGGGTCTCTGGCCCTGAGCCTGGTTCCGTGGTGCAGAAGGGAAAAAGGAAGATGAGGAATGTGGTAGTCAGAGGGGATTTCACAGTGGGGGGAACAGACAGGAGGTTCTGTCAGTCTGATAGTGATAGCTGCATGGTGTGTTGCCTCCCAGGTGCCAGGGTATGGGGTGTCTCGGATCCCATTTTCTGAAGGGAGAGTATTCTGAAGGGAGAGGGTGAACAGCCAGAAGTCTTGGTACACGCTGGTATCAGTGACATAGGTAGAAAAGGGAGGAGGTCCTGAAGACAGAATTCAGGGAATTAGGTAGGAAGCTGAAAAGCAGGACCTCAAGGTAGTAATCTCAGGATTGCTGCCTGTGCATGTGCTAACGAGTGCAAGAATAGCATGATCAGCCATATTAATGTGTGGCTGAGAGACTGGTGTAGGGGGCAGGGCTTCAGATTCCTGGATCATTGGGGCTTCTTCTGGGGGAGGTACGACCTGTACAAAAAGGACGGGTTACACCTGAACTCAAAGGGGTCCAATATCCTAGCGGGCACATTCAATAGAGCTATTAGAGAGGGCTTAAACTAATTTGGCAAGGGATGGGAACCAGAGTGATAGGGTTGAAGAAGGGGAAAACAGAAATAAATCAGGCAGGAGATGAGGCTTAATCACAGGACACTACCATGGCTGACAAGTGAAGTCAGAGCCAAAGTAAAAGCAAAAGAGAGGGTATGCAAGGAAGCCAGAGCAAGTGGGAAGATAGAGGATTGAGAAGTTTTAAAAAACTTGCTGAAGGAAACCAAGAAGGTCATTAGGAAGGAAAAGATGAATTATGAAAGGAAGCTAGCGACTAATATCAAAGAAGATACTAAAAGCTTTTTTTAAGTACATAAACGGTAAAAGACAGTCAAGGGTAAATATAGGACCAATACAAAATGACGCTGGAGATATTGTAATGAGAGATGCAGAGATGGCAGAGGAACTGATTGAGTATTTTGCATCAGTCTTCACAGTGGAAGATGTCTGCAGTATACCAGACATTCAAGAGTGTCAGGGAAGTGAAGTTTGTGCAGTGAAAATTACGACTGAGAAAGTGCTCAGGAAGCTTAATGGTCTGAGGGTGGATAAATCTCCTGGACCTGATGGAATGCACCCTCGGGTTCTGAAGGAAGTAGCTAGAGAGATTGTGGAGACATTAATGATGATCTTTCAAGAATCAATAGATTCTGGCATTGTACCAGATGTCTGGAAAATTGCAAATGCTACTCCACTATTTAAGAAGGGTGGGAGGCAGCAGAAAGAAAACTATAGACCTGTTAGCCTGATATCAGTGGTTGAAAAGTTGTTGGAACTGATTGTTAGGGATGAGGTGACGGAGTAGCTGGAGGCACATGAGCAGATAGGCCAAAGCCAGTATGGTCTGCTGAAAAGAAAATCCTGCCTGACAAACCTGCTGTAATTCTTTGAGGAAATTGCAAACAGAGTAGATGAAGGAGATGCAGTAGACATGGTGTACTTGGATTTTCAGAAGGCCTTTGGCAAGGTGCCGCACATGAGGCTGCTTAGCAAGAGGCTGCTTAGTCCATGGAATTACAGGGAAGTTACTAGCATGGGTGGAGCATTGGCTGATCGGCAGAAAACAGAGAGTGGGAATAAAGGGATCCTACTCTGGCTGGCTGTTGGTTACCAGTGGAGTTCCACAGGGGTCGGTATTGGGACTGCTATTTTCACAACGTATGCCAATGATTTGGACTATGATATTAATGGATTTGTGGCTAAATTTGCCGATGATACAAAGATAGGTGGAGGAGCATATGGTGTTGAGGAAGCAGAGAGCCTGCAGAGAGACTTAGATAGTTTAGGGGAATGAGCAAAGAAGTGGTAAATGAAATACAATGTTGGAAAGTGTATGGTATTGCACTTTGGTGGAAGAAATAAATGGGAAGACTATTATTTAGGTGAGGAGAGAATTCAAAAATGCAGAGATGCAAAGGGACTTGGGAGTCTTTGTGCAAGATACGCTAAAGGTTAACCTCCAGGTTGAGTAGGTTGTGAAGAAGGTGAATGCAATGTTGGTATTAGTTTCTAGAGGTATAGAATATAAGAGCAGGGATGTGATGTTGAGCCTCTATAAGGCACTTGTGAGACCACACGGAGTATTGTGTGCAGTTTTGGGCTCCTTATTTTAGAGAGGATATACTGACATTGGAGAGGGTTCAGAGAACATTCACAAGAATGATTCCAGGGATGAAAGGGTTACTGTATGAGGAACGTCTGGCAGCTCTTGGGCTATATTCCCTGGAGTTCAGGAGAATGAGGGGGGATCTCATAGAAACATTCTGAATGTTAAAAGGCTTGAACAGATTAGATATGGCAAAGTTATTTCCCATGGTAGGGGAGCCTAGAACAAGAGGGCATGAATTCAGGATTGAAGGACATCCATTTAGAACTGAGATGCGGAGAAATTACTTTAGTCAGAGGGTGGTAAATCTGTGGAATTTGTTGCCATGAGCAACTGTGGAGGCCAAGTCATTGGGTGTATTTAAGGCAGAGATAAATAGGTTTTTAATTAGCCAGGGCATCAAAGGGTATGGGGTGAAGGCAGGGGAGTGGGGATGAATTGGATCAGCCCAGGATTGAATGGTGGAGCAGACTCGATGGGCCAAATGGCCTACTTCTGCTCCTATAGCTTATGGTCTTATGGTCATATGGAATGGGGAATCTCTCATCACTGCTGCATTCCTCTTCACTTCTGTTCTCTTCTGAGTCACAGCGCCAGACTCAGTGCCTGAGACCCGTTGCTCTGCCTCCCTCATGATAAGTTACCTCCCCACCCTCAACAGTATACTTATTATTGAGGGGAATGGCGACAGAGGTACTCTACATTGGTTGCCCCATTTCCCTTCCTTTTCCTGACAGTCACCCAGTTACCTGCCTCCTGCACCTAGGGGTGACTACCTCCCTGTAGCTCCTATCTAACACTTCCTCAGCCTCTCGTACGAGCCGAAGGTTATTAAGCTGCAGCTCCAGTTCCTTACCACATTCTCTGAGGAGCTGCAGCTCGGTGCGCCTGGTGCAGATGTGGTTATCTGGGAGGCTGGAAGCCTTCCAGAATTCCCACATCAGACACACAGAACAAAACACTGCCCCTGGAACCATTCTCACTGCATTAACTGTCCCCTAACAGATGAGGAAAGAAGAATAGGAAAGAAGAAACAGCTGATTATTAACTACAGGAGGAAAAAGCCAGAGGTCCAGGAGCCAGTCCACAATAGGAGATCAGAGGTGGATAAGAAGTATAACTTTAAATTCCTTGGTGTTACTACTTCAAAGGATTTGTTATGGGATCAGCAAGCAAGTGCCATCACGAAGAAGGCATAACAGCACCTCTACTTTTTTAAGAAGTTCGCACAGATTTGGTATGCCTTCTGAAACTTCTTTTATTCCAATATTTTTATTAATTTATATATATATATAAGAATACAGAGCACAGGAGAAAAATGTCAATACATTAAACTAAATTGCAAATAAAGATTCCTTATCCTATATTCGTACAAGGCATTAGTTCGTAACATTGAAAAATAATAATTTTTTTATATTAAAAAAATCTAACCCCTACCAAGACCGAAGCTGATTAGTAGAAAAAAGGAAAAAAGATTATTAGTCATCATCTGTGCTTTAACAGCAAATCAAAGGTTTTGAAAATAATTCAGAAAAGGTCCCCACAATGTTTGAAAGTCTTGATTAGATTCAAAGATTGAACATCGAATCTTCTCTAAATTTAAACATGACATCACATCACGTAACCATTGGGCGTGAATAGGAGGGGCCACATCTTTCCATTTAAGCAAAAGCGTCCTTCTGGACATAAGAGACATAAGAGCCAAAATGTGCAAATCAGATGGCCCCAAAATAAAATTCTTTCCTCCAACAATACCAAATAAAGCAGTCAAAGGATTGGGCTTGAAATTTACTTTAAAAAGTATCGAAAAGGTTTGAAATACTTCTTTGCAATATTTTCAAAGACTTGGACATGTCCAAACATATGAATGAGTGAAGCTTTAACATACTTCTATGGATGCATTGTTGAGAGTATCCTGACTGATTGCATCACAGTCTGGTATGGAAATAGCAATGGCCAAGAATGGAAAAGTCTACAAAAATGGTAGATACAACCCAATCCATCACTGGCAAAGCCCTCCCCATCATTGAGCATATTTACAAGGAGCACTTCCAGAAGAAAGCATCCGTCATCAAGGAATCCCATCATTCAGGAAAAGCTCTCTTCTCGCTACTACCATCAAGTAGGAGATATCACAGCCTTAGGTCCCACACCACCAGGTTCAGGAACAGTTATTACCCTTCAACTGTCAGGCTCCTGAACCGGCATGAATAACGACACTCACCTCAAAGCTGAACTGGCTTTGCAACCTATTGACTCACTTTCAAGGACTTTACAATTCATGTTATCAGTATTATTTATTACTTCATTTTTTATTATTTGCATTGTAACCCCCAGGTTCGGTGGGCTGTGTTAGTCTAGGGGAAGACACTCTCCGGCCCGCCAAACTTGTGAAATCTCGTTCGTGTAGATGCTGCGTGATGTTTTCCCCTGTTACAAATCAGTACCATGAAATGACAAACAGTATACCACATGCAATTAAACAACTTAGGTTTATAAATCTTAATTTGACTAGGGGGTTAGTAAAGACAACAAAAAGAAAATGGCCTATTTTAATGATCTCCATTAATCTCCATTGATTTCCCCCGGGCGTTGTCAACTCCCGACCCCATTCCACGTCCACTCCGTCCTGCAGTCTACGACCTCTCTGCTCTGGCATTTTCTCTGTCCATCTTTCACCGAACAAAAGCCCACGAAACCCTTGCTCTCAGGCACACACGAAAGAAAACCACTCCTTATTGGACGCCGCACGTTCCAAAGCCCCGTTATCTCTAGTTATTACCCAAACACTTCAGCTACAGAGAAACCATTACATTTGTAGTGAAAACTTTCCCAGGGCATTACAGCATGATTTCTCTCCTTTTTCACACTGGTTGTTTTTCAGTCTTGATTTGTGTATAGTTTTTTCCATAAATTCTATTGTATTTCTTTATTTTTCAGTAAATGTCTACAAGAAAATTAATCTGATGGTAGCATATGATGACATATATGTGCTTTGATAACAAATTTACCTTGACTTTGAGATCACAGAAGTCTTCAGACCAGATGTATTTTGTCATAGAGTACATAAAATATGGTCATAGAAATACGTACTCTGTCTACTAGTAATCATGATATTTATGTACCCAAAGATGAGGCCTAATAACACCAGTTTTGGATGCCTGAGTTCTCTGACCCAGAAGCTTTAAGATCATGATGTGAATTATTTTGTCTCAACAAGATACGTGACAGATACAATGAATTTCTACTTTAAATATGTTTTTCAACTGAACCAATTGTCGGCACTAAAATATTGAAGTCAACTAATCCATGGTAGCTATTGAAATTACAGTATATACAATCACCCACTGTTACATTTGATCTTCAAAGAATAAAAACCCAATGTATTTCAAGTTCAGGGATCTTTTTTATGAATTAATTAATTTATTTATTGAGATACAGTGTGGAAAAGGCCCTTCTGGCCCTTTGAGCCATGCAACCCAGCAATCAGCCGATTTAACCCCAGACTAATCATGAGACAATTTAAAATTTTACTGAGCTTAACCAAGGAATGAATCTCCCACCAGATCTCTACCTGAATGTCTGCTCATGCTGAAAAAGAACTTTTATATCTACAGCTCCAGTCTCCAAGTGGTTCAGCCATTGGCACAAAACATCAGAACTGGAAAAAGTGCAGGAGTATTTAAGAAAAAAGAGAAGAACAAAGAGATGTCACTGGTGAACATGATCAAGGAAAATTCCAATGCATCTTGTGTGTTTAAGGTATGATGGTGCCCAGGGAAAACTAGGGCCACTCAGGGCCCAAGAAGAAACTTAGTGGACATAGGCAAGATGTTAAATAAATATTCTCATCTCCGTTCACTGTGGAGAACAATATTGTATTTGAAGGATCAAGAAGTTAGTGAGATGGTGAAGTTTCGTAACACATTTGCTTCTACAACTTCCTCTAGTAAGTTATTCCATACTCCCGCTGCCATCTGTGTGGAAAAAAATGATTCGAGATTCCCCTCTCATTTTAAATCTATTCCCTCTAGTTTCAGACTTCCCTTAAACTTGCCAAGTGACTGCATCCGTTTACTTTTCCTGTGCCCCATATACAGTATTAGTTATTTTAGCAGGCTTAGATGCAGATAAGTTCCCGGGGCATGATGAGTTGTTACATGGGCTACTGTGGAATACAAGAGAGAAAATTCCTGGGGCTCCAGCAGATTTTAAAAAATGTTTGTTCACCACAGCTGAAGTGCTAGGTGACTAGAAGGAAGTAAATGTGGCACTTTTAATCTGGAAATGCAGCAGGCATAAGATAGGTAACTACAAACCTGCGAATCCAATGTTAGTGGAGGGAATTTATTGAGAAAAAATGTTGAGAGACAGGAGAAACCCAAATTTGGAAAGGCAGATTACTCAAATATAATCAGCAAGACTTTGTTTAGGGAAAATCCTGTCTGAACCAGCTGAACAAATTTTAAGAGATAAAAATTACATTGATGAGGACAGTGAGCTGATGTAATCTACATGATCTTTGACAAAGTGCCTCATTAGAAAACTGGTCAAAAAGGTCAATGCCCATGGGATCCAAAGTAAATTGGACCCAAAGTTGACTTGGTAATAGGAGGCCGAGGGTGATGGTGGAGGATTGTTGTTGCAATTGGAAGGTTGTGACAAGTGATGCAGCATAGGGATAGATTTTGGATAGACTGAGTGGTAATCTGACTGAGATATGAAATTACATGGGGTGTAACTTATCCTCAACAGAAGTGTCTAAAACTAGAGGAGCATGGGTTTTGGGTGATAGTAATCACCCTGAGGAAGAATATTTTTCTTCACCAAGAAGAAATTTTAGGGGATCTGGAAGACATTGCCTAAGCAGCTGGAGGAGGCAAGTAATCTCACATTATTTAATAAATATTTAGAGCACTTAGATTGCTCGCAAATAGATGGCTACAGTCCAAGAGCTGCTAAGAGGGATTAATAGAAATGGGATCTTGACGGTTCACATGCACATGGTGGGCTGAAGGGCCTGTATCATTTTAACAATCTCTGACATTTTCTGTTTTTATTTACCATAGGTTCTATCTTCTGCAGCTTATTGATTTTCAGTTACTCTTAGTCCCTGCCTGTCAACTGCTTCATGCCTTTTGACTCAAAGTACGTAATTTCTAACTAAACTACTCTCTAACAAGTACATGATGTCAGAATCCGAAGTGGCAGTTCCGAATGTCAGTGTCTCACTTTATCCTGATCCAGTGAGAATTTTTCCTACTTGAAAGAAGCTATGTCCTGCTTAAGTCTCAAAGTGGAGTGAGAGATACATCGTTACACCATCTGTATCTTTATGTTGGAGGCAATGACTAGGAACCAGGGCGTGAGAACCTGGATTCTGTGTGATACAATTCCAATGACCTTTGAATCAGTGGTTTGACAACTGTTCCTGAACCGATGGAAGTAAACATCTCCTTTACTGGTCTGTTCCTACTGCACCACCTTCTCCTTTGAGAGGGACATGTTAAAATGGTTGAATGTTTACAGTGTTCTTGGGTGCCGTGCCTGCACAGTTGAATGGTTGCCGTGCCTGCACAGTTAAATGGTTGACAGTATTTAGAAATTAATATGCAGAAAACTAGGGGAAAGGTGATGAGTGGTATGAATATTACATCAGTGTCTTGATTGGTAGTGGGCAGTGGCTCCATATGTCACTACTACAGGGCATGATGACCCTGCCTTACACGAGTCCCGGGTTCAGCTGGCTCCAGCTGACAGTATCCGGTATAGGCCCCTATCCAGGGTTACGGATCCCACTGCCTTGTGGGTATCTTCACGATAAGAGAAGGCTAAGTAGTAATCCCTACACGAATCTGGAGTGGAGCCCCTAACGAGGTTGGATGACATATCACATCACCTTTCGGCAGCTTCTGCAGCCAAGCTAATGCCAAATGTACTGCTTCGCATTCCTTTGGACCACATCCGCGAGGCTGAGAGGGGGATCTTGATGTCTGAGCAGCCCAGGATCTCCATATTCATCGCCTAGGTCTGCGTCCCAAACCAGGCGCATCCATTGTCTACTTAGACAGACAGAGCCATGATGATGTCTTGATTAATGGAGCTTGTTGTTCGGTAAGTGACAGACTGGAGCAGTGCTAGTGACAGGAACGTAGAACAGCACAGCACAGCAATGAGCCCTTCGTTCTATTGCATTTGTGCTGACTATGATGCCAATCTAATGAATCCCTTTGGCTTGAAAATGGTTTATATCCCTCCATTACCTGCCTGTTCATGGGTTTGTATCTCAAAGTGAAGTCTATGTTAAACATTGCTATCCTATCTATGTGTAGCCCCCCCCCCCCCCCGGCCACCCTCAGGGTCGCTGGGCTCGCTGTCGTCTAGGGAAACAGCCCTCGGCCCCACCAAACTGGGTAATCAGTTTGTGTGGATGCTGTGTGATGTACCCCACCCCGCCCAAATAACAGACAATACACCAGATACGATTAAATGATTTACAGTTTATAGATATTACTGGAACTATATAATTAAAAGAGAATAAAATATAAAAGGAAAATAAAAGGCGCCACACTTATCAAAGTTCAATCTCTTCGTGCACGAACAGTTGGAGCTCAAGGACCTTCTTCTTCACCCTGCGACCCCCTCGGACCACCTCGACCGGCCGCCTGGGACCAACAACGGTGGTTGACCAGACGCTCCACATGAGTCCGTCTTTGTTTCCTCGCCGAATGTCCCGCTCGGGGTCCGACCCCGTTAGCGGACTCACAGCACCTGGTCCATCCTCTGTCTCGCTCTCCCGCCTTCTTCCCCCAAAACCCCGCGCCTACAGTATCTTCAAATACACCAAAACCATAACAACTATCCCAATTGGTTAATAGCACTCTCTTATCACACACTAAAGCAAAAACAAACTGTTAGCGCAAACTTTCTCAGCGTTTAACACAACAAAGCCACATTCCCCAGATTAACATAACAAAGACGCCATTTTAATTAGCCTCCGCAGTAACATAAAAGTCGAAACCCCCTTACATATGTCTACCACTTCCCCTGGCAGTTTGTTCTGGATTCTCTAAGTATATTTTGAAAAAAACCCGTGTCACACATCTCCTGTAAGTTTTTCCCTTCTTGCCTTAAAGCTATGCCCTATAGTATTTCTAACCTGGAGAAAATGACTCTATCAACATTATCGCTGTCTCTCATAATTTTGCAAATGTCTATCAGGTCACTCTCAGCATTGACACTCCAGCAAAATAATCCAACTATGTCAAATATCTCCCTATAGCTAGTACACTCCAATCCAAGCAACACCCTGGTGACCTCTTCTGGGCCCTTTCCAAAACTTCCAGATCCTTCTTTAATTTGGTGACCAGGATGCACAAAATTCTCCAAATATGGCATATCTGAAGTTTTATACAGCTGCAACATGGCTTCCTGGACTTCATAACTCAGCACCTGAACCAATGAAGGAAATGTACCATAAACCACCATTACCACCCTATCCACTTCCATAGCCAATTTCAGGAAGTTATTGGCTTTCAACACAAGTTCACTCTGTATGTCAGCATTTCTAAGGGTCACTGTGATTTTACATGTTCTGCTTGTATTTGACTCCCTCCCCCAACTGTAGCACCTTATACTGGTCTGGATTAAACTCTAAATGCCACTTCTCTGCCCAAAGTTTCAACTAATCTGTATGGTGATGAATCATTTGCCAAACTTCCTCACTATCCACAACTCTGTTAGTTTTTGTGTTGTCTGTCAATCCACCTACATGGTGTATACAGGCAGAGATCCTAACACTGATGCTCGTGCAACAGCACAGGTCACAGACCTCCAGTTAGAATAACATCCCTCCACCGTTATCCATTGTCCTCTTTGATCAACGTGTTTTCATCCAACTTACCAATTCACTGTGGATCCCTGGACTAAATCTCCTGGACCAGCCTATTATGAGGGACATTTTGAATGTTTTATAAAAGGTATGCTTTAGTAGGAGTTATGGGGAGGTGAGATATTATCTTCACTGGCATTAGCCACTTGTGTGGCTTTATTAAAACTTTAGTAGCTCATCTTCATGCCCCACTTGTGCAACTTTCTTCTGCTACTCCAGAATGGGATGCTGAAAGTAATTGCACCTCACTGATCAATACCCATGTTGAAAAAATCAGAATGCTTCCTCTCTTCTATTATCAGATATGTTTCCTGTCAGCCTTCCCTGTAGTAATTCCCACCAGTAATTTCAAGGAGTTAGCACTTCCCAATAGGGAGATGCAGATATGACTTCAATCAGTCAGAGTCAGCTTCAACTGGCACCTGTGGTTGACAGTTGGATTCTGGATATGTACTCATACAGACTGCTGTAGGGTTGGCTGGCTGGATGTTAGAATGATAAAAGCAAGGTTAGAGTACGAATACAGTAGCATCCCGGCTTTGTTTTAAAAATACCTCAGCATCAGTCTTATGTTTTGTGACTTCAAAATCTAAAACTAATTCAAAAGAAGACATGGGAGTCCAGGGATACAGGTATATCTTCAAGTTTACTTCAAGTGAGGCACTCATGTGGTAGCATGATGATGTATGCAATTTATTTATTTTTATATCTAACTCATAATGAATTATTTAAATAGACAAGAATGCTTAATCAAACTATATCCAAACTCTCTCTCTCTCTCTCTCTCTCTCTCTCTCTCTCTATATATATATATATAGTGACGAGAATACACATAGATTGCACATAGATTAAGATGTTAGCTGGCCTGGGCTGGCACCAGTGGGATCAGCAGTTGGTCTGCCAGCTGTCTTCAGGAGAAAGAGAGATAAGGAAAACAATGGAGCAGCATTTGGAGATGTTAATGAAGGGACGGGAGAGAGTAACGGAAGGAGAGCTGTCAAGATCGGCTCCCCCTTTGAACCCTGAACTGTTTGAAGTGATGGACAGGCGATACCCCAGAAGGGGGATAAAAAAGGACAGGCTCGCTAAGGCGACACACACACGACACCCCGAGGTAACGAGACCCTGGAAGCGGTGCGTCTCCCACAAGTCGGTGGGAAGCTTTTGGACGGCTGGTCACGGGATCAAGCCATAGACGCTCAGAGTGGAAAGGCACGATTGGCGGGAACCTGATGTGTGTCCACCCTTGCCTGGGTGCCAGGTTCACAGCAGAGAAACGATCGTATCTGGAAACGGAGGGGTCACGGTCGGTGACCTCAGATGACATCACAAAGGACTCGCCCGAAAGCTGACTACGAAGGTCTGTGTGTGGAAGCCGTTTGAATATTTATTCGTTTTGCTCTCTCTCTCCTTCCCCCCACTGTCCATCTCCCACAGCAGCGATTACTGCGAACTGAACTGAACTAAATTGAACTGAACTTTGCGTCACTTTGAAACTGGTCATTTACCCCTAGACAACGATAGAGCTTGATAGATCCTGTTATCTTAATTCTGTGTACATGTGTGTTTATCATTGCTGAACTGTTGCATTTATTATCTTTTTGATTAGAGTACTGTGTTGCTTGTTTCTTTAATAAAACTTTCTTAGTTCTAGTAATCCAGGCTCCAACTGAATGATCCATTTCTGCTGGTTTGGCAACCCAGTTACTGGGTACGTAACATAAGTGGGGTTCTCGTCCGCGATTTTGAACGCTAAATTTGGGACGGAGTAAATTGATTGGGTTAAAATTCCCGAAAGAAAGAAAAGACAAACAGCAGAAATGGAGGCTGAGGAATTTATAAAGGCGCCGACTTTGGAGGCATTAGAGGATGCCAGGAAAGCGGAATTGGTAGCTGTGGCCAAACGGTTGAATCTTGCTAAGGGGAAGTCGACATTGAGGAGAGAGGAGATACACAGAGCTATCGTAGAGCACTATGTATCTAAAGGTGTGTTTCCCCAAGGGGAGCTGGAGGTGGTGTCTATTGAAAAACCTGCTGAAGACGCGGTACAGGTGCAGCTTGAAAAACTGAGACTCGAGCACGAGTTCCGAGTACGGCAGTTAGAACACGAAGAGAAGCAGTTAGAAAGGTGGGAGAAAGAGAGAGAGTTAGAAAGGCAGGAGAAAGAGAGAGAGTTAGAAAGGTGGGAGAAAGAGGGAGAGTTAGAAAGGCAGGAAAGAGAGAGAGAGACAGTTGAAGTGAGAGGAGAAACGGAGGGAAAGGGAATTCAAGCTGGAGAAGTTAAGGATAAGGGCAGAGCAGGGGCCCATGCCGAACCAAGGTGGAGGGTTCCGGGCGACCCAGGAGGTTAGGCTGGTTCCCCCATTTGACGATACCGACGTGGATTGGTACTTTCTCCATTTCGAAAAAGTTGCTACCAGTCAGGACTGGCCGAGGGATAAGTGGGCTGTTTTGCTTCAGAGTGTACTGAAAGGGAAAGCCCAATAAGCTTACTCAGCTTTGTCCGTGGAAGATGCCCAGAGGTATGAGGTGGTGAAAGAGGTCATCCTCAGGATTTATGAGTTGGTCCCGGAGGCATACTGGCAGAGGTTCCGGAATGCGAGGAAGCAGTGGGACCGCATGTATTTAGAGTTT
This sequence comes from Mobula birostris, assembly GCF_030028105.1. Classification (NCBI taxonomy): domain Eukaryota; kingdom Metazoa; phylum Chordata; class Chondrichthyes; order Myliobatiformes; family Myliobatidae; genus Mobula; species Mobula birostris. The sequence continues at coordinate 74,448,109 of NC_092379.1, forward strand.
GCCTGTGAGATGCAGACATATTGTAAGCGTTGGTGCGCCTCGAAGGGGGTAGAGGGGGATTATGACAGACTGCTACTGCTGATCCTGATTGAGCAGTTTAAAGGTTGTGTCCCTAAGGGTATGAGACCCTACCTCGATGAGAAAGAGGCAGCCACGTTAGCCGCAACTGCTAAGTTGGCGGATGAGTATGCGTTGACGCATAAAATGAAGCTTGCCCCGAGTAAAGGCTACCAGAAGGGTAGTCAGGACAGTGGGGAGAGTCCGCCAGAAAAGTCAGAAAGCAAGCCGGGGACTAGTGAGAAGGATAAGGTAGACCGGGAGCAGTCTGGTAGGAAGTCTCCTGGGGTCATCTGTTATAATTGCGGGAAAGTCGGACACTTTGCGTCCAGGTGCTTTGCCCCGAAGAAGGAGACGGGAAAAGGAAAAACGGTGATTTTGACTGGCTGTATCGAGCTGGTAAACGAACCGCTAGGACAGGACAGGTCTGCCAAAGTTCAGGAAGGGTGCGAGAGGTTTATCTCGGCCGGATTGGTGTCGGTGAAGGAGGGGTTAAAACCAGTTCCAGTGCGGATCTGGAGAGACACGGGAGCGTGTCAGTCACCGATACTGAAGAGTGTATTAGGGTTTAGCTCAGAGACCCAGACTGGGCAGCTCAAGGTCAAAGGTATTGGGGAAGGGACAGAGGCAGTCCCTTTGCACCAGATACAGTTACAAAGCAACCTGGTCTCTGAACTAGTCACGATCGGGATGAGGTCCGAATTACCGATGAAAGGCGTGGAAGTCTTGCTCGGTAATGACCTCGCCGGGGGAATCGTGTTCCCAGCCGTGAGATTGACAGGTCAGCCTGCCAGCATTGAGGCCCCGCCCATGGACTCACAGGTTCATCCTGGGACTGCGGTAGTAAATTTAGCTGAGACGTTTCTGCCAGCCTTGTACGAGAAGGGGGTAGAAAGTGAAAAGAAGGAGTGTAGTGAAACAAGAGGTAGGGAGGGAGCTGAGACAGACTTAGCATTAGCCAGGAAAGAATTTGTGCAGGCGCAGGAGCGAGACAAGGGGCTGATGGTTTTGGCAGAGACAGCTCTCTCTGACACAGAATTAACAAGGGAACCAGTAGGCTATTGTGTGGAGGAGGAAGTGCTAAGGAAGAAAGGGAAACTAAGTACCGTACCCTCAGATGAGGAATGTGGGGTGGTGCAAAAGAGTTATGGGGATGAGATTTTTAACCTGGCCCACAAGGTACCCCCCCGGTGGACATTTTGCGGTGCTGGAGGAAGCAGTTGGTGGAGTCATGAAAGAGGTTTACCGTCTGCCCAGGAGGAAGGATGTTATTGATCATGGCAGATGGGAACTGAGACGGTCACAGGCTTTTGATATGCTAACAAACCTAGTCGGTGTTAGCGCGGAAATCAATGAAGCTAGGGTCTCCCTGATAAGAGAAAAAAACCATTTTGAAAAGATGAGTATGGTATCGACCAGATGGGAGAAGGCTATTGTTTTGGCCAGCTCTGCTGATAAGGTCTCTTCCTTAATCCCCGAACAAAGCGACTCTTTAGGAGAAGTAATTAAATGACTCGCACACCTGTGTTTGATTGTCCCGAGGCGATGCAAAGAACTGGGACGTTGGGTGGTGTTTGCTACACTAGGTTAGCCTAGCGAGCAATAGTCCTATAGAATGAGTAATTCAGTGACGAAAGGGCTGACGAACACAGAGGTGTGTATTGGCGATGTAATACCGCTGTCTGAAGCCAGCTTGATAGTGAACCTTGAAAAAAAATGAGTTCAGCCACATGAGGTCACTTACCTGGGAATTGTGGTGACACAGGGGAAGCTGGCAGCGATGCAAGCTAAAGTGCGGGCTATCTCTGACATCCCAACCCCGACAGACAAGAGGGCCCTCAGAAGGCTCTTGGAGATGGTGGGGTACTGTAGGAAGTTTTGCAATAACTCTGCGGTTACTACCCCTCCCCCTCCTACTAAGCCCTTGCGAAAGAAAACTAAGTCAGGATGGGACGACCCTTGTATTGTGGTCCGGGACGAAACCCAAGGAGAGGTTACATTGATCGCAATTCATCAGTGTTTTTGGCCACTATGAAGTTTGCTAAGTTGGAGCCTGGTCTAAGGGATTATTAATAACACATATAAAAGGAACAGAAAATGTGATGGCTGACTGTCTGTCAGGTGTTGACAACTTCAAATTCGCTGTATTAGCCAAATAGCTGATAAAGATGTATATTTGTGTGTATCAAATAATGTATTCATGTTTGTAATTTTTACCTGGTAAAAATCCTTAAAGGGGGGAGGTGTGACAAGAATACACATAGATTAAGATGTTAGCTGGCCTGTGCTGGCACCAGTGGGATCAGCAGTTGGTCTGCCACCTGTCTTCAGGAGAAAGAGAGATAAGGAAAACAATGGAGCAGCATTTGGAGATGTTAATGAAGGGACGGGAGAGTTTAACGGAAGGAGACACGGTCTGAGAGCTGTCAAGATCGGCTCCCCCTTTGAACCCTGAACTGTTTGAAGTGATGGACAGGCGATACCCCAGAAGGGGGATAAAAAGGGACAGGTTCGCTAAGGCAGCACACACACGACACCCCGAGGTAACGAGACCCTGGAAGCAGTGCGTCTCCCACAAGGCGGTGGGAAGTTTTAGGACGGCTGGTCACGGGATCAAGCCATAGACGGTCAGGGTGGAAAGGCACAATCGGCGGGAACCTGATGTGTGTCCACCCTTGCCTGGGTGCCAGGTTCACCGCAGAGAAACGATCGTATCTGGAAACGGAGGGGTCACGGTCGGTGGCCTCAGATGACATCACAAAGGGCTCGCACGAAAGCTGACTGAGAAGAATGTCGAAGGTCTGTGTGTGGAAGCCATTTGAATATTCACTCGTTTTGCTCTCTCTCTCCTTCCCCCCACTGTCCATCTCCCACGGCAGCGATTACTGCGAACTGAACTGAACTAAATTGAACTGAACTTTGCGTCACCTTGAAACTGGTCATTTACCCCTAGACAACGATAGAGCTTGATTGATCCTGTTATCTTAATTCTGTGTACATGCGTGTTTATCATTGCTGAACTGTTGCATTTATTATCCTTTTGATTAGAGTACTGTGTTGCTTGTTTCTTTAATAAAACTTTCTTAGTTCTAGTAATCCAGACTCCTACTGAGTGATCTATTTCTGCTGGTTTGGCAACCCAGTTACGGGGTACACAACAATATATACACACAAATTACTCAAATATTACTAAAAGGCGGGAGGAGAGAGAGCAGCGCGCCTGTGCGTGCGCAGCCCTCCGGTGAAAAATGATATTGTATCTGTTAAACAGGGGTCGTGGACAATTCTGATTTGATGGAGAATGGATGTGAAAGCACAGAGGAACATCCAGAGAAATTTCTGAAACGCCCGTTTGCTGCTGTTGTTACTGTGTGGTCGGGAATCTTTCGGAGGGTAGGCCTCAAAATCCCCGGCTTTGCCTGCTGTTGGCGACCGAGGTTGAGGTTGAATCGTTTGGACAGAGATGGCGCTCAGTACTCGGTGTCGGAGAGCTGATCAGAGCTCGAAGTTTTTGGATGACTCAGAGACGGATTGTGGTCGGGCATGGCAGGGAGAGTTTTTCTTCCTTCTCCTGTCTGCGTGAGATGTGGGACATTTGAGAGACTTTGAACTTTTACTGTGCTCATGGACTTCTTCATCAAGTTATGGTATTGTTGCACTGTTGTAACTATATGTTATAATTATGTGGTTTTGTCAGTTTTTTCAGTCTTGGTCTGTCCTGTGTTTTGTGATATCTTACCGGAGGAAATATTGTATCATTTCTTAATGCATGCATTACTAAATGACAATAAAAGAGGACTACATGTCTTCATAATCTAAAATTTAAATATTAAATACACTAGAAAAGTAGCCTTGTGCCTGTTCATCCGACAGGGCTGTCTGAAGTTAGACACAGAAGGGTTAACTTCCACTCCTCTGCTTCATCATTTGAAACCATGAATTATCCTGTTCTGCTGTGTGTGCTGGAAAACTTCTTAAGGATTGACTCCCAACCCGCACTTTGGTATATTCACAGTTATAGCACTCAAACGGGCCATGTCAAAAGGGGTTGAATACTGTGCCATAGCTGGTCCCTTAGCTTTGGTGTCTCCTGAACACTCTCTGTTACTACAGGTGCCAATGAGGCAGGGAACGCTGAAGGTTCCATTCCCTTCTAGAAAAGTCCAGAGACAGGCTGACATCTTCCCCAATCATCCTCACCATTGTAGTGTGTTGCCTCATATGCTAAGTTACCCCAACCTCTATCACTCTCGTCGTTAGTCTTCACCCCAAATGCACATTTTACTTCTCTCGGAGCTGAGAGCTGATTTTGCAGCTTTTTGATCTGTTTTAAACACTAGGTGTGATTGGCAACACCGATCAAAGTTGCTGGTGAACGCAGCAGGCCAGGCAGCATCTCTAGGAAGAGGTACATTCGACGTTTCAGGCCGAGATCCTTCGTCAGGACTAACTGAAGGAAGAGCTAGCAATGCATCCCCCAGGACCCCTGACCCTCTACTATCAACCTTTCCTGGCCACTTCAGAGTCAGGCCATTTTACTTGTATAACCATGAACGTGGTCTCTCCAATCCTCCAAACCCACCGGGTTCTTCTTGTCCTTCTTTCCTTTCCTCATTTTAATATCCTAAACTAGTGGGTGGTTTGAGTCAAAACCAGGGAATCAGTTGTTTTATTTTCCATCATGAGTCAACCAAGGGACACCAAAATACAATGACTACCATCAACTGATTTAGGTTAGGCAATTTACTAGGCAACTCTTAATTAATCAAAGTTTGCGCTTTGTTGTCTCCGTACAAATACCAACATAACTACGTTCACTTTGGGACTATAGCTTAAACATGAACTCTGCTTTTCCCTCTGTACTGATACTGCCTCAGACCATTTCTCCAATCTATAACACAGAACTACAGGTTCTCCCATTGCCCTTCTTCTCCCAGCCCCTGGCATGGTGGTGGTGGTGGGGGGGTGTCTTCCTCACAAAAGTTAGTCTCCAGAGTTCGCACTGCTATTCATTTGAAGCTCCTCATTCTTATAATCCATCCTTATCCATTCAAATCAAAGTTGCTGGTGAACGCAGCAGGCCAGGCAGCATCTGTAGGAAGAGGTGCAGTCGACATTTCAGGCCGAGACCCTTCGTCAGGACCGTGTCAAGTCCTGACGAAGGGTCTCGGCCTGAAACGTCGACTGCACCTCTTCCTACAGATGCTGCCTGGCCTGCTGCATTCACCAGTAACTTTGATGTGTGTTGCTTGAATTTCCAGCATCTGCAGAATTTCTGTTGTTATCCATTCAAATATTATGTTTCAATCTCTTTGGCACTGGCCTATCTGACTAAAATGCATCAGCTTCCCATTGGCTCTGGTCTAAGCCAGCATCATTTCATTGCTTTTCTCACAAGTAACAACCTGTAATTAATGTCACTTTGTTCTGAATCAGAGCAGACTAGCCAATTGCTAGGTTCGGTTTAATCAGATCAGACACAGACTCCCCTATTCATAAACCTGCATGTTCTATCTTAACAGAATAAACACTTCACAAATACCTTCTTATTCGGAAATTATCTCTAGTTCAATCTGATAGTCAGGAGCATCATTGTGTCCACCTTAAGGCACTTTGATACAGTTCTTCCTGAACAACAGCAGCTCACAAGATAGCTGATAAAATGGAGGTTTCAGAGCAGCTTCACAAAATGGCAGCCAGTATCCCTCCAACCACATGGCAAGAACAAAAACAACTGGTTTGTTTACTTCCTCTGTCCCTGACTCTTTAGAGTTTGATGTTCTCTTCCATATTTTAATTCCTAATGGCCAACACTACCCTAGGTGAAGAATTTCCAATGAATTTGGGATGGCCTCAAGACTTTTCCAGCATTCAGAAAGATCAATGTTAAATCTGAGTCAATGGTCTTAGACTTCCAGTCAGAAAAAAATCACCCCTCTGCTACTACAATCTTTCTTATATGACCATGTCAATTTTGGATCCAATTTTCCAATTCACAGTGTATCCCAAGTGACTTAAACTTCCAGACCAGCTTACCATTGAAGGAACTTGTCAAATAATAGTTCAGCTAGAACATCACTAAAATGTATTTTCTGTAAAGGCTTCATGCTCTATTCCTGCATGAGTTTAATATTAGCTAAAAGTTCGAACAGTGCATGAAGGATTTGATGCCATAAATTCTACCTTTCCGTTTCTCAAAAGTCAGCATTATTTATCTATCCAGTCTCTAAAGCTGATTGTTATTGAACCATTTCAGAACATGAGAAAGAATATATTTGCCTGCAAAATAGAAACATGATACTTAGCATACCAGATTTATGCTGGCTCTTGGGTCAGTTCCATTCTCCTAGTTATTTTACAAATAACTTAATCTCTCTCCAAATTCATTATCTCCCCCCACCCCTTGACTCTCCTACACTAACGACAATTTGCAGTAGATAATTAAACTCCTGACCAGTGCATTTTTTGAGTTTAAGAAGAACTGAAAATACTCGGTGGAGAACCCATCAAATCACAGAGAATGTATAAATGCAGGTTAACATAGACTGCAACACCTGCTACCTGGAGTATTGTGTGCAGTTTTGGTCCCCTAATCTGAGGAAAGACATCCTTGCCATAGAGGGAGTACAAAGAAGGTTCACCAGATTGATTCCTGGGATGGCAGGACTTTCATATGATGAAAGACTGGATAGACTAGGCTTATACTCACTTGAATTTAGAAGATTGAGGGGGGGATCTTATTGAAACGTATAAAATTCTAAAGGGATTGGACAGGCTAGATGCAGGAAGATTGTTCCCGATGTTGGGGAAGTCCTGAACAAGGGGTCACAGTTTGAGGATAAAGGGGAAGCCTTTTAGTACCGAGATGAGGAAAAACTTCTTCACACAGAGAGTGGTGAATCTGTGGAATTCTCTGCCACAGGAAACAGTTGAGGCCAGTTCATTGGCTATATTTAAGAGGGAGTTAGATATGGCCCTTGTGGCTAGAGGGATCGGGGGTATGGAGAGAAGGCAGGTACAGAGTTCTGAGTTGGATGATCAGCCATGATCATACTGAATGTCAGTGCAGGCTCGAAGGGCCGAATGGCCTACTCCTGCACCTATTTTCTATCTTTCTATGTTTCTAACACAGGTTAGGAATAAACTGTGGTCACTAGATCTGAAGCTACTCTCCTTCTCTTGTTTATCCTTGGATAGAGAATTAACACAACTTCTGAATCTGGCTTCAACAAGCTTTTATAAGCATGTAGAAAGATACCTTTGCTCTTATACTCAAATGCTCTTGCAGCAAAGGCTAATTTGTAATTTGCCTTCTTAGCTGCTTGCAGTAACTGTACATGAACTTTAAAAGACCTGTGAACAAGGACACACGGGTCCCTGTGAACACTAGCAGCATTAATCACTTTAGAAATATATCTACCTTTCTTTATTTTTATCTATGCTTTTAATTAATATGGCAGCAAGGCTATGGATACCATATAGGATGTGTCCTGTGTTTTCAGTGAGGTTCAAGAAGAAATTATCGAACTTCGCTCCAATATTATAAATTAGCAATCAGTAATTGACAGTAAACTTATCATCTACAAACAAGAGAAAATAAGCAGGTACTGGAAATTCGAGCAACACACACAAAATGCTGGAGGAATTCATCAGGCCAGGCAGCATCTATGAAAAAGAGTAGAGATGACATTTTGGGTCAAGACCCTTATCATCCAGTTCCTTTTTTTTCTGCCATTGTTGGTCACTTTTTCAGTTATATCATTTAATGCTCTGGAATTCTGCATCCAAGTCTTTTTGCTACACAGCCCCTGCATTTTCAAGATTTTAAAAAATATTTTCCCTTTTCATCTGATTTAATGGGTGATATAATGTGTCTGCTCAATATGAAATGCTTTATTACATAAAGACATGTTATAAATGCACAAATCCAATAACCTTAGGCCTATAGAATGACTGATTGCTGTTATGCTATATAGCTACTATCGTGTTGTTTTTACTGGCTGCACACTCACCATTATTGCATAGATAATTGTCTAGCTGCAGGGTAACTTTCTCAGTCTAATAGCCTCACAGCCAATCAGTCTTTAACTGCTGTCAGGATTAAAGCACAGATAAATGCTTGGTGAAATATTTCAGTCACAAAACGATGCATCCTTAGCTAACCACCACAAATACCCCTGAGGTTTAAAATAGAACGACGATTGGCAGCTCAAATCTGATTTATTTTCTTTTATACCTTTATTCCTTCTTCCAAAAAGCTTTGGAAAGCACGATTGGATTTATCACACCCAACTGAGCAAGCAACTAAGGGAGACCTCAACTGAGGGGTTGCTTTCATTTTATGTAAAGAAAATGATAATTCAATTCATAGTAGCTAACTTAGCAATTTTTTGAAAATTGCAAAAGTGTTCTTCTCATTTGAATAAACAGTGGATGATATCCTAAAAGCATAAAGGTTGAAACCCTCTAGACCAGCTTTCTGTGGTTCTAAAACTCCCGCATGCATAGAATTTGTAATACAGATCTGTACTATATTAATTCTAACTAATATTTAACTAATGTCTAAAACCATCTAAGGTCCTTACCTATCTGTAGCTACTCTTCAGTGCAATTTTTGCAATATCAGCCATTGGCATTTCTGACTTAGGAAAGCTTTGAGTTTGGGCAGACCTGGGGAGTGTCTATACTTAAAGAGAGCAGTTCTCCTGCTCAGAGGGAGATGATCAGGGGAATAATTTATCTGATATGGGCTGTCTGTGCTCTGGCTCCAGTCAGGTGCTAAACTAAAGATACTTGACACTCCCTCTCATGTCAGGAATTTCTGCTTCCTGTATGTCACAAGACCCGAGTTCATGATGGCAGCAAGGGACATGCCATGATGTTGTATGTGCTTTGGCACCAGTAATACAATGCTCAGTGTCTACCTCACTAATTTTTCTGCCAGGTCCATCCTGAGGTATATGCTATCTCTGCTCTCTTGACTTGTGTAAATGGTTTCTAACTCAGGTTGCTTTTCCTCTGATGTTTTACTTGCAAGCACATCGCATTTTGCACTTTGCATACTCTTTGCAAGTGATCTACATTTCCACAATTGTGCCATCTCTCTTGACAAAACCTTAGGAATTTGTTGGTGGGTCCACCAGAATGTTACAGTAACAGGTTTTGCTTTACGTGAGAACTGTTTGTACAGCATGCTTCTGAGCCCCTTGCATTTGCTGATGAAATGAATAAGGTCCTCTTTGCATTTTGGCACTTACGGTACCTCCAAGTTTTGTATAGTTCGTTTGAAACAGTACCTCCAGCTGGTTCAGAACGGTGCCTTAATTCCTTGATATTCTTACAAACAAATGCCAAAGCTGGTGCAATATCACAGGCAAACTTAGTCACATCTTCCTGTGATAAAAGCTGTTTGTGATGCCCTTCCTCAGAGGCAACAAACACCTCTTGGAGATCATTGTCGAGGAATGCATCAAGATCACAGGAGCTTTCCTGACCCTCCAACACAATGATTTTTGTCAACAAGATGTTCTCTTTTGTTCTGGTGCTGCTGATGAAATCTGAGATGCTTTGCAATGAGAATTAGCTTGGGCTTGCAATTTTTGTTTTGCAATTTTTCAGGGACTTTTCTGCAAGATAAATTCACCAATTTTCTTTGTACAGCTAGATTTTTTGAGAGATCCAAATCTGTAATGCACAAAAATAGATTAGATTATATATGGGTTTCTTTCATGCAATAATATTGGCACTGACCACTGTTCAAAACATTCTTTATATGAATCAAAGTCTTCTTCCAATCCCTTATGTATCCAACTGTTGGCATTTTGCTATTCAGCAGTTATAATTGTAATAATGAAATGTTACTGGCAACTTGCACATTTCAAGTCAATGTACTGGATGTTCAGGTCAAGCCTACCATTGTAATAACTACACCACATTAATAATTCATAGGAAGACTGATCCATATGCTGTTTATCTGTACTCAACCTTCTTTATTTTCTCCTCTTGAATGTCCCCTGATTGATGTCTGGTAAGGCAACACTGAAGGAACCCAAGGCAGACATGCCTCAAGTCAGATGGTTAAAGAAGATTGTTACCACAGCTTATACAGGCAAACAAACACAATTAATTTCACCAACTAAACTCTCAGTATCTGGAAGATTTTATTTTTAAAAAACCCAACAAAGGAAAATATAAAGAAATTCAATTTGGCTATTTGGTTTGGCATGTATATATTGCTAATGTGGTTTATGTTAATTAAAAGTATTAACTGAAGCCCTTGCTGTTATTTCAATCTGAAATATGCAGAAGAAACCAGAATCCAATGAGAACAAACATATTGCATTTTCCTTTCAATATGGCAAGAACTCTAGGGGAAGAATTAAGGGATTTAAAATAAATTTTAAGCTGCAGCATCCCCTTTGATAATTGCTAAATCTTGGCTATCCTAGTGGTAGATGCACAGGAGGGAATTGTTTAATGTGTCATCTGGCTGTGAAAGCTGTCATAATAATCTTTAACCATCTGACTCTAGGTACATCTGAAATAGCCAAGGATAGTCAATCTTTATCTCAGTATTTCCATCGTAAAGGCTGTGAACATTAACACCATTATACCCTTAGAGATTATATGATTGACATGTGATTAAATAAAGATATCAAAAGGCACAGTATTTGTCTGGTAAAGTTCTGTGGAGGAACTGTGATTTTAATTTGATTGCCAGATTCAGATTAAAGAAAGGAATGTCTGGTTCTGAAGTAAGATCACTGTTCTGAAACGGGAACTGCTTTCTCTTTCTTCTGCGCAGCATGATGTGCTGTGTATTTCTGGCATTTTCTCTTTCAGTTGAGATTTTCAGCAGAAATAGCATTACGCTTTTTCTAGTGGGAATGGCTACTTCTCTTAGCCAACATTTTATTCACTGAATATGCTTTCACACTCTTGGAAAGCTTCACACAATTTCCTCGTCATTCAATCATTGACGAAGCAAGGTCTGCTTGTGTGTATCGGAGATTTCCAATTTTGTGATTATCTCCTTGTGAACTCCATGTCTCTTCATTGAATTGAGAGGATTGCTAACCTGCCATTTGCCTTCAGTTAACTATCTCCTGTATCCAACGTTTTGTGGTGGCTCACCGTCAGTCTTCTCTCTCTCTTCTGTCTGCGTTCCTGCAGTGTTAACGGAACCAGCCAGTGAGGGAATGGTAACCAGACATTCACGTGATGGAAACAATGTATCCAGCAAAATTGTTATGAGTTGGATACGTTAACCTTCCATAAAAATGGGGCATGGATGTATTGGAACAAAAAAGCTGCAGATGTAGAAAATTGAAATAGAAGCAGTCGGTAGGTCTAGCTAGCTGCTCTCTAGAATAATTTATTTATCTGTTTTTTTTGGAATATGATAAGGAATTCCTCATTTGAAACATTAATTGTTTCTCTTTCCACAGATGTTAATAGACCTGAATAGTTTTTTTTCAGCATTTTCCATTTTTTGTTTATTCATCATGGGTTTGCTTAGATTTTCTCCTCCTATTCGAATGTGCCCAGCCTCCACCATCTTACTCCTTGTACTGACTTAAACAACATCTCAGGTCAATTTGCTTCATGTCCTGATGACTTCTGCCATTATGCCAATTTGACTCATCCTACAACAGACGTTCCTTTTGTTCTGCATACCTCTCCCTGAGTTTTTCTCCAGCTGAAACCAGCTGACACTGCCTGAACTGCTGAGTGTTTCCAGAATATTCTGTTCATGGGTGAATGAGAATGTTTCATGGGTGAAACAACAATGGCTGGGTAATCTAAGCCAGTACAAGGAGTGATCGAAAGAAAAATGTTGGAGGAGATGGACTAAAATTCCCCATTGGCCCACCTTGTCTGTACTGACTGTGATGCCTATCTACACTCATCCTATTTTCCCATATTAGGCCCTTTTCCATTGACATATTGCCTCCCCACATACCCTTCCAAACGTTTTTTAAATTGTATCAAGCACACCATTAAGGTGTTTGGACAGATACTTGGATCTATCACCTTCTCCAGCAGCTTGTTCCAGATAGACCCCACATACTGTATAAGGGAAAATCTTGCCTCTCAGATCTGTTATATTTATCCACTCTAAACCTAAATCTGTCTTCTCCCATTCTAGACTCCCCAGTTCATGGGAAAAAGATTGCGAATCACTCTCCCATCTATGCCCTCATAATTTTATAAACTGTGATGAAAGAGGGTTACAAAAGTACACATAGACTAAGATGTTAACTGTCCTGTGCTGGCACCAGTGGGATCAGCAGTTGATCTGCCACCTGTCTTCAGGAGAGAGGGATAAGTAAAACAATGGAGCAGCATTTGGAAATGTTAATGAAGAGACGAGAGAGTTTAACAGAAGGAGACACCGGTCTGAATATTGTCAAGACCGGCTCCTTTTGAACCCTGAACTGTTTGAAGTGTGATGGACAGGCGATACCCCAGCAGGGGGATAAAAAGGGGCAGGTTCGCTAAGACAACACACACGACACTACGAGGTAACGAGACCCTGGAAGCGGTGTGCCCCCCACAAGTCGGTGGGAGTTTTTGGAGGACTGATGTGGGACCAGCCATAGATGCACAGGGTGGAAAGATTCGGTCGGTGGGAACCCAGTGTGTGTGTCCACCCTTGCCTGGGTGCCGGGTTCACCGCAGAGGAACGATCGTATCTGAAACGGAGGGGTCACAGTCGGTGACCTCAGAAGACATTACAAAGGGCTTGCCCGAAAGCTAACTGCGAGGAATATCAAAGGTCTGTTGAATCCGATTTGAATATCAGCATTCGCTCTCCCTCTCCCCAATGGCACGACGGCGATTACTGCGAACTGAACTAAACTGAACTCTGTCACTTGTGATTGAACATTTTACCCCTAGACTGCGATAGAGCTGATTGACCCTATTATGCTAGTTCTGTGTACATGTGTGTTTATTCATTGCTAACCTGTTGCATGTATATCCTTACTATTAGAGTACTGTGTTGCTTATTTCTTTAATAAAACTTTCTTAGTTCCAGTAATCCAGACTCCAACTGAGTGGTTCATTTCTGCTGGTTTGGCAACCCAGTTACGGGGTACGTAACATAAGTGGGGTTCTCGTCCGCGATTTTGAACGCTAAATTTGGGATGGGGTAAATTGATTGGGTTAAAATTCCAGAAAGAAAGAAAAGACAAACAGCAGAAATGGAGGCTGAGGAATTTATAAAGGCGCCGACCTTGGAGGCATTAGAGGATGCCAGGAAAGCGGAATTGGCAGCTGTGGCCAAACGGTTGAATCTTGTTAAGGGGAAGTCGACAATGAGGAGAGAGGAGATACACAGAGCTATCGTAGAGCACTATGTATCTAAAAGTGTGTTTCCCCAAGGGGAGCTGGAGGTGATATCTATTGGAAAACCTGGTGGAGACGCAGTACAGGTGCAGCTTGAAAAACAGACTCGAGCATGAGTTCCGGGTACGGCAGCTAGAACACGAAGAGAAACAGTTAGAATGGCAAGAGAGAGAGAGGGACAAACAGTTGGAGCGAGAAGAGAAACAGAGGGAAAGGGAATTCGAGCTGGAGAAGATAAGGGCAGAGCAGGGGCCCATGCCAAACCAAAGTGGAGGGTTCAGGACGACCCAGGAGGTTAGGCTGGTTCCCCCATTTGACGATACTGATGTGGATCGGTACTTTCTCCATTTTGAAAAAGTTGCTGCAAGTCAGGACTGGCCAAGGGGTAAGTGGGCTGTTTTGCTTCAGAGTGTACTTAAAGGTAAAGCCCAACAAGCTTACTCGGCTTTGTCTGCGGAAGATGCCCAGAGGTATGATGTGGTGAAAGAGGCCATCCTCAGGATTTATGAGTTGGTCCCGGAAACATACTGGCAGAGGTTCCGGAATGCGAGGAAGCAGTGGGACCGCACGTATTTAGAGTTTGCCCGTGAGATGCAGACATATTGTGAGCGTTGGTGCGCCTCAAAGGGGGTAGAGGGGGATTATGACAGACTACTACAGCTGATCCTGATTGAGCAGTTTAAAGGTTGTGTCCCTGACGGTATGAGACCCTACCTCGATGAGAAGGAGGCAGACACTTTAGCCGCAACTGCTAAGTTAGCGGATGAGTACGCGTTGACACATAAAACGAAGTTTGCCCCGAGTAAAGGCTACCAGAAGGGTAGTCGGGACGGCAGGGAGAGTCCGCCAGAAAAGTCAGGAAGTAAGCCGGGGACTAGTGAGAAGGATAAGGTAGACTGGGAGCAGTCTAGTAGGAAGTCTCCTGGGGTCTTCTGTTATAATTGTGGGAAAGTCGGACACTTTGCGTCCAGGTGCTTTGCCCCAAAGAAGGAGACAGGGAAAGGAAAAACGGCGGTTCTGTTCTGACTGGATGTATTGAGCCGGCGAACCAACCTCCAGGGGAGAGGAGGTCTGATAAAGTTCAGGAAGGGTGCGAGAGGTTTATCTCGACTGGATTGGTGTCGGTGAAGGAGGGGTTAAACCCAGTTCCAGTGCGGATCTGGAGAGACACGAGAGCTTGTCAGTCACTGATCTTAAGGAATGGTTTAGACTTTAGTTCAGAGACCGAGACTGGGGAGGTCAGTGTGATCAAAGGCATTGGAAAAGGGACTGAAGCAGTGCTTTTGCACCAGATACACCTACAAAGCAACTTGGTCTCTGGACTAGTCACGATCGGAGTGAGGTCCGAATTACCGATGAAAGGCGTGGAAGTCTTGCTCGGTAATGACCTCGCCGGGGGAATTGTGCTCCCAGCAGTGAGATTGACAAGTCAGCCTGCCAGCCCATGGACTCACAGGTTTATCCCGTTTGCGCAGTGACTCGGCGTATGTCCAGAAAGGCTGCAGAGGCTGATATAAAGTTAGCTGAGGCGTTTCTACCAGCCCTGTACCAGGGAGAGGTAAAAAGTGGAAAGAAGGAGCATAGTGGAACAAGAGGAAGTGAGGGAGCTGAGGCAGACTTAGCATTAGCCAGGAAGGACTTTATACAGGCACAGGAGCGAGACAAGGAGCTGATGGATTTGGCGGAGACAGCTCTCTCTGACGCAGAATTAAAAAGGGAGCCAGTAGGCTATTATGTGAAGGAGGGAGTACTAATGAGGAAATGGAGACCATGTACTGTGCCCGCAGATGAGGAATGGGGATTTGTACACCAGGTGGTAGTGCCGAAAATTTATAGGGGCGAGATTTTTAACCTGGCCCACAAGGTACCCCTCGGTGGACATTTTGGGGTGAGGAAGACAGTCGACAGAATTACGAAAGAGTTTTACTGGTTGAACATGAGGAAAGATATTGTTGAATACTGTAGGCGATGTCATTTATGTCAGGTGGTAGGAAAGCCAAATCAGGTCCTGCCTAAAGCACCCCTTCGACCGATACCCGCTTTCGGGGAACCTTTTTCTCGAGTAATTGTGGATTTTGTCAGTCCCCTGCCCAGAACTGCGAGTGGGCGAGAGTATGTGATGACAATGATGTGCGCTGCCACCAGGTTTCCGGAGGCTGTGCCCCTGGCAAGCGTCAAGGCTCCCACAGTGGTAAAGGCGCTTGTGAAATTTTTCACTACGGTGGGGCTGCCCAGGGAAATCCAGTCAGATCAGGGGAGTGTCTTCACATCTCACACATTCCAACGGATGTTGGATGAGATGGGAGCAAAGCAGATTTTGGCCTCTGCGTACCACCCAGAGTCACAAGGGGCGTTGGAATGATTCCACGCCACATTAAAGACCATGATTAAAATTTACTGTCAAGAAAACGCTAGGAGCTGGGATGATGCTTTGCCCCTCCTGTTATTTGCCGTGAGGGACACGGTTCAAGAGTCATTGGAGTTCAGCCCATTCGAGCTCGTCTTCGGTCAACGGCTCAGAGGACCCCTGACCTTACTAAAAGAGCAATGGTCCAGTCCGGCAGTCCAAGTTAATGTGATTGATTATGTTTTAAATTTTCGTGAGAGGCTTGAAAGGATCTGTGACCTTGCCAAAGAAAATCTGCGACACTCCCAGACTAAAATGAAAAAATGGTATGATAGGCGTGCCCGCGAAAAAGTGTTCCAAGTGGGCAATCGGGTCTTAGTTCTGTTCCCAGTGTAGCCAACCCCCTCCAGGTGAGATTCCACAGTCCGTACAAGGTAATTAAAAAGATAGACTCTTTGAATTATGCTATCAAAACGCCGGACAGGTGTAAACCCACACAGTTGGTACACATTAACATGTTAAAAGACTACCACGATCAGAAAGAAAACCTGGTTGGTGTTATCACGGAAATTAATGAGACTGGGGTGTCGAATGATATGGGGAAAACCCATCTTGAAAAGATGAATATGGTGCCGACCCGATTGGAGAACTCTATTGTTCTGGCTAATTTTGCTGATAAGGTCTCTCACCTAACCCCCGAACAGAGCAAGCCGCTGATAAAGCTAATTAACCGGCACACAGATGTATGTCCCGATGTCCCAAGGCGATGCAAAGGGACGGTGCATGATGTTGTGGTCACCTCAGACCAGCCTATTAAACAACACCCCTATAGGATGAACTTGGAGAAGGGCACGCTAGTGGAGAAAGAAATTGAACACATGCTAGCCACAGATATTATTAGGCCATCCAAGTCGGAATGGGCATCCCCCTGTGTGGTTGTCCCGAAAGCCAATGGGAGCATCCGATTCTGTACAGATTACAGAAAGGTGAACGCTATCACGAAAACTGATGCTTACTCCATCCCAAGGGTAGACGATTGCATCAATAAAGTGGGGAGAGCTACGTACATCACCAAGATCGATTTGCTGAAAGGGTACTGGTGTGTTCCTTTAACCAACCAGGCTAGAGAAATCTTGGCATTTGTCACTCCCTCTGGTTTATACGAGTATAATGTTCTACCTTTTGGCATGAAAAACGCCCCAGGGACCTTCCAGAGAATGATTAATTCATTAGTAAAGGGATTAAGGAACACAGAAGCATATATTGATGATTTAGTGGTCTGGAGTGACACGTGGGAGGAGCACATTGTGGCGGGAGAGGAGCTATTTAAACGGCTGTCCGAAGCCAACCTGACAGTGAACCTCGCAAAAAGTGAGTTCGGCCACGCGAAGGTCACTTATCTGGGATTTGTGGTAGGACAGGGGCAGCTGGCTCCAATGCAGACTAAGGTGCGGGCTATCTCGGAGGTCCCCACCCCGACAGACAAGAGAGCCCTGAGAAGGTTCTTGGGGATGGTGGGGTACTATAGGAAGTTTTGCAAAAACTTTGCGGATATTACCCTCCCTCTCACTAAACTTTTACCAAAGAATGCGAAGTTTGTGTGGAACGACCTTTGTCAACCATCCTTCGAGAGTCTGAAGGCGATTCTGTGTCACCATCCTGTGCTAAATGCGCCTGATTTTTCAAAACCCTTCTCCCTAGCAACAGATGCTAGCGACGAAGCTGCCGGGGCGGTGCTGTTGCAGACTGACAAAGAGGGGGTTGACCACCCAGTGGCTTATTTTTCTAAGAAATTTAATGTCCATCAGAGAAATTATTCCACTGTGGAGAAGGAGTTACTGGCCATCATACTAGCATTACAACATTTTGAAGTTTATATTTGCCCGGCATGGAAACCACTGGTAATTTACACTGACCACAACCCATTATAGTGTTTTTGGCCACTATGAAAGATAAAAACAAAAGATTGCTAAGTTGGAGTCTGGTGCTACAGGAATTTGATATAAAAATTACAAATATAAAAGGAACGGAAAATGTGATTGCTGACTGTCTGTCAAGGTATTGACACCTTAAAATTCTGTGTATTAGCCAAATAGCTGATGAAGATGTATATTTGTGTGTATCTAATAATGTATTCATGCTTATAATTTTTACCCCGGTAAAAATCCTTAAAGGGGAGGGGTGTGACGAAAGAGGGTTACAGAAGTACACATAGACTAAGATGTTAACTGTCCTGTGCTGGCACCAGTGGGATCAACAGTTAATCTGCCACCTGTCTTCAGGAGAGAGAGATAAGTAAGACAATGGAGCAGCATTTGGAAATGTTAATGAAGAGACGAGAGAGTTTAGCGGAAGGAGACACTGGTCTGAATATTGTCAAGACCGGCTCCTTTTGAACCCTGAACTGTTTGAAGTGTGATGGACGGGCGATACCCCAGCAGGGGGATAAAAAGGGGCAGGTTCGCTAAGACAACACACACGACACCACGAGGTAACGAGACCCTGGAAGCGGTGCGCCCTGACAAGTCGGTGGGAGTTTTTGGCCGACCGGTCGCGGGACCAGCCATAGACGCACAGGGTGGAAAGATACGGTCGGCGGGAACCTAGTGTGTGTGTCCACCCTTGCCTGGGTGCCGGGTTCACTGCAGAAGAACGATCGTATCCGGAACGGAGGGGTCACAGTCGGTGACCTCAGAAGACATTACAAAGGGCTCGCCTGAAAGCTAACTGCGAGGAATATCAAAGGTCTGTTGAATCCGATTTGAATATCAGCATTCGCTCCCTCTCCCCCCAATGGCACGACGGTGATTACTGCGAACTGAACTCTGTCACTTGTGATTGAACATTTTACCCCCAGACTGCGATAGAGCTGATTGACCCTATTATCCTAGTTCTGTGTACATGTGTGTTTATTCATTGCTAACCTGTTGCATTTATATCCTCAAACAACAGGAATTCTGCAGATGCTGGAAATTCAAGCAATACACATCAAAGTTGCTGGTGAACGCAGCAGGCCAGGCAGCATCTGTAGGAAGAGGTGCAGTCGACATTTCAGGCTGAGACCCTTCGTCAGGACTAACTGAAGGAAGAGTGAGTAAGGGATTTGAAAGTTGGAGGGGGAGGGGGCGATCCAAAATGATAGGAGAAGACAGGAGGGGGAGGGATAGAGCCAAGAGCTGGACAGGTGATAGGCAAAAGGGGATACGAGAGGATCATGGGACTGGAGGTCCGGGAAGAAAGACAAGGAGCGGGGGGGGGGGGGGACCCAGAGGATGGGCAAGAGGTATATTCAGAGGGACAGAGGGAGAAAAAGGAGAGTGAGAGAAAGAATGTATGCATAAAAATAAGTAACAGATGGGGTACGAGGGGGAGGTGAGGCCTTAGCGGAAGTTAGAGAAGTCGATGTTCATGCCATCAGGTTGGAGGCTACCCAGACGGAATATAAGGTGTTGTTCCTCCAACCTGAGTGTGGCTTCATCTTTACAGTAGAGAAGGCCGTGGATAGACATGTCAGAATGGGAATGGGATGTGGAATTAAAATGTGTGGCCACTGGGAGATCCTGCTTTCTCTGGCGGACAGAGCGCAAATGTTCAGCAAAGCGGTCTCCCAGTCTGCGTCGGGTCTCGCCAATATATAAAAGGCCACATCGGGAGCACCGGACGCAGTATATCACCCCAGCCGACTCACAGGTGAAGTGTTGCCTCACCTGGAAGGACTGTTTGGGGCCCTGAATGGTGGTAAGGGAGGAAGTGTAAGGGCATGTGTAGCACTTGTTCCGCTTACATGGATAAGTGCCAGGAGGCAGATCAGTGGGGAGGGATGGGAGGGACGAATGGACAAGGGAGCTGCGTAGGGAGCGATCCCTGCGGAATGCAGAGAGTGGGGGGGAGGGAAAGATGTGCTTAGTGGTGGGATCCCGTTGGAGGTGGCGGAAGTTACGGAGAATAATATGTTGGACCCGGAGGCTGGTGGGGTGGTAGGTGAGGACCAGGGGAACCCTATTCCTAGTGGGGTGGCGGGAGGATGGAGTGAGAGCAGATGTACGTGAAATGGGGGAGATGCGTTTAAGAGCAGAGTTGATAGTGGAGGAAGGGAAGCCCCTTTCTTTAAAAAAGGAAGACATCTCCCTCGTCCTAGAATGAAAAGCCTCATCCTGAGAGCAGATGCGGCGGAGATGGAGGAATTGCGAGAAGGGGATGGCGTTTTTGCAAGAGACAGGGTGAGAAGAGGAATAGTCCAGATAGCTGTGAGAGTCAGTAGGCTTATAGTAGACATCAGTGGATAAGCTGTCTTCAGAGACAGAGACAGAAAGATCTAGAAAGGGGAGGGAGGTGTCGGAAATGGACCAGGTAAACTTGAGGGCAGGGTGAAAGTTGGAGGCAAAGTTAATAAAGTCAACGAGCTCTGCATGCGTGCAGGAAGCAGCGCCAATGCAGTCGTCGATGTAGCGAAGGAAAAGTGGGGGACAGATACCAGAATAGGCACAGAACATAGATTGTTCCACAAAGCCAACAAAAAGGAAGGCATAGCTAGGACCCATACGGGTGCCCATAGCTACACTTTTAGTTGGAGGAAGTGGGAGGAGCCAAAGGAGCAATTATTAAGAGTAAGGACTAATTCCGATAGACGGAGCAGAGTGGTGGTAGAGGGGAACTGATTAGGTCTGGAATCCAAAAAGAAGTGGAGAGCTTTGAGACCTTCCTGATGGGGGATGGAAGTATATAAGGACTGGACATCCATGGTGAAAATAAAGCGGTGGGGACCAGGGAACTTAAAATCATCGAAAAGTTTAAGAGCGTGAGAAGTGTCACGAACATAGGTAGGAAGGGATTGAACAAGCGGGGGATAAAACCGTGTCAAGGTATGCAGAAACGAGTTTGGTGGGGCAGGAGCAAGCTGAGACAATAGGTCTGCCAGGACAGGCAGGTTTGTGGATCTTGGGTAGGAGGTAGAAACGGGAAGTGTGAGGTGTGGGAACTATAAGGTTGGTAGCAGTGGATGGGAGATCCCCTGAATGGATAAATGATAGGATCTCCTATCATTTTGGATCTCCCCCTCCCCCTCCAACTTTCAAATCCCTTACTCACTCTCCCTTCAGTTAGTCCTGACGAAGGGTCTCTGCCTGAAACGTCGACTGTACCTCTTCCTAGAGATGCTGCCTGGCCTGCTGCGTTCACCAGCAACTTTGATGTGTGTTGCATTTATATCCTTACTATTAGAGTACTGTGTTGCTTATTTCTTTAATAAAACTTTCTTAGTTCCAGTAATCCAAACTCCAACTGAGTGGTCCATTTCTGCTGGTTTGGCAACCCAGTTACGGGATACGTAACAAAACCTCTATAAGGTCACCTCTTAGCAACCTATATTCCAACCATTCCTTATAACTACAGATCCCCATTCCAGACAACATTCTGCTAAATTTCTCCTGCATCCTTTGTATTGTTACTGCACCCTTCCTGCAGTGTGGCAGCCGGAACCATGTACAATACTCTGTGCAATATAACCAAGGTTTTCTGCAGCTGCTGCAGGGCATCTCAACATTTAAATTCAATGCCTCACCCTTCGAAGGTAAGCATACCAGATGCCTTTTTCACTACCCATTCTACCTTTGTCATTACTTTCAGGGAATTATGAATATGCATCGCAAGATGTCTCTGCATTCCAACATTCCTAAGGTCTCTGCCATTTACTCTATATGTCCTACCAGAGTGTGACCTCCCATAGTACATTGCTTCAAACTTGCCATGATTAAATTGTATCTGGCTCAGCTTCATCCAGTTTTCCAGTTGATTTATGTTCTGCTATGTCCTTAATTAACTTTCTTTGCTGTCTACAAATCCATTAACTTCTGTGTTATTTGCAAACTTGTTAATCGTAACACGTACATTCTTATCTAAATCAAATATATAAGACTGCAGTACCAGTCCTTAAGATAGACCATTTATTACAGATTTCCAGTTACAAAAACACTCATTCAGCACTACCCTATCACCAAGTTAATTTTGGATCCAGTTTTCCACCATCCCTCAAGTCTCTTGTGACTTTACCTTCAAGCCCAGCATACCATGTGGGACCTTTGCAAGGTCTGAATATCATTTCACTTTCGTCACTTGTCTTTACCTTATCCGACATCTCAAAGTCAGATTGGTGAGATATGGTCTTCCCTGTACAAAACCATGCTGCCTCCTCATCAGTCTCTACCTTTCTACAGGATCTTAAAGCACTTGATCTGGTAAATCAGAAAATGAGCTAGCTATTCCTGATTTGTTCTCATCTCCCGGCCATCTCCAACCACACCTTCTAGTTCAGTTACTTTCCTGTTGCCGTGGAAACGTATGTGCTATTGCCGCTAACTGCAACAATTCCATTGTATTTATGCTTAAAGCAGAATGCTGCATTCACTCTCTGTGCATTCATCTAAACACTCTAATTGTTGTCTTCGGTTCCCATTTCAATGTCAACCTCTCAGTATGGAGACCTCGCTGTGCAGGTGCATAACACATGCTGTGCAAATTGAAGAGATAAAAGCCTGAAGTTAAAACCTATTGCCTCAGTCAAAGAATCTAATGCACTGATTTGATTTGAGACCTTCCTTCGCCTCACTTCTCTGAAGTCACCTTCAGAATAATAGACACAAACATGAGGAATTCTGCAGATGCTGGAAATTCAAGCAACATGCATCAAAGTTGCTGGTGAACGCAGCAGGCCAGGCAGCATCTCTAGGAAGAGGTACAGTCGACGTTTCAGGCTGAGACCCTTCGTCAGGACTAACTGAAGGAAGAGCTAGTAAGAAATTTGAAAGTGGGAGGGGGAGGGGGATATCCAAAATGATAGCAGAAGACAGGAGGGGGAGGGATGGAGCCAAGAGCTGGACAGTTGATTGGCAAAGGGGATATGAGAGGATCATGGGACAGGAGGCCCAGGGAGAAAGAAAAGGGGGAGGGGGGGAAAACCCAGATGGGCAAGGGGTATAGTCAGAGGGACAGAGGGAAAACAAGGAGAGTGAGAGAAAGAATGTGTGTATATAAATAAATAACGGATGGAGTATGGGGGGAGGTGGGGCATTAGCAGAAGTTAGAGAAGTCAATGTTCATGCCATCAGGTTGGAGGCTACCCAGACGGAATATAAGGTGTTGTTCCTCCAACCTGAGTGTGGTTTCATCTTTACAGTAGAGGAGGCCGTGGATAGACATGTCAGAATGGGAATGGGATGTGGAATTAAAATGTGTGGCCACTGGGAGATCCTGCTTTCTTTGGCGGACAGAGCGTAGGTAGGTGTCTGGTGCTCCCGATGTGGCCTTCTATATATTGGCAAGATTCGACGCAGACTGGGAGATTGTTTTGCTGAACTCTTCTCACCCTGTCTCTTGCAAAAATGCCATCCCCTTCTCGCAATTCCTCCGTCTCCGCCGGATCTGCTCTCAGGATGAGGCTTTTCATTCCAGGACGAGGGAGATGTCCTCCTTTTTTAAAGAAAGGGGCTTCCCTTCGTCCACCATCAACTCTGCTCTCAAACGCATCTCCCCCATTTCATGCACATCTGCTCTCACTCCATCCTCCCACCACCCCACTAGGAATAGGGTTCCCCTGGTCCTCAACTACCACCCCACCAGCCTCCGGGTCCAACATATTATTCTCCATAACTTCTGCCACCTCCAGCGGGATCCCACCACTAAGCATATCTTTCCCTCTCCCCCACCTCTGCTTTCCGCAGGGATCGCTCCCTACGCGACTCCCTTGTCCATTCGTCCCCCCCATCCCTCCCCACTGATCTCCCTCCTGCCACTTATCCTTGTAAGCGGAACAAGTGCTACACATGCCCTTACACTTCCTCCCTTACCACCATTCAGGGCCCCAGACAGTCCTTCCAGGTGAGGCGACACTTCACCTGTGAGTCGGCTGGGATGATATACCGCATCCGGTGTTCCCAATGCAGCCTTCTATATATTGGCAAGACCCGATGCAGACTGGGAGATCGTTTTTCTGAACACCTATGCTCTGTGCACCAGAGAAAGCAGGATCTCCCAGTGGCCACACATTTTAGTTCCACATCCCATTCCCATTCTGACATGTCTATCCACGGCCTCCTCTACTGTAAAGATGAAACCACACTCAGGTTGGAGGAACAACACCTTATATTCCGTCTGGGTAGCCTCCAACCTGAGGCATGAACATTGACTTCTCTAACTTCCACTAATGACCCACCTCCCCCTCGTACCCCATCCGTTGTTTATTTATATACACACATTCTTTCTCTCACTCTCCTTTTTCTCCATCTGTCCCCCTGACTATACCCCTTGCCCATCCTCTGGGTCCCCCCCCCCCCCCGTCTTTCTCCCCGGATCTCCTGTCCCATGATCCTCTCGTATCCCTTTTGCCAATCACCTGTCCAGCTCTTGGCTCCATCCCTCCCCCTCCTGTCTTCTCCTATCATTTTGGATCTCCCCCTCCCCCTCCCACTTTCAAATCTCTTACTAACTCTTCCTTCAGTTAGTCCTGACGAAGGGTCTCGGCCTGAAACGTTGACTGTACTGCTTCCTAGAGATGCTGCCTGGCCTGCTGCGTCCACCAGCAACTTTGATGTGTGTTGTTCAAAATAATAGATCTCCTTTTTCAGAAGATTTTTTACATGCATTTTTAATTATCTAGTGTGATTCTATTGGATCATGCATTTATGTGGTATGCTTGTTTCTCGAGAATGTAAGTTTGTCACATATATTCAGTTTGCTAATTAAAAGCATTGGCATGTCAATGATATATGTGCTGCCTTTCAAATATAACCTCTGCTGCTGCATATTCCGGTTAGCCTTCGGGGCAGTTTCCACTGGTCATTGCTGCACTATAGGACCTAATTCACATTAAAGGTTGAACACTTTGAGGTTTTGCTGCTAAGGCATATAATATTCCAGTTATACTATATTACGTTTGTAAACTTCTATAGATGTACAATGGAGAACATTCAAATTGGCTGCATCACTGTCTGTTATGGGTAGAGGGAGGGCTTACTGCACAGGATCAAAGTAAACTGGACAGAGATGTAAACTTAGTCAGTTCCATCATGGGCACTAGCCTCCGTAGTATCGAGGACATCTTCAAGGCGAGATGCTTCAAAAAGGCAGCATCCTTCTTTAAGGACCCCCATCACCCACTTCATGCCCTGTTCTCACTGCTACAATCAGGAAGGAGGTACAGAAGCCTGAAGGCGCATACTCAGCGATTCAGGAACAGCTTCTTCCCCTCTGCCATCCAGTTTCTGAATGGACATTGAACCCATGAACACTACTTTTTATTTTTATTTTTTACACTAACCACAGCTCTGCAGTTTCATGACAAAAGGCATAGAAAGGACATAGGCTGATAAGAAAGGTCAATGACAGAAAGTGTGGAGTGGCGGGGGGGTGGTTAGGGACTAGGTCTGCCTGTTGTAGCAATTCGGTAGATTGGAAACTTGAATCTAATAATATCGTGAGAGCTTGTATGTATTAAGGGTGTTTGTATCTTGGGCATTTGTAACAAAGAGGTGGTTTGGAGTGTTTTTGGTTTCTACAATGCAAATTTATCTCTGTGTTATGAAAAATGTAATTTGAACTATTGTTTAAACATAGATTAAGAGGGGGCGGACTCGGACTTGATTGTTCGAGCCTTTCAGGTGAGGTACTAAAGTGGAAGAAACCACAAATATTGGTTGTCACTTGTAAGAGTAGGTCAACTGTTCAGTTCTCTGCATAGATGCTCCAAACCTGCTCAGTTCCTTCAGCATATTGTGTGTGTTGATCACAATTGTCAGCCTAGAACTTTCAATAAGTTCTAGTTGGCCAATAAAGCATTTTTATGCTTGCTTTCCACCTACGCAAATTTCTTCATTTTATGATTTATTTTTTGCCAAGTATTTTGGCCTATTCTTGCTATAATTGTGCATCTTCCAAAATAGGATAAAAGTCTCAAAATTAACACAGAACTGAGATCAAGCTGACATTTCCTTTGGAGTCATATAGCTACTCAACACAGAAATGTGCTCTTTGACACAACTCTTTCATGCCAATCTGTGCTAATTCCATTTGCCTCAAATAGGCCATATCCCTCTCCTACTTCCCTGTCCAAGTACCTAATCCAAATGCCTTGTGCAATGTTGTAGATGTAGTTACTGTACCTCTACTGCTTCTCTGCAAAGTCATCATCCTCTGCGCTCTGTGTGGAAAAAAACTTGAAAATTGAAATATCTTTATTGTCATTGCATAGTACAATTTGTCATGCACCAATACAGCAAAATGAGTTTGCAACTCTCATACTCAATGCTCTAAAACAACAAATAAAATAAATAAACAATAAATAAAATCAGGTAACCAGCCAGTACAAGCAACGTCCAGCAGTACAAAAGCGCAACTCAGATGCATGACAGCCATAAAACCAGTATCAGAGTAGCAATATAACAAATTTATGGATGATGCTTGATCGATTGGTTCAGAGCAATTATAGCTCTGGGGAAAAAGCTATTTTTCAGTCTGGAAGTGCGGGCATAGAAATCTTATAACGTCTGCCAGATGGAGGAAGTTCAAACAGATGATTGCATGGGTGTGTATTGTCCTTACAAATGCGTCTAGCTTTCCTTAGGCAGTGAGAGCTGTAGGTGTCCTCCAGGTCTGGGAACTGTGTGCCAATGATCTTCTGTGCACCAGAGACGACCCGCTGAAGTGCTTTCCTATCAGCTGCTGTACAACTGAGATACCACACAGAGATGCAGTACGTTAAGATGCTCTCTATGGTGCAGCGGTAAAAGGTCACCAGCATATGTTCAGGCAGACCAGCTTTCTTCAGCGTCCTGAGGAAAAACAAGCATTGCTGTGCTTTCTTAACTATTGTAGTGGTGTAGTGGTGTCCCTCAAATCTCTTTCTCCTCTCTACTGAAATTGTTATTTTAAATTAATTACTCAAATAATCCTTTTGTAGAAATAGTTTTTTTAAGCATTGTGACTTGAAGATGTGTATAAGATGATGAGAGGTATTGATCGTGTGGATAGTCAGAGGCTTTTTCCCAGTGCTGAAATGGCTGCCACAAGAGGACACAGGTTTAATGTGCTGGGGTGTAGGCACAGAGGAGATGTCAGGGGTAAGTTTTTTATGCAGAGAGTGGTGAGTGCATGGAATGGGCTGCCGGCAATGGTGGTGGAGGTGGATATGATAGGGTCTTTTAAGAGACTTTTGGATAGGTACATGGAGCTTAGAAAAATAGAGGACTATGGGTAACTGTAGTAATTGCTAAGGTAGGGACATGTTCAGCACAACTTTGTGAGCCGAAGGGCCTGTATTGTGCTGTACGCTTTTTATGTTTTTCTATGTTTCTATAAAAAACTAATTCAGCAATAATTAGGTACCTTTGAGATTGATCTTATCACTTCCAGATGTGATAACAACAGCTAGCTCAGACACTTGATATAAAGGATGTCTACGTGTTGATGTCTTTCCATACAACGTGCTTGTTCTAACTGTTGTCGGTAAAATTGGATCATTTCTTGTGCCATAGAAAAACTCTGGGTCATTTACTGAATAAAACTTTTTCACTTACTGCTGCAGCATGTCTAAACAAGACAGAGGATCTTACAGTATCCCAGTAATTTTGGTCATGGTTACATTGTCACTTGCCTTTGTGGTGGTCCTGTTGGAGCTAGGGAACAGATGTATTCCTTTCTCCAGCCCCAATGAAAGAATGATATGCATTGATGAAGTATTTAACCTCATTTATGTGGAGCTAGGCCTGGATCGTCTCCAGGCAATAATGGTTTATTAATGGAAACAGGCTACATGCTTACCAAGTTGCCAAACTGAAATTGGTCACACTTGTCGATAAGATCATTATCAGCCTCTCCTTGCTGGGAGTGTCAGTATAAAGTAATCTCCATCCTCAGCACTATCACTCTGGATCCCACCTCCTGCCACATTAGTTTAAACCCTCCAAAACAGCTCTAGCAAACCTAACTGCAAGGATATTTAACCCCCTCAGGGTTAGTTGTAACCCATATCTTCTGTACGGGTCATATCTTCCCCTAAAGAGATCCCAGTGATCCATAAATCTGAACCCTGCACCAGTTCCTTAGCCACATATTCATCTGCCAGATCATCCCATTCTTACCCTTGCTGGCATGTGGCAGAGGTAGCAAACCAGAGATTACTACACAGGAGGTTACTGTTTTTCAGTTTTCTACCTAGCTCCCTGAAATCTCTCTTCAGGACCTCCTCACCTTGTCAGTGGTGCCAATATGCACCAAGACTCCTGGATGCTTCTCCTCTCTTTAAAGAATGCCATGGACCTGATACAAGAGATCCCTGACCCTTGCACCAGGGAGGAAACAGACCATCTGGGTATCTCTATCGCACCTACAGAATCTCATTTCTATTCCTCTGACTGTGAAATCCTCCATCAACACTGCACCTTTCTACTCTCCGTCACAGCACCAGACTCAGTGCCAGAGACCCGATTACTGTGCCTCCCCCTATTGGTAGCTCATCCCCCTCAACAGTATCTAAAGTTGTATACTTATTATTGAGAGGAATGGCCACAGGTGCACTCTGCACTGGCTGTGCATTTCCCTGCCTTTTCTTGACAGTCACCCAGTTACCAGTCTCCTGCAACCTCAGGGTGACTACCTCCCTGTAGCTCCTGTCTATCACCTCCTTAATCTTCCATATGAATCGAAGGTCTTTGAGCTGCATCTCCAGTTCCTTAAGATGTTCTCTCAGGAGCTGCAGGCCCATGCACCTGGTGCAGATGTGCTTATCCAGGAGACCTCCAATCTCCCGGACTTCCCACATTCCACACATGGTACAAGACCATCCCCGCTGGAGCCATTCTCACTGCACTACTATGTCCTAACAGATGAAGAAAGAACAAATAAGAACAAACAGAAAAACTTACCAGATACTTGTAGTACCAGAGGAAACAACACACTGGACCACTGTTACACCACCATCAAGAATGCCTACTGTGCTATTCCACACCCTCACTTTGGAAAGTCTGATCACCTGGCTGTACTTCTACTCCCTGAGTATAGGCAGAGACTGAAGACTGCAGCAGCAGTAGTGAGGATCAAGAATGTATGGATAAAAGAAGCACAGGAGCATTTACAGGACTACTTTGAATTGGTGGTCTGGACCGTACTCAGGGGTTCATATTTGAATCTGGATGAGTATGCCTCAGTTGTAACCGACTTCATTAAACCAGTTTGGATGAATGTGTGCCAACGAAAACTTGCTGTACATTCCTAAACCAAAAGCCATGGATGAACCATGCTGAGGGATTTAAGTCTGGCGACCTATGTCTGTTTAAGAAAACCAGATATGACTTGCAGAGGTCTATTTCAAGAGTGAAGAAACAGTTCTGAGCAAGGTTGAGATGACATGAGATGCACGTCAGCTCTGGCAGGGTTGCAAGACATTACTTCCTACAAAATAAAACCCTGAATGGCAGCGATGCTTCACTACCAGACAAGCTCAACGTCCTTTATATCCACTTTGAAAGAGAGATTCCTGTTGCACCCAGTGAGCTTGTGATCTCTATCTCGGAGGCTGATGTCAGGCTGTCTTTCAGGAGGATGAACGCTTGCAAGGCAGCAGGTCTCGATGGAGTACCTGGTAAGGCTCTGAAAACTTGTGGTAACCAACTGGTGGGTGTATTCAAGGACAGTTTGAAACTTCTCACTGCTACAGTCAGAAGTTCCCACCTGCCTTAAAAAGAGCAACAACAAGCCAGTGATGTTGTGGGGATGGAACTGGACTCTCTGACGGTGGTGTTTGAAAAGAAGATGCTGTCCAAGTTACATGCCATCTTGGTCAATGTCTCCCATCCACTACATAATGGACTGGTTGGGCACAGGAGTACATTCAGCCAGAGACTCATTCCACCGAGATGCAACACAGACATCATAGGAAGTCATTCCTGCCTGTGGCCATCAAACTTTACAACTCTTCCCTTGGAGGGTCAGACACCCTGAGCCAACAGGCTGGTCCTGGACTTATTTCCTGACATAATTTACATATTACTATTTAACTATTTATGGTTTTATTACTATTTATTATTTACGGTGCAACTGTAACGAAAACCAATTTCCTCCGGGATCAATAAAGTATGCCTATGACTATGACTATGACTATACCAGTGCCCAAGAAGAGTAGTGTGAGCTGCCTTAATGATTATCGTCCAGTAGCACTCACATCTAAGGTGATGAAATGCTTGGGAGGTTGGTCATGGATAGAATCAACTCCTTCCTCAGCAAGGACCTTGTCTCACACAGATTGTGGTCTTCTGTTAGAAAGTCAAGGATCCAATCATCGCTATAGGTCAACAGCAGATGCAATCTCAATGGCTCTTCACATAGCCTTAGACTACCTGGACAATACAAACATCTGTGTCAGGATGCTGTTCATTGACTACAGCTGAGAGTTTAACACCATCAGTCCCACAGTCCTGATCAATAAGTTACAGCATGTGGGCCTCTGTAACTCCCTCTGCAATTGGATCCTCGACTTCCTAACCAGAAGACCACAATCTGTGTGGATTGGTGATAATATCTCCTCCTCGCTGACGATCAACACTGGTACACCTCAGGGGTGTGTGCTTAGCTCACTGCTCTACTCTTTCTATACTCATGACTGTGTGGCTCGGTACAGCTCAAATACCATCTATAAATTTGCTGATGATTCAACCATTCTGTGTAGAATCTCAGATGGAGACGACTGGGAGCACAAGAATGAGATATACCACCTAGTTAGGTGAAGTCACAGCAACAACCCGGCACTCAACTTCAGTAAAATGACAGAGCTGCTTGTGGACTTCAGAAAAGGGAGGGCGAGGAAACACGATCCAATCCTCAAAGAGGGATCAGAAGTGGAGAGATGGGCAGTTTCAAGTTCCTGGGTGTCAAGATCTCTGAGAGTCTAACCTGGTCCCAACATATCGATGCAGCTATAAAGAAGAGAACACAGTGGCTATAATTCATTAGGTGTTTGAGGAGATTCAGTTTGTCACCTAAGACACTCAAAAATTTGCACAGATGTATGAGGAGAGCATTCTGACAGGCTGCATCACTCTCTGGTATAAGGGATGGGGAGGTTACTGCACAGGATGAAAAGAAACTATAGAAAGTTGTAAAATTAGTCAGCTCCATCTTAGCTACTAGCCTCTGTAGTATCCAAGACAATCTTAAGGAGCAGTGCCTCAGAAAGGTGGCATCCATCATTAAGCATCCTTATCACCCAGGGCATGCCCTCTTCTCATTGTTACCATCAGGAAGGAGGTACAGAAGCCCAAAGGCCCACACTCAGTGGTTCAGGATGAATTTCTTCCTCTCTGACATCCGATTCTTAAATGGACATTGAACCCATGAACACTACCTCACTTTTAAAACATTTCTGTTTTTGTACTAATTTAATTTAACTATTTAATATATATACTTACTCTAATTGATTTATTTTTTTTCTATATTACCATGTATTGCATTGTCCTGCTGCCACAAAGTTAACAAATTTCACAACATATGCCAATGACTCTCAATTGCAAACAATCTAAAATAGCAAGGACCGTAGAAGAAATATGTGAATCTAACATAAACATGTTAGTTTTAAAGTTTGCACAAGTTAAAAATGCCCGTATTCCTCAGACTCCTTTTGCTTGATCTTGGAGCACTTTATTCAGGCTTTTTAATAGATGAGATATCAACGAAGTATTGAACGTTAAGTTGCTATTAACCATCTTTAAAAGTACATTTTGATGACTATTTCATGAGATTAGCCTTGCATAAGCAAGCATGTTAACCTAATCAGAATCAGGTTTAATATCACCAGCATATGTAAAGAAATTTGTTGTCTCTGCAGCAGCAGTACAATGCAGTACATATTAATAAAAAAACTGCGAATTACAGTAAGTGTATATTAAATAGTAAATTAAGTAAGTAGTGCAAGAATAGAAATGAGAAAAAGTAGTGAGGTAGGGTTCATGAGTTCAATGTCCATTGAGAAATTGGATTGCAGAGAGAAGAAGCTCTTTCTGAATCATTGATTTTTTTGTCTTCAGTGTCTGTACTTCCTTCCTGATGGTAGCAATGACAACAAGCCATGAGGCGTTGCAGCTCAAAAATGTCCTGGATACTACAAAGGCTAGTGTCCATGATGGAGCTAATCTGGGATGACCTCAAAGTTTGAGGCAGTTTTAAAAGAACTCAGCTCGATGGAGGCATTGGAAATACTAATACTGTCTTCTGTAATAGAGGGATGGTGGGAATAGCTTACTGTTTGATGTAGGTCTGAATTCCTGTCCCTGCAATCTGAGTCTAACATCCATTTCTTGGCCTTTACAAGTCAAGTTTATCACTATTTGGATTGCTCTTTGTGGCAGCTCTCTGACCCCAGTAGCTGCAGAAATAATCCCCACTGAATAAACGTGAGACTGATCAGAAGAACACATGACCTTCACCATTTGCCTGCATTCCAAAATGTAAGGCTCAGAAGTGCCAGCAATTCAATTTCTAGCTAATATATTCTTTAATACAATAATTTACCAACAGCTTTGCTATTCCTTGTGCCTGTACATCACCAAGTTGACCTTCCTGTGAAGTGCTCCCTGAGGGTCCAGCAGGGTCTTGATGTAAAATTTGATTTGTAGATTGTATTTTCTGGTATACAAATGTTCATTGGCACTTTGTGTGCTGCACTCTGTTCCTGCTGCTATGTTACAGTATCATATAATGCACAATAAGTCATAGTCCTACAGCCATCCAGCATGGACATAGGCCCTCTGACTCATTAGGTTTACACCTAACATCAAGCATCCATTTATAGGAAACCTACACCAATTTCATTTTATTCTCCCTTCCTCCCAGTTATTGCAGCCATTCTCACACTAGAAGCAATTTACAGTGGCCGATTAACCTTCTGACTTACATATGTTTGGAGGTGAGAGGAAACTAGACCACCAAGAGGTCACAGGGATTGCAATGTAAACGCCATACAAACAGCACGGAACATCCAGACTTGGATCATTGGAACTCCGAGTGAGAAACTCGCCAAGCTTGTCATCGGAGTGTGTGGCTGCACTTGTGGGCTGCTCCCAGCATATCCTTAGATTGTGCGGGCTGTTAACACAAATGACACATTTCGCTGTATGTTTTGATGTACATGTGATGAAAAAGTGAATCTGAATCTGATCCTGAATGATGATGGCATTCTTCGGACCATTTTGCCCAGGATATGTCTACCCATCATCATTTCCATCCTTCCTCACATTGTAGGCCAGCAGTATTGCCTCTGTTTCAACTTTGCTGCACCAAGGTACAATGTGATTCCTGGCTCTAAGCAGTTCTACTATCACCCCCATCATCCCACATTCACCTCTGTACCTAATGAGGAGATTAGAGCATCCTTAGTTGTCACCCAATGTGAACTTCTTTTTTTCAGCTGTTATAACGGGAACTGTCCTTTCTATCCTGAAACGGAGCTATGCAGAGTTTAAAGTTAAATGGCCTGCTGGAGAAATTTCAGCTGTTCAGTGGCAACTGTGGTGGAAAATGGACAGCTGATGTTTCATTGCCTTCCACAGATGTTGCTCAACTCACTGAGTTCCTGAAGTGTTTGTATTTTGCTCTAGATGACAGTATTTGGCATCCCTTATATCTGCATTGTGCAGAATTTGGTACTGAGTTCCATGGGACTATGTTTATCTGAAATTGTTGAAGCTAGTATTGAGACCTGCATGCCCAGTCAGAATGTTAGGTGCTGTTAAATTGAGCTTACACTTGTGGATAGATGTGGAGAGGTCATATTGAGAGTGGGATGGACAATCAAATTACCAAGCAACTTAGTGTCAATATTACAGACTGAATGGAAATGCTCTGCAAAGTAGAATTCCAATCTGTTTTGTCTTTCCAATGTGGAGGAGACTACATCACATCCAATGAATGCATAGCACTGAAATGGAAGAAGCATCAATCCCTGCTTCAGAAAGGTTTAGGTCCTGGGATGATGGAAAGAAAATGGATAAAGGGATTTGTAGAAAAGGAACAGGAGTTGGTGGAAATGGAAGAGTGAATCAAGCATTTCTGGATGCATTAATCCATTCAGAATGCTAAAAGGTGGGGAGAAGGGAGGTAACAGCTCACTGAAAATGGCAGAAATTACCTAGCATGGTCCTTGTATATGAAGGCTGGGAGGTTACAGACGAAGACAGGCAGAGCATTAATCTTGTTCTGAATGTGATACAGAGACAGGGAATCAGGATAAGTACAGGAAATAGAACAAATATAATTGAGAACCTTATCAACTAGAGATTTTCTGCATGTACCTTCCTCTAGAAAATAAATGTTTTCCTTTTAAGTTATTAAGATGTCAGAGAAAAGTATCAACTGATAAGGCTCTCACTGGTATTTGTTCTATTTCCTGAATTCTCCTGACTCCTCATCTCTGTATACCACTCAGAACATCTTTTTTATTGGTGTAGTGGTTGGGGGAAGGGTGGGTGTTGAAGTTAAGTGAAGGTATTTTTTATATTCTTTGGCCATTGAGGCAAACGTTGATTTATTCAGCCACTTGAATACTCTCTTCCCTTTCATTGAATTAATTTATAGTTGCTGCAGAGCAGGAAGACCTTGGAGTACAATTACATAGTTCTCTGAAAGTATTGACATAAATGGACAAGGATGTGATGAAGGTAATTTGATATGTTTACTTTCATCAGTCAGGACATTGAGTACAAGAGTGGGATGTCAAGTTATAACTTTATAAGATAGTGGTAAAACCATATTGTGTGCAGTTGTGGTCACTGTACAATTGGAAGGATGATTTTTAAACTGGAAAGAATGCAGAAAAGATTCACAAAGATGTTACCAGGACTGAAGGTCTTGAGTTAGAGGGAGAGTCTGGATAGGCAGGGACATTTTTCTGGAGGGTAACAGGCAGAAGCATAACCTTATAGAGCCTTGAGGGACATCGATAAGGTGAATGGTCACTGCCTTTTTCCCAACTTTAGGAAGTCTGAAACGAGAAGGCAAAGATTTGTGAGAGGGGAAGCACTTGAAGGCAACCTGAGAGGCAACTTTATTCACAGACAGGATGTTGCGTATGTTGAACATGCAGCCAGAGGAAACAGTACAGGTGGTAAAAACAATGGTTAAGCAACATTTACACAGGTACATGGATAGAAAAGATTTACAGGCATACAGGAAATGCAATCAAATGGGACTGGGTCAGTCAGGCAATGTGCTTGGCATAAATAGGTTGGTCTGAAGGGCCTGTTTTCATGCTGTACAACAATGACTCTTAACTCCACTTTTTTAAAAATCCTTACAAAGGAAGTTAATTGGGATTAAACTAGACTGACATTAATTTTGATGGCTTCAGATCCAAAACTAATTCCTGAACAGAATTAAGTATGGACTGGAAAGCAAACATTTTCATTCAGTATGGGACTAATCACCAATGTCTCTTGTTCCTGCTCTTTAATGTATTATTCCACATGAAGCTTTTGAATGGCATGAAGGGCACTCTCCACTATTCAGATAATTGTAGGAATTCAATTTTATTTCAGTTCGACTAATAAAGTTTAATTACACACACCCTTGAGAAAGGAATGTAAAATGATGCTAATGTATCGTATTGTTAATGTAGATTATAGGCTGATAGAGCAGCTGCAGGATAGATAAAAGGTCTGTGATGATTAAGCAGCTATATGCAGCACAGAATACAGTGAATGTGTAACAACAACACTTTCTTTGGAAAAGTTATTCTATTCCTGAGTATTTTGTTAAATGGATGAAAGTATTCCAAAGTCTGAAGAACATCTATAATTAAGATAATAGTAGGTAAAGAGGTGAAGCAAACACCATGTACCATTTACAAACTGAAGGATGGTCGCCTGGTTTTCTGTACCACTCCATTGCCAGCATCAGTTCCCCAATCCCTGCATCTCCACCCAAAACAATATTCTGCCAAAGGAAGTATCAATTTACAGTACTATGCACCCTCCATTTTTTATATGGTTTCAGATGGTATGGCCTTCACAGAGCCCTGATCTCAATATCATCGAGGTTGTCTGGGATTACCCAGAGAGAAAGAAGCAGGCAAGACAGCCAAGAAAAACCTGCCAGTTGATTTTCTTATAAAACTTCATGGCAGTGTATCTAGGAGATCTGATGCAGTTTGAGAGGCTAAGATTGGTGACACCAATATTGATCTGATTCCGTTTTCTACTTGTAATTGACCTTTATAGTACTTTTTTCAATATTTAGAAACTTTCGATTCATTATTTTTGAAATTATCTTCGCTTTACAGAGTTTTTTACATATGCCTAAGACTTTAGTATATGAATATATGCTGCTATGAATACTGTATTTTTAACAAAAATAACAAAGTATTTTACATATGACAAAAATAATGGCAGAACTCATTAAAATTACTTATGCTGAATTTCTAGTCACAAAACGTATTTGGAAATATTTCCTTTGCTGTTCTAAATACTTGGTGTGAAATCCCTTGCCCTGCAGGTGATCCAGTGACAAGAAGAAGCCACTAGTCCAAAAGAAAGTCTATATAAAGAGAATCATAACCTTAGGTTTGGTGACTTCAGTTCAGAAATAGTTAAATGTGAAGCAGATCCATGTTCTATTTATCATTTTCATCAGCCAATGTCAAAATGAGAATCACTGAATTATCTACTATTCTTTGAAATTGATTTTAATTAGTTGCATGGTGAACTCTGTTAAAAAAAATGCCAGCTATAACCACAGAGCTTTCTGTAATATATTCCCTATTAGCCACAGACCCTCATTATCTCTTTCAAAAACAGATTTAGCAATACTTCAAATGAATCCTTGTTTCACTGACTGAATCTTATTTTTGAAGATCTGCGGAAAATGTGTCAGGATAATTTTAGGGAATTTCCACAGAAAATATGGCATCAATTGTTGCTGTTAATGCTTCCTTTATAGTGTATTCTGCAAATACTGCTGTGGCTGCAAAAATGGTACAATCTATAATTGATAGCTTGTGGAAAAGCTATTAAATCCTGACCAGCCTCACTTACAAGCTCTCTTTAATTTAAACATGGTGAGGCAGATATAGAATTAAACGTAGAATGTAGAACAATGCAACAGAGTACAGGACAGGCCTTTTGGCCAACAGCATTTTGCTGAAGTTTTAACCTACTCCAGGATTAATCTAACCCTTCCCTCTTACATGGTCCTCATTTTTTCTTCATGCATATGCCTATCTAAGAGTCTCTTAAATATCCCTAAAAGAGTGATGAATACAGGACTGAGGGTTTTGTATCTGAACACATCCAGTATACGGAATAAGGTAGATGATCTTGTAGAGCAGTTTGAGATTGGCAGGTATGATGTTGTAGGCATCGCTGAGTTGTGGCTAAAAGGTGGTCATAGCTGGGAGCTAAATATTCAGGGATATACACTGTGTTGAAAGGACAGGCAGGTATACAGAAGGGTGGGGTGGCTCTGTTCATAAAAAATGAAATCATATCCTTAGAGGTGACAATGGATCGGGTGATACAGAATCCTTGTGGGTACAGTTAAGAAACTGCAAGGGTAAAAAGACCCTGATGGGAGTTATTTTCAGGCCTCTGAACAGTAGCCAGGATGTGGGGTACAAATTACAACAGGAGATAAAAAACATGTGTCAAAAGGGCAATGATATGATAGTCATGAGGCAATTCAATATGGAGGTAGATTCAGAAAATCAGGTTGGTGCTGGATCCCAAGAGAAAGAATTTGCAGAATAACTATGAGATGGCTTTTTAGAACACCTTGTGGTTGAGCTCTCCAGAGAAAGGGCAATTCTGGATTGGGCGTCGTGTGCTGAACTAGATTTGATTAGTGAGTTTATGGTAAAGAAACCCCTAGGAGATAGTGACGGTTTCCTTAAGGGGAAATCTTGCCAGACAAATCTGTTGGAATTGTTTTTGGAAATAACAGATGGGGTAGATAAAGGAGTCTGTGGACGTTGTTTATTTGGACTTTCAGAAGGCCTTTGGGAAAGTGCCATATTTGAGGTTGCTTAACAAGATAAGAACCAAAGACATTTACATGGATAGAAGATTGGCTGCCGGGTAGGAGGAAAAAGGTGGGAATAAAGGGGACCTTTTGCTGGTTGGCCGTGAGCGACTCGTGGTGTTCCACATGGGTTGGTATTGGGACTTCTTCCTTTCATGTAATATGTCAATGATTTGGATAATGGAATTGGTGGCTCTGTGATTAGGTTAACAGAAGATAGGAAGATAGACAGAAGAGTAGGTAGTCTTGAGGTAGCAAGGAGTCTGCAGAAGCACTTAGACAGATGAGAAGAATGGGCAAAGGAGTGGCAGATGGAATATATTATAGGAAAGTATATGGTCATGCACTTTGGTAGAAAGAACAAAGGTGTAGAATATTTGCTGAATCAAGAGAAAATTTAGAAATCAAGATGCAAAGGGATTTGGGAGTCTTCATGCAGGATTCCCTAAAAGTTAGCTTGCAAGTTGAGTTGATGGTAAGGAAAGGAACTGCAATTAGATGTCATTCAAAATAACTCAGACATTATTTTGGATGTCATTCTGAATAACTCAGATGTTATTTTAAATTCATTGTGTTTTTAGTAATTGAATTGTCAGTGAATTCAATTGAATGGAGAGGCACTGCAATCTTGTTGTCCTCAGCAATGACAATAAAGCTCTAATAGCTTACTAACTAATGCCAGCATTCATATTGAAAGACTAGAATATAAAAGCAACAATGTCATTCTGAGGCTTTGCTCAGACTGCACTTAGAGTATTGTGAGCTATTTGGAGCTTATCTAAGAAAAGATGTGCTGACATTGGAAAAAATCCAGAGGAGGTTCATGAATATGATCCCGGGAATGAAAGGCTTAATATATCAGGAGTGTGATGGCTCTGGGCTTGTACTCACTGGAGTTTAGAAGATCGAGGGGGGATCTCATTGAACCTATTGAATATTGAAAGGCCAAGATAGAGTGAACATGGAGAGGATGTTTCCTACAGTGGGGTAGTCTTGGACCAGACTGCGTAGCCTCAGAACAGAAGGACATCACTGTAGAACTGAGATAAGGAGGAGTTCCTTTAGCCAGAGGATCATAAATCTGTGGAAATCATTGCACAGATGGCTGTGGAGGCCAAGTCATTGGGTATATTTAAAGTGAAGGTTTATAGGTTCTTGATTAGTAAATAAGTCAAAGTTTATGGGGAGAAAGCAGGAACTTGGGGTTGAGAGGGAAAATAAATCAGCCATAATTAAATGGTGGAGCGGAGTCAAAGGATCGAATATCCAGACTCTGCTACTATGTATTATGGGCTTATCTGTCTCATCCACCACCCCTGGCAGTATGTTTCATGCATTTACCACTCTCCATGTAAAACACCTATTTCTGACATTACCTCCTGTACTTTCCTCCAATCACTTTAAAATTATGCCCTCTTGTATTAGCCACTAGCACTCTGTGGGGGAAAAAAAACACTGACTGACACTCTATCTATGCCTGTAAACATCTTATGCACCTCTATTAAGTCACCTCTCATCCTCCTTCACTCCAAAGTGAAAAGTCATATGTTGTTCAACCTTTCTTCATGAGACATGCCCTCGAATTCAGGCAGCACTCTGGTAAATCTGCTCTGTGCCCTTTCTAAGGCTTCCACATCATTCCTATAATGAGGTGACCAGAAATGAACACAATATCCAGGGTTTTAGAGCAGCAACATTACCTCAGGACTCTTGAACTCAATCCCCAAATTAGTGAATTCAACAAACAACTTGCCTTCTTCACCACCTTATCACCTTGCAAGATAACTTTGAGGGATAGATAGTCATTGACCCCAAGATCCATCTGTTTCTTCACACTGCTAAAAATCATACCATTAATCTTCTACTTTGCCTCTAAGTTTAAATTCCAAAGTATATGACTTCGCACTTTTCTCGATTGAAGTCCATCTCACCCCAGCCGTAAATGCTTTCAAAGTCCCGTTGTACCCTGTGACAGCTTTCTACTCCATCCACAACACCACCAACCAGCCTTCGTATCATCTGCAAATTTAATAACCATCCCTTCTACTTCCTCTTCTAAGACATTTATAAAAATCACAATGAACAGGCATCCCTGAAGAGATCTCTGTGGAACACCGCTAGTCAAGGACATCCAGGTAGAATAAGCTCCAGCTTCTAACACGCTCTGTCTTCACTGGATAAACCAATTCTGAATTCACACAATCAAGTTTCCCTGGATCCCAAACCTCCAGACTTTCTGGATGAGCCTACCATGGGGAATCTTAGCTTTACCAAAATCTATATACTTCACATCCACCGCTCTACCTTCATCAATTTGTTTTGTCACTTCCTCCAAGAATCCTATCAGATTCATGAGGCATGACCTGCCCCTCACAAAGTTGCTTCCTGTAATAAACTGGGTGATCTGTAGTAATTTGTCAGGAAGTTTGGATATAGCCTAAGAGTGGAGAGAAAGACACTGAAGCAGGTCAAGAGTTCGCTGACTTTAATGAGAACTGTTGCAGAATTTTAAGGGAAGGAAAACCATAAATGCCTGGCCAACAGGACTGTTAACTGAAACTCTCAAACTGAAAGTAAAATGCCAACAATGCAGCTGAAATCTAAGGTATTGATCGAAGTACTCAATGAATACTGCTCCTTCCCAGCATCAGTTGAAACGTAGTCCTCGTTCCTGAACAAGGACGAGGGTAAGGAGGGAACTTAAACATTGCTGTGCTTTTGGTGTAGTCTTGACAAGACCACAATGAAAAAAAGAGAGTTAAATGCCACCATAATGAAACAGTAATCAGCTGGAATGTGTGTATTTGTGAATGCAATTGACCAACCTGTTGGCAGCCGGCCTGTGGGTACATGTAGACCCTGCCACCGAGTCCGTGTCCCCTTCCCAAAACGCAACAGACCTGTGCCTGCAGGAAGTTCTGGATGAGAGATTTGTCCAGGATTTCATCTGCCCAGATCTAAGAAAGTTCCTCAGGACCATATCCTTCCCAGTCCACAAGGCACTGGACCTTGCCCTGTACCTGGCGAGATGCCAGGATTAGACATGGGAACAGTATAGACCAGGGAACTATCCACCAAGAGGGGGAGCGGGGGATGTGGCGTGACTGGATCTGGAGAGAGGTAGTGACTAGCTTGAGCTGGGAAACATGGAACACTTTGGATGGATGGATCTTTATTGATGATGGTAGGCATCTATATAAGACCTTGTTGATAGCCCATTCCACTACTTATGATCCTACTTAGCATGGAGAAGGCTTGTGGCTCTTGACTTTCAGGGGAGGATCCTTTGATACCAACCAGACATTTACTCTTGGCTTGAGAGGCCTCACCTGTCAGCAGAGCCAATCAGCCTGCCAGGCATGTTGTTTCTGGGTGCGCAGCAGAGCAGCCCTGGCTTGTCTCCAGGTGGGCCTGTAGTATTGGACCAGCAGCAGGATCTTCCACATCATTCTCCTGGTCAGGGAAGAGTGGTGGCTGGAATCCCTTTTGGCATTCAAAGCAGGACATACCCGTGGAGGAAACTGGTGGTACTGTGGGCGATCTCTGTCCAAACCAGTTGGGAGCTCCAGGACGTGGAGTTGGAAGAGGCAAGGCAGCACAGGGTTGTATCCAATTCCTGATTCACTCTCCCAGTCTGGGTGTTAGATTGGGGTGGAAATCAGATGAGGTGCTGGCCGTAGCTCCTACAAGAGAACAGGAATCCCTCCAAAAACGGGAGATGAACTGTGATCCATGATCAGACACTATGTCCTGAGGGAGGCCGTGCAACCTCAGCACTATTGAATCATGAGGGTGGTCGTCTCACCAGCTGATGGGAGCTTAGGGAGAGCAATGAAGTGGTCAGCTTTGGAGAATCAATCCACAATGACCAGAGTGGTGGTGTTTCCATTAGATGGGGATAGCCCAGTGATGAAAACCAGGGGCGTACGGGCACAGGCAGTGGACATAGCAGACCCACAGGGCGCTGGCATGACATTTTGCTCTGCACATAGGTGGAACGGGCAGAGGTGAAGTGGAGGACATCCTGGGATATAGATGGCCACCAAAGTCATCCCTTGGTAGGCTCCTGGGTCTGTTGAATTCCTGGATGACCAACCAGTGACTCCAGTCCAGCACTTTGGTGCAAAGTAAAAGAGAGAACCAATTGGGAGCTCCTCTACTTGGACTTAGATCTGACTTTTGGGCAGCCTTCACTTCTGCCTCTATTCCCCAAATCACTGGAACAGCAGTGCAGGAGCGAGGAAGGATGGCCTCTGGATCGGCATTATCCTCAGACCTGTTGAACTTCCAGGAGAGAGCGTCGGCCTTGGTATTCTTGCTGCTGGGATGATAGGTGAGGATGAAATTAAACCAGCTGAAGAAGGAAACCCAATGGGCTTGACAGAAGTGGAGTCTTTTAGCGTCCTGAATGTAGGAGAGGTTCTTGTGACCTGTCCAAACCAAAAAGGAATGCTTTGTCCCCTCCAGCCACTGTCACCAATCTTCCACGGCATACTTGACTGCCAGAAGTTCTCAGTTCCCAGCATCATAGTTGCTCCTGGGTGGGGTCAAGTGATGGGAAAGGAAGACACGAGGATGCAGCTGGCTATCCACAGGGAGAGTACGGCTCTAATGATGACATCGGATGCATCCACATCAGATATGAATGGCCAGGATGGGTTCGGGTGTTGCAGAACTGGGGTAGTGGTTTAGTTCCAAGAATGCTTAGTCTGCCTCATTTCTCCAATGGAATTCTGCAGAGGTTTCCCTGGTGAGTGCATTTATGTGATAGAGCTGAAATTTCAGATGAATTGGTGATAAAACTTTGCAAACACTATGAAGTGCTGAAGCTGTTTGACCATATATAGTTCGGGCCACCCTGTACTGCTGGAACTTTACTCGGATCCATTTGAACACTGGAAGGGGTAAGTACATAGCCCAAAAATGACCCCTGGTCTTCATGGAACTCACACTTTTCTGGCTTGGCATGCAGGTTATTCTCCAGGACCCATCTGAGAAACCCTGGACATGTTCATGCAAGAGCAGAAGTAAATCGGAATGTTGTCCAAGTACTCAAAAACAAACTGATTCAACATGCCTCTGAGAAACAGCGAGGGCATTAGCTTGACTAAATGCATCACAAGGCCTAGACAAATGTCTGTCTACATAGTGGCCAGTGGAGATGTTGAAAGCTGTTCTCCACTCATTCCTTACTCTGATATGAACCAGATTATAAGCTTTGTGCAGATCTATCTTGGAAAATATGGTTGTTCTCTGGAGGTGTTCAAACGCTGAGGCAGGCAGGAGAAGAAGGTAGTGGTACTTCATAGTGATATTGGTTAGGGGCCGATAATCGATGCAGGGATGAAGCTTGCCATCCTTCTTGCTCACAAAAAAGAAGCCCAAGCCTGCTGGTGAGTTTGTTGGACAGATAAACCCCAAGACCGCAAGAAGATGAGCATGTTCAGCTGGAATGCCAGACTGACACAACAGTTGACACAGAAGGGGATTCGTAGACCAGAACTTCAGCTGGACCCAAACAGGTAGACCGGCATGCCAGTCCCCACTCTTGGAGTAATTTTTGGGACCAATCAATTTGTGAGTTATTTCAGGATAACCAGGGGCGACCAAGCACCAGTGGTAGTTCAGGTGAATCAACCAGATAGAAAGAGAATTGTTCACTGTGGTTGCCTTCCAGCACACGTTGGAGGGGTTCATTGGAAATGTGGATCGGGCTGGTGCCCAGAGGTAGACCATCCAGGGCCTCGATGCTGATCCTTTCTCTCAAATTCTGAGTTAGAACTCCCCATCTTTGAGCCAGAGAGATGTCCATGAGATTCCTAGCTGCACCAGAGTCGATAAATGCCTTAAGTTCATTGGTCCAAAGCCCCCATGACAAGGAAGCAGGGAGCATCACACAATTAGGGGAAGCTGATTGCAGAGAGAACCGACTCTTCAGGACTCCACTCCCTGCTGACAGTAACCTCTTTTACCGGACACTTTGGGCATGATGTCTGGAAACGTCCTGGATCACCACAATAGAGGCAGCAACCTGTTCTCCTGTACAGATCTGGTTCCTGCTGAGATAGGTGCATGCATTTCACTTGCATAGGCTCCTTCGTTGACTAGGTGCTGGGTGATGAGGGAGAGGTGAAGACAAACAGTGATCAGATGGTGAGTAGGTAGCTCAAGACATTCTTTCCCTGAAAGTTACCTGGTCGTCAACTCGAATAGACAGATTATCCAGACCGTCCTGTTCATCGTGGACAGTGATCTCATCCCCTGTGTTCGGTCTGCACTGGAAATCAGTATTGAGGGATCTCACATTCCATCCCATTTCTATCACAAACGTGCTGAATTTCACTGCATAGGCCCTCACTGTCCCGCTACC
The DNA here is from genome assembly GCF_030028105.1 of Mobula birostris. Taxonomy (NCBI): domain Eukaryota; kingdom Metazoa; phylum Chordata; class Chondrichthyes; order Myliobatiformes; family Myliobatidae; genus Mobula; species Mobula birostris. Next base: position 74,492,277 of record NC_092379.1, read on the forward strand.
TTGGCACGAATCCAGGAATCAGTGGGCAGTCTTCTGGCTCCTTACTGGAAATTCAAAACATCTCCTTAACCTTGCCCTCTTGGAGTGTAGAACGGGTTGAGTGGAGGTCCATCTGGGAGATTTACCAGGTATGCCAGTTTATGTGCATTATCACCAAACCAACCTGGCTGGGCTTGGAATCTGATAATACCTAGGCCCTTACGCTGCGAATCAGCCTTATGTGTGGCACCTTGTCAAAGGCCTTCTGAAAATCCAAGCAATCAAAATCCACAGACTCTCTTTTATCTATCCTGCCCTGTCTGTTATTTCTTCAAAGAATTCCAACAGATTTGTCAGGCAAGATTTCTCCTTAAGGGAACCATGCTGCAGTTGGCTAATTTTATCATGTGCTTCCAAGTGACCATATAACCATATAACAATTACAGCATGGACACAGGCCATCTCGGCCCTTCTAGTCCGTGCCAAACGCTTACTCTCACCTAGTCCCAGCGACCTGCACTCAGCCCGTAACCCTCCATTCCTTTCCTGTCCATATACCTATCCAATTTTACTATGAGTATTGTGAAACTCATCCTTAAAAATGGACTACAATATCTTTACAACCACTGAAGTCAGGCTAACTGGCCTATAATTTCCTTGCTTCTAACTCCTTTCCTTCTTAAAGAGTGGAATGACATCTGCAATTTTACTGTCCTCAGGAACCTTTCCAGAATTTAATGATTCTTCAAAGATCATTTTCTAAAGCTCTAAGTCTCTTTAGCTACTCATTCAGAATCCTTGGGTAGTCCATCTGGTCTAGGTGACTTATCTACTTTCAGACCTTTTCAGCTTCCAATGCACCTTCTCCTTAGTAATAGCAACTACACTCACTTTGCCCCCTGAAACTCTCGAATTTCTGGCATACTGCCACTGTCTTCCACAGTGAAGACTGATGCAAAATACTTACTCAATCGTCTGCCATTACTTTATTCCCCATTACTACCCCTCGTGTCATCTTTCAGCGACCCAACAGACAAAGTTCAAAGTAATCAAATCACAAACAAGAGAAAATTGGCAGATGCTGGAAATCTGAGCACACACATAAAGTGCTGGAGGAACTCAGCAGGCCAGGCAGCATTTATGGAAAAAAGTACAGTCAACGTTTTGGGCTGAAACCCTTCGGTAGGACTGGAGAAAAAAAACGATGATTAGATACCTCCACTCCCCCCCTTCACTATTTTCTATCCCCTTGTTCCTCTCTCATGTTATCTCCTTGCCACTCATCACCTTCCTCTGGTGCTCCTCCCCCTTCTTTCTTCCATGGCCTTCTGTCTCTCTCACCAATCAACTTCCCAGCACTTTTCTACATCCCTCCCACTCCAGGTTTCATCTATCACCTGGCGTTTCTCTCTCTCTTCCCCCCACTTTTCAAATCTACTCCTCGGCTTTTTTTCCTCCAGTCCTGCCAAAGGGTTTCGGCCCGAAACGTCGACTGTACTTTTTTTCCATTGATGTTGCCTGGCCTGCTGAGTTCCTCCAGCATTTTGTGTGTGTTGCTTAAAGTTCAAAGTAAATTTATTATCGAAGTATGTATATATCATCAAATACATTCCTGGGATTCATTTTCCTGTGGGCATGCTCAATAAATCCATAATATCAAGATAACCATAATAGAATGTTTGAAAGGCCACATCAACTGGGCACTCAACCAGGGTGCAAAAAACAACAAACTGTGCAAATACAAAAAGAAAAGAAATAATAATAACAAATTAAGTAGTGATAATTGTTGAGAACATGAGATGAAGAGTACTTGAAAGTAAGTACAACATTTCGGTGATGGGGCTGGTGAAGTTGAGTTGCTTCAAGAGCCTGTTGGTTGAGGGGTAATAACTGTTCCAAAACCTGGTGTTGTGAGTTCTGAGGTTCCTGTACCTCCTTCTCGACGATAGCAGCAAGAAGAGAGCATAGCCTGCGTGGTGGGCAGTCCCTAATGATGGATGCTGCTTTCCTGTGACAACGCTCCATGTACACGAGCTCAATGGTGGGGAGGGCTTTACCCATGATGGACTGGGCCATATTCACTACTTTTTGTAGAATTTTCCATTCAAGAGCATTAGTGTTTCCATACCAGGCTGTGATGCAACCAGTCAACATACTCTCCACCACATACCGATAGATGTTTGTCAAAGTTGTAGATGTCACACTGAATCTTCGCAATCTCCTAAGGAAATAGAGGCACTACTGTGCTTTGTTCATAATTGCACTTACGTGCTGGGCCCAGGACTGGTCCCCTGAAGTGATAACACCTAGGAATTTAAAGTTGCTGATCCTCTGAACTTCTGACCCTCCAATGGGGACTAGCTTATGGACCTCTGCTTTCCTCCTCCTGAAGTCAATAAGTAGCTCCATGGTTTTGCTGAGATTGAGTATCGGTTGTTGATGTAGCACTATTCAGCCAGATTTTCAATTTCCCCTCTATATGTTGATTTGCCACGACTTTTCATTCAGCCTATGACATTCACCTCCCTTTTATCCCTTTTTATATTATTGTCTAGCTTAACTTCATATATCATCTTTTCTCTTCTTATAACTTTTTTCAGTTGCCTTCTGTTGTTTTTTAAATCTTCCCAATCCTGTACATTCCCACTAATAGTTGCTCTATTATATGCCCTCTCTTTTCCTTTTATGCTGTTTTTCACTTTCATTATTTGCACATTTGCTTCACCCTCCCTTTAGAATACTTATTCATCTTCGTGATGCATCTATCCTGTAGCTTCCAAATTGCCCCCAGAAATTCCAGCCATTGCTGTTCCACTGTCATCCTTGCAAGTGTCCCTTTCCAATCAACTTTGGCCAGCTCCTCTCTCATGCTTCGGTAATTTCCATTGCTCCACTGTAATACTGATACATCTCACTTTAGCTTCTCCTTGTCAAACTGCAGAGTAAATTCTATCATATTATGATCACAGTCTCTTTAAGGATTCCTTTGCTTAAGCTCCCGTATCAAATCTGGTTCATTACAAAACACCCAATCCAGAATTGCTGTTCACCTACTAGGCTCAACCAGAAGCTGCTCCAGAAAGCCATCCAGTTGGCATTCTACAAATTCCCTCTCTTGGGACACAGCACCTATTTGATTATCTCAAGCTACCTGCGTATTGAAATCCCCATGACAATCCTAACATTGCCCTTTTTACATGCCTTTCCCATTTCCCATTGTTATTTGTATCCCACATCCTGGCTTCTGTTCTGAGGCCTGTATCTAACTCCTATCAGGGTCTTTTTACCCTTGCAGTTTCGTAACTGAACTCACAAGGATCCTACATCTTCCAATCCATTGTCACCTTTTTCTAAGGATTTGATTTCATTTTTTACCAATAGAGCTATGTCACACCCTCTGCCTACCTGCCTGTCCTTTCAATATCCTGGGTTGTAAGATCCCAACTTTGATCGTCTTTCAGCCGTGACTCACTGTTGCCCACGATCCTGCCAATCTTTAAATGTACACTACAAGATCATTTACCTTATTCTGTGTACTGTGTGCATTTACGTGCCAAATCATCCTATTCTTACCCTCACTGGTACGTGGCACAGGCAACATTCCAGGGGTTGCTACCCTGGAGGTCCTGCTTTTCAGTTTTCAACCTAGCTCCTCCTCTTCTCTTTTCAGAATCTCCTCTCATTTCCTTTCTATGTCATTGGTTCCAATATCCAGCACGACTTTTTCTTGTTTACCCTCCCCTTTTAGAATGCAATCTGAGATATCCCTGGCCCTGGCACCCAAGGCAAAATACCAGCTGGGTGTCTTCTACATGTCCACAGAATCTCCTGCCTGCTCCTCTAATTATGGAACCCCCTATCACTACGGCACTCCTTTTCTCCCCTCTTCCCTTCTGAACCACGAAGCAAGACTCACTGCCAGAGACTCGGTCGCTGTGGCTTTCCCCTGGCTGGTCATCTCCCCCAACAGTATTCAAAGCAGTATACTTATTACTGAAGGGAGCAGCTGCAGGGGTCCTCTGCACTGTCTGCCTATTCCCTTCCCCACTCCTGACAGTCACCCAGGTACCTGATCCTGCAACTTAGTGATGACTACCTCATTCATTTCTATTAATTTCCTCATCTCCTTTGAAATACTGCATGCAATTCAGTCTTGTTGGTTTTATGATTTTTTTTACAGACTTTAACTTTTTGACTCTTGTTGTATTATACCTGAGGAAAACTAAATCCAGTTTGTTTGATTACATTGCAGCAATCTCAATTCAATTTGCAAATGCTTCCAGTCAGAATTTCTCTGTCTCATCACTGTGTATTTGTCCTCTTACTATGTTCTGAAGGAATGCGATAGCATTTGAAAGAACATTGCCTCTCAACTGGATGCTTTATAGCTGGTATAGACTCCAGCCTATGCCAGTGTAGCAATTCTTTCCTTATTTCAGATTACATATTTCCTTATTATGGATCATCAAGGAGAATGAGGAGTAGATGGACAGAAAATACAGAAGATAATCACACCTAAGTTGCAGGAGGCAGGTAGCAGGTGACTGTTGGAAGAGGCAGATGGTAGAGTACCCTGTGGTGACTTCCCTCAATAACACGTATACCACTTCTGACCTTACTGTTGGGGAGGGACATCCTGCCAGGGGAAAGCTGCTACAGTGAGGTCTCTGGAACTAAGTCTGGCTCTATGGATCAGAAAGGGGAGGAGGATGATGATGATAGGGGATTCAATAGTTAGGGAATTATATGGAGGTTCTGTGGATGTGAAAGAGACCGCTGGAGGGAATGATGCCTCCCAGTTGCCAGGGTCAGGGACTTCCCAGATGAGGTCCTTAGCATTCTTCAGCGGGAGGGAGAGCACCTGGAACTTGTGGTATACATTGGTACCAGTGACATATAAAGGAAAAGGGACGAGGTCTTGAAGAGTGAATATAGCGAGTTAGGAAGAAAGCTAAGAAGCAAAATGTCAAGGGGAGGAATCTCTGGATGGCTGTCTGTCCCTGTACCAGTGAGGGTGAGAAGAGGATGATATGGCAGATGAAGGTGTGGATGAAGATCCTGCCCTGGTAACATGGGATGGGATAAAAGAAGTAAATGGAAAAGACCTTGGCTCAGCAAATGAAGTTGATTTAGCATGGATGGTGCGACAAACAAAAAATGGTAGGAATAAAAATGGTGGGAATTGTATTTTGTCCCAAAATTGACCATATCAAAAATGTGTGCTTAAAAAAGGTAATATGACCATCTATTTATACATAGAGTAACCAAATTAGCAGCCACAAAGTGGGGGATAAATTTAATCAAATTCAATTTTCTTTATCTGTATATTGAGGAACTTATGAAGGGACAGGCTGCTGTTGCTACAGTGCTGTTTTGCCAACAGGTGTATGTGTAGGTCCCATACTGCTCCATTGATTAGGAAACACTGACATTTTGTATCAAGCTGTTTTTATCACACAGTCAAGGAATTGTTCATTGATGCATTCAGTGCAGGTGGAGCGAAGGGATTTTTGTCATCTGCCTTTTCTGAACTGTAAACTGGCTTTGTGTTTATTACCTTCCCTTCTGAGCAGCGGGAGAGGGTCACTTGGGAACGTTATGTAGGCTCCATCAGGGGCACATTCGTCCCTACCATTAACAGTATGTACGGGAGGCGCTTCGTCAGGAAGATGTCTACCATCTATTATCAAGAATCCCCACTATAGGAGTTATGCTGCCTTCTTGCTATTACTGTCATTCAGGAGGAACAGAAGCTGGGAGTCTTGCATCACCAAGTTCATGAACAGCTGCTTCCCTATAACTATCAGAACACAACAGACCACCTCTTGCACTACCATGGAATTTTCCCTTATTCTGCCTTTACTTTACTTTATTGTCGCCAAACAATTGATACTAGAGCGTACAATCATCACAGTGATACTTGATTCTGCGCTTCATGCTCCCTGGAGTACAAATCGGCAGTATATATTAAAAATTTAAATTATAAATCATAAATAGAAAATAGAAAAGGGAAAGTAAGGTAGTGCAAAAAAAAAACCGAGAGGCAGGTCTGAATATTTGGAGGGTATGGCCCAGATCCGGGTCAGGATCCGTTCAGCAGTCTTATCACAGTTGGAAAGAAGCTGTTCCCAAATCTGGCCGTATGAGTCTTCAAGCTCCTGAGCCTTCTCCTAGAGGGAAGAGGGATGAAAAGTGTGTTGGCTGGGTGGGTCGTGTCCTTGATTATCCTGGCAGCACTGCTCCAACAGCGTGCGGTGTAAAGTGAGTCCAGGGACAGAAGATTGGTTTGTGTGATGTGCTGCACCGTGTTCACGATCTTCTGCAGCTTCTTCCGGTCTTGGACAGGGACAACTTCCTTACCATACTGGCTTTTTTATGTTCTGCTGTCCTGTTTTTGCCAAGTTTGTTTGCTTCTCTTTACTGTCTTATATAATTTATGTTTTGTATTTTAATGAACCTTCCTGTCTGTGATGCTGATACAGAGCACTTTTCACTTACCTGTACCTTATCATACTTGTAGACATGGCAATGAACTCAACTCAACTCGAGTTCCGGAATCTCTGATGTGTGCCTTCAGGCTCCTTCCTGATGGTAACAATGAGAAGAGGGCATGTCCTGGGTGATGGGGGTCCTTAATAATAGAGGCCACTTTTCTGAAGCACCGCTTCTTCAAGATGTCTTGGGTAACACTGAGGCTAGTACCCAAGATGGACCTAATTCATTTTACAACTTTCTATAGCTTCTTTCAATCCTGTGCAGAAGTCACCACCACCCCCATCCCCAACATCAGACAGTGATGCAACCTGTCAGATTTCTCTCCACGGTACATCTGTAAATCTCCTAAAACTCCTAATGAAATATAGCCGCTGTTTTTTCTTCTTTATAGCTGCATCAATATGTTGGGACCAGGTTAGACCCTCAGAGATCTTGACACTCAGGAACTTGAAATTGCTCACACTCTCCACTCTGATCCCTCTGTGAGGAGTGGTTTGTGTTTCCTCATCCTACCCTTTCTGAAGTCCACAATCAGCTCTTTAATGAGAAGGCTATGGTTGAGGGAGGAGTATGGACAATGGGACGAGGCAGAGTATAGTTCAGCATGGACAAAGTGGGCCAAAAGGCCTGTTTCTGTGCTGTAGTACCCTATGACTCTGGGATTCTATCTTGTGATACTGATCTCCACACAAGAAAATGGGACAAGTATTTTCTCCTACACATTTGTTCACGCATATTTTTGTTCTAATCTCTACTTAATGAGGTGCAGATCAACTATGAGATCTTTCATCAACAAATGGAGGGGATCAAAAAGAGTGTCAAGGGCTATAAGTACAAATGTCTTAAATGGTCCATCTGGCCAATCCCTTGTTGTCCATCCTTGCTCAACCTATGGCTTGGGAAAGATCCAAGACCAGGCCATCTGTCTGCTTATACTAGTGAAGAGATTACAGAATGTTTAAAGTTCAAAAGTTTATTACAAAAATATGTACATCAGTGGCCACTTTATTAGCTACACCTGTACACCAGCTTTTTAATGCAAATATCCAATCAGCCAGTTATGTGGAAGCAACTCAATGCATAAAAGCATGCAGACATTGTCAAGAGTTTCAGATCAAACATCAGAATGGGGAAGAAATGTGATCTCTGAGGTAGGAATGATTGTTGGTGCCAGAGGGGGAGGTTTGACACTCTCAAAAAGTGGATTTTCATGCACAACAGTCTCTAGTGTTTACAGTGAATGATGTGTAAAACAAAAAAAAAACATCTAGTGAGTGGCAGTTCTATCGGCAAAAACACTTTGTTGATGAGAGAAGTTAGTACAGGATGGCCTCAAATATATTAACTCAAATATCCATTCATTATGACAGTGGTGTGTAGAAGAGCATCTCTGAATGCACAAAACGTTGAACCTTGAAGTAGATGGGCTACAGCAGCTAAAGACCACAAACTTACACTCAGTGGCCACTTTATTAGGTACAGGAGGTACCTAATAAAGTGGCTACGGAGTATATGTTAGCATATACTCCCTCAAGATTAATTTCCCTGCAGGCAGTGACAGGAAAATAAAAGAAAATAGAATAGAATTTATGAAAAACTATACATAAAGAGACAAAGATTGACAAACAATCAAGATGAAAAGGATAAACTGCTCAAATAAAAAGCACTGTGAACAGGAGTTGTCAAGAGTCTATGAAAGTGAGTCTGGTGACATTGAGGAAGAGATTATTTGCCTGAAAACAGGCCTCGATCTCTACCACCTCCTCTCTGTAGGCCACCTCATTGCTGTTGGTGATGACTAACCACTTTTGATTTGGGCCAACAATAGCGATGTCAGCAAATTTAAATATGGTATTGGAGCTGTACTTAATTACACAATCATAGATATAAAGTGAGTATAGCAGAGGGCTAAGCACAGTGGTGTACCTGTGCTGATGGTGAGTGTGAAAGAGATTTTGTTGTCAGCCCATAGTAATTGAGATTTACCAGTGAAGAAATCAAGCATCCAGTGCACAGGAAGGTAACGAGGCCCAGATCTTGGAGCTTACTGATGAGTTTAGAGGGGATGTTAGTATTGAAAGCTGAGCTGTAGTCAATGAAGAGCATCCTGATGTTCACATCTTCATTGTCCTCGTGTTCCAGAACTGAGTGAAGGGCCAATGAAATGGCATCTGGTGTTGACCACGTTGTGACTGTAGGCAAATTGGACTGGATCCATATATCACTGCTCATGTAGGAGTTGATATGCTTCATGATTAATCACTCGAAGCACTTCATCATGGTGAATCTAAGTGTTATTCAACCATAGTCATTGAGGCAGGCTACCACATATCTAGAGAGTCAAACAGCAGAAGATTTTTTTCCCCCACTTCATTTTGAAAATCTGAGATAAGCAGGCAACAGCCAATATACGGAGGATGATATTAAATGATTAACAAACAAGATGGAATAATATGACAGTCGCAGATGATCAGATGATAGCAAGCACACTTTTTTAGAAGATGAAAGATTAGAAAAGGGAGAGAAACTCATAGAATGCAGAATAACAGAAAATGCATTACATGGAAAGAACTAGCAACGCACATCAAAGTTGCTGGTGAACGCAGCAGGCCAGGCAACATCTGTAGGAAGCGGTACAGTCGACGTTTCAGGCTGAGACCCTTCGTCAGGACTAACTGAAGGAAGAGCTAGTAAGAAATTTGAAAGTGGGAGGGGGAGGGGGATATCCAAAATGATAGCAGAAGACAGGAGGGGGAGGGATGGAGCCAAGAGCTGGACAGGTGATTGGCAAAGGGGATACGAGAGGATCATGGGACTGGAGGTCCGGGAAGAAAGACAAGGAGCGGGGTGGGGGGGGGACCCAGAGGATGGGCAAGAGGTATATTCAGAGGGACAGAGGGAGAAAAAGGAGAGTGAGAGAAAGAATGTGTGCATAAAAATAAGTAAAAGATGGGGTACGAGGGGGAGGTGAGGCCTTAGCGGAAGTTAGAGAAGTCGATGTTCATGCCATCAGGTTGGAGGCTACCCAGACGGAATATAAGGTGTTGTTCCTCCAACCTGAGTGTGGCTTCATCTTTACAGTAGAGGAGGCCGTGGATAGACATGTCAGAATGGAAATGGGATGTGGAATTAAAATGTGTGGCCACTGGGGGATCCTGCTTTCTCTGGTGGACAGAGCGTAAGTGTTCAGCAAAGCGGTCTCCCAGTCTGCGTCGGGTCTCGCCAATATATAAAAGGCCACATCGGGAGCACTGGACGCAGTATATCACCCCAGCCGACCCACAGGTGAAGTGTCGCCTCACCTGGAAGGACTGTCTGGCGCCCTGAATGGTGGTAAGGGAGGAAGTGTAAGGGCATGTGTAGCACTTGTTCCACTTACAAGGATAAGTGCCAGGAGGGAGATCAGTGGGGAGGGATGGGGGGGACGAATGGACAAAGGAGTCGCGTAGGGAGCGATCCCTGCGGAAAGCAGAAAGGGGGGGGAGGGAAAGATGTGCTTAGTGGTGGGATCTCGTTGGAGGTGGCGGAAGTTACGGAGAATAATATGTTGGACCCGGAGGCTGGTGGGGAAACACACAGGTTGGAGGAACAACACCTTATATTCCGTCTGGGTAGCCTCCAACCTGATGGCATGAACATCGACTTCTCTAACTTCCGCTAATGCCCCACCTCCCCCTCGTACCCCATCCATTATTTATTTTTATATACATATTCTTTCTCTCACTCTCCTTTTTCTCCCTCTGTCCCTCTGAATATACCCCTTGCCCATCTGGGTTTCACCCCCCCTCCCCCTTTTCTTTCTCCCTGGGCCTCTTGTCCCATGATCCTCTCATATCCCTTTTGCCAATCAACTGTCCAGCTCTTGGCTCCATCCCTCCCCCTCCTGTCTTCTCCTCTCATTTTGGATCTCCCCCTCCCCCTCCTACTTTCAAATCTCTTACTAACTCTTCCTTCAGTTAGTCCTGACGAAGGGTCTCGGTCTGAATCGTCGACTGTACCTCTTCCTAGAGATGCTGCCTGGCCTGCTGTGTTCACCAGCAACTTTGATGTATGTTGCTTGAATTTCCAGCACCTGCAGAATTCCTGTTGTTGACATGGAAAGAACTATTTGGCTGTTATGTTTCTATCTGTCAAAAAATAGTACATCATATTAACTTCAGGCATTAATTTTATGCACCATGGTTTAATCTCTTGTCAATCTCCACTGTTCCAAAGAATATAACTGTTGGTTATACCATCTTTCTTCAAAGCCACAGTTTTTCAGTCTTGGTATCATCTTCATAAATTTCTCCATATCTTCTCCTTTACTCTTGTATCTTCCTGTAATGTGAGTGTCCTCAGGTTCTGTGGAAGTATTTGCAGATAAGTGTAATGACTCCCTGCTTCAATATGTGATTCTCACTTGTCATCCTGGTACCCAAGAAAAAAAATTAAGATAATGCACCTTAACCAGATCAGGTCAGAGATTTATTCGTGACTCAGCATTTCAGAGACAGTGACCACAACTCCCTCACCTTTAGCATAGCTTGAGACAAGAATAGGAGCATATGCTATGGAAACGTATTTAATTGGGGGACGGCTAGTTATGATGCTGTTCGGCAGGAACACGGGAGCATAAATTGGGAACAGAAGTTTTCGGGGAAATGTACAATGGAAATGTGGAGATTGCTTAGGGGGCACATGCATGGGGTTCAGAATAGGTTTGATGTAATGAGGCAGGGGAAGTATGGCAGGGTGAAGGAACCATGGTTGACAAGAGTGGTGGAACATTTAATTAAGGGAATGAAGGAAACATACTTGAGGTTTAGGAAGCAAAGATCAGACAAAAACGCGGGTTATGGGAAAGAGCTTGAGAAGAGAATTAGGAGAGCTAGAAGGGGACATGAGAAAGCCCTTTTAGGAAAAAAACCCAAGGCATTCCAAACATATGTGTAAAACAGGAAGATGGCTAGAGTGAGGGTAGGAAAAATCAGGGATAAAAGAGGAAGCAAGAGCCTGGTGTCGAAGAAGTTATGCAAAGTGCTTAAGGAATACTTTAATTCAGGATTCTACAGTGAGAGCCACCTTAATGGACATCAGCACAGACAGGCCAGTTTGCTGGAATCTATTGAGATTATAAAAGAGAATGTGTTGGAACTTTTGGAAAACATTAGGATAGATAAGTCTCGGGGCAGAACAGGATATGGGAAGTGAAGGAATAGGTTGTTGCGCTATGATCTTTGCATTCTGATCAACAACAGGAGTAGTACCAGATAATTGGAGCAACAACATTGTGATTCCTTTGTTCAAGAAATATAATGGGGATAATTCAGGAAGTTATAGATGAGAGAGTATTACATCAGCGCTGGACAAAATATTGGAGAGCAATCCTAGAGATGAGATTTAGAAGCATTTGGAGAATCATAGTCTGATTAGGGATAGTTGGCACAGCTTTGTGAGGGGCAGGTCATGTCTCATGAGCTTGACTCCCCTCAGAGGAAGTGACAAAACAAATTGATGTAAGTAGAGCAGTGGTTGTGGTGTATATGGATTTTAATAAGGCTTTCAAAAAGGATCCCCATGGTAAGCTCATTCAGAGAGTCAGGAGGCATGTGATCCAGGGAAATTTGGCTATGTGGATTTGGAGTTAGCTTGCCCACAGAAGTCAGAGGGCAGTAGCAGATGGAGCATATTCTGTCCCTAAGTCCATGAATAGTGGTGCTCTGCAGAGATATCTTCTGAGACACCTGATCTTTGTGATTGTTACAAATAACTTGGTTGAAGTCATTTAGTGGAAGAGTTTGTTGGTAAGTTTGCAGATGACATGAAGGTTGTTGGTGTAGTGGATAGTGTACAAGGCTGTCATTGGTTACAATGAGACATTGACAAGATGCAGAGCTGGGCTGAGAAGTGACAGAAAGAGTTCAATACGGAAAAGTGTGAAGTGATTCACTTTGGAAGGTTGAACCTGAAGGAATAGTACAAGGTTAATTGCAGGATTCCTATCAGGTGGAGGAACAGAGGGATCTTCTGTTCCACATCCATAGATACCTCATAGTTGATGTACAAGTTGGATATGGTGGTTAAGAAAGTGTATGTTGGGTTGGCTTTTATTAGTCAGTGATTAGAGATGATGTTTCATGAGGAAAGGTTGAACAAGCTAGGGATTTCTTTTCTGGAGCAAAGGAGGATGAGGGATGACTTGATTGAGGTGTTTAAGATGATAGAAGGCATTGATAGAGTGGACAGACAGCACATATTTCCTAGGGCAGAAATAGCTAAAATGAGAGGACATATTTTAAGGTGATTGAAGGAAAGTATTGTGGGGATGTCAGAGATAGTGTAGAGATAGTGTTTTTACACGAAGAGTGGAACACACTGTTAGGGACAGTAACGCTGATGTGTTACGGGCATTTTAGACCCTCTTAGGAAAATGGATGAATGAAAAGTGAAGGGCTTTGTGGGAGGAAAGTGTTCAGAGTTGAAGGTACATTTATTATCAAAGTATGTGCACCACATACAGCCCTGTGATTCATCTCCTTGCAGCTGGCACAAAACAAAGGAACCCAATAGAATCTATGAATAAACTTCACGTAACAATGACTATCAAGCACCCAACGTGCAAAAAAATTCATGCAAACAATAAAAAAAAACAAATAACAGACAGAACATGGACTGCAGAGACTCTGAAAGTGAGCCCACAGCCATGGAGTCAGTCCATTACTGCAGCTGGTCCAGGAGTCCGATGGCTGCAGGCCACAGCCCCAGAGTCAGTTCATTGCCACAGCCCCAGAGAAAGTTCATTACCACAGCCCCAGAGAAAGTTCATTACCACAACCCCAGAGTCAGTTCAACACCACAACCCCAGAGAAGGTTCATTGCCACAGCCCCAGAGTCAGTTCAATACTGAAGTAAGTGAAGTCTCACAGAGTAGCAAACTGAACATTGGTTTGTCCTTTGTCCTTGGCCTCAACAGCTTGATTTTTAAAATCTGTCTCAGCACTTAAGTCGTCTAAACATAGGTTTGTTTTCTGCTCTTGGACCCAGGCCCCACCATTTCAATCTGGCCCCTAGTTTGATCTAGCAAAGGCCAACTCAGCCATATCTGCATTCTCGAGAGTCCAGTTCACCAAATCCTTCAGGATACTGCCAAAGTGCCAGATCGTTCAACTGGTTCAAAAGCACAGCTCCCAAAGTGAAACTACAGGCTGCAGATTGAAGTGATCATAGTCTAGAAAAAATACATTCAATAGAATAATTAGTAGATTTGTATGCTGCATGCAAAATGTCCATGTGTCTCGCCAGTGCCATCTTGGGATCTTGGAGAAGATCAAAAGGTTGACCCCACATCATGGGCCGAAGGCTGTGTACAGTGCTGTACTGTTGTATGTTCTATGTTCTCTATTTAACAACCACCGCCCTGTGGCTTTGGCATCTATTACCATGCAGTGCTGGCTGTAGCATTAACCCCAGCATTCCAGGCAGCCTGGCCTACGACTATTCACCGGCATTGAAACAGGTCTGCGGTGGGTGCAGTCTCCCTGGCCCTACATTCATCTCTGGAGCATCTGGACAGTAAGTATACCTACATCAGTCTATTGTTTATCGACTTCCATGTACCATCAATACTATAATTCCAAGCAAACTCATCACCCACTCTGAACTCTGGGAGTTAACGCCTCCCTCTGTAACTGATTACTTGACTTCCTGAGCAACAAACCACAATCAGTAAAGACAGGCAACAACACCTCCACCACGGGGTTATTCTAAACACTGGAGCTCTACAAAGTACCACCTTTATGGCCAGCTTCTGCTCTAATTCCAACACTGGAGCTCTACAAAGTACCACCTTTATGGCCAGCTTCTGCTCTAATTCCATCTACAAGTTTGTAGATGATGCTACCATACTGGGCTGTGTCACTAATAACGACGAGATGGAGGACAGGAAGGAGATGGAGAGGTCTGTAACATGTGTCATGACAACAGCCTTTTCTCACGGTGCACTCAACCCACAATGTTCCTCTAGGGGCAGAGCAGCAGACTCTCTCTGTCACGATGAGCACCGGCAATGACTCAACCAGGAGTGGAGGAACAGCAAACTCCCCATGAAGAGCTGGAGTCCAGAGGTTAGACATAGGAATGCCGTCAGAGCATCGGAGGCACAACTGAGTGGCACAACACAACAAATTATTCTCCCACACACACAATGGGATTTCATTTTCAGAACACAACGAGGGTCCCCTTCAAGTAATCATAGGCCCCAGGCAACATGGACCGATCACAATTAACTTGACAAGACTAAACCGAAAGCACTTGGGCTTAATGGCTCTAACAATCAGTAAATACAGGTGCTCGACAAACTATGAAGCCCAACACTCCACAGCAAACCAGAGAGGACGGCAGGGCTCATGACGCCTTTCCCTTAATGTCAGCAAAATTCAGGAAAACTGAAGAGTTGTTCATTGACTTCAGGAAGACGGGGTGTGCACTGTAGATTTTCACAAAAATAGAATGGCAGAGTTGTTTTCGGTTTAAGAAAAGCTGTAGCAACTCATTTATTGAAGATCAAAAACTGAACCCAAAGTATGGTAAATGTTCTTTTCATAATTGCCTCATCACGTCAGACCAGCCTCTTAAAGTGACCCCCAACTCAATGTCAGCGGTTGTTTCCACCAATTACATTGCCCTACACAGGCCCCCTTCGAATTCACTGAAACCAGCATTATGAATCTGTCTGGAGCTCAGACAAGCCGCCTGGCTCGGGTCCTATGTTCCATGGAATAGCAGGTGCCTCTGGCTTGTCTAGAGGTGTGCTGATGCGCTCATGATCATGTCGTGATGGCAGGGGCATAGTAGTGGAATCCTTTAAACCTTGGTGGCCGGTTCAAGGCGACCTACTAAAGCACATTCAGGTTGACCTCTCTTATCTATGATAAAAGTCCTTTCTCCCTGTTCCAAAACATGGAACCGGCTATCATAAGAGGGCCTAAGGGATGTTGGTGTGTGTCATGATGGATGAAAACAAACGAGGCAGAACAGAGGTCAACAGGAACCCAAGAGTGCTCTACGCCATAAGGAGAGGCAGAAATAGGTGCAAAGGAATTGAATTTACTGAGAAAGGTGGAACGCTGATGAGAGTCAGGGCGTCAGAACTAAAATCACCTGGCACTCGGAGCAGCTGCCCCTATACCAACTCAGCCGTGGATGACTGCTGGTCCTCTTTTGGAGCCATTCTGAGCGCCAACAGGATCCAAGCAGGATCATGCCAACATTCACCAGTCAGGGAAGCCCTCAGATAGCCATTAAGGTGGGATGAAACTCCTCACATACGCTATTGGACTGCAGGTGGCATGCCGTGATGTTATGGAGCCTAACACCAAAGTTCTGAGACAATGCAGCCCAGAGGTCAGATATGAATTGGGCCCACCGTCAGAGGAGATATCAGACAGGGTGCCAAACTGGGCAACCCAGGCGCGTAGTTTTGCGGGCGGCAGAGTGAGCCGGGAGCAGAGTGAAGGCTTAAGGGCTTCAGCTCAACGGGCTTAGGTGGAAATGGGCGAGGCGAGGAAGGTTTGGTATTAATTTTTTGTTGTTATTTGAGGAGAGGGGCAGTATGAGTGTGAGGGCAGCTTGTTGTTCTCGGTGCCGGATGTGGGAGGTCGTGGAGTCTCCAAGCCTCCCAGACGTCCACATCTGCACCAGGTGCGCCGAGATGCAGCTCCTAAGGGACCGCGTTAGGGAACTGGAGCTGCAGCTCGATGACCTTTGTCTGGTCAGGGAGAGTGAGGAGTTGATAGAGAGGAGTTACTGGCAGGTGGTCACACCAGGGCCATGGGAGGCAGATAAGTGGGTCACCGTTAGGAAGGGGAAGGGTCAGGTACTAGAGAGTACCCCAGTGGCTGTGCCCCTTGACAACAAGTACTCCTGTTTGAGTACTGTTGGGGGGGACAGTTTACCTGGGGGAAGCGACAGTGGCTGTGCCTCCGGCACAGAGTCCAGCCCTGTAGCTCAGAAGGGTAGGGAAAGGAAGAGGAGGGCAGTTGTAGTAGGGGACTCGATAGTAAGGGAGTCAGACAGGCGATTCTGTGGACGCAGTCCAGAGACCCGGATGGTAGTTTGCCTCCCTGGTGCCAGGGTCCGGGATATTTCTGATCGTGTCCAAGATATCCTGAAGTGGGAGGGTGAGGAGCCAGAGGTCGTGGTACATATAGGTACCAATGACATAGGTAGGAAAAGGGAAGAGGAAGGAAGGGAATTGAGAAAAAGGACTGCAAAGGTAATAATCTCGGGATTACTGCCTGTGCTACGCAACAGTGAGAGTAGGAATGCGATGAGGTGGAGGATAAATGCGTGGCTGAGGGATTGGAGCAGGGGGCAGGGATTCAAGTTTTTGAATCATTGGGACCTCTTTTGGCGCAGGTGTGACCTGTACAAAAAGGACGGGTTACACTTGAATCCTTGGGGGACCAATATCCTGGCAGGGAGATTAGCGAGGGCTATTGAGGTGACTTTAAACTAGAATGGCTGGGGGGTGGGAATCAAATTAAAGAGACTAGGAGAGAGGAGGTTAGTTCACAACAGGGGGATGGGAACCAGTGCAGAGAGACAGAGGGGTGTAAAATGAGGGTAGAAGCAAAAAGTAGTAAGGTGAAAAGTACAAGTGGCAGGCCGACAAATCCAGGGCAAGCATCAAAAAGGGCCATTTTTCAACATAATTGTATAAGGGCTAAGAGAGTTGTAAAAGCGCACCTGAAGGCTTTGTGTGTCAATGCAAGGAGCATTCTTAACAAGGTGGATGAATTAAAGGTGCAGATTGTTATTAATGAATATGATATAGTTGGGATCACAGAGACATGGCGAGAGGGTGACCAAGGATGGGAGCTCAACATTCAGGGATATTCAATATTCAGGAAGGATAGACATGAAAGAAAAGGAGGTGGGGTAGCATTGCTGGTTAGAGAGGAGATTAATGCAATAGAAAGGAAGGACATGAGCTGGGAGGATGTGGAATCGATGTGGGTAGAGCTGCATAACACTAAGGGGCAGAAAACACTGGTGGGAGTTGTGTACAGGCCACCTAACAGTAGTAGTGAGGTTGGGGATGGCATTAAACAGGAAATTAGAAATGCGTGCAATAAAGGAACAGCAGTTATAATGGGTGACTTCAATCTACATATAGATTGGGTGAACCAAATTGGTAAGGGTGCTGAAGAAGAGGATTTCTTGGAATGTATGCGGGATGGTTTTTTGAACCAACATGTCGAGGAACCAACTAGAGAGCAGGCTATTCTGGACTGGGTATTGAGCAATGAGGAAGGGTTAATTAGCAATCTTGTCGTGAGAGGCCCCTTGGGTAAGAGTGACCATAATATGGTGGAATTCTTCATTAAGATGGTGAATGACATAGTTAATTCAGAAACAAAGATTCTGAACTGAAAGAAGGGTAACATTGAACGTATGAGACATGAATTAGCTAAGATAAACTGGCAAATGATACTTAAAGGGTTGATGGTGGATATGCAATGGCAAGCATTTAAAGATCACATGGATGAACTACAACAATTGTTCAACCCAATTTGGCAAAAGAATAAATCAGGGAAGGTGGTGCACCCGTGGCTGACAAGGGAAATTAGGGATAGTATCAATTCCAAAGAAGAAGCATACGAATTAGCCAGAAAAAGTGGCTCACCTGAGGACTGGGAGAAATTCTGAGTCCAGCAGAGGAGGACAAAGGGCTTAATTAGGAAAGGGAAAAAAGATTATGAGAGAAAACTGGCATGGAACATAAAAACTGACTGTAAAAGCTTTTATAGATATGTGAAAAGAAAAAAAGATTGGTTAAGACAAATGTAGGTCCCCTACAGACAGAAACAGGTGAATTGATTATGGGGAACAAGGACATGGCAGAACAATTGAATAACTACTTTGGTTCTGTATTCACTAAGGAGGACATAAATAATTTTCCAGAAATAGTAGGGGACAGAGGGTCTAGTGAGATGGAGGAACTGAGGGAAATACATGTTAGTATGGAAGTGGTGTTAGGTAAATTGAAGGGATTAAAGGCAGATAAATCCCCAGGGCCAGATGGTCTGCATCCCAGAGTACTTAAGGAAGTAGCCCAAGAAATAGTGGATGCATTAGTGATAATTTTTCAGAACTCATTAGATTCTGGACTAGTTCCTGAGGATTGGAGGGTGGCTAATGTAACCCCGCTTTTTAAAAAAGGAGGGAGAGAGAAACTGGGGAATTATAGACCGGTTAGCCTAACATCGGTGGTGGGGAAAATGCAGAGTCAGTGATCAAAGATGTGATTACAGCACATTTGGAAAGCGGTGAAATCATCGGACAAAGTCAGCATGGACTTGTGAAAGGAAAATCATGTCTGACGGATCTCATAGAATTTTTTGAGGATGTAACTAGTAGAGTGGATAGGGGAGAACCAGTGGATGTGGTATATTTGGATTTTCAAAAGGCTTTTGACAAGGTCCCACACAGGAGATTAGTGTGCAAACTTAAAGCACACGGTATTGGGGGTAAGGTATTGATGTGGATAGAGAATTGGTTGGCAGACAGGAAGCAAAGAGTGGGAATAAACGGGACCTTTTCAGAATGGCAGGCAGTGACTAGTGGGGTACCGCAAGGCTCAGTGCTGGGACCCCAATTGTTTACAATATATATTAATGACTTAGACGAGGGAATTAAATGCAGCATCTCCAAGTTTGCGGATGACACGAAGCTGGGCAGCAGTGTTAGCTGTGAGGAGGATGCTAAGAGGATGCAGGGTGACTTGGATAGGTTAGGTGAGTGGGCAGATTCATGGCAGATGCAATTTAATGTGGATAAATGTGAAGTTATCCATTTTGGTGGCAAAATCAGGAAAACAGATTATTATCTGAATGGTGACTGATTAGGAAAAGGGGAGGTGCAACGAGACCTGGGTGTCATTGTACACCAGTCATTGAAAGTGGACATGCAGGTACAGCAGACGGTGAAAAAGGCGAATGGTATGCTGACATTCATAGCAAGAGGATTTGAGTACAGGAGCAGGGAGGTACTACTGCAGTTGTACAAGGCCTTGGTGAGACCACACCTGGAGTATTGTGTGCAGTTTTGGTCCCCTAATCTGAGGAAAGACATCCTTGCCATAGAAGAAGTACAAAGAAGGTTCACCAGATTAATTCCTGGGATGGCAGGACTTTCATTTGATGAAAGACTGGATCGACTAGGCTTATACTTGTTGGAACTTAGAAGATTGAGGGGGGGGATCTTATTGAAATGTTTAAAATCTTAAAGGGATTGGACAGGCTAGATGCAGGAAGATTGTTCCCGATGTTGGGGAAGTCCAGAACGAGGGGTTTGAGGATAAAATGGAAGCCTTTTAGGACCGAGATTAGGAAAAACTTCTTCACACAGAGAGTGGTGAATCTGTGGAATTCTCTGCCACAGGAAACAGTTGAGGCCAGTTCATTGACTATATTTAAGAGGGAGTTAGATATGGCCCTTGAGGCTAAAGGGATCAGGGGGTATGGAGGGAAGGCTGTACAGGGTTTTGAGTTGGATGATCAGCCATGATCATACTGAATGGCGGTGCAGGCTCGAAGGGCCGAATGGCCTACTCCTGCACCTATTTTCTATGTTTCTATGATGAATGCTCGAGCCACGTTTGAAGCTATCGTCAATGCAAAAGGGACGATCTCTGGCCAGCTGCTGGTACAGTCCACCATGGTAAGGAGGTGTATGAAATCTTGGGAGGGGGAAGAGGACCAACAAGGTCCACATTTGACATGGTCAATCCATTGTTCAGGGTCCTCAAAAGGTGCCAATGGTGTGTGAGTACAAGCTGCAGTCTAATCATGCATGCCCCTTCTAAGGTCGTGCCACACAAACTTTAGTGCAACCAGTTTCTGAGAGGCCTTCCTGCCTGGATGCGAGAGGCCATGTATGGAGACATAAGTATCCACCTCCATTTTGCAGGCAAGACTATGGGGCAAGGATGATAAGTTGAGACATCGCACAGGAGAGAAACCCCAACTCTCCAAAATTAAATGTCAGCCAAACACAGGCCCATGACTGCTGTTTGGTAAGCCTGGGCCTCTGGGTCAGTAGCTTGGTTGGCTGCCATGTCAACATAGTCAACCCCTGTGTGTATGGCCTCAACAGCTGGCCATGAGAGGCAATCAACCATGGAATTATTTTCCCCCTGATATGTTGCCTATCAGTTGTGAACTCTAATACATAGACCAATTGGTGTTGCTGCTGTGCAGACCAAGGATTGTCATGTGCACGAGAGGTCTGTGGTCAACAAACGCTGTGAAATGGTGACCCTCTAGAAGAGAACAAAAATGGCAGACAGCCAGATAGAGATTGAGAAGCTCACAGCCAAACATGCTGAACATCCTTTCAGGTTTCTGGAGCTGCTGGTTGAAGAAGGTGAGTGGCTGTCACATGCCTCCGACCGACTGTTCGTGTACAGCACCCTCAGCAAGGTCTGAGTTGGCAGTAGTAATGGCTATAGGTGCACTGGTGAGTGGGAATGCCAGTAGTGTCACATTAGAAAGAGCTTGCTTGGTATCATTGAATGCCCTGGTCATGTCCTCTGGCCTGTCAAGCAGTGATTAGGCGTATTGCCTTTAAATGCACTACACAGGGGGAGCATAGGTTCAGCAGCTCGCGGTTTAATATTGACAATATTCTTGCGGACTGGCCGACCGGGGTTGGTGTTCAAGTAGGGTTAAACTGACCTCAACATGGCTTTTACAGTTAGTGTTGCCAATTTTCTCACTCCCAAATGAGGGACAAAGTAGCAGTCAAATCCCAGGATACTTGTGTTTACCCCAGGAAAGGCTACCATGACCATGAAGCCTTGCGTGGGCACCCGTCTGCGCGTGCGTGACGTGCACATATGTGACGTGTGCATGCGCGTACGTGCCGATTTTTTTCCACAAATCGGTTTTGGCTCAATCTTCCCGACTATACTGTACATACATCATTTCTACTTTATATAGGGTGTGTATTTATCATATAATTCCTGCTTTTACTATATGTTAGTATTACTTTAGGTTTGGTGTGTTATTTGTTAGGTTATTTTTTGGGTCTGGGAACGCTCAAAAATGTTTCCCATATAAATTAATGGTAATTGCTTCTTCACTTTACGCCATTTCGGCACGAAAGGTTTCATAGGAACGTTCTACCTTAGCGGGGGAAATACGGGACAAGGGCGGTCCTGTATGGGACAAACCAATTTAGCCCAATATACGGGACAGTTGGCAACCCTATGTTCAAGTTCAACAGTGCGTGACAGGGAATGAGGAAAGGTGCAGCTGACTTATATCGTTTCCTCGCGGCCCAGTAGCACATGCTTGGCGGCCCAGTACCGGTCTGCAGCCTGGTGGTTGGGTACCACTGCTTTAGAGAGTTAAATTTCATTTGTACATAATTCCTATTATCTTCAACAGATTCTATTACTAGACTTTGAAATCTATTCCTTATTTCAATTGTAAACTTTTGTAAATTTCACTCGACATAAAGGGTTCAAAATCTGTATCTGTATTAGTGTCACTTTCCTTTCCAGGCTCGTGCATCATGGTATCTTCATCTGCCTCCTCTAGACTCCATGTTTCCAGTGGCTTTAGTACTGGAAGACTATCGTCATGTGCCACAGGTCTCATGGCTGAAGGGAGATTTGGGGTATTCAATGAATTTCTTGTTTTTAGCAGAGAAGCCAAACACACTGGTCAGACAGAAGTAGCAGTCTGTCACATGATCCTTTTTTCTCGCTATATCATTGGGAGACCGAACGGCATTGACTTCCAAGCTCTAAGATTGACAGCACATGTTGCATTACAAATGTGAGGAGCCCAGGCTTTGCCTTGGTTGGCAGTTTTACACCCATAGGCTTTCTTAGTAAGAGGAGTCATGCTCCATCTCTGAGATTTAAGAGTATGCTCACCAAAAATATAACAGAAAGTATTGCAGTTGTTGCAACATCACAAATATTCCAGAAAATACAATTACTTTGAGTATACACAATATGCTTTGCGCGTAGAGCAGGTGCATCAAAATAATTGCAAACTGATATACGTGTAAACATAATACATAGAACGGTGTGTGCATGATGCTTTTATAGCTTTTCTACAACCTGTCCTGCCGTGCAGCATCTGCCCTGACTAAACATGCCCAGGCACGCCTGGACAAGATACTTTTCAGCTTACATTATGGACAATATTTTAATTGACTTAAATTATGTATTGAAATAACAAATATAGGCAATTTCAAAACAATATGTGTGATAGGGAAATATCATGGTGACTTTCATGAACAGCAGGCCCAAATCCATAAGAAAAACCCAAAAGTATTCAAGAGGCAAAATCTTTCTCTAGTGTAATCAATGACTGATCTTCAAATCCAAGGTAATAAGAAATAAGGGTTATGAAGCAGATAATTTTCTAAAAGAACTATTAAAAAACCAGATGAAAGGCAATGAAAATTAATGCATCAACAAAATGCTGAAAGCAAAAACATGAAAAACAATGCAAATCTAATCTCCAATCATCAATTAAAAACAATTTTTTTTTGTGAAAAAGCCCACGCCACCTGCACTGTTTTGCTCAAACCGAAATACAATTTTGGCCAAAACAGCCTTTAAATGATTCCAATTAAGATATTTTTGGAAAGTTTAATGAAGTTTGTGCTCGTTATGGGCACAGGTTTAAAAATCCGAGGATGTTTTCACTAGACAACAAGGAGCTGAACTATATTGGATTTGAATATATTTGCATATTAGTATTCAAATGATAATGAAATGTTCCCAGAGAAACATGAGTCTGAATTACAGCTGAAAATTTACCCTATTTCATATTTTGGACAGTGAAATTTCTGGACAGTATTAGGAGAATGCTTACATAATACTAGCATTTGCTGGTATTGTTAATCTACCTAGAATTAAGTTACACAGAACAGTACAGCACAGTACAGGCCCTTCAGTACATGATGTCATGCCAATCTTTTAACCTAATCTGAGATTAATCTAACACTTCCCTCAGGTATAGCTCTCCACTTTTCTTTCATCCATGTGCCTAAGATTATCCTACATGTCCCTTATGTATCTGCCTTTACCACCATCCCTGGCAGTGCTTTCCACCACCCACCAATCTCTGTCTTAAAAATCCTACCTCTGACATCACCCCTAAACTTTCCTCCAATCACCTTAAAAAGCCCTCTTGTGTTAACGATTTCCAGCATGGGAAAGAAGTGCTGCCTGTCCACTTTATCATCTCCTATCATCTCATACACCTCTACCAAGTCACTTCTCATGCTCCTTCGCTACACAGAGAAAAGCCCTAGCTGGCTCAACCCATTTCTATAACACATGCCCTCTAGTCCGGGTAGCATCCTGATAAAATCTCCTCTGCATCCTCCCTAAAGCTTTCAACATCCTTCGTACCATGAGGTGACCAAAACTGAACATAATATTCCAAGCGTGGTCAAGCTAAAGTTTTATACAGCTGCAATATTACCTCATAGCTCTTGGATTCAATCCCTCGACTAATGAAGGTTGATACTCCATATGCCTTCTTAACCACTTCATCACATTGTAGAATATAGAAAACCTACAGCACAATACAGGCCCGTTGTTGAGCCAGCTGTGCCGAACATGTCCTTTGTGTTTCAATGTTGAGTGATTTATGGACATTAGCCCAAGATTCCTCTGTTCGTCCACACTGTTTAGTATCTTGCTATTAACCATAAACACTGCCTTTAAGCTCAACCCTCCAAAAGCACCATTTCATGCTTTTTTGGATTGAAATCCATCTGCCACTCTCAGTCCGGCTCTACATCCTGTCGATGTCCCTTTGTGATCTATGACTGGTTTCCTTGGCTGCGTGAGCCGAGGGAATACACACTCTGGTCCCACCAAACCCCTGAGATTGAGACGGCTCTCTCATCCCAAACTCTAGTTTGTGCGGATACTGTGTAATTTGCAATCCTGTTACAACTCAGCGCTGAGAAATAACAGACAGCACACTGCATACGACTAAAGCAATTATATTAATGAATCTTAACTAAAGGGTTAGTAAAGAAAAGATAACAAAAAAGGGCCCATTATAATTAAACAGCACAAGCTGGAGCACAACTCTTCTAGAAGTCATATTCACCGATCCTCAACCTACTGCAGCAGCTTGCTCCATCGAATCATGGTCCCCCACTGGGTTGAATCCTACGTCCGGTTCTCTCCAGTGTCTTCTCTCTTCATCTCCCACTGAACAATACCTTTTGAAGTAGTCTAATGTTTTGTACTTATAAAACATAATATTGGCATGAGATATTTTTAAAACAAACTTAAGACATATATCAACCTCTTGAAACACAGCAAGGAAGGCAATTAAGTATTTAAAAAAGTCAGAAACTGGAAGAATTCACTGGCTCATGAAAGTGTCAGTGCAAGGTAATAATAATCTTAGAAAAGAGCATAAATAGCTGGCTACATTGGAAAGGTAGAAATGTTTGATTACACAACAGATAATTGGATTTTATATACTGAGCAAATCAAACAATATTTTGGAGCAAATGTAATAGCCAATGAGAACCAAGTACCAATTTTGCTGAGTGCATTGGGTTTAAAGGCATACAGTCTTCTTCTGCCAAACCAGCAAAAATTAGCTTTGATGATATTGTCAAAATAATGCAGAAACATTTAGAACCAAAGCTCTTGTTGATTACAGAATACTTAATGTTTCATAATTAGAATCAAAAAGAAGGGGAGCCTATTTCAGTGTATGTGGCTGAATTGAAGGGATTGTCTGAACATTGTCATTTTGGTGATGGGCTTAAAGATAACACAGAGATCTCAGAGTTTGTGGAATCTTAGAAGGAAACATACAAAAATGGTTCCTAACTGATACACAACTTTCATTCAAAAAAGCTGTTGAAATCATTGTTTCAATTGAAACCACAAACAGAGATGCAATTGAGTTGCAACCAAGGCTGAAAGAGAGTGTGAATAAAATTGCAGTGTCTAAATGGAAATCAGAATGGCTGATCAAAGTGTGTTACCATTGTGGCAGGGGCTCACATACATCAAACAAATACAGATTTAAAGGTGAAACTTACAGAAAATGTAACAATGTAGGACACATACAAAAAGCATGTTGGGCAGACAAAAATAAAGTGACTGGACAGGGAAGAGAAAAAGTTAAAATGTCAAGTTGCAATTTCAAAAAGAGCGCAAATCTGCATGCTGTTGATGAAAAATCTGATAATGATGTCAGTAACACTGGACTTGAGAATTACGGTGTGAAAATTAACGATAGAGAAACAATGTGGCTTACACTAGAAGTGAACAGCAAATTAATTAAAATGGAATTGGACACAGGCTTGGCTGTTTCAGTCATTCCACAAAACCTGTTTGAACAGCATTTCCAAGCACTGAGGCCTGCAGATATCCAACTAAGAACTTATACTACAGAAAAGATAACTCCTGTGGGAATGACATTCATAACAGTGAAATACCATGTGATACACGCGTGCCTTGCCTCGCTTAAAGTAAACATGAAGTTAGACCCACATTCCTGGACTCCCATGTCGTCCTTTGTCTTCCTTTGAATTAGTTTAATATTTTAAAATTACTAAACATAACACCATTTATTTTTGTCTGCCTGACATACTCCTTGTATGTGTCCTACTTTATTGCATTTTCTATAAGTTTCAGTTTTAAACCTATATTGGTCTGGTATATGTGAACCCCTGGCACAACAGTAACACAATTTGTTCAGCCAGGCCGGTTTCTGTTTAGACATTGCAATTTTGTTCATGCTCACTTTCACTCCTGACTGTAGCTCAATTTGGTCTCTGTCTCTCGTTTCCATTGATACAGCAATTTCAACTGTTCTTCTAAATGTGAGTTGTATTTCAGTTATGAGGAGTTGTTGAATGCTTTCTTGTAAAATTCCACAGACTAAATGATCTCTTAGTGTATCAATAAGCCCATTACTGAACTGACAATGCTCAGACAATTGTATCAAATCAGCCACATACACTGAAATGAACTCCCCTTCCTTTTGATTCCAATTATGAAGCCTAAAGCATTCTGCAATCAGTGACAGCTTTAGTTCTAAATGTTCCCGTATAACTGTCATAATATCAGCAAAGCTCATATCTGCTGGTTTGTTGGGAGCAGTCAAACTTCGAAACAAACTGTATGCCTTTAAGTCCAATGCACTTAGCAAAACTGGTACTTGTTTCACATTAGCTATTTCATTTGCTTCGAAATACTGTTGAATTAGCTTAGTATACATGAGCCAGTTACCTGTTGTGTAATCAAACTTGTCAATTTTTTCTGATGTATCTAGTCATTTCTGATGTTTAAAATGATTATTATCACCCAGTACTCACTTTTAATGAACTCGTGAATTCTTCTCTTTACTGTTTTTTTTTCTAAGCCAACTGTCTCTGCATATGCTGACTACATTTTTTACTCACCATTCCTCACTTCATTTTGTTAGTTGAACATCTCACTGTGTTTCAATGGGTCGGTAGCAATTTTGGATTTGCTTTAAAAATTCCTTTCCGCCACTGTCATGCTTTGTAACTTCAAACCATTAAGCTAATTCAAAGAAAGACAGGGGAGTCCGGAATGTGAGTCCAACGTCATATTTACTTTAAGTGAGGCAAGCTTGTATCACGTGGTAGTGTGTTGATGTATGAATACACATATTTTTACATATAACCCATAATGAATTATTTAAACAAACAAGAATTATTAATCAACCAATATATTTACAAGGTTACTCAAATATTATTGAAATATTAAATACACAACAGCAGGTGCCTGCAAATGCAGGCTGGGGTGATCAGAGAGGAAGTTCAGAGTTAAGGTAACCTTGATTTCCAGCATGACAGTTCTGTCACATGTTTGACCCTGTTCTTCAGGTTTAGAAGCCATAGACATCATTGGGTCATTAAGGAACATTTCATGGCTGCTCATCCTGCTGAGGCCATGCTGGGTTTCTACAGAGCAAATAATTCAGTCCACTTTCCCCACTTTATACTTTTTGTCTAGCAGATTTAGTTCCCTCAGCATCATTGCCTCTTTCTCTTTGAAACTGTCATGGTTTCCACTTCCATTAACACATCAACAAAATTCCAGGTCTCTACCACACACCGCTTAAAAAGTTGTTTATCATATCCTCCTGTATTTCCTGTTTAAAACCTTAAACCTGATTCTTGCACCATCAGCTAGTGGGAACAAGTTTTTCTAATCGATTTCTTTTTTGAATCTCCTATAATCACCTATTCTCTGTTAAATCCTTCTTTAACTTCCTTTACTCCAAGGAGAATAATCCCAGCTTCTCCAAAATTAATCTTCTCTCTCAGATACTTAATATGTGGAACTATCCTGGCAAATCTCCACTTAATCCTGTCAAGAACGTTTATATACTTTCCGAAGTGTGGTGCCAAGACTCTCTTCAGGAAAGTTTTGCTGCCATCTGCAATGATCTATGCACAATAATGCTCTTCTTGCCCGCTCTGCAAATTGCCCATATAAACTCCTTTCAGTCCTTCTGTCAATTTGCATCACATCATCCCTTTTTGTAATGAATTCCGTACAGCATTTGACTTTCTATTCTGACAGTATGTCTTGCTTTAGTCAGCCAGAATAATCCTATCTCTTTGCCACACACTCAAGTTTGGTATGAGAAAATTTGGAATTTCATCCCGTGTTCTAATATCCAAGTTATTTATAAAAACAAATATTCATTCTGGCCCTGATCTTGGGAAAACATTTCTATTTATTACTCTCCACTGAGAGGACAAATACGTATCACAAATTGTTGTTTTCTGTCCATAAGCCAATAACCTTGTTCGTTCTGGTGTTGACCATTCTATTCCACAAAACTAATTTTTCTTCATTACCTCAGCATGCGGTAAACGAAAACCAATAAAACTGCAGATATAGAAATCTGAAGTAAAAAAACCCCCGAAAATTCTCGATAAAGTTGGCAGGTCAAGTTGGATAAGTGGAAAGAGAATCAGTTAACATTTTGGGTTTATGGCCCCTCATTAGTACTTGATGTAGGGCTCGACACCAGAAAGTTTAACTGTTTCTCTTTCAATCTTAACATGTGGTGTTTTATTAAATGTTTTCTGAAAACCTACATATACAACATCCAGTACATTTTCTTCAACAATCTTCTATGTTCAACAAAGTATTCAGTTAAGTCAATCTTACACAATTCTCTTTTACAACTCTGCGATGGTGCTACTTAATTAACTGAAACCTCTCAAAAAGCCTGTTAGTTTCCACTTGATTTTGTTCTGTTTCAAAAATATTATCCATCAAAAAAGTTCAACTCATTGGCCTGTAGTAATCAGGCCATTACACCTGCTCTTGAACAAAAGTATTACAGTGGTCACTTCTTGATTCTCAGATCTTGCATTATGAATTGCTTCTTCAAGGAATGTTGCTAAAAGAGTGGTTCCCAGTGAAGCCGTGGAGCATATGTGGAGGCAATTTTGGGTTGCACAAGTGTCTGAGGTCGTATGGAAAGTTTATCTTCAGTGCAAGCGGTGTGTAGAGTAACAGGTAAGTTTATGGAATGGCACGCATGACCATGAAAGAAAATGTTGTGTTATTGGCCATTCAAATAATGTTGTTTATTGTTCTTTAGGCGTATTAAAATTCTGTGAGTGAACAGCAAATTTTTCGACAAATGTGGCTGTAGGTCCCACATACCAATTCTGAATTTCATATAATCGGATTGATCTGATCTAGGTTGGTCTGATGTAGGTAAAGCATCCTGTAGGTGTAAACTTGTTTTTCAATTATGAGCAAAGGTCACCAGTAATATGTGTAGACTTGCATTACTCTCCATTAACGATACTTTCAATATTGTAACATTACCTCCTTTAGTTTTGTGTAAATGTTTTTATGTGCAGTAAAACCTGGTTCAAATGCCAGATATTCTGCTGCTCTGTTTAAACAGGTCATCTGGATGACTAACCTCTCAGTGGTACAGCTCTACTTACATTACTACTATTGGCATTTGATTGAGATTGCTTGTCTCAGCTCCTTTCCAACTTTCAGGTTTTTTTAAGCAACAAAATTAGGATAGGCAAATGAAGAGGTCAGGGTGGCCTGAAGGATACCAACAGTTCATCAGGTGAGTAGCATCCCTATTCATTGCAATGAAAGAGTACTGTGATGGGAACAATTGAGAGCATCCTGACTGGCTGTACCATTGCCTGGTATGGGAACTGTACCTCCCTTAATCGCAGGACTCTTCAGGGAGTGGTGTGGACAGCCCAGCACACCTGTAGTTGTGAACTTTCCACGATTCAGGACATTTACAGAGACAGGTATGTAAAAAGGGCCCGTAGGATCACAGGGGACCTGAGTCACCCCAACCACAATCTATTACAGCTGCTACTGTCTGGGAAATGTACCGCAGCATAAAAGCCAGGACCAACAGGCTCCGGGACAGCTTCTTCCACCAGGCCACCAGACTGATGAACTCACGCTGATTTGAGTGTATTTCTATGTTAAATTGTCTGTTCTGTTCATTGTATATTGCCATGATTGCACATTGCACAATTAGAAGGAGATGTAACGTAAAGATTTTAACTCCTCAGGTACATGAAGGATGTAAGAAATAAAGTCAATTCAATTTAATTGAATAAACACACAAACAGAGGCACTCAACAAAAGGAGCAAGGCTGCAGGAAGTACCGCCCACATCAGTGCTTAGCGACAGAGGCCAGATCTCTCCTGGCTGAGCAGCCCTTCATATTCACAAGTTGATGTGTCAAACATGTTGAGCTTTCATCTCTCTATTCCTTTGATCAGCTCATTATGGAGGATCTTGGCTGTAATTCAGTTGTTTGTGCAGCAGGATTTCTGAGGGGGCTGCATGTAGATGGAGTCAAGGCATTTGTCTGCAGCATGCCAGAATGAAAATAATGAACATAATAACCAAAATGAGAGGGAACTTGCAACCACATTTCTGGCTGGAGTTGTACAACCCACTGCAGAACTAGGGAAGTATGGCTTCAATAGATCTGTGCCAGCAGACTTGTTGCTGCTGTGATGTTTTGACACTGTGATGTTTTGACTCTGTGATATTGCAACACGCTGGATCCTTTTACTCCAGAAAATAGATTCATACTTCAACAAGACAAGGGAGAACCCCTTTGTGACACCTGCAAGGAACGGCACCAATCATATACAGGAATATCCTACATGACTATAGTCATCAACGGAGGCACTGGTAGATTGAAGATGAGCTGACGAAGCTTAATCCATCTGGTGGCTTGCTTGATGCTTGCATGTAAGATCCTGTACAAATTTTTTCAGTGAATGACGTGAAGAATTTACAGTAAGTGGAGGAGGAAGATTGAGATTCGTTTGCCAGACAGCCACTTGCATTGTGGATATTTCTGAGCACGTTCACCTATGGTAAAGAATGGAAAATTAAATTGTATGCTCCAGTCACACCACCTAGACTATTACCTCTCTTGCAGTGCCGTAAAAACATACTTCAATGGCTGGACAATATTCGAAAGATATTTGGACATTTACTTGAATGGGAGTGGAGTAGAGGGACACAGGCCCTAATTGGTTTTAGCGTAGGTAGGCAACATGGTCAGCAAGGATGAGATGGGCTGAACGGACATGCATTGTATCATTTTCTGTCCACTCCACCTTTGCCCCTAGATTCTGCCATGCATTGACTGCCATTATGGGAAAAGTAAGAAAATAAGTCAGAGCAGGGGAAAATAGTGGGTCACTTGTGGATGTCCTGTTAAGCAACAAACTTTTTGTAGTACTTTAAAAAAGGAAACTAAGCATTTGACAGGTTCCCATATGAATAGCTTTGAATTATGATTTGGTCATATTTGTCCCTTTTGCATCCAGGTACACATCTTGCTTTAGCAGCACTGAAGTGAGTTGTTAGGCTTCCACCCTAGCTGTTGAAACTGCCCCTGAATTCCAGGATTTGAAGGTGGATAGTGTTGTGTTTTGTAACTCCAGAAATTAATAGAAAGAAAAACAAAGGCGTGGTGGCATAATGATGTATGCCATTCACATATTTCCTACGTATAACCCATTATAAATTATGTAAACAAATGAAGAATGCTTAATCCAACAATGTGTTACAATAGGGCATTGGGGGCAGACCCAAGTGCAGGATACAGACATGGAGGTAACATTAACAGAAGTATTTTATTAAGAGTTGCCAGGAAGGCTGGAGAGTGAGGATTAGATGCTTACATGGATGAGATGCGGGACAACAAACAGGAGGAGCTTGGACACGGAGTCTGGACTTGGACTTGGGGCTGGAGCCTTGTCTTGGACTTGGACTTGGACTTGGACTTGGGGCTGGAGCCTGGACTTGGACTTGGATGCGGAAACTGGACTTGGACTTGGACTTGGACCCGGAGCGTGGACTTGGACCCGAACCTTGGACTTGGACTTGGACTCGGACTTGGACCTGGAGCCTGGACTTGGACTTGGACATAGAAACTGGACCAGGACTTGGACTCAGACACGGAGCCTGGACTTGGACTTGGAGCTGAAGTCTGGTCTTGGACTTGGACCTGGAGCCTAGACTTGGACTCAGACTTGGACCCAGAGCCTGAACTTGGACTTGGACCTGGAGCCTGGACTTGGACACAGAACCCGGAGTCGGACTTGGACTCGAGCCTGGACTTGGACATGGACTTGGACACGAAGCCTGGACTTGAACTTGGACTCGGACACAGAGAGACAGAATACCCAACTCGGGGTTGCGGCAAACGGCCTGACCTACTCAGCTGGAGACGAGGCGACCAAACCAAGCAACAACAGACAATCCATATCTTGACATGGAGTAGCTCATGAAGCGGCAAATGGCTGGCAATCACTCAGCCGGACACGAAGAGACAGAATTCCCAACTTGGAGTAGTGGCAAACGGCCGGATCTACTCAGCTAGAAACGAGACAACTAAACCAACCAATGACAGACAATACTTATCTTGACACGGAGTAGCCTATGAAGCAGCAAATGGCTGGACCTACTCAGCTGGAAACAAGATGACAAAAACCAAATAATGACAGTCCATTTGTATCTTGGGTTGGCAATCAGCCAGCAAATCTCAGCTGGACATGAAAATGACAGAATTCACACAGCAACCACAGGCACCAGCAACTCAGAGTCCATGATTCTCAGTGGCTCCGGGATGAGCATAGTCGCACTGGCTACGGTGTGATGGTCCAGCCTTCTCGGCGGCCCGGAATGTGCATTACCGCCCTACTCTGGAGAAGGACCAGCACTGAGTAGATGTAAGCCAGAGTTTTTATGCTGCTGGTTCGGATGAAAATCAGGTGCCCTAATCGGGGAGCCCCGTAGAACACAGGATAAGGGAAATTAACTGAAATGAGGAGTCAACTGACCAGACTGTGTCACAATATATTTACAATATTACTCAAATATTACTGAAATATAAATACACTAGAGACCTGTAATGTCTCTTTTGGCTTTGCAGAGACAGAATTGGCCACCAGGAAATGAAAGAACACATCACTCACTTGTTGAGGGGCTGAATGGGGAAATATGTGAGACGTTTGAGCACTTTGATTGCAACAGGAGGCAGTGGGTGGTGGTGGAAGGTGGCTTCGCTGGTTTGAGGTACGTGATCAGTGGTATACCACAAGGATCTGTGCTGAGACCTTTGTGATGTACATTAATGACTTGGATACTCAATGTATGAGTATGTTACTTTCGCAGATTAAATGAACATTGGGTGTTATAGATAGTCGTATAATAGTACAGCATGCATACAGGCCATTCAGACCAACTCACTCATGCTGACCAGTAAATAACTTTCATATTACTTCCATCATGCAGCACTAACTCCATAGCCTTCTAAGCCTAGGAGACTGTCAAGTACTCAACTAGACACTTAAATATTGTCAGAGACCAGTTTCAACCACAGTCAGCCAG
Organism: Mobula birostris; assembly: GCF_030028105.1. Classification (NCBI taxonomy): domain Eukaryota; kingdom Metazoa; phylum Chordata; class Chondrichthyes; order Myliobatiformes; family Myliobatidae; genus Mobula; species Mobula birostris. The sequence continues at coordinate 74,525,708 of NC_092379.1, forward strand.
TGCATTCCAGGTACTTCCCACACTGTGGGTAATAAAATTCCTCTCATATCCCTTCTAAATCTCTCCCCACTTACTCTAAATCTTACCTAGTTTTGTCTACTTCTCATGTGGGGCAATGTTCCCTGGAGTTCATACTATCGATACCCCCTCTCAATATTTTACTGTATACTGCATTTGAGTTCGCTCTTAACCTACTCCACTCCACAGATGGCAGAACAAACCTCTGCATACTGCTCATATCTGAACTGCTCCATCCCAGACAATATCCTGGTGAATCTCTTTTGAACCCTCTCCGGAAAAACTACATCTTTCCTACAGCATGACGACTGGAACTGCATTCAATAGTCCAGCTGAGGTCTGATCAATGGTTTATTAAGCTGGTGCCTAACCTTCCTCTTTATGTATTCAGTACTCTGTCAAATGAAGGCCAGTATCCCATAGATCTTCCTATCCACCTTAACTACCTGCGTTGCCACCTTCAGGGATCCATGGATTTGTACCCCAAAGTTCCTGTGTCTCAATATTCTACTATTCATAGATTATATCCTTGATTCATTACTGCTCCCAAATTCATTGCCTCACATTTGTCCAGCTTTAATTACATCTGCCATTTTCAGCCCAATTTACAACATGCTGATCTCTCTGCACCCTAAGGCTACATTCCACACTATCAAAAACTCTGCTACTCTTCATTTAATCTGCCACTTTACAGCTTGTGCATCCCATATTTACATTGAAGTCATTCATGGTCTATTTCAAACAGCAGAGGTCCCAGCTTTAATCGTTGTGAGTCATCTCTAGTTGCAGGCATCTAAGAGCAAAAGCATCTATCATCACATTCTCTCAGCATTGCCAAGTCAATCCTTGATCCACTTTGACTACTTGCCCTAGACCCATGGCACTCCTAACTTGTGGCAATTCTCCTTACTGAAATCCATGTAAATCACACTCTCTGCCCTACCCTCATCAATACTCTTTGTTTTCTCTTCAAAGAATGCAATCAGATTGATCAGACAGAATCTGCCCTTGACAAAGCCACATTGGCTATCTCTGATTAGTCCATGCTTTTCAAAATCCTCCCCAGCAGAGTTTTTTTGCTGTATCATTCCTACCAATAACATTATGATCACAGGACTATATTGATAGGCTTTTCCCTGGTGCCTTTGTTAAACAGGGGTCTGCATTTTCTGACTTCCAGCCATCTGGTAGCTCATCTGAATGACATACACTAGCTATAACATGTATTGGTTCAGGCCCACAAAGGTTCTGTGCGTGCCAGATTATCAGAATTTTACTTTATTGTGTAAATGTAATGAGAGATTCTGCCTCTAGGCAGTGATTCCAAATCCTCAGCATCTAATCTTATAAATTCCTTTCAGCAATTAATTTAAATCTAGGCTCCTGCTTCATCTGTCTGCTTAGGAAATGGGTCTTTCCCATTTACTCTGTTATTTAGTGTGCCTCATCTGCATCTTCCACAGCCTCCTCTATTACAAGACAAAAATCAAGTCTTTCCTCATTGTTATGCTGAAGCTGTGGCCTAACCAGCATTGTTTATGTTTCTGGCATAAAGTCAGACCAGTACCTTAGCTAATAGTAAACACAATTTGCTGTTTGCCTATTTAACTCATGTTGATATCCTAGAATCCTTCAGAACTCAGCATGCTCCTGTTCATGGTATATTCTTTTGTCTTATTACACATCACGTAATGCAATATCTGACACATTGATGGTCTAAATTCAGTTTGCCACTGTTCTATTCAATTGAACAAACAGCTTTCAGTTTTCCTCCTCACTGTCAACCCCACAAGCGAGATTTGCATCATGTTAATTTATTTATTTTGTTACACCTTATATTTAGGTCTAAGTTATTCATATATGTATCTTGAAATGCAAAGCACCTAATACTGAGCCCTGTGAAGTTCCACAAGTAATAGCCCTTTAGTCACAATATTTTCTTTTAGCCATTATACTTTGCTTTCTGATACCAAGCGAGCTCTTGAGTTTAATTTACCATTTTCCCTGGATCCAAATGCTTTTACTGTTTTTGAACTGTGTGACAAATGGAGCCTTGTGAAATGGCTTACTAACATCCATGCAGATAACACCCTTATTAACCCTCACTATTGTCCTCAAAGAACCTGATTGTTAAACAGACATGACTTCTCTTTAACAAAACCACGCTGTTTGCTTCTGATTAATATAAAGACTTTAAATGAAGTTTAATACAATGTCAATAATTTGCCCACTGTACATTTTTAATTTATTCCTTCCTTCTGTTTAAATGAAATGATAAAACACAGACTCTGCAGACTTCAGGAAGAACTTCTGTATCCAAGGAGGATTAAAAAGTATAGTTGTTATCTCAGCAGTTTCCTTCCTTACCTTTTTTAACAGCCTGGGATATATTTCATCTGGAACAAACGGGTCATCAATTTTCAATGATAAATGCCTTAATACTTCCCCATTTAGAGTGTTTTTCGCTTTCAGTAATTCACCCTTGTTATAACTACAATTATCCCTCTCTATATGAAATGGGTTGCAAATTATTCATTAACCTTGACTACATCCTCAGTAAAACAGGTTAGTGTTTAGGTTAGACCTATTTCCTTAGCTTTTATCTTGTTTTTTATCTTTGAATTTTCTACTCTTCGCCTTTGAATTTTCAGTGACCTTACTCAGCAAGATATTTTAATGCCATCTCTGTTTTTCTTTCCAATTTCTCCTCTAGGCTTTAATACTCTTACAGAGTTCCTGCTGTATTAAGTTGTTGGTGCATGATGTATTCCCATTTTTTCCAAACCTATCCTCAAAATGTCTCCTCTTCCAAGGGGTACTAGATTTGGTGGATCCACTTGATTTCTATGAGAACTTGAAATCTTTGAATCTCCTGTTCAGACACCTTCCATGACTCTGAGACTGGTTTACCTGAAGGGAACTATTTCCAGTCAACTTACAAAATCAGTTCTCTGTCTAGTAAAATTGCCACAATTCAGAAACTTTTTCCCTTAATGTTGTTCTTTTACTTAACTGCTAAAATGTTGTCTCACTTACTGTTTGTACTCCCAACTGTATGACCTCATTTGATACTTCCAACATTTAAGTTGCTCACAGCTGATTGTTTCTTGAACTAATAATGTTATTATCATTTTCTTCTTTTCTTTCTCTGAGAAGCCCATCACACGAAACACTCAGCTTCTTTAAGTCATGTTTCTGTAATTACTATATTGTAATTCCGTCTGTCAATCAGTGCCCTCAATTGCTTTGTGTTATTCACTGTATTCCTTGCTTTAGGCACAACCAGACTCCTTGTCTGCATAAGTTCTAACCTTTGTTTTTTTCTACCCTTCAACTATGTCATTAAAGTTTTTCCTTCCATTTACTGTTCTATCTTTACTAAATCTTTGCCCTTCTTCCTATCCCTTTACAAGGTCAATGATTTGTTTGCAGTACTATGGCCAAATCTAGTTGTAAGGATGTTGATCTTGGCCCTGTTGAGGTGCCTGCTTACAGCCCAGCTTCCCTAGAACTGTTTTCAATGTCCCAGTAACCTTGCCTTTCTTCCTGTACTTCTTTCTTGCTGTCTGTGCTATTCACCAATTTCTATCCTCATTGGTATATGCACAGAGAATAGTCCAGAGCTTACCACATTAGAGCTGTTTTTTCCAAATTCTGCATGCAAGACCTCATACCTTTTGCTACCACTATCCAGACCATGCCCTCTCCTCATGGTTGCCATCAGAGAGCAAGTACAGGAGCCTAATGACTCACACTTCAAGCTGCGTTTCCTCTGCCATCAAGTTCTTGAACTGACCCAGAAAACCCTAATTCTATGTTGAACGATATTTCCCTGAACTTGCACTAGTGTTATTATCTTTTTTTCGTTTATTTTGTCATGGAGTATTTCTTTATTCTCTTGTAAATGCTTGCAAGAAAATGATTCTCAAGGTACTATATGGTAACATATACATATGTTCATTTTGACTTTGTATAATTTTAATCAGTTGAAGTTTATGTAACTTCCATGCATACCTCCTGTACCTAATAAAGTGGCCACTGAATGTATGTTCGTGGTCTTCTGCTGCTGTAGCCCGTCCACTTCAAGGTTCAATGTGTTGTGCATTCAGAGATGCTCTTCTGCACACCACTGTTGTAATGTGTCGCCTTCTTGCCAGCTTGAACCAGTCTGGCCATTATCCACTGACCCCTCTCATCAACAATGCATTTCTGGCCACAGAGATGCTGCTTACTGGATTTTTTCTTTGTTTTTAGCACCATGCTCTGTAAACTCTAGAGACTGTTGTGCATGAAAATCCTAGGAAATCAGCAGTTTCTGAGATATTTGGAGCCCTTTGTCTCGGTTTCCGGTTCCACCCTTTCTCCTTCCAAGGCCGGCTGTATCCCAGGCTGCCCACCAGCACCCTCCCTCCTCTCACTTAACTCAGTGGGGAAAGAGTCAGGAGCCTCTTTTTCTGGTACCAGGGAATTAACAAACGGAAGCAGGTACTACACATCCGACTCATCATCTTCCAAATCAGTATCCTTCTTCGGGGCCAGGCACGGTTCAGCCTTCCCCGAAGTGGGTTCCCCCGTCACTCTGCGGCTCTGTAGAATCCTCGTACTAGGCACAGGCTCCACATCGGGCGCTGGGTCCACCTGCACCTTCTGTCCCAGGGGAAACGGTTGGTTGCGATGAAGAACCTTGACAAGCCCATTCCCATCCTCTGGTCTCATCCGGTAAACAGGTAGGTTTGGCATCTGGCTCTCTACCACATAGGGGGTAGCTGCCCAGCGATCTGCTAACTTGCGCTTACCAGGTAGTCCTAAATTCCGTATGAGGACCCGGTCTCCCGGCATAAGTTGGGCAAACTTCAGTTTCTGATCATACCTCCTCTTATTCCCTTGATTCTGCTTGGTGGCCGCCACCTCAGCCAACTCGTGCGCCCTTTTCAACTCTCTCCTCATATCGGACACATACTTCAGATAGGGCTTCGAAGGTAATTCACCTGCTTCAGTCCCAAAACAAAGGTCAATGGCAACCTCGCTTCCCGCCCGAACATCAGATAATAAGGCGAGTACCCTGTAGCGTCATTGCGGGTACAGTTGTAACAGTGAACCAAATGTCCGATGTGCTGACTCCACTTACTCTTCTGACTGATCTCCAGAGTCCCAAGCATGTCCAGCAAGGTCTGGTTAAACCTCTCGGGCTGAGGATCACCCTGTGGGTGATAGGGGGTGGTCCTGGATTTCTCGACCCCAAGCATACCCAGTAATTCATGGATAAGCCTGCTCTCGAAGTCCTGTCCCTGATCATGTTTGGGGAGGCCATAATGAACAAAATAACTCTCCCATAACACCTTCGCCACTGTAGTCACTTTCTGGTCCTTAGTGGGAAACGCCTGAGCATACATAGTGTAGTGATCCGTGATGACTAAGACATTGGTGGTGTTGCTGGTGTCTGGCTCAATAGACAGGAAATCCATACACACCAGGTCCATGGGTCCCGCACTCTGCAAGTGGGCCAAAGGAGCCACCTGCGCAGGCAAGGTCTTCCTCCTGATGCAACGACTACATTTCTTACAGTATTCTTCAACCTCTGCCCCTCATCCAGGGCCAGTAAAACCGGTCCTTAAGTTATCCATAGGTCTTTTCCACCCCCAAATGCCCCGAATCATCATGTAGTGACTTGAGTGCAGTCTTCCGATACGTCTCAGGCATGACCAGCTGTCAGCGCCGGGGGTGGTCCGGGGGCGATGTGACCCAGTACAAGATTGGGTTCTTCAGCTTCAACCGAGGCCACTCTTACAGTAGTAAGGGCACTGAGGTGTGTTTCGCCTTCTTTGCCTGAGCCATATCCCCTTTTTTAGCCGCATACCACATAGTGCCAATGCCTGGGTCATCTTGCTGAGCCGCCCCCACTTCCTGGGGGCTCAATTCCAGCAGCTGCCTGTTCCTCAGAGCAGTCAAATTACAGTAAACAGTGGGTAGCGCGTCATCGTCAACCCCCAATTGATCCACTGCCCGATCCGGCCCCATTCGGTCTCCGGCTTTAGTGTCACTCACAAATTGACACACGGCCTTCACTCCCGGGGCAGGGACACTCTCCCACTCCTCGTCCATGCCCGATCCCTCATGCGCCTGACGAGATAAAGCATCTTCATCGATGTTCCTACTCCCCGGCCGGTACTTCAGGCTGAACTCATTAGCAGACAAGGCTGCCAACCACCAATGCCCTATAGTGTCCAGTTTTGCCGAGGTCAGAATACAAGTGAGAGGATTGTTGTCCGTTCTCACCTCAAACTTGGCCCCGTCTCTCAACTTGTCCACCATCACCCATTTCAGTGCCAGGAACTCCAACTTGTGAGTGGGATAGTTTCTCTCAGAAGGCGATAAACTTCGGCTGACAAATGCCACTGGCCTCAATCCGTTGCCCTGCTTCTGGTACAGGACAGTCCCCAGAGCCTCTCGGCTGGCACCAGTGTGTAGCACATACGGCTTCCGGGGGTTGGCAAAAGGCAACACTGAGGCCTGTGTCAGCGCCCTTTTCAGAGATTGGAATGCCTCCTCGCATTGAGCATCCCACCTCGATCCAAAAGGCTCCGCCGGGTTCAGATATCCTCCTGCCTCCTGCCCTCGGTCTCCCTTCCTTTTCTATCCCCCCATGGGGGGATAGCCACACAAAAGCTGGTTCAAGGGGTGACTCATTTTAGCGTATCCTTTCACGAATCGCCAATGATACCCACAGAACCCCAAAAACGAGTGCAGGGCGCTCACAGTCTGGGGTCTCGGCCAGGTGGTCACCGCGGCTATCTTAGCCGGATCAGTAGCCACTCCATCTCGCAAAATTATGTGTCGAACATAGCCGACAGACGTCTTACAGAACTGACATTTATCCAGGGAAAGTTTCAACCCTTCCTCCTTCAGCCAGCTTAACACCTTCAGCAACCGCTCCTCATGTTCTTCCAAAGTAGATCCAAACACTATCAGGTCATCCAGATACACCAACACCTTGAGCAGGTTCATATCCCCCACTGTCCTCTCCATGACCCTCTGGAAGATGGCTGGGGCCCACGATATGCCTTGGGGCATTTGTTCGAACTGAAAAAAATCCCAGAGGACAGATGAAGGCTGTCTTCTCTTTATCAGCCCCAATCATCGGAATCTGGTGATACTCACTCCGCAAATCCAAGACACTAAACCACTGGGCACCACTCAAACAGGCCAACGTGTCTTCAACCCTCGGGACCGTATACTGGCCAGGGACAGTGTGCCGGTTCAGGATCCTATAGTCCACACACATGCGTATCTTCCCACTTTTCTTCCTAGCCATTATGGGGGACGCATAGGGGCTCCGGGGACTCCGCGATAATCCCTGCATCCTTCAACTGGCGTAAGTGCTGCCACACATCTTCCATGTCAGCCGGGGCCAGCCGCTGCGACCTTTCTCTAAACGGGGTGTCATTAGTTACCCGTAGAGTGTGACAAGTGGTCTTGGAACTGCCCACATCAAACTCGCCCTGAGAAAAGACATCCCCTAGCTTCAACATCTTCTCCACCAGCCTTCTCTTACACTCCGACGGCACAGGGGAGTCCTCAAAGTTAAAGGCCTCCTCAGTCAGCCGCCCCTTTTCTCCAATAGTTTTCCTCCAGAGGGCCTCACGGGGGCGCCAGACATCACCGTCACTGGGAACAAGTGAACGAGGGGCATCCTGCGCTTAAAGGTGATCTCCCTCTTCGTTGTGTTCCTTACAATCACCCCCATCCGGTGTGCCTGTACAACCGAGGGCCTCTGCAATTTGTGACAAGTTAAAGGATAATACACTAGAGATCTGTTAAGTTTAAAGGTTAAAAGGATCATACAGTCATGAGCAACAATTTAAAAGGTGTTTAAAATTTGTTTAAAAACAGTGAAAACATATGCTAAAAGGTATTTCATTCATTTCATTGTTTAGTTCATTCTTTATTGTTAAAAGTTAAGCTCTAATCGTATTATCAGTGACCTACAGAGTAGCCTTGATCTGCTGGCCTGAAGTCAATTGCTTTTGTCGCTACCCACATACCCAGGAGAAAGCGCGGTCTTTTCCTCATGCTCTGAATGAGGGAACACCCCATCACTGTTGTGATTATTTCTCCCCGTTTCTCAGGTACAGTGAGCCACACCAGCATGAAACCCACAGGTAGTGCCAGTCAATAGTGGGACCCACCTGTAGACCTAAGTCACCTTAGTGAGGATCAGAGACAGGTGGTGAAACAGATGCTGAGAGAAGAGGGCCATTCCTTCTCAAGGTCAGACAATGATATTGGCTGCATTGAAAACCTGCTCATGACTATTTCTGTCAAAAACACCGAACCAGTCATACGTATCAGTGCCAGGCCCCCTGTACCAGGAAATGAAGGGTTACCTCCACAATCTGATAGCACAGGGCTGGGTCAGGAAGTCAAACTCCTCATACTCCTCCTCGGTTGTGTGCATTAGAAAAAAGGATGGCACCCTCCAGTTGTGCATCGATTGCAGAGACCTGAACAGGAAGACCCATCCCGACCGTCAACCTATCCTCCGTGTCCAAGACATCATGGACAGTCTAGGTGGTAAATCCTGGTTTTCCCTCCTAGATCAGGGAAAAGCTTACCACCAGGGATTCATGTCGGAAGAGAGCAGACCGCTGACAGCTTTTGTTACCCCGTGGGGGCTTTATGAGTGGATTCACATCCCCTTCGGCCTCATGAATGCCCCCGCGACCTTCCAACGTTGTATGGAGGAATGTTTGGAAGGGCTTTGTGATGACATCCGCATTCCTTATCGGGACAATACACTGGTTTTCAGTAAAAACTTTGATGACCATGTGAATAACGTACAAACAGTGTTGCAACACCTCAGAGAGTACGGCATCAAACTCAAGCCAAGTAAGTGGGACATATTCAAGCATGAGGTCCGCTATTTGAGCATAAGGGTTTCTGCAGAGGGCAGAAGAGTTGATCCAGCTGACTTCCAAGCTGTTAGAGCACTAAAAGATATCAGACCTCAGACTGTGGGCCAACTCAGAAAAATGCTTCGTTTGCTCACCTACTGCAGGCAGTACATCAAAGACTTTTCATGAAAAGCCAGCTGTCTGTACGTGCTCCTGAAAGCAGATTCGAATGAAGTTCCTGACAACAGAAAAACACAAACAAGGTTAAAGAAGGTGAGCCATCTGGACAGACCAGCACCAACAGGGTCATGTGGACAGACCAGCACCAACAGGTACTTGAACAGCTGATTGACTGTCTGCTCCATCCACCAGTGCTGGGTTTCCCTGATTTCACTCAGCCATTCACTGTACACACGGATGCATCACACCAAGGCTTGGGAGCAGAACTGCATCAGAAACAAGACAGCAAGCTCAGACTTATTGCTTATGGCTCTCGCACATTGACGGCAGCTGAAAGGAACTATCACTTCCATGCAGGCAAGCTAGAGTTCCTGGCTTTAAAATGGGCAATCACTGACAAGTTCCATGACTATCTGTACTATGCCCCAAACTTCACTGTGTAACAGTGATAACAACCCGCTCACCTACATCCTGTTGACTGCGAAACTGAACGCGACCACTTCCAGGTGGGTTGCAGAGCTGGCTGATTTCCACTTTACAATTAAGTACAGACCAGGAAACGAGAACAGTGAAGCCGATGCTTTGTCGAGAATGCCGCTGGATGTAGAGTCACTAATGAGAGAATGTTCAGAGGAACTGCCGCCTAACACCATCGCTGCCGCCATACAAGCTGTTGAGGTACAGAAAGAATCCCCTGCAGCCTGGTCACTCACAGCTGTATCCATGTCAGTCTCAGCTGAAAATGAGCCAGCCCCTGTGTCAATCAGCCCCATACCAAAAGAACAGTTAAGAGTAGCACAAAAAACAGACCCAGTCATCTGTCCTGTGTTACGAGTGTAAACTGTCAGGTTCCAAGCCACCAGTCAGAGAGCTGAGAGCATTCAGTCCAAGGACAAAATGTCTGTTCAGAGAATGGGACAAATTGACAGGAGACGATGATGGCATTCTGCACAGAACCACCACTGCCAGAAAGCTACAAAGGGGAGGTGTTGGAAGAGCTGCAGAATCACATGGGACACCAAGGCGCTGGTCACACAGTATCTTTAGTGTGTGACTGCTTCTTCAGGCCATATGTGCAATCAGACATAGAGCACTATGTGACCAAAGCCTGCACTTGTCTAAAACAGAAAAAGCCCTGCCATGACTCAAGAGCCCCCTTGACAAACATTGTGACAACACAGCCATTTGGATTGGTGTGTATTGACTTCCTCCATCTCGACCGATGCAAAGGTGGATATGAGTACAGTACATCCTTGTTATTGTTGATCATTTCACACATTTTGTTCAGGCATACGCAACCACATCAAAGTCAGGAAGAATTGCTGCAAATCTCATCTTCAATGACTATGCACTGAAGTTTGGCTTCTCCTCTCGCATCCACCACGACCAAGGAGGAGAGTTCGAGAATCAGTTTTTCAACCAGTTAAAGAAACTCAGTGGAGTGGCTGGGTCCAGAACAACGCCCAACCACCCGATGGGGAACGGTCAAGTGGAACGTATGAATAGGACATTGTTGCAAATGCTGAAGACACTGGCTGAGACACAAAAATCAAACTGGAAGGAGTCTCTGAACAAACTGGTGTATGCCTATAACTGTACACACTGCGAAGTGACAGGCTACTCACCACTTGATCTCCTGTATGGAAGATCACCCAGGCTGCCAGTTGATATGCTTTTTGGACTGCACACAGAGCCAGGTTCCAGTGATCAGCGAAATTATGTGGAAAAATGGAAACAAGGTATGGAGGAAGCATATGCCATTGTAAATCAAAATGCTCAAAGGGCTGCCGAAAGGGGTAAAAGGTACTATGACACTGAAGTAAGGAGTTCAGTGCTACAACCCAGTGAGCGTGTCCCGATTAAAAATTTGACACCCAGAGGAGGACCAGGTAAACTCTGGAACTATTGGGAGGACACAGTCCACACAGTAGTGAGACAAGTGGGGTCTGATCTGCCAATTTATGAACTGAGACCAGAAAGGGGTAAGGATGCTCCAGAGTCCTGCCCAAAAACTTGCTAATGCCCTGTTATCACTTACTTTTTGAGACACAACCGGAGAGAGCTAAAAATGGCAAGGTGAAACAGAAAAAGAGACACCAGTCTGCATCTCAAACTCAGGAATCGGATGAGGACAGTGAGGATGAATATGAGCTTCATTATGAGCCACTCCGGGCCCCCACAGTGCCAGCAGGAAGGAATGAGACAGTTGGTGAATCAGAGGTGGAGCTTGAGCACAGGCACCCACCAGCAGAAGGGAGAGTTGAAACACAAGCTCCTGTTGTACCGCCAGCGCAGCCTCCTGGAGGAGACCAGCTGGAGGAGTTTTAACGCACCTGCTGAAAACCTGCCTGGTGAGGAAATAGACTTACCTGCTGGAAATCTGCCTGATGAGCATTCACCACACCCCTCTTCTTCATCAAGTGCTGCTGCTGAACCTGAGGAGCTGGCCTACCAGCTGCCACAAAGACAGAGAAACCCACCGAGGCGTATGACCTACAATCAGCTTGGCATCCCTTCCTGCTACAGTATCCAGCCAGCACCTCAGATGTTGCCCCTCTACCATGCACCAGGACCGGTCCCATGGCTGCCACCCCTACAGCCATACTACTTCCAGCCCCCAGCTGTGATAAGGTTAAAAGGATCATATGGTCATGAGCAACAATTTATAAGTTTAAAAATTGTTTAAAAACAGTAAAAACATTTGTTAAAAGGGGCTAAAATACTAAAAGGTGTTTAATTCATTTCATTGTTTAGTTCATTCTTTATTGTTAAAAGTTAAGCTCTAATCGTATTATCGGTGATCTACAGAGTAGCCTTGATCTGCTGGCCTGAAGTCGATTGCTTTTGTCTCCACCCACATACCCAGGAGAAGGCGCGGTCTTTTCCTCATGCTCTGAAGGAGGGAGCACCCCATCACTGTTTGATTATTTCTCCCCGTTTTTCGGGTATGTTGTCGGTAATTTACCCTGTTAAAGGGGTCATATAACTTTCTAATATGTTTAAAGTGTCAAGAGAGTGTTTATGTAACGTTTGACTAAGTTAAGAGTTTGCTGAGTATATTAAAGTGTGTGTGTGAGCGAAGCCACCGCCATTTTTGTAACCACGCCGAGTGCCTTTGCCGTTTTGTGAGTTTACATGTGCACATTTGTAAATCTGTTTTGCACAATTGTTTGTGTATTGTTTACTTAGTAACTTTATTAAGTTTTGTGAGAGTTGACTGAGCTAATGCTACATATTATTCACCAGTAACAGTAGAGGAAATGAGAATGATGTCTCAGGGAAATACTGTATAGTGCTGTAATTTACAGAGGGTATGTATTTTGCCGCACCCAATTTGTTGTGAAGATATGTTTTTTGTACTTTGTGTATATTTTTGAATTTTTTTAGTAAATGCTGTCAATGAGGGAACACCCCATCACTGTTTGATTATTTCTCCCCGTTTTTCAGGGGCGAAACACAATTCAGGTCTCACAAGCACCCCAGCCGGGAACTGGGACTCCCCTTCAAGGTCTTCCAGGGCGTCTACTAACAGGGCCTCGCCCGCCGGTACTCCGGGGAATCTGGGGGTCCCCAACACTAGTGCCACCTCCTCTGGCCTCGCCTGAGTACACCACATTGTCCCTCATTTGAACTCCGGATACAGCCCCCTGTGGCCACCCTCTTCCTTGAATGCCACTCGAAACACTGGGTGTACTGAGAGGGTCTCTAGAAAGTTCTCCTCCGCCTTCTCCTTACAGGCTCCCAGGACCCGTCGCACAAGAGGGGAGTTAGTCCCCACCAGAAGGGCAGCGTCACCTGTTTCCACTGGGTCCGGACAAACCAACACCAACGTCTCACTTCAGACGCTCCCACATCGCTCTCCGAGAATTCCTATCTCACTGACAGGTACCCATCGTACGGGTAATCACCATAACTTATACCCCAAATCTCCAGGGCATTAAACGGGGTTACGGGCAAATGCTTTAGATACGGTATTGGTTGTAGAACAACTGGTACAATAAGGTGACCTGCGACCCAGTGTCGAGGATGGCCCTTGCAAAGATTCCCTCTATCCGTAGGGACATGCTGGAGCGGGGTCCCACTAATTCGTCCAGTATAAGGGCTTGGGCCTGCGGGGGTCCCATGGTAGATTTTGGGGAACATGTTCCTCCAGAGACTCCAGTCCGTTCCCTCACTGAGTCTCTCCTAAGTTTCCCGACACCTCTCCCTTCTTAGTCACCCGAGGGCTTGCCCTCCACGGGGCGTCTTGTCTCTAACAATCCCTCTGGAAGTGTCCCTCTTCCCCACAGCTGTAGCATACCCCTGGCAGCTCACATTCCTGCTGGAATGCCCCTCTTTCCCACAGTTATAGCACATGCTACCCGCCACCCCTCTCCTCCCGGGATGCCCGCCACTCCCAGCCCACTGTGTAGCCCGCCCCCTGAAGGGGGTGCTCTCCTTGTCAACCCACTCATACAAGGGGTCCCTACCCACCTGGGACCCCTTGGGTCGCTCGGTTCTCAACCCTGCCACCACCTCCCGTACCGCTGAGGATCGTTCCTGGTGGCCAGAGTCCTCTTTCTGGCCCAACGCGTTCTCATCTTCCTGCACCTCTCTAATCAGCTGAACGAATGATGGAGGAGGGGCTCCTTTTATAGGACTGCCGGAGACTCCAAGCCACCTTGTCCTCCCCCAGGGAACCCCTAGATATCCGATTCATCCTCAACTTTGCCACCTTGTCCGCCTTCACTACCCCTAGGCGCAGCAACCCGTTAAGCATTATCTCCAGCCGAGAAAGGTATTCTGACAGCTTTTCCCCTCTTCCTTGCCGCATGTTTTGAAACTCCCCTAAGAGCTCCCAGGAACCTCTCGTCAATCCAAGCACACCCTTCAAAGCTTCCAGATACTCTGCCAGGGAAGCTGAGGGCTGTTCAGATTTCAGCCCCCGGACGACACCAGCCACCACTCCCCATAAACTTTCCACCAATCGCTGTCGCTTTTCCTCATCCGAGCCTGGCCACTCCCCGAACAACTGGGACATGTTTTCGGTCCATGTTTTATAATCGTCCTCCCCTTCCGGGGTGGGCGTGGCTCCTGAGAAAATTCTCAGCTTCGGGTGGGGCCCCTCGGCCCTTCTCACCAGGGAGGTAATGGCGGCTGCCAACTCGGAGGTCTCACCTCTAGCTGGGGGATGGGGCCTGGCCAATCCTTCCCACTCTGACCCCTCTTGCCCCTCCTCCCTCATTACCCTGAGAACTCATTCCCTCACAAATTCCTTCAACCCTCCACCACTGGCTACTGGCACCTCCCCTGGTGCCTCATCAAACTCTTCCTCCGGTGTCCCTCCACATTCGTCCTCCGGGAGGGTGTGAAGGCCTCATGGCCCCGCCTCCCCCAGGATGCTGACCGTCACTGGCAGTTCCAACATCATGACATCAGCACTCGTATGAACCAAAACCAGGCTGGATTCCACTACCTTACTGCACCTTCTAGCTATCAGTTCTACCTTGCCGACAGCTTTAATCAGACTCAACCCTCGCACTAGCACTTCTTCTGAAGTGCGAAAATCCACCCTACCTAACATGCATGCATGATTAACTGGTACCTCCTTGCGCTCACACCAGCTTGCAACCTTATCCAGGTCCATCTCCGCACTAACAACGTGGCGATTTACACAGCTTCCACAGAATCCAAACCCGGACAAGCACCCCACAATGTAAGGCTATAGACAAACCCTGCTTCTCAGTGCTTGGGGAAACCCCACAACCAGCCAACTACGTAAGCCAGTTTATGCGGAGGCTGCGTAAACACCCAATTCACAGATCAGACAGAACACCATAAGCGGTTAAATACGTACACTTTATAAATCTTACTGCGAATATCGGTTAACAAACAATACATTCTAAGAGAATAAAGCAAAGGTAGGCGCCAAAGTTCGAATAGAGTTTTAAAAGTCAGTGCACTTAAGGTTTCGTTGGAGCTCAATATCCCGCAGAACCTCGACCCTCCGTCCTCGGCCTCCGATGACCTGCATGGGACGCTCCTTGGGTGGTCGACCAGAGTGCCTCCGAATGCAACCTTCCTCCATCTTCTCTGCCCAAAAAACCCACCAAACCATACAGTCCCCATCCATCAGAAGCAGAATATCACCCACAAAAAGAATAACATGGACACTCGTTGGTTCGTTCCGTCCCTTATCAATAATATAACCCAAACAAGCAGGGAGAGAGAGAACTCCTTACATCACAGTTATTATTACAGAAAAGCCATTTAATATAACATACAAAGAAGCCATTTTAGATACCTCAGCAGCCAGTGCAACCAAGACCCAGTTACAGATATTTAAAACATCCCCAGCTGTGGGTGAGTTGCCAGACAATTGGAGGACAGCTAGTGTTTTTCCATTGTTCAAGAAAGCTCTAAGAATAAGCTGGGAAATTTCAGGCCAGTGAGACCGACGTGGTAGTGGTTAAATTATGGAAGGTATTATAAGGGGCAGGATATATAAGTGTAGCCCCCCTGGCCACCCTCAGGGTCGCTCGGCTCGCTGTGGTCTAGGGAAACAGCCTCGGCCCCGCCAAACTGGGTAATTCGTTTGTGTGGATGCTGTGTGAGGTACCCCACCCCGCCCAAATAACAGACTTTACACCAGATGCAATTAAATGATTTACAGTTTATAGATATTACTGGAACTATATAATTAAAAGAGAATAAAATATAAAAGGAAAATAAAAGGCGCCACACTTATCAAAGTTCAATCTCTTCGTGCACAAAAACCGTTGGAGCTCAAGGACCTTCTTCTTCACCCTGTGACCCCTCGGACCACCTCGACCGGCCGCCTGGGACCAACAACGGTGGTCGACCAGACGCTCCACACGAGTCCGTCTCCGTCTCCTCGCCGAACGTCCCGCTCGGGGTCCGACCCCGTTAGCGGACTCACAGCACCTCGTCCATCCTCTGTCTCGCTCTCCCGCCTTCTGCCCCAAAACCCCGCGCATACAGTATCTTCAAATACACCAAAACCATAACAACTATCCCAATTGGTTAATAGCACCCTCTTATCACCCTCTAAACCACAATAAACTGCTAGCGCAAACTTTCTCAGCGTTAAAGCACAACAAAGCCGCATTCCCCAGATTAACAATAACAAAAACGCCATTTTAATTAGCCTCCGCAGTAACATAAAAATCGAAACCCCCTTACACTCTCCCCCCACCAAATAAAGTCATGTCCTCATGACTTCTAAATAACTCGCCACCCAGTCCTACAGACACACAACACACACATACACAGATACACACAGTGACAGTGCTCCCCAAACAGTGGACCTTACTCCCGTCCCACGGGCACTAAATAGGCCAACCTATCTGGGAGCTTCTTAACCCTCTGAGACCTCCGTACCCCCTCACCTAAACCCACAAGGCTCAGACACTACTAGGGATACCTCGGGCCTGCTTGCCAACTCCTCTCTCACTCAGGCCACCACTACAGCTCGGAGCCCCCTATCCCGTGGCCGGGGCCCCGCCTCTCCACCTTCCTGATCCTGCCGTAACTCAGACTGCCCACAGCTAGCCCTCCCCACTACACCTGACTCAGTGGGAGAAGGGCCAAAGGTCTCTTCCTCAATCACGGGGAAGTTAGCGAAAGGCAGCATGTACCACATGTGCAGCACATCATCCTTCGAATCCGTATTCTTCCTCATTCCTTCGATCGGTAGCTGCTGTTTGAGTTTCTCCAAACTGAAACATTTAGCTGGGGCTACCCCTTCAGCCTCCTGCAGTCGAGACGTCAGCTTCTTCGGGGACTCCTTCAACTCTCGCCACAGCCTCAGCAGTTCTGACTCAGGGTTCCTGGCCATCTCAATCTGGGATGCAGTTACCCCACCAGCTTCTTCCACCCTGACTTGAAAAGCAGCAGTTAAAGGATGTTCAGCCTCTGGTTGTTTCTTCCTGAGGGCGTCTTCCAGGTCAACTTTCAGTTTTTCCACTTCATTTAAACTCGCGATAGTCATCTTCAGGTTCCTTTCAAGCGTCCGCCTCCCTTTTCCGAGATCGGTCCTCCATTTCTTTACCTCCTCGGGAGGGTAGTCAAACTCCCCTCCCTGGGCTCTCGGTTTTCTGTTGACCTTAGTCAGAACACTTCCTTGATCTTCCCCAACTTGTAAATCTTCCAATCTGTTCTGAATGGACGTCTTGAGTTTCTGCTGATGCCTTCGAAGGTGGGTCATTGTTTCTTCTCGCTGGATTAATTCGTCAGTATATGACCGCAGTGCGGTGCAAATCCCCTCTCTTCCCTGTGTCTCATTCAGATTGACGACCTGGGTTTCCACCACCGTCTGTCCCAACACCAGGAAGTTCAACTGGTATGTCGGGTCATTTTCCTCACATTGCACCAAACTCCTCCGGCCAAAAACTTCTCCACATTTGACACTTCGCTTCGGTTGCCCCGGCTCAGCCACTCGTCTCGCCTCATAGTCCCCCAAGGCGAATCCAAGCTCTAGGCGGTCATCCACATACGTCAAAACTCCACACACCTTCACTTCCCCCACGGTTTTCCTCATGCCCCGCGGGAAGGATGCAGGGGCTCCAGATATGCCCTTGGGCATCTTTTCGGATCGGAAGAATCCTAGGGAACTAATAAAGGCCATCTTCGGCTCAACAGCCGCACTCCTCACGATCTGGCAACATCCACCCCTCAGATGCAGCACATTAAACCACGTCGCATCATCCACACACACGCTGCCTTCATCTTCCACGCCGCCAGGGTCTAGTTGCCGCGACCTCTCTCTCACTGAGGTGTCTTCAGCGGTCAACTCCCCTCCCTCGTGGTGGTTCGGAGCATCTACTAAGAGGGTCTCACCCTCAGCTACTTTCCCCAAGCCGTACCACCGCTGGGTCTCGTTTAAATTCGGTACTGGCTCAAGGCTGCTACACACGTCCTCAGAAGCAACTCGACACGCTGGGTGCCCAGACAATGCCCCCATGAACTCCAGGGTCATTAACCAATCATCGTCTTCTGGATAACTACTACCACTAGTACCCAAAGTCTCCAGTGCCCTTGCGGTTGTCAAGGGTAAATGCTTCAGACGCCGGTTGTAAAACGAACTGTCCAACAACTTGATCTGTGCGCCGGGGTCGAGGATAGCTTTAGCATCGCTTCCCTCTATCCATAGCGACACCCTGGGGCGTGGCCCCTCTAAGCCTTCAGGAATAGGGTCTTTTCCTTGCGGAAGTTCAGTGGTACATTGCTAGGAACGTGTTTCCCCAGAGACCGCAGGCCGTACCCCCACTGGGCCTCCACTAAGTTTCCCGACACCTCTCTGATCAGCTGAATAACTGATCCCCTGAAATGATCCCCCTGGCACTACAAGCAATTTAGCCGCCCTCCTCGCCAGAGAAGACACACTGAAAACTTTCCCCCCTCTTTCAAATAACTGACAGCTGTCACTACGGTGTAAGTGAACCTGACAGCTCTAACACCGTTACCAGCCCGCCTACTCAAACTTTCAACCAATCCCTGTCGCTCTCCCTCAACCAAGCACTGCCACTCATCTAACAACTGAGAGATCTGCTCCGCCCACGCCTCACACGTCTCCGCCCCTCCTGGGGTGGACACTATCCCCAGTGCCAGGCGGAGCCTGCCAGAGCTAGAACATTTATTCGCAGACTCTACCTCCAAATCAGACCACTCTTTCCTCTCTCTCCCAACTGCATGGACAGCCCCGAGTGCCACCTCTAACTCGTCAATGCTAGTCTGAACTCGAACGAAGACCGCACCCACAACGCATACAGCAATCAACAGCAAATAACCCACAGAGACACACATTACAGATTTAATCAGGGCACCCACACAGCATACCAACAGACTCAAGCATCCCGGACAAAGCCCCCACAATGTAGCCCCCCTGGCCACCCTCAGGGTCGCTCGGCTCGCTGTGGTCTAGGGAAACAGCCTCGGCCCCGCCAAACTGGGTAATTCGTTTGTGTGGATGCTGTGTGAGGTACCCCACCCCGCCCAAATAACAGACTTTACACCAGATGCAATTAAATGATTTACAGTTTATAGATATTACTGGAACTATATAATTAAAAGAGAATAAAATATAAAAGGAAAATAAAAGGCGCCACACTTATCAAAGTTCAATCTCTTCGTGCACAAAAACCGTTGGAGCTCAAGGACCTTCTTCTTCACCCTGTGACCCCTCGGACCACCTCGACCGGCTGCCTGGGACCAACAACGGTGGTCGACCAGACGCTCCACACGAGTCCGTCTCCGTCTCCTCGCCGAATGTCCCGCTCGGGGTCCGACCCCGTTAGCGGACTCACAGCACCTCGTCCATCCTCTGTCTCGCTCTCCCGCCTTCTGCCCCAAAACCCCGCGCATACAGTATCTTCAAATACACCAAAACCATAACAACTATCCCAATTGGTTAATAGCACCCTCTTATCACCCTCTAAACCACAATAAACTGCTAGCGCAAACTTTCTCAGCGTTAAAGCACAACAAAGCCGCATTCCCCAGATTAACAATAACAAAAACGCCATTTTAATTAGCCTCCGCAGTAACATAAAAATCGAAACCCCCTTACATAAGTATTTGGATAGACACGGTTTGATTAGAGATAGTAAACTTGGTTTTGTGCATGGACGGTTGTGTCTAACCAATATTATAATTTTTTGAGAAGTTTACCAGGAAAGCTGATGAAGAAAAGGCAATGGATGGTGTCTACATGGACCTTAGCAACACCTTTAACAAGGTCCCATATGGGAGGCTGGCCCAGAAGGTTCAGTCGCTTGGCACTTAGGATGAGGTAGAACCTTATTTTCAACACTGCCATTGTTGGGGAAGCCAGAGAATGATAGAAGATGGTTGCCTTTCTGATTGGAGGCCAGGGACTGGTGCTGGGTCCACTGCTGTTTGTCATCCATATTAATGATTTGGATGGTAATTTAAACTAGATCAGCAGATTTGTAGATGATGTATGGACTGGGGAGGGAGTGGAGAGTGAGGAAGGCTATCAATGCTTGCAGTGGGTTCTGGACCAGCTGGTTCGAACTTTATTCCCTGGAGTGTGGAGAATGAGGGGAGATTTGATAGAGGTATACAAAATTATGAGGGCTATTGATCGGGTTAATGCAAGTGGGCTTTTTCAGCTCAGGTTGGGCGAAACTAGAACTAGAGGTTATTGGTTGAAGCTGAATGGTGAAATATTTCAAAGGGACCTGTGATGGAAATTTTTCACTCAGAAGGTGGTGTGAGTGCAGAACGAACTGCCAGCAGAAGTGGTGGATGCAGGTTCAATTGCAACATTTAAAAGAAGTTTGGATAAAAACATGGATGGGACAGGTATGGAGGGCTACGGTCCAGATATGGATAGATGGGACTAGGCAGAATAACTGTTTAGCATGAACTAGATGGGCTGAAGGGCCTGTTTTTATGCTGCAGTGCGTTATGATTCTATGACTCTTGAAAAGTGTATTTTTTTTCAGAATCACAATCAAAATCACTTTATTGCCGGTATGTGAAACATATCAGTTTTGATTGTGGTTCAGTACCATGCACAAAACACAGGACAATATCATAACAGACAACACAATAGCAACCAACAATGTGGATAAATGTGAGGTTATGTGGATAAATGTGAGGTTATCCACTTTGGTGGCAAAAACAGGAAAACAGATTATTATCTGAATGGTGGCCGATTAGGAAAAGGGAAGGTGCCATGAGACCTGGGTGTCATTATATACCAGTCATTGAAAGTGGGCATGCAGGTACAGCAGGTGGTGAAAAAGGCGAACGGTATGCTGGCATTTATAGCGAGAGGATTCGAGTACAGGAGCAGGGAGGTACTACTGCAGTTTTACAAGGCCTTGGTGAGACCACACCTGGAGTATTGTGTGCAGTTTTGGTCCTCTAATCTGAGGAAAGACACTCTTGCCATAGAGGGAGTACAAAGGAGGTTCACCAGATTGATTCCTGGGATGGCAGGACTCATATGATTAAAGACTGGATTGGCTAGGCTTATATTCGTTGGAATTTAGAAAATTGAGGGGGGATCTTATTGAAACGTATAAAATCCTAAAGGGATTGGACAGGCTAGATGCAGGAAGATTGTTCCCGATGTTGGGGAGGTCCAGAACGAGGGTCACAATTTGAGGATAAAGGGGAAGCCTCTTAGGACTGAGATTAGGAAAAACTTCTTCACACAGAGATTGGTGAATCTGTGGAATCCTCTGCCACAGGAAACAGTTGAGGCCAGTTCATTGGCTATATTTAAGAGGGAGTTAGATATGGCCCTTGTGGCTAAAGGGATCAGGGGGTATGGAGGGAAGGCAGGTACAGGGTTCTGAGTTGGATGATCAGCCATGATCATACTGAATGGCGGTGCAGGCTCGAAGGGCCGAATGGCCTACTCCTGCACCTATTTTCTATGTTTCTAATTTACAACAATGTAAAAACAACCTTGACCAATTAACAATTAGCAGAACAGTCACATGCCTAAACATCAATAATCAAACAAATAAATGTGAACATATGACCAGACACAATATTTATCAACAGAAAAAGGAGAGCAGGAAAGAGCATTTCATGAATGTTGGGCAGGAACATTTAAGGTATTACACCTGAGTGAGTTTTGTTGAGAAGCTGGATAGCTACAGGAAAGAAGCTTTAGAGATGATTTGTAGTCCTGGTGGTGATGCACTTGCCGCGTCTCCCTGATGGCAATTTGGTAGATAGGTGACCACTAGGGTGGAAGGAGCTAGCAGTAATTTTGATAACTCTTTTCTTCACTGTCGTCATGAACAGGTGTTTTAATATCAGTAGCTGACAGACAATGATCTTCTCTGCAGAGTGAACCACTCTCTGCCACCTGGACTTGGAGAGGGAGTAGGTGGTGGGACGCCAAACTATGACGGGTGTGGTCAAAACACACCTATCTCATCAGGATATGCCCTGAGATATTCTGTTCTGAGCTATTCTCATCTGCAATAATAACAGGTGTGTGTCACCTTGACCACTGTTCCTACTCTTCATGAATGATCCTTTGTGTTCCATGCACTAACCCCAAATATATAATTCGTCTAAAATCTAAAGAGGAACCGTGGAACTAGAAATATATACAATGCAAGTTTGTAAGACTCAACGCTGCAACGTGTCTCTTTGGCTTGTAACCAACTGTGGATAAAATTCAAGCTTTGCACCAATAACTTTACATCTAAACTCATAGCAACTGCAGTAGCTCTCCAACGGGTCACTATTAACTTCTGAGGATAACTTGGTGTGGGCTTCGCTGTCAGTTGCTGGTATCACAACCTAAATATAAACAGTAAAGGAAAGTGAGGACTATTTCACATTCTGCTGGTTGTTTCAGGATAATAGAAAAAAGTAGTAATTTCTTTTGCATCTTTTACTGCCTTAAGACAATTTATACTCATCTGAGTAACTTCCACTTTCTGGAATACAGCAGCCAGTTTTAAAGACTGTAAGATATAGGAGCAGAAATAGGCCACTTGGCCCATTGAATCTGCTATTTCATCATGGCTGATCCATTTTCCTCTCAGCCCCAAACTCCTGCCTTCTCCCCTTAACACTTTAAGCTCTGACTCATCAAGAATCTATCAATCCCTGCCTTAACCCAATTCCTTGGCCTCCCCAGCTGCCTGTGGCCATGAATTCCACAGATCCACCACTCTGGCGAAAGAAATTCCTCCTTATCTTCATTCTAAATGGAAGTCCCTCTGTTCTGAGGCTGCGTCCTCTGGCCTTTGACTCCCTCACCAGAGGAAATATCCTCTCCAAATCTACTCTGTTGAGGTCTGTCAACACTTGATAGGTTTCAATGAGATCCCCCCTCAGGCCCAGAGCAATCAAATGTTCCTGATATGACAGGCCTTTCAGACCCGGAATCATTTTTGTGAACCTCCTTTGAACCATCTCCAACGTCAGCACATCCTTTCTAAGATAAGAGGCGCAAAACTGCTCACAATACTACAAGTGATGTGTCACCTGTGCATTATAAAGCCTCAACATTCCGTTGTTGTTTATGAACAACGATGAAAATAAAAATAAGTGCAGATTGTGGAAATCTGAAAGAAAACCAGGAAACACTGGAAACGCTGGTGTAAAGGGTAAGAGTCAGTGCAAAGAGCTTCACTGTATAGAGGAAATTTAGTTAATGTTTCAGGTCAAAGACCCTTTGGGGTTTGCGTGTTAATTCTGTATCTTTCACATGCTGTTGGAACTTTGATTGCTTCCAACTTTGTCTTTGTTATGCATGACAACATTTTTTTTGCAGCAATAAAATAATCAGATTAACTGTTGATGAGAGGCACCAAGCCTAAATTAGATACTTTGTTGTTCAATTCACGAAACTAAACCTGCTCTGGAATGGATTAGTCATTTTGGCAGTTCCCAGAATTAATCAATTTGTGAACTTCAAAGAGAATGCAAAATTAAATTCACTATTGTGCTAGAATACCTGTGGGAAAGTTTAATAAAAATGATTTATTCACAGATACTGTGGGGTTGACTAGATATCACAATTTACTTGGGAAGCACTGATATTCCTCACTGACAGACACTGTCACTTGAAAGCAAAGTTGAAAAATTCAACTAAATTTATTATTAAAGTACATATATGTCACTGTACATGCCAGAAAAAGAGCGCAAGATTGAAGAAGATGGAGGTGCATAGCCGCCCACCCCGGACTCGGGACGGCACCTACTGACTAATATGTCACCGGATACAACCGTGAGGTTCGCCTTCCTGTGGGCATACTCAATAAATCTATAGAATGGTAAATACAACAGGATCAATGAAAGATCAGCCAGAATGCAGAAGACAACAAACTGTGCAAATGCAAATATAAATAAATAGCAATGAATAATAAGACCATGAGCTAATGAGATAAAGAGTCGTCAAACTGAGGTCATTGGTTGTGGGAACATCTCATTGGATGGGCAAGCAAGTGTAGTTATCCCCTTTTGCTAAGGAACCTGATGAATTATTTCTTGTGATAATTCCTTTTTTGGCTATGGTGTGCACTAGAAGAAGAAATTTTATCTCTTGTTTATTAAAAGAAAGTTGAAATTTTTAAACAGGTGCTAGTAATCCCATATCTTGCTCTGGAGACTCGTTTGTTTGGTATTAGTGTTACTGTGGGACGGAAACCATTTCAGAGTGAGGAATACTATTTGTAGCATGCTTCCAACAAGTAGTTATTTTCCAGTTATCATGATGTTCTTACAATGGACTGAAAAGAACAAATCAACAGCATAATGTGTTTTACATAAAAGGAATTAACAGTTTTGTTCAACTGCAAGACTTTTAATTTACATGCTAAAAGTTATATAGCATGAAACAGGCTCTTTGGCCTAACTGGTTCATGCAGACTAAGATCCCATCCAAGTGAGCTCCATTTGATTGTATTTGATTTCTATATCCTTCTACATCTTTTCTATGACTCTACCTGTCCAAGGTCGTGTATCTCGCTGGATAGACCAACATCCAGAGTGCGGTTTCAAGTGGTTAGATGCACCCTGGAGGTGCTGCAAGACATGTGGCAAAGATACACCAGCAGAGATGTTGTTGGTTTAAGTAAAATATTTTTAAGTATCGATCATAGGTGGCTTTGAAGAGCTGGTGCTCCCAAACCTTTCCTTCTCTCTGCTGTCCAGTTGCCAGCTGATATGCTGTTAACTTAAGCGTATTCTTTCTTTGAAATGAATGGAGAATCCTTTTGTTGATTGCAAGGTCATTTTGTTTCTCCCTCACAGAAGTGAATGCAAGATGAGACTGCTTGAGAAATACAGTATTGCTTAATTGCTTCTTTACATTCCTGTTTTGACATAAGTGTCATAGAAAAGTACAGCACAGAAACAGGTCCTTTGGCCCATCTAGCCCATGCTGAGCTATTTCAACTGCCTGCTCTCAGTGACCTGCACTGGGACCATTGCCCTCTATACCCCTACAACTCATGTACCTATCCAAAGTTTTCTTAAAATGTTGAAATTGAGCTCACATGCACCACTTGCACTGGCAGCTCGTCCCACAAACTCTGAGTAAAAATGTTTCCCCTCATGTTCCCCTAAAACTTTTCCCCTTTCACCTTCAACCCATGACCTCTAGTTGTAGTAGTGATTAGATCAGAACAAAAACTTTAAAGCAGGGGTGGGGGGTGGGGATGCATGATCATTATATCCATTTTACTAATTCAGTGGGGCCAGAACACATGAACAATTTGGGTATGGATTATTGTTTTTACTTTGTCCTTCTTTGAAAAGTGAAATATAGTTATGACTTGTTGTGAGTTCTATACAGTTTATGGTAATAATGTGCTATAATGAAAAGAGCACAACAGAATGCTTTTGTTTTGACGCCTTTTGTTACTGAGTGTTGGAGTTTCAGTCATATACAGTCATACTCTCAGGACGTTAAAGCTGTTGAAATGTTAGTCCTTCACTTTGTTTGTCATCACCACAATAAATTGATTAAAATCTTTCCTAGCATCTCACCTTAATCAACCTACCTTATTTATGAAGCAAATGGTGTGTATTATATATAAAAAATCAGTGTTACTGAATTGATTTTTAAATATTAAATTGGAAAGGGAATGGTGGAATAAATGGTTTCATTCACCTTTCTTATGGTACTGAATTGTCAAAAAATGGGAATTAGTTCCTGCATGAACACTGCCTTATAAACTAAAGGGGAATCTATGTTATTCTTTCTGTTCTTCATCTTCCAAGACAGTTGTTTACAGTCAAGGGTAACCTGCTTCCCCTTTTTATGGGATCTGAATGAAATGATGAGAATTACTTCAATTTTGAGAGTACGCTCTTCCACGGGGTGGGGGGGGGGAAGGAGTAAATAGTTTATTAATGTGGCCCACTCCTCTTCCTACTTGCATAATGGTCAGTGTGCTTATGCTGCATGACCTTGAGATTTTCAATTTCACTGTGAATGTTCCTTCTCCCCTTTTGAGTAGACATAATCTAAAAGTTCTCAGGAATCATGGGGAGGCTCGGAGCATGTTCTTCAGTCTTTTCCTCTGTTCCCTTGGTAATATTTTTCTATGAGAACAGTTGGAAAAGAGTGTCTACTTTGGAAGCCCAGTATGACCTCACTGACATGTCTGACTGAATGCAACCAGAAATTCAGTACAGGGATATTGACCTTGAAGAGGGCCCTTATGTTATTTTGCTTTACCCTGTACTGCACTTCAGATTACTTATGCTGTGGGCTCAGTGTTATTTTTGCAGAAATAAGGACTGTTGTTTTTGTGAAACCATTTGCAAACTAAACTGTGAGATGTTTTAAATTCACAGCCAAAACTAAAAAAAAAAGGAAAAGGTGCACAGTGCAGGGTACAGTTAAAAAAAAACAATATGGGTAGTTTAGTACCTCTAGAGAAGAGAACTGCTCAAAAGTAATAATCTATCAATTTCTCCCCACAGACATTGAAAAATCTGTTTTATTGTTCCAGCAACAATCCTTGTACTTCATTATTTCAAAGCCCGTTTAGGCAAAATGGATGAATGAAGCAAAATCCTGAGACATTTTTATATCACTTTTCAGTTCATCTCAATAACCTGATGCAGCTTCAATACAAGATTGGCAAAATTCATGGTGAAACAGTGTAAATGTCTGGAAGCAGTGTTTCTATTGGTTTTCAGCTGCAGATGGGTTCAAGCTCAGAAAGGTTCTGTCACATTTGCTTCTGAGCTTGGTGGATAAGCCTCCCTCTATCATGCACGTCAATTAAAATAAGCACGTGGAATATAAAATGCTTACACATCTCAAAACCAGAAGGAAACTTAAGGAATTTCCACCATGTTCCTCATTAATATGGTATAGTGGAAGGTGGGTGAAAGTTGCATGGTTTAAATACCAACAACTGTAACTTAAGACCTTGCTAACTTGACCAGCTTCATCAGTCATTTAAAATCCTTACGGGCTACAGTGTGCAATATGCTCAGAAGATAGAATTTCTATTCTGGCTGTAAGGGATGCTTCTGACACATATTGTGTCCAAAATTCTGTCTATTTTGTCACATGCTTTGTTTCTCCCTGAGTTCCTATTTACATTTATTTACATACTCTGCTGTGCACTGTGCAAATAAGCAGTGTTTAAAACATACTTAAATTTTTTAAAAAACAAATAAAACTGTATCTTAAACAAAAGCAGAAATGCAGGAAGACCTCAGCCAGTTGCAGCATCTGCTGAAACAGAAACTCAATAAAATTTTAGGTCAAGAATTCTTCAAATGGTTCTAAATTTTCTTTAGAATTGAAATGGCAACTTGATAAATTTTATTTACAACTGATGAAAATAGGTTTTCCCCCCAAGTAAGAAAGACATCTTTATTACATTGAAACCACCATCTCATTAACCAAATTTTCAGTGACTGAAATTTACTTTAAAAATATGTAAAACTAATTATAGTTGTATTTGAGATTAGTTTCTGGGTAAATTCACACCAAGCATCACACTCAAAAGATTACAAGCATTCTTGCATCTCAAGCTGGAGGAAAAATATCACCGTACTATAGAAACTATGCAAGAAAGCTGAAGAGGGAGCAGGAGATATTCACAAGAGGTTGCCAAGACTGGAGGGCTTGAGTTATAAGGAGAGTCTGGATATTGTTTTCCCCTGAATGAAGGAGGCTGAGGGGTGGTTTATAAAATCATGAGAGACATAGATAAGGCAGATGCTCGGTCTTTTTTCTAGAATAGGGGAATCTAATATTAGAGGCCATGTGTTTAAGGACTGAGGAATGTTTTTTTGCATGGAAGGTGGGGGGTATATGGAATAAGATTGGAGAAGAAATTTTTAAAAGATATTTGGACGGGTTAATAGATAGAAAAGAGTTAGGGGATACAGTCCAAACACAGGCAAATGGGAAAAGCTCAGAAAGGCATCTTTGTTCTCATGGGTGAGCTGGGCTGAAGGACTTGTTTCCATACTGTATAAATTTATCTTACCATCCCTGCTTCCTGTTCCTAGTACATTATTTATAAACTCAGGCAAAACATTGCTGATCAGAGACATGAGAGGGTCTGCAGATAATGAAAATCTTGAGCAACACACACAAAATGCTGGAGGAGTCAACAGGTCAGGCAGCATCTATAGAAGGAAATGAACATTTTGTGCCAAGAACCTTCTTCAGGACTGGAATGGAAGTGGGCAGAAGCTGTCTTCTATTGGATAACGGGACACATTAATCACCTTGCAACTTGTACTCCTTCTTCTGCCTCCATCACCACCCCCAATCCCCAGCTTATTCTGGCTTCTGCCTCCTTCCTTTCCAGTTGTTGAAAGGTTTCGACCCAAAACTTTGACTGTTTATTTCCGTCCATAGATCTCCCTGACCTGCTGGATTCCTCCAGCATGTTGTGTGTATGTTAGAAAATGTTACTAAAACTTCACTTGCATCAAGTACTAGTCATGTTTAAAATCTGCAGCATTCTGCAAGATTTATAGTTTTTCAAGCAACATTTCTAGTCAGCTGTTTGCTAAGTGACCAGTGGCCCCAAGAAATTCAGAAAAGTAAGTAAAAACAAAACAGCTGATGCTAGGAATCTGAAATTTGTGTTTTCCAGTATATTCTGTTTTAAGATATGAAAAGTACCTACTACTTCAGACTGTGACTGTGTATAATAATTCCTCAAACCTAATGATAAATTCAATTTAATGTATCAATAGCTGGATTTACATATATTTCACCAACATTATGATAGATTTAATCAAATAAACTTTTATGTTAGTTTTAAGTAATATCATACATTTAATTAGAACAAATTGCCTGAACATTTAAGTCAAAGCTAAGAATAAAAGATTTCTTAATTTGTGTCTGTCAGCTGTTTAAATTCTTAATGTGTCCTTATAAAGGTGATAAGAAATCATAAATTAGTTGAAAGCACTTTGACAAGATTTATTTGGCTAACATTATTTCGGAGTAATTTTCTGTACCACTAATGGATTGTACTTTTTTTTATCAGGACTTGTATCTGTTTTTCTCTTATCTCTTGCAAATGGTTACCCAGCTCTGGGAGTTGGATGATATTTAAATAGTTACATAAGCACAATTTTATGAGACAAGGACTGACAGGTCTTTACCTGCCCATCATTTTTACATTAATATATAATTATTATATTACTCATCATTGATAAATGTACTTTATATCAATTTTAATGTTCTTACCAATCACCGCACAAGTGTCAATGTAAATATACTGGAACTCCCTTAAATGAGACATCTTTGTTGTTTTCATTCTGCCTAGTTAATAAATGATTAAATAATTATAATCTTTTCAGTCATTTTTTAAATTTAAATCATGCCTAAGGTTGTAAAATGAGAGAAAATGAATTTTGATTTTTAAAGCCAGTAAATTTCCAGTTCTTTTAGAAATCAGAAAAAAAACTGTAATTGAATTCAATGTTTATTATATTAAAATACATTCAGTCTTTCTTTTCATCTGGAATGTCCGTTTATACTTACTTTAAAAGATTTCTGTTAAGCTAACAATTTATGGCCTGTTGTCATTGAGGACAAATGCAATTTAATCCTAATGTATGCGGATTTTATCATTTTTGAATAAGAAATTACAAAAGTTTTTTTTATCATTGAGAATTTTGATTTATACAAATGATATTTGAATATGATTTTTTATAGATGGAATGGATGGTTCAATTCTTGACAATTATCTTTTATATTGCAAAATCAAACAGCAAAGGAGTCTGAAACATGAATAGCATAGGAAAAATTATTTTCCATGAGAATTAATCAGATTGATCTCCAACATTCAGTCATGTATTATCTACCATAACTAATAGTCATAGTCGTAGTCATACTTTATTGATCCTGGGGGAAATTGGTTTTCGTTACAGTTGCACCATAAATAATAAATAGTAATAGTAATATTACTATTAGTAAATAGTAATAGTCATAGAAATAATAAATAGTAATAGAATAGTAATAGAAAATAGTAATAAATAGTTAAATAGTGATATGTAAATTATGCCAGTAAATTATGAAATAAGTCCAGGACCAGCCTATCGGCTCAGGGTGCCTGACCCTCCGAGGGAGGAGTTGTAAAGTTTGATGGCCAGGCAGGAATGACTTCCTATGATGCTTTGTGCTGCATCTCGGAGGAATGAATCTTTGGCTGAATGTACTCCTGTGCCCACCCAGTACATTATATAGTGGATGGGAGACATTGACCAAGATGGCAATTAACTATTATATACAACTGTTTATACTTATGCATCCAGAATCTGTAACAAATAGGTCAGCAGATTGCTTGTCATGGTCAAAATCTATGCTCATGGTCTAATACTGACAGCATGGTACTGTGGAGGTGCTGCACTGTTAGAAGTAGTTTTTCAGATGAGATGTTAAATGAAGCCTCCATCTGTACAGTCAGGTGATGCTAAAAGTTGTATTGTCAATATTATTGAGCAAAGTATTTGTAATGTATGTGTAACATGCTGTAGGATTTCACTGCTGTGTAACATGCTGTAAGGTTTCACTGATAATGTAATGGTCTCTCTGTAGCAGCAATGTTTGGGTTACGACGAGAGATATTGGGGTTTGGAATGCTGTTGTTCTTTCTTGTGAGTCTGGAAGAGAGATTTTCGTGCTCTTTTGCTGGGGAGAGACGAGGAGAGAAGATGCGAATGGAGAGAGTTGGTAGACTGCCGGACGGAGTGGACTTGGAGCGAGGATCCGAAGGGCAGTGATGATCGGAGGAGGTCGATGGTGGACGATCAGCTTATCAGTGAGCTCCAACTTTGTGCATAGCCTGTTTAATAAGATTGGGCCCTTCTTTTTTGTTTCCTTACTAACCATATAGTCAAAGTAAGAATCATAAAGCTTAATCGTTTAAACGCTTATTGTGTACTGTTTGTTATTCTGGGATACTGTTTTGTAACAGGGGACACATCGCGCTGCATCCACCCAAATGAGCTTTCTTAAGTTTGGGCGGGCTGGGTGCTATCACCCCCTCTATTAGGCCGCTAGCCGATGTGAAAGTTACAATCATGGGGGCTACGTTCAGGACAGATTCCGTTGGATGCTGTGTGATTACCCTGTGCATTGAACCAGTGGGACAGATATTTGTACTCCTGATGAATTGTTAATTCCACTGTTAAGTACTGTTGAAGTTGCGGTTGTGGGCGGAGGTTTGATAAAATGGCAGATGCAGCTCTCGTTTAATGCAGACCAGCAGTGAGGTGGTGGTAGCTGGTGGGGGGGGGGGGGGGAGATTTCAAAGACCTTGTTTCTGAGGAGCGAGCGGTGGATCAATTGGGAGCTTCTGGTGATGCCATCCCCCAAGTTTATTGTAACCTGACTGCTCTGAAGACAAATCAGCTGCCGGAATTGAGTTCTGGGGAAGTGGCTGCTGCTCAGCGAGATTGGTACCACTTGGGCGGCGGTCGAAAAGGGAGACATGGCTCAGGTGGAGAGGATGAAACACGTGTCTATGCCTCCATTACTACGAGAATGGCTTCGGTTGGAGTTGAAGAGCCAGATCGTATACCGGGTCACGTCACACTCAGACCGACCCTGGCGTTGCCAGCTGGTTCTGCCCAATAAGTATCGGAGGATTGCGTTGAAATCACTTCATGATGATTCTGGACATTTGGGGGTGGAAAAGAGCTATGGATTGCTCAGAGGCTGGTTTTACTAGCCCTGAACGAAGTTGGAGGTTGAACAATTCTCATGACGTTGGGATAATTCGCCCAACACAAGGCCCAATCCAGGTGTAAAAGGCAGTGACAAGGCTCCCCAACACAGTAGGAGTCACACTCTGTTCCCCTGGTGCTACGTAGGCCAACCTGTCTCGTGGTCTCTTCATTCTCTGAGACTTCCGCACCCCATCATCTAACTCTTCAGGTTCAGACACTACCGGGGATACTTCCGGTCTACCTGGCGAGGCCTCCCCCAATCTATCACTCGTGCCCACCTGCAACTTGGAGACCTCTGTTCCGTGATCAAACCCCGCTTCCTCCCCTGCAGAGTCCTGCTGAAACCCAGGCTGCCCACAGATAGCGCCCCCCCCCCCCCCAGCCCACTCCACCTGTCTCAGTGGGAGAAGGGCCGAGAGTCTCTTCCTCAATCACTGGGGAGTTAGCAAAAGGCAACATATACCCACATCTAGGCCCTCATCCTCCCAATCAGTATCCCTCTCAGGGGTGGGGGCCGGCCTAACCTCACCTGTTGGGGGCCATGCTGTCACTCTGCTGTTTCAAAGAGCCTTCTTACTAGGTGTAGGCTCCCAGTCGGGCTCTGGGTCCACCTGCACCTCTTGACCCAGGGGCAACAGATGGTTCTAATGGAGAATCTTGACAGGCCCATTCCCATCCAATACGTCAACTCCACCTGCTCATCTTGCTGATCTCCAAGGTCCCGAGCATATCTAGCAAGGTCTGATTAAACCTCTCTGGCTGGAGATCACCCTGCTGGTGATAGGGTGTGGCCCTCGACTTCTCGACTCCTCGACTCCAAGCACGCCCAGTAACTCATGGGTGAGTCTGCTCTCGAAATCCCGTCCCTGATCGCTATGTATTCGCCTGGGGAGGCCATAATTAATTAAATACTTCTCTCATAACACCTTTGCCACCATAGACACCCTCTGGCCCCTGTAGGAAAAGCCTGAGCATATCAGGTGTAGTGGTCTGTGATGACAGACATTCGCTGTGTTGCTGGCATCAGGTTCTATCGACAGGAAGTCCAGAGGCCCTGCACTCTGCAGGTGGGACAAGGGAGCTGCCCGCGTAGGCAGTGTCTTCCACTGTATGCATGGGGGGAGAGTGTAACACGCTGTAAGGTTTCACTGATAATGTAGTGGCTTCTCTGTAGCAGCAATGTTTGGGTTATGACTAGAGATAATGGGGTTTGGAATGCTGTTGTTCTTGTGTGTCTGGAAGAGAGATTTTTGTGGTCTTTTGCTGGGGAGAGATGAGGCAAAAAGACGCGAATGGAGAAAGTTGGTAGACCACTGGGTGGGGTGGACTTGGAGCGAGGATCCGAAGGGCAGTGACGATCGGAGGAGGTCAATGGTGGACGATCAGCTTATCAGTGAGCTCCAACATTGTGCATAGCCTGTTTAATAAGATTGGGCCCTTTGTTTTACTTTTTTCTCATTTCTTTACTAACCATATAGTCAAAGTAAGAGTTATAAAGCTTAATCGTTTAATTGTATATTGTGTACTGTTTGTTATTTTGGGGTACTGATTTGTAACATTGTGCAGCATCCACCCAAACGAGATTTCTTAAGTTTGGCTGGGCAGGGGACTATCACCCCTGTATTAAGCTGCTAGCCAAAGTGAGAGCTACACTGGATCTATTTCTTTTGGAGCAATGACCCCCCACCCTCTGCTCTACGTTTTGATCTGTTGTCTGCACATATGCTGTGGTCTATGCATGCATATTGTTTTCTCTCTCTCTCTCTCCCATTGCGATGTGAATACTCCAGTTAAAGCCATCTTCCGTGTGTGTGTTTTTATTTAATAATATGTAGCTGTGCACAGACACAACAAATTGGCAATGAGTATGAACCTAAATGTCAGAAAATAGCACAAACTGGTCTGACAGTTACAGGACAAAACAGTGAGAGTTAAACATCACAAGAAAGCTGTCATGGACGCTAACAAAGGCATGAGTACAGTGCATAGTACACAGTGAATATAAAGTACTGAATATGAAGTGAAAAAGTTGACGAATTTGATAGCGCTAATGAAGGCTGGGATTTGTATATTGAAAGTGTGGAACTGTATTGTAATGTGAACAACATGGAGGAGAAAAAGGAAGGTCCTATGCTTCTTAGGTTAATGGGCCCAAGAAAGTACAGTCTCTCATGCAACTTAGTAACCACTGCAAAGCCACCAAGCAAGATGGTTGATGTAATTGTTACAATTTTACAAAATCACTTGAGCCCAAACCAGCAGTAATAGCTGAGAGATTTAGATTTTACAAAAGGAAGCAGTCAAAGGATGAAAA
The DNA here is from genome assembly GCF_030028105.1 of Mobula birostris. Taxonomy (NCBI): domain Eukaryota; kingdom Metazoa; phylum Chordata; class Chondrichthyes; order Myliobatiformes; family Myliobatidae; genus Mobula; species Mobula birostris. Next base: position 74,559,782 of record NC_092379.1, read on the forward strand.
CATTTCTGAATACATTGCAGATTTGTGCAATTTTTCCCAGTACTGTAACTTTAGAGATGGACTATCTGATGCATTAGGGACAGGCTTGTATGTGGTATGCAGAGTCATAGCACTCAAAAGAGGATACTGTCCAAAAGAGACTTAACCTTAGAACAGGCATTGACCGTTGCAATATTGTTAGAGACTGCAGCAAAGGATGCAGCAGAACTACAGAAAAGAAGGTTGGAATGTGAAATGCACAAAATGCCCCTGAATGGTGCATAAAGCCAAAGCTATTATTGATGTGGTAAATCGTCCTGTGATGCAAATGACTGGGACTTCAAAGAAAAAGTCTGCAGAAAGTGTTACAGACAAAGTCACATCGAAAGAATGTTTAAGGCAGATAAATCACACAACCAAATGAAAAGTCTGAAACACAAAACTAAGTAAATGCATATTACCAGTGTAAAGCAGAATCAGACTACAGAGTTGACAAAAGTGAACTGTCATGCCTAGAACTGCACAGTATAACTGAAGGGGATCACAAAATCATCTGGATCACGATAGATGCTTCTGGTGTAAAACTGAAAACGGAGCTGGATACAGGGTCAGCTTTGCCCATAATTCCAGAGAATGACTACAGTAGACTGTTTTCTTAGTTACCATTAGAGAAGACCTCAGTGATTACACAGGTAAAAAAATGTCTCCCAAAGGCAAACTGAAAGTAAGTGTGATGTATAGAGGTCACATCCAACAGTTAGAGCTTTATGTGTTAAAAAGTGGAGGGCCAGCACATTTTGGACCTGAATGGTTGAGAAAAATCCGACTAGATTGGCACTAAATCAAAGCACTCAGTGTGGCATCAACAGGCAATGGCCACAGAGGTGGTATCACTAACCAGAGACTGGCACAGCTGCTTAATGTTGAAGAGAAGATGTTTGAGAAAGGGATCAGTAAACTCAAAGGCATCAAGGCCAGAATTGAATCAAATAATTCAGCAACACCGAGACTCCCCAAAGCACATCCAGTGGCTTGACATCATAAAGTGGATGCTGAACTGTAGAGCTTGGCGGCATATGGAATTCTCTCCAAGGTTGAGTGGAGTGATTGGGCTACGCCCATTGTCCATGTGATCAATAAAGGGAAGGCCAGAACGGTTTGCATATGAGGGGGTTTTTAATGTGAGTATCAACCGGTGCTGTGTACTGTGCAGTATCTCCTGCCCTGACTAGAAAACATTTTTGCATCTTTGGCCGGTGGGGAGAGGCTTTCAAAGATTGACTTGTCACCAGCCTATCCACAAATAGAGATTGAGGAGTCGAGCAGGAATTTCCTCTCTATTCACACTCACAAGGGACTGTTCCAGTACAATCATCTCATTCTTTGACATTGCATCAGCTCCAGCAATTTGGCGAAGAGTAGTCGACCAAGTGCTCCAAGATATCCTAGGAATGCAATGTTACCTTGATGACATCATCATAACTGGCAAAAATAATTAAGAGCATCTTCAGAACTTTGATAAACTGCATACCAGGCTGAGTGAGTATGGTCTGCGTACAAAGAGAGAGAAATATGAGTTTTTCAAGAATGAAATCTCATATTGTGGACATGTCATTGACAAGCATGGCTTACATAAGTCACAAGAGAAGATTGAAATGGTGTACAGGCACCCAAACCGGAAAATGTGTCACAACTCAGGTCATAATTGGGCCTTGTAAGTTACTACTATTGGTTCCTCCCAAACATTGCTACAGTGTCGCACCTACTGAATGCATTGTTGCAGACAGAAGCAAAGTGGGGATGGTCAGAACGATGAGAAAAAGCATTCAAGGAAACAAAGGTATCTGATGAACTGCTCACACATTATGATCCATCTCTGCCCATCAGGCTGGTGTGCAATGCATCCCCTTATGCCACTGGGGCTGTTTTGTTACATATTAAGAAAGAAGGATCTGAACACCCAGTTGTGTTTCCTTCAAGATCATTGATGAGCGCAGAATGCAACTATGCACAGAAAGACCGAGAAGCCCTTAGTCTAGTATGGGGAATAAAGTACTTCCACTACTACCTCTACGGACAAAAGTTTATGCTGGTGACAGATTACCAGCCCCATGGATCCATTTTCAATCCCAGGAAGCGAATTCTAGTGATGTCTGCTACTCAGCTACAATGTTGGACACTATTCTGAGGAGCCTACTCTCATGACATAGAGTTCAAGGGCACCAAACAACACAGCAATGCTGATGGGTTGACATGTCTTCCACTATTGGGAACTGATGAAGAATGGTCTTCATACTATGACCTAGTAAAAGTGTTCCACACCATATTGGTGGACCAGTTGCTGGTAGGTAACAAATTCTGAAATACAAAGGGAAACAAGGAATGACCCGTCATTGTCAAAAGTCTATGAAATCGCCATGCAAGAATGGCCTGCTCATGGTAACCCTATGCTTTCAGAGTCTTCAGTGAGACGAGACCAACTATCAGCAAATCAAGGAACACTGGTGTGTGGATCTTGTATTGGGGTTCCCTCTAAACTGCACATCAATGTGTTAGAAAATCTACAGGAAGGACACCTGGGTACAGTCAAGGTGAAGAGTCTCACTCAGGACTACGTTTGGCAGCCAGAAATAGACAAACAGTTCAAAGACTTGGCCAAAAGCTTTTCGGATGCCAGAAAGTTCAAAATGCAGCATTACACCGTGGGAGTGGCTGTCTTCACCATGGCAAAGAGCACATATTGACTTTGCTGGGCCATTCATGGAATTTATGTTTCTGATTGCTCATTCGAAATTGCTGAAGGTTATACCAATGAAGTCAACCACCTCACCAAAGATTGTCTCCGATCTGAGGACTATCTTCACCAGAAGTGGCTTACCAGAACAAATTGTGAGTGACAATGGAACACAATGCACATCAGAAAAATTTACACTATTCATGAAGAAAAATGGCATCAGACATTTCAAGTCAGCTCCTCACCACCCAGCAATGAATGGATTAACTTAAAGGTTTATCCAAAAGCTTCATGAAGTCCATTAAAGCGATGGACGTTTCTCTACAGCACAAGGTGGACAACTTCCTTTTTGTATATCGGAACTCTGTACATGTGTCGACAATTCAAACACCTGCAATGCTGTTCATGAACAGGAATCTGAGATCTCGCATAGAGTTCCTGAACCCAAATCTACAGAGGGAAGTGCAGAATAAACAGTTCAGCCAGTTGCCAAGTGAAGCAGTAAGAAGCTTCGAGATTGGACAGGAAGTCCCAGCACATGATAAATAAGAAGACAAGTGGACACCTGGTAGGATAGCTACAAGAACTGGACCACTGATGTACACAGTGGATGTTGGAGATCAGACCTAACGTCATGTGGACCAGATACAGAATGCTCAACTGAAGAACACACCTGAGTCGATTGCATGTAACAAGACAGACACATTACAGTCACCGACCTTACCCCTCAGAGATCATCATGTCACTGACAGCAACATGACACCGGCAATCGAGAACGTTGTCTTAGAAAAGATCCTTACCAAACCTGATGCCACTCCTCAGGTCCAGAGGCGTGATGAGAACAATATCATTGAGAAGACACCTGCCAAACCTGACGCCACTCCACAGGCCCAGAGGCACTATACTGAAAGAAACAGAGTGTCACCCAAAAGACTGAACCTGGAGAACTGTGAATGTTATTGTGAAAGTGTTTCTATCTGGAATATGGGTTTATGAAAGGGGAATTGAATGTTTTGTACATATAGAGTTCTATATTACATTAATCTAAAGGGGGAGGAAGTGTAATGTGTGGATCTATTTCTTTTAGAGCAATAAACCCCCTCCCCTTAGCACTATGTATTGATCTGTTGTCTCCACATACACTGTTGTCTCTCTCTCTCTCTCTCTCTCTCTCTCTCTCTCTCTCTCTCTCTCCCCCCCCATTGCAATGTGAATACACAAGTTAAAGTCACCTTCCACATGCGTGCTTTTATTTAATTGATATGTCATTGTGCACAAACACAATAGTCTTCCTCATATCTGGACGGATATTTAACCCCTGGTCAATAACTAAAGGTGCATACCAGATCGTTATTGCTTGCTTGTTGGTGGGACTTTGTGCCAGTTGCTAGTGCGTTTCCTTCATCCTTTGAGACAACCCTTCTCCATGGATTGTCACCTTGTTGTGGTGGACAAGCTTGTGTGGTCCTGTGATCCCGAGAGCAATGCCGTCTGGACCTATGTTCCTGGTAGGGCTCAACGGTGGAGCAGGCGAACGAAGTTACTTCAAACTCAACGGCTGTGAAGGCGGATGAAGGCTGCAACAAATCCATCAGCTCCAATCGTCGTGGTTTCCATGCCATTGGAATCAGTTAGTTGATTTCTGAAGTATCGTGTGCTTCTTGGAGTGCAACATCAAGTACACGTTAAACAAATACATGCACAGGCTTCTTCACTTCTTCAGAATGAAGACCATCATCCTTGACCTCGAGGGATAGCCACAATGACGAAACAACAATATCTTTCTCAAAGAATTGAAATGACTAACACAAGAGGGCATGCATTGAAGGTTATGGGGGTAAGTTCAAAAGAGATGTAAGGGCAAATCTTTTACACTGAGAGCAGTTGGTGCCTGGAATAGACTGCCAGTGTTGGCTAGTGAGGCAACTATGATAGAGGTGTTTGAGCCTTTTTGTCACGCTCATGAATATACAGAGAATGGAGGAATATGGGCAATATGTAGTCAGAAGGTGCTAGTTTAGTGAGGCTTTTAATTGCTGGTTTAATTAGTTCAGTACAACATAGTAAGCCAAAGAACTGTTCCTGTGCTGCATATTTTATGCTCCATACGTCAGTGTAAAATAGTTTAGAAGTACTTCACCGGGATCACTATTTAATTCAGCAATTTAAAAACTTCATGGCTGTACAACAAATATTATCTGTCTTGGCCTTTATGTAGTTGCATTTTTATTTTTCTATGTCTCTGTGAACTCTTGACATGGAAGTCAGCTTTATCTTAATGTTATTTTGGAAGCATGTATTCTGGGTTTTGCTTGAAAAATATGCATGTTGATTCCTCCCAGAAATGTAAAGAATGTTTCATAGAGACATACAATATTTAATTATGGTCACACCTGGTAGTATGTATAAAATGTGAGGGTGGTTTGCTTTGTGTTTTTGAGAAGTAATCATGTTGTGTTGAAGACTTCACTTGCCAAGGTTTCTTTAGTACCTTTTTATATTAGTAGTTAGATGCATACAAAAGTTTCTGACGATACTGAATTAAAAGGGATGGATCAACCAAAAAGCTGTAGGATTGAGGTAGGTCAGCTGAGTGAACGGATATATTTTGATGCAAAGCCATGCTGAAAGTCATTTTATATATTCACCACCTGAATATAAATATAGAAGTATTATTTTATTTTTATTTTTTGGCAATTAAAGAAAATAGAATAATATATGTGAGAAAAAATCCATGGCCAGTATGAACAAATCACTGAGGATTAAATCTTTCTTTGCTAACTAATGCTAAGTGTGTAGGAGAGAGTCAGCCCATTATTTCTACCCCACCCCTGCACATCCAGCTCCATTGACTTCAATATTAATTTAATTTTAATTTAGAGATACAGCACGATAACAGGTCCATCCTGCCCAATGAATCTGCGCCTCTGTTATGTGGCCAATTAACCTGCTGGAACTTTGGTATGTGGGGAAAAAACAGAACATCCGGAGGAAATGGGGATAGCATGCAAACTTCCTACAGACAGCAACAGGATTGAACTTGGTTCATTGGCACTATAGTAGTGTTATGCTAACTACTACATTACTGTGCTGCCTATTATACAGTATATGAATAGGTGAAACCATTGATATTTCTCTTATTTCTTTATGATGGTAAAGAAGGCCATTTTAATCCATTTAGTCTGTAGTAACTCTTATAGGAAATGCCCCGCATTCAGATATCCCACCCTGAAAAAACTCATTTCAGGGAGGTAGCACCCCTACCCCCCGCAACCCCATATTCCCCCACCCCCCGTCGGCCTCCAAGGGTGTATATAATACTTTCTTCAGTGATTTTGTCTAATCTGTAAACCAAGTTGGGTGTATGCAGAAAATGTGACATTGAAATATGTTCTTATATTATACTATATTATCATGTTTATTCTATTACAACCTTAAGCAAGTCTACAGGGAGTTTGGCCTCATCAAGTAGGACATCAATAGTGTAGCTCCTTAGCAGCCAGCCAGCTAGTTTAAATAACGTTAGCTAATCTAATGAACGAATGATACCTGTTAAACTCACCTCAACATGTCTTTTACAGTCATCTGGGCAATGGAAAAGTCACTGTTGCAAACAGTGCAGCGAGCAACACTGTCATTATTTTTGACCCCTATTAGGCAGGGGTACACTTTAGTGTAGTCTGGGATGAAGTGCGTTTTATATATTTTTTTGAAACACTCTGCCATGGCGGTGCAGGACGCGAAACTGAACTGATGGAGAGACAGAGGTTGACTGTAAAGCCCGCCCACAGAGAAAACTGATAGGTCTACTTAGCACAAAGAGAGATCAATCAGGATGCTTGCTCTCACTCCTGCTCTTGATCTCACTCCCACTCCCGGTCTCGATCCCGCTCCAGCTCTCCCTCCCTCTGAAAAAAAATCAGTTTCCGGGATATTGTATATAATTTGCGGGTGTCAGGGAGCTGCCATCAATATGCGGGAGACCCCTGGAACTTGCGGGAGACTCCCGGAACTTCCGGGAGAGGTGGGATGTCTGCTTATTTCAATTATCAGAGCCTGGTAGATGAATGTGAATGAGAATAGCACTCTTCACCAAATGAGTTCTGGTTTAAAGAGCTTCCAAGATTATTTATACTTTCATCAGTTTTATGAAAATGGAATTCATGATATTGATGATAGATGAAGTAATGTACTGTCTGGCTCAGCAAAATGTGCTCAGAATTAATTAAGATATAATTAATTAAATCTTTGTGGGAATTGTCGTGGGTGAGGGAATTAGAGAAATATATAGTGTAGTAGTTTTAGTATTTAACAGTCTCCCAGTGTAACAGAAATGGATTGATACTTGGGACATGAGTGATCATTTCATTGATCTATGAAGGCAAATGATATTGGAAAGAAACTTATAATGCTATAGAAGTCAGAAGACGAAATGTGTAGTGTTGACCAAAAGGCTAGAAGCTGGCAGCAACACACACAAAATACTGGAGGAACTAAGAAGGTCAGGCTGCATCTATGGAGGGAATGATGTTTCAGGCCAAGATGTCGATTGTTCATTTCCCTCCATAGATTTCCGGTATCTACAGTCTCTTGTGTGTGTCATTGAAGTGGGTAGCATTGAAAAGCTGATGACTCTGAATAGAATCAACCTTTCTGAAGGGCGCTGACCTAAGCGATAATATGGAATGTGACTTGTTCTGTGAAAGGAAATCAAATGGAAATTAGACAAACACATTTGTTGAAACACAGGCTGTATGTAAATCAGACAGATTTGCCACTGTTAGATCACAAAGAGGAGGCAAGGAGGAAGGGAATTTTGTCTGCGGGTGTTTTAACTACCCGGAAGAGGAGGCATGAAAATAATTAGTTTTCTGAAAATGAGGTTGTAGCACTTAATCTTCGCTGAGATGTAAACATTTACTAGGAGGAAATGCAAATTTAAGAATATAAGTACCAGGAGTAGGAATGGCCCATGTGGCAACTTGAGTTTGTTTTCCATTTAAGATCATCACTGAATTACAGAATCTGAGAATAGTTACAGTGAACATGCTCATTGGCCCTGTGACTCCATAGTGTCTCTATGTAAGAATAGCCCATCTGTATCTGTGCCCTCACTCTCTCCCTATAACCTTGCAAATTATTTTTCTTTTAGACCCTTCTTGAACACTAGAATTGAAGTCACCTATCATACTGTTCTTGATAGTGCATTTCAGACCTTCATTCCAGCACCATATTTTGTTCCTTTGCCAATAATCTTCAATCAACTTAATTCCCTGTCTTAAGTTCTTGATCTTCTGCAACTCTTTCTGTCCTGTCAGTGATTTGAAGTACTTTCATCAGATCGCTTCTCAAATTCCTCTGGTCCAATGAGTGCAACCTCATCTTCTCCAGATCTACTGTCACCTTTCGGCAAATTCCACCTGAACTCCTTCTAAAGTCTTCAAACACTTCCTCAAAATTGGTGCCCAAAAATTGACACGTACAAGAGCTGTGACCAAGACAATATTTTACAAAGGGGTTATGATGAGCTTCTCGAGTCATGGAGTTGTACAACATGGAAACAGGTCATCCAGTGGGAGTCCTTCCCTATTAATCCCACCTCCTAGCACTTAGTCCATAACCTTAGAACATCAAGTGCTCATCTAGCAACACACCTTCAAGTATTTGCTGAGGGTGAAGAAGGACCCCTTACAAGCTCTCTAATCTCTGTTACCCTCTTCTAGCTTTGTATACTTCTGATAAAACTTGCAGGGTACATATACCTTGCAGTGCACACTGAATACACCCTCAAAGTTCCATACACCTCAATCAAGTCCCTTCTTATTCTCTTACATTCTCAGGAAAACAGACCTAACTTCCCCAGGTTCTCCTCATAACTGAACTGCTTTATCCCAGGCAACATCCGAGTGAATCTCCACTGCACCCTCTTCACCACTGTCAGGTCTTCCCTATAGCATTGTTACCAGAAATGCACATAGTTCTGCAGCTGTTGAAACACAACTCCTCTACTTCCAACTTTGGTGCCTTGACTAACAGAGGCCAGTATCCCAGAGGCATTCCTAAACACATTATCGGCTTGTGTTGCTAACTGTTATGCTATCTCTCTGAAACTTGGTCACCATCCACACAGTCAACAACTCCGCCAATCTGTGAACTTACTGATCATGCTTCCTGCATCTACGTCCAAGTTATTCATGTATGTAATAAACTGAAAGGCTCCCTAAACCAATCCACTAGTCACAGACATCCAAATGGAAAACAACACTCTGCCATCATCACCTGTCCCCTGTTGCCTACTTGCTCTAGATCCTATTACCTTAACTTTTTCTTCGGCGGTTGCATGGGGCACGACTGTGCAAGCGCGTGAAAGTCGGACCATGAGACAGCAGGAGATTTAAAAAGTGAACAGATTAATGGAGCGGGCAACGGAGTAGAGGGAGACAGAGTAGGAAGGCTTTGGCTCGAGAGGCTGAGGACGAGCTTCACTCCAAGTGAAGTAAGGCCGGGTAAGTTCCTTTAATTAATTTAATTACCTTAAGAGTAGGTAATGGTGGCAGCAATTAGGGCAGTTGAATGCTCTGTTTGCAGTATGTGGGAAGTTAGGGCGAGCACAATTGTCCCTGATGACTACACCTGCAAAAGGCGCATCCAGCTGCAGCTCCTGACAAACTGAGTTAGGGAACTAGAGCTGGGGCTGGATGAACTTCGGATCATTCGGGAGGCAGAGGCAGAAATAAACAGGAATTATAGAGAGATAGTCACCCCTAAGAGTCAGGAGGCAGGTAGCTGGGTGACTGTCAGGAGAGGGAAGGGGAATAGACAGAATGAGCAGAGCACCCCTGTAGCCATTCCCATCAATAATAAGGATATCATTTTGGATACTGTTGATGGGGACAACCTACCAGGGACAAGTTGCTGTGGTCGCGTCTCTGGCACTGAGACTGAACCCTCAGCTCAGAAGGGAAGGAGGGAAAAGAGGAGAGCAGTGGTGATAGAGGATTTGATAGTTAGGGAGAACAGATAAGAGGTTCTGTGGAGGAGACTGAGAATCCCAGATGGTCTGTTGCCTCCCTGGTGCCAAGGTCCGTGATATCTCGGATTGAGTTCTCAGTATTCTCAAGAGAGAGGGTGAGCAGCCAGAAGTCGTGGTCCATGTAGGGACCAATGACGTGGGTAGGAAGAGTGAGGAGGTCCTGAAAGGTGAGTTCAGGGAGTTAGGCGCCAAGTTAAAGGACAGGACCTCCAGGATAGCAATCTCAGGATTGCTACCAGTGCCATGTACAGGCGGGTTAAGAAATAGTAAGATAACGCAGATCAGCACGTGGCTGAAGACATGGTGCAGGAGGGAGGGCTTCAGATTTATAGGTAATTGGGCAGTTTTCCAGAGAAGGTGAAAATAAATCCAAAGGGTTTCTACAGTTATATTAATGGCAAAAGGATAGTGAGGGATAAAATTGGTCCCTTAGAGAATGAGAGTGGACAGATATGTGTGGAACCAAAAGAGATGGGGGAGATTTTGAACAATTTCTTTTCTTCGGTATTCACTACGGAGAAAGATATTGAATTGTGTAAGGTAAGGGAAACAAGTAGGGAAGTTATGGAAACTATGATGATTAAAGAAGAGGAAGTATTGGCGCTTTTAAGGAATATAAAAGTCTCCAGGTCCTGACAGGATATTCCCTAGGACCTTGAGGGAAGTTAGTGTAGAAATAGCAGGGGCTCTGACAGAAATGTTTCAAATGTCATTAGAAACGGGGATGGTGCCGGAGGATTGGCATATTGCTCATGTTGTTCCATTGTTTAAAAAGGGTTCTAAGAGTAAACCTAGCAATTACCGGCCTGTAAGTTTGATGTCAGTGGTGGGTAAATTTATGGAAAGTATTCTTTGAGATGGTATGTATAATTAGGAACAGCCAACATGGATTTGTGCTTGGAAGGTCATGTTTGACAAATCATATTGAATTTTGTGAAGAGGTTACTAGGAAAGTTGACGAGGGTAAAGCGGTGGATGTTGTCTATGTGGACTTCAGTAAGGCTTTTGACAAGGTTCCACATGGAAGGTTAGTTAGGAAGGTTCAATCGTTAGGTACTAATATTGAAGTAGTAAGCTGGATTCAACAGTGGCTGGATGGGAGACGCCAGAGAGTAGTGGTGGATAACTGTTTCAGGTTGGAGGCCGGTGACTAGTGGTGTGCCTCAGGGATCTGTACTGGGTCCAATGTTGTTTGTCATATATATTAATGATCTGGATGATGGGGTGGTAAATTGGATTAGTAAGTATGCAGATAATACTAAGATAGGTGGCGTTGTGGATAATGAAGTAGGCTTTCAAAGCTTGCAGAGTGATTTAGGCCATTTAGAAGAGTGGGCTGAAAGATGGCAAATGGAGTTTAATGCTGATAAGTGTGAGGTGCTATATTTTGGTAGGACTAATCAAAATAGGACACGTGGTAAATGGTAGGGAATTGAAGAATCCAGTAGAACAGAGGAATCTAGGAATAATGGTGCATAGTTCCCTGAAGGTGGAATCTCATGTGGTTAGGGTGGCGAAGAAAGCTTTTGGTATGCTGGCCTTTATAAATCAGAGCATTGAGTATAGGAGTTGGGATGTAATGTTAAAATTGTACAAGACATTGGTAAGGCAAAATTTGGAGTATTGTGTACAGTTCTGGTCACCGAATTATAGGAAAGATGTCAACAAAATAGAGAGAGTACAGAGAAGATTTACTGGAATGTTACCTGGGTTTCATCACCTAAGTTGCAGAGAAAGGTTGAACAAGTTGGGTCTTTATTTTTCGGAGCGTAGAAGGTTGAGGGGAGACTCGATAGAGGTATTTAAAATTATGAGGGGGATAGATAGAGTTGACATGTATAGGCTTTTGCCATTGAGAGTAGGGGAGATTCAAACAAGAGACATGAGTTGAGAGTTAGGGGGCAAAAGTTTATGGGTAACACGAGGGGGAACTTCTTTACCCAGAGAGTGGTAGCTGTGTGGAACAAGCTTCCAATAGAAATGGTAGAGGCAGGCTCGATATTGTCATTTAAAGTAAAATTGGATAGCTATATGGACAGGAAAAGAATGAAGGGTTATGGTCTGAGTGCAGGACGGTGGGACTATGTGAGAGTAAGCATTCGGCACAGACTAGAAGGGCCGAGATGGCCTGTTTCTGTGCTGTAATTGTTATATGGTTAACGTTAAACCAGTTCGTTCCCTTGCTGTGTGTTTCTATTCATCAAACACAAGATCTCATATACCTTTTAACTGACTTAATTTGACCTGATTGTGAATTTGAACACACCTTTAAATGAATTATTACCTGGTGAGTAAGAAAATAATTTTATTGCAAGTCAAAGTCAAGACTGATCAAGTTTATTGTTATGTTTTCAAGTAGGTGAGGTACAGGCGCACTGAAGGACTTGCTTTGATCATTATCTCAGTCATGTAGGTTCAGACAGCATACAGAACATAAATGATACATAAAGGCAGTGAAGAGAAAATATAAGACTCTTCAAAACAAGACATGAGTGTAAAAAAAAATCACAGTCAGAGACAAATGCACGGTGGTGCAAGAGGTGCTCCATAATGTTCCATTTCTGATTTAGGGTTAGGATTGTGCAGATCAGCTTTGGAGTCTAGTTGTTGTAAGAAAGTAGAGATTCTTGAACCTAGCGGTGTGGAGTGGAAATTAGGGCAGATGTATCTCTTGCCTGACAGTAGCAACAGGATGAGAGCAGGATCTGAATGTGGGAGTTCTTGGTGATAGATGCCAATTTCCTGAGGCATTGTCTCCTGTGGATGCTATTTATGGTGGAGAAGGCCGAGCCCATGATGGACCAGGTTATATTCACTACTCTCTCCAGCCTCTTGCATTTCTGTGTGCTGGAATTGCCGTACCAGACCAAGATACAATCAGCCAGGATTCTTTCAGCAGTACAGATTCAGAAGTTTATTAGAGTTTTTGATGACATGTCAAATCTAAGAAAGCTGAGGTAGTGACATACCATCATCTATGTGTTGTGCCCTAAATAAGTCATTAGAGATGTTAATACCCAGGAATTCGAAGCTGCTTACACTCTCCACCTCTGATCCACCAATGAGAACTGGCTCCTGGCCTTCTTTGTTCATTTGCTTTACAATTACATTTCATTTCACTGTTAATTTTTTCTCAATCTTGCAATTTTAATTTACTGTGGTAAGTAATTAGCATATTGTGGTAATAATTAGCCTACCAGACAACCAGTTAATTAAATAATCAGTTGAAACTGATAATTGAGGTCACTGTTGGTTCTCAGAATCTGTGACACCAGGGAATATAAATCCGTGGATTCCTCTACAGTATGATATTCGTTAGCGCAGCATGCAGTGTCCATGGAGTACGGGCTTTGGGCAAAGGCAGCTGCAGTTTAAAGAGCTGTTATGGTTAATGCGTTGTCAGGTAATCTAAACAGAAACGTAGTGAAACATACTTGTGATGCGGAAGATACCTCATGAACTATGTGAATAGGTTCAGGAGGTGGCATCAGTTGGAAGAGTTTGAGCTCACTTACAGCACTTTAAGCAACAGCTGACATCACTAGAAACCCTCTAACAAACTAAGCATGTTTGGGTAGCAATCAGTCAATGGGAGCATGAGAAAAAGCAACAATTTTTCTGAGGTTCATGATTGAAGATTAAAAAAGGCAGCGCTTCACGGCAGTTTTTGGAGTAGGAAAACACCCAATCAGTGAACAAAATTCATTAGAAAGGACAAACAAAAATAATGCAGGGGCAAGTGGAGCAGCCATTAACGAAGCGACCATTGTGTGAGTGTACCGGTGTTACAGTGGCTTTGCCTCATCAGGCTGGGCGAAGTAAGTATCTGGCAAGTTTCTTCTTTATTCTTCAGTTCTGGTCTGTTAGGGAACAGTTAGTGCAGTGAGAATGGCCCCGGGACACGGTTAGTGCAGTGAGAGTGGCCCCAGGGTACAGTTAGTGTGGTGAGAATGGCCCCAGGACACAGTTAATGTGGTGAGAATGGCCCAGGGTACAGATAGTGTGGTGAGAATAGCCCAGAACACAGTTAGTGTGGTGAGAATGACCCCAGGGTACAGTTAGTGCAGTGAGAATGGCCCCAGAACACAGTTAGTGCAGTGAGAATGGCCCCAGGGTATAGTTAGTGCGGTGAGAATGTCCCTAGGGCACAGTTAGTGCAGTGAGAATGGCCCCATGGCACAATTAGTGCGGTCAGAATGGCCCCAGGGTATAGTTATTGTGGTGACACTAGTCCAAGGGCACAGTTACGGTGGTGAGAATAGCTCCAGGGTGCAGTTAGTGTGGTGAAAATTGTCCCAGGACACAGTTAGTGTGGTGAGAATGACCCCAGGGTACAGTTAGTGCGGTGAGAATGGCCCCAGGGTACAGGTAGTGCAGTGAGAATGTCCCCAGGGTACAGTTAGTGAGAATGATCCCAGGACACAGATAGTGTGGTGAGAATAGCCCAGAACACAGTTAGTGTGGTGAGAATGGCCCCAGGGTACAGTTAGTGCAGTGAGAATGACCCCAGGGTACAGTTAGTGCGGTGAGAATGGCCCCAGGGTACAGTTAGTGTGGTGAGAATGGCCCTGGGACACGGTTAGTGCGGTGAGAATGACCCAGGGTACAGTTAGTGCAGTGAGAATGGCCCCATGGCACAGTTAGTGCGGTCAGAATGGCCCCAGGGTATGGTTAGTGTGGTGACACTAGTGCAAGGGCACAGTTACGGTGGTGAGAATAGCTCCAGGGTGCAGTTAGTGTGGTGAAAATTGTCCCAGGGTACAGTTAGTGCGGTGAGAATGTCCCCAGGACACAGTGTGGTGAGAATGACCCCAGGGTACAGTTAGTGCAGTCAGAATGGCCCCAGGACACAGTTAATGTGGTGAGAATGGCCCCAGGGTACATTTAGTGCGGTGAGAATGGCTCCAGGACACAGTTAGTGTGGTGAGAATGGCCCCAGGGTACATTTAGTGCGGTGAGAATGGCCCCAGGACACAGTTAGTGTGGTGAGAATGGTCCCAGGGCACATTTAGTTCGGTGAGAATGGCTCCAGGACACAGTTAGTGCGGTGAGAATGGCTCCAGGACACAGTTAGTGTGGTGAGAATGGCCCCAGGGTACATTTAGTGTGTTGAGAATGGCCCCAGGGTACAGTTAGTGCAGTGAGAATGGTCCCAGGGTGCAGTTAGTGCAGTGAGAATGGCCCCAGGGCACAGTTAGTGTGGTGCGAATGGCCCCAGGGTACTGTTAGTACAGTGAGAATGGTCCCAGAGGCAGTGTTTTGTTCTGTGTGAGAGATGTGGGAATTCTGGGAGATCTCCAGCCTCCTGGATAACCACATCTGCACCAGCTGCATGGGGCTGCATTTCCTTGGAGAACGTGTTAAGTGACTGGAGCTGCAGAAAATATGGCAGACTGAGGAGGCGATAAATGGGGGTTGCAGAGAGGTAGTCACCCCTAGGTTGCAGGAGGTGAGTAAATGCATGGGTAAATGGGTGATGGTTAGGAGAAAGAAAGGAAATGGGCAGTAAGTGTAGAGTCCTGCTGTGTGAATCCCCTCACTTATAAGTGTACCACTTTAGATACTTCTTGAGTGGGATGACCTCCTGGGGGGAGCTGCAATGCCCAGATCTCTGGCATTGAGCCTGGTGCAGTGGCTCAGAAGAGAAGAGAGGTGAAGAGAACTGCAGTAGTGATGGGGGATTCCATAGTTAGAGGAATAGAGATGAGATTCTGTGGGTGTGATAGAGACATCTGGATGGTATGTTGCCTCCTAGGTGCTAGGGTCAGGAATGTCTCAAATCAGCTCCACACATTCTAAAGGGGGAGGGTGAGCAGCGAGAAGTCTTGGTACATATTGGCACCAATTATGTAGGCAGGAAAGGTGAGGAGATACAGAAGAGAGATTTTAGGGAGCTAGGTAAAAACATGAAAAGCAGGCATCCAGGGTAGTAATCTCTGTTTTATGCGCCAGTGAGGGTAAGAATAGGATGATCTGGCAGATGAATGCATGGCTGAGGAACTGGTGCAGGGGCAGGGGTTCAGATTTCTAGATCATTGGGATCTCTTCTGGGGAAGGAGTGACTTGTACAAAAGATACAGATTACCCTTCAGCCCAAAGGGACCAATATCCTTGCGAGCAGGTTTGCTAGAACTGTTCTAGGCAGGGGGATTGGGACCAGAGTGATGGGCTGAGGATGGGGCAGGTGGTTTACAAACAGAGGTAGTGTGTAGTGAGACTGCGAGCAAGGAGAAGCTTATGATAGGGCAAAATTGTATTCATTGGTATGAGTTGCAATGTAAAAGGGGGACAAAATTGAAAAGGATTACGTATGCAGGACTCACAAAAAATGCTGGAAGATCTCAGCAGGCCAGGCAGCTTTTCTGAAAAAAACTACAGTCCATAGTTCAGGCTGAGACCCTTCAGCTGGACTGGAGAAAAAAAGATGAGGAGTAGATTTAAAAGCTGGGGGAGGGGAGAGAGAAACACACAAGGTGATAGGTGAAACTGGGAGGGGGAGGGATGAAGTAAAGAGCTGGGAATTTGATTGGTTGAAGAGATACACGGCTGGAAAAAGGGGAGTCCAGTAGGAGAGACAGAAGGCCATGGCAGTAAGAAAAGCGGGGAGGAACACCTGAGGGAGGCAATGGGCAGGCAAGGAGATAAGGTGAGAGAGGGAAAAGGGGATGGGGAATGGTGAAGGAGGGGGGAGCTGGCCATTACCAGAAGTTCGAGAAATCAATGTTCATGCCATCAGATTGGAGGCTACCCAAATGGAATATAAGATGTTGTTCCTCCAACCTGAGTGTGGCCTGGCAACAGTGGAGGAATGGGAATGGGAAGTGGTATTAAAATGGGTGGACCACTGGGAGATCCCACTTCTTCTAGTGGACAGAGCGTAGGTGCTCAGTGAAATGACCTCCCATAATACGTCAGGTCTCACCAATATACAGGAGGCCACATTAGGAGCACCGGACACAATATATGACCCCAACAAACTCACAGGTAAAGTGTCGCCTCACCTGAAAGGACTGTTTGGGGCTCTGAATAATAGTGAGGGAGGAGGGGTAAGGGCAGGTGTAGTACTTGTTCCACTTGCTAACAAGGATAAGTGCCAGGAGAGAGATCAGTGGGGAGGGATGAATGGACAAGAGAGTTGCATAGGGAGTGATCCCTTCAGAAAGCAGAAAGTGGGGCAGGAGGGAAGGATGTGCTTGGTGGTGGGATCCCATTGGAGATGACAGATACATAAATATGTAAAGCTACGTAAATCAGGATCAAACAAAGTCCATGAGTATAAAGCAGCCAGAAAAGAACTAAAGAAGAGAATTAGGAAATCCAGGAGGGGCCATGAAAAGTCCTTGGCAAGTAGGATTAAGGTAAATCCAAAGGCATTTGATACATACATCAAGAGGAAGAGGATAACCCGAGAGAGGGTGGGACACCCATGGAGAAAAGTGGGTAACATTTTCTTGGATGCATAGAATATGTGTAAGGTTCTTAGAGAGTACTTTGCTTCAGTACGTTCCAAGGAAAAGAGTATGGAAGACCAGGAGGTCAGTGCTGAGTATAAATATGTTAGGGTATTTAGGGGTCAAGGAGGAGGAAGTGTTTGGCCACATTCTGAGTATTAAGGTGGGGAAGACCTCAGGGCCTGATGGGGTTCAACCCAGGTTATTGAAGTGGGTAAGAGATTAGATTGCTGGGCCTTTGACCAGTAACTTTGTGTTCTGTTCAACCACCGGCGAAGTCCCGGAGGACTGGCAAATGGCAAATGTTGTACCTCTATTTAAGAAGGGAAGGAGGGAATTTCCTGTATGTACCCCAAGATTTGTATGCACAGTAACAGAATTTGATCAGAACATGTCCCACCTTTAACTAGCTACCGGAGGGATGCAGAGATGACAAGGCTAACCCATTTCTGTTCACCTGCCCTTCAGGCTAATTATTAATTCATTGTTATCACCTGTGCTTTGTTTGTCACCCAATTTAAGTTCCTTCCACATACACCACCCCCTCCCCGTGCCCCAGTTTCTTTGCTCAGTTTTGGAGTTCCATCTTGGATCGTAAGACCCTGCAGCGGATAGTGAGGTCAGCTGAGAAGATCATCAGAGTCTCTCTTCCTGCCATCACAGACATTTACACCTGAAGCACCTTCAATAACTCCAAAAGAGTGAGGTTAGGTAAAATACTGAAAGGCTTTTATTCGTTGTACAATACGACCTCCATGGTGAGTGTCTGCCCCCGGACTGAGGGGGAGGGGCAAGGCGAAACACCTTTATGCAGGACTCTGTGGGGGGATCCACAGGGGCAGTCAGCAGAGGGGCGTGTCCAGACAGTTAACCCAGTTACAACATATATGTATGTGTGTGTGTGTGTGTATATATATATATGTGTGTGTGTGTGTATGTATATATATATATATGTGTGTGTGTGTATATATACATATATATATATATATATATATGAGATTTACCACAACACCACACTCTGCATCTGAAAAGCAAACAGCATTATGAAGGACCCCACGCACCCCCCCATATAAACTCTTCTCCCTCCTGCCATCTGGAAAAAGGCACCAAAAGGCACCAGACTATGTAACAGTTTCTTCCCCCAAGCCATCAGACTCCTCAATACCCAGAGCCTGGCTTGACACCAACCTACTATACCCTCTACTGTGCCTACTGTCTTGTTTATTATTTATTGTAGTGCCTGCACTGTTTTGTGCACTTCATGCAGTTCTGGATAGGTCTGTAGTCTAGTGTAGTTTTTGTGTTTTTTTTCTTAGGCAGTTGAGTGTAGTTTTTGGGGTTTTTTTCTTAGGCAGTTGAGTGTAGTTTTTGTGTTGTTTCATGTAGCACCATGGTCCTAGAAAACGTTGTCTCATTTTTACTATGTTCTGTACCAGCAGTTATGGTTGAAATGACAATAAAAAGTGACTTGACTTGAGTTATCTTTTGTAAGTGGAGCCTTGTCTTTGTTCGTAGGAATCTCTAGTTTCTGAAACTCTTATTCATGTTTTTTTTAAGATTTTGACTTTGACTGTGAGTTTTTGGACCCTCTGGCTGTACCTTGCCTGCTATGGAATCTATTAAAAGTTTGTTGTTTTTTCCCCTCTAATTTTGTGTGACTTTTCATCAATATACAGTGTGAGGGGAGTTAAAACTGAAGAAGTTACCAAGTCAAATGTGACAGAACACCAGTTGTTAAACATGATTTGGGATTTTAACAAGCACTGGGATAAATATTTTGTTTTTCTTCTGAACCATCAGTACATATGATAGAACAATCCAGGGTAAATATATGGTTTATCATACATCTGGATGATTATTCTGCTATGGATGGTATGGGCCAATCATGAGCCTTCACAACAACCGAACTTGCTTCAGAGAAACTGAGAGCACATGGTGTCTGATGCTGCAATTAAGAACATGGTTCCTCAATGTGGTGCCCCTTTGGGCTCTGACCAGCCTCAGCTCAATTCATGGTCATAAATTTCTCCCATTCCCTTAGCAAGTAATTTGTGCTCCTCTCAATTTATGCTGTAACTCAACCCTTGAGATATTGAAATTCTGCCTACAGATATCCTGACCCTCTTTCTTGATGCTCCCCTCTGATATAGCCAGTGACAAATAGCCTAAAACTGTATCTACTTTCTTCTGATATGAGGATAGGATCTTTGTTATTAACACGATTGCTTTATTCTGCATGACACTTCTGCAGTAATGTGCTTTTGCACAAAACCTCTGCTGGCCTGCTTCATGCCGCATGACTTTACCATATCATTCAGTACTGAAGAATTTCTGGTTCAAGTTTTTAAAGTAATTAACATCACTGAATGTAAGGTGTAACCAGTGGAAATCCAGAAAAAGCTTGGAAGGGAACTGTATTGCAGCATATTTAATCGTCCCCTTGTAAGTATTCAGTAGAGCTGCTAGGTAACGATCAGTGAAGCACAGAACAGTGGCTCACATTTTCCATTTGCTATAAGAGGGAGCATAAAGTCATTATAGTGACTGCAGTACAGTTTCTGGGGTCAGATCATTCTGTATAGATTTAGGACACTACTTAAAACTAGGATTCTAAAATTATAATGCTTTGTAGTTCTTTAGGAACCATTGAGATATTGGGTTAATCTTGGCAATGTTAAGATAATAAAGCTCATTAGTGTATTATGTGCAAGCATTCATTCAGATCAAAAATGAGTGAAAATTACATGTTTCATTCCATTCATCAAGCTTCTCTATTTAATTCCTTTTCATCTTTTATCATTTCTGGTTGGTGCTATTAATCCAGAGTAAAATAGTCGAACAGAATTGAAAGGTTTACTTAAAAATCAAAGCAAAGCTTAGATTTGGAAAAACCAACTCTTCATTTTGATCTCCCTTCTGCTTAGTACACTACACCTTTCATTCTGTAGCAGAATGATTAATTTTGGATTAATAATGTCAAACAGGAATTAGAAAAGATGAAAAGGATTCGGACAAGAAAAATCCAGTGATTAATGTACTTAGTCAACAGTGAATCATTCAATTTTCATTCTTGTTCATTGATTTAAGTAAATGTTTGAACATGTTGGACTAATAATTTATTGCTGAATTGTTAAAATTAACATTAACTCTTAAAGAAAGTTACTGGATTTTACTTGTAAAAAATTAGAAAGCTTGGGTGGTGTCCTAAATCTGCAAGGAGTCATTACATTATAGGTGTTATAATAACTGGGATCCTTGTATCAGCCTATAATTTAGTATAATAATATCTTTCTTCCTCGGCAGCTGTCACAATTAGACAAGTAGTCCCAGCATTGTGATTGCAATGCATGACCAGCCTTGCCCATTATCCTTGTGAAACCTGTGTTTGAAAACTATATTGTTTACTCACTATCTTGATTTCAGTTGCCAGTCAGTATGGCATATGTTATTCAGAGCCTCTCTACAAAGATAACCACTAACTAGCACACTTTTCTCCCTTTTGTAGAAAATCATCTCCTGCATCAATGTGATGGTGGGATGGGGAAGAAAGGGAATTAGGGACAGTGAAGTGATGGAATGGGTGGACAGGAAAAATATAGAATGGGGATGGGATGGCATAGACAGAGGGAACAGAGAAGAGATTGAATGAATATTTGGATAAGGATGGGGAAGAGATGGAACACCAAGATGGAGAAACACAGATAAAAAGATGGGGAAGAGGCAGATAAAGAAGGCAGGGAAATGATGGATTGAAGGATGAGGAAGAGACATAATAGGTAATTGGTGCAAGGTGAAACTAAGATGGAAAGAGATGGAAATGGAGATGGAAGACAGGACAGGGAAGAGATTAAATGGGAAAAAGTGAAAACAGGATGGTGGGGACACTGCAATAAGGGACTGATTGAGGAAATTTATAGACATGAAGGTGGGGAAATGGGAAATCGGATGTGATGCCGAATGATGTGAACATACAGTGGGGGACGAGATACAGATGAACTGAGTTGTGGGGAACATAAATTTTGAAAATGGAGTGATTCAGAGTGGGAGGGAGATCTGTTAGAACAGGTTAGGGAGCATGGAGTGATGGAGCTCCTGTGTTTCAACAGGTTTGCTACAGGTTACCATTCACTCAGCTTCCTCTGAAGTCAACGCCCAGAATATAAATTGCACTGGAGAACAGGAAAGCTGGCATTCAACCAACAGAATGGCATTTGGAGGCCTATTCCGATCACTGAAGCCAGCGTTGCCCACTTGTAGGGAAATTGCTGTGCCTACGTCAGATAAAGCTTAGCAGACAAAATTCTTAGCCTGAAAATCAAGAGGTCTCAGGAAGATCAAATTTCCCCTTAACACTCCACGAGGATGTACCAGAACTCCACAGTGTGGAAGAAGTCATTGCTGGCTTAGTCATATGCCAGGGTTAGACACTAGGATAAATCCTGGCATTGATGCAAGTGGTAACATGGAAAACCAATGTTTTCCAAACTGCAGAGCATAATAGATGTCTCTTGCTCTACCTGAGAAAGAAACAGAGGCATGAAGTTTGATAGAACTACAGCCATAATGGCTAATGATACAGTATTTCTTGCTCTTAACTGTAGCAGTGGTCCTTGTTTAGTTTAAGCCAACTTGTTGTGGAGAAGTTGGCTTACAAAAGGGGTCCTCAAAATTGAGTTTATTCCCTTCAGTTAAAAGGTTCAGATACATCTCTCTTTAGTCTACATTTTTCTAGTCCATAGTTATTGTTTATAATTAAATTTTTCATCTGTAAGTAAGCAACATTTTAATGCAAAATGATTCTCAAGTCCAAATTTGCTGTTTTTTGAAAGATTTGTAGTAGGTTTATGTCAATTTAATAGCCATATTGCAAGGATCATGATTAAACTCCTACCATGCCATGTCGTGCGTGGATTGTAAAGTAGTCATATAACCAGACAATGACTTGAGCAGAAATTCCCCAAAACAGCAGATAAAAGATAAGAATTCATGCTGTTATCTTCAGCAGTCTCCAAAAGTAATGCAATGTATGCGACACGCTCAGATACACGTCAGTGCAAAATTATTACTGCTGATTGCATTGTCACAGATCTACTAAGTCTTATTTGTTAGACAAACATTTGAGGTATTTATGAAATTGTTGACATTGCATGGCGTAATAGAACATAAAATAGTACAGCTCAGGAACAAGCCATTTGGCCCACAATGTTGTGCTGAGCCATCTAAAAAGAAATCAAAAAGCACCCAAACACTAATCCCTCCTACGTAAGCCATGTTCATATCGCTCCATATTCCTTACATGCATGTGCTTACATAGTTTATAGATATCTTTTTGTACTATAGATCTTGAATACATAATTATTAATTCCTGAGTTTTGATCATGTTAGTATCTGTTTTATTCACATGTCCATTACTAATAGTTGTTCTACAAATGTACAAGTCTTGTTTTTCTCTATATAAAGTAATAGCTGGATTTCATTTAGTAGTTCTCAAATTTCAGTCCTGGAATAATGGAGTATACATAAACTTGGATATAAGAAGTAAAAAGTGTAATTAAGCAACAAGGCCAACCCATGCAGTCAATCAAAATGCACCACATATAAAAAAAAGTTCTGAAGATTCAGCAATTTTTCCTTGAATCTCACATCAAGCACATGAAACATCCAGAAGGCTATAATTATGGATTTGGTCCATAGTCTATTATACCTTGTAATTCGAATGCTTGTTCAAATACTTTTTAAATGTTGTAAGAGGTATTAAGTAGCAAGTGGTACCAAATATATATGATGTTTTTTTGCATTGTCCATGAGAAAGAGTTTATTCTTCTTTCCTTACAACACAAATCAATACCGTTTGGCCCTTTGAGTCACTTCACAGAAATGAACCTGGGTTGTTGGAATTCTGACCAACTGCAGTACTGGGCCGTCTGGTTTAGAAGGACCAGCTGCAGTACTGGGCCGTCTGGTTTAGAAGGACCAGCTGCAGTACTGGGCTGTCTGGTTTAGAAGGACTGCATTACGTACTAGACTAGATATTGGGCAGAGACGTGGAAAATGTGAGGTGAAGCTGTCATCACCAGTTCACTGGACTCTGACAACTTAAACTCATTCTTCAATCATACTATATTTACTTGTACACAAGGAGAACAGTTTAGCTCCTGTCATCAAATTGTTCTGAAATGTCAGTTTAGAATTGTCAATTTTATACAGATATTGATCCAATCAAAACTTTGTGCACTTTGGAATCCCGTTATCTGTGTATACTGTATAAGTACCAATCACAATACATTTCTCAGATGTTAATAATTAATAAAAACTACAAGTTAAAGGGCTTAGAACTGGTAAAATAACTGACAAATAGCTGGTGTGTGCTCTACAATCCTTCGTTGGCATTCTTATCCTACCTTGATATATGTACCGAGCTTGGGTCCCAGGCCTGAACAAAGAAGCTGTGTAAAGAGAAGTTAGGTTTTCAAGGGCTGTGTCCAACTAGGGTGACTAAATCTGCATGTTGTCTCTGTAAGGACTTCTTAACTCTTGTCATGCTATGACTTCTACACTTTTGGTTTGGTGATAGAATTAATATTCTTGTGCACAAGTAAATCCAGTGTGATTGAGAAATGAGTGCAAGTTGTCAGAGTCCAGTTAGCTAGTGTCAACAATGCTTTTCGGAAGAACTATTAAGGCTAGAATATACATGTATGTAATGAATAGTAAGATCCCGTGAAGTGCGAAACAATAGAAGGATTCTGGTGTACATGCCCAAAGATCCCAAAAGGCAGCAGAACAGGAATTTGGTTAAGGAGGCTCATGGGATACCTGCATTCATTAGTTAGGGCATAGAATACAAGTGCCAGTAAGGTCTGGCACTGCTCAATCAAACCAGCTATAGCTGGAGCACTGTGTGCAGTTCTATATAGCAATATAGGACACACATGATTAAATTGGAAGTATTGCAGAGCAGATTCCTGGGCTGGAGAGTTTCAGCTATGAGGAGAGACTAGATAGGCTGTGTTTACTTCCCTTGGAGCGAAGGGACATCTAATTGACATACAAAGCTAGAAATGTTTTGTTGATGATTTTAATTTTTATTCAAGAGTCTGAGGTTTCTTGCTCATGTGCCCAACAATAATCAGCCAGTATTGATAGATTCCAGTTGCCCTTTTCTCCATGACCACAATGTCCATGACCACTTGACGTGCCAAAATTTGCAGGGAAAAGTCTAAATGGGAATGGAGAAAATTAATCTTCAGTGATATGTTGCACTTCATGGTTTTGTATGCTTGAAGCATGCTGCCAATTGTTTAACAACTTTTCACCTTCATGGTGTTGCCTATAGCCAGAAGGCATAGGTACTGGATAAAATAAGAGGAAGCAACTTGAGAGAGGATTTGAGGAAGTTATTTTTCACCCAGCTGGAATCTGGAACTCACTGCCTGAGAGGTCAGTGGAGGTAAGCACTCCCTCTGCATTTAAGAAGACTCTGGAATCTGGAGTCTATTGCATAGAAGATGGGCCACATACTAGGAAATGGGATTAGTGTAGTATTTGGTGGGTAGCACAGAGGACTGAAGGACCTCTTTCCATGCCTGAGTGTTCTGTGGCTCTAGACTGCACCACAGTGCTGGAAGGTACTGTACAAAGTAATCTGAAAGATTATAAAAGCTGCCTTTCCTGAGAGAATGGTGAAAAAGCCAGGTGTGAGCTATGTAAATGGAAATCTTTGTTGATTCTTCTCGTCTTTCTCCATTAATCTCCAACTCCCCCTCTGGGTGCTTCAGGTGATCTCCTGGGACAATTGATTGGAATATCACCTGACTCCCTGTGATTCCCAGATTCCAGATCATTCTGTATCACTGTGAAAGTGCAGTAGGACAGGTAGATCAGCTGGGATAGTTACAGACCCTTGTATTTTCTCTCTTCTGTTCTGGACAACATGCCCTGACTTTCCTGCTCTCAGCCTCCTCTCCCACTTCTTCTGCAGACCAAGAAGGAGGATTTTCACAAGGTTTCCAGCACAGCACTCGGCTTCTGCAGATGAAGTCTTGACAGAATTATTGAAAAAAAGTGACTTTGATTTCTTGATGAAGTGCCCTGTAAGGCTTCCTGGTATATCTTAAAAGTCTTCTTTAAAAGCAATGTAGTCTGTTGATCTTCAGCATCAATTATTCAGTGAAATCTGTGCATAGATTAAAATTCAAAATCTTCACCAAGGATCTTTCCTGTTATTTACAATACACCACGCAAATGGCATGAAGTCCCTTTAATGAACATCAGAGTGCAATTTAGTAGTCACTCAAAATCTTATGTATGACCCTTCCTCACAAACAAAAGTGCTGTCTGATCTGCTGAATGTTCTCAGCATTTTAACCATCTTTTTTAACCCCCAAAGCGGGGGAGTTAAAATGAGTTGAAAATTCTTGAAAATTCTTGAAAATTCCCCCCTTTCCCCCCTAATTTTCCTCTCCCTCTCCTTCTGTGTGTCTGTCACACACACACACACACACACACACACACACACACAAAATCTCCAAAAAGGCTTTATATCGAAATATCAAGTTTTAAATCCACAACACTTCTCAGTTTTGCATAAACACAAGAGATTCTGCAAATGCTGGAAATCATGAGCAACACACAAAATGCTGGAGGAACTCAACATGTCAGGCAGGATCTATAAATAGTTGACATTTTGGGCTGTGTCCTGATGAAAGGTCTTGACCCGAAATGTCGACCATTTTATTCCCCTCCATAGATGCTACCTGACTTGATGAATTCCAGCATTTTGTGTATTGTTCGTAGTCTTACTATGTAATTACAAATTGGAATTGTAAACTACATTGAAAAAAAACCATATACCATCCACCAGAAAATAATATTGTATTTTGATGAAAGAAATATAATTGAATAGATTTGCATTTATATTGTATCCTCAAGGCATCTCAGAATCTTTTATGTCAAAAGGGTGACTATTTTTCAGAGAAATCATAGTTAACAAAAACAGCTGCCAGTTCACACAGAGCAGATCCTAACAAATAATGTAAATGACTGTATAATAGGTTTTATGGGCAACTTTATATTCAGAAACATGCATGTTGTTGATACTGATTTTTTGTGGAAATGCAGCATTTTATGCTCACCTGCTGGCATTTCACTGAGCTTCTATTAAAGAATAAGCAAAGGATATTATACTATTGAAAGTGGACTTCAAATTGATTTGAAGAGAAAATCTGTGGGAATATTCTAGCGTGCAAAAATATGTGAGTAATAATAATGGAGTACTCCAGTTACTCAAATGCTAACTGGATTATGGTCTCTGGAAAAGTTGCATTGCTAAAATTACTGAAGTTCTTTCAGGAGAGTTCTTTTAGCATTATGTAGCAAGGCCAAGAAGGGGTGACGGAGGCAATTGTATCAATATTGCATATGCTTTATGGCAGCGGTCCCCAACCACCGGGCCGCAGAGCATTTGCTACCGGGCCGCCAGGAAATGATTTGGTGACATGAGTCAGCTGCACCTTTCCTCATTCCCTGTCACGCCCACTGTTGAGCTTGAACACACGCAAGGTCATTACCCGCGCGTCATCCACTTCAGCGCGGGAAGGAGATCAACTCCTCGAGCTTGCAAATGACAGCGGGCTGAAAAGTCTGTTTGACATAACATCCCTGCCGGCATTCTGGATCAAAGTCAAGGCTAAATATCCTGAGAAAGCCACGAAAGAACTGAAAATGTTGCTTCCATTTCCAACTTATCTCTGCAATGAATGCGACGAAAACTAAATAGACTGGACATAAGGAACCTCCTTCGAATATCGCTGTCTCCCATCACCCCTCGATAGGACCGTCTTGTTGCAGGGAAACAAGCCCAGGGCTCCCACTGATTCAGCGATACTGGTGTGTTGCAATGATTTTATATGTTCATATGGGGAAAATATGTGCTGTGTGTTTAATATCCAAACGTTACTTAAAATGTTATGATACTATTGACTGATAAGTGACCTATATAACCATATAACAATTACAGCATGGAAATAGGCGATCTCGGCCCTTCTAGTCCGTGCCGAACACTACTCTCACCTAGTCCCACCGACCTGCACTCAGCCCATACCCCTCCATTCCTTTCCTGTCCATATACCCATCCAATTTTTCTTTAAATAATATCAAACCTGCCTCTACCACTTCTACTGGAAGTTCTTTCAACACTTCAAGCTCCCCGTCCTCCCCTGATGATTGACTCATCACTATATTCATGCGAGGAAAATATGCGCTGTGTGTTTAATATTAAATTCGTTAGATAAACCCTTTTGGAAACGAAATTGATTGTATTAGCCCCTTATTACCAATATTCTGGTCGTGATGAACACCCCTCCCCCCCGAACAGAATCACCAGAAACGCTTTGCAGAGAATAATATCGGCAGGTACACGCATGTGCACTGGTGCCTGTGCAAGGCTTCATGGTCATTATAGTCTTTCTTTGACTGCTACTCTTGTCCGTTGGCAACCCTACCCGCGCCCCCCCCCCCCCCCCGGGTCGGCCGGTCCGCAAGAATACTGTCAATATTAAACCGGTCCACAGCGCAAAAAAGGTTGGGGACCCCTGCTTCCTGGGGATGAAGCTGTTAGTAAAGAATGAGAGAAGAGAGTACTTTTGTGGTGGTGATCATAATCCAAAAAGATTTAGCGTAGTTATAGAAATGGAGAAAGGGTAACAAAGATAAATTGGGGTAGCCTAGTTTTCCAAGACCAAAAAGCAAGTTAGCAAAATGCACATGATAAATCAATCTCAGGGTAACAAAATACGTTTAAAGAGGTTCAAGCATAGGTATATCCCAAAAAAGGGGTGAGGGTGCCACATTTAGTGACTCCTGAACTTCAAGGTGAATAGCTAGTAAAATGTAGCTAAAGGGAGAAACATGAGTGAGATACGAAGAGTTTAATACAACAGAAAGTGTGAAAAAAGTGTCTGAGTGAAATTAAAAGGGAAATTGGGAAAATAAGTATATGAAAAATAAATGCACAATCCATAATTTTTTTTACAGATTTAATAAAGGCAAGGAAAAGAAGGGTCTATTATGGACCAAATCAACACCTACATGTGGAGATGAAGAGTGTGGGTAAGGTGAGTGAATTTCTTAATGAATACAGCAACACTTTAAGTACGCTGGATGAACTCAGCAGGTCGGCCAGCATCAGTTAGAAATGCTGAGTCGACGTTTCGGGCCGGAACCCTTAGACAGACTGGCTTAGACAGATTCTGTTATATATATATATATATATTTGTGCCCTCTTATATGATAAATCCATTATGGGAAACAAATAGAATTTCTTCAGTGCCCCAAATACCTTTTAAGATATAAGGATTACAGTTAGGTTCAGCCCCAGTGTGTCTGAGATGAAAGAGGATGGTAGATTAGAAAATGAAGAATGAGATATATGCATCTATTTCTGATTACCTGAAACTGTTTCTGCTACAGAACCAGTGGAATTTCCTCAGTAATATTCACAGCAGAGCAATAAAATTGTCATCGTGGGTTGGAAGATCAAGATAACCAAACAGAAAATGCTGGAAATATTCAGCATCTAAGACACCATAGCCAAGATATAAAACTTGGTTTACATTTTTGATTAATGATTGTACATTAGACTCTCAAGGATTATTTCTTCTTCTAATTTCCAGAAAAGCATGTAGTAATCAAGTTCAGGGGTTCCCAGC
The DNA here is from genome assembly GCF_030028105.1 of Mobula birostris. Lineage (NCBI taxonomy): Eukaryota > Metazoa > Chordata > Chondrichthyes > Myliobatiformes > Myliobatidae > Mobula > Mobula birostris. The sequence continues at coordinate 74,588,687 of NC_092379.1, forward strand.
CTGGGGCCCACAGACCCCTTGCTCAATGGTATCACTTCTCTGCATAAAAAAGCTTGAGAATGCCTGCTATACTTGTAAGCTGTTGCATACCTGTAGCTAAGTACCCTTCTCGTTTTTGTGCCTTCTAATTGCCTAAATAACCAATGCTGCTTGTTTTAAGGATTTTTTAATATCCTTCAAGGTCCCTTTATTCTTCTGTACCACTAAAGCTACTAATATCTATTATATATTCCCTTATCTTTCTGCTCTTGCTAAATGCATTATGATCATTTTTCTCTGAAATAAATTCAATTTACCACCTTTCTTTCCATGTAATCAAGCCATTTATATTGTATCTTCTTGCAGTCTAATGCCGTCCTCCTAGGAGAAAAGTGGGAAATTCAACCACATGGACAATTTTTGTATCATGTGCAAACTTGTTTATTGTGCCTCTTATATTTCAGTATAAAACATTAATACATATTTCTAAAAGCCAGTTACCAAGCACAGAGCCCTGGTAAACACTGGATATTTGTCATTAAAAAAAATTCTATCATTCCTGAGAAACAACATATTGCAGAATGCTAAGGTACTCACCAGGTCAGACATCGCTTGTGGAAAAAGAAACAGTCAGCGTTTTAGGCCAATGAATTTCACACTTTTGTTGTCATTTATTCCATTCAATACTTAATACTGAACCATATTAGCTACAAGCCCCCTATTACAAAGACAGAAAGTATTCATTAAGAACACAAAATAATCTGCAGATGCTGTGATCAAAGCAACACTTGATCAAAGTACACTGGATGAACTCAGCAGGTCGGGCAGCATCAGTTGGAAACGATGAGTCAACGTTTCGGGCCGGAACCCTTCATCAGGACTGAAGAATGAAAGATGGGGAAGGATTTGAAGAATGCTTGTAGCTTCAGTTGAAAGACCAGTAATTTGAAAGACAAAGGGGTGGGGGAGGGGAAGCATTGACGTCATAGCCCTGAAAACAATGGGTAGTAGAAGAAGGAGGCGAAATTCCGCAGGGATCGGTCCCTCCGCGACTCCCTTATCCGCACGTCCATCCCCACTGATCTCCCACCCGGCACTTATCCCTGTAAGCGTAAGTGCTACACCTCTCCCTACACCTCATTTCTTGCAACCATTCAGGGCCCCAAACAGTCCTTCTAGGTGAGACAACACTTCACTTGAGAGTCTGTTGGGGTCGTCTATTGCATCGGGTGCTCCCGGTGCGGCCTCCTCTACATCGGTGAAACCCGACGCAGATTGGGGGACCGCTTCGTTGAGCACCTCCACTCCGTCCGCCACAAAAGACAGGATCTCCCGGTAGCCACCCACTTCAACTCTGCTTCCAATTCCCATTCGGATATGTCCATACATGGCCTCCTCTACTGCCATGATGAGGCTCAACTCAGGTTGGAGGAGCAACACCTCATATACCATCTAGGTAGTCTCCAGCCCCTTGGTATGAACATAGAATTCTCCAACTTCCGGTAATTCCCTCCCCCTCCCTTCCTCTATCCCTATTTCACTCTACCCCTCCCCCAGCTCCTTCATGGTTCCACCTCCTTCTACCACCCATTGTTTTCAGGGCTATGACGTCAATGCTTCCCCTCCCCCACCCCTTTGTCTTTCAAATTACTGGTCTTTCAACTGAAGCTACAAGCATTCTTCAAATCCTTCCCCATCTTTCATTCTTCAGTCCTGATGAAGGGTTCCGGCCCGAAACGTTGACTCATCGTTTCCAACTGATGCTGCCCGACCTGCTGAGTTCATCCAGTGTACTTTGATCAAGTGTTGCTTTGATCACAGCATCTGCAGATTATTTTGTGTTCTTAATGAATACTTTCTGTCTTTGTAATAGGGGGCTTGTAGCTAATATGGTTCAGTATTAAGTATTGAATGGAATAAACGACAACAAAAGTGTGAAATTCATTGGCCTAAAACGCTGACTGTTTCTTTTTCCACAAGCGATGTCTGACCTGGTGAGTACCTTAGCATTCTGCAATATGTTGTTTCTCAGGAATGATAGAATTTTTTTTAATGACAAATATCCAGTGTTTACCAGGGCTCTGTGCTTGGTAACTGGCTTTTAGAAATATGTATTAATGTTTTATACTGAAATATAAGAGGCACAATAAACAAGTTTGCACATGATACAAAAATTGTCCATGTGGTTGAATTTCCCACTTTTCTCCTAGGAGGACGGCATTAGACTGCAAGAAGATACAATATAAATGGCTTGATTACATGGAAAGAAAGGTGGTAAATTGAATTTATTTCAGAGAAGAATGATCATAATGCATTTAGCAAGAGCAGAAAGATAAGGGAATATATAATAGATATTAGTAGCTTTAGTGGTACAGAAGAATAAAGGGACCTTGAAGGATATTAAAAAATCCTTAAAACAAGCAGCATTGGTTATTTAGGCAATTAGAAGGCACAAAAACGAGAAGGGTACTTAGCTACAGGTATGCAACAGCTTACAAGTATAGCAGGCATTCTCAAGCTTTTTTATGCAGAGAAGTGATACCATTGAGCAAGGGGTCTGTGGGCCCCAGGCTGGGAACCCCTGAACTTGATTACTACATGCTTTTCTGGAAATTAGAAGAAGAAATAATCCTTGAGAGTCTAATGTACAATCATTAATCAAAAATGTAAACCAAGTTTTATATCTTGGCTATGGTGTCTTAGATGCTGAATATTTCCAGCATTTTCTGTTTGGTTATCTTGATCTTCCAACCCACGATGACAATTTTATTGCTCTGCTGTGAATATTACTGAGGAAATTCCACTGGTTCTGTAGCAGAAACAGTTTCAGGTAATCAGAAATAGATGCATATATCTCATTCTTCATTTTCTAATCTACCATCCTCTATTTAAGAGGAGGAAGCAAAACAAAATAAAGCAAATGAAGTCACGGATCAACAAATAAAAGAGCAGAAATATGTGAAGTCAACATTGATACTTCACCTCTCATGTATTACAGTCAAACTGTGCCTCTGTGGAGTGTGAAACAGGGTGAATATTTCAGGTCAATGTTCTTTATCAGGACAAAATAAAGCAAGAATTCAAATATGTTTAAAAATGCAGAGAAGGAAGCGGGCTGGAGAAAACAAAGAGAATGTCTGTGCGAACAAAGGCGGCACAGTAGTGGAGTGGTTAGCGCAACTCTTTACAACATCAGCGACAAGGGTTCAATTCCCTCTGCTGCCTGAAAGGAGTTCATATGTTTTCCCTGTGATCGTGTGGGTTTCCTCTGGGTGCTCCAATTACCTCCCACAGTCCAAAGATGTACAGTACCTGCTGGTAGGTTAATTGGTCATTGTAAATTGTCCATGATCACTCTAGGATTAAGTTGCCGGAATTGCTGGGTGGCGTGGCTTGAAGGGCTGGAGGGGCCTATTCAATATCTCGACAAATAAGTAAGTAAAGAGATTGAATGACAAAAGTGACGGTGATTACATCTAAGAGAGAATGTAGGCATGTGCTAATCGCAACTAATGCCATTGGAAGAGATGTGAGTAGAAGGAACTGAATGAGAAAAGAGGGGAGAGGAAAGGGATGCTGGAAATATTAGATATTAATCAATGCTATTGCCTAAAACCAAAATTAAAAACTGCTTGAAATACTCAGCAGGGCCTGAAGAAAAAAAGTGAAGCTAACGTCATGATCTGATAACTGCAATTATTTAATCTGAAATTATTTAATTTTGTGTTGCTTTTTGAGGGCTGTAATGTGCCAAGTTGGAAGATGAGAAACTCTTCCTCGGTCTTATGTTGGGTTTATTGCAGCTGTGTAAGAGGCTAAAGACCAAAAGGTAAAATTGAAATAGGATGGGGATTTAAAGAGGCAGGCAAATGGATGGTCAGAGTTATTGTTCCAGAATGAAAGGAAAGGCTCTGAAAAGCAGTCACCCAATTTGTATGTGCTTCCTGCAATGTAGAGAGATCTGCATTGTGTCCTCAAAATGCAGTACACTAAAGTAGAGTAATGTTTAAGATCTGAGATAGAGAGAAGAGAAGAGGTAAAAGAGAACATGGTGCATGCTCTCTGTTTGGGAAGACATGGAGGGAAAGGATATGTATGTAAGTAGAAAAGGAAGACTGAACAAGGCACTTAGAGAGAGAATGTGTTGGTTGTATGTCATTTCTGATGATGACATTTGTCGGTGCAGCCCATTATTTGATTGGGTAAAGAGCTACATGGCAAAAAACCTGTGCGGGAGGAGTTTTATAGCGAAAAGGTTATTGCACTGGGGCAGTTCTGCTCTCTCGACCTTAGAAATCTGGGTCCAATGGCATGAAAAGTTGTCACGCCTGTAGACTTCCTCAGCTGCTGTGGAGAGCCATGATACTTTCTGTGCCTTGTCATGCCCATTGCTCTCCATGCAGCACTGTCTTCCTGGCCGTTGGATCCTGTAGTTGATCTTATCCACCTAATTCGCCGGAACTAGCTTTGCAAGCTGGGGTAGGCATTTGCCTATCTCACCAGGGTTGGAGGTTCCTGGCTACCCTCACCTGAGGGAATAACACCTTTGGAGTGTTGAAAGGGAATGAGAAGAGAAAATGTATCTGGTATTGGCATTGCATTGAAAGTGGTGGAGTTTACAGAGGATGATTTGTTAACTGAAGACTGTTGGTTTGGGAGAAGAGGACAGGCAATCCTTGACCATCCTCTGGGTGGGAAACGAGGAAGTGACAGACAACTGAAGTGCTGAAAATGGAACAAATAGAATAGAATATAGAACATACAACATAGTACAGGCCCTTCAGCCCAAGATGTTGTGCCAGCATTTTAAGCTACTCCAAGATCAATATAACCCTTTCCACTCACATGGCCCTTCATTTTTCTATCATCCATGTGACTAGTGAAGAGTCTTCCAAATGTCCATACTATATCTGCCTCTACCTCAACTCCTAGTAGCATGTTCCATGCACCCATCACTCTGTGTAACAATCAATATTTGACTAACCCCCTCTACAGTCCTCCAATCACCTTAAGATTATGCTCTCTCGTATTAGTTATTGCTACTCTAGGAAAAACCTCTGGTTGTCCACTCAATCTGTGCCTCTTATTATCTTGTACACATTTATCAACTCACCTCTCATCCTCCTTCACTCCAAAGTGAAAAGCCCTAGCTCACTCAATCTATCCTCATAAGACATGCTCTCTGATCCAGACAGCACTCTGGTAAATCTCCTCTGCACTCCCTCTGAATCTTCAACATCCTTCCTATAATGAGGTGACCAGAACTGAACACAATATTCCAAGTGTCGTCTAACCAGGGTTTTACAGAGCTGTAAAATCGCCTCGTGGCTCTTGAATTCAAACTTCCGATAAGTGAAGGCCAGAACACCATATGTCTTTTTAAACTCTAACTTGTGCAGCAGCTTTCAAGGACCTATTGATATGGAGTGCAAAAATGCCTCTGCTAAGAATTCTGCCATTAACCTTGTATTCTGCCTTCAAATTCAACTTTCCAAAGTGAATCACCACACTTTTCTGAGTTGAACTGCATTCACAACTTTCCAGCATGCTTCTGCATCTTATCAATGTTCCTTTGTAATCTACATTATCAATGTTCCATTGTAGCAATCATTGCACTATCCACAATTCCAACTCCCTTCATGTCATCTGCAAACTTACTAACCCAGCCTCCAAGTCATCTAGAATAATTGCAAAGAGATCTGTCCTGTGGGGGGGCACTGCTATTCTGCCTGTCAATAGTCACTTTTTCGTGATTGTCTAGTTAAGAAACTGCAGCTGCTTTTCCCATTGGTTAGCTGCCTGCTCTCCTGTTTCAAATATCCTGAATATAAAATAGCACATGGAAGGGGCTTGCTCGCTCTCCCTTTGTTTAAGGTAAGTGGTGCACATGACCATTTGGAAGGTTTGCACTGTGTGCACTTTTAGCTAAGTATGTTTGTTGAATATTCAGCTTTGTAGTTTCTGTAACCTGGGTAAAATGAATGTTTGGTCAAATTTTTATTGTTTGTAAATAAATGATTAATATACTTATTTACAGCCAGTATTTTCTGTCTTGCTTGCCAGACCCATAAACCTGATTCAACATTACAGGATCCCAGAACAGACCCCAGCAGAGCACCACTGGTTACCGACCACCAGGCAGAATGCACTCCATCTACAACCAAGCTCTGCCTTCTATGGACAATCCAATTTTATATCCACATAGCTAGGTTTCCCAAGATCCCAAGCCTCCTGACTTTATGAATTTGCCTACCGGGGGAATCTTACCAAATGCCATACTAAAATCCATATACATCATATCCACTGCTCTACCTCAAAGAGTTCAATCATGCTTGTGACTAGCCCCACACAGAGCAATTAGGCTATCCCCAATCAGACTTTGCTTCCCCAAGTGCTCATAAATCCTGTCTCTAAGAATATTCTTCAATAATTTGTCCAACTCTGAGGTAAGACTCCCTGGTTTATAATTCCCAGGGTTATCCCTACTCTCTTTCTTGAACAAAGGATTAGCATTTGTCACTCTTGAATCATCACATCCTGTCATCAATGAGGATGCAAAGATTGAGTATCACTTCTCATAGCAACCTGAGGTATATCTTGTCTGGCCCTGGGCACTTATCTATCCTAATGTTTTTCAAAAATTTCAGTATATCTTCTTTCCTAATGTTAACATGTTCTAGCACATCACCCTGTTTTACACTCTTCTCACAAACAACAAGGTCCCTCTTACTAGAGAATACTGAAGCAAAGTGTTGTTCAAGGATTTCCCCTACCTCCTCCTACTCTGGGCACATATTTCCTCTTCAGTCTCTGATTGGTCCTATCCTCAATCTAGTCTCCCTCCTGTTTTTCATATACATGTAGAGTGACCTGGGTTTTCCTTCCTCCAAGGCCTTCTCATGCTCTCTTCTAGCTCTCCTCTGTCCATTTTTATGCTCCTTCCTGGCTACCTTGTAACCCTCTAAAGGCCTATATGATCATTCCTTTCTAAAGCTTAAGAACGCTTCTTTCTTCTTGGCTAAAAATTCCACATCTCTTGTCAAATAAAGTTCCTGCACCCTACCATCCTTTCCCTGCCTCATTGGGACAAACCTATCCAGAACCCCCAGAAAGCAACCTCCACATTTTTGTTCCTGTTTTACTCCGTCACGCTTCTGAATGATAGCGTCATAATTCACCAATGACCAATTAAGTACCTTTTCATACCATTTGCTCCTATCCCTTTCCAAGGCTATAGTTAAGGTAAAGGTGCTGTTGTCACTGATTCCAAAATGCTCACCCACGAAGAGATCTGACAGATGACCAGATTCATTGCCTAGTTCCACATCTAGTATGATCTTTCCTCTAGTGGGTTTGTCTACATATTTTATCAGGAATCCATCTTGGGCACTCCTAACAAATTCCACTCCATCTAAACCTTTTGCACTAAGGAGGTGCCATTTGACATTAGGGAAGTTAAAATCACCCATGACAACAACTCCGTTATGTTGCACCTTTCAAAAATCTGCCTCTCGATCTGTTCCTTTGTGTTTCATAGAATACTCCCAATAGAGTGATTGCTCCTTTCTTGTCTCTGACAATCTCCCTTCCTGTCAAGCCCTTAGTTATTATGTAGCAGAGAGGAACAGGGTCTCATCTTGCAACCAGACATATTGCAGCTTTCAGGACTGAGAAGTGAATTCAACAACTTTAGATAAACATCTTTATTTGTTATTATCAGAAATGATCAATTATGATGGAAGGTCATCAGCTTATAACATTATGTATTCTTCCCTCTACAGATCTTTCTTGCCCTTTTAGATATTTCTAGCAATTTCTCTTTTAATTGCGCATTTCTAACTTCTGCAAATGTTTGAATTTTGATCATTGAAAATCAGTTTGTATAAAGCTATTGCTCTGCAAATAAAAATCTTATGGAATATCACAAAGGACATATAGAATAAGTAAGTAATGAAAATGCTTTATTAGGAGTTTGAAGGGATTTGGCATGTCATCAAATACATTCAAAAACTTCTACAGTTGTACCGTGGAGAGCATTCTGACAGGCTGCATCACAGTCTGGTATGGAGGGGCTATGCACAGGACCGAAAGAAGCTGCAGAAAGTTGTAAATCTAGTCAGCTCCATTGTGGGTACTAGCCTACAAAGTACCCAGGACATCTTTAGGGAGCGGTGTCTCAGAAAGGTAGCGTCCATTATTAGGACCTCCAGCACCCAGGGCATGCCCTTTTCTCACTGTTACCATCAGGTAGGAGATCCAGAAGCCTGAAGGCACACACTCAGTGATTCAGGAACAGCTTCTTCCCCTCTGCCATCCAATTCCTAAATGGACATTGAAGCTTTGGACGCTACCTCATACAGTATTTCTGTTTTTGCACATTTTAAAAAATCTATTCAATATATATAATCGATTTACTTGTTTATTTATTATTATGTTTTATTTTATTTATTTTTTTTCTCTCTGCTAGATTATGTATTACATTGAACTGCTGCTGCTAAGTTAACAAATTTCACGTCACATGCCGATGATGATAAACCTGATTCTGATTCTGAAACGCATGATAAAATAAACACTATATTGGAAAACTTAAAATTCGGCATGATATGTAAAGATCAGTTCTTGTATTGTGTAATTGTTTTAAAACTTTCAACGTATATCTGTACTTCTAGGTTACTCTGAGGAGGAGTCCAGGTCAAGGTAAATTAATATCAAAGCTCAGAAATCTGGAGATGCCACACAAAGAATGAGAAACCAAGAACTCTTCTTCAGAGTTAGAAAAATTCAAAAGTAACATTGATAGCTTTTTTAAGTTAGAGTTGGCAGTAAGGGTTTTGGAACCAAAGGTAGGTGAGGTTAAGATATGAATCAACCAATGGATGGCAGGAGCAGTCTTGTGGTGTCCGTTCCTGCCATCCATCTAGTGGTGTCCGTTTTGTCCACAGATTTTCCAGCATTCAGGTAGCTCAGTAGATATCAATGGGAAAGAAAGGCTGAACACAGAATGCTTAGAGTTTGATCTTCTTTCTATTTTGTTAATTCAGTTAATTTGGCATAGATCACATGGTTGAAGGCAAGTAACCGTGCATTTTGTAGCAGGTCTACATTGTCGGTCCTGTGCACTGGTGATGGAGCGAAAGAGAGTTTCAAGATGCAGACGGAGAGCTTACCAAATGCATCTCTTTGAGATTACTGACGTAATTTTGTTTTTTAGAAGTATAAGCTTACTTAATATTTTGATTACTGAATAGAGTTTGAGAGTTTTTCCATTTTTATGAACATTCACAAACTTTCAAGCAATAGTGTTTCAGCCTGTGAACCTGGGGGGGGGGCGGTGGTTTGGATAGCAATTACGGATAAGGCTTTCTGAAGCTGAAGCTGTACTCTTGCTTGAACACCGCAGCTGGGGAGTTCAGCTTCCAGCTGAATTCTGTGCCCTCGGCAGTGTGATGGAAGCAGCATATTTCAAGCAGGGGCAGCCTGCTGGGCAGTAGAAGATGAGTCATCCCATATTCTGCTCCCATATCAGATAGGGGGTCAGGCTGTTGAATTAGGCAGCACTTGTGTATTAGAATTAACAAAACTACTTCACACCACACATAAAAGTTGCTGGTGAACGCAACAGGCCAGGCAGCAACTCTAGGAAGAGGTACAGTCGACGTTTCAGGCCGAGACCCCTCATCAGGATGAACTGAAAGAAGAGCTAGTAAGAGATTTGAAAGTGGGAGGGGGAGGGGGAGATCCGAAATGATAGGAGAAGACAGGAGGGGGAGGGATGGAGCTAAGAGCTAGACAGTTGATTGGCAAAAGGGATATGAGAGGATCATGAGACAGGAGGCCTGGGGAGAAAGAAAAGGGGGAAAGGGGAAAAAGCCCAGAGGATGAGCAAGGGGTATGGTGAGAGGGATAGAGGGAGAAAAAGGAGAGAGAGAAAAAGAATGCATATAAATAAATAACGGATGGGGTACGAGGGGGAGGTGGGGCATTAGCGGAAGTTTGAGAAGTCAATGTTCATGCTATCAGGTTGAAGGCTACCCAGACGGAATATAAGGTGTTGTTCCTCCAATCTGAGTGTGACTTCATCTTTACAGTAGAGGAGGTTGTGGATAGACATATCAGAATGGGAATGGGACGTGGAATTAAAATGTGTGGCCACTGGGAGATCCTGCTTTCTGTGGTGGACAGAGCGTAGGTGTTCAGTGAAACGATCTCTCAGTCTGCGTCGGGTCTCGCCAATATATAGAAGGCCACATCGGGAGCACCGGACGCAGTATATCACCCCAGCTGACTCACAGGTGAAGTGTCGCCTCACCTGGAAGGACTGTCTGGGGCCCTGAATGGTGGTAAGGGAGGAAGTGTAAGGGCATGTGCAGCACTTGTTCCGCTTACAAGGATAAGTGCCAGGAGGGAGATCGGTGGGAAGGGATGGGGGGACGAATGGACAAGGGAGTCGCATAAGGAGCGATCCCTGTGGAAAGCAGAGGGAGGGGGAGGGAAAGATATGCTTAGTGGTGGGATCCCGTTGGAGGTGGCGGAAGTTACAGAGGATAATATGTTGGACCCGCAGGCTGGTAGGGTGGTAGGAGAGGACAAGGAGAACCCTATTCCTAGTGGGGTGGCATTTTCTCTGTTATCAGTGAGAGTTATTTATGGAAGACTTCAATGAAAGCACATGATGTGGTGCAAAACATCAGTTGTCATATTCATAGTTGTGTAAGTTCAACAGTGAATAAGGTATTAACCTTGGCATAAAGAGATTTCCTAACCTCCTAGCTAATGGACTATTTGGACATTTTGTTCATCACTATTGAAGACTTGTAGGTTAGAAATCTTAACAAATGAACAATGAAATACTTTATTAATTACACTTTTTTTTGCTAAACAAACAATAGACTTTAACTTCCCTGACCTTTCTTGACCTTTCCAACTGCCTGTTGGACCATGCAGTGGGAACTAAAGTCCCAAAGGTGCAGGATAGCGCTAGAGTTGTGTGTAGGGGCCGAATTGAGCAGGTGGGGTCTGGGCTGGAGTGTGGGGAATGAGCCAATATTTGACCCTTCCTGGAGCAAATTTGGAGGCAATTCGTTTGGGCAGAACTGAGGTGAACGGAGGCGATGCAGGGTTGAGGCGGTGGGGTCTGGACCTGGGCCTGAGACTGAGGAAAGACCTGAGGTTTGATTGATTTAAGCACCAAGCTAAATTGGATAAGTTGGGTACAGGTCTAATTGAGGTGGCAGAGCATCAACCTGAGAGTGTATCGAAGTGGCCAGGTCCAAGTCTGAGAACAAGGTCTGGACGATTTAAGTGTCGGGCCAGATTGAACACAACAGGGTGTCAGGGCTGGAAGCGAGGGATGGGCCAGTTCAAATTGCTACTTAGTGAGGTTTAGTCATCTCTGTGCTGAACTTCAACTCATCAATCTGCAAGGTTCAGTCATCTATGCACTGAAATGTGGCTGTAGCCTGCAACTATCACAGTGTGAACTCACTTTTGTGAACTTCGGTTCTGAATGCTATTTGCTCACTTTTACTGTTTGCACTGTTTTTCTCTTTTCCCATCTGCATATTGGACATTTGACGGTCTTTTGTATTAATGGATTCTATTGGGGTTCTTTGTTTTGCAGCTGCTTGTAAGGAGATGAATCTCAAGGTTGTATAAAGTATATGTACTTTGATAATAAATGTACTTTGACTTGACTTGAAATGTTATAGTTTTATCTGCTTCTACCAGTTCCTCTGACAGCTGTGTGTAAGAACTGCCCCTTCAGTCTCCTTTAAATCTTCCCCCTCCCTTCAATTTAGGTCCTCTAGTTTTAAACTCCATAATGCTTGGAAAAGGACTGCAATTTTTCACCTTATCTATACCCCATCATGATTTAAATTATCTCCATTACAACACCCTTCAGCCTTCTATGCTCTAGAGAAAATAGTTCCAGTCCACTAAGGCAATTACTATCAGACTGCGTGTAGCCATTGGTGCCAGTACCCTAATAACCTGCAAATTGAAAATTGCACATTGGCCATAGCAGTTGAATGAAAAATTATTTTAAATCACGAGGACCTTACTTCTTAATCATACATGTCTAAGTTATCATCAAATCTGTATCAAAATGGACAGACAGAGCTTCAGAGGAACTTCCAGTTAAGTGTAGACAGAATGCCTGATGTGTGCCAGCCATATTTCCTTTGAAGACTAGATGCTCAATTTTGTAACACTGCATTTAACTTTCAAAGTGTTGAGCTTTGCATGGGTTTTGTAAAATTCAAACAGGTCTCTTTAGTAGCTTTTTCCGTGCAGAAAACATGGCTTAGTTTCAATCATTCCTACATACTAGATTTCAGATGTCATAACTATAATAATTTAACCATGAGAGATCTGAAACAGGTTAGGGAAGGTGTGGGTGAGCATCAGGAAGGAGGCTTTCAGGACATTGCGTTGTGGCATTTTACTACAGCCATCATGTGTGATGACATTTAAGAATGAAGCTGAAACACACCTTTCAGAATGACAGAAAATTCAAAATTACAGAAGTTCAGGCACTGTGCTGCTTTCCTTTGTATCAAATATCCAATTTGAGCCCCTTTTTTTGAAAATACAATGGATTCTGATTAATTAGGCCATTGATTAATCAGGACAGCCACTTATTTGGGACAATTCTTAAAATACAAAAACTAATCGAGAAAATAGCCAGGATTCCTTTTTTTTGGAACACTATGCCACTTAATTGGGACAGGAGTCTGTTGCTAAACAGTTTCTAACTACCTACACTCTTGTGTACTTGTGTTGCCATTAAACACTACACTGTGGTTAGAGAGGACAGCTTTTAAATAGTGTCAGTGTCAAAAAGCAGTGAGTTTTGTCACTGAGAGTTGGTGAGAAATGAGCAGTAAAACAATTCAGAACGGTTTCAAGCATTCAGGATTGGAGATGGCAGAAACGGCTGGGAGACAATGGGTATCGCACAGTTGCTGAAAGAAAGCCTCTGCACTCAAGTAATCTCTCTCAGTGGTGAGTGAGAGTCAGTTGATCTTTGAGTTGGGGGGGGAGGGCTTGGAGAAGTGATGCGTCAGATTGTAACATCGAATCAGTGAGCTACTGGTCTTCCCTCTCGCTGTGGTAGAAGTGATATCTCTTGCTCCCTTGCTGGGGGGTGGGGAGGGGTAGGGAGAGAGAGAGAGAGATGTAAAGGTGTGATGGACAGCAGTGTTTGATGGATTCCGGATGATGGTATCTGTGGTCTTTGCTATTACTTGCATGGCAGGTGGTGGGAGGTTGATGCTTTTGTTGGAACAAGTAGGATGAGTGTTGGTGCTTTGCTGCTATTTTTGTGCATGGGAGTAGGGAGGAGGACTTTGGGATTCTAACATTTTCTCTCATTCATTCTTTGGGGATTTTCATCTGTTTTGTGAATACGAAGAGTCAGGATTTCAGGTTATATATTGTATACATTCTCTGATATTAAATTGAACCATTGACCCGCAGTAAAAATGAAAGGTATCAACAATCATCTTGAATGTCACCATGAAAATGAAGATCTGATGGGTTAATTGTATGAAGGCAGTCACTAAGTGTCTGCATTGATTTTGCTCATTTATACTCAATCAAAAGAACTTGGCAGTTTACACTAGATTAATTCTTCTGTCAATAAATATTGAATGAATACACAGTTTTGTAGTTACTGTAGTAGAATTTGTAGCATTCTAATTTGTTTTGTATTTCATTGAAATGCATGATTTGTTACTAAGTTAATTGATAGTCCTCAGTTATCAGTCCTGAAGAAGTGTCTCAGCCCAAACTGTTGACTGTTTACTCTCTTCCATAGATGCTGCCTGGCTTACTGAGTTCCTCCAGTATTTTGTGTGTTTTGCTTTGGATCTCCAGCATCTGCAGATTTTCTTGTGTTAGTTTGCTTTTATTTTATGAGTTTTTATAAGTTTTTAATTATTTCCATGAAACTTCGGCTTATTGCGACGGCTGCTTAGTTGTGCCAAAATGCCCTTATCCTGATGTGCCCCAGAGCAACCCACTGCATGTGCAATTATTTCAAGGTATGCTTAATAATCAATGTTTTCTATATTACTGAAAAACATTCAATTTTGGTAGAGTTCTGTATGTAACCATAATTTGTATTTAGAGCAACACACAAAGGCGATGGAAGAATTCAGTAGGTCATGCAGATTCTATGGAGGGAAGTTGGCAGTCGACAATTCTTGCTGACTAACCTGCTGAGTTCTTTCAGCTCCTTTTGTGTGTTATTCCGGATTTACAGTATTTGCAGTCTCTTTAGTCTCCATGATTTGTATTTTGAGCTTTTAACACAGTCAAATAAGATGTTTCCTGGAATTGGCGAAGATACTGGTATAAGTTTATTATTGTCACATGTGCCAAAATGCAATGAAATGCTTTTCTTGCATACTGTTCATATCAATCAAATCATTACACCCTGCATTCTGAGTACCTGAGAAAATAATAACAATACGGTGTAGTAGCATAACTGTGAGTAAATTGAATCTAAATTGGTTTTGGAATTCAAAAAGCACTTCAGGAAGTCCTGGGGCTGTGAAATATTCTATTTCAATGCAAGCCTTGCTTTAAATTTTTGAAGGAGATCTTTTCATAATGTGGTATTCTGGAAAACAGTGTGCATAGTATAGTGCTTCCATTATAGTTCTTCCATAGCGTAATATCTATCACAGCATGTAATGAGCAAGTTTTATTTTATCATTATTAATTATTGGTCAGGTTATTTTCTTGTTTATCATACTGGTTATCTTCTACTTCAGACTTAATATTTTCAAAGCAGTTTTCAAAAGATCAACTGTTCACTTATATCTATGAAGGAATTTGTTTGTATTTGTTATGAAATGTTCATCTCCTTTTTTAATCAGTAACTGTCTCTCCAGCTCAGAATTTACAGAGTGAAAGCAAAATCCTATTACAGTCCACCCTCAACACTGTTACTATTCATAGGATGCATTAGTGAACCTCGACTTCCTATGAATTCACAATATCAGTGATGAACTGCAGAAATAGAAAACAAGTGATGACTAATTCATACAGTGGCATGTTATTAATTAAAAACAATGTGCAACTATGCTGATTTTAAGAAGTATCTGTTTCATTAAATAGAGGACTTTGTATTCATCTCAGGACACCATACAACTGATATCTAGAAAGAAGAACTCACACTATTGTGATAGTATTTGCTTTCATATTCTCTCTCCATGTGATGCTACCCAACCTGATGTGTATTCCCAGTACTTTCAACTTCTACTTTATATTTCCAGCATACAAGGTCTTTTCAATGACCTCTGGATTTCCATTTGTTTTTATCCCCCATGCTAGTTAACACAATTCCACGCCTTTCACAGTGACAGCAGATTGCCTGACTTCAAGGGAAAAAGTAAATCTCCTTAATGAACAGTTTGCTGCCTTGTAACTTTTGCCATATTCAGTTGTGTCCCCTCAGTATTAGCTTGCTGGAGTTGGAGGGTGGCATTTCCCTGTGTTTTGGGTTGGGGTGGGAATGATCTTAGCTCCCTGAGATGGACTGTGTGTGCTCAGGCTTTTACTCCTGAATTATCAATCATATCTATCTTTCCTTGTTCAAATTATTGTGATTATCTTGGGTTTGCTGACTGCGAATTTCCAAACTCAAGCAAAGACCTTAAACCTTGTCCAATATAAATAGCTAGACATATAGATCCATGCCACCAGGTTCGGGAATCATCAGGCTCTTGAACCAGAGGGACAACATCACTCCCCCAACAATGAACTGATTCCGCAAACTATGGACTCACTTTCAAGGGCTCTACAACTCCTGTTCTCAATAATTATTGCTAAGTTATATATTATTGAAAAATGATCTAGTTCTTTCCTGGCATATATGATGAATAAACTCCTCTTGGGCTTCCTGCTGGGAGCAAGTATCGTTTATAACAGACATTTCGATGACAAACTCTGCCATCACCATGAAGATGGCAGAATGGCAGAGTTTGTCATCGAAACGTCGATTATAATTGATACCTGTACCCAGCTGGAAGCCTGAGAAAAGTTTATTCATTATTTTTTCTTGTTGCTATTATTACTTCAATTGTTTTTGTATTTGCAGTTTGTTGTCCACTGCACATTGACTGTTTATCTATCTCTATTGTGTTTGTTTTTTTTCATGGATTCTATTGTGTTTCTTTCTATTTACTGTGAATATCTACAAGGAAATGAATCTCAAGATTTATATGTGGTGACATAGAAAAATAGGTGTAGGAGTAGGCCATTCGGCCCTTCGAGCCTGCACCGCCATTCAGTAGGATCATGGCTGATCATCCAACTTGGAACCCTGTACCTGCCTTCTCTCCATACCCCCTGATCCCTTTAGCCACAAGGGCCATATCTAACTCCCTCTTAAATATAGCCAATGAACTGGCCTCAACTGTTTCCTGTGGCAGAGAATTCCACAGATTCACCACTCTCTGTGTGAAGAAGTTTTTCCTCATCTCGGTCCTAACAGGCTTCCCCTTTATCCTTAAACTGTGACCCCTCGTTCTGGACTTCCCCAATATCGGACAGATTAGAGGGCTTGTCTACTGAGTCCTTATGGGTGGAGCTGAGAAACAGGAAAGGTATGGCCACATTAGTGGGATTGTATTACAGACCACCCAATAGTCAACGAGACTTGGAAGAGCAAATCTGCAGAGAGATAGCAGGCAACTGCAGGAAACATAAAGTTGTGGTGGTAGTAGGGGATTTTAATTTTCCATACATTGATTGGGACTCCCATACTGTTAGGGGTCTAGATGGTTTAGAGTTTGTAAAATGTGTTCAGGAAAGTTTCCTAAATCAGTATATAGAGGGACCAACTAGAGGGGATGCAATATTGGATCTCCTGTTAGGAAACGAATTAGGGCAAGTGACGGAAGTCTGTGTAGGGGAGCACTTTGGTTCCAGTGATCATAACACCATTAGTTTCAATTTGATCATGGACAAGGTTAGATCTGGTCCCAGGGTTGAGGTTCTGAACTGGAAGAAGGCCAAATTTGAAGAAATGAGAAAGGATCTAAAAAGCGTGGATTGGGACAGGTTGTTCTCTGGCAAAGATGTGATTGGTAGGTGGGAAGCCTTCAAAGGGGAAATTTTGAGAGTGCAGAGTTTGTATGTTCCTGTCAGGATTAAAGGCAAATTGAATAGGAATAAGGAACCTTGGTTCTCAAGGGATATTGCAACTCTGATAAAGAAGAAGAGGGAGTTGTATGAAATGTATAGGAAACAGGGGGTAAATCAGGTGCTTGAGGAGTATAAGAAGTGCAAGAAAATACTTAAGAAAGAAATCAGGAGGGCAAAAAGAAGACATGAGGTTGCCTTGGCAGTCAAAGTGAAGGATAATCCAAAGAGCTTTTAGAAGTATATTAAGAGCAAAAGGATTGTAAGGTATAAAATTGGTCCTCTTGAAGATCAGAGTGGTCGGCTTTGTGCGGAACCAAAGGGAATGGGGGAGATCTTAAATAGGTTTTTTGCGTCTGTATTTACTAAGGAAGCTGGCATGAAATCTATGGAATTGAGGGAATCAAGTAGTGATTCACATTGAATCAGTTTATTGACATTGCTGCTTGTGTACTGTGGGATTATGCTGATCAGTTTAAAATTTATGTATAGATGTCTACATAATTCAAAGAATGTTTTGCATCTTGAATAATTACTGCAGTATTTGCTGAAGTCTTCAATAATTGTACAAGATTCTAAGACAATTGTGTAAGAAAATAAGGTTCATGATTGTTTAGTCACTCAGAGGGAAAGTATTTTTTTTCCCAGGTTTAAAGTGTTGGTTGTAATTTCCAATCTCTCCCGTTTCATCTATTCAAAGTAAAACATCTTATCAATGTGTATTACTTTGGCTGATGAATCAGACATAAAGCTATTTGTGAATTATTACACAGAAATAAAACTAATGAAATGTGAAATGAAAGATGGTCGATGAAGGCTTATGGTAGTAATTATTATCGACTGTGCAACAATATTGTCAGATTGAAGGGCAGTTGAATCAGAATTAGGATTTCTGATTTGGAACTATCTCATCTGTTCTATATTTATTGCTGGGTCTAAATCCTGAAACAACATGTGGAACATTCCTGTATATGGACTTCACCAGCTCAGCATTTCTATCTCAACTGCAATGAGAAATGGACAATAAGAAATGGTTTTGCTTTTGATCTCTGCATCCTGTAAGAGTATCTAACCCTCCAAAAATCATGAAATAATGTTAATCTCTTTGACATTGAGAAAATCTTTTGAATAATTTTGTTTTATCCTGAATGAAAATCCAGGATGCTAAATATGTGATTGAGGTCATGACATGGGATTAATTATTTTTCAGTAAACATCTCGGTCTTGCTATGGGAAAGTGGTAGGTTTGTTGTAATGAAAAAACTCAAACCAAATCAGTGGAGAGGGTAATTTCCTTGGAATCCAGTTTTATGCATTATTATTGATTAGCTTGTGACAATATAATAGATCAAATCATATATTAATGCTGGAGCTTGTGCTTCTTTGATGCTTAATGTATGCATAGGTTCTTCAGAGGTTATGAGTGGCCAAAATGTGTACAACCCATAGTAGGAATGAGAATTGCAAGACTGGATGCATCTGCCAGCTGTTGTGAGGTTGCAGACATCCATTGAGCTGCTTCTGCTTGAACATACTCAGGGAAAGGCTATCTTACATTGGGTGTTGTGTAATAATCCAGATTTTATGAGGGAGCTTAAGATAAAGGAACCCTTAGGATGCAGTGATTATAATTTGATTGAGTTCCTTCTGCAATTTGATTGGGAGAAGCATTAAGTCGGATGTATCAGTATTGCAGTGGAATAAAGGGAATTACAGAGGCATGAGAGAAGAATTTGCCCAAATGGATTGGAGGTGGATGCTGGCTGAGATAATGGCAGAGCAGAGGTGGCTGAAGATTCTGGGAATAGTTCACAAGGGGCAGGATAGATATGTCCCACAAAAGAAGTTGTTCTCAAATGGAAGTGGGAGGCAACTGTGGCTGACAAGGGAAGTGAAGGACTGCAAAAAAAGCCAAGGAAAGGGCATATAATGTAGTAAAAGTAAGTGGGAAGTTGGATGATTGGTAAGTTTTTAAAATCCAACAAAAGGCAACTAAAAATACAATAAGAAGGGAAAAGATGACATATGAGTGCAAACAGCTAATAATATAAAGCAGGATACTAAAAGTTTTTTCAGTTATATAAAGAGTAAAAAGGAGGTGAGAGTTGATATTGGACCACTGGAAAATCCTGCTGGTGAGGTAGTGATGGGCACAAAGAAATGGCAGATGAACTTAATAAGTACTTTGCATCAGTCTTCACTGTGGAAGACACTAGCAGTGTGCCAGAGGTCTGTGAGTGTTAGGGAGCAGGAGTGAGTGCCATTGCTATTACAAAGGAAAAAGTGCAAGGCAAACTCAAAGATCTTAAGGTGGATAAGTCACCTGGACCAGATGGACTACATCGCAGAGTTCTAAAAGAGGTTGCTGAAGGGATAACAGATGCATTAATTATAATCTTTCAAAAATCATTTGATTCTGGCATGGCTCCAGAGGATTGGAAAATTGCAATTTTCATGCCACTCATTAAGAAAGGAGGAAGACAAAAGAAAGAAAATTATAGGCCAATTAACCTAACCTCAGTGTTTGGAAAAGTGTTGGAGTCTGTTATTAAGGATGAGGTTTTTGGGTACTTGGAGACTAATGATAAGATAAATCAAAGTCAGCATGGTTTCTCTAAAGAGAAATCCTGCCTGACAAATTTGTTAGAGTTCTTTGAGAAAGTAACAAGCAGGGTGGACAAAGGAGAGACAGCTGATGTCACTTACTTAGATTTTCAGAAGGCTTTTGATAAGGTACCACACATGAGGCTTCTTAACAAGATAAAATCCTATGATGTTTGTGGTAAACCATATATATAGTTTGTAACTGGGTTACCTGTCTGGACATGCCTGGACACGCCCCTCTGCTGACTGCTCCTGTGGTTCCTCCCACAGACCCCCCTGAATAAAGGCGATTGTGTCACTGCTCCTCCCACAGTCCAGGACAGATACTCAGCATGGACATTGGTCCATTTACTGTTAATAAAAGCCTTTCAGTACTTACTCTACTTCCAGTCTTTTGGAGTAATTGATAGTGCATCAATTTTATTAACAGTAATTTTAAAGCATGGAACACGTCCTGAGACCCGACAAGCTAGACCTTGACCCGCAATCACCTGAAGCTGGAAACACTTTCGAACTCTGGCTGGCCTGCTTCGAATCATACCTGGAGGAGATTGAAGTGACCAAGTCCACCGTGATGCGCAGAGTTCTCCTTTCCAGGGTCAGTCCACGGGTCTACTCGATGACTAGAGACCAGCCGAGCTACAACAGTGCGATGAGCGCCCTCAGAAGACAATACCTGCGGCCGGTAAACACCATCTATGCGTGACATCACTTAGCGATGCGGCAGCAGCGGCCCGGAGAGTCAAGCGCTGAGTTTGTCTGGGCCCTACAGACACTCGTGCAGGCCTGCGATTGCTGGGGCTGATGGCCGAACAGCATGTGGACTCCTAGTGAGAGACACCTTTGTCACGGGGACCAGGTCAGTGTACGTGCGCCAGCGGCTGCTGGAATACGCCAATCTTACCTTACGTTCGGTGATTGAGCTGGCCGACATGCTGGAGGCCGCTCTGCACAACTCTGAGGCTCTCCAGGCACGCAATCTTCCGACGGCCTCATGGATGCCGCAGACACCGCAACCCGCCAGTGAATCGACCACGGCTGCTGCCAGTCGCGAGTCCGCAAAGTGCTACTTCTGTGAACTCGAAAAGCATCCCCGGGAACGCTGCCCAGCCTGAGAAGCTACCTGCTCCAGCTGCGGAAAGAAGGGCCACTTTGCCAAGGCCTGTAAGTCCAAACCGCGAGCGCCGCATGCAAAGCAAGGGGGTCGCCATCTTGCCTGCATGTCGCCACCATGTGCGAGACATGGGGGCGGCCATTTTGGTCGGCACCACCTTGCACCGCCTACGACCCACGGGTGCTCACCAGGCACCCCACCGCGCCGGACCAAGACAGCGACTCAACTCTGGGCTCCGTGACCCTCGACCAAAGCGCTCCCCACCAGCTCACAAGGTCAATGATGGACATCCTGGTGGAGGGGCGCAGGACAAGCTGCCTGTTTGACATGGGCAGTACGGAGAGTTTTATCCACCCGGACACGGTGCAGCATTGCGGACTTGCGATACAACCGGTAAGCCAGAGGGTCGCCGTGGCTTCCGGGTCGCATACAACAGACATCCGGGGCGGGGTGGGGGTTGTGTAGCGACACTAGTGGTGCAGGGCACAGAATATTGAGACTTTACATTACTGGGCATGCCTCAACTGTGTGCCTCTGTGCTATTGGTGCTCGACTTCCAGAGCCACCTGAAAAGCGTCACAATGGAGTATGACAGGCCCCTCCCACCAATCACTGTCAGAAATCCTCAGTTTTGTTGGAATACGTCACATACCCCGCTACTGACCACCCACACACACCGACCTGCACATCCCACCCAACACCATGCCAACAGCCGCACTACGGACACCACTTGTGGCCTCTCCACCCTCAAGATCCCTCCCCCACCCTTGTTTGCCAACCTGACCCCCACTGTAAACCTGTGGCAACTAAAAGCAGGAGGTACAGCGTGGGGGACAGAGCCTTCATTAAGTCGGAGGTGCAGCGGCTGCTTAGGGAGGGGGGTCACTGAGGCAAGCACAAGTCCTTGGAGGGCGCAGGTGGTCGTTGTTCGGAACAGGGAGATAAATAGGATGGTCGTGGACAATAGGTTCACGCAGCTTGACACGTACCCTCTACCCCGCATCATGGATATGGTCAATCAGATAGCACAGTACAAGGTGTACTCGACCATAGACCTAAAATCCGCTTACCATCAGCTCCCCATCCGCCGGGAGGACTGCCCTTACACCGCCTTCGAGGTGGATGGCAGGCTTTATCACTTCCTGCGTGTCCCCTTTGGTGTCACGAATGGTGTATCTGTCTTCCAGAGGGAAATGGACTGGATGGTGGACCAGTGCCAACTGAAGGCCACATTCCCATATCTAGATAACATCACCATCTGCGGTCACGACCGGCAGGATCAGGACAACAACCTCCGAAAATTCTTCCAAGCGAACAAAGCTTTCAATTTCACCTTTAACAAGGACAAGTGTGTGTTCGGAACCACCCGACTTGCTATCCTTGGGTGTGTCATACAGAACGGAGTCATTGGCTCTGACCCTGACCGTATGTGCCCCCTGTTGGAACTCCCTCTTCCCAACACCCTCAGAGCTCTCAAAAGGTGCCTGGGCTTCTTTTCATATTACACCCAATGGGTCTCTAACTACGCAGACAAGGCCCGCCCCCTGGTCAAGTCCACCACATTCCCCCTCTCAGCCGAGGCCTGCACGGCCTTCAGCTGCATTAAAGGGGACATTGCCAAAGCAGCAATACATGCAGTGGATGAGGCCATTCCCTTCCAAGTAGAGAGTGACGCCTCTGACTTCGCGTTGGCTGCTACCCTCAACCAGGCGGGAAGACCGGTGGTGTTCTTCTCCCATACCCTTCAAGGCCCTGAAATTCGGCACTCCGCGGTGGAGAAAGAGGCCCAGGCCCTGGAGGCACTATCTTGCCGGCAAAAAATTCACCCTGCTGACTGACCAGCGCTCAGTTGCATTCATGCTTAGTAATCAACAACGGGGCAAAATCAAAAATGATAAAATTCTGAGGTGGAGAATCGAACTCTCCACCTACAACTATGACATCATGTACAGGCCTGGGAAGCTCAACGAGCCCTCCGATGCCCTATCCTGGGGAGCATGTGCCAGCGCGCAGATCGACCGGCTATACGCCCTACATGTAGACCTTTGCCACCCGGGAGTCACCCGGCTTTTCCACTTCGTGAAAGCCCGGAACCTGCCTTACTCCCTTGAGGAGATCAGGACAATGACCAGGGACTGCCAAGTCTGCGCAGAGTGCAAACCGCACTTCTACCGACCCGAAAAGGCACAACTATTCATGACCACCCGTACCTTTGAGCCACTGAGTGTTGACTTTAAGGGCCCCCTTCCCTCCACCGACCGCAATGTGTACTTTCTTAACGTTATCGATGAGTACTGGTGGTTCCCCTTCGCCATCCCCTGCTCCGATACTACTACCATGTCAGTCATAAAAGCCCTGTGCAAGTTCTTCACTCTGATTGGATACCCATGCTATATCTGCAGTGACAGAGGGTCCTCGTTTATGAGTGACGAACTGCGCCAATACCTGCTGGCTAGGGGTATTGCATCTAGTAGGACGACGAGCTACAATCCCCGGGGGAATGGACAGGTGGAGAAGGAAAATGCCACGGAGTGGAAGGCCACACTCTTAGCCCTCAGGTCGAAAGGACTGCCGGTCTCCTGCTGGCAGGAGGTCCTTCCCGAGGCACTCCACTCCATCTGCTCCCTGTTATGCACGTCCACCAATGCCACCCCTGATGAGCGGCTCTTTTCTTTTCCCAGAAATTCAACCACTGGGACAACCCTACCAACTTGGCTGACATCCCCGGGGCCAGTGCTGCTCCGGAAACATGCGAGGAGCAATAAATACTCCCCGATGGTTGAGAGGGTTCACTTACTTCATGTGAACCCCCAGTATGCCTATGTGGTTTTACTTGATGGGTGGGAGGACACGGTCTCCATCCGCGACCTGGTGCCTGCAGGAGCACCGGGCCCCTACCCTGAACACTCCGTGGTGACTATTAACCCTGTATTCACCAATATATATACCCACCAGACACCGCGCACTCCAAGCACTACACAGACACCACATGACACTCCCATACCGGCACGACACAAACGCACAAGGGATTACCAACGCCTAACGTGCTGACACCCCAAGTCAGGCCGGAGCCAGCACAACTGCCGTCACCGATGTAATCACCACTAGTGCTACGTAGGTCACAGCGACGGACTCAGCCGCCTGATAGACTTAACCTGTAAATATACTTGTTTTAAATATTGTCAGTCACTTCACCCTGCAGGACTCTTTTTTTTTAAAAAGGAGGGATGAATGTGGTAAACCATATATGTAGGTTGTAACTAAGTTACCTGTCTGGACACGCCCCTCTGCTGACTGCCCCTGTGGCTCCTCCCGCAGACCCCTGAATAAAAGCAATTGCGCAATTGCTCCTCCTCCTCAGTCCGCAGCAGATACTCAGCATGGACGTTGCTCCATTTACTGTTAATAAAAGCCTTTCAGTATTTACTCTACTTCCAGTCTTTTGGAGTAATTGTTAGTGCATCAGTGTTACAGGAAAGATACTGGCATGGATAGGCAGGCAGGAGGCAGTGAGTGGGAATAAAAGGACCTTTTCTGGTTGGCTGTCTGTGACTAGTGGTGTTCCTCAGGGGTCAGTATTGGAACCACTACTTCTCATATTGTTTGTCAATGATTTGGATAATGTATTTGATGGCATTGTGGGAAAATTTGTGGATGATATGAAGATAGGTGGTGGGGTAGGTGATGCTGAGGAAGCAATGCGGTTGCAGCAGGACTTAGGCAAATTGGAAGAATGGGCAAAAAAGTGGCAGATGGAATACAGTGTTGAGAAATGTATGATAATGCATTTTGGTAAAAGGAACAAAAGTGCAAACTAAATAGGGAGAAAATTCAAACATCAGAGGTGCAAAGGGACTTAAGAGTCCTGGTGCAAGACTCCCAGAAGGTTAATTTACAGATTGAATCTGTGGTAAAGTAGGCAAATTCATTTCAAGCGAAATAGAATATAAAAACAAAGAGATAATGCTGAGCCTTTATAAGGCACTAATCAGGTTGCACTTGGAGTATTGTCAACAGTTTTGGGCCCCATATCTCAGAAAGGATGTGTTATCACTGGAGAGAGTCCAGAGGAAGTTCGCGAGGATGATTCCGTGAATGAGGGGCTTAACATATGAGGAGTGTTTGGCAATTTTGGATCTGTACTCACTGGAATTTAGAAGAATGTGGGGGATCTCATTGAAACCTAGTGAATGTTGAAATGACTAGATAAAGTGGATGTGGAGAGGATGTTTCCTATAGTGGGGGTGTCCAGAACTAGAGGGCACAGCCTCAAAATTGAGGAATGACCCTTTAGAACAGAAGTAAGGAGGATTTTTCTTTTGGCCGGAGAGTAGTGAATCTGTGGAATGCTCTGCCACAGACTGCAGTGGAGGCTGAGACCGTGGGCATATTTAAAGCAAAGATTAATAGTTTCCTGACCAGTCAGGTCATCAAAAGTTATGCTGAGAACACAGGTGTATGGGGTTGAGTGGGATCCAGGATCAGCTATGATGGAATGTGGAGACAACTCAATGGGCTGAGTGGCCTAATTCTGCTCCTATGGCTTATGGTCTTATAAGTACATGTTTATTGCCCAGAAACTCAGTTTGTGGCAATATCTGAATGGTTGAGTTAAGCACCCTAGTTTAACTACAGATTGCCCTTTGTTGGCCTATGTTCTAATTTAAGTATATTGCTAAGTGGTCTCATTTCTGACTAATAAACTGATCAGGTTATGAATGATTCTCAGAAACTTTATCCTGTGGAGGATCTATATGTGTAATATTGTTTTTTATGGATAATATTTGAAAATATCCCCTTGTTACCAAGATATTCTGATGCACAGAGTTAATTGAATGGATTTTTGTCCAAGAGTTAAGAATAGATCATACAGCACATTAAACAAAATGGAATGATCATAATCTAGTCTCTCAGTGACTTTTTTACTACTGGAATCTTGTTTTACTCAGAACTAATATTAGAACTTTTAGCATTTCCTCTTATGCTTCCCATTGCCATAAAAGATGCCTGTAAATGCCATTGAAGATAATTTCCACAGAGTACACGAACTTTCAAAGAACATATTGTTGAATATAAAGCTAGCCAGCTGGATAATGTCCACATTTGTGGAACTCTGTGAAAATGCGGGAAAGGTTTACTGAATATTTAAAATTGTTTCAGCTCCGTAATTGTTTGCGCTACAGTGAGAATGCATATTTGGTTACAGGTATGTGTGAAGACTTGTAAAGTGCAGTCATTCAGGCATTGAAAGTAAAAGATGTTTCACAGATACTAACAAAGATAACAGTTGTTAAGGAAAGACTGGCAATACAAGTGGAGGGAGCGGTACAGAAGGATTATGACATGCTTGTTGGGATGTTGAACATTAAAGTCGGGTATCATGTTGCAGCTGGGTAAGAAATTGGTTAGGCCACATTTAGGGTATTGTGTGTAGTTCTAGTTACTGGTACTTGAGGGCACAGGTTTCAGATGAGAGGGGTGAAGGTTAAAAGAGATTTGTGTGGCATGTTTTTTTGCACAGTGTTTGGTGTCAGGATGTTCTGGCAGGGGTACTGGTAGAACAGATAAGAAATAACATTTAAGAGGCATTTAGGCAGAGAAATGAACGGATACGAGATGAAGACAATGTACAGCAGATGGGATTAGTTAGATTGGCACATACATAGTGGACAAGAAAGCTACTCCTTGCATTATACTGTTCTCCATGTTCTGTTCACTGTGAATGTCCTGCTCTGTTTTCACTTCTGAAAAGTCATGATGTCATATTTCCTTGAGTTAAGCTCCATCCTCTGTTCCTTGGCCTTCTTTCCCATTTGACTTAAGTGCTGTTGTTTTCTTTGACCACCTTCTTCACTATCTATTGTATGGTATAATCTTAAGCGTACTTATTATGTCACCTACCTTCTCTTCTAAATCATTAGTATGTATAACAAACGTTAGTGGACCCTGCATTGATCCCTGCAGCACACCACTGGTCACAGGCCTCCAATTTGAAAATTAACATTCCACTACAATCCACTCCGACCTGCAAGACATTTTTGTATCCAGTTGTCCAATTCCCCATGAATCGTGTGTATTCTAGCCTTCAAGACTAGCCTATTATGAGTACCTTTTCAAATGACTTGCTAAAGTTGATGTAGATAATGTCTACTCCTCTGACCTCATCAACCCACTTACTCACTACTTCAGAAAACTGTATCAAATTTTTGTGACATGATTTCTCATGCAATTACCTTATTCTGGCTTCTTTCCCTTTTTTTTCTAGTCCTGATGAAGACTCTGGGCCTGAAACAATTGATTCTTTATTCCTTTCTACCAATGCCGCCTGACCAGCAGTCTCCTCTCTTGCTTTCCATGATAGCATAGAACATGAACACATCATAAATCGAAGAACTGAGACCAGGAGATGGGATGCAATGTTGAAGTTGTATAAGACATTAGTAAGGCCTAATTTGGAATATTGTGTGCAGTTTTGATTACCTTCCTACAGGGAAGACGTAAATAAGGCTAAAAGAGAAAATTTACAAGAATGTTGCCAGGTCGGGAGGACCTGAGTTATTAGGAAAGATTGAATAGGTTAGGAGTTTATTTCTTGGAACGTAGAAGTTAAGAGGAGGTTTGACAGAGGTATACAACAGTATGACAGGTATAGATAGGGTAAATGCAAGCAGACATTTTCCTCTGAAGTTGAGTGGGGCTACAACCAGAGGTCATGGTTTAAGGATCAAAGGTGAAAAGTTTAAGGGGAACATGAGTGGAAACTTCTTCACTCAGAGGGCCGTGAGAGTGTGGAATGAGTTGCCAGCTCAGTTGGGCATGTGAGAAATGTGGTTAGGTACATGGAGGGGAGGGATATGGAGGGCTACGTCCCAGTGCAAGTTGATGCAGGTAGACAGTTTAAATGGTCGGGCAGGGACTACATTAGCTGAAGGGCCTGTTTCTGTGCTGTATTTTTCTATAACCCTATGTGTCCTAGATGGTCAGGTTCCAGGAATATTTCTACCTTAAGCAAGTTCAGGACCTATAACACCATCTCCTTCATAATGTTGATATGCTCCAGAATATCACTCTTCATCCTGAACTCACCAGCTTTCATGTCCTCCACTGTAAATGGCTAACATGAGGTGGCATCGTTTTAAGGTGCTTGGAAATAGGTACTGCGGGGATGTCAGGGTTAAGTTTTTCACACAGAGAGTGGTGGGTGTATGGAATGCACTGCCAGTGGTGGTGCTGGAAGTAGATACAATAGGGTCTTTTAAGACGCTCTTAGATAGGTACATGGAGCTTAGAAAAAGTAGAGGCCTATGTGCTAGGGAAATTCTAGGCAGTTTCTAAAGTAGGTTACATGGTCAGCACAACATTGTGGGCAGAAGGGTCTGTAATGTGCTGTAGATTTCTATGTTCTATGTTCTATGTAAACGTTTGTTCCCTCTTGAGAAATTCAATTAATGGGTCCAGATTTGCCTATAGGCAGTTGTCAAGAAACTGCAAAGTAAACTACTAAGTAAGGTCAAAACATTTGGAATCAGGGAAAATAATAAGATGTGCAAGAAGGCAGAAGCATAGATTCTGTGTAACTTTATCTATAACTGTTAATAGCAGAAGTTTGGGAATTGTATTCTATTCAATGCAATTGTTGACACCTTTTTATCAATGATTTAGGATTTGTGAATGGCTCCGTGTTGCGAGTGACTGTCCGACAAAAAAAGGTTGGCTGAAGCCAGCTGCAGTTTTTGCTGAGACACATTGAATATTTAAAGAAAGGTTATTACCTGTAATCTAAATGAGACAGAGAAGCAATGAATTATAGAGCACAAATACCGCAAGGACAAATCAATATCATGGAATAATTATGACACAGAAAGCCAGGGACACAAAGAGAGATGGACATCAAGTGTTGCTGGAAGATCAATGAAAGGCATCCTTTGGTCTCCCTGAAACTTGTTGGTCTGCCAGCACATGATGATGTCTGTAGAGGAATGCTGATGACGGCACATTCCAGGCTACAGGAGTATATGCTGAGGGATGCACTGAAGCTTGGTACAGCCACTGTAAGAGCTAGGTGATGGAGAACCACAGTATAGGGTCCTTCCACTACTGGGCAGGGAGGGGCAGGGTCGGATAAGGAAGCCCCTCAATTACTGTAATAGTGCACTACCTGAAGGAGCCACATGACTGACAGCAGTGCAATTGGTTTTAAGAAATGTAATAGAACACTACTTAATGAATTGACTAAGAATGTAAGAATGTAAAGGCATTATACAATTTATTCTTGTCAATAATTTTAATACAAAGAATTTTTATTAAAAAATTTATATTTCAGTTCTTCAAGTAAAACAACTCATTACATCCCACTGTTAGCCTTGCTCCATTATCTTGCAAAATTGTCACACTGCATATCTCCTCAATCCCACCAATGAAACTGCCTCCACCACATCTGCAATCAGTGTATTCAGCACTCGGCTACATGCTATGCATTTAAAGTACAGGTCCCATAAATGCTAAGCCTCTTACTCTTAATTTTATGTCTGTGACCATGAGTCTTCAACAACTCCACCGACAGGAATAATGTTCTACTGTCCATTCTTTCTGTGTGCCTTTATCATTTTATCTAATGCAATCAGATCTCCCCTCAACCTTTTGTTCTCTGAAGAAAACCTAAACATTTCATTTATTTCTAAAATAAGCTTCATTCATGAAATACATGCTAGAAACACAAAACAGTACATTGCTTTCTTCACATTCATAATGTTGTGCCGTCTATACAATTGTCAGGTCCATTCATTTATATTGTTATTAAATTAATATATTCTATGTACACATCACCAATGCAACTCATCTAGCTTCTTTGAACTACATACCTTCAAATATTTGTGAGACTGTTGTATTTGACCCAGGCCCTCAATCCCCAGTGTGTCAGGGTCTTAGACTGCAATACTTCCTCACATAACCTCTGTCTTGGCTGTATCCCTTGACATGTGCTCCCATGGCCCACAATGTGCCAGGCAACAGCATTTACTTACAGACATCTTGCTCTGCTGGAAGACCAACAAGTTTCGGGCAGACCAAAGTGTATCTTTCACTGAGTTATTGATCTTCCAGCACTACTTGATGTTTGCCTGTCTGCATGTTCTTCAGAAAAGCCTGTTGACCAGAGAGTTCTCTGCTATGCAGCTGCTAAGGACAAATCTCGACAAGCACCCTTGCGTCCTCATCCAGAACTTCTTTGCAAGTGCACAGTTCACAAAGAGGTGGACAATTGTCACATCTTTGACAAAGCCATTTTGAGGGTAGCCTGAATAGGGAGTGAGACTCTGAGACCACACAAGATCTGAGGAATGTCTTCCACACTGCCTGCAAAGTGGGGTCTTTGTGCTTGATTGTGAGTTCTGGCAATGATGCATTCTGCCAAGTAGTTCTAGCAGTCCTCACAGGAAATCATTCCACAGGATCCATAGTGTCCCATGGGACATTCCATGCTGACCACTCCCTGATGGATTTGTCATCAAAGTTATTTTTCCTGATTGTTTCCATAAAGGACAGGTACAAAAAATAAGTTCCACTGAATTACAAGGCCAGGCCCATCATCCACAGCGCTGTGGACAGGTAGAACTTCAATGACATATGGTGATACTTGGTGTTTGTCCACGTCAGTTCTATACCAGTCAAAAAAGGCAGCAATCAGAGAAGAGCACCGGTGTGATGTTTGTGGATCTGACTGTGACGGCTTTCAAAATGAAGAGGAAGCCTATCCAGGATGGGCTGAGGCATTGGGTATCATCCGTGAGAGTTACTGCTGTTCTCCATCCGTGAGTTTACTGAAGATCGGAGAAGCAAACACACTCAGCGAGTCAGGCAACATCTGTGGAGGGACACAGGCAGTAGATGTTTCAGAAGGAGACAGAGCCACGATTAAAACAAATCAATAATTCGTATTAAAACAAGAAAATCTTTAGATGCTAGAAATCCAAGCAACACACACAAAATGCTGGAGGAACTGAGCACACCTGGCAGCATCCATGGTTAACTAATCCTCAATAATTAGGATTTATTCTTTTATTGAACATATCTCTTATTGAACAACTTAAAGCACAGGAACAGGCCTTTGGTGCATTATGTCTGCACTGGACATGATGCCATATTAAATTAAATCTCCTCTGCTTGTGCAGGTTCCATCTCCCACCAGTCCCTGAATATTTATGTGTCTGTCTAACAGCCTCTTAAACACACTATTATATTGACCTCCACATTACTCCAGGCAACTTGTCCCAGGCACCTAGACATCTCTGTGCATTAAAAAAAATAACACCATTCATCTCCTTTAAACTTTCCGGCTCTCACCTTAATTGAACGTCTCAATTATATTAATATTTTTACCCTAGGAAAAAGTTTTTGACTATTTACCCCATCTATACCTCCAATAATATTTTTAAAAATTCTATCAGGTCTTCATTCAGTCACTGATACTCTAGAAAAAACATTCTAAGTTTATCTAAACCCTTCTTATAGCTGATTATAGCTAAATTAGGCAGTACGCAGAGTACACAGTACTCTGAGAATAGTGTATTTGAAGTTTTCTATAGCTGCATCATGACCTCCTTATACTTATACCCAATGCCTTGACCAATAAAGACAAGCATGCTGTAAACCTTCTTTACTACCCTTTTTCTTTACCTAGCCATTTTCTGCAAGCTATAGACTTGGACCTCAAGATCCCCCTCTGCATCACAGCTGTTAAGGGCCCTAGCATTAAGTGTATACTTTCCTTTATATTTAACCTCCCAAAGTAACACCACACTTGCTTGGATTATCTCCATCTGGTATTTCTTCACCCATACTGTAACTGACCCATATTCTGTTTGCATCCTTCAGTAGCTTTCTATATAGTTCAACACTCCCAACAATATACATATATCTCAAATTTCAGGCAGAGTAATTTTATTATGAAAGTACATATATGTCACCATATATAACCCTGAGATTCATTTTCCCACAGGTATTTACAGTAAATACAAAAAAAAAACACAATAGAATCAAAGAAAAGACTGCCCCAACAGCAAGGACAAACACGCAATGCGCAAAATACAACAAACCAAATACAAAAAGAAAACAAAAAAACACTAATAATAATCATCATAGTAATAATAAATAAATAAGCAATAAGTATCGAAAGCATGGGATGAAAAGTCCTTGAAAGTGAGTGCATAGGTTGTGGGAACAGTTTAGTGATGGGTTGAGTGAAGTTATCCCCTCAGGTTCAAGAGCCTGATGGTTAAGGGGTACTAACTGCTCCTGAACCTGGTTTGTATGGGTCCTGAGTCTCCTGTACTTTACTAATGACAGCAACAAGAAAAGAGCATGGCCTAGATGGTGATGGTCTTTGATGGATGCTACTTTCCTGCAACAGTGTAGATATGTTCAATGGTGGGATGGTAAAACCCTCCCAACCATTCAGCACATCGACATGAAACATTGCCATAGAAAAACATCATCCATCATCAAAGATCCTCACCAACCAGCTCATGCTCTTTCTCACTGCTGCCATCAAGTAGAAGGCACAGTGCCTCAGGACTTACACCACCAGGTTCAAGAACCATCAGGCTCTTGAACAAAAAGGGATAGCTACACTCATTTAAGGACTTATTTAACTTTTTGTTTCAAGCTCATTATTTACTGCTTTTTATTTACATCTAAATTTGCACAGTTTTTTGTCAATTGTTTACAATTGCTGGTCTATAAATTTGCTAAGTATGCACGTAGAAAAAAAATCTGAGGGTTGTATGTGGTGGCATGTATGCACTCTGATAATAAATATTACTTCGAATTTTGAACCCAGGATAGATAATCTGAAATGATAACACTGAGGAATTTAAAATTGCTGACCCTCTGCACTTCAGATCCCCCAATGAAGACTGGCTCATGGTCCTCTGTTTTCCAGCTCCTGTAGTTAATAGTCAATTCTTTGGTTTACGTATAAACAGTGGATTCCAGTTAATTGGGCCATTGTTTAATTGGGGCAGCTGCTTCTTTGGGACGACTCTTAAAAAGAACAAAAACAATCAAGAAAATAGCAGGGTTTCCCTTCATGTATTTGGACCACAAAGCCACTTAATTGGGACAGGAGAATGTTGCTGAGCAGTTTCTAACTTGCATCTATTGCGTGCACTTGTGCGGCCATAACACACTACACCATATTTAGTGTGAACAGTTTTTAAAATATTGTCAGTTTTGTGTCTTTGTGTTCAAAAAGCAGTGATTTTTATCACTGATACTTGGTGAGAGATAAGCAGTAAGTCAATTCGTAACTGTTTAGGTAACTCTGATTTCAAGCGCTTAAGCTTGGAGATGCCGGAAATGACTGGGAGTGAAAACAAAATGATTTCACTACTTCAATGAGTTAGGAATTATGCCAGTATCAACAGTCATCTTGAATTTTACAATGAAAATGCAGATTTGGAGGATGCAATAGTAAAAGTATTGTATGATGGCAGTCCATTATCTGCGCTCGGTGTCTGCATTGATTTTGTTAATTTACAATCAATTAGAAGAATATGGCAGCCAACACTGGATAAATTCCTTCATCAGTAGCTATTGGGAACAACTGCACAGTGTTATAGCACTGTAGAGGTATTGATAGTGTTCAAATTTGTTCTGTATTTCATTTAAGTACATAAATTGCTTCTCAGTTAAATGGCAATTTGCCTTTTTCCAACTATTTCTATGGAACTTTGGTTTTGGGCATCACGGTAGTGTAGTAGTTGGTGCAACAGTATTACAGTTGAAGGTGTCAGAGCTTAATCCCAGTATTTTATGTAAAGAGTCTGCACACCCTGTCCATGGAATGCATGGTTGTTCTCTGGATGCTCTAGTTTCCAGCAACAGTCCAAAAAGTCTTTGTCTCCTGTGATTCAGCCAATCGTCTATCCGTGCCAGTACTTTTCCTGTAATATCAGTTGTCTAGTAGCTTCATGTGTTGATACCTTGTCAAAGGCCTTCTGAAAATATAAGTAATCAACAGCCACTGACTCTCCTTTGTCTATCCTGTCTGTTATTTCCTCAAGAATTTCCAGCAGAGTTATCAGACAAGATAACGTCTTAAGAAAACCATGCAATCTATCTGTATATCTATACACACTCAGAGCTGACTTTATTAGGTACATCTGTACTTGTTAATGCAATATCTAACCAGCCAATCATATGGCAGAAACTCAGTGCATAAAAGCATGCATGCAGACATGGTCAGGAGGTTAGGTCATTGTTTAGATCAAGCATCAGAATGGGGGAGGAAGGTGATCAAAGTGACTTTGATCGTGGAATGATTACTGGTGCTAGAAGGAGTGGTTTGAATGTCTCAGAAACAACTGATCTCCCAGGATTTTTACACACAACAGTTTACAGAAAATGGTGAGAAAACCAAAAAAAGATATCCAGTGAGTGGCAATTTTGTGGGTGAAAATGACTTGTTAATGAGTGAGGTCGGAGGAGACTGGCCAGGTTGGTTGAAGCTGATGGAAAGTGAGTGTAATTCATATTACCATGAGTTACAACAGTGGCCTTGCCTTGGCTTGCTGGTAACTCTCGCCTTGTCTCGCCTGCAGTCTTGTCCTGGAGCCACCCTGTACCTAGCTCCCTTCCTGTCCCTTGCCTCCGCCCAGGTAAGCCAGGCCATCTTGCCATTACCTGCAGTTGGTTCTGTCCCTTCCTGTCCCTTGCCTCTGCCCAGGTAAGCCAGGCCATCATGCCGTTACCTGGGGTTGGTTCTGACCCTTCCTGTCCCTTGCTTCTGTCGAGTAAGCCAGGCCGTCTCGATGTTACCTGCAGTTAGTTCTGTCCCTTCCTGTCCCATGCCTCGGTCGGGTAGTGAACCGCGCCTTGCCCGGGTGAACCGTGCCCTTCCCCGGTGGAGCCTACCTAGCCTCAAGCCTGAAGACTCCAGCCTCCTGCCTAGCCTCAAGCCTGAAGACCGCAGCCTCCTGCCTAGCCTCAACCCTGAAGACCGCAGCCTGCTGCCTAGCCTCAAGCCTGAAGACGGCAGCCTCCTGCCTAGCCTCAAGCCTGAAGACGGCAGCCTCCTGCCTAGCCTCAAGCCTGAGGACCGCAGCCTCCTACCTAGCCTCAAGCGTGAAGACTCCTGCCTCCTGCCAAGCCTCATCTCTAGCCTCAAGCCTGAAGACTCCTGCCTCCTGCCAAGTCTCGTCTCTTGCCTCTAGCCTCAAGCCTGAAGACTCCAGCCTTCTGCCTCCTGCCAAGCCTCGTGTCTAGCCTCAAGCCTGAAGACTCCAGCCGCTGCCTCCTGCCAAGCCTCGCCTCAAGTCTCTAAGACTCTAGCCTCGTCCTTGCCTAGTTCTGGGGCCCCAGCCAGAGGCAAGACCCAGTACTGGGTCCTTGTCCAGTCTCTGGTTCGGAGTCCAAGCCTAGCCTCGCCTCAAGGCTCCTGCCCTCTGCCAAGCCTCGCCTCAAGGCTCCTGCCCTCTGCCAAGCCTCGCCTCAAGGCTCCTGCCTCCTGCCAAGCCTTGCCTCAAGTCTCCTACCTCCTGCCAAGCCTCACCTCAGGTCCTAAGACTCTAGCCTTGTCCTTGCCCAGTTCTGGGGCTCCAGCCAGAGGCAAGACCCAGGTAGTGGGTCCTTGTCCAGTCTCTGGCTTGGATGTCCATGCCCGGGCTCCTAGCTCTTTTGTTCAGTCTTGTTCCAGGTTCCTGGTTTTCCTGCTCATGTCCTTGCCCACAGCCTGTATCCTAGTCCTGTCCCTAGTACTCCAGTGTCTGCTTCTTGCACTTGGGTCCGTTCCCAGCCACCACCTTATGACAGAACAATCCAGCCAACCATGGACCCAGTGACACAGGCACTGTCATTTTCCTCTTGCCACCCGAGGTTCCTTTCTGTTAAATACCCTCCCACCCGCCCGGGTCGTCCATAGTCTGGATTCCCTGTTTGGTCACCAGGAGGCTCCCGTAGAGGTGGGTTATTGTCATGATCCGGTCCGTGAAGTTCGTATTCCGGGTCGTGGTCCGGTCCATCGACCCTTGCTCCAGTTTTTCCTGCCTACCCTGTTTCTGGCTTGTTGAGCTCTAATTGAGTCAGCTGATGCTCTTAGGGGCTGGCTGCTGGATTGTTCTTGTCCTTACTCCTTGTATCCCTTGCTCTGCCTTCTGTTTCCTCGCCTGAAGCCTGCCTTGTCTTGCCAGTAACTCTCGCCTCACCTGAAGCCCTCGTCTCGCCTTGCTTTGCCAGCAGCCTTGTTTTGTCTTGCGGGTATCTCTTGCCTCATCTGAAGTTCTCATCTCGCCTTGCATTCCCTGAAGCCTTGCCTTGTCTTGCTGGTAACTCTTGCCTTGTCGCGCCTGCAGTCTTGTCCTGGAGCCACCCTGTACCTAGCTCCCTTCCTGTCCCTTGCCTCCGCCCAGGTAAGCCAGGCGGTCTTGCCGTTACCTGGGGTTGGTTCTGTCCCTTCCTGTCCCTTGCCTCCGCCCAGGAAAGCCAGGCCATTTTGCCGTTACTTGGGGTTGGTTCTGTCCCTTCCTGCCCCTTGCCTCCGTGGGGTAAGCCAGGCCGTCTCACCATTACTTGTGGTTGGTTCTGTCCTTTCCTGTACCACGCCTCTGTCGGATGGTGAACCGCGCCCTGCCCAGGAATACCGCGCCCTGCCCCGGATGAGGCTGCCTAGCCTCAAGCCTGAAGACTCCCGCCTCCTGCCTGGCCTCAAGCCTGGAGACTGCAGCCTCCTGCCTGGCCTCAAGCCTGGAGACTGCAGCCTCCTGCCTAGCCTCAAGCCTGAAGACTGCAGCCTCCTGCCTATCCTCAAGCCTGAAGACTCCAGCCTCATGCCTATCCTCAAGCCTGAAGACCGCAGCCTCCTGCCTATCCTTAAGCCTGAAGACTGCAGCCTCCTGCCTATCCTGAAGCCTGAAGACTGCAGCCTCCTGCCTATCCTCAAGCCTGGCCTCAAGCCTGGAGACTGCAGCCTTATGCCTCCTGCCAAACCTCATCTCTAGCCTCCTGCCTCCTGCCAAGCCTCGTCTCTAGCCTTCTGTCTCCTGCCAAGTCTTGTCTCTAGCCCCCTGCCTCCTGCCAAGCCTCATCCCTAGCCCCCTGCCTCCTGCCAAGCCTCGTCTCTAGCCCCCTGCCTCCTGCCAAGCCTCGTCTCTAGCCTCCTGCCTCCAGCCAAGCTTCGTCTCTAGCCTCTAGCTTCCTGCCAAGCCTCATATCTAGCCTCTAGCCTCAAGCCTGAAGACTGCAACCTCCTGCCTAGCCTCAAGCCTGAAGACTGCAGCCTCCTACCTCCTGCCAAGCCTCATCTCTAGCCTCTAGCCTCAAGCCTGAAGACTCCAGCCTCCTGCCTCCTGCCAAGCCTCGCCTATAGCCTCAAGCCTCGTCTCTAGCCTCCTGCTTCCTGCCAAGCCTCGTCTCTAGCCTCTAGCCTCCTGCCAAACCTCGTCTCTAGCTTCTAGCCTCAAGCCTGAAGACTGCAGCCTCCTGCCTAGCCTCAAGCCTGAAGACTGCAGCCTCCTGCCTAGCCTCAAACCTGAAACTGCAGCCTCCTGCCTCCTGCCAAGCCTCGTCACTAGCCTTCTGCCTCAAGTCTCCTGCCTCCTGCCAAGCCTCACCTCAAGTCTCTAATTCTCTAGCCTCGTCCTTGCCCAGTTCTGGGGCTCCAGCCAGAGACAAGACCCAGGTACTGGGTCCTTGTCCAGTCTCTGGCTTGGATGTTCAAGCCCGGGCTCCTAGCTCTTTTGTCCAGTCCTGTTCCTTGTTCCTTGTTTTCTTGTCCATGTCCTTGCCCTCAGCCTGTATCCTAGTCCTGACCCTAGTACTCCAGTGTCTGTTTCTTACACTTGGGTCCGTTCCCAACCACCACCTTAAGACAGAACAATCCAGCCAACAATGGACCCAGTGACACAGACACTATCATTTTCCTCTTGCCACCCGAGGTCCCTTTCTGTTAAATACCCTCCCACCCACCCCGGTCGTCCATAGTCTGGGTTCCCTGTTTGGTCGCCAGGAGTTACTGTCATGATCCGGTCCGAGAAGTTCGTATTCTGGGTCATGATCTGGTCCATCGACCCTTGCTCCAGTTTTTCCTGCCTACCCTGTTTTTGGCTTGTTGCGCTCTAATTGAGTCAGCTGATGCTCGTAGGGGCTGGCTGCATAAATAACTTCAGAGACCAGGGTGTGGCCACTGGATTGTTCTTGTCCTTAATCCTTGTATCCCTTGCTCTGCCTTCTGTTTCCTCGCCTGAAGCCCTGCCTTGTCTAGCCTCCTGCCAAGCCTCGTCTCTAGCCCCTAGCCTCCTGCCGAGCCTTGTCCCTAGCCTCCTGCCTCCTGCCAAGACTTGTTTCTAGCCTCTAGCCTTAAGCCTGAAGACTGCAGCCTCCTGCCTAGCCTCAAGCTTGAAGACTCCTGCCTCCTGCCAAGCCTGTCTCTAGCCTCTGGCCTCAAGCCTGAAGCCTCCAGTCTCCTGCCTCCTGTCAAGTCTCGCCTCAAGTCTCCTGTCTCCTGTCAAGCCTCGCCTCAAGTCTCTAAGACTCTAGCCTCATCCATGCCTAGTTCTGGGGCCCAAGCCAGAGGCGAGTCCCAGGTACTGGGTCCTTGTTCAGTCTCTGGCTCAGAGTCCAAGCCTAGCGTCACCTCAAGTCTCCTGCCGCCTGCCTTGCCTCACCTCAAGTCTCCTGCCTCCTGCCAAGCCTCGTCTCAAGGCTCCTGCCAAGCCTTGCCTCAAGTCTCCTGCTTCCTGCCAAGCCTCGCCTCAAGTCTCTAAGACTCTAGCCTCATCCTTGCCTAGTCCTGGGGCCCCAGCCAGAGGCAAGACCCAGGCACTGGGTCCTTGTCCAGTCTCTGGCTCGGAGTCCAAGCCCCCGCTCCTAGCTCTTTTGTCCAGTCCTGATCCAGGTTCCTGGTTTTCCTGTCCATGTCCTTGCCCTCTGCCTGTATCCTAGTCCTGTCCCTAGTACTTCAGTGTCTGTGTCTTGCACTCGGGTTCATTCCCAGCCACCACCTTATGACAAGAGGCAGTGGTAAGGGTGCAGAAAAATATATAATAATAGTGAGGCTATATGGGAATAAAGGAAAATCTAGCTCCCTTTTCGTTTGAAAAGAGGATGCTCAGAAAGTGGCCATGTAGAATATTTATTTTAAGTTTGGAAGATTTTGACAGAATAAGTGTAGAGAGATTTTTTTTCCCACTGGTTATGAGGGGCCATTCACTCACACAGAATAAATTAGGGAAATAGATGCACTTAAGAGGAATCTAATTAAATAGATCAGACTGCAAGAAACAGATTGATATGCCTTAAGATTATAAATATGAAGAGAGGGCACATATGGAAAGTGATAATGAATTGCATGGGCTTACTGATCTCTTTTCCGAGAGGTATATTTTGAACAATTCTACTCCATATTAGAAAGGCAGTGTTTGAATTTGCGGGTGTTTCTATCTGGATATAGACAAAATACTTTATTATTCGAAAAATGATTTGCAACATTTCCGAAATATAAATGTTTTTAATTTCTCCAAACATTTAATTGAGACAAAAACTTGAAAGGAAGACCAGCAGATAGAGATAATCCTTTTAGATACACAGAAATATTCAGAAGGAGGAAACTGATAGGTCTTGTGGTTTTAAATGGGTTTTAAAAAGTTGAAAAGAGATTTAAGGACTGAATATACTCACTTAAGAGAAACATACTGATGAGATAACATTGTGCAGTGGTAATATAGTGCTGAGAAATGGGACTGTGAAGCCACCCTGATTTGTATCATTGACGTGGCAGCTGTTAATGTCATTGTCAATATACACACCAGATTATAGTTCCATCTCCTTTCACCTAGACAATTCACAAATATGTCAAAAATCTATTTTTAAGATTTCAGATATTTCCTCAAGGAATCGACCTTCTCAAAATGCCTTTGTCTGTTTATAAAATACAGAGATTCATTTAAAATTTGTCTGATATTTCAGATGTTGGGCTGAGGGAATATAATTCCCCAAATAGGATGGATTATCCATAAAGAGAGCAGTTGACAATCTTCAGTTGCTCAACCACCTTAACAAAATGTTAATATTATTATTTTAATTCTTTCCAAATATTAAAAGGAGCAAAGAAGCAGGAAAACAATTGTGAAGTCTAAAAACCCCTTAAGTCATATTTTTATTTCAATAAGCTGCCACAAATCACCTTAACTTGCAGCTTTTGTGATGTTAAAGGTTTAGAAATTGAGAAACTGTAAGAACTGTCCCAAAGTGATGGTTCTCACTTAAGCACCCACCAGAGAAATGATCCCTGATCCATGTGGCCAGGCCATTACCCACACTAGTAGAAGTCAACTGTCTTTTGCCTAGATTTTTAAATGATCTGAATTGTTTCTGAACATCTTAGATAGACCAGTGTAACATGGAAACAGGTCTTTTGGTCCTCCGATTCTGTGTTATTATCAAACACTAATGTAATCTACACTAACCCCATGAGAGCATAATACCAACTACATAGTAACAGAATTAGACCATTCACGCCACCAAGTCTACTCCATCGTTAATTATAACTGTTTATATTTTCTCAACCCCATTCTACCACCTTCTCTTAATCCTTAACCCTCTTACCAATTGAGAACCTACCAATATCTGCTTTAAATACACTCAATACACCAAGATCGTTTTGCTGAACACCTACGCTCTGTCCGCCAGAGAAAGCAGGATCTCCCAGTGGCCACACATTTTAATTCCACATCCCATTCCCATTCTGATATGTCTATCCACGGCCTCCTCTACTGTAAAGATGAAGCCACACTCAGGTTGGAGGAACAACACCTTATATTCCGTCTGGGTAGCCTCCAACCTGATGGCATGAACATCGACTTCTCTAACTTCCGCTAATGCCCCACCTCCCCCTCGTACCCCATCCGTTATTTATTTATATGCACACATTCTTTCTCGCTCTCTCCTTTTTCTCCCTCTGTCCCTCTGACTATACCCCTTGCCCATCCTCTGGGTTTTTCCCCCCTCCCCCTTTTCCTTCTCCCTGGGCCTCCTGTCCCATGATCCTCTCATATCCCTTTTGCCAATCAGCTGTCCAGCTCTTGGCTCCATCCCTCCCCCTCCTGTCTTCTCCTATCATTTTGGATCTCCCCCTCTCCCTCCCACTTTCAAATCTCTTACTAGCTCTTCCTTCAGTTAGTCCTGACGAAGGGTCTCGGCCCGAAACGTCGACTGTACCTCTTCCTAGGGATGCTGCCTGGCCTGCTGTGTTCACCAGCAACTTTGATGTGTGTTGCTTGAATTTCCAGCATCTGCAGAATTCCTCGTGTTTACACCCAATAACTTTGCCTCCATAACATCCCATGACAATGAATTCCACAGATTCACCCTTTATTCTGAGATTGTGATCTCAGATACTAGACTCTCATACTAAAGGAAATATCTTCTTCAAGTCCACTCTATCCAGAACTTCTGGTATTCGGTAACTTGAAATGTGATTTCCCCTCTCATCTGAACTCCATTCTGTGTAGGTACAGAGACATCAAATGCTCCTCATATGTTAAGCTTTTCATTGTTAGAGTTATTCTTGTGAGCTTCCTCTGGACCCTCTCCAGGGCCAACACATATTTCCTTAGATATGGAGCTCACAATTGCTCATATATTCCAAAACTGGCCTGACCAACACTTTATATAGTCTCAGCAGTACATCCTGGCTTTTGTAATCAAGTCCTCTTGAAACGTATTCCATTTTGCTCTTCCTATGTTGCCATAAACTCCAACCCCACCCCACCTTCCCATTCTACCACTCGGCAACACTCGAGGTAATCTACAGTCACCAATTGGCCTCCCAACCCACACAGCTCTAGATATGGGAGGATGTCAGAGCACGCAGGGAGAGTTGCACACAGACAGCACCAGAGGTCGGGATTGGATCGTAGTCAATGGACCTGTAATGCAGCAGCTCTACAGCTGTGCTAGCCACTTCTGAGTATCTTTAAAGACATTTAAAAACCCATTCCTACAAAAGTAATCCTTATTGTGCAGTAGTCATGTCTTACCAAAACTATCAATGCCAGAGAGAGGTAAAGATAAAGAACAGTTTTGTGTTTCGTAACTCCAAATCATAAAACAAAACAAAAACACAGAGCTGGAAATAACTCATGTATTTTCTTAGTTTTACTTTAAGTGAGGCACACATACTGTATCATGTGGTAGCAATGATGATGTATGCAATTCACTTATTTTTACATACAACCCATAATGAATTATATCAACAAAAAAGAATGCTCAATCGAACAATATATTTACAATAGTACTCAATTATTACTGAAATATTAAATACACGACAGTTCTCCCTGCTTAGCTATAAACTTTAAATCAATATAGAATGTATCTCAACTATATACACAATATACTAAATTGTACAACTACCGTACAGACATCCATGGCATAGTAAATTTTAAATTGTCCTATTCAGGCCTGAAGATTCAATCACAATGGAGGCCTTCTTACTCTTGTTGAATAATGTCTTTCCTGACAAAGGGATCATTCTGTTTGGTAGCAAGACTTGTGGCTGTGATTCAATCTCAGAGTCTGGAGCAACTTCTGTGGAGTTTGTAGGAGTTGACTCTGGGACTGAAGGAAATGGTTCTGACAGCTCATGCTACCTTTCTTCTCTAACAATTGAATCTGCTTTCCTCCACTGATCGATGTGTCATCTCCATATGATGTCAGACACAATCTCCACTGTGTCGGAGAGTGGACTCATTCTGACCTTAATCTTTTCAAGTACTCACTTCTGATCGCCTCTGTAGTCCTTCAGCAGGACTGCTAGTCAAGGAGTGAAACATCAAGCGTCCTTATTCAAGGAGCCTTCAGTTTGTCTCAGCTGTTTGCCCTGCATTCTCTTACTGAGATTGGGACTGAGCAGATCCAAGTGTGAATGCGAAGGTCGACCTAGGAACAGCATGGCTGGTGAGTTGTTGGTATGGAGTGTGCTGCATTGTAATATGCAAGGAGGAAATTGACGAGCTTCTGATTCGGCGTTAGTGTAATTTGTTTTGCTGACATTGATCACAGTGCATTCTTTAGATTCTAGACAAACCTTTCCGCCAAGCCATTTGTAGCTGGGTGGAACAGTGCAGATGTAACACGTCTTATTCTATTCATTTTCAGAAATGACAGAAACTCTTGTGCAACGAACTGTGTTGTCACCAATAAGTGTTCTGAAACACCAGTACTTGAGAAGAGGCTTTTCAAAACATCAACAGAATGCAAGGATGTAGTGGGGGCTATTGGGAACACTTCTGGCCACTTTGTAGCTGCATCCACTACTACCAAGAAATGTGTGCCTATGAATGGTCTAATATGAATCCTATGCCAGGGCAATGCAGACCATTCCCAGGGATGACGAGATGCTGCTCTTGGCATGTTATGGACATGCCGGCATCTCGAATAGCCAATGAGAGGCAAGTACCAATTTTGCTGAGTGCATTGGATTTAAAATTTGCTTAGAAGTCTAACTGTTCCAACCAAACCAGCTGAAATAAGCTTTGCTGATATTGTGAAATGAACGCAGGAACATTTGGAACTGAAACCATGATTGTGGAATGCTTTACTTTTCATAAGCCGAATCAAAAGGAAAGGGAGTCCATTTCTACTATGTGGCTGAATTGAAGATATTGTCTAAGCATTGCCAGTTTAGTAATGGGCTTCGTGATGCACTGAGAGATAATTTAGTTTGTGGAATCTTACAGGAAAGTATTCAAAAACAGCTCTTAACTGAAGATTGTAATAGCTGTATTAATGGAAACAGCAGTCAGCGATATATCGGAGATGCAGTCACTAATGAAAGTGACCATGAACAAA
The DNA here is from genome assembly GCF_030028105.1 of Mobula birostris. Lineage (NCBI taxonomy): Eukaryota > Metazoa > Chordata > Chondrichthyes > Myliobatiformes > Myliobatidae > Mobula > Mobula birostris. Next base: position 74,632,377 of record NC_092379.1, read on the forward strand.
ATTACAATGGCTAAACAGAAACTGGCCTGGCTGAACAAACTGTGTTACTGTTGTGACAGGGGATCACTTACACCAGACCAATACAGATTTAAAGGGGAAACCTGCAGAAAATGCAACCAAGTAGGGTACATTCAAAGAGCTTTTCGAGCAGACAAAAATAAATGGACTGTACAGGGAAGAGATAAAGTTAAAATCATTGCACTTTCAAAGAGAGCACCAGTCTGCATGCTCTTGATGAAAAATCTAATTATGATGTGACACAACACTGGTAGCCTTGAAAGCTACAATGTTGAAACAAGCTATAGACAAGCAATATGGCTTACACTGGAAATTAATGGAAAATTAATTATAATGGAATTGGACACTGGCTCTGGTGTTTCAGTTGTTCCACAAAATGAGTATGAATGGCACTTCAAAGATACTAAACTGAAGTCTTCAGATATACAGCTAAGAACTTATACTGAAGGACAGATAATTCCTGTGAGACTGATGTTCATAACCATGAAATACAACAGCCAACAAGCCACATTGAGCTTGTGTGTGGAAAAAAAACAGGAGGGCCAGCATTGTGGGACTGTTATTGGCAGAGACAGCTACAACTTGACTGGATATCCATTCAGCATTCTCATCCTTTGCAATAGAGTCAACTGAAACTGAAAACTGGATGATGCCACAGCAGTGTTCAAGGATGGCACTGGAAAACTCAGACATATTAAGGATAAAACAGGGTTAAATGAAAATGCCATACTCAAATTTTACAAAACCCATCTGGTTCCTTATATCATCTCTGATAAAAGTAGCCAGTGAGCTAGATTGAATGGAGGTTGCAGGAATTTTTTCCAAGGTTATGTGGAGCCCATGGGAAATGTAGGTATCCAGTGGCCAAGAAGAATAGGTCTGACAGCATTTGTGATGATTTTAAGGTCACCATCAACCCAGTACTGAAAGTAGATCCATACTCTCTGCCCAGGTTAGAGGATAGATTTACAAACCTTTCTGGACGAGAACACTTCAGCCAAGTGGACTTAGATGAGGTCTACCTTTGGAGGCAGTTGGAAGAAGTGTCAGATTCAGAATCAGAATCAGGTTTATTATCACTGGCATATGATGTGAAATTTGTTAACTTAGCAACAAATCTAGCAGAGAGAAAAAAATAGTAATAATAAATGAAATAAAATATAATAATAATAAATAAACAAGTAAATCAATTACGTATGTTGAATAGATTTTAAAAATGTGCAAAAACAGAGATACTGTATATTTTTAAAAAAGTGAGGTAGTGTCCAAAGTTTCAATGTTCATTTAGGATTTGGATGGCAGAGGGGAAGAAGCTGTTCCTGAATCGCTGAGTGTCTGCCTTCAGGCTTCTGTACCTCCTACCTGGTGGTAACAGTGAGAAAAGGGCATGCCCTGGGTGCTGTAGGTCCTTAATAATGGACCCTGCCTTTCTGAGACACCGCTCCCTGAAGATGTCCTGGGTACTTTGTAAGCCAGTGTCCAAGATGGAGCTGACTAGATTTACAACCTTCTGCAGCTTCTTTCGGTACTGTGAAGTAGCCCCTCCATACCAGACAGTGATGCAGCCTGTCAGAATGCTCTCCACAGTACAACTATAGAAGTTTTTGAGTGTATTTGTTGACATACCAAATCTCTTCAAACTCCTAATGAAGTATAGCTGCTGTCTTGCCTTCTTTATAAATACATCGATATGTTGGGACCAGGTTAGATCCTCAGAGATCTTGACACACAGGAACTTGAAGCTGTTCACTCTCTCCACTTCTGATCCCTCTATGAGGATTGGTATGTGTTCCTTCGTCTTACCCTTCCTGAAGTCCACAATCTACTCTTTCATCTTACTGACTTCGAGTGCCAGGTTGATGCTGCGGCACCACTCCACTAGTTGGCATATCTCACACCTGTACACCCTCTTGTCACCAAGTGAGATTCTACCAACAATGGTTGTATCATCAGCAGATTTATAGATGATATTTGAGCTATGCCTAGCCACACAGTCATGTGTATACAGACAGTAGAGCAGTGGGCTAAGCACACACACCTGAGGTGCGCCAGTGTTGATCGTCTGCGAGGAGGATATGTTATCACCAATCCACAAAGTCTGTGGTCTTCCGGTTCGGAAGTCAAGGATCCAATTGAAGAGGTAGGCACAGAGGCCCAGGTTCTGCAATTTCTCATTCAGGATTGTGGAAATGATCCAAAGTTCAAAAGAGTCCAAAGTGTTTCTCATCATAAAGGGCTTTATCACTACAATAGGCTTATTTTTGGAGTAGCATCTGGTCCAGCGCTCTGGTAGAAAACTATGGATCAGGTGCTGCAAGACTGCCCAGGCACTCAATGTTACCTGGATGACATCATTGTTATCGGTAAAGATGACAAAGAACCAATTCCCCGGGATCAATGAAGTATGACTAACTTTTCCAAAATCTCAGGACAGTGCTAAAAAGAATGGAGGATTATGGGCTCAGATCACAATGCAACAAGTGTGAATTCTTTAAACCAAGCATCGCTTACTGTGGTAACACCATTGTCATACAAATATTACGCAAGTGTGCTGAGAAAATTCAAGCGCTGGTGGATGCCCCAAGGCCAAGGGACATGTCACAGTTGTGGTCTTTTTTAGGATTTGTCAAATACCATAACAGGGTCCTGCCAAACCTGACTACTGTGCCCCACCCCTCGAACTCATTACTACAGATCGGGAAGAAATGGTTCCCATCCTCGAGCTACTGTTATGTTTTGTAAGTGAAAAGCATAAAGAGAGAAGGTAATAACTTGTGTAGGTTATTATTTTTACTTTTAGCAAGGCATGCACGTATGAAGTGATAGTGTCATGATGTATGCAGTTCACTTATCTTTATAATACATTAATGATTTTACCGTTGAGAATTCCACAGACTTCCTCTTCTTTTTCTCTATTCAACAGAAGGAGGAAACTGAGTCTTATTGATTTACCGCTAGCCTGTAGAGCCAGCAAATGCCTGCCAACCACAAACCAAACAGAAAACAAGATGGTGTCTGACCAAAATCAGGCAGAAGCACAAGATGAGCCCCAATGAACAAAGATCCCTTAGACATTACCACATCCACCAACAACCTTCCTCAAAGTTAATTCAGCATTAACCATTCCGCAGTACATTTTTTTAAAACTAAGGATCTCACATCATCCAGCAAATCTGCCCATTTTTAGATAGAAACCAAGCATCGGGTGGGGAGCACATGCCTATGTAATAGAACCAGGTGACCCGTATGTTAATCCCAGTGTATGGGACATCATTTACTTGCATTCTTTGGCAGGTGATCAGAGCTCCACTTGAGGCAAAACAGAATCTCTTGCTGTCTGACTTGCTCAAATGTCCAGATAAGTCACTAATACCGTTGTCCTGTATTCCTTCACCCATGGTCATTCCTGGCACCAGAGAGCATTCATGCTCCATAACATTTCCCTTCTTTGAAAATAATAGTTTATTCATAGGTTCTCAATGTAAATGATTACATTTCATCAGACAGGGACATCAGGTTTTTGTGCTCTGTGTAAGTAATAAAACGATATCCTTATGTGCACCTTTGGACCATGGCTTTCCAAACTTGATGCTAAACCTTCCTTATCCAGCCAGAACTGCTTTCCCTTTGCTACTGGGAGCTGTCTGGTCATATACCCCAGCTGCTTTTTAAAACTATCTTCAATTTAAGGGGATGTCAAAACACATGTGATGCTTCACAAAATAAGGTTCATTATCTGTCTGTTCAGCAGTAGACTAGCACAGACTGCAGTATTTTTTTTTGGAAAGAACCTTTGGAATGAAAAGCCATTTCCTGATCTACGACCCACCTCCATTTCACATCTTTGCATAGCAACTGATAACATTGGAACCAAAAATGTTAGTTGGTTTGGCAGGCAGTTATAATAATTCAAAAGTCCCATACTGTGGGTGGTTTCTGCTAAAGCTATTTTTTCCCGGAGTTTGGTCTGAACTACTCTGGGTGGTAAAAATTAAATGATGGTTACAGAGCAGCGCAGTTGGAAACTCCTTCAAACAGCTGAGTAAAACCTGGTCAAACACAAAACAAAAATGAAATAATATGAATACAATCACTATAATTGATACATAATAGTCTTGATAATTAAATGTTGCAAACAATTGCACTCTAACAAGAAATGCTGTAGTCTGCATTCGATATGTCTTAACTCGTAAATATAGCTGCTGGCTTCTTTCTGCTTACTGATATTGTAAGTCTGGTCAAACACAAAAAAGGGAAGCATATGTAAGATTTAGGCAGCTGAAACTGGATTTAGCCCTTGAGGGATATAAATGAAGCAGGAAAGAACTGAAACAAGGAATCAAGAAGCTTGAAAGGGAGCATGGATTATCCTCTAAATAATTATAAAATGCCTTCAGATGTTTCTTACTTAAATACAAAAGAGGTCAAATAGGGAGAGGGTAGGTTCACTCGAAGACACAGCCGAATATTTATGCCTGGATAATTATCTCTGCCTTATAGGATGTTGAGAGGTCACCTGATGGAAGTCTATGAAATTCTGGGAGATATAGTTGGGACAGATGGTCAGTCTTTTTCCTGAGGGTGGAAATAACGTACAAGAGGCATAGATTTAAGGTGAGATGGAGAATGTTTAAAGGAATTGTAGAGGGCATGTTTTTTTTTTGCAGAGGGTGGTTGACATGGCTCAGATTACCAGGGAAGTGGGAGATCGCCATGTTTAAGAAGCATTGGCACAGACCCATGAGCATACAAGAAATGGAGAGATACTGTATGTACCTTGTGCGGGCAGATGAAATTAGCTTAGAATTGGATCTGATCAGCACAGACCTCATGGATGTATTTCTGTCCCGTGCTGTAAAATTCTGGCACTGCAGTCTCACAGCACCTTGGGTTAGGAATATTAGTCCATTTTTTGATTGACTGTCCCTCTGCTGTCATATTTCTAAACAGTCCATGAACTCATGAGCATTACCTTGCTTTTCTCCTTTTACACAACTTACTTATTATCTTTATTTTAATTTGCAATCATTTGTTATGCCTGCACTGTACTGCTGCCATAAATCAACAAATATCACAATTTATATCAGTGACAATAAACCTGATTCTGAATAACCAAAATTCAAAGTTCAAAGTAAATTTATTATCAAAGTACATATGTGTCATAATATACTACCCAGAAATTAATTTTCTTGTAGGCATTCACAGTAAATACAAAGAAAAACAATAGATTCAGTTCAAAGTGCATGCAACAAGGACTGAGAACTAATGTGCAAAAGACAATACACTATGCAAATGCAAAAAGAGAAAGTAAATCAAATTAATAATAATAAAGAAATAAGAAATAAATATCGAGAACATGAGTTGCAGAGTCCATGAAAATGAATCCGTAGGTTGTGGAACCAGTTTTGTGTTGGGGTGAGTGAAGTTGTCCCCTCTGGTTCAAGAGTGTGATGGTTGAGGGGAAATAACTGTTCCTGAACTCATTGGTGTGGGACCTAAGGCTCCTGTACCTCCTTCTTGATGGCAGCAGCGAGAAGAGATCATGGCCTAGATGTGGCTGGGGTGGGGGGGGGGGGGGAGTCCTTGATGGTGGGTGCTGCTTTCCTGTGAAAGTGTTTCATGTAGATATGCTCAATGACGGGGAGAGCTATACCCATGATGGACTAGGATGTATCCACAACTTTTTGTAGGCTTTTCCATTCAAGAGCATTGGTGTTTCCACAGCAAGCTGTGATGCAGCCAGTTAGTATATCCTCCACCGCGTATCTATAGAAGTTTGTCAAAGTTTTAGATGATATGCCAAATCTTTGTAAACTTCTAAGAAATTGGAGTGGCTTGTTAGAGTGAGTTTTTTGGGTAGGTGATTCGTTTACACTTAAGTGACTTTGGGCACCAGACTTCTATTTGACAAAGTACTGTGGATTGAGTCCATAACAATGCGCTTCCTAAAAAGGTGTGAATACCAGATGCTTCTGGTGCTGTAGTTTGACCAGATGCTGTAGTTTCAAAGACAATATTATCTATAATTTATAAATATCAATTGTCTTCTATGTTAGCACGTAAAATGCCAAATAAATGTATTGTGGATTGAACTAAAGGCTGTGGATACCAACCCAGACATGTTGGCGTCGGAAGGAAAGGATGAAATCCGAAGGTGTGATGTTTGTCTGTAGCTTCAAAAGGAAGCATTGTCTGTAACTTTTTAAGTAGCAATTGCCTTTGTGATTAGCATATAAATATTGAGCCCACATTGAGCTAACGGACCTTTCTACGGAAAGTGTCTTCGTCTGTATGATGCCTGCTTGTTGTGTCGAATAAAGAAGCTGCTTTGTATCTACCAGTGACTGTCTCTCCCGTGACTTCATCCACGCTACAATATTTGGAGTCAGGAGTGGGATGCTTCATGACCCGTCGAGTGGACAGCGTTCCTAGCAGTCTAAGTTGGCGAGTATATTTCTAAAATAACACTCACACTTGGATCTGTTCGGTCGGTGGTGCATGGGTCATGAAGTATCACGAACATGGAGAGCTGAATTGGTAGATATAAAAGCAGTGTGTGTGTGTGTGTGCATGAGTGTTTATGTAAGTGAGGAATCTTTGCGTGTTAACTTGGACCACCAGTTGCGAAAGGTGGTAACCAACGGTATGGTTCAAGATGCCAAAGTAGGGGTGTGTATACTCATTCGGGGAGCTGCATTTTTGTGTATGCGTTTGCAAGTGTGATGCAAAGGAATACAGCAAGCATCATGAGTTCGGGTACTCAAAAGTGGCAAATTGTGGAATACATACTCTGCGGTTTTAAGTATGTATTGCTTAACTGCTACCTGCCTTTTATATTTTGCTTAGTGTGGGAATTAGTGTGTGGATATCTCAGGAAGAGGTTTTACCCAGACAGATCTACCAGAATGGCACCTACTGAGGTCAGGCAACGTCAGGTTGAGAACCCTGATGATCCGAGCCAGCCCTTGACCTTGATTACGACCATTCATAAGCCCTTCACCCCCAGGTAGAAACAGAGCATCTTGTCTAAGCTGCCCTCACTTAAAATTGCCTGTGGGAATTCAGAATTCTGTTGCAAGCTTGAGGAAATTGTTGAAATTCACCAGATGCACCCTAAAGATAGACATGTGTTAGTGAAAGTGAATTGCCCAAGGAATATGTGGGACAGTATGGATCAGGGGGTGTGGGATGGTACATGGGCAACTACCCGGAGTGCCAGTAATGAAAAAAGGTATCTCTCTTTTAAAGGGGAAGTGAGGCAGCGACAGGCGGAGGCCAGAGTAGCTGGGGAATGATAATGGCAGTGACCCAGAGGGCTGACGAGACAGCCATGGATTATGCAGAACATAAATACTGAGTGTACGTGGAGTATTCGGGGTTGGATATTCCAGGGAGGGATGACCCAGTCTTCCTAAAAATGCTGAAGGAAGGCCTGAGCTCAGCCCACCAGGACATTTTCAATTTAGGCATAACAATGGGGTCCAACTACTCTGCGATAGTTTTGTGGGCCAGTGAGATAGACCAAAGAAAAGGCAAGAGAAATCGTAAAGTGGGTATAGTGGATGCAGCTGCTATGATGTCCCAGAGAGTTTGTTTTGCTTGCCAGCAGCCAGGGCACCTAGCAAAGGACTGCCGGACCAGGTACAATACAGTGAAGGAGTTGATATGCTACAGCTGTGGCCTATCGGGACATGGCTGCAGACTGTGCCCAAAAGGGAGGGGGAAAACCCAGGCAAAAGTCACGGCAGACACCCAGTCACTCACCCCATCAGCAACCGGTCCTACTGTGGATCAGATCAAAGAACTAGTAACAGCGCCTCTTAAGGCAGAAAAAGATGTGGCAGCAGGTTCCACTGCCAGCGCTGGTGACCCGCGGACGTACACAACGGTATTGTTAGGGGGACGGCAATGCAATATGTTAGTGGACACAGGGGCATCGGTATCGATAACAGAGTTACCCTTACCAACAACCGGACAGGCCAGTTATATCAGGGGTGTAGGAGGGAAAACAGTAAAAGCAGAGAGAAGCGAGAAGCAAATACTAGAAATCGGGGGAGTGCAGCTTCCAGTGTACTTCTAGGTATATCCAAATAATGAGGGCACGAGTCTTGGAATAGACATCCTAAGGGAAGCAGGAGCTGTTATAGATTCAGGAAAAGGAGAAATAATATGGACAAGTCAGGGGCAGCGAACGCGCACAACCAACAGAACACATAGCCTGGCTAGCATAGGCCCAGCTGCCCCAATCATTAGAGACTGGAGCCAGGATGGTGTCTGTGAGTTACCTTGTCAGCAGTTCCCAGCAGTATGGGCTAGACACAAGCAAGATTGTGGTCGAGTAGAGATAAACCCAGTTAAAATAGAGGAGAGTCTGTATAAACCCCCGAAGCAGGACCCTGTACAAACTGACACACTGACCACTGTTCAGGGTATAGCGAAGGAACAAAAACACCAGGGGATACTCAGAGAGACTGCAGCCACTCCAGAACATAATGTTTTCCCAGTTCCTCCGAGAGCAAACATTACTGTGAATAAGGCAGCAGGGAAATAAGAGGCAATTGAAATTGCAAGTGTGCAGGAGGAAATGACAGAAGCCAGCTGAGTAAAATTATATGAAGAGGTAGAGGCAGAAGAGAAGGAAAAATGGAGGAGAAAAGGAGCAAAGGAGGGACCAGATGGGTGCTGGACACACGGGGAGGAAAGAGTCACGGTGGCCCCACCCTGTATTAGACAGATACTATTGAAGTTATATCATGGGGTGATGCATCAGGGAAGGCAGAGCATGATCACAACCCTCCAGCAGGACTGGTGGTGGCCAGGGATGTTGAGAAATTCTGCCGCCGTTGTATCATTTGTGCCCAGCATAATCCTGGTAAGGGCAGAAAGCTACAGCTGGCAAATCAGCCTCGGCTGAGGGGACCCTGGGAAAACATCCAGATAGACTTCACAGGGCCCCTGCCAAAAAGCAGGGGGAAAAGTTACTGTCTAGTAATTATGGATCACTTCACCCGGTGGGTGGAGGCTTTCTCAACAAGGGACTGCACCACCCGCACTGCTGCATGGATCCTAGTTCAGGAAATCCTCCCAAGATGGGGAACCCCAGTTCAGGTGGATTCAGATCAGGGAGCACACTTCACGGGGAAAGTGATGAAGGAAATATGCCAACTGCTAGAAATTCGACAGCGGTTGCACGTACCCTACCACCCCCAGAGTTCAGGGATGGTAGAAAGAATGAACTGAACAATCAAAAATGCATTAGCCAAAGCTGTAGCTGAGACAGGAAAGACATGGGTCGATGTATTACCAGGAACCCTGATAAGATGACATGCAATCCCGATCTACACTTTGGGGCTCAGGTCCTATGAATTATTGATGGGGCGAGCAATGCGACTCCCCTATGCGGTAGTTACGGGTTGCGGGGAGCCTGGGGCTTACAGGGATAGAATGACCCAATATCTGAAAGACCTTTGTAACCAGCTTAAAGTGTTCAAGGACCGAGCGAAATAACAGCAGCAAATTGCTGATCAGAAAGAGCCAGAGGGAAAGGAGATAGTCCTTCCACAGCCCGGCGACCAAGTTATAGTGAGCGTGCTGCTGGAAAGGCCGGGGTTTGCCCCCAGGTGGATAGGACCACAGACGGTACTTTTAACCAATGATATGTGTGGCTGTGTATAGACTCAGCAGGGCAGCCAGTGGAAACACTGGACCCAGATTAAAGCATATGACTCACCCTCTTGTTGCTCCCACAGACAGAGCGAGGGACCAAGTGTACCCAGTAACCATGTAATTACAGAGAACCTAAGAGAGGAACACCAGCCAGCCATGCCAGACCTGACCACAGCTGATGAAAACATACCCGGAGGAAACGCAAAGGCAGAAAACGCCGATAACATGGCAGAAAACACTGAGGGCGTGTTGGAAATCTATGAATAGCCTGCTAAAGAGTGATGACGGTGGCACTCTGTAAAGAAGGCTGGCTATTGAAGGTAGATGATTAATTTTATGGCATAGTATAGAAAATTATTTGGGAAATAGATGGGGAGGGATTTTTGAGTTAAAGCAGAGACGACGAGTTCCACCACTTCGATGGCATTTCAGACTGCACTCGGCATCTGAAAGCAGTCACCCAAGTTTGAGGAGCTGGGCCCTTTTTAGCAGTTGGGCCAGTGATCGACTGGGCAGTTCGGAAGGGGGTGCCACCGGGGAGAGGTCCTTGTAGACGTTTACTTAGAGGCCATCCCAACCTATTCCTGTACATCGATGACAGAGGCTGTGGGTGCTCCTGAAAGGAGAGTTTCAGCGACCAGAGGACAAAGGGCTGAAGATTGAGCTGCATGGAAAGAGCCCACAGGCACACGAAAGGAGCCACATTCCTAAAGACTTGGAACAGTCTGCTTAACATTTGGTAGGTAGCAATTAGGGAATGCTAGGGTAGATATCGAGGTACATAAAATTGAGGGGGGAATTTCGAAACAGGGCATTTTTGCGGCTGTATTTGAGCAGATCCTCCTAGGTTGGCCTTTCCTGATACAAATTTAATTTTTGTCCAGGAGGGCCAAGAGGAGGGGCTGATAGAGTGAGTTGTTTGGGTAGATGATTCGTTTACACTTAAATGACTTTGGCCACCAGACTTCTATTTGACAAAGTACTGGTGACTGAGTCCACAACAATGCACTTCCTAAAAAGGCGTGAATACCAGATGCTTCTGGCGCCGTAGTTTGAGGAGATGCTGTAGTTTCAAAGACAATATTATCTATACTTTATAAATATTAATTGTCTTGTATGTTAGCACATAAAATGCCAAATAAATGTATTGTGGATTTAACTTGCATTCCCAAAAACTGTGAATACCAGCCCAGACCTGCTGACATCCATGGGATGAATGTAATCAGGTGATAAGTTTTGAAGCTATATACAAAAGGACACATTGTCTATACTTCTAAAATTGTCCTTGGTGTTTAGCAAAAAAATATCAAGCCCATATTGGGCTAGCAGACCTTTCTATCAAAAGCGTCTCCGTCCGTATGATGCCTGCTGTGCCTTGTTTTGTCGAACAAAGAAGCTGCTCTGTATCTACCAGTGACTCTGTCTGTCCGGTGATTTCATCCACGCTACAACATGGCTGCTGTGCCTTTTTTCTAAGGGAGTTTACATGTTGGACCTAGGGTAGATTCCTCCGAAATGACACTACTGAGGTACTTGAAGTTGCTGACCCGCTCCACCTCTGATCCGTTGGTGAAGATTGGCTCATGGCTCTCTGGTTTTCACCTCCTGTAGTCAATAATCAGGAAGGAGTTACAGGAGCCTGAAGGCAAACACTCAGCGATTCAGGAACAGATTCTTTCCCTCTGCCATCCGATTTCTAAATGGGCATTGAATCTTTGGAGACTACCTCATTTTTTTAATATACAGTATTTCTGTTTTTGCACATTTAAAAAAATCTATTCAATATACGTAATTGATTTACTTGTTTATTTATTATTATGTTTATTTTATTTATTATTATTATTTTTCTCTCTCAGCTAGATAATGTATTGGATTGAACTGCTGCTGCTAAGTTACCAAATTTCACGTCACATGCCAGTGACAATAAACCTGATTCTGATTCTGATTCTGTTCTTTGGTTTTATTGATATTGAGTTAGAGGCTATTGTTGTGGCAGCATTCAGCCAGATTTCAAATTCCCTCCTCTATGCTGATTCATCACCACCTTTGATTTGTCTAACAACAGCGGTGTCATCAGCAAAGTTAAATATTGCATTGGAGCTGTACTTAGCCTCAACATCATAAGTATAAAGTAAGCAGAGCTGGGGAATAAGCATAGAACCTTGTGGTACAACTGTGCCGATGGTGATTGTGGAGGAAATATTGTTGCCAATCCGAATGCCTGCTTGCATTCAGCCTTCTGGGTGGACTGTTGAGTCAACTGATGCTGAAGACTGGGATTGCCTTTTATATTTAGATTTTCCATTCAGCCATGGCGTTGGTATCTAGCTTTCTATTTGAGGGTTGTAGTTAACTGCCCTATTTGGCCTAGCAATTATTGTTTTCTTTACCCTTACAATTCTGTTTGCATTGAAGTCTGAACTGTCAACCAGCATTCTCCATACTTGGGCTATATTCAAACATATTGACACTCTGTTTTCACAGTGTGCACTGTTGTTCCTGCCCTGTGCAGCTCCTTAGCTTGTGCTTGTGTGGTCTCCACTGCCCTACACATATTTACAGCCTTTTCTAGCATCAAATCTTTTTCATGGGAGCAAGCTTTATCTGAGCCCATTATCTGGGATTCTACAAACTATTTTGTCTCTGAGTAGTAAGTCTCCCAAATCTCCAAATTCACAGGATTTATTTAGTGTGAGAAGCTCAGTTATGTATTGGTCAAAGCTAACACCTTGTTTCTGGTCAGAGGAAAATAACTTGTATCTTTCAAATGTGATGTTTTTACTGGGGACAAAATACTCCTCAAATTTTGTCACCAGAGTGTCCAACGTAAAGGCTGTCTCATCAATTTGAAAGCTGTTATAGATGACTAAAGTATCATAGTCAATTACATGCTGAAACATACACGCTTTCAGTTTTTGTTCTGCCCCATCTGCTCTGCTCACCATTGAATATATATTGAATCACTCTTTGAAGTGTTTCAAGTAATCTATTAGATTGCTGGTAAACTGCATAAGAGTGGGTGGACTTTGGTTATCCATACCAGATTTTATCAGGCTTCTCTCACTTTAATCTCTTGGTTTCTGGGGGTGCTGGGGTGTCCCAAGTAAAGTGAGGTCAAGCTGAAGCCATTCTGTAAATAAGTGTAATGCCCTGGTTCATATTTTTTACTGTTACAGTGCTGCAAGCTGCTTGTTTGGGTTAATTGTTGAAGATAAGTGATAGGAGAATTGTGTGGCTTAAGGGGAGGTTTCTCTGATAAGAGACACTAAGGTTGGGCTTGGGGCTTTGGTTTGGGGGGGGGGATGAAGAGAGAAGATGCCACATAAAGCTAAATCTTTTAGTTGTATACGGTATACTGTCTGTTGTTTTGTGGTACCTATTTGTAACAGAGTAATGAATCACATAATATCCACACAGTGTTTTGGAGTGGTGTAATGTATTGTGTGAGTATTCGTAGCGTCAGAGCGCCTATGACGTCAGGACGTAAAGAAGTAAAAATGGAAACCTCGTGAATAAACTTGGTTGTTCAATCTACAGCGGTGTCCAAGTCACATCGATATTACATGGTGTCAGAAGAAATCGCGAAAAAAAAGGAAGAGAAGACACGTAAAAGATGTCACAGTTACAGCCACCGTCAAGTTTAACCTACAAGGTAATCTTGCTGAAAACTGGAAAATATGGATCCAGAAGTTTGAGCTGTTTAGCCAGCGGCCTAGCTGAAAAGATGGAGAAAGTGCAATGTGCTACGTTTCTGCATGTGGCAGGAGAGGAGGCAATAAAGGTTTGCAATACGTTTGTCTTCCAAGATGATGAGCAAGATAAAATTGAAGTGTTGAAGAAAAACTTTCAAGATTACTGCGAACCGAAAAAAAACCTACCATACATCCGACATGTTTTTCACGAGGGCTCAAGGACCAATAGAGACCATAGATGCCTATGTAACAGATTTGAAGGACAAGGCAAAAGACTGTGAGTTCGGACAACTGCATGACTCTTTAATACGTGACAGGGTTGTATGCGGCATACAAGATGATCAAGTGAGAGGCAGGCTATTGAGAGAGGTGGATCTTACATTATAAAAGACAATTGATGTTTGCCGTGCCAGCGAGATCACGTCAAGTCAGGTTAAAGTGCTCAATGAAGAGACTGAAGTGCACAAAATAAAAACTGTGAAAACTGACAAGAGCAGGACAAAGCCAGCTCCACAGGATCATCAAAAGGAAGTTAACTGCAACAGATGTGGTTATAAACGTGGATACAGAAAATGTCCAGCCTTACGTCAGACATGCAAGTTATGCCAGAAAAGAAATCACTTTGCAAAGATGTGCAAATCAAAGGAGCACGCAAGGAAAATGCATGCTGTGGAGCAGAATGAGGGCAACAGTGACATGTTCATTGGCACAGTTGAAGTGGAATAGGAGGTATGCATCAAGAATATTGACAATGCAGAGATGGAGGATGAAGATGATTAGACTCAAGATCTGATAACAGGAGGAATGTGATATTTAAGCTTGACACTGGGGCAAAGTGCAATGTAATGTCAGCAGAAACATTCAACTCACTGGACATCAGAGGAAGACTGAGAAAATCGACCTGCAAGCTTGTTGCCTATTTCAGCCGCAAGACGGTGCCACTGGGCAAAAAAGCACTCACCTGTGTGTACAAAGGTCAAAAATACAAGATCGAGTTTGAACTAATACAGTAACATGTTCCAGCAATACTGGGCAAAGCAGCATGCACAAAGCTAGGCCTGGTGAAGCGAATCTATGGTGTTGAAAAAGAAAATGACACTCTCGAAGACTTTGATGGCTTGTTTTCTGGATTAGGATGTTTACCAGGGAAACACCATATCCAGATTGATCCAACTATTGCACCAGTCGTGCATGTCCCGAAAAAGATTCCAGTAGCTCTCAGGGATCAAGTAGGGGAGGAGCTACACAGAATGGAACAGATGGGAGTCATAACAAGACAAATAGAACCAACCGACAGAGTGAATAGTATGGTGACAGTAATCACAGAAAAAAAAGACGAGGATTTGCATGGATGCACAAGATCTCAACCAAGCCATCAAAGCGGAGCACTATCCCGCTGCTCATGGTTGAAGAGGTTGTCTCCCGCATGCCTAATACAAAATGCTTTTCAGTATTAGACGCAAGTCAAGGTTTCTGGCAGATCAAGCTGGATGAAGAAAGTTCACTTTCAAGACACCCATAGGGAGATACCATTTCCTGCGTCTACCCTTTGGGATTTCCTCTGCATCAGAGGTATTCCAGAGATCCGTGGCACAGATGATTGAAGACCTGGACGGGGTGGTCAACATCATTGATGATTTGCTGATATGGGGTGATACAATTGAGGAACATGATCAGAGACTGAGGAAGCTCCTGGAGAGAGCACGTGAGTACAACCTAAAACTGAACAAAGGTAAATGTAAGATCAGAACTACAGAGATCAAATACATAGGTCATGTACTCAGCGCTGATGGGCTAAAACCAGATGATGAAAAGGTCAGAGCTGTGGTACAGCTACCACCACCCGAAGTCAAGCAAGAACTATTGAGGTTCATGGGCATGATACAGTATCTTGCCAAATTCGTTCCCAACTTATCAGAGGTCAGCGCTCCACTCTGGAAGGTACTAGAGAGCAACACTGAAGGGCATTGGAAATTCTAACGAAAAAAAAGTTTTGACACATTGCAGCAGTTGGTTACCAATGCACCAGTACTCAAGTTCTATGATGTCAATAAATCGGTGATGATGTCTGTGGATGCCAGTTTGGAGGGAATAGGAGCTGTTATACTGCAGGATGGGAGGCCTGTGGCGTATGGATCATGAGCACTTATGGACTGTCAACGCCGATATGCTCATATCGAGAAGGAATTACTCGCCATAGTTCATGGGTGTGAGAAGTTCCACCAATATGTATATGGTAAAGAAATCCAGGTTGAGAGTGATCACAAACCACTTGAGAGCATCTTCAAAAAGCCACTCCACCAAGCTCCTATGAGGCTGCAAAGGATGCTTCTCAGGCTACAGAGGTACACTCTCACAGTCACCTATAAGCCAGGAAAAGAACTGTACATCGCTGATGCTTCGAGCTGTGCTTACCTCAAAGAGCAATAGGAAGAGAGCTGGAGGTCAACTGGATTACACCTCAGCTACCCATCTCTGAGAAGTTGAACATGTTCAGGAAACCAACTGCAGATTATCCTGAAATGCAAATGCTAAGGGACATTACAATGAATGGATGGCCAACAGAAAGAAAAGATGTTCCAAAGGCAATGCAGAAATACTGGACATTTAAAGGGGAAATCAGCTATGCATTGTTGTAGCGTGGATGAAATCACTGGAGAGATAGAGTCACTGGTAGATACAAAGCAGCTTTATTCAACACAACAAGGTACAGCAGGCATCATACGGACGGAGACGCTTTCGGTAGAAAGGCCTGCTAGCTCAATGTGGGCTCGATATTTATATGCTAAACACAAAGGCAATCGCTACTTAAGAAGTTATGGATGATGCATGGATAATGCTTCCTTTTAAAGCTACATACAAAATATCACAACTCCTAACTTCATCCTTTCCTCCTGATGCCAACATGCCTGGGTTGGTATACACAGCCTTTAGGAATGCAATTAAATAGACAATACACTTATTTGGCATTTTACGTGCTAAAATAGAAGACAATTAATATTTATAAAATATAGATAATACTGTCTTTGAAACTACAGCATCTGGTCAAACTATGGCTCCAGAATCATCTAGTATTCACACCTTTTTAGGAAGCGCATTGTTGTGAACTCAGTCCACAGTACTTTGTTAAATAGAAGTCTGGTGGCCAAAGTCATTTAAGTGTAAACAAATCATCTATCCTAAAAAACTCACTCTAACAGTCCTTCCTCTTGGCCCTCCTGGACAAAAATTAAATTTGTATCAGGAAAGGCCAACCTAGGAGGATCTGCTCAAATAGGGCCGCAAAAACACCGTCTTGAAATTTAACCCCCCAATTTTATGTACCTCAATATTTATCCTAGCACTAACTAATCGCTACCTACCAAATGGTAAGCAGAGAGGTTGCTCCAAGACTTTAGGAAGTGCAGCTCCTTTGGTGTGCCTGTTGGCTCTTTCCCTGCAGCTGACTGCAGCTTAATCACATTCCTTTGTCTTCAGCCCTTCATCGTCTGGTCGCTGAAACTCTCCTTCTAGGAGCACCCACAGGCCTTCTCATCGATGTACAGGAAGGTTTTGGGGTGGCCTCTACGTAAATGTCTGCAAGGACCTCTCCCCGGTGGCACCCCTTTCTGAACTGTCCAGTGGATCACTGGCCCAACTGCTAAAAAGGGCCCAGCTCCTCAGACTGGGGGTGACTGCTTTCAGATGTCGTGTGCAGTCTGAAATGGCATCAAAGTGATGGAACTTGCCGTCTATGCTTTAACTCAAAAATCCCTCCCCATCTATTTCCCAAATAATTTTCTATACTATGCTATAAAATCAATCATCTACCTTCAGCAGCCAGCCTTCTTTACAGAGTGCGACCATCATCACTCTTTAGCAGGCTATTCATAGTTTTCCAACAGGCTCTCATGTCTTCTGCCATGTTCTCAGTGTTTTCTGCCTTCGCGTTTTCTCCGGGTATATTTTCATCAGCTGTGGTCTGGTCTGGCACGGCCGGCTGGTGTTCCTCTCTTAGGTTCTCTGTAATTACATGGTTACTGGGTACACTTGGTCCCTCGCTCTGTCTGTGGGAGCAACAGGAGGGTGAGTCATATGCTTTAATCTGGGTCCAGTGTTTCCACTGGCTGCCCTGCCGAGTCTATACACAGCCACACATATCATTGGTTAAAAGTACCGTCTGTGGTCCTATCCACCTGGGGGCAAACCCCGGCCTTTCTGGCAGCACCCTCACCACAACTTGGTCGCTGGGCTGTGGAAGGACTATCCCTTTTCCCTCTGGCTCTTTCTGATCAGCGATTCGCTGCTGTTGTTTCGCTCGGTCCTTGAACACTTTAAACTGGTTACAAAGATCTTTCAAATATTGGGTCATTCTATCACTGTAAGCCCCAGGCTCCCCGCAACCTGTAATTACCCCATAAGGGAGTCGCATTGCTCGCCCCATCAATAATTCGTAGAGGCTGAGACCCAAAGTGCGGTTCGGGGTTGCGCACAATCTTATCAGGATTCCTGGTAATACATCAACCCATGTCTTTCCTGTCTCAGCTATAGCTTTGGCTAAAGCATTCTTGATTGTTCGGTTCATCCTTTCTACCATCCCCGAACTCTGGGGGTGATAGGGTACGTGGAACCGCTGTCGAATTCCTAGCAGTCGACACATTTCCATCATCACTTTCCCCGTGAACTATGCTCCCTGATCTGAATCCACCTGAACTGGGGTTCCCCATCTTGGGAGGATTTCCTGAACTAGGATCCATGCAGCAGTGCGGGTGGTGCAGTCCCTTGTTGGGAAAGCATCCATCCACCGGGGAAAGTGATCCATAATTACTAGACAGTAGCTTTTCCCCCTGCTTTCTGGCAGGGGCCCTGTGAAGTCTATCTGGATGTTTTCCCAGGGTCCCCTCGGCTGAGGCTGATTTGCCAGCTGTAGCTTTCTGCCCTTACCAGGGTTATGCTGGGCACAAATGATACAACGGCGGCAGAATTTCTCAACATCCCTGGCCACCACCAGTCCTGCCCAAGCGTTGTGATCATACTCTGCCTTCCCTGATGCATCACCCCATGATATAACTTTAGTAGTATCGGTCTAATACAGGGTGGGGCCACCGTAACTCTTTCCTCCCCATATGTCCAGCACCCATCTGGTCCCTCCTTTGTTCCTTTTCTCCTTCATTTTTCCTTCTCTTCATCCTCTACCTCTTCATATAATTTTACTAAGCTGGCTCCTGTCATTTTCTCCTGCACACTTGCAATTTCAATTGCCTCTTGTTCCCCTGCTTCCTTACTTGCAGTAATGTCTGCTCTCGGAGGAACAGGGAAAATTTTATGTTCTGGAATGGCCGCAGTCTCTCTGAGTATCCCCTGGTGTTCTTGTTCCTTCGCTATACCCTGAACAGTGGTCAGTGTGTCAGTATGTAAAGGGTCCTGCTTAGGGGGTTTATTCAGACCCTCCTCTATTTTAACTGGGTCTATCTTTACTCGACCACAATCTTGCTTGTCTCTAGCCCACACTGCAGGGAACTGCTGACAAGGTAACCCATGGACCCCATCTGGGCTGCCGTCTCTGATGATCAGGGCGGCTGCAACTATACTAGGCAGGTCGTGTATTCTGTTGGTTGTATGCGTTCACTGCACCTGACTCGTCCATATTATTGCTCCCTTTCCCGAATCTATAACAGCTCCTGCTTCCCTTAGGATGTCTATTCCAAGACTCGTGCCCTCATTATTTGGATATACCCAGAAATACACTGGAAGCTGCACTCCCCCAATTTCTAGTATTTGCGACTCGCTTCTTTCTGCTTTTACTGTTTTCCCTCCTACACCCCTGATATAACTGGCCTGTCTGGTTGTTGGTAAGGGTAAATCTGTTATCGATACTGATGCCCCTGTGTCCACTAACATATTGCATTGCCGTCCCCCTAACAATACCGTTGTGTACGTCCGCGGGTCATCAGCGCTGGCAGTGGAGCCTGCTGCCACATCTTTTTCTGCCCTAAGAGGCACCGTTACTAGCTCTTTGATCTGATCCACAGTAGGACCGGTCGCTGATGAGGTGAGTGACTGGGTGTCTACCGTGACCTTCGCCTGGGTTTTCCCCTTCCCTTTTAGACACAGTCTGCAGCCATGTCCCGATAGGCCACAGCTGTAGCATATCAACTCCTTCACTGTCTTATACCTGGTCCGGCAGTCCTCTGCTAGGTGCCCTGGCTGCTGGCAAGCAAAACAAACTCTCCGGGACATCATAGCAGCTGCATCCACTATACCCACTTTACGATTTCTCTTACCTTTTCTTTGGTCTATCTCACTGGCCCACAAAACTATCGCAGAGTAGTTGGACCCCACTGTTATGCCTAAATTGAAAATGTCCTGGTGGGCTGAGTTCAGGCCTTCCTTCAGCATTTTTAGGAAGACTGGGTCATCCCTCCCTGGAATATCTAACCCCAAATACTCCGCGTACACTCGGTATTTACGTTCTGCATAATCCATGGCTGTCTCGTCAGCCCTCTGGGTCACTGCCATTATCATTCCCCAGCTACTCTGGCCTCCGCCAGTCGCTGCCTCACTTCCCCTTTAAAAGAGAGATATCTTTTTTCATTACTGGCACTCCGGGTAGTTGCCCATGTACCATCCCACACCCCCTGATCCATACTGTCCCACATATTCCTTGGGCAATTCACTTTCACTAACACATGTCTATCTTTAGGGTGCATCTGGTGAATTTCAACAATTTCCTCAAGCTTGCAACAGAATTCTGAATTCCCACAGGCAATTTTAAGTGAGGGCAACTTAGACAAGATGTTCTGTTTCTACCCGGGGGTGAAGGGCTTATGAATGGTCGTAATCAAGGTCAAGGGCTGGCTCGAATCATCAGGGTTCTCAACCTGACGTTGCCTGACCTCAGTAGGTGCCATTCTGGTAGATCTGTCTGGGTAAAACCCTTCCTGAGATATCCACACACTAATTTCCACACTAAGCAAAATATAAAAGGCAGGTAGCAGTCAAGCAGTACATACTTAAAACCGCAGAGTATGTATTCCACAATTTGCCACTTTTGAGTACCGGAACTCATGATGCTTGCTGTATTCCCTTGCATCACACTTGCAAATGCATACACTAAAATTCAGCTCCCCGAACGAGTATACACACCCCTACTCTGGCATCTTGAACCGTACCGTTGGTTACCACCTTTCGCAACTGGTGGTCCAAGTTAACATGCAAAGATTCCTCACTTACATAAACACTCGTGCACACACAAGCACACTACTTTTATATCTACCAATTCAGCTCTCCACATTCGTGATACTTCATAACCCGTGCACCACCGACAGAACAGATCCAAGTGTGAGTGTTATTTTAGAAAAATACTCACCAACTTTAGACTGCTAGGAACGCTGTCCACACGACGAGTCACGAAGCATCCCACTCCTGACACCAAATGTTGTAGTGTGGATGAAATCACCAGAGAGACAGTCACTGGTAGATACAAAGCAGCTTCTTTATTCGACACAACAAGGTACAGCAGGCTTCATACGGACGGAGACGCTTCGGTAGAGAGGTCTGCTAGCCCAATGTGGGCTCGATATTTATATGCAAAATACAAAGGCAATCGCTACTTAAAAAGTTATGGACAATGCATCGAAAATGCTTCCTTTTGAAGCTACATACAAACGTCACACCTTCTGACTTCATCCTTTCCTTCCAACGCCAACATGTCTGGGTTGGTATCCACAGCCTTTAGGAATGCAAGTTAAATCCACAATACATTTATTTGGTACTTTACGTGCTAACATAGAGGACAATTAATATTTATAAAGTATAGATAATACTGTCTTTGAAACTACAGCATCTGGTCAAACTATGGCGCCAGAAGCATCTGGTATTCACACCTTTTTAGGAAGTGCATTGTTGTGAACACAATCCACACTACTTTGTCAAATAGAAGTTTGGTGGCCAAAGTCATTTAAGTGTAAACAAATCATCTACCCAAAAAACTCACTCTAACATGCATCAGGACTAATGTTCAAAACGGCAAAACTCATCGTACCAAACCAAATGAGACAGGAAATGCTCAACAGAATTCATGAGTCACAACTGGGGATAGTGAAATGTAAAGAAAGAGCAAGGGACATTCTGTATTGGCCAGGCATGTCAACTCAGATAGAGGACATTGTGTCTCAGTGTGCTGTCTGTAATGAAAACAAAAACAGCAATCCAAGAGAGCCTCTGCTTCCCCACCCACTACCAGGAAGACCATGGGAGAAGATTGGCACAGATCTCTTTCACTACAATGGTGCAGAATATCTGCATTGTGTGGACTACTATTCAAAATATCCGCAGATCACCACATTAAGTGACACGTCAAGTCGAGGTGTCATTACCACAATGAAGTCGACATTCGCAAGACATGGTATTCCAGATATTGTCATTAGTGACAATGGTCCACAATGTGCCAGTGGCGAGTTCAGAGGGTTCTCGGAAAGCTGGGAATTTCAACATGTTACTTCCAGTCCAAAGCATGCTCAGTCTAATGGACAAGCAGAGAGAACTGTACAAACTGTCAAGAACATGCTCAAGAAGGCATATAGCAGCAACGGTGACCCTTACATTGCTCTGCTTGAATACCGCAACACCCGATTGAGGGTGTGGGGTTCTCTCCTGCGCAGCTGTTCAGATGTCGTCTGAAGTCCAAATTTCCAACATCCACAACTCTACTGACTCCTGAAGGTAATGCTCAAGTACATGACAAGCAAAAATACAAGCAAATAAAGCAAAAGAGCTACTAAGACAGACATACAAGACAGTTGCCAGATCTGCATACAGGTGAAAATGTCAGAATACAGAGTGGAGGCACTTGGCAACCAGCTGTGGTTGTGAACAGACATCAGCAACCAAGATCCTTCATAGTTCGCACGCCAGATGGAAGAGTCTACAGGAGGAATAGGACGCATCTGCTGAAGACAGGCGAGAGGGAGTTTCCATGCACAGATGCACAGGACATTTCCACATATACAGACATGGAATCAAACGACACCAAGAGTGATGCAGACCCCAAAGACACAGGGGTCACTCGAGAGACTGACACTGATGAAGGACAAGCACAGTCACAGTTGTATCACACACGGTCTGGGAGACAAGTCAATCTTCCAGCTAGATACAGAGACTAGACATACATGCAGTCTCACACAGTTTGAGGCAAAGTCACACATGTTATAAGTTCCAAGGTGTGAAATAAAAGGTTTATTAATCTATGTTAGTAAAAGAAAATACATTGCTGTTAGTATTGTAAGATACAATGCAGAATAGAAGGGTCTCGGCCCGAAACATCGACTGTACCTCTTCCTAGAGATGCTGCCTGGCCTGCTGCATTCACCAGCAACTTTTATGTGTGTTGCAAGAACTTAAGATTTTTCTTTAGTTTATGTCATGGTTGTTGCACTGTAGGAAGGGCATACTTAAGGCATTGTTTTGGTTATTCACAGTGTTGTAAAAAAAATCCTGAGAAGGGCGATGTAATGTATTGTGTGAATATTCGTAGCGTCAGAGTGCGTATGACGTCAGGACGGAAAGAAGTTAAAATGGAAGCCTGGTGAATAAACGTGCTTGTTCCATCTACCGCGGTGTCCGAGTCACATCAATACTACAAGTGGGCTCGAGCCTCAATCTCACACATTTGGCTGGGGCCAGAGATTACCTTCCTTAGACTTACATAGCTGACAGAACCAGAGAGTTTAATAAACTATGTGTTAGATCTTTTTTTACTGACACATTTGTCTTTAGTTAAAAACAAACGTAACATCATCATGCTGACCTCTCAGGTATTCTGTCTCTGACTTCTTGCAAAGGGTTCCTTGCAGCACTTCAATCCTTAACTGCAGCAGCTGTTTTCTCTCTCACCATTCCTATAAACCAAAAATCAAACCCTTAATAATTTCATTAATACAACTTTTCCTTCTCATTATACCACCTTGCATCCTGAATGCCGACTGTAGAGATGTTGAATGTACATTAACACAATAGCGTTGCTTTGGTGAATAATTTATTTAATTTTATCAGTAATCCTCATTAGCTCACAAATGCAATCAATAGCGAAGCTAAAACACTGCTCAAGCTACTTAGCGATGATTTGTTACATCAATGACATTGTTGTAGCATAGACCTGGACAAACAGTTTGTCTTTTAAATTGATACTTAAGGCCTTCCTTTCCTCACGGTCAGTTTTGGTTCTGACACTGCAACCCCACAGCATCTTAGAATAGGAATTTCAGTTAAATTTTTGATGTGTTTTGTTCCCCTCTGCCATTAGTTTACTAAACTGCCCATAAACTACCTTTGCTTTCTCTTTTTACTATTTATTTATTTTTTTAATTGTAACTTATAGTAATTTGATATGGCTGCACTATACTGTTGCCACAAAACATCAATTCATGTCAGTCACAATAAACCTGATTCTGATTCTGAGTAATGCATTCTTACTGCAAATATCTGACCTATAGGCTTCAATAGGTACATTTATTGTCAGAGAAATGTATACAGTATACATACTGAAATTCTTTTTCTTCGTAAACATCTAGGAAAACAAAGGAGTGCCCCAAAGAATGAATGACAGTTAAAACGTTAGAACACCAAAGCCCCCCCACCAGCAAAAAAGCATTAGCACCCTCCACCAGGAAACTCAAGTGTGCAGCAAGCATCAATAAAGGCACAGACTAGCAGTACCCCAAAAACTTCAGATAATTCCACATACCACAGGCTCTCTCTCTCTCCCTAATAAGGGAAAAAGAGACGTCCCCATTTCACAGTGCGAGTGGAGACATAACAAACAACTCACTGATTTACATTTTTAAAAACCTGTTGCTGCATTGCTTTTTCTGAACTCTGCACCCAGAGAGTTGGTACCAGAAAGGTGCAGCTCTCTGGACACACAACTCCCAGAAGCTAGTGATGTTCCGTGTTCTCCTGTGACGCTTCGGTCAGGGGCACCAGCCTAGAATCAGCACATTTCCAGAGCCATAAAAATCCAGAACCCTGAAGGCGCACTTGCCTTCCAGGCTTCATCCTTGGGATATCAAAAAGCTGCCGGTCGTGAGGCCTTGACAGCAGGTCCCATTCCCACTAAAAACTGAAGTCAGAGTGTAACTCCAGGCCAGGGTTTTCAAAAGAACCTTGAAAAGGGGAAAAAAGATATCAAAGATAGAAATAGAGCTGTTTCCGAAGATGCAAACAAAAGAATTACCGTTTAGCACCATCTTGACTTTGCTCCACCTCCAGAAGTCCCACAGATGTGTGTTCAGCTCAGTTACATTAGTAGGGATAGAATCACTTGAAGGGTTTTTATTTCTTGGTTTGGGGGTAGACCTTTTGCTTTCACCTCAGTACAGTAAGTGAGTTCATTTTCTGTTTGCACATAAGTCACTTTCTGACTTGTAAGAAGCATGAGAGAGGAGCTTGCCCAGGTTGACAGGAGGGGTTACTGGTAGGGATGACAGCAGAATAGAGATGGCTGAAGTTTCTGGGAATAGTTCACAAGGTCCAGGATAGATAAGTCCCACAGAAGTAGTAGTTCTCAAATGGCAGGGGTAGGCAACCGTGGCTGACAAGGGGAGTTAAGGATTGCAAAAAAAAAAGCCAGAGAAAGGGCATATAAGGCAGCAAATGTGAGTGGGAAATTGGATGATCGGGAGGCTTTTAAAATCCTGCAAAAGACAACTAAAAAGATATAAGGGAAAGGATGAAATATGAGGGCAAACTAGCCAGTAATATAAAGGAGGATACTAAAAGTTATTTTCAGCTGTATAAAGAATAAAAGGGAAGTAAGTGAGAGTTGATATTGGACCATTGGAAATTGACTCCAATGAGATAGTAATGGGGGTCAAAGAAATGGCAGATGAACTTAAGAAGTATTTTGCTTCATTCTTAATACTGTAAGGCACTAGCTGTATGCCAGAGTGTCAGAGAGCAGGAATGAGAGCCATTGCTATTACAAAGGAAAAAGTGCCAAGCAAACTGAAAGATCTTAAGGTGAATGTCATTTGTACCAGATGGACTATATCTCAGAATCCTGAAAGAGGTTGCTGAAGAGATAACAGATGCATTGGACATGATCTTTTACTTAAATATTGCAAATGTCACTCCTCTCTTTAAGAAGGGAGGAAGACCAAAGAGAGGAAATTATAGGCCAGTTAACCTAACCTCAGTGTTTGGGAGAGTATTGGAGTCTATTATTAAGGACAAGGTTTCCGGATACTCGTAGACTATTAATGAAATCTGCATGGTTCCTGTAAAGAGAAATATTGCCTGACAGATCTCTTAGAGTTCTTCGAGGAAGGAAAAGGCAGGGTGGACAAAGGAGAGGCAGTGAATGTCATTTACTTAGATTTTCAGAAGGCATTTGATAAGGTGCCTTACATGAGGCTGCTTAACAAAATAAAATCCTATGGTGTTGCAGGAAATGGACAGAGGAATGGCTAACAGGTAGGAGGCAGTGAGAGGGAATAAAGGAGACTTTTTCTGGTTGACTGCCAGTGACTAGTGGTGTTCCCCAGGGGTCAGTATTGAGACTGTTACTTTTCACATTGTTTGTCAATGATTTAGAAAGTGGATTGATGGCTTTGTGGCAAAGTTTGTAGATGATATGAAAATAGGTGGAGGGGTAGGTAGTGCTGAGAAAGCAATGCAGTTGCAGCAGGACTTAGGCAAATTGGAAGAATGGGCAAAAAAGTGGCAGATGGAACATAGTGTTGAAAAATATATGATAATGCAGTTTGGGAAAAGGAGCAGTATTGCAATCTATTATCTAAATGGAGAGAAAATTCAAACATCAGAAGTGCAAAGGGACTTAGAAGTCCTCGTGCAAGACTCCCAAAAGGTTAATTCACAGATTCAATCTGTGGTAAAGAAGCGAAATGCAATGTTGGCATTTATTTCAAGGGGAATAGAATATAAAAGCAAGGAGATAGTGCTGAAGCTTTACAAGACACTAGTCAGGCCACACTTGGAGTATTGTCAACAGTTTTGGGCCCCTTATCTCAGAAAGGGGTCATTGTCATTTGACAGAGTCCAGAGGAGGTTGACAAGCATGATTCAGGGAATGAAGGGGTTAATGTATGAGGAGTGTTTGGCTGCTTTGGGTCTGTACTCACTGGAATTTAGAAGTATGCAAGGGGATCTCATTGAAACTTCCTGAATGTTGAAAGGACTAGATAAGGTGGATGTGGAGAGGGTGTTTCCTATGGTGAGGGTATCCAGATCTAGAGGGCACAGCCTCAAAATTAAAGGGTGACCTTTTAGAACAGAAGTACGGAGGATTTTTTTTTAGCCAAAGAGTGGTGGATATGTGGAATGCTCTGCCACCAGCTGCGGTGGAGTCCAAGTCCATGAATATATTCAAAGCAGAAGTCAATAGATTCCTGATTGGTCGGGGGATCAAGGGATATGGTGAGAAAGCTAGAGTTCTGAAAGAGGTAGCGTTAAAGATTGTGGCGGCATTAGAAATGATCTTTCAAGAATCATTGGACTCTGGCATGGTGCCAGAGGAATGGAAAATTGCAAATGTTATTCTACTCTTTAAGAAAGGAGGAAGGCAGCAGAAAGGAAATTATAGACCAGTTAGCCTGCCCACAGTGGTTGGGAAGATGTTAGAGTCAATTGTTAAGGATGAGGTGATGGAGTTCTTGGTGACACAGGATAAGATAGTACAAAGTCAGCATGGTTTCCTTCAGGGAAAATCCTGCCTGATGAACCTGTTGGAATTCTTTGAAGAGATGACAAGTAGGATAGATAAAGGGGATGTAGTGGATGTTGTGTATTTGGACTTTCAGAAGCCCTTTGACAAGATGCCACACATGAGGCTGCTTACCACGTTAAGTGCCCATGGTATCAGAGTCGATGGGCCGAATGGCCGGCTTCTGCTCCTTTGTCTTATGGTCTTATGGTATTACAGGAAAGTTACTACCATGGTTAGATCATTGGCTGATAGGTAGGAGCCAGCGAATAGGAATAAAAGGATCCTTTTCTGGTTGGCTGCCAGTGACTAGTGGTGTTCTGCAGGGGTCGGTGTTGGGACCATTTCTTTTTATGCTGTATATCAGTGATTAAGATGATGGAATAGATGGCTTCATTGCTAAGTTTGCAGATAATACAAAGATTAGTGGAGGGGCAGGTAGTGTTGAGGAAAGAGCTAGGATGCAGAAGGATTTAGACAGATTAGGAGAATGGGCAAGAAAGTGGCAAATGAAATACAATGTTGGAAAATGCACGGTCATGCACTTTGGTAGTAGAAATAAATGTGCAGACAATTTTTTTAATGGGGTGAAAATCCAGGAATCTGAGATACAAAGGGACTTGAGAGTCCTTGTGTAGAACACCCTGAAAGTTAACTTGCAGGTTGAGTCAATGGTGAGGAAGGCAAATGCCATGTTAATATTCATTTCAAGAGGTCTAGCATACAAGAGCAAGGATGTGATGCTGAGGCTTTATAAGGCACTAGTGAGCAATGTTCCCTCTAATTTTTAGTAGTCATTGTGCACAAAAATCTTATGTTGTGCAATTTTTTTTCCTGTGACAGAAGTATGTGCACACTGAATGCACACATGGGAAAGATTATGTAGGTTTACAAAATATTTGACATAAAACTGCACAGCATAGCAACAAAATAACATACATATTTAAGTCACACACAAAAAATGCTGGTGAACACAGCAGGCCAGGCAGCATCTATAGGAAGAGGTACAGTCGACGTTTCGGGCCGAGACCCTTCATCAGGACAAACTGAAAGAAGAGATAGTAAGAGATTTGAAGGTAGGAGGGGGAGATCTGAAATGATAGAAGAAGACAGGAGGGGAAGGGATGGAGCTAAGAGCTGGAAAGTTGATTGGCAAAAGGGATACGAGGCTAGAGAAGGGAGAGGATCATGGGACGGGAAGCCTAGGGAGAAAGAAAGGGGGAGGGGAGAAGCCCAGAGGGTGAGCAAGAAGTTATAGTGAGAGGGACAGAGGGAGAAAAAAGAGAGGAAAAAAAGGGGAAAGAAAAAAAAAAGCATAATAATAAATAAATAAATAAGGGATGGGGTACGAAAGGAGGAGGAGCATTAATAGAAGTTAGAGAAGTCAATGTTCATGGCATCAGGTTGGAGATAGTTAATTTTTATTATATTTAAGTCACTTAGTTATTTTTTCTCTCTCCTGTCTTTGGCATTTACCCATTCTTCGTAAACTCTATCTTGACTAATAGAACTTCCATCCCATTGATAGCTTTTGATTCTCATTAACATATCCAAATGACATTCACCTAAACGGTTTCTCAGCTTGTTTTTGAGTTGATTCATTAGGCTAAAACCTCGCTCACAGTCTGCACTAGACGCAAGAAAGGTTCCCCCAATGTCCATCAACTGTGCAAGGTTGCAAAACTGTTCATTTTGAAGTACAAATACCACCATTTGAGCAAAGTTTGAAATCGGTTTAGATTTAATTTTTTCTTGCACAGAAAATTTGAAATCACTAAACTGTCTAACTATTACAATAATTTCTGCTAGAAAATCGTGATATTTTAGACTTAAGGCATTAACTTGTTCATTCTCAAATGTGAAGTCACAATCTGCAATTGCGGAGAAATCAAAAGCTGACCATTCTTGTACCTCAACTTTGATCTCTGGGTTTGATCATTTTCGCTCTCACTCATCTGCACTCAACCGTAACATGTGTAGCACTCCTGTAACGGGTAATGACGGGTCTCTTGTCTGAGCTTTTGTACACCGTCTAAATGCGATTTACTTGCCAAATGACGCTTCAAAAGGTCGAGTTTCCAAATATCATCCCACTTCTTTCCACTAGCAAATTCTCCAGCAACTTTCGCATCACGAAAATACAAAGAGATAACTCCAGTTTCCGAATCATACATAAATATTTCTCTTAGCTGAATGTTCATGACCTCATGAGCTTTCAGTGTAACAGTTTCTACTATTTTGTTAAGCCATTTAATGTTAAACACATTTGCTGTTCCTTTGCACTTTACACCCTTCGCTTCTTTTGAATTCGACATAGTGAATCAATATTTTTTCCAATAAAAACATAGTAAGCTAACCACAGAATTTGAAACAGATCTTTGTAAACTTTACGATATGAACGCTGTCTGCCAAACATGGCTGCCGCTGTGATGCAGCTGTACAAACCGGAACAGGATAGGTGAGGTGACATAAGTTAGTGACGTGCATTGTGGTATTTGAAAAACTGACTAACTAGTTAACAGAAACAGTTAGGTAAACGATTATTTTCAATAAGTATAATTATTACCGACTACATTATTTTAGGTAACTAACCTTTTGTGCGCACATTAATTTCCTTTGTTCGCTGGTTGAAAAACGTGTGCGCGTGCACACTTGCACAGCTTAGAGGGAACTATGCTGCTGAGGCCTCACTTTGAGTACTGTGAACAGTTTTGGGCCACTCATCTTAGGAAAGATGTGCTGGCATTGGAGAGAGTCCTGAGGAGGTTCACAAGGATGATTCCAGGAATGAAGGGATTATCATATGAGGAATGTTGATGGCTCTGGGTCTGTACTCACCAGAATTCAGAAGGATGGGTGTGATTTCATTGAAACCTTTTAAATGTTGAAAGGTCTAGACAGAGTAGATGTGGAAAGGATATTTCCCATGGTGGGAGAGTCTAGGACAAAAGGGCACAGCCTCAGGATAGAGGGGCACCCTTTCAAAACAGAGATGTGGAGAAATTTCTTTAGCCAAAGGGTGGTGAATTTGTTGCCACAGGAAGCTGTGGAGGCCAGGTCATTAGGTGTATTTAAGGTAGAGATTGATAGGTTCTTGATTGGACAGGGCACCAAAGGTTATGGGGAGAAGGCTGGGAACTGAGGTTGAGGAGGAGATAGATAAAAGGATTAGCCATGATTGAATGGTGGACCAGACTTGATGGACCAGATGGCCTAATTCTGCTCCTATGTCTTTTGGTCCTATGTTCTAAAGCAGGTGTATGGGGTTGAATGTGATCCAGGATCCAACGTGATGAATTGGCAGTGTGGACTCAACAGGCTGAATGGATTAATTCTGCTCCTATGTCTTATCACCTATGGTCTAAGTCGGCCTTTTCAGTCTGCTCAACACTTCTTCTAGTTTCTGGATTGGTGTGCTACAATGAAGGTTCTCATACAGAAATAACATCCAGTGACCCTGAGAATGGCTTGCAGCAACTCAGACCCCGAGGTACTCTGGATGAAAGTACATGTATACAAAATTCCAGAAACCAGTTGGATGTATGTGACTAAGCCCTGGTATGTGTTGACAGTCAAAGCCACATCCAAATAAACAATCTGTTGCCCTATTTAAACTACTCATGTTCATCCTCAAGCCATAACAACCCACCTGTCCTTTGATCACATACAAGATGAGTTCTTAACATAGCTGCAGATGCTTCCTTTGACATAAACAGTCACTCACACTGCAGCCCTGACATACACTCTCACACGCTACCTCCCACTGCCCACTCCCCCCACACACACACATATACATGCACACGTTCACATTCTCACACTCTACAAAAGCTGGCACACCCACACACAATTGCAGCCACATAGAAATAAAGTTCAAAATAAGTTTATTATCAAAGTATGAATATGTAATATACTACCTTGAGATTAATTTTCTCGCAGGCATTCACAGTAGAACAAAGAAGTACAATAGAATCAATGGAACACTGCACACAAAGTCTAACAACCCATGTATAAATGAAACAAAATGCAAATACAATAATAATAATAAATAACTAAGTAAATAAATAACACTGAGAACACGAGTTGCGTGGTCCATAGTTCAGTGATAAGGTGAATGAAGATATTCGTGCTGGTTCAGGAGCCTGATGGTTGAAGGGTAATAACTGTTCTTGAACCTGGTGTTGTGTGGGATCTGAGGCTCCTTTCCAATGACAGTGGCAAGAAGAGAGCCTGGCTTGAATGGTGGGGGTACAGGCTGGATGCTGTGTTTTGGTGGCTTTGTTCCATGTAGATGTGTTCATTGGTGGAAGGGCTCGTCCTGTGATGGACTGGGCTGTTTCTGCTAATTTTTGTAGGCTTTTCCATTCTTGAACACGGGTGTTTTCATACCAGGCCATGATGCAACCAGTCAGGATACTCTCCACTGCGCATTTATATACTTTTATCAAAGGTTAAGATGACATGCTGAATCTGCACAAACTCCTAGGAAAGTCAAAGAGCTGCTATGCCTTTTTGAAATAACACTTACACACCGGTCCCAGTACAAATCCTCTGAAATTATAACGCCAAGGAATTTAAACTTACTGATGCTCTTCATCTCCAATCCCCCTAATGAGGACTGGCTCATAGACCTTCATTTTCCTCTTTCTGTTGTCAATAATCAGCTGTTTGCTTTTGCTGATATTGCGTGAGAGGCTGTAGTGGTACCATTCAACTAGATTTTCAATCTCCCTCCTAAATGCTGATTCATCATCACTTTTGGTTCAGCCAACAATGGTGTTGTTTTAAGGGTAATATAATGGATGGAAATGTGTATAAGTTGAGTTGAGTTGGGGGTTCACTTTAAGAGGCTGGTCTGACAAAATGACATAATTACATGAAGTACTTTTACCACGCTTTGTGTTTAGTGTTCAATAAATGAGTTTTTTTTTAACATAAAATGCCTTGCGCCCTTTGATTTGCAAAAATGTACATTGGTGACTGTGATGCTCTAGGATGGTTCTAGAGCTATTGAACATGTGGTTGGACAACCCACAGTATGAAATGTGTTATCAAGCTACCTTTTAATCAGGACAACAATTAAGATTTTAAAGGCAGAGTTACTCACAATTTATGAAAACGCATTGATCAGCAATTGGCGTTTGGGATTGATTAGTAAGAGTAAATTAAAGGAAGGCAGTGGCAAGCACAATGGCCGTCGTTGAAGTGAATATCTTGAAGCTTTTTGAGATTTCAGTCAGTGAAAGTAAAGGGAAAAAAATCTCAAGATTAATTGTTCTTCTTTATTTAAAACAGTTATGGATGAGCATGTCTTCATTATATCATTCAGGGCTTTCTACAATCAGTAGCCCTGGATGAACAATGAAATCTGGAGCCTGCTGAGAGCCAGGTCAGAGAGATCCAAGTCTGCAGGTCAGGAATGCTACAAGAAGTGCAGGTATGATCTCCAGAAAACCATCTTTTGCGTGAAGTCGAGATTCTGGACTAGACTGGAATCAACGAGGGATGCTTGACAGCTGTGGTAGGGTTTGAATGCCATAACCTCCTACAAAGTTAAATTTTGCAACATAGGGAAAAGCAGGGCTTCTCTTCTAGATGAGCTCAATGCCGTCTATGCTCACTTTGATCATCAGAACAGAGCGGAACCATTGTGTACCCCACGTCTCCAGATGATCATTTGGTCTCAGTATTTGAAGATGACATGTGAATTGCCTTGAAGAGAGTGAATCCAAGGGAAACATCCATCTGGACAGATTACCTAGCCAACTGGTGTATTCACAAATATCTTCAACCTCTCACTCTGGTAGTGCGTGGTACCTGCACTGAAGCAGGCTTCAGTCATACCAGTGCCCTAGAAAAGCATGGTAACCTGTCTAAATGACTATTGCCCATTGGCACTTACATCCACACTGATGAAGTGTTTTAAGACACTGGTGTTGAAGCATATCAGCTCCTATCATAATGGCGAATTGGATCCACTCCAATTCACCTACCAAAGCAATAGGTCTACAGTAGATGTTATCTTGTTGGCTCTTAACACAACCCTGGAACATCTAGAGAGCAAAGATGCATAAATCAGGATGGTCTTTATCGATTACAGCTCGGCATTTAACGCCATCATCCCCTCAAAACTAATCAGTAAACTCCAGGACCTGGGCCTCAGTAACCCCTTGTGCAAATGGATTCCGGATTTCCTCACTTGTAGACCCCAGTCAGTTCAGATTCACGAAAACATCTCCTCTACAATCTCAATTAGCACATGAGTACCACAGGGATATGTACTTAGCCCCCAGCTCCACTCCCTTTACACCTATGACTGTGTGGCTAAGTACAGCTCCAACACCATATACAAGTTTGCTGATGACACCACTGTAGTGGGCTGTATCAAAGGGGTGATAATTCAGCATACAGAAGGGAGATTAAAAACTTGGCTGAGTGGTGTAATAAAACCTCTCACTCAATGTCAATAAGTCCAAAGAACTGATTGTAGGCTTCAGGAAGGGGAAAGCAGATATCCATGAGCCAGTAATCATTGGGGGATCAGAGGTGGAGAGGGTCAGTAACTTTAAATTTCTGGTTGGCAATATCTCAGAGGTCCTGTCCTGGATCCATTATATAAATATAATTGTGAAGAAAGCATAACAGTGCCTCTGCTTTCTCAGGAGATCCAGCATGTCATCGAAAACCTTGGCAAACTTCTATTGATATGTGGTAGAAAATTTGCTGACTGGCTGCATTATGGCCTAATATGGGAACAACAATGCCTTTGAGTTGATTTGGCCTAATACATCACAGGAAAAACCTTTCCAACCATTGAGCACATCTACATGAAACAATGTTGTAGAAAAGCATCATCCATCTTCAAAGATCCTCACCACCCAGGTCATGCTCTTTTCTTGCTGCGTCCATTGGGTAGAAGGTACTTACACAGTTGTTTACCGTTTACAGTTACTGTTCTATAGACTTGCTAAGTTTTCCCACAGAAAAGTAATCCCAGGGTTGTGTGTGAACTTTATCCTTTCCTTCTTTCTATCTACTCAGTAGAGATGCCAGGCAGGATAGTTGAATGCTCCTCTTGTGGGATGTGGGAAGGCAGGAGATACCCAGTATCCTTGATCACAAGTGCGAGAAGTGAATCCAGCTGCAGCTTCTAACAATCTGCGTTAAGGAGTTGGAACTGGAACTGGATGTATTCTGGATCACTCGGGAGTCTGAGGGGGTGATAGATAGGGCATATAGAACAGTGACATAAAACATATAAAACACCCAAGGTGCAAGACACAGGAAAGTGGGTAACAGTCAGGAAAGGGAAAGGGGTTAAGGAGCCAGTGCAGATTATCCTGTGGCCATCCCCCTCAACAACAGGTCTATCACTTTGGATGCTGTGGCGGGGAGGAGTGGTTTGACCTATCAGAGGAAAGTCATCGTGGTCAGAACTCTGGCATTAAGTCTGCCTCTGTGACTGAAATAGAGGGGGAGAGGAGGCATGCTGTGGTGATAGGGGTTCATTTATTAAGGGAATGGACAGGCGGTTCTGTGGGCAAGAATGGGATTCCCGGATGGTATGTTGCCTTATGAGTGCCAGGGTCTGGGATATCTCGGATCGAGTCCTCAGCATTCTTAATTGGGAATGTGAACAGCCAGAAATCGTGGTCCATGTAGGTACCAATGACATGGGTAGGACGAGTGACAAGGTACTGCATAGGGAGTTCAGGGAGTTAGGTGCTAAGTTAAAGGGTAGCATGTCCAGGGTTGTGGCCTCAGGACTGCTAACCATGCCACATGCTAGTGAGGCCAGAACGAGGAAGATTATACAGTTTAGTGTGTGGCTAAGGCGATCCTGTGTGCCAAAGGTCTATTAGTCGATCTAAACATCCGTCAGCTTGTCGATGACACGGACTTTCATTTGTTACTCTGCTCCCCCAGTAAGCCCCCAGAATGACTCTGTCAAGCGCATGCACAACCACATTGAGTTCACTCAACCACTGGGTGAATTCCCAATTATCACCCACATTCTACACTAGAGTCACAAAACGTGGGCTTGAGCAGCACATTTCCACAGCTGGGTCGCCAGTCCATGCTCGCGTGCATAGACTGAACTCTGAAAAGCTCCCCCTCGTACCCCATCCATTATTTATTTTTATACACACATTCTTTTTCTCTCTCTCCTTTTTCTCCCTCTGTCCCTCTGACTATACCCCTTGCCCATCCTCTGGGTTTTCCCCCCCTCCCCCTTTTCCTTCTCCCTGGGCCTCCTGTCCCATGATCCTCTCGTATCCCCTTTGCCAATTACCTGTCCAGCTCTTGGCTCCATCCCTCCCCCTCCTATCATTTTGGATCTCCTCCTCACCCTCCCACTTTCAAATCTCTTACTAGCTCTTCCTTCAGTTAGTCCTGACGAAGGGTCTCGGCCTGAAACGTCGACTGTACCTCTTCCTAGAGATGCTGCCTGGCCTGCTGCGTTCACCAGCAACTTTGATGTGTGTTGCTCTGAAAAGCTGGCAACCGCAAAGGCTCAGGTTGCCAACATGGAAAGACTTGGCATTGTATGCCGGCTGAATAGCCCCTGAGTTTCACCCATCCATATGGTCCTTAAGTTGGCACCCATGTGGCAACTACCAATGCCTTAGTGAGGTCACCACCCCCGACTGTTACCTGGTCCTACACATCCAAGACTCTTTGGCATGTTTAGCCTGAAAGTTAATTTTTTTCAAAGTCGATTTAGTTAGGGGCTGCCATCAGGTACCTATATGCTCAGAGGACATTCCCAAAATGACTGTGATAACCCTGTGTGACCACTTTGAGTTTCTGTGCATGCCATTTAGCTGAAAAATGCAGCATAGGCTTTCCACGGTTGATGGACTCTGTATTAAAAAACTTGGATTCTCTTTTTGCTTACCTGGATGACACACTTGTCACCAGTGTGTCCAAATCTAAACATATATTTAATCTCCGTTCACCTTTCGAGCACTTAAGCCAACACGGGTTGATTATTAATCCTGCTAAATGCTAGTTTGGGCTGTCAACCATTGACTTTCTTAGCCATTGCATCTCCACAGAAGGTGTAAAACCCCTCCATCAAAGGTAGCCATTATTATGGATATCTCACCACCTTGCACTACTGAAAAACTACAGGTGAACTTCTATTACTGCTCCATTCCGGGAGCTGCTGAACTTTTGCTTCCCCTGTATCATGCGCTTCAAGGCAATAGCCCTAATCACATGTTAGACTGGTCAGCAGAGATGACCAGGGCATTTGATGATACCAAATGAGCTCTTTCCAACGTGACTCTACTGGCACACCTACCTCCCAATGCACCTATAGCCGTTATTACTGACGCTTCAGAATTTTCTGTGGGTGCTGTGCATGAACAGTTGATCAGGAGCACGTGGCAGCCGCTCACCTTCAGCTGGCAGCTCCATCCCGCCAAAAGGATGTTTGACCATAGACTTCTTGGTCTCTATCTGGCTGTCTACCATTTTTTGTTTTCTTCTAGAGGGTCGCCATTTCACAGTGTTCACTGACCACAATCCCCTCGTGCACGTAATGGGTGAAGTATCAGACCCTTGGTCTGCACAGCAGCAACGCCAAATGGCCTACTTATCAGAGTTCACTACTGATATAGAGCATATCAGGGGGAAAATAATGCCCTGGCTGATTGCCTCTCACAGCCAGCTGTTGAGTCCATACACACAGGAGTTGACTATGCTGGTGTGGCACCCGACCAAGTTACTGACCCAGAGGTCCAGGCTTATCGAACAGCAGTCACGGGCCTGTGATTGGCCGACGTCACAGTGAATGTAAGTGCTATTGGATGATAGTTATTGAGGCAGGTTACCATATTCGCTCGGGAACCGGCGTGATTGAAGTCTGTTTGAAGCCGCTGGGTACCTCAGACTGCCAAAGAGAGAGTTTAAAGTTTGTCAGTAAATGCTCAAGCCAGTTGAACAGCACAGGCCTTCAGCACTCAGCCAGCTGCGCCATCTGGACCAGCTGCTTCAGGGGTTCATCCTCCGGAAGGATGCCTTCACAAGGTTGTCAGGGGCTGCGGGAGTTTGTGAAGGTGCCTCCATGTTCTGTCGGTCACAGTGCGCATAAAACGCTTTGAACTCATGCGTGGTTTTGCTTTGTAGGAAACGATAGCATTCAAGCCCTACCACAGCTGTCAAACGTCCTTCCGTGGTTCCGAGTTGATTCAGAATTGCTGCTTTGCATGTGAGATGGCTGGACCCCTTGTAATTTCCTCGGTCACTGGACCTGAACGCCACTGATCCAGCCTTCAGCAGATTGTGGATCTCAGGGAATACTCTGAATGATTTTGTGTGAACCCACTCATCCACAAGTGTCTTTATAAGGTTTTTGATAACCATCATTTGCTACCCTGAGGAAAATCAGGGTGGATAAATCCCCAGGGCCTGATAACTTTTCCCTTGGACCCAAAGGGAGGGAAGTGCAGAAATTACTGGGATGTTGCAGAGATCGTTAAATCATCCTTAGTGACATGGGAGGCACCAAAGGATTGGAGGATAGCCAGGTTTGTTCCGCTGTTTAAAAACAGCTTCTAAACATAAACCAGGAAACTATATGCCAGTGAGTCAAACATTAGTAATGGGAATGTTAAGGGAAGGTATTCTAAGAGACTGGATATATAAATATTTGGGTAGACATGGATTGGTGAGGCATAGTCAGCATGGCTTTGTGTGTGGTAGGTTCTGTCTAACCAATCTTATAGAGTTTTTTAAGGAAGTTATCAGGAAAGTAGATGAAGGCAAGGCAGTGGATGTTGTTTACATGGACTTTAATAAGGCATTTGACAAGGTCCCAAATGAGAGGCTGGTCAAGAAGGTTTAGTTGCTCAACATTCAGGATGAAGTAGTAAACTGGATGAGACATTGGCTTCGTGGAGATGCCAGAGAGTGGAAGTAGAGGTTGCTTCTCTGACTGGAGGCCTGTGACTAGTGGTGTGCCACAGGGATCAGTGCTGGGTCCGTTGTTGTTTGTCACCTATGTCAACGATCTGGATGATAATGTGTTTAACTGGCTCAGATTGGGGGCTGTAGTGGACAGTGAGGAAGGCTATCATGGCTTGCAGAGCGATCTGCATCAGCTGGAAAAATGACAGATAGAATTTAATGCAAACAAGTGTGAGGTATTGCACTTTGGTAGGTCCAACCAGAGTAGGTCTTACACGTGAACAGTAGGGTTCTAAGGAGTGTGGTAGTACAAAGGGATGAGGTGCATAATTCGTTGAAAGTGGTGTCATAGGTAGATAGGGTTATAAAGAAAGCTTTTAGCACATTGGCCTTCGTAAATCAATGTACTGAGTACAGGAGATAGGATATTATTTTGAAGTTGTACAAGACATTGATGAGGCCTAATTTGGAGTATTTTGTGCAGTTTTGGTCACCTAACTACAGGAAAGATGTAAGCAAGGTTTAAAGAATACAGAGCAAATTCACAAGGATGTTGCCAGGTATGGAGGACCTGAGTTATAAGGAAAGATTGAATAGGTATTCTTTAAAACATAGAGAGGATTTGATAGAGGAATACAAAACTATGAGCGGTATAGATAGAGGAAATGCAAGCAGCCTTTTTTCACTGAGGTTGTGTGGCTTGGAACAAAAGGTCATGGGTGAAAGATGAGAAGTCTTAAGGGAAACATGAGGGGAAGCTTATTCTCTCGCAGAGTCATGGGAGTGGAATGAGCTGCCAGCACAAGTGGCATATGTGAGCTCAATTTCAATGCTTAAGCGTATTTTGGATGGATACATGGATAGTAGGGGTATGGAGTGCTATGGCCCCAGTGCAGATCGATGAGGAGCAGGCAGTTTAAAAGGTTTTAGCCAGGACGAGATAGGCTGAAGAGTCTGTTTCTGTGCTGTACTTCTCTTTGACTGTAAGACCCACCCCATGACTCTGTGGGTTTCCTCCATGTGCTCCAGTTTACTCCCATTGTCCAAAAAAATACCAGTTAGTAGGTTAACTGGCTATTGCAAATTGCCCCATGATTCAGCTAGGGTTAAACTGGAGGTTGCTGATGGTGCAGCTTGAAGGGCTGGGAGGGCCTGTTACACACTGTATCTCAGTAAATAAATAAATCAACTTTCCCACTGCTGATGTCAGGCTGACTGGCCTATGAATTCCTTGCTTCCCCTTGCTACCCTTTTTAAATAATAGAACAACAGTAACCACCTTCCAATCTTCAGGGGCTAACAAAAAAATCAAGTATGACATATGGTAATGTGTTTGGAAATGGGGGAGAGTTTAGCATTAATGGAATGTTTAGAGCTTTGCCGGCAAGATATGAATGTTGTAAGTGAGTCTAATAAAATGCTCAGTACAGAAATTAATATAATCCAATTAACTGCATCATTTAACTGTATATGAATAAACATAGTTTTTTGGAAAATAAATCTTTTTTAAAAAAGCATACTTAGAAACTATTACCAACAATTGAGATGAGGTTTTATGAATTTTAGAACATATTGTTCTTATTTGCTTAAATCAGGTTTGTGCCTGTCATCATGGTAAGAAGACAATCAAGTCCAATCTGTCATTTGTAGATGCTACTTACGATCACTGCTCCCGCTGTCAGTTTGGTCTTATGCATGCAGTTAAAAGTCCAGGTGTCCATTCTACCATCCATTGCTCCATTTTTCCTCCAAACCTCATCACTTCATTTCTTGTTAAGATGAAATGAATGGCAGCAATTTTTTCCAAGAAATCCAGTTACATAACATTCATTTTTTCCATGACATAAGATGATCTGCAGCTTGCTTTTCAAGAGTTTAGAAACTCTTTCAAAGTACTTTGAGTTGTCATTCAAACTTGGAGATCCAGCCATGATTTTCATGCTGTGGATGGTGTCACAGGGGATGACATAATTTCTTGTTTGGCAGTGCATTAGGTAAGTGCTGAGAAAAACGGAGGATGGTGTACTGGGAGATCCCACTGTTGTGTGCTCCTGGAACAACTAAAGTACCTAACATAGGGACCATTAGATAAGGTAAACCGCTTACTTAGATATATCCGTAGGGCCCCTTCTGTAGAGAAATAATCAACCTAATTCCCATAATTTGATGACCTCCCTGCAACAACATCCACCCTGCTGCTTGAAACTTCCTCTTGCACCCGATCCATTCCCTGCAGGAAGGTCCACCCTTCCTACCTCCAATCCATTACGCAGTCTGACTACTGCTTCCTATTTCTCTCCTCCCCCCATCCTCAATCTGTCCTGATTTCCCAGTCCACAACCCAAGGACCCTAATACTCAATCCCACCACCCCCCCCGCCCCTCTGGAATAATGGCAGTCAGTCCCTCTAGCTGGAAACGTTGGCCGGACCTAACCTGACGCATAGGCTTGTTAATCCAAGTTTCCTGTTTGTCCTTCCAACACTCCTATAGGGTGCCAATGTTAGCTCCCAAACCCAGTTTGGGAAAATAAGGTCTGGGCAGTCAATGTTGGGCCTTGACACAACCGGAGCTTTCTGAAGATTAGAGTAGCCCGCATCAATGCTATTCTATGACCTCTGCTGGTCATAGTCTACCCAGCTGCAGTGCCGGCCACTAAACCAACAGGCACCATCCTGTGAGTTGGTAACATCTCTAGCTTAATGTCAAAGCCGTCTGCTTTGGTAAGTATTCCTTATGTATTGGTGTAGTGTGGGAAAGCCTGAAAATGGGACTATTTTAATAGCAAAAGTTAAAATTATTAATAACAATTGCTGTTGGGTGTATTGACTAAAAAGCAGACAGCTCATTCATTGGTATGAGGGGTGCAACATACAAAATCTTTGGTCATCAGGTATGTAATGTATGGATCTATTTCTTTTAGAGAAATGACACCCCTACCTTAGCACTACATATTGATCTGTTGTTGGCTCATGTTCGTTATTCTGTCACTCTCACTGCAATGTGAATACACCAGTTAAAGCCATCTCCCGCATGTGTGCTTTTACTTAATTGATATGTAGTTGTGCACAGATACGCCAAATTGGCGACGAGTATGAACCTGAATGTCGGAAAATTGTCATAGGTGGGGGCACTGGGAGCGGACCCAAATGCAAGACACAGACACTAAAGTACTAGGAACAGGGCTAGGTGTGTCAAGAGAGCAAGGGAAGTGGGGAAGAAATGATGCTGGATAAGACACAGGCCTCGGACAAGACTAGGATACAGGGCCTGGGCTAGGACTAGACTAGGATAGCAGAACCAGGACATGGAACTGGGAACTAGGAGCCTGGGCTTGGACTCTGAGCCAGAGACTGGACAAGGACCCGGTACCTGGGTCTTGACTTGGGCTTGGGCCCTGGATCTAGGCGAGGATAAGACACGGCTACAGGACTGGACGTGGCCACAGGACTGGACATGGAACTCCTGCACAGGACGAGAGCACAAAGCTGTGGCTTGGACTAGATGAGGTACTTGGATGTGGCTTGGACTAGATGAGGTACTCCTGGGCTGGGTGAGGCACAGGGATAGGATGAGACCCGAAAGCCTTGACTTGGTCTTGGGAGACATGAACGTGGAATACAGAGCCGGGACCCCTCCTTGGGAACAGGACTTGGGGCCAGGGCTCTACACAGAGTCAGGACCCCTCCTAGGGAGCAGAACATGGGGCTGGGACTCGTACACTGAACACAGAGAGACAGCTCCCAATACAAGGTAGCGGCAAACGGCCGACCTACCTAGTGAAGGCGTGGATATAAAGAGACAGTTCCAAACAACGAAAGATAGTTCCTTTTCTAGACACAGCAAGACCCTTATCTTGCTCTGGAGGTAGAACTTGACAGCAATACAAGCGAGGACACAGGTGAGGTTGCAGGCAAGGCTTCAGCCCAAGGCTTCAGGCAGAGGCTGCAGGAAGAAGGTGAAGGGAAGGGAACAGTCCAGCAAATGAAGCTGAACCCAGGAGCTAGTTATGTAACCAGCCCAAAATCAGAATCATGTGCCTCAATTAAGGCACACAACAGGACATTAGATTTTACATTTTAGGTTTTAGGTTGTACATTAGATTTTATTGCAATATGGGTTAAGCATAAGAGTAAAGAAGTCTTACTGAACTTAAAGAGGGTGCTGGTGTTCCTACCAAAGGACACAAGACTATATTTGTGTTAGATGGAATGCAATGAAGGTTTACCACTCTGATTCCAAGAATGTGGGGATTGTTGTACGAAAAGAAATTAAGCATTCTAGATTTACAGAATAGATTAAGTGTTTTAAAATTTAAGGAATGGGAAGCAATCTTACTGAAATGTACAAAATCCTTGCAGGACTAGACAAGATGGATGGTAGGAGGTATAGAAATATCCCTGCATGGATATCTGGACTGAAAAAACAGCTGATTTCCCAGGGCTGTCATGCAACTGCACAACGAACCCCCTCCCCCACCCACCCATGAGCCTTCGGCACTATAGACAATCTCTAAGTGCAATACATGAACATAATTCTTGAAACACACACAAAATGCTGGTGGAACACAGCAAGTCAGGAAGCATCTATAGGAAGAAGCAACACACACAAAATGCTGGTGGAACACAGCAGGTCAGGTAGCATCTATAGGAAGAAATACAGTCAACGTTTGGGGTCGAGACCCTTCATCAGGACTAACGGAAAAAAAGATAGTAAGAGATTTGAAAGTGGGTGGGGGAAGGGGAGACCCGAAATGATAGGAGAAGACAGGAGGGGGAGGGATGAAGCCAAGAGCTGGGAAGTTGATGGGCAAAAGGAATACAAGGCCGGAGAAGGGATAGTATCATGGGGGAGGGGAGCACCAGAGGAAGATGGGG
This sequence comes from Mobula birostris, assembly GCF_030028105.1. Classification (NCBI taxonomy): domain Eukaryota; kingdom Metazoa; phylum Chordata; class Chondrichthyes; order Myliobatiformes; family Myliobatidae; genus Mobula; species Mobula birostris. The sequence continues at coordinate 74,675,239 of NC_092379.1, forward strand.
AACAGGCAAGGAGTTATTGTGAGAGGGAAAGAGAGAGAAAATAAATAAATAAATAAATAAAGAAAGAAAGAAAGGATGGAGTAACAAGGGGAGGAAGGGGATTAATGGAAGTTAGAGAAATCAGTGTTCATGCCATCAGGTTGGAGGCTACCCAGACAGAATATAAGGTGTTGTTCCTCCAACCTGAGTGTGGCTTCATCTTTACAGTAGAGGAGCCCATGGATTGACATATCAGAATAGGAATGGGACATGGAATTAAAATGTGTGGCCACTGGGAGATCCTGCTTTCTCTGGTGGACAGAGCGTAGGTGTTCAGTGAAGCGTCTCCCAGTCTGTGTCGGGTCTCACTAATATATAGAAGGCCACACTGGGAGCACCGGACACAGTATATCACACCAGCAGACTCACCGGTGAAGTGTCGTCTCACCTGGAAGGACAGTCTGGGGCCCTGAATGGTAGTGAGGGAGGAAGTGTAAGGCCAGGTGTAGCACTTGTTCTGATATGTCAATCCATGGCCTCCTCCATTGACGAGATGAAGCCACACTCAGGTTGGAGAAACAACACCTTATATTCCGTCTGGGTAGCCCCCAGCCTGATGGCATGACCATTGATTTCTCTAACTTCCGTTAATGTCCCTCCTCCCCTTCTTACCCCATGCAGAATTTATTTATTTATTTATCTCTCTCTCTCTCTCTCTCTCTCTCTTTCCCTCTCACAGCAACGCCTTGCCTGTTTTCCATCTTCCTCTGGTGCTCCCCTCCCCCTTTCTTTCTTCCAAGGCCTTCCGACCCATGATACTCCCCCTTCTCCTGCCTTGTATCCCTTTTGCCAATCAACTTCCTAGCTCTTGGCTCCATCCTTCCCCCTCCTGTCTTCTCCTATCATTTTGGGTCTCCCCCTCCACCTCCCACTTTCACATCTCTTACTATCTCTTTTTCCTCTTAGTCCTGACGAAGGGTCTCGACCCGAAACATTGACTGTACTTCTTCCTATAGATGCTGCTAGGCCTGCTGCCTTCCACCAGCATTTTGTGTGTGTTGTTTGAATTTCCAGCATCTGCAGATTTTCTTGTGTTTGCATTTTTAAATTAACATCATTCTTGATGTTATTTTGTATTTAATTATTGTATTTTGTAACATGGACATGTGCAGCATTTGAATGGGGCAGCCACTGTTTCTTTTAATATTAAAGTTGTTTGTTTTTAATGCTTTAATAACATAGATGTCATTCTAAATAACTCAGGCATTATTTTTAATTTTCATCAGTGTAGTTTTGGTAATTGAATTGCCAGTTTACTGTTTTGCTCTGAGTGGATTAGCACTACAATCTCATTGTCCTCAGCAATGACAATAAAGCTCTAACTAACTGGGAGGATTTTGTTGAGGCAGTATCTCTCCAGTACTTTGGGGTGGCGATTGTTGTTGGACCTAGAGATGATATTGCCCATGGATTCTTTGGAAGTCAAGCATAAGGTGCCTATCTTGTAGTTGCAGCCATTTTATTGGATACTCATAACCAAGAAATAACAATAAAGTATTACAAACAACACAGCAGCAGGTAACTAACTCTAACTGTAACCAAACAACCTGCCTCATGATATCGCAATATACTGGGAGCTGCTGCATGCCAGGCAGATAATGGAATCTTCCCTGATACGAACAGCTTGTGAGGCTACAATGACAATCTTGATTTACGTTAACTAGATGTCTCAGGTTTGCAAAGAAACTATAGAAGTACATAACCGGCTACACTACAAATTACTGAAAATCCACTGGACATTTACAGACAAGCAGGCAATTATATAAACATAAGCAAGCATAAATAATGTTAAACTACAAAAAAGACAAATTGCAACCTAATCCAATACAGTAGATAGTCCAAAAAACAAGTTGGAAAATGATAATTGCTGCTACCAGATAGTTATAGGCTTTGGTCCAGGTTAGAGGTCTTAAGTTTCATATGGGGTCATAGCCAAAGGAGATAAAGTAGGTATTTAGTGCTGCGGTGAAGAGGAATTTCTTCGGCCAAAGAGTGGAGAACCCATGTAAGGCTCCACCACAGAGGGACAAATCATTAAAGAATGAATTAGATAAATTACTAATGGCTCAACAAATGAAGGGATATGCAAAAAAGAACAGATCCAGGGTACTGAATTAACCTCGATCCTCTTGAGTGGCAGAACATGCCCAAAGGACCGAATGGCCTACTCGTGCTCCTGGTTTCTGTGTTTCTATATTTCAAACATCCTTTGTTTCAGCTGTCTATAGATTACGCAGGTGACTAATGTTACTGATAAGCTTCATCACTCATATCTGCCTTTGCTAAGAGGATAATTCTAAAATACAAAAGTTCTCTGAGTTTTCTAGGACCTAGCTGTAGGCATTTTTTGTTAGAAGGTGGTGATGTTCACCTCTATCTGAGGGCAATTTGGTAGAGGAGTTTGGTTTTATTTTGTTTTGTTAGTATTAGAACTACTTTTCTATGGCTAAATACATATTTTCTTATATTTTAATACAATTTTGTAACTTAAATTCAGATGTTTTTAATAATTATAGCTGAATGTGAGTTTTGCTGTACTAGTCAGAATAATATAATGTTATTACTTACTCATTTATTTCGCTACAAAGTGGCCAAAATTATTAATCAAAATATATCTTCAACTAAAAGTTAATGTTCCATTATACACATTATAATAATAATATACACATTATAACTAATATCCTTTTAAACACTGAACAGTTCCAACCCTTATTGTCTGTCTGTGTCTGATTGAGTTAGCATGAGAGCAGTTACCTCAAAGTCAGAGGATCAGAAGTGGAAAAAGTGAGCATTTACAAGTTCCTGGGTGTCAAGATTTCTGAGGATTTAACCTGGTCCCAACATATCGAAGCAGCTATAAAAAAGGCAGGGCAGCAGCTATATGTCATTAGGAGTTTGAGGAGATTTGGTTTCTCACATAAAACACATAGAATCTTCTACTGATGTACTGTGGAGGACATCTGACAGGCTGCATCACTGTCTGATGGAGCGGGGATGGTGGGGTTCTACTGCAGAGGATGGAAAGAAGCTGTAGAAAGTTGTAAAATTAGTCAGCTCTATCACAGGTATGAGCCTTCATAGTATCCAAGACTTCTTCAAAGAGTGGTGCCGCAGAAAGGTGGTGTCCGTCATTACAGACCTTCACCATCTAGGACGTGCACTCTTCTCATTGCTACCATCAGGAAGGAGATACAGAAGCCTGAAGGCACACACTCAGCAATTCAGAAACAGCTTCTTCCCTTCTGCCTAAATAGACATTGAACCCATGAACATTACCTCACTTTAAAAAAAAACTATTTCTGTTTTTGCACTTTTTTAAATTTATATATATACTTGCTACAATTGATTTACTTATTTTTTTCCTATATTATCATGCATTGCATCATTCTGCTGCTGCTAAGTTAACAAATTTCAAGACAAATATCAGTGACATTAAATGTGACGCTGATTCTGAAGTCAAAGTGGAGTTTGTTCTCATTTGCACAAATACGTGTATTCTCAAGTACAAAGAAAGACTTACTTGGAGCAGCACCACAGGAAAGTAGCTTTCTTGAACCATGTGGTTTAGAACTTCAAGCTTTTGTACCTCATGCCCCATGGCAAGTGTGAGAAGATGGCATGTCCTGGATAGTGAGGACAAACCAATTAACTGTTGAGTCCCTTTCGAAGCAAACACATTGCCTGCTCAAATTGATCTGGCTTTATGATGGAAGACTACGAGTCAGCACAGGTTGAGGATACATTTCTAGACTGAGGTACACTGAAGTTATGCTGAGTTTCAGTGGCAGAAGCTTAGAACAGGAGGTTAAAGTGGGACAGAGAGTTAATGTGATAAGCTACTGGAAGTTCCAGATTTGCTTGCAGAGTGAAAGGCAATCTGCAATTTCAGGTAACTACATTGAGACCAGTAATAGTGTGTATGAAATGAAAGGGTCTATAAAACAATCACTCAACTCGAATGAGTACTATCAATTCTGGTTGGAGAAAAAGGAGGAGATAAAAGGATAACAGTTATAACTCTTTTGAGTGTAGAACTTTGAATGGAAATAGGGGATTGTAGAGTGGACTGCAGCATCATGAACACAGTCACTAATTCTTTCCACTCTGAGTGGAGTAATGAAGGTGAAGTTGTTGGCATTTGCCATCATTTGACAGGACTTCTGGAATTTCCTTTTGCGCATGCCCAAATGTAGAAATCCCAAAACTGGTCTGACTGACTTGCCATTAGGAAGCAGGCTGTGGTCCAAAGCTGGACTTTTCATGGAGTTCAGTGGGAGAATGGGAACACAGACAAACAGTCAGATGCTTTGAAATTGAACTCCTAAGAGAACTATGCACTAAGTCTAAGGATTTCTCCCAGGGATCTTAATGGAAGGAACATCTGTGAGTGCCTCAAGTAAGTATTTGGTGACTTAAAATATTTTAGGTGTTTTATTATTTAACAATGTTCTTATAAATGTTCTTATCTCCATATATCTTTTTCAAAGCACTATAAAGTGTTTGGAATTACTTAAAATAGTATTTAAATGTTATGAAACCTTAATTAAAAGTCTTTAAGCAATTCCAAAGATTTTTATTTTTTGTGTAGTCTTTCAGATGTTTTTGAATATCTTAAAAACAGGAAAAAAAATTCTTAAATGTCATTTCCATCTAATTCTGGGCGTAGGCTAGTCAAACAAAATATGGCCTTTTCATTTCCTGGAATTGTTAGTTTCAGCTTCTCCTTACAGGGATCCTTTTACAAATAATCCTAATCATGTTTACCAACATTAATCCTAATCATGTTTACCAAAATCATCCCATTTAAACAGAAAGCAACCTATGTTGCTAAAAGGAACAGAACTTTAGCACAGTCTTATTTTTGTTGCAAAAGAATGGAACTTCAAATATTATACCTCTTCTCAAAAAAGAGATTAGTGAAAGATAATTTCAGTAATTTTAGATGTGTCAGCCCACATATTACAAAGGGAAAATGGATTGTTATGTGCCAAGTAATGGGTTGATAAATGTTAGCATTTCATTCACAGTAGTTCACGACTGACATACCTATAGAGTCATAAAGTCAATATAGCAGAGAGGTGCTTAGTTAGCTGATTGATTCTGGGTCATTCCTCCACAGAGCAATCCAATTAGTGCATTTCCCTGTTTTTTCACTGTAATGCAATAAAATTAGTCCCATCAAATGCCTATCCAATTTTCAGGTCAATACCATATTTTCTTTGTATCTCTTATCCAAAATCTTGAATTTGTATTTTCTAGTCCTTGAACCATCAGCTTCTTGGTTTAACTTGTCTAAAATCATCCCTGTAAGAACTTCTGTCATTCTCCCTCACTCCAAGAACAAGTCTCAACTTGTGGGGCAGCACAGTAACAGAGTGGTGAGTGAGTGATTCAGGTTCAATTCCCGCCACTGCCCTGCAGAGGTTGTACATTCTCTCCAAGATCGTGTGCATTTTCTCTAGGCGCTCCGGTTTCCTCCCACAGCCCAAAGATATACCGGTTAGTAGGTTAATTGGACATTGTAAGTTATACCATGATTCGGCTAGTGTTAAATAGTTGGGTTGCTGGGTGGTGTGGCTCAATGAATCAGAAGGGCCCAGTCTGGACAGTATCTCAGTAAATAAATAAATAAATAAAATGCATCTGACTGAGTATTGTAAGCACACACCCCTGAGGTGCACCAGTGTTGATTGTAAGCGAGGAAGATATGTTATCACCAATTCGCACAGGTTGCGGTCTTTCGGTTAAGAAGTCGAGGATCCAATTGCAGAGGGAGTTACAGAGGTCCAGGTTCTGCAACTTCTCAATCAGGGTTGTGGGAATGATGGTGTTAAATGCTGAGCTATAGTCGATGAACTGCTTCCTGACGTAGGTGTTTGTGTTGGCCAGGTGGTCTAAAGCCATGTGAAGAGCCATTGAGATTACGTCTGCCGTTGACCCATTGTGGCGATAGGCAAATTGCAATGGGTCCAGGTCCTTGCTGAGGCAGTTCAGTCTAGTCATGACCAACCTCTCAAAGCATTTCATCACTGTTGATGTGAGTGCTACCGGGCAATAGTCATTAATGCAGCTCAAATTATTCTTCCTAGGCACTGGTATAATTGTTGCCTTCTTGAAGCAATTGGGAACTTCCGCCCATAGCAGTGAGAGGTTGAAAATGTCCTTGAGTACTCCCGCTAGTTGGTTGGCACAGGTTTTCGGAGCCTTACCAGGTATTCCTTTGGGACCTTCTGCCTTGCAAGGGTTCACTCTCTTTAAAGACAGCCTAACATCGGCCTCTGAGACAGAGATCACAGGTTCATCAGGTGCAGTAAGGATCTTCACAGCTGTAGTTGTGTTCTGTCTTTCAAAGTGTGCACAGAAGGTGTTGAGTTCATCTGGTAGTGAAGCATCGCTGCCATTCATACCATTGGTTTTCGCTTTGTAGGAAGTAATGTCCTGCAGACCCTGCCAGAGTTGCCATGCATCCGATGTTGCCTCCAACCTTGTTCGAAGTTGTCTCTTCATCCTTGAAATAGCCGTCCGCACATCATACCTGATATTCTAGTACAGGCCTGGGTTGCCAGACTTGAATGCCACAGATCTAGATTTCAGCAGACGATGTACCTCCTGGTTCATCCTCGGCTTTTGGTTTGGAATGTACAGTAAGTCTTTGAGGGCACACACTCACCTACACGGGTTTTAATGAAGTCCGTAAGAATTGCAGCACACTCATCCAGATTCCAAGATGAATCCCTGAATACAGTCCAGTCCACCGATTCAAAGCAGTCCTGTAGGCGCTCCTGTGCTTCCCTTGTCCATACCTTCTTGGTCCTCACTGCTGCTGCTGCAGTCTTCAGTCTCTGCCTATACTCAGGGAGTAGAAGTACAGTTAGGTAATCAGACTTCCCGAAGTGACGGCGTGGAATAGCGTTCTTGATGGTGGGGTGTAACAATGGTCCAGCGTGTTGCTTCCTCTGATATTGCAAGTGATCTGTTGGTGGTAGTTGGTCAGTAATTTTTTCAGACTGGCCTGGTTAAAATCTCCCAAAACGATGGTGATGGCGTTAGGTGCGCTGTTTCATGCATGTTGATCCCATTACTCAGATCATCTAAAGCCTACTTGACATTGGCCTGAGGTGGAAAGTAAACTGCTACCAGAATGACCCCGGAGAACTCCCGTGGTAGGTAAAAGGGACGACACTTTACTGCTAGATTTTCCAGGTCTGGTGAGCAGAATTGGGACAGCACTGATATATTTGTGCACCAAGAAGAGTTGATCATGAGGCATACTCCTCCACCTCTGCTTTTTAGAGACTCTATAGTTCTATCCTGGTTCATAAATTACTGGTATAATTTACATATTACTATTTAACTATTTATGGTTCTATTATTATTTATGGTGCAACTGTAACGAAAACCAATTTCCCCTGGGATCAATAAAGTATGACTATGACTTTGACTATGATTATGGAGTATAGTAAACCCATCTGTCTGAATCACTGCATCCGGTATGGAATGAGTTAACCAGGATTCCTTGAAACAAAGGACACACGGGGTCCTAATGTCCCTCTGATTCAGTGCCCTGGCTCTGAGATCATCGATCTTATTCACCAGAGACTGCACATTCGCCAGCAAGGTAGTTGGTATTGGGAGTTTAAAACCCTGTTTCCTTAAACACACTTGTAATCCTGATCTACACCTGTGCTTCCTCCGAGGTGTCCTCCATGGGCACTTCCGAGCACAATCGGTGTTATTTCCATCGGTTTTAAGCAGCGATAAAATGCATTAAGACATCCTTGTTGACTGTACTGACCTTGGAAGCAGTTGTGCTTTTTAGTCGTATCAGGCTGAAAGGGGAATATCCATTGAGAGTACTGCTACTACTCTATGTTCGTCCGCGTTACTAAATAAACATGATCTATATCCCTATTTACTAGTTATTATCCCTCACTATTCTTTCCCCTCGATCACATGCTCTTGCCTTGTTTGACCTTTTTCTTTGGGTTTCTAACCAGAGTTGGAAATGGAAGTACAGTATTTTTACATGTGTTTCACGCATAGTTTTTCAAATCATTATTTAATATGTAATGTTGTAGCGTGGATGAACACCGGAGAGACAGGGTCACTGGTAGATACAAAGCAGTTTCTTTATTCGACACAACAAAGTACAGCAGGCATCATACGGATGGAGACGTTTTCAGTAGAAAGGTCTGCTAGCCCAATGTGGGCTCGATATTCATATGCTAAACACAAGGGCAATTGCGACTTTAAAAGTTATAGACAATGCATAGACAATGCTTCCTTTTGAAACTACATACAAACATCACACCTTCTGACTTCATCCTTTCCTTCCGACGCCAACATTTCTGGGTGGTATCCACAGCCTTTAGGAATGCAAGTTAAATCCACAATACATTTATTTGGCATTTTACGTGCTAACATAGAAGATAATTAATATTTATAAAGTATAGATAATACTGTCTTCGAAACTACAGCATCAGGTCAAACTACGGCGCCAGAAGCAACTGGTATTCACACCTTTTTGGGAAGTGCATTGTTGGGGGCTCAATCTATTTATATTTTGTCAAATAGAAGTCTGGTGGCCGAAGTCATTTAAGTGTAAATGAATCATCTACCCAAAATCTCACTCTAACATGTAATATTTTTAATGATCTCTATTCATAAATAAAGATGGTAGTGATTGTGATTTGTACCTAAACACTTGATACATTTCCTATGGAGTGGAGCCGAGTAGTACATATTGTATTTTACAATGAGGGTTTATTGAGGTCTTAACATCTTGACATTTATATCCTATACCTCATAATAGAACCTAGAGTTCTGTTAGTTTTTTTTAAAGCCTTGTCAAATTGAACTACTGTCTTTAATGTTCTGTGAACCTGAGATGCTAAATCCCTCTGCTCTGCCACAGTACAAGCCTACTTTGATTCAGGGTGCTATCTTACACACTGATTTAAATCTCAACTGCAGATCACTAGTTAATTTCTCAGTCATTGACAAGAAATTTGTTTGCTCATTAAATAAACATTATACTCCTTAATTTGGTATTGTTTTAAATGGCAACATTCCTCTGCATGGTTTCCCATAGCAATCACTTTCTCCATGACTCCCTTGTCAACTCACCTTCCCCCACTCATCTCCCTCCTGGCACTTAACTCTGCAACTGTGGGAATTGCTACACCTCTTCCCTCAACAGCATTCAGGGTTTTAAACAGTCCTTCCAGGATCAAGGTTCCAGGTTCATTTCATTGTCAAAGTATGCACGTACAATATAATTCTGATATTTGATTTCTCCAGATAGCCATGAAATACACATGAACAAGAAAAAAAGAAACCAAACTTGCAGACCCCAGAATCCATGACCCCCTCCCTGCAGAAAAAAAACGACAATACAATCCCTGAACCCCTCCCCCACAGAAAATATAGCAATGATAACAATCCTTGACCCCTCCCTGCAGAAAAAAAAACAACAATAACAATCCCCAACCCTCTCCCTCACAGAAAAATACAGCAACAATAACAATCCCTGACCCCCTCTCTACAGAAAAAACGACGATAATAAAAATCCCTGACCCCCTCACATGCGGAAAAAATGACAGCACTAATAGAACACATCCCCAAACTTTCCCCGCAGAAAAAAAAGTGATAAACCCCTCACTCGCAAAAAAATGTACAGTGACAGTAGCATCAACAGCCCCTTCCTCTTCCCCCCCCCCACCCACACACACAAGGAACCTGCAGATCATGCACAGGCAATCAGTTACAAGAAGCAAAATGCCAAAAAATTGTAGGAGACGGTCCAATCACATAAATCTCAGAACATCGAATAGTCATTCTGAGACTCAGAACTCGAGCCTTGTCCGAACAGTGGCCTCAGTAGGGAGCGATTACTGACTCTCTGGCCCCATTGGGACTGTTTGCTGACCCTCTGGCCTCCATTGAGAGCGATCGCTGACCAGGCGTGAATGCCGTTGTCCTGGCGTTGCTTCACCTGTGAGTTGGTCGGGATCATTTATTGCTTCCAGTGCTCCCAGTGTAGCCACCTCTACATCAATGAGTCCTGATGCAGATTGGGGGCCAGTTCTTCGAGCACCTTCTCTCTGTCTGCTCAGCAGCCAGGATCTCCCAGTGGTCACCCATTTTAATTCCACATCTCACTACCACACTGGCATGTCTGGTTTCCCTATGGCCACAATAAGGCCAAATGCAGGTTGGAGGAGCAACACCATATATTCTGCCTAGATAGTCTCTCACATGATGGCATCAGCTTCGATTTCTCTAACTTCCGTGACTACTCCCCACTGTTTCCGACCCCCCCAACCCCACCATTTGTTTTCCTTCATTCCTTTCTTCCTCTCCTCCTTCCTTTTATTCAACACTGTTGAATTCTCCTATCAAATTCTTTCTTCTTCAGCCCTTTACCTCTCCCATCTGCCATCAACTGGCTTCCCACATTATTCCCTTTCATCTCCCCCTCACTTCCTCACCCACTTACCTTCTCCGTCGCCTGGTGCTACCTATCACATGCCAGATTGTGATCCTCTTCCTCCCCTTACTATTTTATCCTGGCTTCTGCCTTCTTCCTTTCCAGTCCTGATAAGGGGCCTCATCCCAAAACATCGACTGTTCATTTCCCTCCATAGAAGCCGCTCGACCTTCTGAGTTCCTTCAACATTTTGTTTGTGTTGCAATACTCCCTTTCATCAATTGTCCCAGTGATATAAAACAGAGAAAAACGTGCATTGAAATAATAGATGTATTGATGGAGTTTCATTCACACTTACAAAATACCCAAAATATTTTATTTCAAAACATTTTTCATTAACTATGTCATCACTAATGCACTGTAGGAAACATTGTCCAATTTTACACTGCAGTGCTCTACTAACAGCTGTTAAATAATTTAGTGAATTATCAGCATTTAGTGATGTTCGGTTCAGGGATAAGTATTTGTGAAGATATTGCATTGGAGAAGGGGCTTCAATTTGAAATGTTAGTTCTGTTTCTCTTTCCACAGATGCTGCCTGACCTGCAGCATGTTTCTCTCATTTTCTGTTTATACTTCAGATATGCAGCATTTACTGTTTGTGAAAAAGCTTTCCTGCCCTTCCTCAGAAGGTGCCCTGGATTGTTTTATATCACTTTGTAAGACAGCTAGGTGCTTGGTCTAATATCTCATGAGGGAAGAGGCACATTACACGGTGCTGCACTCCCTCCAGTCCATACATCCAGAATGGCTCTTGAACACACAAGCTCAAGATCACTACATCTGACCAAAGGAATCGCCCTCCCAATCACTATCAGCACCCATCTGGTATCACTACCCGCTGACAGCTCACCTTGGCAAAGCACACAACATAGTCCGGGTAATTTGACTTGTGACAAAAGTGTAAAGGACAATCAGTAAGATGCTTATATAATGCTGCTGCTGCTGAGGTGCATCCTAGGATTGCCTGAGGCACATCATCAATGGTGTAACCTGGACTCATCGGGTCTTTCAACATCAGACGCTCTCACCCAGGTGACCCAGCCAGTGTTGATCAGGCCTTGGCTTGTGCAGCAGCAGTACTAGTCCACCTCTTGATCCATAGCTATCTGGAGGCTCACTCAGCAGCCTCTGTGACAGTCCTGATGGCTCTTCTCTTTGCAGCCCCTATAATGCCAATGGGAGAGTAGGTTCTGCGCAGTGAGCAGCCAGAAAAACCTCCAAGACCCACCTCTAGAGGCTTGCATCATGCTCTCCACCCCTGTCTCTGGCACTGCTCTACTTGTTCCTGGTACTTGGCTTTCATATGCTCAACTGCCTTTGCAATCCAGTCTTCCCAAAGAACTGTCAGTTCTACCATGACCACCTGCTTTGAGATTTCTGACAGAATGACCATGTCTGGCCTCAGGGATGATGATGCAATGACGTCAGGAAGCTCTAATTGTTTGCCAAGATCAACTTTCAGTTGCCAGCGGAGCTCTGATGAGCAAGCAGGGTGGTGATCTGGGCTGAGGCTGTGGTTGATCTCCAGCTTTGACAAAACTATGGGCTTCTGGGTTGGCAGAGGTGCCTACTATTAATGGCCAAGGAGAAACTTTCTGCCATATCCTTCAGCTCCTGGTCCTGGTGCTGCTGTAGCAGCCTTCTCCCAGGGCTTTTGGGCAGCTGCTGAGGATGTGTTCCAGGGTCCCTCTTCCAGGGCAGAAAGGACACAATGGTGCCTCACTTTTGCCCCAAGCAAAAAGGTTCGCTGGACTAGGCAGGTTATTATACACCACCTGAATCATGAACCTGATATGCTGGGTTTCTGCCTGGCAGATGTTGGAGCAGGAGCTAACATTGAACTGCACAATTGCAAATAGTTCTCAACAAATGTGAAATCTTTCCTTAACTGCTTATGTTTCGAGCCTTCTAATCAATTTTCAGTTAATTTATTTTCTTGTTAACTTGCCCTTAATTCTATATCTCTAATCTTCCCTAGCAAAGTCCTTTTAGAATTCAGCCAGCTCACCTTTCCACCACTGAAAACATTTTCAAAAGATGGAACTTCAAGAAGGTGGCATCCATCATTAAGAAACTTCACCATCTGGAGCATGATCTTTACTCATTATAAACGCGAGAAATTCTGCAGATGTTGGAAATCCAAAGCAGCACACACAACGTGCTGGAGGAACTCAGCAGGTCAGGGAGCATCTGTGGAAATGAATAAACAATTGATATTTTGGGCCAAGACCCTTCATCAGGACTGCCTTTTCTCATTGCTACCATCAGAGAGGAGGTACTGCGACCTGAAGGCTCACAGTTAACCTTTTAGAAACAGCTTCTGTGCCTCAAGCATCAGATGTATGGATAGTCCATGAACACAACCTCACTATTTTTTTGTCGGCGCTAATTATTTACTTGTAACCTTATAGTAATTTTATGTCTTGCACTGTACTGTTGCCACAAAACAAATTTCGCCACATACTCTATGTCCGTGATAATAAACTTGATTCTGATTCTAGAACATTTCTCAACCATTTTCTGAGAGTCCATGCCCACCAATCCATTTTCTCTATCTATCATGTCCATTGCCATCACAAAGACTTATCTAAGTTTTGTTAAAACTTTTCATCTATTTTAAGGACTATGGGGGTTTTCTCCAATGATTTTTAAATTTATATTTTTATATTATAATTTTTATATGTATTCCAATTACATTATAATTCACATTTAGTTAAAGACCTTAAAAATTCCCTTCCACAGATATTAAGTTAACTGACTTACAATTATCCACGTTAGTTCTACCTACTTTTTAGAAAAAGTTTCATAATTTGGCTTTACCCCAGTCGAGCATCTATCTGTATACTCACACTCGAAGAGATCCGAACATATCATTTCCTGTTCCTTGTCAATTGCCGCCTCCAATTCCCTCAAGATTATGGGATTTTTTTCCTGTACTTTGTCTTTCTTAAGCATAATTAATTTAATCAATTTTTTCTTTTTATCCATCATAATATCACAGCTTGTTCTCACCACTTCAAGACCAGCTCAATCCTCTACAGTAAGGATTGATGTGAAGTACTTATTAAAAGCCTTCACTATTTTTAAATCATAATGTGGAGCCTGACAATGCTATTATCTCAGAAGTGCCACTTTGCTTTTAACATTTTTTTAATGCAACACTTGTAAAATCCTTCACTATATTGACCTTTTAATGCTCTTCCTACATATTTTCCTCAATGTTCACTTCTAACGTTCTAGTCCTTTAACCTGTTATGTCCTTATTTTCCTTCAGTTAATTCTCACAATAATTACTTTTTTTCACGCCCTTTATTTATATGTGATATCGTTAAGAGAGCAGAATGGATTGTAAATGGGAAGTGCTGTAAATGTTTATCAGGACACCTTTCAAGTCAGGCTGAAGCTCACATGCAATTGCTCCAACCCCATCTAATACATTCAGTGCTCCCAATGTTGTCTTCTCTACATTTGTGAGAGCAGGCATAGACCAGGCAATTCTTTTGCACAGCATCTGGATTCATAAGCAAAGGTCACTTTTGCATCCATTTGTATGTCATTTCAAATTCTTTCTGCATTCCCATCCCAAACCGTCTGGAAATGGCCTTCTCCACTGCCATCGGGTCAGAGGCAATCTAATGAACTATCTCATACTCCACTTTAGTAGTCTACAGTGAACACTGAATTTTCCTTTTTCAGTTAACACACATGTATGTTCCTTTCCCACTAGTTTCAGCCCATGTATGTTTTATGCCCTTTTAGTTCCCCATTCCATTCCCCTGTCCACTTACCTATATTTTTTACCCCCCACCCCAACCTGTTCCATCTGGTTATCATCCATGCACATATGCACTTGAATTTCTTCTCCCTCAGCCTACCCTCCTTGTCTCCTCCCCGATCTGTCCATTTTTCTTGCTTTATCTGGTTCCCCATCACTTTCCATCCACTATCTCTATTCCCCCCCAAAAGAAAATAACCTAGTTCCGCCTAACCTAGCCTAATTTTTTATTTGTTGTTCCTTATCTATTTCCACCTATCATCCACCAAACTCTGCCTCTACACTCTACTCCCCTCCCCCACCTGACTCCATCTGTCCATCATCCCCCACCTCACCTCTATCATCTATTAAACAATGCCTCACCCCTTCCCCTTGTCTCTTTATACTGCCAATCAATCCCCTGCTCTCTTAGTCATGACCTAAAGCCTCTAACCAATCCTTTGTCTCCACAGATGTTGACTTCTTCCAGCGGATTGTTTTTTGAACTTATATTCTCCCTCATTCTACCCGTATTCTCAACAACATCCCTCAGATTTTCCTTTCACCTACACAATGGAGGTAATTTATAGTGACCATTTAACCCACCTACCTTTGGATCTTTCGGATGCAGGAGAAAACAGGAGCACCTGGAATAACGGGAGCAACTGCTAACCTGTGTTTGGCAGCACTGGAACTTAGAAGAATGCTTGGGGATCTCATTGAAACCTACCAAACGTTGAAAGGTGGATGTAAAGAGGATGTTTCCGCTGGTGGGGGTATCCAGAACTAGAGGGCACAGCCTCAAAATTGAGGGGTGACCTTTTAGAACAGAAGTAAGGAGGAATTTTTTAAGCAAAGGGTGGTGAATCTGTGGAATGCTCTGCTACAGAATGCAGTGGAGGCCATGTCTGTGGGTGTGTTCAAAGTGGACGGTGATAGATTCCTGATTAGTCCGGGCATCAAGGGATATGGTGAGAGGGCAGGTGCATGGGGTTGAATGGGATCCAGGATCAGCCATGATGAAATGGGGGAGCAGGCTTGATGGACCGAATGGCCTAATTTTGCACCTATGTCTTATGGTCTTACGGTTACAGAGAAGTTGAATGTATCTCCATGCAGGCAGTACCTGAGGTCAAGATAGAACCTGGAATTACTAGCTGTGTCATTTGCCTTAATCTAATGTTTTACCTTTGGTACAGAATGTCTCCATTCCATTTAAATGTTAAGCTTTCCTGAATTGTATTCATCGCTCTCAAAGATCTCCTCTCATCTATTGGACATATTGTGGTAAGCATTTGGTCCATGATGACAGATGAGAAAAGCTCATTTATCTCTACTGCCATTTTTATTGCAATAAACACAATAGCAGACGGACTGCAATAGCTCGGTGAGAAGTAACTCACCCACGCACAAACGGGGTGGTGATTATTACGCATTCTGGTTACAGTCAGGATGGCACACAAACCCACAAGTCAGCAACTGTGTAACCCGAGCTAAAATAAATGAACTTGAGCATGTCACTACAATTCTATTGAACGTGCGAACAGCGAACACACTTTAAAACAGGAGGAATAAGTAGCGCTTGCCGTTAGGAGTGAGCCATGCCCCGGAGCGCCACACTGCCCCCTCCTGAGGGGTCAGCCAACCCCGGCAACTCCAGAGTCCGTAACATAGTCCGAAAGTTCCGGTGGTGGTTGATTGCACTGCCTGGTGCGTGCTGTGGTGGGGGGCAGGGGGGTGGTTTCTGGGGCTCTCCAGGGGAGGCACTGTTTGATGAGGCATGAGGCAGGGCACCCAGAGTGTCACCTCCTTCCTGCAGTCTCACTGGGTTAGTGGGGGCCAAGGGCCAGTACGGTGCTAGAAGGTCCGGTGCAGCACGACTGTCTTTCGCTGCTCAGGCAGCTGCAGACAGTACACCACACTGGAGATGCAATTGAGCCCCTCTCCTGGCCCCTTCCTGTTGCTTCACAGCTTGGGGGATAGTCCTTTCTTCCAGGTGGGCCATACCCATACTCGGTTCCCCACAGTAAAGCCTGCTCCTGGCTGCGGGCTTCAGAAGCTAGTTTTGGAGGCCGCTGGCTGCACTTTGGTTCTGCTGAGCTGCATCATGAGCAGTCCACAGGCGGCCCCTGACGTGGGCAGGAACCCCAACCCAGTCTCCCCAGAACTCTCTGGCCTGGGAGGAGGGCCAGCCACCAGATCCACCGGCGTGTGTCGCTCCCGAACATGAGCACAGCCAGCGTACACTTGGTGCTCTCCTGAACTGCTGCCCGGTACCGGTATGCCCACATTACTATGGTTAGGTGACCATCTGAGTCGCGCTGGTGCTGGCTGACCAGGGCGGCAAGCTGTGCAGCCAGGGTGTGGTTAAAACATTGCACCAGCCCAGCACTTTGCAGATTAAGAGGGGTGGCCTGCGTTTTGGTGATTCCCAGACACTAGCAGACCTCGCTAAGTGCCTGTGCCTCAAAGTTGTGCCCCTGGTCACTGTGGAGCTTCTCAGGGATGCCAAGGTGGCAGTAGAACTCCTCCACGAGTCTCTCAGCACTGGTGGTAGCACTCTGGCCCAGGACTATGTACACCTCTGAGTACTACGTGAAGTAATCCTTTGCCAGAAGAACGTAGTGGTTCCCGGCATCAGTGTGGGGGTAGGGCCAGGATGTCCACCCCTCCATACTCCAATGGGACCCCCACTAAGTACTCCTGCATTAGCGCCCTGGACTGGCGGCCTGGCTCCTCCTGGGATGTGCAAGCATGGCAGCAGTGCACGAACAGCTCCACATCCTGCCTGCACCCAGGCTGTAGAAGCGTTCGAGCAGCTTGCCCAATGTCTTTGCAACTCCGGAATGACCAGCCCCACCAGCCCCGTGGCGTGGATCCCCCGGGGGAACACCAGCTGCTGGAGATATCTGTCGCTGTTGGAAAACTGCTACCACTGGATTAGCAACCTGTCGCGCACCTCCAGCGTTCCCCACTGTGAGCACAGGGCTTTGGTCTCTGGGTCCAGGGCAGAGACCTCTGCCCACTTTGACTGCTGTTCCACACTCAGCTATCCCCTCGCCTGGGCCAGCATGGGACCTCACCTGTTCACTGCGCAGCTGCTGGTGGTCATTGGTTGGTAGGTCTACCTCACCGCCATCCGCCACCACTGCCTCTTGCCCCTGACTCCACTCCTCTGGGTGGTGACAGAAGCAACACTTGGTAGCCTCACAGAGACGGTGAGAGAGAGTGTCAGCATTGCCTTGGTGCCTTCTGGAGCAGTGATGTACCTCGAAATTGTAGTCCTGGAGAGCCTCCAGCTGTCCTCTTGGCACTGCGGAAGCTCCACAGCCAGTTCAGCAATGCATGGTCTGTGTGAAGCAGGACCCGCTGGCCAACGAGGTAAGGGGTGGACCACGGCCAAGAACTCCTGGCGGGTGGCATAATAGCTCTGTTCGGGGTTAGTGTGCGGCTGAGTGCAGCACAACATGTTTTCCTTGGTTCCCTTTCTGTGACGGCCCTGTGCTGAGCCCCTCCCCCCCAGCGCTGGCGCTGTGTCAACAATGGAGACCGCGCTGGATCGGGGTACACCAGCACGGGACCTGGGCGAGCGCAGCTTGGAGCCGGTCGAAGCTGGCAGTGCAGCTGAAGGGCCTTCCCCTTCTCGGTGAGCTGGTGCAGGAACTGGCGGTGGGGGTGAAATTTCAGTTTGCACAAATCTACCACCAACATTATTTTCACCGTTTCCTTGCAAACATCAGGCTAATATCATTTAATTTCTTAACTTTCATATTTTATGTTCAGTTGTGTTTATTTTACATTCCTGTCCATTTTACAATCTGACTCTGTTAATACAGTGAAATCTTCCATGCTTCAATTTATATGACGGTCATTTCACAATTCAGGTTTTAGAGCAATTTTTTATTGGTTTAACATCAGTCCTCTTCCCATTATATATTTACTGACATGTTTCATTTATATTTCAGTCTTTGTTGCTCACTTAGAATCACACCATTGCCTGGTGTAATTCCAAAATTGATTTTGCTTGACCTAAATCATGCTTGCAATTATTGCTAAGTGAAATTGTACCATTTGAGAAATTTGTCTTTAGAATATAACCTAAATTAGCATTTCCCAATGCAATTTGGGAACCTAATGATGCCAATCATCCTGCAACATGTTTCCAACCCTTCTGATGTAAATTGGAACTTCGAACTCCGGGAAGTGACCGTCACTGTTGGGCTCAGGACAGCTGGAAGCACATCATCTTACACTGTTCAGTTAGTTCCACTTTAAAGGGCCCCTCTGCCTCTTGGGGAGATTTCTCAAGGCAGCTCCAGATCTGAATGCAGATTCCTGAAACACTTGTCAGAGACCTTAGAGTGTGTTTGGTATAGAAGGGAGACACTGTTGTAGCTTTGAACTGGTAATAAAAACATTGATTTGGCATAAGAGTGGCAAAACAACCCTTTGGACTGGGAGTCATTTAGAGATAGAACATGGGGCATGATGGGGCACGATAAGGCCTGTGATGTCTGAGCTACCTATGATACCAAAATAACTAACCGTGTCTCTGCATATACTTGGCCTATATCCCTTCATTCCCTACCGGTCCATGTGTCTGTCTAGATGCCTTTTAAATACTGCTATTGTATCTTCTTCCACAACCACCCCAGCAGCTCTTTCCAGGAACCTACCACTCTCCGTGAATAGAAAATGTGACATTATCTTGTAACAAACAAGGGAAGATCTGCCCATGCTGGAAATCCAAGCAACGCACGCAAATGCTGGAGGAACTCAGCAGGCCGGTTAGCATCTATGGACATTACCTGCTGAAGGGTCTTGACCCGAAATGTCAACTGTACTTTTTTCTATTGATGCTGCCTGGCCTGCTGAGTTCCTCCAGCATTTTGTGTGTGCTGCTAACATATCTTGTAAATCTCCTTTAAACTTCCCCGTTCTCACTTTAAACCTACAGTATCCCCTCTGGTATTTGACATTTCCACCCCTAGAAAAAGACTCTGACTATCTGCTCTGTAAATGACTTGCATAGTTTTATATACTTCTATCAGGGTTTCCTGCAGTCTTTGACACTTCAGAGAAAACAACCTAAGTTTGTGTAACCTCTCCCTGTAGCTAATACTCTGTAATCCAGATAACATCCCAGTGAATTTCAGCACTCTCTCCTAAGCCTCCAAATCCTTCCTGTAGTGGGGGTGACCGAAGGACTGTCTACATGATGTTTCAAATGTGGTTTAACCAAAATTAAAGCCAAATGCTGCAGATGCTGGAAATGAAACGTCGACTGAAACTCTTCCAATAGATGCTGCCTGGCCTGCTGTGTTTACCAGCAACTTTGATGTGTGTTGCTTGAATTTCCAGCATCTGCAGAATTCCTGTTGTTGCAGAATAGAAATAAACCCTTTGGTCTACTGTGTCCCTGACAACCTTTATTCCCTGCCCCCCAGACATTAATCTTAATTTCATTTCAAAATGTTCCCACTATTTTCTGGTTTAAGATGCTTGTGAAGCAAAATGATGGCTTACTGACAGCAAAAACAGCTATTAATTAACATCTATTAATCAGCATCTAACAGACTCTTGGGTTGGCTGTGGACTTACTTTTGTGAACTTCAGTCCTGAATGTTATTTGCTTATTTTTATTGCTTGCATGGTTTGTTTTTTAGTCTGCACATTGGGTGTTTGATGGTCTTTTTTAATGGATTCTACTGGGTTTCTTTGTTTTGTGACGCCCTGTCAGGAGACAAATCTCAAGGTTGAATAATGTATACGTATTTTGATAATGTCCTCTAAACTTTGAACTTTGAAATGAGGCCATCCAAATCCTTGCTAAACTTTGAAAGTAAGGTGGTAAACTGAAGGATACTGAAAGGAAAGTAGTGGAAACATTTTGAGATCAATTTGGAATTAGTGTTCATTAGGGGAAAAAAGGTTGCCGTGGACACATTGGACCAAAGGAGCTATTTCTATGCTGTATAAATCTTTGACTCTATCTGATTCTATTTATTAAGACCTATCATAATTTAATACATATTATTTAAGTCTCTGCTTAGACTTTAGGTCTAGGTACAATTAGAAACTTACGAGCAGAAGACCATCATAAACACAAGAGATTCTGCAGATGCTGGAAAGTTTGAGCAATGTACACCAACTGCTTAAGGAACTCAGCTGGTTGGGCAGCACTGTGGATGAATAAACAATGGACAGATCGATCATGTCCTGACGAAAGGTGTCAGCACAAAATTTATTCCCCATCATAGATGCTGCCTGACCCACTGAGCTCCTCCAGCAATTTACGCGTGTTGCAACATTACATTTGAAATAACACACAAAACATGATTTACATATAAATTATATATGCAAAACAAGGCATTAGTGCAAATGAAAAGCACAATCTGAACCAAGTCCATGGTAGGTGCAAGAGGTAATTGTTGTATTGTTTGCTGAGGTAAGGTTAGGGTTGGGGTGGTATGAGAGAATAGCAGTGGTTTGATGTTTTCCATAGCTTCATCAGGTCATCTTTGCTCTTGTACTTTCTGCTTCTGTTTACAAAGCCCCATTTAACCACTTTCACAACATCTCCTGCCACTTATATTGCACATATAACCTGGCATCACACTATTACTGTGCCCCATTTAAGGATTGTGCTGTTTAGCTCAAATTGCTTCATCACATTTGAAAATTATGCTAACACCCCTTTTGTTCTGTGGCTTCAATCTTGATGAACATATTGCAATGTTTAGAAGTCCATATGTACCACATTGTCTTGCATATCTGCTGTTTCCTGCAGATCTGCCCTTGAATATCCGTCCCATTACTTAACAGCCCAATGAGTGGTCCCAGGTGTGTAATTGCAGTTATGAATTTATTTAACTCTAGACAGATAGATCCTGTTCTTTATTGTACCAGAGAATCCTCTTTTTCTCAAGGCACTGCAGTATTCTCCTTTCTCAATATTACCACTTTCCTTGCTTTTTCCCCTCCCTAATCTTTACTGGATGCCTTGATTCAAGGCATTTTAGAACACATTCCTGCCCCTTTTTTTTATCCAGGTCTCTGCTATTGCCACAATATTCTAATTCCAATTCGCCAACCTCATTGAGCCCGCTTCAGACATTTACAGGCAAACACAATGTACCTATTGCAGACCATGTACTCTCGCTTAGCTTGGTCCTGTCTATCCTGTCTATAGGTTTATTTCTTGTTCTGCTCTGCTCCAGTAATTATCTCTCAACGTAACTCTTTACAGTGGTTTTCTCCTTTTCAGTTCTACTTTTATGTGCCCAATCTCTATATGTTAATTCAACTCCATCCCTAACCGCACCAGCAAATCTTCCCAAGAACAGAATTGTTGCTGTTCTGTTGACGTTAATCCCATCCACCCAGTGTAGGACTTAGCTCTGTACATTAAGTCCATCTACTGTCATTCTCACCTGCCCTTGTACTGGCCCCAGTCTAAAACTGCACCCCTTGCACCATTTCTCAGCCACACATTTATCTGAGATACCCTCTTATTTCTTTATTGCCTAGCACATGACTCAGAGTAATCCACACGGATACCTTTTGAGGCCCTGCTTCTTAATCTTTTTCCTAGCTTCTTAAACTTTGCTCACAGGACTTCATTCTTTTTACACATTTCATATTGTTAGTAGCAGAAATCATTACCTTTGGCAATTCACTTTCTTCCCTTCAGGATGTTCGTTGTCTGATCAGGAAGATAACAAATTGTCTGTGACACAATTGCTCGATCCTCTACATTCAGTATTTGCTCACTTATTCTTCGTCAGCTCTTCCAGATACAGTGCTACGTTTTTGGCTCTGGCTGTGCTCTCTAGAGGAACCCGCTTCCTCAATCAAGAACTAGAAAGCATAGGTTTAAGGTGAGAAAGGGAAGATTTAATAGGAACTGCTGTGTATTTAATATTTGAGTAATCTTGTACATGTATGTTGGGTGATTAAGCATCTTGTTCATTTAAATAATTCATTATGAGATATGTATAAGTACGTGAATTACATACATCATCATGCTGCCACATGATATGTATGCACTATGCTTAAAGAAATAACAAAGTTACTAAACATAACATTGGTGATGAGGTTTTTTTTAAGCAAAACACGAGATGGCTATTGATCTGTTGAAGTACAGTGAGATGTTCGAACCTAAAGAGAAATACAGATAGGAAAAAACACAGCCCAACACTTGCAGGGACTGTTGAGTAAAAAAAAACACAATGCAACATGTGTCCTTTGGAAGGGAGACACAAAATATTAAAAAAGTGTTAGAATTCACAGATTCATAAAGAATGAGTGACAATGGTCAGAAAAAAGAGCAGAAATGCTGGCTACATTGGAAAGATTTGTGAGTTTGATTCCACAAGAGATAACTGGCTTGTTGAGCTAATTGAACAGTATTTTGGAGCAAATGAAATAGTCCATGAGAAATGGTTGTCATAAGAAATGATTTTAAAATGACATTTGCAGATTTTCCATTGAAAAAGTTCCATTCAATTAGGCCTACAAATACTCATTAATTTTAATGGTATTGCTACACGTATGCTTTAGCAATATGAAACCAACTATCTGGAAAAAAATGACAATAATTATTTGGAGCTGAAATGAACTGTAGTGAAATAAACCTTAGCAAGTGGTAAACAATCTTCTAAATGCTTCATGTGTGTCTGTGCATAACTGCTTCACCTTTACCTATACACTTACAATTAACTCACTTGCAATTGACCTTTTGAAGATGAGAATACAAAGTATAACAAAATGTACTTGTTGAAAATACTCGCTTTATAAAAATATCCACATCATGAAAGGAGAGCAAAGGGTTTCTCCCCATCTGATATTAATTTAATTAACATCAGCAAACAAAGTTATTCATTGTTATTTATAAGGTGAGCAGAAGATCTCAGTGGCTACGGCTTATAGTATCACCTTGGCTGGGAAGGACACCAAGTGACGCAGCATGGAAACTGAGAAGGAGGCAATCTAATGAAGGCACTTTGTAGATACAGCAGCATCTGTAGAGGAAGGAATCCCTTTTCCTCCAAAGATACCACTCAAACTACCGAGTTTTTCCTAGTAGATTGTACCTTGCTCCATATTACAGCTTCTGCATTCTCTTGCATCTCCATGTAAATGGCCATTTGCCCTACCACGTCCACACCAACCAGTGCACATCCATCCATATTAATCTCATCTACCAAAACTTGATTTATAGCCTTATTTTCTTTGGCAATTCAAGTACTGACCTGGACACTTCTTAAATGCAATGGTGTGTCTTCAGGCCATGAAAGTCAAGTATAAAGACTCATCTTCTCTTCATAGATGCTGCCTGACCTGCTGAGTTCCTCTAGCATTTTGTGTGCTTTGCTTAAAATAGGGACTCTCAATTTCTCCATAGGAAGCATACATTTTAAACATGACAAAAACTCCAAAACTATGTAGAGGGAAAAGGGAAACATTTTCCACATTCTTTTCTAATTCCTCGTACCAGCGATTATTGACTGGACATTCCCAGAAAGCTGACAGGAGAACATAAGAATCTTAATTTCATGGATGACAAATATGATCTGGCTTAATCGGAACAAATCAAGAGAAAAAACAAACTGCAGGTCAGGTGATGTACATAGTAAATTATTAGAACTGATCTTGATATTTTTCCACAAAAAGCTTGAATTTGCAGTGAACAAGAATTGCTTCCTTCTAACTTGCACTGTCTCCAGGGAGCTTGTAAGCGAACAAGTTTTCTAAGATAATGATAGGGAAACCAATGTCAAACTTATTGTATAGGGACTTAGGGACTTAGGAACAAAAGATGCAGCACCAGTGGTGAGGGTCAAGAAGGTTAATGTATTCAATATTTTGGTAATATTTAAATAATATTATTATTATATTTTTTGATTAAGCGTACTTTGTTTACATAATTCATTATGTGATACCTGTAAGAAGTAGGTTGAATGGCATTTGTTATTATGCCACCATGTCATACACGAATGCTTTGCTATTGATAAACTAAGCAGACAAACACATCCCAGCTCCTGTGTTCTTCTAATTAGTTTCTGATCGTACAAAACATAACAGTGACAATAAGTTTACAAAGAACTTGAGATGACCACCCACCTGTGAAGCGCAGCACGTTTTACTTTGGAAGGAAAGGGAGACATTTGAGTTTTTAAAAAAGCAGCAGATTTTTCTACAGAAGGGGACAGAGACATTTTAGTTTAAAATGTGCAGCATGTTTTTCTTTGGAAAGAAGAAGTGTTTGAGTTAAAAACCTGGGCAGAAAATTGATGAAGTTAGCAAGAAAGTTTTACAACCATAGGTTCATAAACAGTGAGAGCCATATGATAATAGTAAATTTAAAAAAAAACAGAAATGGCCAGCTACATTGGAAAGATAGATGTGTTTGTTTCCACAACAGATAACTGGATGATATATACTGAATAAATCGAGCTGTATTTTGAGGCAAATGGAATAACCAATGAAAAATGAGTGCCAGTGCACTGACACATTGGGTTTAAAGGCATACAGTTTACTTCAGAGTATAACTGCTCCAACCATACCAGCTGAAATGAGTTCTGCTGATACTGTGAAAGTGATACAGGAACATTTAAAACTGAAACCATTGTTGATTGCAAAACATTTTAGGTTTCATAAGTGAAATCAAAATGAAGGGGAATCCATTTCAGCATACGTGGCTGAATTGAAGAGATTGACAGCATTTTCAGTTTGGGAATAAACTTAATAATGTACAGAGAGATTATTTAGTTTGTGAAATCTAATAAAGCATTCAGAAATGGCTTCCAACTAAAACACATTTAAACGAATAGTTGGAATTGCTGATTGAATGGAAATTGCTGTCAGAGATGCAATTGAGTTGCAGTCAAGAATGACAGTAAGTGGGAGCAATATTGCAGCACCTAGACGGATGCCTGTCTGGGTGGACAAATTATGTTACCATTGTGGCATGGGCTCACAAACACCAGACCAATGCAGGTTTTCAAAGTGAAACTTTTGGAAATGCAATAAAGTAGGACACATATAAAGAGTATGTCAGGCAGACAAAAATAAATACACTGCATAGAGAAGAGAAAAAATCTAAAAGTCCAGTTGCAGTTTTAAAGAGAGCACTAATCTGCATGCATGCTGTTGATGAAATATTTGATAATGATGAGAGTGACACAGGACTATGTAGACCTGAGGTTTACATTGTGAAAACTAGCAACAGGCAAGCAATATGTTTTACGCAACAAGTGAATGGCAAATTAATTAAAATGGAATTGGACTCTAGCTCAGCTATTTCAGTCTTTCCACAAAATGAGCTTGAGATGCATTTGAAAGTTACAAAACAGAAGCCTGCAGATGTCCAACTTAGAATTTATATTGGAGAAAAGATAACTCCTGTGTGAATGGCATTTGCGACAGTGACATACAACAACCAACAAGCCACATTGAGTTTGAATGTGGTAAAAATAAGAGGACCGGCATTGTGGGACATGAGTGGTTGAGGCAACTACAACTTGATTGGAGATCCATCCACTATTTGCATGCCACATTCCCTACAATAAAATTAACTGAAAGCAAATTATGAAAGGTATTGAAAGATGCCACAACATCATAAACCATTTCCCAACAGAGGACAAACAGGTATTAGTGCCAATTGGTTGGAAAGCTTGTTGTACCAAGGAAGGACCATGCTACTCTGAGGAACAGTATTTGTGATGAAAGCAGTGGTCTGACGACAACAGTTTTTGTAGGCAACATCTCTGAGAAAACTAATAAGTTACTTGTGAAATGTAGCTTGTTTTTAAGCTGGAAGAGAGTTCAAGTATCTTCAGGAAAGTTGCAAGCATTCGGCTTTTGTGAGTATAAAGTACCAGAATTGGCTTTGTGTGCATTAAAGTTATTACATGAACTGCAATGGAAGACAAAAAATCTGCTTGGTAAAGTAGTTGCAAAGACCGAAGCCCAGTTGGATGAATGAACAGCCATAAAGAAAGGAATCAATGGAGACATGAAAACAGAGGATTCATTAGATGATGTTGTAGATGAAGAAACCAAGAGGAGAGTTAAGATTGTAAAAGGAGCATTAGAAGGATTAATAAGAGAATACTCCAGTGAACTAAATTCACCTTCCCAAGATCAAGATGCACAAACTAGAAGAAGAAGAAGAAAGCTGTCAGAACCATTTCCTGCAGTGTCAGAGTCAACTCCTACACTCGCTCTCAGAGGAGGCCCCAGGACCTGAGATTGCTTTCACAGCTGCAAGACTCATCTGCTAAGCAAAGTCATCCTGCTTGTCAGCAAAGACATTATCCCACAAGATTAAGAAATCCTCCACAGCAATTAAATCTTTAGGCCTGCATGGGGCAATTTAAAATGTACTATGATGTGAATGTCTGTATAGAGCAGTTGTATTAAACAATATACTGTGTATATCGTTGAGATACATTCTCTATTGAGTGGGAGTTCATAGCCTATCAGGGAAGAGTATTGTGCATTTAATATATCAGTAATATTTGAGTAAGCTTGTACATGTATTGGTTGATTAAGCATTCTTGTTTATTTAAATCATTCATTACGTGTTATATGTGTAAATAAGTGAATTGCGTATGTCATCACACCACCATATTTTATGTGCATGTCGCACGAAAAGACAACACAAAGTTGCAAAAATATAACAGGAACCTAAAGGCAATTTTTTCACATAGAGGTGGCGCGTATGTGGAATAAGCTGCCAGAAGGAGTAATTGTGGAAGGTACAATATCAACATTTACAAAATAATTAGACAGGTACATCGATAGGAGAATGTAGAGTGATGTGGATTAATCACAAACAAATGGCTCTTGGCCTGCATAGATGAGTTGGCTAAAAGGCTATCACTATGCTCTATGACTGTGACTCAAAGTTCAAAGTTAAAAGTACATTTATTATCAAAGTATGTATAATATATTCAAACTTGAGATCTGTCTCCTTACAGGCAGCCACAAAACAAAGAAACCCAATAGAACCCCTGAAAAAAAATCAGAATCAGAATCAGGTTTATTATCACCTAAAAATGTGCAGAAACAGAAATACTGTATATTTAAAAAAGAGTGAGGTAGTATCTGAAGATTTAATGTCCATTTAGGAATCGGATGGCTGAGGGGAAGAAGCTGTTCCTGAATCACTGAGTGTGTGCCTTCAGGCTTCTGTACTTCCTGCCTGATGGTAACAGTGAGAAAAGGGCATGCCCTGGGTGCTGGAGGTCCTTAATAATAGACAGTGACTTTCTTAGACACTGTTAAACATTCAATTTGCAGGGGGAAATAATCATGTAAATAATAAAAGTAAGAAAATAAGATTCAGAACTGAAGTTCATGAAAATAAGTCCATATCTATGATGCCAGGAGCCCATTAGTTGAAGGCAGGCCATAGGCTCAGTTCAAGACAGAGGTGAGTAAGCCTCGCGAACGGTTGGCTGAACACTGGCCAGTCCCTCTCCTCTTGCCTCAATACCCTCACCATTTGAATCTGGCCCAGTGCTTAAATTGGACAAACAGCAGGTCACTCCTCACTGTCAGACCCACGCACTGCTGCTTTGATAATGCACTCAGGCCTGGGACCTGCTGCCTCAAATCAGCCTATACCTAACCTTTCTAATTTAGCCCAGTTCTTAAATCGGTGAAACATCAGCTTGGTCCTTGCTCTCAGGTCCAGGTGCTGCTGCCTTGATTCTGCCTCTTCAAATCTCCTCCAAGTCCATTCCAGCAACCAAATATTAGCTTGTTCCCTGTTCTGAAGCCTGGACCCCACTGCCTCAGTTTGGCCCGTACTCGCCACAATTGTTCTACACCTTCGAGACTTCAGTTCACACTGCAAAAATGCCAGGTCATACATACAGTTCAAAAGCTCAACTCTGAAAAGGAAGTTACTGGCTGTTGATTGCAGTGATCGTTTACCAGAAAAAAGTATGATTAATAAAGTAATTAGTAGTTTTATTTGCTGCCAGCAGGTAAACACTGTACTTCACCAGGGCCATCTTAAACCATAAATGACCCAGGTCTGAAAAGGACAAGTCAATGAGCAAGGTGTTCTCAGGCAGTCTCCTGAACTTATCTGTTCTCTCTATCTCTTGGAGTATTCACCCAGACCATCTCTACTAGAGATCTCCTGATCTGCTGGATAAGCACCTCCTTAAAATGGTACCCATAACATAATTAGCCTTGTGGATGGGCGGCAATAAGGTCAGTTGTTCAAACTTCAAAATCTAAAACTCAAAATGCTCCAGATAATGCCACTTCCGGATCTGATTGTTCTCTTGGACAAGAAATGACCTGGAGATCCCCCGTTATAATACTGCGAGCAGAGCTGTACACAGTTCTCAAGCCAAGTTGTTTAAAGTTGACGCATAAATTTCTTGTTTTTCATATTCTATTCTATACCTTGGCTAATGAAGGTGAAATCTCCATCGACCATTTTACTCACATTTTTGTATAACCTGTTTACTTGAAGAGTCGATTTGTGTTATGTTTTGTAACTCCAAAGTATTGAACTAATTGAGTGCAAAAACACAGAGTTGGGAATAATGGGTCAAAGGTTCATTTTATTGTCAAAATATGCATGTGTGATACAACTCTGATATTTGTCTACTCCAGATAGCCATAAAATAGAGAAAGACCATGGGTGTTGATGACAGAAAAGACCTCAGCTCCCCCCCAAATGGTATGAAAAACAAAGGAAACAAAACTCATAGACCCCAAGATCCCCACCCACCACCTGCGGCAAAAAAAGCCACAAGAACAATCACTGATCCTCTACACATGACAATCCCTGACCTCCTCACTCGCAGAAAAGAACAGTGATAGTAGCTCCAAATCCCCAACTCTCCAAACACAAAAAAATTAACAGGTCACCCACCTACCAACTGACCACAAGAAAGAAAACACTAAACAACCAAAGGAAAGCAATATAAAGTACAGTCCATAAATCTCAGTATATGGGAGAAGTCCTTTCACTTCATGTGTGGAGAGCAGCCACAAGAACTCAGTCCTTCCATAAAGAGTGACCACCGACCCGGGCTCGTACGCTGCCCGCCCGGGGTTGAACATGCCGATCTAGGCTGAACGCTGCTCACCCAGGGCCGAACGCACTGAACTGGGTCTGAACACCAACCTGGGGCCCAATGTGCCAATCTGGTTGCCGACCGTCCTGCGCTGGGCCATCGCTGGCCCCCGGCGCAAGCATCTCAATGCTTCAATTTTCCTCACCACTTTAAGATGGAGTCGTTCATGATCCTGCACCTTATCTCCGGTCTTTTCCATGAGTGAGCTTCTCTGCTCAGACCTTTTCACCAAACCACCCCGCACCCCCTCAGTCTCTGATCTCCACAAGGCAGCTCTTTGGACACAGAACAGCACTAGATCCTTCGATCGAGATTCAAGCTGTATGTCACAGGCTCCAACAGTTTCTGTAACAGAAGCAAGACAAAAAGAAAAGCAGAAGCCATAGAGAATGTGAAATAATTGGGAAGTTTTGCTATCCGGAAGATGTCACCTGTGGAGTCATTGCTCGCTGGTGCCGTCTTGACCGGAAGTCTAAGACCAGAATGTATCTTAGTTTTGTTTTGACTTTAAGCGAAGTGTGCACATATGACATGGTAGCACACTGACATATGCAATTCACTTACTTTTACATAGAACTCATAATGAATTATTTAAATAAATGAGAATACTTAATCAAACAATATATTTACAATATTACTCAGATACTGCTGATATATTAAACACACAACACTTCTCCCTGCTTGGTGATAAACTCCAAGTCAATAGAGAATGCATCTCAACGATATACACAGTATATTGTTTAATGCAAACTACTATATACAGACATCCACAGCATAATAAATTATAGATTGTCCCATTCAGGTCTAAAGATTGAATTATCGTGGAGGTTTTCTTACTCTTGTGGGATAACATCATTCCTGACAAGGGGGATCACTGTGTTTGACAGGTGAGATTTGTGGCTGTGAAACAATCTCAGGTCGGGGGTCTGTGAAGCAATCTTAGCTTCTGGGACTGCCTCCATGATGGTTATAGGAGTTGACTTTGGAACTGCAGGTAGTGGTTCTGGCCACTTTCCTACTCTAACAATTGACTCTGTTCTCCTCAAATGATCACTGTTCCATCACCAGATGACATCAGATGTAATCTCCACTGTGAATTGAATTAACTTTATTTCTTACATCCTTCACATACACGAGGAGTAAAAATCTTTACACTACATCTCCATCTAAATGTGCAATGTGCAATCATAGTAATTTATAATTTATAATAAATAGAACAGTCAATATAACATAGAGTACACTCTAAGTCAGCATGAGTTAATCAGTCTGATGGCCTGGTAGAAAAAGCTATCCCAGAGCCTGTTGGTCTTGGCTTTTATGCTATGCTACCGCTTTCCAGATGGTAGCAGCTGGAATAGATTGTGTTGGGATGGCTGGGGTCTCCAATGATCCTACACACTTTCCTTGTAAATGTCTGAATCATGGAAAATCCACAACTACAGATGCACTGGGCTGTCCGCACCACTCTCTGCAGAGTCCTGCGATTAAGGAGGTACAGTTCTCATACCAGGCAGTGATGCAGCCAGTCAGGATGCTCTCAATTGTGCCCCTGTAGAAAGTTCTTCAGATTTGGAGGCCCATACCAAACCTCCTCATCCATCTGAAGTGAAAGAGCTGGTGGTGTGACTTTTTCACCTTATAGCTGGTGTGTATAGACCACATGAGGTTCTCGGTGATGTGGATGTCGAGGAACTTGAAGCTGTTTACCCTCTCAACCCCAGATCCACTGGTGTCAATAGGGGTTAGCCCGTCCTCATTTCTCCTTTAATCCACAATCAGCTCCTTTGCTTTTGCAACATTGAGGGAGAAGTCGTTTTCTTAACACTACTGTGTCAGAGAGATGACTTCTTCCCTCTAGGCCACCTCGTTATTGTTTGAGATAAGGCCAATCGATGTAGTGCCCTCGGCAAACTTAGTTAGCAGATTGAAGTTGTGGGTGGTGATATAGTCATGGGTGTACAGGGAGTAAAGGAGGGGACTCAGTACACAGCCCTGAAGGGCTCCTGTATTGAGAGTCAGAGGGTTGGAAGTGAGGGAACCCACTCTTACAACCTGCTGGCAATCTGACAGGAAGTCCAGGATCCAGCAACACAAGGCAAGGTCAAGGCCGAGTGTCGAGAAGAGTGGTCCAGTTTCTCACCTTAACCTTTCCAAACACCCACTTTTGATTACCTCTGCAGTCCCTCATCAGGACTGCTTGTCTAGGGGTGAAACATTGGACTTCCTTCTGAGATTGGATTTGAGGAGATCTAACTGTGAAGACAGGAACAGCACAGCTGGTGAATTATTACTTGTGGAATGTACTGCATTATGATAAGCAAAGAGGAAATTAACGAGCTTCTGATTCAGTGTTGGAATAGTGTGCTTTGTTGACATTGCTCGCAGTGTGTTCTTTAGACTCTGGACAAAGTCTTTTGCCAAGCCACTTGCAGCTAGTTGGTTCGATGCAGATGTAATATGTCTTATTCCATACATTTTCAGGGATGTCTGAAACTGTTTGATAACAAACCGTGGTCCATTGTCACTGACTAAGCATTCAGGAGCACCAGTCCTTCAGAAGAGCCAGCACTGAGCACAAGGTTACTGAGAACACTTCTGGCCACTTTGTAGCTACATCCACTACTACCAAGAACTTCCTGCCATGAGTGGTCCCATTGGAGATGAGAATGAACCATAGGAGAAAAGGAAGGAGGAAGGGGACCAGGGAGAGTTGATAGGCATTAAGAGGTAAGAGGCCAGAGTGGGAAATAGAAGAAGAGGGATGTGGCAAAGATTTTTTTCAGAAGGAGAAATCGATATTCATGCCATCAGGTTGGAGGCTCTTCCATCCTGTGGATGGCCTCATCTTGGCTAAAGAAGAGGGCATGGACCGACATGTCAGAATGGGAATGGGAATTGGAATTGAAATGTTTAGTCACCAAGAGTTTCGCCTTTTGGCAGGTGGAGCAGAAGTGTTCGTTGAAGTGGTCCCCCAATTTGCAAGGGCTTCACTGATGCAGAGGATGTCACATCAGGGGTGGACGGCCCCTGGTAGATCAGCAGATGAAGTGTTGCCTCACGGAGGACTGTTTGGAGTTGTGAATGGAGGTGAGGGAAGAGACGAACGGGTAGGTGTGGCATTTTGGCCATTTGCAGGGATAAGTGCGAGGAGAGAGATTAGTGAAGAGGAATGAATGGACAAGGGAATCATGGAGGGAGTGATCTCTGAAGAAAGTGGACAGTGGGAGTGAGGTAAAGATGTGTTTGGTGGTAGGATCCCTTTGGGGATGGCAGGGTTGTGGAGGATGATATGCTAGGTGCAGAGAAATTCTATCACAGTTAAGGCGGTGGGAAAATATGATGAACACAGATGTCTGGGAAATGGAGGAAATACAGGTGAAGGAAGTGAAACACTATTCTTTGAAGAAAGAGGACATCTTTCCCATTCCTTCCCTCCTCAACGTTATTTTTACTCTGGCATCTTCACCCTTCCTTTCCAGTCCTGAAGAAGGGTCTCAGTCCAAAACATTGTTTGTTCATTTCCACGGATGGTTTCGGACCTGCTGAGTTCCTCCAGCATTTTATGTGTGTGTAGCTTTGGATTCCAGCATCTGCAGGTTTTCTTGTGTTTACCTATATCATAAGGAGAGGTGTCACAGGCAAGTTTCACCGGACTATATGGATCATAACAAGTGAGAGTACAGTGTCTGATTCATCATTTCCTTTACCATTATGAAAGCCACCTCACCAGCTTTATCCATTGCTATTTCTTCTCAATCTGTAGTGATGAGTTGAAGGGATGAAGCACGGTAGCCAAGTTTGTCAGGAACCTGATATAGTAAATGACAACTTCTAAAAAGGATTGCAACTGTGACATGTCCTTTGGCCTTGGGACATCCATCACTGCTTGAATTTTCTCAGCACACTTGTATAATTCTGATGCATCAATGGTGTTACCACAGTAAGTGATGCTTGGTTTGAAGAATTCACACTTGTTGTGTCATGCTCTGAGCCCATAATCTCCTAATCTTTTTGACGCTGTCTTGAGATTTTGGAGATGTTTCTTGTCATCCTTACCGGTACAATGATGTCATCCAGGTAACACTGAGTGCTTGGAGAGCTTTGCAGCACCTTGTCCATAGCTTTCTGCCAGAATGGAGGTAGTGATGCTACTCCAAAAATAAGCCTTTATAGCGATAAAGCCCCTTGTGAATATTTACGATGAGAAACACCTTGGACTCTTCCTCTATTTCTATCTGTAAGTAGGCCTCAGCTAAGTCCGCTTTAATGAAGTGTTTCTCTCCAGAAAGCTTTGCAAAGTTAGCTTTTATCCTGGCAGAGGGTATTGATCTACTTTCAGTTTATGGTGACTTTTAAATCACCACAGATTCTGACAGACCCTTTTATCCTGGCTACTGGGAGTCCTGGTATTGCCCAAGGGCTTTACTCAAACATGGAAAGAGTTCCTTCAGCATCCATGCGATCTAGTTCACACAAAATAATCTGCAGATGCTGGGGTCAAAGCAGCACTCACAAAATGCTGGAGGAACTCAGCAGGTCGGGCAGCATCCGTGGAAAAGTTCGGTCGATGTTTCGGACCAGAATCCTTCGTCAGGATTGGGTTCCAGCCCAAAATGTCGACCAATCTTTTCCATAGATGCTGCCCGACCTGCTGAGTTCCTCCAGCATGTTGTGAATGATGTGATCTAGTTCATTGGCCACTTTATCATGGATGCTATAAGGTTCTGGTTGGGCTTAGTACAAATTATGTGTGACACTTTTTTTTAAAATTAGGAGGAGGAGAAGATGATGACGCGACACAGCGTGCAGCAGCCACTCCAGTGAATGATATCTGTAATCTGTCAAGTAGGGTGCCGTGCACAATCCTGATTTGATGGAGACAGACGTGAGAGAACGGAGGAACATCTGGAGAAACTTCTGAAATGCCTTTTTCGCTGCTGCTGCTACTGTGTGATTCAGATCTCCAGAGGAGAAGGCCCCAAGTCCTCGGCTTTGCTTGTTGCTCGGCGGCCGGGGTGAGGTTGGAGCGCTCGGCAGAGAGGGTGCTCGGTGCTCGGTGTTGGAGGGCTGGTTGGAAGCTCGAAATTTTCGGACGGACTAAGATTCGGCTGTGGTCGGGTGCTTCCAACGCAATGGCAGTTGTCGGCACCTGGAAGTTTATGGCAGGGAGAGTTTCTCCCTTCTGCCACCTGCTATCGGGGACTATCAGGAGTCGATCGGAACTTTGAGACTTTTTTTTTACTGTGCCCATGGTCTGCTTTTTATCAAATTTTTGTATTGCTGTAATTATATGTTATAACTAAGTGGCCTTGTCAGTGTTAGTCTTTGGTTTGTCCTGTTTTTTTTGTGATATCACTCTGGAGGAACATTGTATCATTTCTTAATATATGCATTTCTAAATGACAATAAGCGAGGACCGAGTCTCTTCATAATCTAATCTAATCCTTGATATTTTGAGTTTTCCAATGCCATCCTTGAACACTGCTGTGGCATTATCCAGTAAATGTCTTAATTCGTGTTCAGTTGATGCGAATTGCAGGGTATGTAGCATGCAAATGGTGGATGGATCTCCAATCAAGTTGTAATTGTCTCAGCCAGTCATGCCCCGACAATGCTGGATCGCCTGTTTTACCACATACAAGCATAACGTGGACTGTTGATTGTTGTATTTCACTGTTATGAATGCCATTCCCACAGGAATGATCTTTTCTCTGGTATAAGTTCAGACCGACGGTTTGAGATGTGTCTATTTTAATTCAAGGAGTATTATGAATAAAGCAGATGAGCTTAGAGCATGGATCAGTACTTGGAGCTATGATGTTGTAGCCATTACAGAGATTTGGATGGCTCAGGGGCAGGAATGGTTACTTCATGTGCCAGGCTTTAGATGTTTCAGAAAGGACAGGAAGGGAGGCGAAAGAGGTGGGGGTGTGGATCAGAGATAGTGTCACGGCTGCAGAAGAGGAGGAAGTCATGGAGGGATTGCCTACAGAGTCTCTGTGGGTGGAAGTTAGGAACAGGAATGGGTCAATAACTCGACTGGGTGTTTTTTATAGACCACCCAATTAGTTACAGGGATATCGAGGAGCAGATAGGGAGACAGATCCTGGAAAGGTGTAATAATAACAGGGTTGTCATGGTGGGAGAATTTAATTTCCCAAATATCGATTGGCATCTCCCTAGAGCAAAGAGTTTAGATGGGGTAGGGTTTGTTAGGTGTGTTCAGGAAGGTTTCTTGACACAATATGTAGATAAGCCTACAAGAGGAGAGGCTGTACTTGATCTGGTATTGGGAAATGAACCTGGTCAGGTATCAGATCTTTCAGTGGGAGAGCGTTTTGAAGATTGTGATCGCAATTCTATCTCCTTTACCATAGCATAGAGGGATAGGAACAGACAAGTTAGGGAAACGTTTAATTGGAGTAAGGAGAAATATGAGGCTATCAGGCAGGAACTTGGAAGCTGCTGTTCTCAGAGAAATGTACATTAGAAATGTGGCAAATGTTCAGGGGATATTTGCGTGGGGTTCTGAGTAGGTACGTTCCAATGAGACATGGAAAGGATGGTAGGGTACAAATCCATGGTGTACAAAGGCAGTTGTAAATCTAGTCAAGAAGAAAAGAAGAGCTTATGAAAGGTTCAAAAAACTAGGTGATGATAGCAATCTAGATGATTATAAGGCTAGCAGGAAGGAGCTTAAGAATGAAATTAAGAGAGCCAGAAGAGGCCATGAAAAGGCTTTAACGGAGAGGATTCAGGAAAACCCCAAGGCATTCTACAAGTATGTGAAGAGCAAGTGGATAAGACATGAGAGAATAGGACCAATCACGTGTGACAGTGGAAGAGTGTGTATGGAACCAGAGGAGTTAGCAGAGGTATTCAATGAATACTTTGCTTCAGTATTCACTATGGAAAAGCATATTGGTGATTGTAGGGATGACTTACAGAAGACTAAAATGTTTGAGCATGTAGATATGAAGAAAGAGGATGTGCTGGAGCTTTTGGAAAGCATCAAGTTGGATAAGTCACCGGGACCGGATGAGATGTACCCCAGGCTACTGTGGGAAGCGAGGGAGGAGATTGCTGAGCCTCTGGTGATGATCTTTGCATTACCAATGGGGATGGGAGAGGTTCTGGAGGCTTAGAGGGTTGTGGATGTTGTTCCCTTACTCAAGAAAGGGAGTAGAGATAGCCCAGGAAATTATAGACCAATGAGTCTTACTTCAGTGGTTGGTAAGTTGATGGAGAAGATCCTGAGAGGCAGGATTTATGAACATTTGGAGAGGCTTAATTGATTAGGAATAGTCAGCATGGCTTTGTCAAAGGCAGGCCATGCCTTAAGAGCAGTAGATGCAGTGTATATGGATTTCAGCAAGGCATTTGATAAGGTACCCCATACAAAGCTTATTGTGAAAGTAAGGGGGCATGGGATCCAAGGGGACATTGCTTTGTGTATCCAGAACTGGCTTGCCCACAGAAAGCAAAGAGTGGTTGTGGATGGGTCATATTCTGCATGGAGGTCGGTGACCAGTGGTATGCCTCAGGGATCTGTTCTGGGACCCCTACTCCTCAGGATTTTTATAAATGACCTGGATGAGGAAGTGGAGGGACGGGTTAGTAAATTTGCTGATGACACAAAGGTTGGAGGTGTTGTGGATAGTGTGGAGGGTTGTCAGAGGTTACAGTGAGACATTGCTAGGATCTCAAACTGGGCTGAGAAGTGGCAGATAGAGTTCAACACAGATAACTGTGAAGTGGTTCATTTTGGTAGGTCAAATATGATGGCAGAATATAGTATTAATGGTAAGACTCTTGGCAGTGTGGAGGTTCAGAGGGATCTTGGGGCCTGAGTCCATTGGAGACTCAAATCCGCTGTGCAGGTTGACTCTGTGGTTAAGAAGCCATATGGTGCATCGGCCTTCATCAATCGTGGGATTGAGTTTAGGAGCCAAGAGGTAATGTTGCAGCTGTATAGGACCCTGGTTGCCTCACTACAGGAAGGATGTGGAAACCATAGAAAGGGTTCATAGGAGATTTACAAGGATGTTGCCTGGATTGGGGACTGTGCCTTATGAGAATTTACCAGCATAATTTACATATTAACTATTTATGGTTCTATTACTATTTATTATTTATGGTGCAACTGTAACGAAAACCAATTTCCCCCTGGGATCAATAAAGTATGACTACATCTACTATTACTACTACTAGCTTTGAAAAATAGAGGGCTATGGGTAACCCTAGGTAATTTCTAGAGTAAGGACATGTTTGGCACAACATTGTGGGCCAAAGGGCCTGTATTGTGCTGTAGGTTTTCTATGTCTCTATGCTTCTATCAGTTTTTAGCTTGATACCTGCGGGCTGCAGTTTAGTATCCTTGAAATTCCATTCAATTCATTTTGTGGAATGACTGAAACAGCTGAACCAACGTCCAATTCCATTTTAATTAATTCACCATTCCCTTCTGGTGTAAACCATATTGCTTGTCTATTATTAGTTTTCATATTGTAAGTTTTAAAGTTACACAGTTCTGTATCACTCTCGTCATTATTAGATTTTTCATCATCTGTATGCAGATTAGTGCTCTTTTCAAAAGTACAACTTGAATTTTTATCTTTTTCTCTTGCCTGTGCAACCCATTTATTTTTGTCTGCCCGATATGCTCTTTGTATTTGTCCTATCTTATTGCATTTTATGCAAGTTTCACCTTTAAATCTGTTTTGTCTTGTGTATGTGAGCCTCTACCACTATGGTAACACAGTTTGACTAGACAAGTTGCTGTTTAGACCCTGCCATTTTTTTAATGTTTATTTTCATTCCTGACTGCAACTCTATTGTATCTCTGACTACTGTTTCCTTTAATACAAATATTTTAATTGTTCATTTAAATATGTTGTGCTTCAGTTAGGAGCTATTTTTGAATGATGTAAGATTCCAAAAACGTAAAGATCTCTCACTGCATCATTAAGCCCATCATCGAATGACAATGCTCAGACAATCTCTTCAATTCAGCCGTTTACACTGAGGTGGACTCTCCTTTTTGATTACGCTTATGAAAGCTAAAGCCTTCTGCGAACAACAATGGTTTTCCTTCTACATATTCCTGCATTACTTTCATAAGATCAGCAAAGATCATTTTGGCTGGTTTGGTTGGAGCAGTCAAACTTCTAAACAAACTGTATGTCTTTACATCCAATATACTCAGCAAAATTGGCACTCGCTTCTCATAGGCTATTACATTTTCTTCAAAATACTCCTCAATTTGTTCCGTATACATTGTCCAGTCATCCTTGTGCAATTGAATGCATTCATCTTTCTGATGTAGCCAGCCATTTCTTCCTTTTTTAATTTATGATTTTTATTACCTGGTACACTGTTTATGAACCTGTGAATTTGTCCTGTTTTCTGCTTTTTTATCTTGATTGTCTCAGTCTCCTTTTCTGAAGAGACATGTGCTGCGTTGTTTTTTTTTGACTGGAACATCTCATTGTGCTTCAACAGGTAGGTAGTCGTCTTGGGTTCATTTAAAACTTACTCGTTACCACTGTTTTGTAATTCCAAAATATTAAACTAATTGCAAGAAATAGACAGGAGCTAAACAGCCAGGGAGAACATGTCTTAGTTTCATTTTTTACTTTAAGCAAGGCACACATGTATCACATGGTAGCATCATGACATACACAATTCACTTATTTTTACATATAATCAGTAATGAATTATTTAAATGAACAAGGATGCTTAATCAAGCAATATACTACTGAAATGTTAAATACACAACACTTTGTACTGTTAATATTGATATATAGATTGATACTTTATTGATCCCAAAGTAACTTACAATGTTACAGTAGCATTACAAGTGCACAGATATATAAATATGCTGCCACTTATGGGATTGGCATCACTATGGGCTGCATAGTGGTGTAGCAGTTAGCGCAATGATTCAGAGCACCAGTGATTGGATTTCAATTCTGCCACTGTTTGTAAGTATTTGTACCTTCTCCCCTTGATCATGTGGGATTCCCCTGGGTGCTCTGGTTTCCTCCCACAAACATTCTAAAGATGTACAGTTTAGTAAGTTGAGGGGGCATACTATATTGGTGCTGGAAGCATGGTAACACTTGCTTTCTTCCCCCAGCACATCTTTGGCTGTGTTGGTCGTTGATGCAAAAAACACATTTCATTGTATGTTTCGATGTTTCAATGCACATGTGACCAATAAAGATAATCTTTATCATTAATCATTCATCTTTGCTGTGTATTCTTTCACCTTTTTACACCAAAGTACATCATCGTGCAATTGGATCAAATTTCATATGTAGCTTCCTGCCCAATTAACCAGATCACCTATAGATCACCTGTAGTCTTACTTTTCACTCTCAACCGCATGTGTATTTTTTATATTATCTACAAAATCTATTTACATTTTGTTGATGAATTGTTAATGCATACTGTAAAAAAGAAGAAACTCAATACTGAGTCTTGTGGAATCCTAATGGTAACAGATTCCCATTCACAAGAACACTTCACTCAATTTTGGATCCAATTTGCCATTATCTCTTTGATCCCTGGGTCTATAAACTTTTTTTTGACCAAGTTCCCAACTTGGAAATTGTCAATAGCTTTGTATCAAATTTGCATCAATACTTTGTCATCATCAGTTCTTCTTGTTACTTCCACAGAAAAATTCAAACA
The DNA here is from genome assembly GCF_030028105.1 of Mobula birostris. Lineage (NCBI taxonomy): Eukaryota > Metazoa > Chordata > Chondrichthyes > Myliobatiformes > Myliobatidae > Mobula > Mobula birostris. The sequence continues at coordinate 74,715,329 of NC_092379.1, forward strand.
CGAGGTACACAAGAACACAAGATTTGGACTCTTGGCCCCTCAAACTTGTTCTGCTGTTCAGTGTAATCATGGCTGATTTAACCTAGGCCTCAACAACTCTGCTGTGCAGTTCCAATTCTCAAACATAAATTTTCCTTAAAAAAACTTCATGCTGACTATTGCTGACTAGTTGAAGTATTTCTAAAAATGCAATGCTTCCCTACAATGTTTTGTAAGGATAACTGCCCCAGGTCAGAAGCCTTGTGAAACATATGGATCATAACTGGAAATGCCTGATCTAGTTTTGCATTAGTACATTTTTACTAATTTGAACTTCTCTGGGAGCACTAAAGCAATTTTCAATCATATATCATTTTTAATTAAGCCCCATGCAGTGCAATTTATGTCTATCTGAGAAGGAAGTCAGGATATGAGTTTAATATTTCACTGAAATACAGCTCTTTTGACAGCGCTGCATTCCCCATATTTTGTGCTGAGATTCTTTAATTTTCTGCTGGATGCAGGCATGCAGACAGTGTATTAGATATTGCATTCAATATCCTGGGAGGCTCTTATATTATCCCTGAAAAATTATAGCAGATATGGAAAACTGACAAATACAGGAACATATTTTCTTCTTATTTCATTGAAGGATTGTTATGTACATCAGTTTTATAAGAGAGCCCAAGGCAATCTATGTTCTCTGTCAATCCCTGTGCAATGCTGTCATTTAAAAATTACATTTTAGAAAGTGGCTGCCAGCTGATTTTTCTCTCCAGTACCAATCCTGGGAAGATAAGGTATCAGTTTACTTTACCAATCCTTGCTAAATTAAAAAAGGAACTGGACATAAAGTGTTATGAGGCCACTAAACTACCAAAACCATATGTTTTCCATGAAGTATGTACATAAGAAATGTTCCCTGACAAAGAAACAAAGAAATTATCAAGAAACAACTTAAATAACTGATCAAGGCAATAAGATAATTTTTTGAAAATAAGGAAATAAATCTGTAATTCTTTCAGTTGCAATCTCTCTATTCACCATTAAGTTGATTCTCTATTCTCTTGTAATTTCTTTTCCTCTGTTTGTCATTTCATTCTTTTGTGCTCTTGGAATGTTTTTCGATGTTAAAATGCTACCTAAATCCAAGTTAGTGGTGAATGCATTATTTCCCTGGAAACATTTCAATGTACTACTCTCAAAAAATTATGCAAAGATTAATTTATATTTTTTGTGACTGTGAAACATTTCATGTGTAAAACTCCATTTAACATAGATAGAATGGAAAATCTATAAATACTTACGCAAATAGAAATTTGAAATTAATTGTGCAATTGGAAATATATTTTAAATATTCCAATAGCCATACAATACATAGATAGAATGTTATAATCGATATCGTTCTCTAAACTGAAAACATTGTGGATCTTTAATCTGCATGTAGATATATCTGCAGCAGTGTAGTGTTCTGAATGGAAAATTTCAAGTCATCTGCAGAAATGACTGGCATTGGTCCTACTGAAATCTCATTCCTCTTTTGAGAGGCTAAAGTCCATTCCGTTTTTTGTCACAGACTCTCCTATCTGCTAAAGATACTCGACAAGGAGCGGTAATGCATGAAGGTTAGATCTGTTTCTGGCTGCTAGCTTCCTCATGGTGCTCCATTCAGACTGGCTTATGTAAAGGGATTAAAGAAATAAGCGGAGCTTTCAGCTGTCCACAGCTCTAATGAAGGAATTTGAGGTGGAATTGTCTTGGTGTCAGTATTGTTGGTTATCACACCATTCAGGTAAATGCTTAATTTTAAAACTTATCAAATATGCCACATTTCCAAACCCTTATAAATGATGATAGCAATTGTGAGCTTATGACTTAATGCTGTGTAGTAGAACAGAAAAGAAGTGCAAAAAAGACTCAGAAGGGTATCTTTGATTTGAGGACAATATGCTAATTGACAATTATATTTTGAATTTGTTTGGAATATGTAGTTTAGAATGCTGTATAGTCTTAAAAATGCAGAATGAAATCTAAAATGATACCTTAACCAGACCTGGCAAAAGCTGGCAAAACATTCAGCTGTTAAGTTCTTGTCTAGTTCTGATAAGATCCAGGCAGTGAAATATGGACCTTCTGTAGTTTATACAGATGTTACATTTAGCCAACCTATTCTCCAATAAGAAGGAAGGATATTGCGATGTTTGTGTCTTTGACTTTATTCTTCTATATTTATTGTCCTGTCTTTTTATTTGAACAGTTTTTAAAATGTTGCAGTGATGTACCATTTTGTGTGTATTTTAATATATTGTATGGCAGAAACAAAATGGGAAAAAAAAGCTCTAATTGATGTCATTCAACAAAACTCCAGATTTTTTTTGGACGGTAGCCTGTTAATGCTAGACATTGCTTATATTTTGTTTCAGGACATCATCTAGATATTAACATACTCTTCTTGCATATAAAACAGTTTCTTACAACGATATCTACAGTCACCAACTTTTAACCTAAGAACAGATAATGAAAACATTACTGCAGCTGTAGCTTTTTTGTGTTTTTGAATCTTGGTGCTAGTTATAATGCCTTTTTCATCAACTGTGAAGCTTTTTATATTCTCCCTTATCTTGTAACACCGAAACATCCCTAAGCAGTTCATTTGCAGTGCTGAACTCAATATTGCCACAGGTTTCTTTGAACTCTGCAGTCATTTTGTGCAGTGTAAGATTCAACAAATAGCAATTAATTTGTTTTGGTGGTCTTGGTTGAGGAAATCATGAAATTATCCAGCAAATTGCCAAGGGACTCAGTAGAACTCTGCTCATATTTGTGATATGTTTTAACATCTATTGGAAATTGCATGAGATAAAGGATAGTGCCTTCAGCAATACAGTATTCACTCAACACTATTCAGATATATCAGTTCAGATATGATTTAAATATTTCTGTAACATAAGTCACTAAATGAACTCAGTGATATGATGAACTTTGATTACAATAGTGATGTATTACAGTACATGAAATATTATTCATTGAATTTGGAGCTTAAATGATGAAATGTGTAGGAATTATTTAATTTAACAGCATTTTCACAAATTCAAAGAATTTTCAAGGTTAGTATGAAATACTTTTGGTATTCTTTTTGACTCATCTTCATAGTAACAATGAAAGCAGTTATTCATGAAATGTGTATAATACTTACCCACTTCACAAACAGAAAAGCTCTTCACTCTTGGCACAATTGTCTTTCAAACACGTATTGGGGAAAGCAAATTAATGTCTTTCTTTAAATCAAATTGATGGGTGAATAGATAGGGGATAAGCAAGTAGCAAACTACTTTCCCCTTCTCCCCCCACCACCCCACAAAACATAATGGTCATGAATTTAATTTTCTAGATATTAAGTGTCTCTGTCGGTCCCAAATTGACTTCAACTGGATATGATGTTTGGTCAAATAGCAGAAGAGGACTTGATTCACCAAAGGCTGCTGCCAGTGATCCAAAGAATAGTTTGGTATGCTTCGGAGTTGATGGCAGGGATTGGAATGGATCAGAGGCCTAAGCTTCCTTTTGGATCACAGAGTAGCATATTGGTCTTTCTGTCTGACAAGGAACTTAAAAGTAAAAACGAATCTGACAGCAGCCTCTTTTGTTCTCTGATGCCATAATGAAAGCATTTCTCAAATCTCCGACGGTTAGTAATGGTTAAATTCATGCTGATCTGCAAATCCCTTCTTAGCCAGATCATATTGGAATGTTTGAAAGCTTCTGGCATCTCCAAGCAACACCTAATAGAAGTTTTTGTAACCCTTCTCTTTAAAGTCAATTTAAAAATATGCTTATGTGCAGTATATTTCAGTTTTAATTTTCCACATATAGAGAGCAAGGTGGCCAGTGAACTAATATGTTTCTTGTTGATTATGATTAAATTCATCAGTCTTGAAATGTACACTTCTCCTGACTTCAACAAAGAGTCATGCTTAGGCTCAAATAAAATGTTATTTTAAGATTTTTTCTTTTATTGTGCTACCAGCAAAGCAAGTGTTTAAGCCAGATTATTCTCAGTGTATAGCCCCATGGAGAAGTTGAGGCTGGTGTTAAATGTTACCTCATTCAAAGAAAGCCCAGCTCTCCAATATGATTTCCCATTAATACACACTGAAAGGCCTCTGTGTCATCTGCAAAGCTGAACAGAGGATTTGGGTGACTAATACATTAGTTCAATTTCAATTCAAAAATTTCCTTGAATTCCCTATTGCTTTTAATGTTTAATGCATTGACTCCCACTTTTCTATCCTTTTTATGTGATTCTACAAACCAAAGATTCTTGACTATTTTAAGTAAAGCAAGTTAGTGAGCATAAGGATACAGACATCACTTATCCAAACTTTCAAGCCATACTGTATATATCAGAAAGTATGGATTAATGCTTAGGTGATAAAACGGGTAAGAAAATCGAATCATTGATGATCTCATTAGTGTCAGCTGAGCTTTCAGAAGTTGTATTTCCAAAAACTGTCCTTTGAGAGGGGATGTAATTTTATGTCTTTTGTATTACACTGCTAAAGTTCTCCCTCCAACATTTTGGAATGGTCATAACAATTTAAAAGTAAAATATCTTATCGAAAAAGTCTGCAGCTATAATATAGTGAAATTTATGGCAGCTTAAATAATTATAGGCAAAAACACATTTGTAATATGTTATGAATCATCTCATCTAAAAAAAGACTACTTTTTCATTTTCTTAATACCACATGAATTCCAGCTCCTTTGTCTCCGAAGCAGAGCATTTTAATACTATCATATCTGCTAATGTAAAATTAGTTTGCTTGGTACTTTAGAATGACATTTCCCATTATCAAACCTTTAAACATTTGTGGACAATCATCTTCTGCCTATCATGGAGGTCAATGAGCTGTCTTATCCAAATGCAAAGCTTCTATTACTTCATGACACAAGTAATTTGAGACGTGATGTGGGTGAAATATATTAGGGTAAAAAAAAGTGTTTAATCCTGAAGCTTCTCAGCAGCGGAACGTTTGTGATATTAGTTCTGGATATGCTGAAAATATTTTTTTATTATCTGATCAAGGAATGTAACGTACCAGCATTTATTGCTTGTTCCTAAGTGTCTTAATAGAGGAAGCAATTGAGAGTATGTATCGCCAATGGACCTGCAATCACATGTAATCTTAACAATTTAAAGACAATAGCTTTCCTTCCCTGAAAGCTACTAGTGAACAAGATGAGTTTAATGACAACCTAGTCATTTCAGGTAGTCGTTACTGAAGCTTGAGCAACACAAACATTGGAGAATTTCAGTGGGTCAGGCAGCATCTCTGAAGGGAAATGGACAGTCAGTGTTTTGGGTCAAGACCTTTCATCAGGATTGGAAAGAAAGAGGGGAGATGGCCAGCATAAAGATGGGGGGGAGGTAGGATGGAGGAAGAACTGGCAGGTAGTAGGTGGATGCAGATGAGGTGGGGGGTTGATAAGCAAATGAGGGAGGGAGGAGAGTGAGAATGAGTAAGAAACTGGGATGTGATAGATGGAAGGGGTAAAGATGATGGAATCTACAAACATACCAGAGGAAGATGAGGCATGGAAAAAGGCAGAGAGGGGAACCAGTAGGAGGAAAGTGTGAGTGATGGGGAGATGGATTTGTTGGGGAGGGGATAAGAAGAGTGATGGGTGCCAGCTGCATCAGGAAAAGAGAAAAGGAAAAAATAGGAAAATAGGGGATGTGGTTACCGGAAGCTTGAGAATTTAATTTTCATGCCACCAGGTTGGAGACTGCCCCAGGCAGAATATGAAATATGGAAGCTAGCTTTAATTCCAGATCTATTTAATCACAGGAATTAATTCCTCAGTTGTGTGGTGGAATTCAAACTTATGTCTCTGGACCAAAGGTCCAATAACTTGGACTACCTGTGTTGGTCCCTATCTGATCCGTTACATCACCCAGTGTGTGATTCCCTTGCTTGTCAGCAACTCTTTTATCACGTCATACCACAGGAAGATCTAAATTACATTTGTTTATTTTCATCTAGTATTGTCCATGTACCACCCTTCTTCAAAAAAAAATAGGGCAATCTGTGACCTTATAATAATAAGGGCTTCATATCATAAATGCCTGCTGCAGCAGAACAGTCCGATGAATCTATTCAATGGTGTGAACTGCAACTCTTTTTATAAACTGAGACATTGACCTTTTCCAAACACCAAGGCATTGTGTGATAGCTCACCTCATGAATAGACTCCATTGCTGACAGATAAACATACATGTAAGCAACAGAAAGCTAACAAAGAAGAAATGGGCAACAGCATAAACTGTGTGCCTACGTGGTGGGGGGGAGTGATATTTCATAGAAAACAGTTTTCTTGTGTCTTGACAACTATAGCTTACTCTGTGGGACTAATGGATCATGTGATTGTTGGACATGTGTAATTTATGTTCCATACAGTACTGCTGTCTACTATTTTGCATTTGCATATGGGACCATCAAGTATGAAAGGTGAAATGTTAATAGGTGTTGATTTTTGCAGTTCTTCAAGCTTCACAGCTTACTGAAATGTCTCAAAAAGCTATAAGAAAATTAAGCTATCTGACTGAATTCTATTATAGGATTAACCATGGAAAATATTTCTGTAAACAAAATGTTGATACCAGAGGCACTAAAGTGTCTCTGTATCTTACTTGTTTATTTATACATTTATAAAGGAATGTAGCCCAGTCTGGGTCACCTAGCAACGACTATTCAGGTTCCTTCCTCAGCACATCCCCTACGCCATCCAGTCTTTCCACTCTAAACTGATAGGAGGCTATAAAGGTCACAATTTAACTCAAAAACAAACACTCAGAAGCAAACCATATTTCTGCTAAGGTTTGCCACAACTTAGCAAAGAAGAAATTCAGACACAATGTTATTTCATACCCCTCCCCCACCCCACAGCAACTAGAAGGTAGCAAGGAAGCATTCCTGAGAACCTCAGCGATCATTTGAGTGGCTGCCTTCTAGAAAGGGGATTGAAATAGCTCCCTCTGGTTTCTGCAGCAAGGAAAGTCATCTGGAGCACTTATCAACTGACTCTTCTGGGTGGCTGAAGAGCTGTTCCTTCCATCACTGTGTCAAGAGGTATGGTGATCTTTGCTGCAGAACAACTCCAAGAGAAATGCTGAGAGCAGCATCTTACCTAAAATATAGCTATTTGACCCTACAAAAGGACTTTGATTCTGGTTGCCTCCTCAAATTTGGTTTTCCTCAGAAACTTGTATCCATTTTATATCTATACATGCTTGCCATGATTCAAGTCAAGTCCAGTGTATTGTCACTTGCACAAGTACTGTAGGGTACAGGTAAAATGAAAAACTTGCACACAGCAGCATAACAGGCACAAGGGTTCAGGTAACACACACAACAAACATTGTTTAAGTTATAAAAGAGACTGAGGAAAAAATAGACTGTTCAAAACAACGTTAGTGCAAAAATCTCCACAATCAGAGGTGTCCATTGTGCTTCAAGGTTATCTGTAGTCTTCCATGACTGAGGTGGCGTTAAGGGTTGTGCAGGTTAGTTCAGGTGTCTGCAGAGCAGAATAGGTGTTTCTGAACCTGGTAGTGTGGGGCTTCTCAGAATATAGAGATGCTAGCAGGCCTCCTTCATGATTGCATCTATGTGCTAAGTCTAGAACATTTCATCTCAGATGTTAATGCTAGGAATTTGAGGCTGCTTACTTTCTCCACCTCTGACCCATCAATCAGAGCTGGTATGTTGTCTCCCAACTTCCATTTTCTGAAGTCAGTGATGAGCTGCTTGGTTTTGTTGATGTTTAGATGGTACTGGAGGTGTACACAGTCACACAATCTTTGGCGTAAAGAAAGTGGACCAGAGACTGAGCACAACCCTTGAGGTGCACCTTGGCTGGAAGTCGTTGAGTAGGAGATGTTTTATGCTGATCCTTACTGACTGAGGTGAGTCGATGAAGAAGTCAAGAATCCACTGGCAAAGAGAGGTATAGAGATTCAGGTTGTGGAGCCTGATGATATATTTGAAGGGGATAAGAGTGTTGAATGTTGAGCTGTAGTTGATGAATAGCAGCTTAATGTATGCATTACTGTTTTCCAAAGCAGGAAAACAGTGAAATAGCATTTGCTACTAACCTATTACAACCGAGGGCAAATTGAAAGGGATCCAGGCTATTTCTAAGGCTGGAGCTGATTCATGCCATAACATACCTCTTGAAGCACTTCACTGCAGTGGAAATATGCGTTACTGGGAAGTACTTAATGAGGCAGATCTTTATGCCCTTCTTGGGCACTGGTGCTATGGAAGCTCTCTGCACTTGGCCATGTTTTCCATATGGGTGGAATACTTTTGAAGTGGTGGTGTCCAGCCACAGCTTTTGAACATTTGTCTGTGCTTCCAGTTTAGTATGATATTGTTTCATAATGCTTGTGATGGCCTTCTTCAGATCATACTTGGACTATTTGTATGACCCTGGATCTCCTTTCCTAAATGCCACAGATCTAGCCTTCAGCAGATTATGAACCTTCTGGAGCATCTAGGACTTTTGGATTCGGAAGAATTCTGGGTGCACAGTTATCCACATAGTCGTTTATGAAGTTGTGACAACTGTAGCACATTTATTCAGATCTTCTGGTGAACCCTTAACCATAGCCTTGAACAGAAATAGTCCTGTATTCGTTCCTCTGCCAGCCTTGACCAACTCTTCATAGTTCTCACCTCTGTACTGCACTCTTCAGTCTTAGTCTCTATGCAGGAAGACGAAACATATCTAGGCAGTTGGATTTGTGGGCAAGGGATGGAGCAATAAGTGTTTTTGATGATGGTATAGCAGTGATTGAAAGTGTGCAGGTACGTCGTCTGATCTTGAAGGTGACGTGTTGATTGTGGTGAGGCAAAGATATTTTCAAGCTTGTCCGGATGAAGTCCCCAGCCATGATACATAGGGAAGGAGCTGGGGTAAACAGTTTCAAGTCTGCTGATCACAACACTCAATTCCCTAAGTGTTCATTTGACATCTGCCTGAGATGGGATGTAGACTCTGATCAGGATAACAGCAGAGAACGTCCTCATTAGGTAGAATATTTGGCATTTAGCTGCCAGGTGTTCCATATCAGGGGAACAAGAATGGGGTAAAGGCTGTCACATCTGAGTATCTTGATGAGTCTATCTTGAGACAGACACTGACACCACTTCCTTTCCCTAATGATGCCATCTGGTCTACATGATGGATGGTAAGATCCTTGAGCAGGACCACCGTGTCTGGAGAGTTGGTCTGAGCTTTGCTACCTTGCTGTTATCACAATACTGCTGGTGTTTTACAGAGGCAGTGAGAGACACAAAACCAATATGTAGACAGATATGAAAGATATGCTATTTAAATAGGCTTGTAATAAAACAAGATTTATTTTCCTAAATATTAACTGGGATTGCCTTAGTGTAAATAGGGGTGTGGTAGAACTTTTGAGATCTGTTTTTTGACATTGTTAGACTTTATCTTGGGGAATAAAACTGGTCTAGGGACTGAAAATGGGTGTAATCAGAGGGGGAGCACTTTGGGAAAAGTGACCATAACTCCATCCATTTCAAATTGGTTATGGAAAAATGTATGGGTGAACCAGAAATAAATGTTTTAAATTGGAGGAAGGCTAATTTCATTAGAGTAAGTCAGGACTGAGACGAGTATGACTGGAGCATTGGCTTCAAAGGTAAGTCTATGTGAGAAGCATTCAAAGGAAAAATAACTTGAGTTCAAGGCCAACATATTCCTGTAAGAGCAGCATATTCAGGGAACCTTGAATGTCAAAGGTTGTTGAAAGTCAGAAATATAAAAAGGAACGTATGTCAAGTATGGGGTAGTAAGGATGAGAAAGGATTATCAGGAGTAGAACAAGTTTAGAGAAGCAATTAGGAAGGGAGAAAAGAGTGACAGAATTCCGTGGTCTGACAGGATTAAGGATAATCCAAAGAGGTTCTATAAATCTATTAAGAACAAATAAATTACCCGGGAAAGAGTAAGGCCCCATTAGGAGCAACGTGGGAAGTCTATGCATGTACCCATGTATAGGACTGGTCCTAAATCAATATTTTTCATTAGTATTCATTAAAGAAAGTGACTTTGTAGTTAAGAATTTAGCAAAGGAGAAGATGGATATTGAAGGGAAATGTGGGGAATAGGATTAAATATTAACTTTTAACATTTTGTTATTCCACCTTCCTCATGGATTTTGGAAAAAGATAGGCCCTCTAGGTAATGATAGAACAGGTCAGTTGCAGTTGGGAATCACAATCATTGTAAGCAATCTGAAGTAACATTTGTCATCCATTGCAGAAACTTGCCTGCACTGTGTATGGCCAGTATCCTCTGTGCGGGGAGGACCAGAATTGAATCTCTTGTAGGATGCTGTCCATCACAAAGAAGGAATATGATGATCGAGCACAAAGAAACAGGTTGATCTGTAGAATTTACTTGCTGCAGTTTGCTCCCATTCCTTTAAATTTGAGCATTCTGAATCTACAGTAATGCTGCCTTATCTAATGATAGCTGTGTGAGGGTCCTTCGTTGAAGCAAGTTAATGCCTTGAGTTACAAGGAGGAAGCTCCAAGGAAAAATGGGAAGAGGAAGTTAATCACAGCACTTCAAGTTTAGGACCTCTACCAAACTATTCCCACACTGTTGTAAACCCTGAACATGAAACAATTCTTTTAGCCTCAACACATGGATGATCAGTAGGCACTGTCGGGTTTACTAGTATGGCCACCTTTCATCTCGGACAGGCACTGACCTACACGATTTACTGTCTATGGTCACACCCATCAAGGTGTTCAGTTTTGGTATGGGGAAGAGAGAAGTGGAGTCAGCAGACAAATGTATTTTGTTAAAAAGAACAGTGCAACAGGAGGAGGCCTGCATTCCTAGAAAGCCAGAGGTTTTCCCCATCTGCTGGATTGGCAAGGGAAAACAAAATATAATTAGCTCTCTTTGAACCAAGAGCAAAGTACAGTACAGATACTGTGAGATCTGCAGTTCCAAGATGGAAGGATATTGAAACAGAAAATGTAAAGGCCACAGTTATTACTCTCACTGCATTGCCGCACTGAGATTGGAGTTGCACCTGCACTTGCTGAGAGATCTTAAAGATTCACAATTCAAGTACATTCATTATCGAAGTTTGTATAAATTATACAACCTTAAGATTTGTCTGTTTACAGGAGCTACAAAGCAAGAAACCTGAAAGAACCCAATTTAAAAAAAGAAAGAGCAATACCCAATGCACGGCCGAAGGGAATATAAACACAAATTATGCAAACAATAGAAGCAAGCAACAGCATTCTGAACCAAACTGAGTCCTGAGAGGTGAATCCTCGGAGCAACCAGAGTAGGCCCAAAGCTTCGGTCTCAAGTTTATTATGTAGTGGGGCAAGCCATCGCCAAACTCGCACATGAAGCACATAGCGGCAGAAACAGACTCAGAGCCCCAACGCCACGGAGAGAGGAGTGAACATCAAGGGAGAGTGCGGAAGATCTTAGCCAAAGTGCAGATGTCTCACATCTTGCTTAAGGAAACTCACTTCCATTGGATCTATGTGGCTGAATGTCCTTTTATACCACTTCCTTCTATCACCAGCATTTTGTCTTGCTCTATGCGTTGTCTGTATGGTAATGCATCTTAAAGCACCTATATCTGGAAGTTGATCAGGGGAGATCTGAACAAAAATATTCACGAGCCTTTGTAGCCTTCTGCAAATTGGGATGACCTTGGAAGGACCAAATCAACACAACTAGAAGAAATCAATCAGTAACAAATCTAAATAGTTGGATGGCAGTGACAGAGAGAGGTCTTTACTTAACATGTGGGATTGCAAAAAGATGTTAACTGGAGCACCAAACTCCAGTTGCAGCACCAATAGACTATGTCATTATGCAATTTGTACAAGAGCGGGAAACTCAGAACAAAAAGAGGTAACTAATCAGAAGTTCAGGAAATATCAGTGAAGAAACAGTAGTCAGCTAGTTCAATACTATTTTCTTTTAAAATGTTCCTAAACCAACACAACTGTTATTGGCAGAATCTTAGATGGTGACGAGCAGACATACAGGAGTGAGATAGATCGAATGGTTGAGTAAGTTGCAACAAGTAGTAAGGCCAAAGAGTTGACTGTGGACTTCAGGAAGCATAAGTCGGGGGAGCACACAGCTCTTTTCATAAAGGAGCCGCAGTAGCAAGGGTGGGCAGCTTCAAGTGCATGCATGTCAGTTTCTCTGACCCTGGGCCCAACATATTGATGCGATTACAAAGAAGGCACACTCAACTTCATTAGGAGTCTGAGGAGATTTGCTACGTCACTAAATACTCAGCAAATTTTGACATGGAGAGCATCCTGGTTGGTTGCATTGCAGTTTGGCATGAAGGCTCCAATGAATAGGAACGGAAAAAGCTGCAGAGGGTTGTAAACGTAGTGAGCTTCATAGTGGGCACTAGATTCCCACTATTAAGGATATCTTCAAAAGGTGATGCCTCAAGCATATAGCATTCATTATTAAGGATCCTTATCATCCAGAACGAAGATTCAGTTATTGTCAAAGTATGTACGTAGTATACAACCCTGAGATTTGTCTTCCCCACAGCCAGCCCTAAACAAAGAAGACCATGGAAACCGGTCAAACAAAAACATCAATTCCCCCGCCCCCACCCCCAGTGCAAAAAAAGACAGATTGTGCTATTGGCAATAAAAAAAAAAGACAAGCAAAAAACATAGAATATAAGCAGACAGAATTGAATGAGTCCAGGTAAATTCAGTTCAGTTCAGTTTGTTATCTGCAAGCCACACTGATTCAAAATTGTCCAGAATACCCGCAAAAAAAGAGTAACAAGAAACTAGAAGCACTTCATAATGTGATCTGCAGAGTCCAATCCACAAACTGCTTTGATTAAACCTTGGCCAAGACCCATGGACTCTGGCAGCATCGATGGAGAGAAAGAGAGACCATTCGGATGCAGGAACCTTCCTCTGGGAGCAACAAGCGAGAGAGAGAGAGAGAGAGAAAGAGAGAGAGAGAAAGAGAAAGAGGCAGTCACAGGCAGGCATCTTCCTCTGGGAGCAACAAGCGAGAGAGAGAGAGAGAGAGAAAGAGAAAGAGAAAGAGGCAGCCACAGGCAGACATCTTCCTCTGGGAGCAACAAGCGAGAGAGAGAAAGAGAAAGAGAAAGAGGCAGCCACAGGCAGACATCTTCCTCTGGGAGCAACAAGCGAGAGAGAGAGAGAGAGAGAGAGAGAGAGAGAGAAAGAGAAAGAGGCAGCCACAGGCAGACATCTTCCTCTGGGAGCAACAAGCGAGAGAGAGAGAGAGAAAGAGAAAGAGAAAGAGGCAGCCACAGGCAGACATCTTCCTTCGGCACTGAACACCCACTCGGCCTTCCGCACTCATCTCGATGATTTCAATCTCCTCGGCACATTAATGGACTCAGTCATAGACTTGTGCCACATCTCTAGGCCTCTTGGTACAAGAGCCTGCAGACACACTCTCAATGCTTTAGGAATAGCCTGTTTTCCACCCCACCATCTCATTTCTGATCTGCCCATAAATCCATGTATGCTACCTTACTATTTTGCTCTATTTTTTTCACCCATTTATTTATTTATTCTTATTGTTTTTTTTTGTAACATTTATGTATTATACTGCATTTCTTCTACAAAACAGCAAACTACATGACATACTAAAGCTCGTTCGGATTCTAATTCTGAGGCTTGACCTGAAATATTGACTGAACGCCATTTGTTGCTGTAGAAATGCCAAAAGGGTCAAGCAAATCTCCTTGTGCTTTTGGCCTTTGTTGAACAGGTTCAAGCACTGGGACAAGTAAAGGGAATGGTAAAAATACGAGAAATTACTGTTCATATTTATTTACGAAATAAAAGTCCTGATCAATATAAAAGGCAGCTTGACAATGGCATATCAGGTTTATAGAAATTGATTATATTTTATCAGCAATTCAACAGCAACAATGATAGTCTTTGTTCTATTTCAATAGATATTAAGACAAAGTGATTAATTATTCAGTCATGTTCATTTCCTTCTGTTTTACTGAAATGGTACTGAGGACTTTTCACTAAAATCTTGTGCATTTGTATTAATTAGCAAGTAAGCTAAGAATATTCATATAATGTGCTTTCCAGGAAGCTTTCCAGATTGCTGTTGCGAGCTGATATTCTTTAGCATTCGAAACAAATAACAGTAGTGGTAGCTGTTACGTACTCCGTAACTGGGTTGCCAAACTAGCAGAAATGGATCACTCAGTTGGAGTCTGGATTACTGGAACTAAAAAAGTTTTATTAAAGAAATAAGCAACACAGTACTCTAATCAAAAGGATAATAAATGCAACAGTTCAGCAATGATAAACACACATGTACACAGAATTAGGATAACAGGATCAATCAAGCTTTATCGTCGTCTAGGGGTAAATGACCAGTTTCAAAGTGACGCAAAGTTCAGTTCAATTGAGTTCAGTTCAGTTCACAGTAATCACTGCCGTGGCTGTGGACAGGGGCGGGGGAAGGAGGGAGAGAGCAAAAGCGAATGAATATTCAAACGGCTTCCACACAGACCTTCGATATTCTTCGCAGTCAGCTTTCGGGCGAGCCCTTTGTAATGTCTTCTGAGGTCACCGACTGTGCCCCCTCTGTTTTCAGGTACGATTGTTTCTCTGCAGTGAACCTGGCACCCAGGCAAGGGCGGACACACATCAGGTTCCCGCCGATCGTACCTTTCCACCCTGTGCGTCTATGGCTTGGTCCCACGACCAGCCCTCCAAAACTCCCACCGACTTGTGGGAGGCGCACCACTTCCAGGGTCTTGTTACCTCGTGGTGTCGTGTGTGTGCTGCCTTAGCGAACCTGTCCCTTTTTATCCCCCTGCTGGGGTATCGCCTGTCCATCACTTCAAACAGTTCAGGGTTCAAAGAGGAGCCGATCTTGACAGCTCTCAGACCGTGTCTCCTTCCGTTAAACTCTCCCATCCCTTCATTAACATCTCCAAATGCTGCTCCATTGTTTTCCTTATCTCTCTTTCTCCTGAAGACAGGTGGCAGACCAACTGCTGATCCCACTGGTGCCAGCACAGGACAGTTAACATCTTAGTCTATGTGTACTTTCGTCACAACCCTCACCTTTAAGGATTTTTACCGGGGTAAAAATTACAAACATAAATAATTTTGATACACACAAATATACATCTTCATCAGCTATTTGGCTAATACAGCGAATTTTAAGTTGTCAACACCTGACAGACAGTCAGCAATCACATTTTCTGTTCCTTTTATATGTGTTATTAATAATCCCTTAAACCAGGCTCTAATTTAGCAAACTTCATAGTGGCCGAAAACACTGATGAATTGCGATCAATGTAACCTCTCATTGGGTTTCGTCCCGGACCACAATACAAGGGTCGTCCCATCCCGACTTAGTTTTCTTTCGCAAGGGCTTAGTAGGAGGGGGAGGGGTAGTAACCGCAGAGTTATTGCAAAACTTCCTACAGTACCCCACCATCTCCAAGAGCCTTCTGAGGGCCCTCTTGTCTGTCGGGGTTGGGATGTCAGAGATAGCCCGCACTTTAGCTTGCATCGCTGCCAGCTGCCCCTGTGTCACCACAATTCCCAGATAAGTGACCTTCGTGTGGCCGAACTCATTTTTTTCAAGGTTCACTATCAAGCTGGCTTCAGACAGCCGTATTACATCGCCAATACACACCTCTGTGTTCGTCAGCCCTTTCGTCACTGAATTACTCATTCTATAAGGGTGTTGCTCACTAGGCTGACCTAGCATGTCAAACACCACCCAACGTCCCAGTTCTTTGCATCGCCTCGGGATAATCAAACACACGTGTGCGAGCCGTTTAATTACTTCTCCTAAAGAGTCGCTTTGTTCGGGGATTAAGGGAGAGACCTTATCAGTAGAGCTGGCCAAAACAATAGCCTTCTCCCATCTGGTCGAGACCATACTCATCTTTTCAAAATGGTTTTTTTCTCTTATCGGGGGGACCCTAGCTTCATTGATTTCCGCGCTAACACCGACTAGGTTTGTTAGCAAAAAGCCTGTGATCGTCTCAGTTCGTATCTGCCATAATCAATAACATCCTTCCTCCTGTGCAGCCGGTAAACCTTTTTCATGATTCCACCAACTGTTTCCTCCAGCACCTCAAAATGTCCACCGAGGGGTACCTTGTGAGCCAGGTTAAAAATCTCATCCCCATAACTCTTTTTCACCACCCCCTATTCCTCATCTGCGGGTACGGTACTTGGTCTCCCTTTCTTCCTTAGCACTTCCTCCTCCACACAATAGCCTACTGGCTCCCTTCTTAATTCTGCGTCAGAGAGAGCTGTCTCCGCCAAAACCATCAGCCCCTCGTCTCGCTCCTGCGCCTGCACAAATTCCTTCCTGGCTAATGCTAAGTCTGTCTCAGCTCCCTCACTACCTCTTGTTTCGCTACACTCGTTCTTTTCACTTTCTACCTCCTCCTGGTACGTCTCAGCTAAACTTACTTCGGCAGTCCCGGGATGAACCTGTGAGTCCATGGGCGGAGCCTCAATGCTGGCAGGCTGACCTGTCAATCTCACGGCTGGGAACACGATTCCCCCGGCGAGGTCATTACCGAGCAGGACTTCCACGCCTTTCATCGGTAATTCGGGCCTCACCCCGATCGTGACTAGTCCAGAGACTAGGTTGCTTTGTAAGTGTATCTGGTGCAAAGGGACTGCCTCTGTCTCTTCCCCAATACCTTTGACCTTGACCTCCCCAGTCTGGGTCTCTGAGCTAAACTCTAATACACTCTTCAGTATTAGTGACTGACACGCTCCCGTGTCTCTCCAGATCCGCACTGGAACTGGTTTTAACCCCTCCTTCACCGACACCAATCCGGCCGAGATAAACCTCTCGCGCCCTTCCTGAACTTTGGCAGACCTTTCCTCTCCTAGCAGTTTGTTCACCAGCTCAATACAGCTAGTCGAAATCGCCGTTTTTCCTTTCCCCATCTCCTTCTTTGGGGCAAAGCACCTGGACGCAAAGTGTCCGGCTTTCCCACAATTATAACAGACGACCCCAGGAGACTTCCTAGCAGACTGCTCCCGGTCTACCTTGTCCTTCTCACTAGTCCCCGGCTTACTTACTGACTTTTCTGGCGGACTCTCCCCACCGTCCTAACTACCCTTCTGGTAGCCTTTACTCGGGGCAAACTTCATTTTATGCGTCAATGCGTACTCATCCGCTAACTTAGCAGTTGCGGCTAACATGGCTGCCTCTTTCTCATCTAGGTAGGGCGTCATACCTTCAGGGACACAACCTTTAAACTGCTCAATCAGGATCAGCTGTAGCAGTCTGTCATAATCCCCATCTACCCCCTTCGAGGCACACCAACGCTCACAATATGTCTGCATCTCACAGGCAAACTCTAAATACATGCGGTCCCACTGCTTCCTCGCATTCCGGAACCTCTGCCGGTATGCCTCTGGGACCAACTCATAAATCCTGAGGATGGCCTCTTTCACCACCTCATACCTCTGGGCATCTTCCGCGGACAAAGCTGAGTAAGCTTGTTGGGCTTTCCCTTTTAGTACACTCTGAAGCAAAATAGCCCACTTATCCCTCGGCCAGTCCTGACTTGTAGCAACTTTTTTGAAATGGAGAAAGTACCGATCCACATTGGTATCGTCAAATGGGGGAACCAGCCTAACCTCCTGGGTCGCCCTGAACCCTCCACCTTGGTTCGGCATGGGCCCCTGCTCTGCCCTTATCTTTAACTTCTCCAGCTCAAATTCCCTTTCCCTTAGCCTCTCTTCTCGCTCCAACTGTTTATCCCTCTCTTCTCGCTCCAACTGCCTCTCTCTCTCTTGCCTTTGTCGTTCTAACTGTTTCTCTTTCTCCTGCCTTTCTAACTGCTTCTCTTCGTGTTCTAGCTGCCGTACCCGGAACTCGTGCTTGAGACTCAGTTTTTCAAGCTGCACCTGTACTGCGTCTCCAGCAGGTTTTTCAATAGACACCACCTCCAGCTCCCCTTGGGGAAACACACCTTTAGATACATAGTGCTCTACGATAGCTCTGTGTATCTCCTCTCTCCTCATTGTCAACTTCCCCTTAACAAGATTCAACCGTTTGGCCACAGCTGCCAATTCCGCTTTCCTGGCATCCTCTAATGTCTCCAAGGTCGGCGCCTTTAGAAATTCCTCAATCTCCATTTCTGCTGTTTGCCTTTTCTTTCTTTCGGGAATTTTAACCCAATCAATTTACTCCGTCCCAAATTTAGCGTTCAAAATCGCGGACGAGAACCCCACTTATGTTACGCACCCCGTAACTGGATTGCCAAACCAGCAGAAATGGATTACTCAGTTGGAGTCTGGATTACTGGAACTAAGAAAGTTTTATTAAAGAAATAAGCAACACAATACTCTAATCAAAGGGATAATAAATGCAACAGTTCAGCAATGATAAACACACATGTACACAGAATTAGGTTAACAGGATCAATCAAGCTCTATCGTCGTCTAGGGGTAAATGACCAGTTTCAAAGTGACGCAAAATTAGTTCAATTGAGTTCAGTTCAGTTCACAGTAATCACTGCCGTGGCTGTGGACAGGGGCGGGGGAAGGAGGGAGAGAGCAAAAGCGAATGAATATTCAAACGGCTTCCACACAGACCTTCGATATTCTTCGCAGTCAGCTTTTGGGCAAGCCCTTTGTAATGTCTTCTGAGGTCACCGACTGTGCCCCCTCTGTTTTCAGTTACGATCGTTTCTCTGCAGTGAACCTGGCACCCAGGCAAGGGAGGACACACACCAGGTTCCCGCCGATCGTACCTTTCCACCCTGTGCGTCTATGGCTTGGTCCCACGACTAGCCCTCCAAAACTTCCACCGACTTGTGGGAGGCGCACCACTTCCAGGGTCTCGTTACCTCGTGGTGTCGTGTGTGTCGTGCCTCAGCGAACCTGTCCCTTTTTATCCCCCTGCTGGGGTATCGCCTGTCCATCACTTCAAACAGTTCAGGGTTCAAAGGGGGAGCCGCTCTTGACAGCTCTCAGACTGTGTCTCCTTCCGTTAAACTCTCCCGTTCCTTCATTAACATCTCCAAATGCTGCTCCATTGTTTTCCTTATCTCTCTTTCTCCTGAAGACAGGTGGCAGACCAACTGCTGATCCCACTGGTGCCAGCACAGGACAGTTAACATCTTAGTCTATGTGTACTTTCGTCACATAGCGATCAGAGTGAAGGCTTGGCTTCTCCATTCATCTCTGTCAGAGAAAATAAATATCAGGCTTCAGAACTGGTAAATCAATATAAGCACATTTTTTCCCATTTCCAACATCAATAAGTCAATTTCTTCAATAGAGTAAAGTAGATAAATAATTAAAATGGTTCAACACAGACTAGATGGGCCAAAAGGCTTGTTTCTGTGCTGCACTTTTCTATGACTCTATCACTCTATTGCTCAGTTAATTGAGGGATGAGGTTTCTTGCCCAAGAAACATACTTAGTTGAACAACTGCATGCTGACCTGAAAGCATAAAGACTAATCTTTCTAGACCAGTAAAACATAAGCAGAGTTGTTAGATGGAGATGAACATGGCCGTAATAAAGCATAGTACATAGAACAGTATAGCACAGGAGCAGGATATTCAGCCCACAATATGGTACTGAACCAGCTAAAAAGCAATTGAAAATCACCCAAACCTACAAAATGTCCATATCCCTCTGTCCAAATGTGTCATAAAAGCCTCTAATGTATTTACCTCTACCACCACACCAGGAAGCACATTCCAGGCATCCCTGACTCTCTGAGTAAAAAAAAATTACCCCTCACAACCCCTTGACCCTACTGCCCCCCCCCACCACCACCTCACCTTCAATGCATGCCCTCTGTCCACTCTATCTATGCCTCTCATAACCTTGTAAACCTCCATCAGATCTTCCCTCAGACTCTGGTGCTCCAGAGAAAACAATCCAGCCTCTCCTGGCAGCACATGCCCTCTAAATCAGGCAGCATCCTGGTAAACCTTTTCTGCACCCTCTCCAAAGCTCCAAATCCTTCCTATAGTGGGGTGACCAGACTGTTTGCAATACTCTAGATGCGGCCTAATCAGAGTTTTATAAAGTTGCAACATAACCTCTTGACTTTTGAACTCAATGCCTCGACTATCAAAAGCAAACATTCCATAAGCGTTCTTATCCACCTTATCAACCTGTGTAACCACTTTCAAGCAGCTATAACCTTGGATCCCAAGATCTCTCTGCTCAGCAACACTGTTAAGGATCTTGCCCTCAACAGTGTACTGTCTCTTTGCATTTGCCCTACCAAGGTACAGCACCTCACATTTATCTGCTGACCCCATCTGCCATTTTTCTGCCCATACCCACTGAATTCTCTGCACTACCCTCTTCTTTTGAACCCAAGAAGCCAATTCGATGTGGATCCCATGATACTTAATCTTCTGGATTAGCCTCCCATGAGGGATTTTGTCAAACACCTACTAAAATCCATTTAGACAACATCCACTGCCCTACCATCATTAATCTCCCTTGAGACCTTGTCAAAAAACTCAATCAAGTTGGTAAGGCATGACCTGCACCTCACAAAGCCATGTTGGCTCTTCCTAATTAGGCCACAGTTTTCCAAATATTCATATATCCTATCCCTAAGAATTTTCTCTAGCAACTTCCCTACAACTGAGGTGAGACTCAAAGGATTTTCCCTTGTTCCCTTCTTCCTAGAGGTGGACCTTGCCTGTGCCTAAAGAGGACATAAAGATACTGGTCAAGGCTCCAGAAATCTCAACTTCTCCCTCCCTCAATAACCTGGGATAAATCCCATCAGACCCTGGGGACTTCTCCAATTTAATACTCATTGGAAGGCCCAACACTTCCTCCTCCTTGACCTCTAAATGCCATAACATATTTATATATTCAGCACCTTGCCAATGAAGATATGGGAGCAAGTTTTTTTGTATATACTGTTTTAAGGTCTGCTACAGCTCAACAACCGCATGGAGTTGATATATAAAAAATAACACTATGCACCCATTGCCTAATTTGGCCAGAAGTACCTGGGATCTTTATTTACTGGATAGCTGTTAGAGAGATTTCATTGGGGGGGGGGAATAGTAGGATGATCAGAGAAACAGGAAAATGGAAAACTGAGTAGAGCAACAAGAGAAGAAAGTGGAGAAAGAGCAGAATTCAATTTCTTAAATGCTATTTTCCATAAGATCCTTCTATCCCAAAAAAGCCTTTAGACCTGAAATATCGACGAATGACACTTGTGTTTCTTGTGTTTCAGAGGGGCAAATAAATCACCTTGTCCTATTATTTAGAACAAGGGAAATCTGTTTCATGCTTCAAGAATCTTAGCTAATTGCTAGGGTACATACTGTACAAATGCTTCTGTGGGGTTAGGCAATGGAATGAGATTGTTCCTGTGATAGAATGAAGCTGGCTTGTAGCAACAAGATCTAGGTAAGTAGCTTGCTTCCAGGATTACTAGATTAGATAAGAGAAAGGGAGTAGGCTTCATCATACAAGAATGCATGGTATTAATACATTAAATTATCTATACTTCTTATTAATCCCTACACTAAAACTGCACCCGGCTCCACACTGTCTCTAGGCACAGCCAAAGCTCTGAGTTGGAAATCATCATCAGGTTCAAAGTGAAATGCAGTACTCATATTAGCATTTGCTTTGAGTTATGCAACTTGGAAATTCATAACAAGAATTGAAGGTTAATACGTACATAGAGTGGATTTGTACATTTCTTTGAATTTTGACATGTAGCATGTCGAAACAGATATTGGCTAATGCGTAGCCAGTTAGTTCAAATTGGATATAATGATATAGGCTTGTTAAATGTGGTTTGATTTAGGCAGTTTCTCACAATACAGTAGAAACATCTTTCATTGATCAGGTTAAGAGGAAGGACTGTCAGAACTAATCACCATTACAGTGAAATGCAAGTTGAGCAGCTGGTGTCAGCTTCAGTTACCCAGTTTGATTGACCTCGGTCGTCTGTCTGTGTGGAGTTTGCTCGATCCACCTGTTCACAGTTTTCTTGTGATCGCTAGACCTGTTGGACACTGGTAATATAAAATACTGCAGGTCTGGTTTATTCGTTTATTGGTGAAGAAGCTGCATAGTCTCGTTTGTTGAATGGACCAGGCTCTCATGCTCTGGTGTAGCCTGTTACAGCCACCCGGGGGGGGGGGGGGTGCTGGAGTCATTGTGGGAGAGAATAAAGGCATGACAAGCGTGCTGCAATCTATACTGGACATGGGACAGCCACTGCAGGCCAGCTCTCCTGTGTTTGCTTCCTGGAAGACAAGCTGATTTGCCTTCATCTGCATTAGACCTAGCGCAACTAGGAACTGCTATATACTTGTTATTACAGAAACATGGTTCCAGGCCAATATCCCATGCACTATCAGTCTTCAGGCCATGCTGCTCAGGGGTTTGTACTAATATTAGTTTACTGACCATACGTGCTGTAGTTACTATATGTGCTGTATGCTGTGTGTGACTGTATGCACTGTGATATGCACCTTCGCCCCAGAGGAACACTCTTTCTTTTACAGAGCAACGCATACAAAATGCTGGTGGAACTCGCAGGTCGGGCAGGGCAGCGCCTGTGGAAAGGAATAAACAGTTGACATTTCACACCGATCCTTCATCAGGAATTGATAGGAAGGGGAAAAAGCCAGAGTACAAAGGTGGGGTGAGGGGAATGAGTACAAGCTAGAAGGTGGAGCAAAGGTGGGGGAAGGGGATGAACTTAGAAACTGGGAGGTGGTAAGTGGAAAAGGAAAAGCAGTGAAGTAGAAACCTAATAGGAGAGGAGCGTAGACAATGGAAGAAAGGAAAGGAGGAGGGGCACCAGGGATCTGATAGAAGATCAGGAGGAGAGGAGAAGATGTAAAAGGACGCCAGTGTGGGGAAAGGAAGAAGAGGGAAGGGGGAGAGGAAAAATCACCACATGCTCATGAAATTGATGTTCATGCCCCCAGATTGGAGGCTACCTAGATGGGGTATGAATATAAGAACATAAGAAATAGGAGAAAGAGTCGGCCATCTGGCCCGTTGAGCCTGCTCTGCCATTCAATAAGATCATGGCTGATCTGGCCATGGACTCATCTTCACCTACCTGCCTTTTCCCCATATCCCTTAATTCCCCTACTCTGCAAAAATCTATCCAACCTTGTCTTAAATATATTTACTGAGGTAGCCTCCAATGCTTCATTGGGCAAAGAATTCCACAGATTCACCACCCTCTGGGGAAAGCAGTTCCTCCTCATCTCTGTCCTAAATCTACTCCCCGGAATCTTGAGGCTACATCCCCTAGTTCTAGTCTCACCTACCATTGGAAACAACTTTCCTGCCTCTATTTTATCTTTCCCTTCCATAATTTTTTATGTTTCTGATAGATCTCCTCTCATTATGAGATGTTACTTCTCCGACCTGAGGGTGGCCTCATCATGTTAGTAGAGGAGGCCATTGACTGACATGTCAGACTGGGAATGGGGACTGGAATTAAAATGGTTGGGTATTAGGAAATACTGCTTTTTGTAGATGGAGTGAAGCTGCTTCACAAAGTAGTTTGCCAATGCGCATCAGGTCTCAGTGATGTAGAGGAAGCCACACTGGGAGCACTGGATACAGTGGACGACCACAACAGATTCACAGGTGCACTTGCAGGGATAGGTCCCAGGAGGAAGATTAGTAGAGAGGGACAAATGGACAAGCAAATCATGGCGGGAAACAATCCCGGCAGAAAACATAGAGTTATAGTAGAATCAGATGAAGGTGGTGAAAGTAGCGGAGAATGTTAGGAAACGAGTTAGGACAAGTGACGGATGTCTGTGTAGGGGAGCACTTTGGTTCCAGTGATCATAACACCATTAGTTTCAATTTGCTCATGGACAAGGATAGATCTGGTCCTAGGGTTGAGGTTCTGAACTGGAAGAAGGCCAAATTTGAAGAAATGAGAAAGGATCTAAAAAGAGTGGATTGGGACAGCTTGTTCTCTGGCAAAGATGTGATTGGTAGGTGGGAAGCCTTCAAAGGGGAAATTTTGAGAGTGCAGAGTTTGTATGTTCCTGTCAGGATTAAAGGCAAATTGAATAGGAATAAGGAACCTTGGTTCTCAAGGGATATTGCAACTCTGATAAAGAAGAAGAGGGAGTTGTATGAAATGTATAGGAAACAGGGAGTAAATCAGGTGCTTGAGGAGTATAAGAAGTGCAAGAAAATACTTAAGAAAGTAATCAGGAGGGCTAAAAGAAGACATGAGGTTGCCTTGGCAGTCAAAGTGAGGGATAATCCAAAGAGCTTTTACAGGTACATTAAAAGCAAAAGGATTGTAAGGGATAAAATTGGTCCCCTTGAAGATCAGAGTGGTTAGCTATGCGTGGAACCAAAGGAAATGGGCGAGATCTTAAATAGGTTTTTTGCGTCTGTATTTACTAAGGAAACTGGCATGAAATCTATGAAATTGAGGGAATCAAGTAGTGAGATCATGGAAACTGTACAGATTGAAAAGGAGGAGGTGCTTGCTGTCTTGAGGAAAATTAAAGTGGATAAATTGCCGGGACCTGACAGAGTGTTCCCTCGGACCTTGAAGGAGACTAGTGTTGAAATTGTGGGGGCCCTGGCAGAGATACTTAAAATGTCACTGTCTACGGGTGAGGTGCCGGAGGATTGGAGAGTGGCTCATGTTGTTCCGTTGTTTAAAAAAGGATCGAAAAGTAATCCGGGAAATTATAGGCCGGTGAATTTAATGTCGGTAGTAGGTAAGTTATTGGAGGGAATACTAAGAGACAGAATCTGCAAGCATTTGGATAGACAGGGACTTATTAGGGAGAGTCAACATGGCTTTGTGCGTGGTAGGTCATGTTTGACCAATCTATCGGAGTTTTTCGAGGAGGTTACCAGGAAAGTGGATGAAGGGAAGGCAGTGGATATTGTCTACATGGATTTCAGTAAGGCTTTTGACAAGGTCCCGCATGGGAGGTTAGTTAGGAAAATTCAGTCGCTAGGTATACATGGAGAGGTGGTAAATTGGATTAGACATTGGCTCAATGGAAGAAGCCAAAGAGTGGTGGTAGAGAATTGCTTCTCTGAGTGGAGGCCTGTGACTAGTGGTGTGCCACAGGGATCAGTGCTGGGTCCATTGTTATTTGTCATCTATATCAATGATCTGGATGATAATGTGGTAAATTGGATCAGCAAATTCGCTGATGATACAAAGATTGGAGGTGTAGTAGACAGTGAGGAAGGTTTTCAGAGCCTGCAGAGGGACTTGGACCAGCTGGAAAAATGGGCTGAAAAATGGCAGATGGAGTTTAATACTGACAAGTGTGAGGTATTGCACGTTGGAAGGACAAACCAACGTAGAACATACAGGGTTAATGGTAAGGCACTGAGGAGTGCAGTAGAACAGAGGGATCTGGGAATACAGATACAAAATTCCCTAAAAGTGGCGTCACAAGTGGATAGGGTGGTAAAGAGAGCTTTTGGTACATTGGCCTTTATTAATCAAAGTATTGAGTATAAGAGCTGGAATGTTATGATGAGGTTGTATAAGGCATTGGTGAGGCCGAATCTGGAGTATTGTGTTCAGTTTTAGTCACCAAATTACAGGAAGGATATAAATAAGGTTGAAAGAGTGCAGAGAAGGTTTACAAGGATGTTGCCAGGACTTGAGAAACTCAGTTACAGAGAAAGGTTGACTAGGTTAGGACTTTATTCCCTGGAGCGTAGAAGAATGAGGGGAGATTTGATAGAGGTATATAAAATTATGATGGGTATAGATAGAGTGAATGCAAGCAGGCTTTTTCCACTGAGGCAAGGGGAGAAAAAAACCTGAGGACATGGGTTAAGGGTGAAGGGGGAAAAGTTTAAAGGGAACATTGGGGGGGGTTCTTCACACAGAGAGTGGTGGGAGTATGGAATGAGCTGCCAGACGAGGTGGTAAATGCGGGTTCTTTTTTAACATTTAAGAATAAATTGGACAGGTACATGGATGGGAGGTGTATGGAGGGATATGGTCCATGTGCAGGTCAGTGGGACTAGGCAGAAAATGGTTCGGCACAGCCAAGAAGGGCCAAAGGGCCTGTTTCTGTGTTGTAGTTTCTATGGTTCTATGGTTCTGTGATATGCTGGATGCAGAATCCATGGGGTGGTAGGTGAGGACAGGAGGAACTTTACCTCTGTTATGGCAGCGAGAAGATGGGGTAAGCATTAATGTCCAAGAAATGGAGGAGATGTGGGTGAGGGCAGCCAGTGATGGAGGAAGGAAAGCCCTTTGAAAAAGTGAAACATCTCTGATTTTCTGGAAAGGAAAACCTCATCCTGGAATGAGGAAGAAACACGTGAGTAAATGAGATTGGAGTGAAAGTTGGCGGAGACTGGATAAAATAAATAATCTCCTCCAGTTACATAGAATAGAATAGTACAGCACATTACAGGCCCTTCGGCCCACATTGTTGTGCCGACCCTCAAACCCTGCCTCCCATATAACCCCCCACCTTAGATTCCTCCATATACCTGTCTAGTAGTCTCTTAAACTTCCCTAGTGTATCTGCCTCCACCACTGACTCAGGCAGTGCATTCCAGGTACCAACCACTCTCTGAGTAAAAAACCTTCCTCTAATATCCCCCTTGAACTTCCCACCCCTTACCTTAAAGCCATGTCCTCTTGTATTGAGCAGTGGTGCCCTGGGGAAGAGGCGCTGGCTATCCACTCTATCTATTCCTCTTATTATCTTGTACACCTCTATCATGTCTCTTCTCATCCTCCTTCTCTCCAAAGAGTAAAGTCCTAGCTCCCTTAATCTCTGATCATAATGCATACTCTCTAAACCAGGCAGCATCCTGGTAAATCTCCTCTGTACCCTTTCCAATGCTGCCACATCATTCCTATAGTGAGGCGACCAGAACTAGACACAGTACTCCAATTGTGGCCTAACCAGAGTTTTATAGAGCTGCATCATTACATCGCGACTCTTAAACTCTATCCCTCGACTTATGAAAACTAACACCCCATAAGCTTTCTTAACTACCCTATCCACCTGTGAGGCAACTTTCAGGGATCTGTGGACATGTACCCCCAGATCCCTCTGCTCCTCCACACTACCAAGTATGCTGCCATTTATTTTGTACGCTGCCGTGGTATTGAATATGAAATATCACTGTGTCTGTTGGCCACAACTTTTGTTTGATAAATAATAGGATGAAACATGTTTAAATGTTTGTATTAAAGGCAAAATAACTGGCACACCCAAATTGCAAATCTAAAACTTCTACCTTTGCAACATAAAGGGATGCTCTGCAGACTACAGGGGAGGGATATGGCAGATGAAGAGGGCAAGCATCAACAGTTTGGTGATTACTTTGCTCTTTTGCTGTTCAATAAGATCATACACTATCCTCCAACTTCAGGCAACTTTCCAGCCCAGTCAACATTTGGATGATGTCAAATAAACTGCCAATCTCAGCCATGAAAATACTTAATGACTGGACATCCATATCCCCTAGGCTCGAGTTCCAAAGATGCACTGAATCTTAATTGAAGACATTTCTTTCCTTCTCATCACTAAATACAGTGAGGCCACAGATTGTCAAAGGGTTCTGCTCATAATTATTCATGAGCCAATTTCCTAATTTTCTATAGAAACCCATATCATATTGCTCTACATACACTTACTATCCACCTTGCATTTCATTAAATAATTGCCTTAGCACTCTCTATAATTAAACTACTGGAACATGAATGAATACCATGAAATATTCAACTATTGTATTATTATTATTGCTACTAGCTTGAAACATTATTTAACAATGTGTGATAGAATTTGTTTCAAATCAGATTTCTGCAGGTCAAGCTGTTTGTAATTCAGGGAGACCCTGTATTCTTGAGACTATGTTCCTTATCTGCCAGGATGCTAAAAATAGCTTTCAAATCACTGCCTTCAACAAATTCCTTGTTTCATTCTTTGCACTGAAAACTGCACCAGACTCTGCTCTCGGCAACCCATTACTCCTTTATTTTAGACATGCCCAACCAGGAGGAGGGGGCAGTAATAATATAATAGCTTCAATTTACATTATTCCTCCTGCGCCTCATTGCAAACACCACTACTCCATCGGAAGCAGCTCCGAGAGAAACACCCTTGAGAATTAAACAGTGGGATATTTCAAAGTTCAAAATAAATGTATTATTAGGGTAGAGAGATCCTGCCAGGAAAAATGAAATCCAATAGAATTTTATGAAACCTTATACATAAACAGAAAAAGGCAGATGGAAAACCAATGTGCAAAAGAAAACAAACTGCAAATAAAAGAATAATACTGAGAGCTAGTTGTGAAGTGTTCTTGAAAATTATCCTGTAGGTCATAAAACTAGTTTAGAGAGTAGTGATTGCAGTAGGAGTAGTAGTAGTAGTGTTGAATACCCTGGTTCAGATGGGCAATAAATATCCCTGAACTTAGTTGTATGCGATTTAAGGCATCTGTATCTCCTGGCCAATGGTAATAATGTGAAGAGGAGAAAATAGCCTATACAAACCAGTGCAACCACACAGTAATCTGATTGTAAAGAATTAAAAAGGTTTCCTTTGTTTACTTGTGCCATTGTGTACACTGTACAAATAATTTGAAAGTGGAGCTGCTGCACTAAATAGGCAAAAATTCAAAATACAGTCTGTTCGCAGGTTATGAATGGTATGTATTACTATAAGTTCATTTTGTCCATCGATTGGACATAGAAAATCACAGATGTGGTAACCATACCTCCACAGTATTGTAATGAAAGGTGTTCATGAGAGCCAATTAACCTGAAGTTTTATTTGTGGTCTTTCCCACACTAGGTAATAGTATAGAATCAAGATGTCACAAACTCATTGTCTAGTTTCACTAGGTTTGATATACAAGTGAGTGTTACATTGCTTAATGGAGTATTGTTGTACAAGTATCAATAGAAGTAATACTTGTCAATTTCCCAAGAAACTCTCTTAAATGGCCTTTCAAGGTTTAACAGGTTCCCTGTGTTCTTTAGAAATGCTGTGTTTACTGCAGAGAGCTTACACATCAACAGGTTTTTTCCCTCAAGACTGGATCTCATTTGAATTCTACAATATTGATGCAAGCTTGCTCATATGTTTGGGTAAGTAAGAAAGTAAAGGCATCCGTTAGTCTTGCGAGACCATGGATCTGCGCCTGGAAAGTCTTCACTCTCCAGGGCGCAGGCCTGGGCAAGGTTGTATGGAAGACCAGCAGTTGCCCATGCTGCAAGTTTCCCCTCTCCACGACACCAATGTTGTCCAAGGGAAGGGCATTAGGACCCATACAGCTTAGCACCAGTGTCGTCACAGAGCAATGTGTGATTAAGTGCCTTGCTCAAGGACACACACATTGCCTTGGCTGGGGCTCGAACTCACGACCTTCAGGTTGCTAGTCCAATGCCTTAACCACTTGGCCACGTGCCCACACATGGGTACCTATAAGTCATTACCAGGGAGAGCCTGTAGTCCATTGATCAGATCAGAAAATATGGATAAATGGGTTACTGTAATTATGATGTCTTAATATCATAAATGGTATCAATGATGTAAGTTTTCTATTAAATCATGAAAAATCAGGGTTTGAAATTACGCTTCACTTTAAAATATTTGTATCATAGCCACTTATTTATTTTTAAATACGTATTAGCAACTTCCTTCATTGACAATTTCTGCTACTAAACATTCACAGTTGCTTTCACAGGTTTGATTGAAAAGGGGTGTTTACTCCACAGCAGCCATGCTGATTCGAGAAGTAAACAAACTGTCTTTGCAGCAGTTGAATAGTGGAGACTATCTGACTGTAGCATTGTCACTGACTGTCAATAAAATAAGTTCGTTCGTGTAGATCTGAGGAGGACTGCATGTTCTAGATCTATAAGGATATTGTAGTCTTTGGTAGAAATAGTGGAAGTACAAGTTGAATTAAAATTCAAGGTTTAAAAGTAAATTCATTATCAGAGTACGTACATGTCACCACATGCAACCCTGAGATTCTTTTTCTGTGACATACTTAGCAAATCTATAGAACAGTAGCTGTAGACAGGAGCAATGAACAACAAACTGTGCAAATGAGTGGGATAGGTGAGACCACATGATAGAAAGAGTGCCTTACCTGCAAAACCTAAAGTTGTAAGTCGAAGAGGAATCTAATGGAAAACAGTTGGATGTAGGACCATGGATCAAATCTAAGCGTAAAGTAATAAAGTTAATAAAATGCATGGGAGAATTTGTCGAAAGTTGGATGGATCAATATGCCCTCTTCCTAGGATCTAAATCTTACAAACAGTTACTTACATATATATAAAAAAAGATCTCTTGGATGTTCAAAACTTATTCTGCAGGACCTCATCTCTTGTTCTACCCTTTTCACTTGTATCAATTACCTCTGGCTGTTTGCCCTCCCCCTCGAGAATATTCTGAACCTGCTCAGAAACATCTTTGTCTCTGGCATCCACGAGGCAGCACACCATCCAGACGTCTCTCCTATTACCACAGAATCTCCTGTCTATCCTCTTGCCTGTCTTGCCTCCTATCACTAATACCCTGTCTAAATGCCCCTTCACTTTCAGCTTTAAAGACTCTGACAATGCCAGGGACCTGGCTGCTGCTGCCAGCCCTTGAAAGATCAACTCCGTCAACAGTAAACGAAGAGGTCCACCTGTTAGAGATTTGCCACCATATTTCCAGAATTAAAACAACTAAAAATTTGCAAAGTACTTCATTTGTTGTAAAGTAATTTGGGAGTCTCTGGTATTGAACAGTACTACACTCAGTGGCCACTTTATTAGGTACATCTGTACACCTGCACGTTAATGCAACTATCTAATCAACCAATCATACGCAGCAACTCAGTGCATAGAAGCATGCAAATGTGGTTGTTAGGTTCAGTTGTTGTTCAGACCAAACATCAGGATGGGGAACAAGTGTGATCTAAGTGACTTTGACCATGGAATGATTGTTGGTGCCAGATAGGATGTTCAGAGAATCTCAGAAACTGCTGGTACCTGGAATTTTCATGCACAGCAGTCCCTAGAGCAGGAGTTCCCAATGTTTTTTATGCCATAGACCCCTCCATGGACCCCAAGTTGGGAAGCCCCTCTCTAGATTTTACAGAGAATGGTGCAAAAACAAAAACACACGCAGTGAGCGGCAGTCTGTGGGCAAAAATGCCTTGTTAATGAGAAAGGCCAGAGGACAATGGCCAGACTGGCTCAAGCTTCCAGGAAAATGACAGTAACTCAAATAACCAGACATTACAACAGTGGTGCGCAGTAGAGTGCCTCTGAACACACATAATGTCAAACCTTGAAGTGGATGCAGCAGCAGAAAACCATGAACGTGCACTCAGTAGTTACTTTATCAGGGACAGGATGTACCTGATAGGGTGACCACTGCATGTATGTTAATAACTTGGATGTGAATATGGGAGATATGATTGTCAAGTGATTAACAGGAAAATTGGTAGACAGTGTTAAGAGGATACTGTTGGGCATAGATCAGATGGAAAATATGCTGAAGCATTGGCAGATGGAATTTAATCTCAGCAAGTATGAAGTGGTGAATTTTGGGAAATCAGGTAGGGGTAGGACATGTACAGGAAATGGCAAGTCACCAATAAGTGTTGATGTAAAGAGCGTTGAAGGAGTTCAAGTCCATAGATCCCAGATATTGCGACACAGGTTGATGGGGTGATAAAGAAGATGCATGGCATGCATACCTTCACAGGGTGGAACATGGATTATAAAAGTTATGTTGCAACTCTTCAAATCACAGGTTAGGCCACACTTATTGCGTGCAGCTGCAGTCACCGTCTTATAGGAAGGATATGGTTGTGCCAGAGAGAATGCAGAGAAGATTCAAAAAGATGCTGCTGCATGGACCGGATTTTCATTATAGGAAGAGATTGGACGGATTAGGTTTGGAGTGAAGAAGTCTAAGGGATAACGTGATGATATTATAAAAGGCATAATGAGGGTGGATAGTCAAAACTTTTGCCCATCATATTGATGTCAAAAAAGGTCATAGTTTTAAGATGAGACAAAGGAGTTTTGAAAGGGTTATGAGGGGGTTAGGGATCATCTGAAAAACATGACGCCAGCAACAACGCAACCAAAGGCAACGCACTTCAGACAGTTCAAACACCACTCTGTTTACTTCTTCTTGTTTCAAACTTGCTAATCATACTTCTTGCATTCACATCCAGGTTGCTATTATATATCACAAACAGCTCATGTCCCAGCAATGAATGAAGAATAGTTTCCTGTAATCATAAGACCATAAGATATAAGGGTAGAATTAGGTCATTCGGCCCATCATGACTGCTTCATTTCCCCCTCAGCCCCATTCTCCTGCCTTCTCCCCTTAACCCTTCATAACCTGACAAAGCAAGAACTTATCAACCTCCACTTTGAATATACCCAATGACTCGGCCTTCACAGCCACTCTTGGCCACAAGTTCCACAGATTCACCACACTCTGGCAAAAGAAATTCCTCCTCATAACCATTCTAAGTGGATATCCCTTTATTTAGAGGCTGTGCCCGCTGGTCCAAGACTCCCCCGCCATAAGGAACATCTCCTCCACATCCACTCTATCAACGCCTTTCAACATTAGATAGGTTTCAATAAGATCCCCATTCATTCTTCTGAATTCCGGTCAGTAGAGGCACAGAGCCATCGATTGGTCCTCATATTGTAACCCTTTCATTCCCAGAATCATTCTCTTGAACTTCCTCTGAACCATCTCAAATGTAAGCACATTCTTTCTTATATAAGGAGCCAAAAACTGCTCCAAATAGACCAATTGTCATTAATTAAGACATTAACCAATTCTACAATCTCTAAAGATCTTGGACTTGCACTCCAAGGTCCCCTGTTTCCCTATGACTGTCAGTTTGTTAGACTTCTCCAAAATTAACTTGCATTTCACTGGATTAAATTCCATTTATTGTTTTCTTGCAGGAGCAAGTGGGAGGAGGGGAAGGGCCAGAGTTGATGTTTCTGCTGCTGCTTGTGCTTGGGAGAGGAAGCGGGCTTTGGAGTGCAAACATTTTCTGTCATTCATTCCTTGTGTTTTTTTTTTCTGTTTTCTGTTTTTTGTTTGGATGTCTGCGAAGAGTAAGAATTTCAGGTTGTATAGTGTATACATTCTCTGATATTAAATTGAACCATTGATCTAGCCAGATCATTTCTATCTTCTTGCAAACAATATCTTCTCTTCTCATTGTCAGGCACCTGCTGCAGATCTAGTACATCCCAGGATGTGGTGGGACACAGCGTCAGTGATGTAACCTGGGGTCATCAGGTGTTTCAGGTCTTTCAACATCAGAAACTCTTACCCAGGCAACCCAGCCAGGGTTGATCAGGTCCTGGCTTGTGTCCCGCAGTATTGGTCTACGAGTCACACCTCTTAGTCCATTGCCTTTGAAGGCCCACTCAGTAGCCTCTGTAATGCTCCTGATGGTATTTGCAGCCCTGTAATGCCAGAGGGTAGGTTATTCACAACAATCAGCCTGCAAAACCTCTGCACCCCACTTCTATAGGTTCATATTGTGCCCTCTTTTCCTGTCTCTGGCACTGCTCGACCAGCTCCTTGTATTTGACTTTCTTACGCTCAAACGCCTCCTCAATCCGGTCTTCCCAAAGAACTATCAGTTACCACTTCATGACCACTTACTTTGCGGTTTCTGACAGAATGGCCTTGTTAAGCCCCAGGGATGACGACGTGATGAAGCCAGGGAACTTTAATTGCTTGCCAAGATCGACTTCCATTTGTCAGTTAGACACTGCAGTGAGCAAGCTGGCTCGTGATCTGGGCTGAGGCTGTGGTTGGTCTGCAGCGTTGACAAAGGCTATGGACTTTCTGTGTTGGCAGAGGTGCCTACTGCTGTTAATAGGTGTGCCAATACTTTCTGCCACTACTTTCAGTTCCTGGTCATGAAGCCAACTGCAGCACCCTTCTCCCGGGGCTTTTGGGCAGCTGCTGAAGATGTGCACTGGATCCCTCTGCCAGGGCAGAGAGGGTATGGTGGTACCTCACCTCTGCCCAAAGCAAAAAAGATGTTATACACAACCTGGATCAAGCACTTGATGTGCTGAGGTTTTGCCTGCCAGATGTTGATACAGGAGATCTCTTCAGCACATCCTTCCACCTTGAACAGGCCCCCTGCTACCCCATTCTGATCATTCTGGTGGCACAGAATTCCTTGCACCTCTTCATTGACAAGTTTGTGTCTGTCCCTGCCCTGGGTCCTGCTGTAGTGGGTTGAAGAGAAGCCGCCCATCCCACCTGACTAGATGGCACTGTCCCTACCAGATCCCTGTGCTTCAGACGTGATTCAGCCATATCTATCACATCCTTGTCCTTCCATTTACTGCCTGTCCAGATCTCAATGCCTGCTGATGAGACTTAGGGGTCACTGGAACCTCTGTACAGCAGCAATCCTCTTGTATGGAAAACCATAAACTTTTGTTTCAGGCTGCTGAGAGGAACCTGCAGTTTATTCCTCTTCCCATACATGGCAATGCTGCTCAGGCTATGTGGGAAACCTAGCCGTTTCCAAAGATGGCCATTAATCCTTCCTTCAAGAGCTTACTCTGCCTGGAGTTGGAGTTGCTGGCACTCGGAGGTCCTGGGCACTGTGGGGTGACTCCAGGTCGTGCTCCTCCTGCATCTCACCAGGAGTGAATCCTATGCACTGTGTTGCTCTCTCCTGCTCCAGGAAGTTCATTTTGGCCTAATGTAATTTTAAGCCATGCACATTCTTGCATCTCTCACTCATAATCGATGGTCCATTTACAAAAGTTGACATTCTTCGATCTGTTCTGGTGAGGAGCTCATCCTCCCCCCTCTCAGGCTCCCCTGGGGTTGTGTCTCCACAAGTTGTCCGTAGTATGTAGTGAATCTTCCTGTTGGAAACATGCAGGTTGGATTGCTAGCCCTTCCTGCCCAAGTTGCCATCTTTCTGAGCTGTCAACTGTCTCTCTGTTCGTCACCAACCTGTCCTTGGCCATCATCCAGATGTTCTTAAGTGTCACTGTCTGAGCCAGAGCTTTTGATGCTGAGATGCATCCTAGCATGTGCTGCAACACATCATCAGTGATATAAACTGTGGTCATCAGGTGTTACGAGTCTTTCAACATCAAATAAAGGAAAGAAAACAGATGTTGAGTTCTGCAGAACCCAATGGTAAGAGCCTTCCAGTTACAGCCATGGCTTTTAACATTGCACTCTGCTTCCTGCCACTGTGCCAAACCAGGTGGCCCTAGGTTTTGATTTACGTAGAGAAAATAGGTAAATGGAGTTCAGGAAGATCCAAACTCCAATTAAATCATGGGAAAGATTTGCTGGGCTCCACTCCCAATTCGTGTTCCAGTTCCTACACCAGCAATTTTGTGGAAATCTTAGGAAAAGAACAATAGCACTGATGATATTTTACTGGGTTTCTGTGTATTTTCTGGTATTCAGCGACATGCAAGAAAATTATTAAGGAGATTCACCACATTTAATTCAACAAATAACTAAGTAAATATTTGACCAAACTGGAATGATTAAAATAATGGCTGTTCTAGAATGAATTAATAATCTTGTACTCAATATTTTCGTTCATTCTCCTTTCAAATATTTACAGATAGGATGCTGATCCCTCTACCATGTGTACCACTGTTCACATCAAACTTCTTGTGATTTGTCTACAATGAAATCAAATTAAACTGTAATGTATTTAATTTTTCAATGATACTTGAGTAATATTGTAAATATATTCTTCCTCCAGCTCCGTCTTTGAACCTACTTCTTCAGCAAGGACTCTCTCACCCCACCGATGACCCCTTCTCCCGTCTTCAACCCTCTTCCTCTTCATGGACACCCCGCTCTGGTCTTTTGCCTGCTCTGGTTCTCTTTATTGCTAACTGCCGACAGGACATCAACCGTCTCGACTTCACCGCACCTTGTTCCCATTCCAACCTCACTCCTTCTGAACACTCTACTCTCCAATTCCTCCGCGCTAATCCTAACCTTACTATTAAACCTACCGATAAGGTGGGCGCTGTTGTAGTCTGGCGTACTGACCTCTACCTTGCCGAGGCACAGCGACAACTCGCGGATACCTCCTCTTATTTACCCCTCGATTGTGACCTCCCTAAGGAGCACCAGGCCATTGTCTCCCACACCATCACCGACTTTATCCGCTCAGGGGATCTTCCAACCACTGCTACCGACCTTATAGTTCCCACACCCCACACTTCCCGTTTCAACCTCCTACCCAAGATCCACAAACCTGCCTGTCCTGGTAGACCTATTGTCTCAGCTTGCTCGTGCCCCACCGAACTCATTTCTGCATACCTCGACATGGTTTTATCCCCCGCTTGTTCAATCCCTTCCCACCAAAGTTCGTGACACTTCTCACTCTCTTAACCTTTTCGATGATTTTAAGTTCCCTGGCCCCCACCACTTTATTTTCACCATGGATGTCCAGTCCCTATATACTTCCATCCCCATCAGGAAGGTTTCAAAGCTCTCCACTTCTTTTTGGATTCCAGACCTAACCAGTTACCCTTTACCATCACTCCGCTCTGTCTAGTGGAATTAGTCCTTACACTTAATAATTTCTCCTTTGGCTCCTCCCACTTCCTCCAAACTAAAGGTGTAGCCATGGGCACCCGTATGGGTCCTAGCTATGCCTGCCTTTTTGTTGGCTTTGTGGAACATTCTATGTTCCAAACCTATTCTGGTATTTGTCCCCCACTTTTCCTTCTCTACATTGACGACTGCATTGGCGCTGCTTCCTGCGTGCATGCTGAGCTCGTTGACTTCATTAACTTTGCCTCCAACTTTCACCTTGCCCTCAAGTTTACCTGGTCCATTTCCGACACCTTCCTCCCCTTTCTAGAACTTTCTGTCTCTGTCTCTGGAGACAGCTTACCTACTGATGCTTACTATAAGCCTACTGACTCTCACAGCTATCTGGACTATTCCTCTCCTCACCATGTCTC
This sequence comes from Mobula birostris, assembly GCF_030028105.1. Taxonomy (NCBI): domain Eukaryota; kingdom Metazoa; phylum Chordata; class Chondrichthyes; order Myliobatiformes; family Myliobatidae; genus Mobula; species Mobula birostris. The sequence continues at coordinate 74,752,410 of NC_092379.1, forward strand.
TTGCAAAAATGCCATCCCCTTCTTGCAATTCCTCCATCTCCGCCGCATCTGCTCTCAGGATGAGGCTTTTCATTCCAGGACAAAGGAGATGTCCTCCTTTTTTAAAGAAAAGGGCTTCCCTTCCTCCACCATCAACTCTGCTCTCAAACGCATCTCCCCTATTTCACGCACACCTGCTCTCACTCCATCCTCCCGCCACCCCACTAGGAATAGGGTTCCCCTTGTCCTCACCTACCACCCCACCAGCCTCCAGGTCCAACATATAATTCTCCATAACTTCCGCCACCTCCAACGGGATCCCATATCTTATAAACATATCTTTCCTTCCCCTCTCTCTGCTTTCCGCAGGGATCGCTCCCTACGCAACTCCCTTGTCCATTCGTTCCCTCCATCCCTCCCCACTGATCTCCCTCCTGGCACTTATCCTTGTAAGTGGAACAAGTGCTACACATGCCCTTACACTTCCTTCCTTACCACCATTCACGGCCTCAGACAGTCCTTCCAGGTGAGGCGACACTTCACCTGTGAGTCGGCTGGGGTGATATACTGCGTCTGGTGCTCCCGATGTGACCTTCTGTATATTGGCAAAACCCGACGCAGACTGGGAGATTGTTTCGCTGAACACCTATGCTCTGTCCGCCAGAGAAAGCAGGATCTTCCAGTGGCTACACATTTTAATTCCACGTCCCATTCTCATTCTGATATGTCTATCCACGGCCCCCTCTACTGTAAAGATGAAGCCACACTCAGGTTGGAGGAACGACGCCTTATATTCTGTCTGGGTAGCCTCCAACCTGATGGCATGAACATTGACTTCTCAAACTTCCGCTAATGCTCCACCTCCCCCTTGTACCCCATCCGTTATTTATTTATATACACACATTCTTTTTCTCTCTCTCATTTTTCTCCCTCTATCCCCCTCACTATACCCCTTGCCCATCCACTGGTTTTCTCCCCCATCCCCCTTTTCTTTCTCCCTAGGCCTCTTGCCCCATGATCCTCTCATATCCCTTTTGCCAATTAACTGTCCAGCTTTTGGCTCCATCCCTCCCCCTCCTGTCTTCTCCTATCATTTTGGATCTCCTCCTCCCCCTCCTACTTTCCAATATCTTACTAACTCTTCGTTCAGTTAGTCCTGACGAAGGGTCTTGGCCTGAAACATCGACTGTACCTCTTCCTAGAGATGCTGCCTGGCCTGCTGCGTTCACCAGCAACTTTGATGTGTGTTACTTGTAAATATATTGTTTGATTAAGCATTCTTTGTTTACGTAACTCATTACGGTTTATATGTAAGATGTATGTGAATGGCATTCATCATTACGTCACCAAGTCCTATGTAAACTGCTCGCTGAAAAAAAATGAAAAGGAAAACTAAGTAGATCAATATCCTGGCTTCTGTGTTTTTCTTCCATTTAGTTTCTGGAGTTACAAAGCATAACACAAACTAGCCCTATGTTTGGCAGTGAAATACAGGCTGAGGCGCATTTGACAATGCCAATATATTGTTAGTTCACTCAGGCCAGGCACAGTTGAAACACTAGGCTCAGAGCAACTCTGGTGCTCCGCATCTCCTTTCTTCAGACAATATGGAGAGTGGATAGTTGATGTCAGGTAGCCTACTGCAGATTTATTCTAGTGACACAAATAGTTCTATCATTAAACTGAATATTAAGTCATAGAGTTATTTGCTGTGTCAGCTGATGCATTCGGTGATTCATTGAACCAAATTGGAACCACTATTAATGAGGATTCTGTTGTAAAGTGTAGAGTCCTGTGAGTATTTAGCTCTAATCCATATATCTGGCATTTTATCAATTACATGAATGATGTCCTTATGTAATCTGCCTAATTGGCCAGTGAGTGGCAGTTAGCTTTAGCTACTAAATGGAGGGCAGCCTTTACATTTTATTCATGGTTTCTGCCAAACAGAAACCATTGAGAAAGACTGTCAGAGGTCATTCATTTTCAACCCCAGAACAACATTCCAGAAGCTTTGCATTCTCCACACAACTATATTTACCAGTTTCATCAGTGATTCCCTTGTAAAATGTAGGTCTAGTGGAGATATTCACCAGTGATTTTACAATATTCATTTATGCTTGCAACTTTTTGCCATAAGAAGCAACAAAATCCAGACAACATTAGACATGAGCTAAGTAGTGGAAAGTAAGGTTTGTGCCACCAAAGTACCTGCACTGACCATATCAAACAAGAGGGAGATTTGCCACTTATCTAGGACAGTAACAAGCTTGACAAGCCCTCGCTATCAACATTCTGGAGTCCTCATTTACCAGACGGAACCACAAACATAAATACCATGGCTACAGGAGCGCTGGGTATGAAAAATGTCCACCTCCAAACATTTGGCTTTCTCTCCATCAGCAAGGCACAAGTCAGGAATGTAATGGGTTACATTTCATTTGCCCTAATGAGTGCAGCAAAATCTCAAAATGTTTGACACATTCCAGGACAAAGCTATTTGACTGGTATTCCCTCAACCATACTCAATATTCATTCCCTACACTATTCACAACACCTTCTAAACCCACGATCTCAGTCAACAAGGAGAATAAGCAGACAGAATGGAAACATCACCAAGCCTAAGGTTCCCCTGTAAAATGCTCGTCATTCCTGTTTGGAAATATGTTCCTGGAACTAAATCCTATCAGAAGAATTATGAGAGTACCTGTATCAAATGGACCAGAATCATTCAAAAATATGGTTCATCATCACATTCTCAAAGGCAGTTAAGGATAGGAATTAAGTATCGTCCTTGCCAGTGGTTCTGGTTCTGAAGAGGAATAATAACATACTTTGCTGAACATAAAGCTCTTCTGTCTAAGGTCAGCAGTTTCCCTTACGAAATCAAAATTAACCCCACAGCCTGATAGATATGCCTTTCAATTGCTGGTTAGATCCAATGTCGCTTCTCTCATAAAACACTCATTGGAGTAAATTGACAGGTATTTATTAATGAAGCTCAGTCTATAAAATCAAGTAAATCTACTTGCTGGGGCTTCTTAGTGGATCAACTTTCAACTAAACTCTATCCCGCTTTAGAGTAAATGTATATTCATCGGCAATATAATTCTTAAATAAAACATGAGTGATTATTCATACTACTGATTCATATCTAAATATATTGCAAGAAAAATATTGACATTAGATACAATTTTGAACAGCATACTGAAAAAATGGTTATTGGAATTAACTAAGAAAGAAAAATGGAAGTTGTTGCAGATTTACAAGTTCTCAATGACCTCAGTCTAATTTATTATTTTAGTACATTTTCTATCAGAGATTTTTGAATCCTTTACAGAACATGGAATTGTACGAAAATTACCAAGACATTGCTTATTTGAAACAGATAAACTAGTTTTTCACAAATTTCAATATTCCTCAACAGAATTCAATTATTGCTTGGGGCAATTGTTCTGATTCATTTGAAAAGTTGTGTACCACCGCATCAACTAGCTGCAAATTCTGAAAGCAGGGCTTTGTTGAGATGCCACATTAGTCAGTTTGATAACTTGTTTTTAAAAGGGATGAGACAAACAGTCTAACTTATTTCACAGTAGCAATCAAGTAGCAACTGCACCTTCATGATTCATAATAAATCCCAACACCCACATATTCCAGCAGCTACCCACTTTGGGAACAGTTGTGACTTCACAGCATCTTCACTTCAGCTCCAGAGAGTGAAAAGGTCAGATATGTTTCATTTTATCTTATTCCTGTTTACCAACTTCCGGAGAAACTGACTACTTTAGGACAACATTGAGATTGTTCCCTCGATTACATGATGTTTCCTGATAATTTTGCAAAGATTTGAACTGGTAAGAAATAGCTACCTGGAAATATTGTTGCTTAATGCTGCCTTTTTCATCAGTACTCATATAGAAATCAGCATTTTCCAGAGTGGAAATTGATTGTGATGGTTTTCAGATCCAAATCTTGCCACTCTGGAAATTTAGCTTGGTGCTTCTCCTTGTGAAATGTACTTGAATGAATCAGCTGTTTTCTGGGTTGGATATGTGCATGGTGGTAATTTCCTGTGTAAAGCTCGCTTAGAAGAGAGCCAAGTGAATCTAGCTCTTGTCACATCCATGTTGGATGCCCTCAGCCCAAACAGGTTTTAGTAGCTCAGTGATTTTTTTTTTGGTTTAAGGAGAACCTCCCTAAGCAGTTCCTGGTCCAATACTAGATACCTGACTTGGATTGAATTCCCTTAATCCTTTTTCTTCTTTTTTACTATTGAGTTTTATTCTAACAGTTCACCATACTTTTCTGATTCTTATTCCTCCAAGCTCACTAGTCTCACCTGTTATCTCCACTCTTTTATCACCTGGCTCTACCGCCTACCAATTAAATAATTCCCTTTCACTGATCATCCCACTTCCAGGATTCAGTCATCAATGTGACATCTCAGGCCCTTAATCATCCACATTACTTTTCGTCCCTGGATAGTCTCAATCATCAGTTCCTTCCCAACCTAGAATTCCTTACCCCAAATGAGCATCCACTGACCACCAACGCCAGCACACCCTTTCTTACTAATCACCAATCATAGGCCCCTAGTTGTTCTTTATACTTATCTCTTGGCTGATAGCTTTACCAATTGTCAACTCTCAAGGAATCTTTGAACTGTACAGCACAGAAGTGTGCCCTCTTGACCCATCTCATCCTTTCTGACCATAATCCTTATCTTCGCTCATCCCAGTTATCAAAATGAGGTATGTCTCCATTTCTGTCTAAATTCCTGTACAAATATCTTTTAAACCACCTCTTTCTGGAAGATCTAGCCACCACACTTTGTGTGAAGTTCACTGCAGATAATGACTATACTCTGTGTGGCTTATTCTAGATAACCATCACCTTCTGTGAAAGCACTTTTAATTTAGGAACAAAATCAAAGAAGATAATAGAAAGAAAAATGGAGCTTCCTTTTCTTGGTCAAATTAAAGTGATAAGGCTAAGGTCAATAATCTTTAGTAGGAGAAGGAAATGACACATGATTTAGCTGTAATCTAGCAGAATGATAAAAATAGTTCTGAAACACTACTGATTTACTCATACTTAAAGAGATGTTGGGTAAAATTGATTCCAGGCTATAAACAGGAGCCTCTGAAGGTAACCAAGCAACTGTAATATATTTTTATCAAATTGTTGAGAATTTCCTGTTTGCTAGTAGATTGCCACAGATCCTGTGAATGAAAGCCTAAAGAATTTACAAGTATATAAGATTTAATTAGAAAATAATTACTAATTGAAATTAACACCAATTATCTTCGCTATTTATGGTAAGAAAAAAAAACAATTTGGCAAATGACATTAAGGTATGTGTGGATATTTGTTCATTCCTTTTGAAGAGGCAGTTGAAGATTCCTGAGGGAAAGAGATTCTGTTCCAAATGTTCCCAATTTTTTTTTGCCCAGCAACATTTTGATCAAATGATGTACTTTGGTAGGGAATTTTGGAGTGTTGGCATTGCTATACGCTGGTTTCTATGAATTAATAGGAGGAGTTGTTTTGGGTGAAGCTGTTAAATTCCCTTAGTGGAACCAGCAGAAGGTAAATACCATGGCTCCAGTGTTCCTCTGGTGCAGGAGAGAATGTTTCCAAAGTAGTAGATATGATGCTGAACAAACAGTATACTTTGATATGATGTGTCTCAAGTTTCTTGAATTTTTTTTTCCCAATTATGTTCATCCAGGCAGGAGGTGAGTTTTATGTTGCAGTTCTTACACGTGTCTTATAAAAATAATGGACAGTTTTGAGGTGATAAAAATCAATACCTGATTTCTGATCTTCTCTTGTAGTTAAAGTACTTTTGAGGAGGGACAGATACGAGTTTTGGCTATTGGTGATAGTAAAGGTGGTGATAAACTTTAATAAGGCTAATGAATGTCAAGAGCAGAAGAATAGACTGTTACTTGTTATTTCTTGACATTTATGTGGTGGAAAAGTTGCTTGCCATTTATCAGCACAAGCCCAAATATTTTCTTTCTTTTCTTTTCAAGTCTTTTTATTGTTATATTATACAGGAAAAATAACATGAGTACATTGAAGTAACAATGCTTACAAAGCCTTAAAAAAAATTATCTTAAAGATTGAAAAAAAAATTTGTGATAACAAAAAAGTTATACTTCTTCTACTAAGCAGAAAAGTGAGAGAAAAAAAAGAACCCATTAGGTGTACAACCCCGGAGTCATGCGTCATACAAAAAGCTTCTAAAAATAAACATCAAACCACCAGCAAGAAAAGAAAATGCCCAAATATTTTCTAGAGCATGTGGGTACATACCAAATTAATACCCTGTAAAATCCAGATGGAAATTAATTGTTGTGTAATTGTCAAGGTGGTTGGGGTTGGGATACTGTAGAAAACACCTTCAGCAGCAAGGTTCTGGCATAATGATGATCGATCTCCAACAATCACAAATACCTTTATCTAGTTGTGACTCAGGATGGTGGTGAGTTTTGCCCTTGATTTCCGTCAATGTTAATTCAACCAGGGCTCCTTGACGTACACTACAAAAGGAAGAACCCTGGGGTCAATGAAGGTGGAAAGGGTTAGTAACTTTAACTTCCTCACTGTTTTTATTTTGGAGGATCTGTCCTGGATATAGAATCTAAGTGTCATCACAAATCACCTCTACTTTCTTAGAAGTTTGCAAACATTTGGCATGTTATCTAAATCGTTGACAAACTTCTATGGATGCATGGTAGAGAGTTTACTGACTTATTGCATCATGGTCTGGATTGGAAATACCAACACCCTTGAACTGAAATGCCTGAAAAAAGTAGTGGATACAGCCTAGTCCCTCACAAGTAAAGCCCTCCGCACCGTTGAACACATCTACAAGAAGCACTGACGTAGGGAAGCAGCATTCAACTCCCATCATCCAGGCCATGCACTCTTCTTGCTGTTGCCATCAGAAAGGATGTAAATGAGCCACAGGTCCCACATCACCAGGTTCAGGAACAGTTATTACCTCTCAGCCACAAGGCTCCTAAAGCGGAACGGATAACTTCACTGCGACACTGAAATGTTCCAGATCTATCAGCTCACTTTTAATGACTCTGCAAGTCATGTTCTCAATATTTCTTGCTTATTTACTCATAATTATTATTTTGTTTTTTCTTTTTGTATTTGCACGATTTGTCAAATTTTGTACATTTGTTCATCTTTGTGTGCAGTTTTTTTATTGATTCTATTGTGTTTCTTTGCATTTACTGTGAATGACTGCAAGAAAGTAAATTTCAGGGTAGTATATGGTGACATTTATGTACTTTGACAATAAACTTACTTTAAACTTTGAGCTTTTTAAATGGTGCTTTTCTTTCAATAGCAGTTATTCTAACATCACCATTGAATCACCTCTTTTTCCTAACTTGAGCAGAACTGTTTTGTAACATGTAGCTCAGGGACCATTGATAATTGGGTTATTAGTTAGATTATTTGTTTTCTCAGCATAACCACTCAGAAAATTTGTGTACATTTTGTTGCAGATTCCTTGCAATCACCTATCTAGTTTTCTTCTGCTTTTGTAGTATCTGTTAGTTTAAGATACAGAGAGAGATAAAGAGACAGCTAGATAGATAGATAGATAGAGAAAGAGAGAGAGAGAGAGAACACGAAGATAGGAACAGTCTCTTAACCATCAACCACCCATTTACATCAACCTTACTTTAATTCCATTGTTTAATTCTCCCCCATATTCTCAGTTCTCCTCAGATTATGCCACTTTGCCGCACACTAGGGACAATTACAGTGACTAGTTAACCTACCAACTGCATATCTTTGGGACATGGAAAGAAACAGGAGCACCCAAAGGAAACCGGCATGGTCACAGGAAGAACATACATGCAAACTCTACATAAGAGGTCGAGTTGAGTTTTGTCATATGCAAAGCTACAGAATCAGAATCAGAATCAGGTTTATTATCACCAGCATGTGACGTGAAATTTGTTAATTTAGCAGCAGTGATTCAATGCAATACATAATCTAGCAGAGAGAGAGAAAAATAATAAATAAAATAAAACATAATAATAAATAAACATGTAAATCAATTACTTATATTGAATAGATATAAAAGAATGTGCAAAAACAGAAATACTGTATATTAAAGAAGTGAGGTAGTGTCCGAAGCTTCAAAGCCCATTTAAGAATCGGGTGGCAGAGGGGAAGAAGCTGTTCCTGAATTGCTGAGTGTGTGCTTTCAGGCTTCTGTACCTCCTACCTGATGGTAACAGTGAGAAAAGGGCATGCCCTGGGTGCTGGAGGTCCTTAATAATGGAGACTGCCTTTCTCAGACACCGCTTCCTAGAGATGTCCTGTGTTCTTTGAAGACTAGTGCCCAAAATGGAGCTGACTAGATTACAACCTTCTGCAGCTTCTTTCAGTCCATACCAACCAGACAGTGATGCAGCCTGTCAGAATGCTGTCCATGGTACAACTGTAGAAGTTTTTGAGTGTATTTGTTGACATGCCAAATCTCTTCAAGCTCCTAATGAAGTACAGCCGTTGCCTTGCCTTCTTTATAACTACATCGATATGTTTGGAGCAGGTTAGATCCTCAGAGATCTTGACACCCAGGAACTTAAAGCTGTTCACTCTCTCACTTCTGATCCCTCTATGAGGATTGGTATGTGTGTGGTACATGCCTGGACACGCCCCTCTGCTGACTGCTCCTGTGGTTCCTCCCACAGACCCCTGAATAAAGGCAATTGTGTCACTGCTCCTCCCTCAGTCCAGGACAGATATTCGGCATGGACGTGGGTCCATTTTGCTGTTAATAAAAGCCTTTCAGTATTTACTCTACTTCCAGTCTTTTGGAGTAATTGATAGTGCATCAATGTGCTCCTTTGTCTTAGCATTCCTGAAGTCTACAATCAGCTCTTTCATCTTACTGACGTTGAGTGCCACGTTGTTGCTGTGGCACCACTCCACTAGTTGGTATATCTCACTCCTGTATGCCCTCTCATCATGACCTGAGATTCCACCAACAATAGTTGTATCATCAGCAAATTTATAGATGGTGCTTGAGCTATGCCTAGCCACACAATCATGTGTATACAAAGAGTAGAGCAGTGGGCTAAGCACACACCTCTGAGGGGCACTAGTGTTAATCATCAGCGAGGAGGATATGTTATCACCAATCCACATAGACTGTGGTTTTCCTCTTAGGAAGTCGAGGATCGAATTGCAGAGGGAGGTACAGAGGCCCAGGTTCTGCAACCTCTTAATCAGGATCGTGGTAATGATGATATTAATTGCTGAGCTATAGTCGATGAATAGCATACTGACGTAGGTGTTTGTGTTCTCCCGGTGGTCTCAAGCCACCTTATCTGCAAAAGCATCATAGGCACAAGGCATCATATAAGCATCATTCATAAGGATAAAAAATATAAATTACACACAATTTTTACAAGAAAAAATTATGAAGTGATCATAGTGTTGCTAGACTGTGGTGATGATTGCATTTTCCTAGTTCATTAAAAGGAAGTAGCTGTTCTTGAACCTGGTTGTGTGTAATTTCAGGCTCCTGTGTCTCTTCCCTGATGGTGGCTGCAAAAAAACAGCAAGGCCTGGGTGGTGGGGATCTTTGATGATGGATGTTACCTCCAGGAGGCATCGTCTCCTGTAGATTATAACAATAGTAGGGAGGGATGTGCCCATGAAGTATAGATAATTTGAAATGGAAGTTATAGCAAGTAAAATCATTCCAAGTTGAATTAAAACAGAAAAAGCTTAAATAATATGGAAGTTTAAGAAAATATACTGAAAAAAGATGATAGGGGTAAAATCCTATCTGTAAACTTTACTGAAATATCAACATCTTTTATTCTTTCTCCTTTACAAATTTGTTTGCATATGTACAAGATGTAATATATCTCTATTTGTAGGTTTGTATAGCTGGCTAAATTACTATACTGTGTGAATCATGAGATGTCACTTGGCTGGTTTTATGAATGCTGGTAGACAGATCTGCAAATATCAGTCCTTAAATAATGTGGTCATTTATTTTATTTTAAATTTTACTTTAATCATTCAATAAAAATCTTTATGTTTGCATATCCTTTTAATTTTCCCAAACCTAATCATTTAATTCCGACTACTTTTGGATTCTTTTTCTCTCCCTTAATCAATTTCACCTGAATTGTTTTAGTCATTCTCAATAGCCTAGGATTGTAAAATAGAATTAGTCAAAGATTTCCTTAAATCATGGTTTTCCTATGTTTTCAGTCTCAGACTATTGGCATACTTCTTGCTGGTGCTTTCCTTTCCAGTCAACAACCATTGCTTCCACTTGTGTTTTTGTGGAACAGATGGAACTGAAAGTACAAGTACATCATTCTCTGAAGGCAGTGACATGGGTAAACATGGTGGTGAAGAACTGGATTTAGCATTCTGCAGTTGTACAAGACTTTGGTGAGGACACATCTGGAGAATTATGTTTACTTTTCATTACCCTGTTAATAGGAACAATGCCATTAGGTGGGAAAGAGTGTGAAGAAGCTTTATGAGAATGTTGCCATTGCTTTCTTCTGGGCAGTGTCTTTACAAGATGGGTGACCCCAACCATTATCAATACTCTTCAGAGGTTATTTGCCTGGCATGAGTGGTCACATAGCCAGGACCTGCGATATGCATCGGCTGCTCATTCAACCATCCCCACCTGCTCCCATGGCTTCTCATGACCCTGATCGGATGGGGAGGGGGATAAGCAGGTGCTACACCTTGCTCAAGGGTAACCTTCAGGCTTGCAGAGGGAAGGAGTGCCTTATATCTCCTTTGGTAGAGACATATCTCCACCTCAGCACCCATATGTTTGCTATACCTTCCTATTAACTGAAAGTTTGTGATGCAAATTGAAATAGGAAATTATTCCACTCTTGTTAACAAATATAGCACAAGACATGGCAAATTATAAACTATTTTTGCCAACTACTCAATTCCCTAGCTCTGCCAGAATGTATTCTTTTGCCATCTCTGAGTCATGAATTAGTTATCAGTCAAGTGATATTACTCCCCGCACTTTGGTTATTACTGTTGGATCTCAAACTGTTTTGGAATGAAATGTATGCATCATATGCTAGTGGAATAAATAAATAAAATTTATCTGAAACTTTTTATGACCTTAGGGTAGGCAATTAAGTATTTTTGAAATGTGGTAACCAGTGGTATGAAAGAAACAAATTTAGCAGGAAGCAGTCTTACCATCAGCAATAGGTAATGACTGGATAATCTCTGTTTATTTCTGTTTGTTGAAGGATTAATGCTGACCAAGACCAGGAGTAAACTAAATTGCTCTTTTGCAGAATATTTTTACACCCACCTAAATCTTTCTATTCTGTAATGTAATTATGTTTTGTCACTGTGATGATTCACAAGGGTACTATGTTTTCCATGTTCGCTTTAACAAATTATTGAGTCAAGGTCAATCGAATGGAACATCTGCTACTCCTGGGAGGAAAAAAGAACGAGTATTATTTTAGATGTCAAAGATACTCTGAATGCATTGCAGATGAACATCTATAATTTTAGATTAAATAGAAAAACTTTCTTGTCATGTTTTAATGTTCACACACACGGTTTTGCAACTGAAAGGACAACCAATGAACTCACTGTGGATTGTACAAATTTCTCTTCTTTTGTTGAAATACTTGGCTATCACCATTATACGAAGCTTAATATTTTGAAATCCAGAAAACCTTATAAAATGCTTGTATCAGCAGAATGTGTTCATAGTTGGAGAACATTTCAAGGAAATCTACTAACACAACATTAGACAAAGGTGGCCTGAGCCACTGAGAGTTATTTGGAGTGTGAAGATAAAAACAACTATGAAAGGCACAGCTGTAGAAATTCATTTGCAATTGCTCTTTAATGAATATTTTAAGCCTGAATATATGTTGCACATTCATGGATATTCAGTCTAAGGCTACTATCACATTCATAGAGATGGATGGGCAAATGCAGTGATTGATGTCAATGTGCAGTATGCTTGGCATCATTTTCAAGTAATTCTACTGGGGATATAAATTTCACGAGAGCACAGACCTTGAACACTAAAGCAGAGTGACGGTCTGATATAAAGGTCTAATACTGATCTTTCTCAACATGTTCATTTTTAATAACACACCCTTTTGCATTCTGATGGCATCTTTGAGACCTTTAGGATCTCTGATACCCTCTGAATTTCTCCCCATTCTCTTTCATCATCACATTTATTTGAATTTATTTCAATCTTACATCCAGTCCACAATATGAGGGAGTAAGAATCTTTGCACTATGACTCCATTGCAATGTACAGTCATGTGAATTTATAAGTCTAATGGTTTGTAGAAAGAAGCTGTCCCGTAACCTTTTGGTCCTGGCTTTAACGGCGTAGTAGCATTTGCCAGACGGAAGCAGCTGAAGCAGCTTATGGTTGGGGTGACTGGTGTCCCCAGTGATCTTCCAGGCCTTCTTTCTGCACTTGCTGCTATAAATGTCCTCAATGGAGGGAAGTTCACATTCACAGATGCACTGGACTGCCCGTATGTGGTAAACCATATATATGTTGTAACTGGGTTAACTGTCTGGACACGCTCCTCTGCTGACTGCCCCTGTGGCTCCTCCCACAGATTCCTGTATAAAGGTGTTTCGCCTTGCCCCTCCCCCTCAGTCCGCGGGCAGACACTCACCGTGGAGGTCGTATTGTACAGCGAATAAAAGCCTTTCGGTATTTTACCTAACATCAGTCTTCTGGAGTTATTGAAGGTGCTTCAATTTTATTTGCTGTACAACACGACCTCCAGGGTGAGTGTCTGCCCCCAGACTGAGGGGGAGGGGCAAGGCGAATTCATCTTTATACAGGAATCTGTGGGAAGAGCCACAGGGGCAGTCAGCAGAGGGGCGTGTCTAGACAGTTAACCCAGTTACAACATTTATCTGGCTTACCACACCGTACCAGTCTCTGCAGTGGCTAGCAATCAAGGTTGGTGCAGTTCCCGTATCAGGCGATGATACAGCCAGTCAGGATGCTCTCAACGGTTCTGCTGTAGATCTATATACTCCCAATGGTAAATTCAGTTCCCCCACTCAAACATCTGCCCTCCAACCATCCTCTATTTCATCTCCAACATATCAGTGTCCTCTGCCAAATTCTGATTCTGTTCCCAGATCTTTCTTCCACAGATGGGTAGTATCTCTGCCTCCATCCTGTTGCCTATTACACTTACTCCATAGTGCTATTCTACCCATTGACAGAATAGCCTGGAGAATAGTTTTGGTACTTGACTATACGAGAACATTGGTACCCTGAGACACATGCAGTATAATGTCAAAGGCTCAGCTTCATGCTCTGATGAGGGACACGGGTGTACCTTTTCAAAACTGTTTTCACACATTGATGAGATTCTCATCCATTAATGAGAATTTTAAAAAGGGGATAGAGGTGAAGAGAAAAGTACATTAGGTAAATTGGTAATTTGGTTTATTATTGTCATACTTACCAAAATACAGTGAAAAGAACTTGGTTTTACCAGCCTTTCAAACAGATCACTTCATTATATCATTGCATTGAAGGAGTATAAGGGAAAATAAACTGGCAGTACGAGGACATGATCTACTGTCGCTGATCTCAGTTCATAAAGACTGAGAAGGACATCACTTTAACTGGGACACTGTGGAGGTACTGACACAGCAAACACGAAGTAGGCACTAGAATTTTTAGAAGCGTAATTCTCTTCTGATAACTCCATAATCAAACACATCAAAATAGATTCCATCTACGAACCACTAAGAGCCAAAGAAACACAAGCCAATAGGATTCAAAGGTCAACTGTAGGGGTAGCCAATCAGAACAAAGGAAAGTGAATGGTGGCCTATATAAATGTGAGCACTCCTAGAGAGAAACACCAGCAATTGCCCACTGAGGATGTCACCTTGACTGGTGATGAACCCTTTGCGAGCTAATTGCCAAGTTCGGCAAATAATGCAATATCAAAGGCCTCGACCTGAGCTACCAATATTCAACACTATCTTAAAGGGAAAACAAAAACAGAATGGTGATTAAAATGTTACTGTTACACAGAAAGTGCAGTGCAGGCGAACAATTATGTGCAAGTCCACAGTGAGGTAGACTGTCAGCCATGAGTCAATCTTATCATTCTAGATGGCTATTTAATAGCTTTACAATAGCAGGATAGAAGCCGTTCTTGAGCATGAAGACTTTTGTATCTTCTGCTTGATTGGAGGGATAAAAAGAAAGAATGTCCGGATCGGATGGTGTCCTTGATTTACTGAGACTGCAGGCTGGTTTCCATGATGTGCTGAGCTGTGTCCACTGCTCTCTGCGGTTTCTTGTGGTCTTGAGTAGAACAGTTGCCATACCAAACCGTGATGCATCTGGATAGTACTTTCTATGGTACTTCAATAAAAATTAATGAGGATCAAAGAAGACGTGGCAAATTTCTTTCACCTACTAAGGAAGTAGAGGCATCGGTGCATTTTCTTGGCCATAGCAACTATGTGGTCAGACATGACATTTAGACACATTTCCTGAATATGATCTAAATGTTACAACATTGAGTTTCTAATGGTAAAGACTATAAGACCATAAGGTATCAGGAGCAGAATTTAGCCATTTGGCCCCACAGAGTCTGCTCCACCATTTCATCATGGCTGATCCATTTTCCTCTTAGCCCCAATCTCTGCCTTCTCCCTGTATCCCTTCATAATCAAGAATCTATCAATTCTGCCTTAAGTATACCCAACAATTTGGCCTCCACAGCCACCAAGACAACGAATTTCACAGATAGGAGTGAAAGTAAGAGTGAAGCCAACATAATGTAAACCTCCTCCAAGAGTTGTTGTGAAGTTGAAGAAAGACAAGTAAATGAATAGCTTTAAACAGGAAAATGAGAATTTTAATTGGAGGTTTTGACAGACTGAGACCCAAAGTGATAGGATGTGTAGTGTTTGGTGTAGGATAGGAAATAAGCAGCTGAGCATTGGATGAGCAGTACATTATGGAAGATGTCCATTGCAACAATACATCCTTTTCTGCCTATTGTCAACTTCGCAGTTATCTATGGAACCAAGAGCATAGAACAACACAGCACAGAAACAAGCCTTTCAGTCCACCATGTCTGTGTTGACCATACAACTGATTTAAACTAATCTTCTCTACCTGTACAAGGTCTATGTATTTCTGTTCCTTGCCTGTTCATATGCCTGTCCAAGTGCCTTTTAAATGTTGCTATTGTATCTACTTCCACCACTTCTCTTGGCAGCACGTTCCAGAAATCAACTGCTCTTTGTTTAAAAATAAATTTACCTCATAAATCTTAAAGCTTTCCCTCTCTCACATTAAAACTATGTCCTTTTGCATTTGAGCTTTCCAGACTGGGAAAAAGACTCTGTCTACCCTATGTATGCCTTTTGTAATTTTATATGGGGGTTGTTCCTGACTCTCCGATCCAAGTTTGTCTAACCTTGCCTTGTATCAACACTCCAATCCAGGCATCATCCGGATGAACCTCTTCTGCACTTTCTCCAAAGCCTCCACATCTTCCTGTAATGTGGTGACCAAACTACACATGGTACTCCAAATAAGGCCACCCAAGGTTTTATACAGCTGTAACATGACTTCTCTACTTTTAGACCCAACATTTCATCCAATGAAGGGAAAAATGCTGTGTGCATACTTTGCTACCCTATCTACTTGTCTTTCCGCTATTACAGAGATATGGATTTCTGCTCAGATCCCTCTGTACATCAATACTTGGAAAGATACCGCCATTTAATGCATACTTTCCCCCTGCATTTAACTTACCAGAGTGCGAAATCTCATGTTTGTCTTGACTAAACTCTGTATGCCATTTCTCTGCCCACATTTTCAAATGGTCTATATCCCACTCAATCCTTCGGCAACCTTTTTCATCATCCACAATGTGTCGATACTCTGTTGTATGCAAACATATTAATCAGCCAATCTACAATATTACCCCTATATATCACAAACAATAATGGTCACAGCACTGATGCTTACATAGCACCACTGATGACAGACCTCCAGTGAGAATGCCACCCCTCCAATACTGCATTCTGTTTTCAATGGCCAAGCAAATTTAAATCTAATTCACCAAGTCTGCATAGATCCCATGTTCCTTAATATTCTGCATCAGCCTAGCATGAAGGATCTTATCGAAAACTTTACTAGAGTCAAGTAAGTATCCACTGCCCTGTCTCTTAAATCATTTTCATCACCTCTTCAAAATATTAAGTCAAGTTCATCAGACATGACTTCCCCCACACAAACCCATGCTGACTAGCCCTCTGCTTTTCTGGATGTGAGCTGATCCTATCTCTAAGATACATCTCCAATAATCTCCCTAGTCCTGGTGTAAAACTCAATAATCTGTTATTTCCTGATTTGCCTGTATAACCCTCGTGAACAAAGGAAAAACATTGGTTATTCAGCAATGCTCTGGGAACTTATCTGTGACGAACGAGGGTACAAAGATCTCTGGTTAGCCTCTTCTTCACTAGGTAACGTGGGATAGATCCCATCAGGCATTGGGGCCTTATCCATTTTAATGTTCTTCAAGAGCTTCTCTTCCTTGATATCAAGTGCTCTAGTATATCTTCAATCCCCTACCTGATCTCACTCTTGCCCATGTCTTTCTCCTCAGTGAATACCTATGAGGAGTACTTGTTCAGTACTTTGCTATTTCCTCTAGCCCCATCCAGGCATAAATTCCCTTCTTTGTCCTTGAATGTCCTACCTTTTCCCAAGTTACATTTTTTATTCATCTATGTATGACATTTTTTGATTTTCTTTCATCTTTCTCTCTAAAGACATTTCAAAGCCACCTTTAGCCCCATTCCCTGTTGAAATTCTCACCCACTTCCTTTGTATTCTTCAAATGTCCTGTCTGATTTCAATTTTATAAATATTACATGCTTTCCGTTTCTTTTTGTCCTGGAGAACACTTTAGCGAATACTTGCATATTAGAATATCTAGCTGTTTCAGAATAATGTAAAACATGCATTTCTGTGTCTATGAAGACATCAAAAAAGCCTTTTGTTTAAGATGAAGCAATGAGTAATAAAGAGGGATTAGCTCTAATGGCAAGGGGACCAAATGGATGGAATATATATAATATAAAATATCCACATGTCAGAGTGACAAAGGAGAACACATAGGCTCGCTCACAAGATATTAAAATATATCGCTACAGGAAATTAGATGCATGACAGGTTTAAATATTTGTCCAAGTGAACTGAGAGCAAGTAGTTAATCAAGTAATTTAATGTAGCATTTTGTTTCAGTGATGGTAAGTTCCTTCTGAATAGACTGCATGATTTACTGCTGCTGACATAGAGTACAGCCAACTCCTGAGCAAGCAGTATTTCTTATATGTATTGATATGCATGACATGGTCATCAATGTCCATGTTGTTTTAAATGTACTGTAGTTTGATGTTGTGTTCGGCCACAACTGTGACTGATTAATGAGTATTTCATCTGATACTGTCAGATCTGAGATTAATGAGAGAGACTGAAAGCCAATTGCAGCTTTCAATTCCCATACATCTTCACATAGACTTCATAACAACTAAAACAGAGGTAATGATCTGCTGGAGGAACTCAACAGGTCGAGCAGCATTGGCGGTGGGCAGGGGAGAATTTACATTTTTCAGACTGATTCCCATCCCACAAATGCTGTTTAATTGTTTGTTGCTGCAGACTCCAGTATCTGCAGTCTCTTGCATCTCCAGAGCCAAGCTGTATTTAAAACTAATGCTAAGAATTTATATTTTTTAATTTTAAACTTCTGCAGTCCTCTGTCATCCTTTTGAAAAAAATATATTTATTTTAAAGCAAAGGTGAATCGGAAACAGCTTTTGGAGATCATTAAAATAAGAGGGTTTTTCCTCAGTAATGCATCTAGCCCAATGCATCCTCATTTATCTTGAAGATGTATTGTGCAGTCGTCACAAGCCTAATATCTGAAATACATCTTATGGAAATGTTTGCTTGATGATGGACGTCTATAAAAAAATAAATTACAAAAAAAAGAAAGAAAAGGATCAGACATATATCACGTTTCCCTTTTGCACTGCGGGACTAATGCTTACATAACCATAGCTGTATCATCCATACCCAACCTAATCCATTGGAATATAAACTGGAATGTCAATATGAATACCACATGCAAATATTTTATATTGTCATATGAATTTTTGAAGAAATGAAGCTCAGATTCAGCAGAATGACAAGTGTGTGCAATGTTGAAAGTAGTTTATTTAAACTGATGATACACCCTTGAGTAAGGAAGACTCAGGGGTTTACTAGTATGAAGAGTGTTATATTGTGTAATGGTGTATGAGGATGTTGTGTAAGGAGATACATATAAAGACTTGTCCAGAATTTGATGTATTAACAGGCTTCAGGAATATTGAAAAGAACAATTTGTACAGAGGCCGAGGAAACAGTCTGTAATCATCCACTTTTGTGCTAAATTTAATGTTGATTAACAAAGAAGTTTGTCATTGTTTAGCCAATGGGTTATTAAAATATTCTAGTAGATAGTGAAGTTCTTCTAAATTTCCAGAAAAAAATCAAACTCAGATATTTTCTTAATGTGGCATCTTTAATACAGAAAATCACACCATTTAAATTGAAGATTAAACTGAAGGTTGTGTGGGTATATATATTGTAACAAAATAAAGAGTAAAGACTAATTAAGAATAATTAACTTTCTCTTGGGAACAAGATGTCTTTGCTAGTGGGCATGTTTATTTAAACTGAGCTGCATTCGGTAACTTATCAAGCCCTGATGTACTCGGGCCCAGGAAATAAGAAATCACGGAGTCATTGCAGCTGTTTGATCACCAAGAAGCTGTTTCTATGTTGGAGCTTGTATAATGATCACAGTTATAGATTGATACCAGCGTACACTTGCCTTAATCAGTCAAGGCATTGAATATAGATGTCAGGAAGTCAGGTTGCAGCTGCATAAGACTTTAGTTACACTACATTTGGAGAGCTGTGTGCTGTTCTGCTTGCTACATGACAGGAAAGCTGTGGAAGCCTTAGAGAGGATGCAGAAGGGCTCACCAGGATCTTGCCTGAATAGGAGAGTATTGGCTATAAGGTGAGGTGTGACAAAGTTGGTTTATTTTCTCTGAAGTTTCAAAGGCTGAGTGGCGATCTGATAGAGGTTTATGGGAGGCATAGATTGGGTAGATGGACCGAGTCTTTCTACCAGAGTGGAAATGTTAAATATTCAGTGAGTGGATGGCTTAATTCTGCTCCTTTGTCTTATGGGCTACCAGAAGACTGGTTTAAGGTGAGAGGGGGAAATTTTAAAGGGGTTGAATGAGGCAAGTTCTTTCTTACATAGAGAATGGTAGTCACCAAGGAGGGTGTGAGAAGCAGATATGCTAACATCATTTAAAATATTTATTTATTTATTGAGACACAATGCAGAACAGTCCCTTCTGGTCCTTAGAATAATGCTGCCCAGCAATCCCACCTCCCCCTCCTCCCTCCCCAGTTTAAACCTAGCCTAATCATAGGACAAATCACAATTAACCTACCAAACCGTATGTCTTTGGAATGTGGGAGGAAACTGAAGCACCCGGAGGAAACTCATGCAGTCACGGGAGAATGGACAAACTTCTTACAAGCAGTGGCGGGAATTAAACTCGGGTTGCCCGTACTGTAAAACAATGTGCTTTACCACTATGCTACTGTGCCACCAGACACCTTTAGGCAAACATATGATCAGGCAGGGAAAAGACCATGGGCAGAAGATGGGATTAGTTAGGTGAGTGTCAGATATGGTGGGCTATGGGGTCTATTCCTTGGTATGTCGTTCCATGTTCTACATTCAATATTTTTAAAAGGAAGAAGTATAGACAGGGCTGACACAGATACAGTATACTGAAGGGCCTGTTTCTGTGTCATGTGAGTTCATGTAAAAAATTTTAAAGCAAAGTGTTAATTCTTGAAGTTATTTTCAAAGTGAAAGGGAAAACTTTAGTTGGAATAGGGAGCTACAATTAATAGTTGTATTTAGTTCAGTTCAAATAGATACTGAAACTGTAAAATGGGCACTTCAGAAGATACATCATGTTATACAGTCTGACCAATGCAATTCAGCTACAGGTCTTGGCCTTGGATTATCTATTTGTGTGAGAAGTATCTGATGCATGAAACAGAACGACAGGAACACAATGCTGAGGGTTGAGGTGAAAAGCTGCGTGATTGGCCTCATTATGAATAGCAGAAAAAGCTTTTTCTTAGTAATATGTTTATGCATTTTTACAATTGTAATGCTTGTGGAAAGTAATTTGTCCATCTGACATTTAGCACCATTGGGTCACATTTCCTTTGTTGAGCTCTAGATGCAGAGTTGGGAAGTTATGGCCACAGTGCAAAATCACTGGGGAATT
The DNA here is from genome assembly GCF_030028105.1 of Mobula birostris. Classification (NCBI taxonomy): domain Eukaryota; kingdom Metazoa; phylum Chordata; class Chondrichthyes; order Myliobatiformes; family Myliobatidae; genus Mobula; species Mobula birostris. The sequence goes on from NC_092379.1 coordinate 74,772,867, forward strand.
GCCTGCATTTTCCTGCTTGTTTTTCTGTTTTCGTATTGTTCAACACCATTTTCAACAACTATTTTGTTCAGTCTGGGGAATATTCTTTTATTCCTACTTTACTCAAATAAGCAATGCTCTGAAAGATCCATTCATTTTATATTTCCTTATGAAATAAGAACCAAGAGCACCGAGTTTCTTGGCGTGCACATCATTCAGTCCCTCAACACCACCTCTTTAGTCAAGAAAGCACAGCAGTGCCTTTACTGCCTGATAAGATGGAGGCCAGCATGGCTTCTCGTCCCCGTTCTAACCACATTCTACCAGAGCACCATCGGGAGTGAGCGACCAGCTGAATCACTAACTAGTCTGCAAATTGTAAGACATCTGACTGCAAGGTTCTGCTACGGATTGCGAAGACTGCTAAGAGAATCACTGAGGTCTCTCTCTCCCCACCGCCATCTATGACATAACAAGAATCACTGCATTTGCAGAGCTCTCAGCATTGTCAACGAGCCCTCACGTCCATCCCACAGTCTCTTTGACCTCCTACCATTAGGCAGAAGGTACCACAGTTTAAGAACAAGGTCTATTATGCTGGGTAATTCCCCCAGGCTGTGCGACTTTTGAACACCCTGCTACAACCACCCAGAACAAATTATTTATGACAGCACCAGTAGCATTATACTGCTGTCTATATGATGTATATGTATTTATGCCAACTTGGACTTCTGCAGAATTTTTTATGATATGTTACGTTTTTAATATTACTTTATGTGCCATATGTGAAATATGTACTGCATTTTGAACCTTGCTCTCAGCAGAGTGTTGTTTCGTTTAGCTGTGTATGGTTGAATGACATTAAACTTGAAGTTGAACAGACCCATTGTGCTTATGCTGCCTCGTGGACCGATTCTATCAGTTCCATTCACCCAATTGTGAAATGTACCAATTGCAAACTGTTTTGATCTTAACATGGTTTACAAGTAAACCTTAGCAATTGAAATAATTATGAATTTACAGTCAATATCATTATGGATGCTTTAGCACCAGCACCAATCAATGCAATGTATTGGGATATATTGCAATACTTAAACAGGAGGCACACTAGTTGAAGCAAATGCTGGTAGCGAATCAACAACTAAGGGAATAACTAAGGAAAACTGTAAAGAAAAGCAGGATGGAATAGCCAGCATCTGTTTCTTGTATGGTATACTGGAGACTATCATTGAGCAGGAGAAATGCCTCGTATCCACGGAGACCCACTTCCATCTTATAATTTCTAAACATTGAATGACAATCATTAATATATTTCCTTTGCTTTTTGCAAGAAAGGTTTTCAGACAATGGGAAATGAACTGCAATGGGCACAGATACAATACAGGACCATCGGAGTAGGTGCCAGCTAGAACTAAATCTCCTGTTGCTAAGACTCAAGTCAAATTCAAGCTTATTGTCATTGAACCATATACATGTATACTGCCAAACAAAACAATGTTCCTCCAGACCAAGTTGCACAACACAGTACATAACTCACACACAACAAAGTAATATTATCACAAATAAATTAACAAATATTAAGGTGTATTTACGGCACAAGTCAAAAAGTAAACAGTATACACTACTGGCATTCATACATGATGAGTCCTGGGTGATGGCAGGGAGCTCAGTAGTCTGAGGGAAGAAGCTGTTTCTAATCCTAACAATCCTTGTCTAATGCTACTTAAAGGGTCTCAATGTTCTAACGTTGTCAATGGCGGGATCTGAAAATGATTATCCTACAAAAATGAAAAAGATGAAAATCCTACAAAAAGTAGTGGATACAGCCCAGCCTCTCACAGGCAAAGCCCCTGCCACCATTGAGCACATCTGCATGACATGCTTGTGCAGGAAAGCGGCATCTGTCATCGAGGACATGCACCACTCAGGGCGTGCTCTCTTCAAGCTGTTGTCATCAGGGAGGAGGTACCAGAACCTCAGCACTCACTACACCAGGCTCAGGAACAGTTACTATCCCTCAGTGATCAGGCTCTTGAACAAAAGGGGATAACTTCACTCAACTTCACTTGCCCCATCGCTGAAATGTTCCCATAACCAATGGACTCACTTTCAAGGCCTCTTCATCTCATGTTCTTGATATTTATTGATTATTTATTTATATTATTCTTTCTGCTTTTGAGCTTGTTGTCTTCTGCACTCCACATTCTTCTGTACTTGAATACCCTAATTGATTCAGAAATAGTTATTATTCTATAGATTTATTGAGTATGTCCACAAGAAAATGGATCTCAGGGTTGTATATGGTGACACATCAGTACATTGATAGTAAAATTTACTTTGAACTTATACTCCACCTTCCCCTGTATTTCTTCCAATTGCAAACTGAAAGTACAAGAGGCATAAAATTCTTATTCTACCCTTACCTCTGTTTACATGATTCCTCCAGACCTCCCACTGCTCACTCTGACACTAGCAGGTATATGGGCAGAAGGAAAGGGTAGACTATGTGCCAGCTCACTCAAAGGCATCAGTTCGTCTGTAGAGAGCAGTTGGAATATTTTGTGACAGCTTCAAGAAAATGGCCGGTGGGCATTTAATTAATTTCAGAGGAGACGTCTGAAGTATGTTTGAACAGTACAGAGGAATCACAGAACCAATGGCAGTACCAGTATAAAAATCCACAAATAAGGTAAGAATCAAAAGGCTCAAAATGGGGCTCATTAATGAGATCATATTATTTGAATAAAGTCGAATGTATGCTGAAGCACTCAATGTTTACAGAACTGCTGTCACAGAGCTGATGAAAAGCTTGAATCAAGCGCAAACTGAATTAGATGCATCAAGAGAAAATTACTTTGCAATGAGAAATTAGTCTCAGAACCCTAAAAATCCTATGACGAATGCCATAACAGAAATGGACTTAGTGATAGCAGCTGATTCACAGCGTAGAGCACGCCTCTGCTTACATCAAAGCATAGATTGAGATAATCCAAAATGAGTTAAACAGAGATCGTGACGCTGTGACTTCAAGGAGCAGGAAAGAAGAAATAAGACAGGATGTTAGAGTGGGCGTTAGGATGTAAAACAATGTTAATCAGAGGCACATAATGGGGAGCCTTCAAAGCACCTTATGTAAACCTTATTGTGATAAATTATATGGGATCCAATAATGTACAATGCCCAATGTACAAATTACTGCAGTAGATAACAAGCCTATTTTAAGTATTATGTGAACTTATTTTTGTTTAGAATATGTAATTGTATTTATTCATAATTATGATGAAGCAATAATTGCAGGACAGGAATAATTGTAATTAAATCTATCTGGAAGAGCAATTATCAGTATGTAGAGTAAATATTTCAGTAACATTACTAACCGCTTACATTGACAGATCAGTAAGTCTAGAGAATAAATGAATATATATTTTATCACAGTTATAAATGTGTAAGGTATATTTGTAAATAGTTAATTATTAATAACGTAACTGCAAGAAGTTAACTGCATATGTTTATGAATGTAAATAATTAATTGCATGTATTTTTAAAAGGAAAATAGTGTGGAGTGTAGGTGACCTATATATTAATGGAAACTTTGCCTCATTTGCACAGTTACAAGCAGTTTACAATATCCCTGCAGCTAGTTTTTTAGATATTTACAAATTCGAAATTATGTTTAGAAAGGTATACCTAACTTCGAAGTTTTAGACAAACATGAGTCCCTGGAGGCAATAAATAAATTTGATCCTGTCACTCATAGTGCAGTATCTTATTTTTATCAGATCCCACATTATGGAGCTCCAGTGAATACTGCAGGTTTTAAACAGGCATGGGTGGATGAATTGGGTATAGAACTGACAGAGGAGGTCTAGGATGAATGTTTAAAGAGTAGACATGATTGTTCGGTCAACGTCAGACACAGACTTATACAGTTTAAAACAATACATAGACTCCATTATTCCAAAGAAAAGTTGCACAGTTTCTACCCTGTTTCACCAGTTTGTAATAGATGTAAATCTGTGAACAGTAATTTGTCACAGCAACACACATCAAAGTTGCTGGTGAACACAGCAGGTCAGGCAGCATCTCTAGGAAGAGCTACAGTCGACGTTTCAGGACAAAGGGTCTCGGCCTGAAACGTCGACTGTACCTCTTCCTAAAGATGCTGCCTGGCCTGCTGCATTCACCAGCAACTTTGATGTGTGTTGCTTGAATTTCCAGCATCTGCAGAATTCCTCTTGTCTGCGTGAGTAATTTGTCACATTCATTCTGGTCATGTTGTAAGCTTTATGTGTACTGGAAAAGTATTTTTCACTGTTTCTCTGAGGCTTTTGGGAAGCGGTGGAAACCAGACCCATTCATACCCATCCTTGAAGCAACAAGCTCCCTACCTTCAGCCAATATGTATGAAAAAAATGGTTGTATTGTTTGGAATGGTGATTGTTAAGAAGTTAATCCTGCAAATGTAGAAAATGGACTCTGTGCCCACATACGATCTGTGGCTGAGAGAATGGCAAATACTTTACATTTGGAGAGACTGAGACTATGTAATGAGGACAGAAGGAACATCTTTGAAAGGATATGGGCTTTATTGGACTGTATTGGACTTTCTTACGGGGTGAGGACTGAGGTTTTTTGGTGTGGTGCACCTCTGCTGTGTATGTTTACTTTTGCCTTATATTTTTCTCCCTTTTGCTGCTCAATATTTAATTAGCTTTTGTTAAGGTCATGGTTTTTGTAGATGCACTGTTTTTTTTTTGTTTTTTTATTTGTCTGTTTGTAATAAAAATATATAAAGAATATATAAAAAAAAAGCCATGAAGTTTGGTTGGGTTTTTACAAACCTTATCAAAATACTGAATTATGCTGCTCTGTGACTTGCATATGGCATAACATCTGAAATATCATTTCATCAGATACTGCTGTTAATGGAAAATTTACTGCCTTACAAAGATGCCATATTGGTACTTCTACTTCTGTTACATGTCTTAGTAATTAACAACATTAAAGAGCCGAAGGACACTACAATGGCAGAAGGAAGCACATTGGAAGGTAAGGTACACAGAAATCACCAGGTATAGGGATTTGATCAGAGCTTAGAGGCATTCTGTTCTACAACTGGAACTATCATATCTGCCAGTGTGCAATGCTATACAAGGAGTTCAGCAAAGATTCATCTGTAATGTGAAGAGATTGGGATGATTAGCTTTATCTTTGCCAGTGTTTTGAAGAATTGGAGAGGACTTCACTGAAACGTAAAATTATAATGAGAGTGGACAGACTAGATGAAGGGGACTCCCCCAATAATAAAGAAGTCCATTTCAAGCTGACAATAGAAATTACCTACTGGGATTCATATTTTATAACTCTGTGTTCCAATGATCATCCCTTTGGTCACAAGGGGACAGAATTGTACCAATTTATAAAGATGTCAGGTAAGACCCAGAAGGTGCATTCAATAGGACCATAAAACCATAAGATATAGGGGCAGAAGGTCATTTGCCCCATTGAGTCTGCTCCACCATTTTATCATGTGGATTGATGAGCCTCCTCTCTGTATCCCTTCTTGCCCTGACTAATCAAGAATCTATCAACCTCTGCCTTAAACTTAACAAATGACTTGGCCTCTACAACAGTCTGCAGCAACCAGTTCCACAGATTCACCACTTTCTGCCTAAAGAAATTTCTCCTCATCTCCATTCTAGAGACATGTCCCTCTATTCTGAGGCTGTGTCCTCTGGACTTAGACTCCCCAATCACAGGAAATACCCTTTCCATATCTACTCTATTGAGGCCTTTCTAGTTTTGAAAGGATTCAAAGAAATTCCTACCTCATTTTTCTGAATTCCAGTGAATACATGGCCAGAGCCATCAAATGCCCCTCATATGATAAGACTTTCAATCCCAGAATCATTTTTGTGAACCTCCTTCGAATTCTCGCCAATGTCAGCACATCTTTTCTTAGATAACTGCTCATAATACTCTGAGGCCTCACCAATGCTTTACAAAATCTCAACATTATAGCCTTACCTTTATATTCTAGACCTCTCAAAATGAATGCTAACATTACATTTGCCTTCCTCACCACCAACTCAGCCTGCAAGTTAACCTGTAGGGAATCCTGTATGAAGACTCTCAAGTTACCTTGCACCTCAGGTTTTTTTAAAATTTTCTCTCCATTTAGAAAATAGTCTATGCTGCTATTTCTTCTACCAAAGTGATGACTATAGACTTCCTAACATTGTTTTCATCTGCCATATCTTTGATCTTTGCGCAATCTCCTAATCTAAGTCCTTCTGCAGCTTTTCTGTTTCTTCCACATTATCTGCCACTCCACCTACCTTTGTATCATTCGCAAACTTGGCCACAAATCCATCAATTCCATCATCCAAATCATTGACATATTAACGTAAAAAGAAGCAAACCTAACACAGACCCCTGTGGAATATCACTAGTCAACGGCAGCCAACCAGGAAAAGCTTCCTTTATTTCCACAGTTTGCCTCCTGCCAATCAGCCGATGCTCTATCCATGTGAATTTTATTCCTGCAATATCAAGGGCTCTTAGCTTATTAAGCAGCCTCGTGCATGGCATCTAATCAAAGGCCTTCTGAAAATCCAAGTACACAATATTCTCTTTTGTCTATATTGCTTGTTACTTTTTCAAGGAATTCTAACAGATTTGTCGGGCAAGATTTTCCCTTAAGGCAACCATGCTGACTTCAGCCTATTTTATCACTTGCCTCCAAGTACCCCAAAACTACATCCTTAGCAATTGACTCCAACATCATCCTAACTACTGAGGTCAGACTAACTGGCCTGTAATTTCTTTTCTTCTGCCCGGTCCTCTGAAACAATGCTAGAATCTATTGATTCTTGAAAGATCATTACTAATTCCCACACAATCTCTTCAGCCACCTCTTTCGGAACCCTAAAGTGTAGTCCATCTGGTCCAGGTGACTTATCTACCTTCAGGCCTTTCAGTTTCCCAAGCACATTCTCCCCAGTAATAGCAACTTAACTCACTTCTGCTCCCTGGCATTCTCGAACTCCACAGTGAAGACTGATGCAGAATACTTATTCAGTTCTTCTGCCATTTCCTTGTTCCCCATTACTACATCTACCGTATCACTTTCCAGTTAACTGATATTTACTCTCACCTCTCTTTTATATTTTATACATCTGAAGGAACATTTGGTATCCACTTTAATATTATTGGCTAGCTTACCTTTGTATTCCATTTTTTCCATCTTTATGAATTTTTAATTGCCTTCTGTTGGTTTTTTAAAACTTCTGGATTTTCTAACCTTCCACTAATTATTGCTCTATCACATGCATTGCTTTTATGTTAGTGTTTACTTTTCTTGTAACGGACACTTCGAAACTTTCTTAGTAGTATCAGGTGTCAGTCATTTAAAACTGAGGCATGGAGAAATTTCTTCTCTCAGAAGGCAATGAATTTCTTGAAATATTTTCCTCAAAGGTAATGCAAGCCAGATAATTAAATGCATTTAAGGTAGAGATCAATAAATATTTGAAAGATTAAGGCATTGAAGGTTATTAGGAGCTGGCATAGAAGAATTAAAACTGGTATGAATTAGCCATGATTGTATTAAATGGCAAGGCAGACTTGAGGGGCTGGATGACATATTCCTGCTCTTATTTTCCTGTGCTCTTGTGGAGAACATGGGCCTACTAAGCCTGACCTATGCTTAAAGGTGTACAGTAAGATGCTACCCTCCCTGCTGTGCCTTCTTTTTAGCTTGCTTCTGACAATGTTAAAAAAATTGCTAGAATTATCTTTTCACTGTTCATTATAGAGGAACATAATCCTGCCTGAATTCTAACTACAGAATATATTTACTTCAAAAGTTTAAGATATGGGTGGTTGAGGGGAGACAGGATAAGTTACTGAAGGGTCGTCACCTAGACTTTGCTGCGATACTTTCTGGAATCTGGCCTTGGATAATGAGTGGACAATTTTGAAAACTGTACATTGGAATTTAGGAATATTCTTTAATCACACTTCATAAAGATCTAAGTAGTAACCAATGCCAGGATGAAAGCGCGAGCTCATTAGCTGTTGAATCCGGAGTCCCCCATTGAGTGGAGTGAACAAGTTAAGATATCTTGTCTTGATGTATACTGTAAGTTGTCAGTTTGCTTTAATTTCACTTCAATATATCATAGCGACTAGCTACTGCTTTCTGTTTATAACCATATAACAATTACAGCACGGAAACAGGCCATCTCGGCCCTTCTAGTCCATGATGAACTCTTACTCTCACCTAGTCCCACCGACCTGCACTCAGCCCATAACCCTCCATTCCTTTCCTGTCTATATATCTATCCAATTTAACTTTAAACGACAACATCGAACCTGCCTCAACCACCTGTGCTGGAAGCTACCACTCTCTGTGTAAAGAAGTTCCTCCTCATGTTACCCCTCTGTTTGGTGTTCTACTTCCGATAACACTTGCAGAATCTGAATGTACCAGGTCAAAAAACAGATCATTCTGTTCTGTTACAAAATGACAATTCCTTTATCCCCAAGAATGAGGTATATAAACATTGCTCCATTCTGTTTATCACAAGCACATCCTTTCTAAGGAGGCTGGATAAATATTCCATGTGTGGTCTCATCAGGGCCTTATATAATTGTCATAAATATCTTTTATTCATCTTACTCAAATCTTCTTGCAAGCATGTTCTCTTTAATACTCAATATCCTTTCAAACCCATCTTCCAATACATTGCTGCACTGAGTCATCACATGTTACTCAACAGTCCTTCAGTTTCCCTCATTACAACATCTTCCAACTTTGGCAAAGTCATTGTCTCCCAGAAGATCTAAATTTATTCCCCATTCATTTTCTCTGGTCATTTTTTGGCATACGCAAAAGTGACAAGTTGTGAAAGCAGCTAACTAAGGTATCCCATTGAGATTTTCTCTATGTCCACATCTGAGACTTCATTTGTACATGTTGATGATAGTAGAATCAGCAACGTCCATTCCAGCAAGGGCAACAGTTTCCTTCATCTGCTCACTTATAGCAGGTTTGCGTTGTTATGTGACCTTCCTGACATGTTGCAGTTATTGTTAGTCCTCTAGACCATGTGTGGGAATGCTGTATATTTTCCCTTCGCTCAAACTTCCAATGTTTTTGCTATGTCTACTGCCTACCATCATCAATGTACTATGAAGAAAATATGGTTCTATGCGAACCGAATCATGGTCCTGCCTCCCAGTTGAGTAGCAGCTTCCAAAACTTACTGCCAAGATGTTGTATGGAGGTTATATTGTTTTGCTAATTGCATTGACAAGTATGGAAAAAGAGGCACCAATAGAGCATTCTTTATTAAAAATAGTCACTCCCAAATAATCAGTGTTTGGTACAATGATATATCAGAATAAAGCCATGTAATCTCGTCAATCTTTGTAAATTGTAGATTTGCCTATCAAATTCCCCAGGACACCCCGAGAGTGTAACTGGTGTGCAATCCTGAATTTTGGACAGCTGACACAAAGCTACATGGTAGAATCTGATACTTGAAATGTGGCTCCATGCCAACTATCCAAAATTCAGGGGTGCACACCCAACACACTTTCAGAAAGTCCTGAGAAAAGCATTCTGGTATTTGTGCTGAAAATTTGATCTCTCTAAAGGTGTTGGACTTTTGTTTGATGGCAGTTATGTACATCCCTGCTACAAAGGTTTGAGTTAACTATAATTATCAGTGGAATTAATTCAACATGATCTCTGGAAAGGTTAAAACAGTGCACAAAGTTTATCGGAAGTAAAGGAAGTTAGAACCATTTTTGATTACATGTGAGGTTGAGATAGAGCCCATTACATTTTTTTAATAAAGAAGAACTAGATAGCTGTTTGAGAAGAGAAATTTTAGAGGAGTGTTATTGACCACTGGTATTGGACAACAACTGATGTGGAGCTAAGAACTGGTATTGATTTGATTAGTCAAAAGACCCATTTCTGTGCAGCAATATTCAATGATGAAAATGGTGAATGTAAAGTTTAATCACAGTGGTAGCTGCACTGCATGTTATAGAAAGGTTTACAATTTAAATAACATCAGGAAACACAGATTCACCTCCCTATTAATCAAAGAAACGCTTCCAATCTATCTAAATAAATCTAGCTAAAGTAATTACATTACTCTTTCGGGCTCCATTCATTTTTCTTAAACTGTCATGGCATTGCTCGTGGGTTTCAGGATCCTGAATTGTTTTTGATGCTTAGTTTGGGTCTGGTCTAATCAAATCACCCATCACAATGCAGCAATACACAGATTGAAGAGGTTCAGCTCTCTCCCAGTTAATGAACAGGTACACAATTAATTTTAATGCAACAAGAGGTATAATTTAACCTCATTGATCAGAGAATAAAACCTCCTTTTGTTGGAACCAAAGTTAGAGAAACCACTTTACATCTCACACAGCACCGACTCCCACAATAAGCATTGCTTTTCACCAGCATCTGTCTGCATGGAGCAGTGATATATTTAGTAAAGCTGCTGCCTCACAGCTACAGTGACCTGGTGCTGATTGTGTGGAGTTTGTTCATTTTTCCTTTGACTGTATAGGTTTACTCACAAAGTTCTGGTTTCCTCCTAGATCCCAGGGATAGTTCAGTAAGTTAATTGGTCACTCTAAATTGCCGTAATGTGAGGTAGAGTGGTAGAATATAGCAATTTACCACCCGTTTACACTAATCCTATTTAATTCTCCTTGCAAGGGAATACAATAGGGCTAACGTAAATGGGTAGTTAATAGTTGTGTGAACTCAATGGGACGAGAATCCTGTTTTCATGCCAAGTGATACTTTAACAATCTCCTAGCATCAGTTTACAAATTATCAGCTTTCCTTGTGCATGTTTCTGAAGCTAAGCAGCATACTGACAAATTTTTGCAACCCTATCCAATGAATATGATCTTCATACATCCCAGTGAAGAAAAGGAGGAGCGCTATAACACTCAGGATGAAGGCCGATGTGCGAAAAGGGAAGATTGAGGAAAAAAGGCACCATCTCTGCCCGGCAATGGTGGAGTGTACCATCATCATTACAGTACCATTATGACAAACAAAGAGGGTGAGCAGTATAGTAAACTTTCACCATAAGAAATGTGGAGATCGGATGATAGAGGAACTAGAGCAGACATTAAACATATGGATCAAGTGCCCACTGTTGCCTTCTTTTCATTAGCATCATTCAAGGGAAGATATGCAGCATTTAATACCACAAAAATTGGTCTGCTGGACTGGAGGGACCCTCTACATCTGTTGAGCAGAAGCAGCCAGCTGAAAATATTATTACTAGCCATAAGTGACTTGATCATCATTGAATAATAATTTAGAATCAATTAAGGTGGCCATAGAGGATTACAGCATTATTATATTCTGTAGGCCAAAGACATCCTGATGAGCTGTGAGAGCCATGCTCTGGGATAAATGTTTAAATTCAGTGAGGTGAATTTAAAGGCAAAATCTGGATGTCAGGAAAGCAACTGAGCAACAGATATCTGTAACATTGTATATAATTAAATAGAACATATTGGTTTATCTTTATTTATTTGGACTTCAGGTTACAAAGGATCGTAGCACCAAGTCTGAGATTATTTTCCTCCCATATAAAAGCTACCACCTGTCATTTGATTTTCATATAATGAAGGGTACCTTAGGAATTTAACTGCTTTACTAACCAGCAGAGGGTTATATATGACATGATTGTACAAGGTGAAAATAATCTTGAATGACAGATGACTGAGTCATGCAAAATAACAGTAGCCAGATATGTTGAGCATGATAAAGATTGGTGTGCTCTGGTGAACAAATTAACTAATCTAGAACTTCAGGCATGATGAGCTGGAGTCACAGGATCCTACATAAAATAAGATTAAACTTTATTTATCCTGAAGGAAATTATACTTTATACTTTAAAGTCGCCAAACAATTGATACTAGAACGTTGAATCATCACAGCTATATTTGATTCTGCGCTTCCCACTCCCTGGATTACAAATATTAAATATTTAAAATATTAAAAATAGTAAAAATTAGTAAATATTAAAAATTTAAATGACAAATCATAAATAGAAAATAAAAAAATGGAAAGTAAGGTAGTTCAAAAAAAACAAAAGGCAGGTCTGGATATTTGGAGGGTACGGCCCAGATCTGTTCAGCAGTCTTATCACAGTTGGAAAGAAGCTGTTCCCAAATCTGGTCGTACGAGTCTTCAATCTCCTGAGCCTTTTCCCGGAGGGAAGAGGGATGAAAAGTGTGTTGGCTGGGTGGGTTGTGTCCTTGATTATCCTGGCAGCACTGCTCCAATAGCGTGCGGTGTAAAGTGAGTCCAAGGACGGAAGATTGGTTTGTGTGATGTGCTGCACCGTGTTCACGATCTTCTGCAGCTTCTTTCGGTCTTAGACAGGACAACTTCCATACCAGGTTTTGACACACCCTAGAAGAATGCTTTCTACGGTGCATCTATAAAAATTAGTGAGGGTTTTAGGGGACAGGCCAAATTTGTTTAGTTTTCTCAGGAAGTAAAGGCGCTGGTGGGCCTTCTTGGCAGTGGACTCTGCTTGGTTGGACCAAGTTAGGTTATTTGTGATATTGACCCCGAGGAACTTAAAGCTTTTGACCTGTTCCACTTGCGCACCACTGATGTAAATGGGGTCGTGCGGTCCGCTACTCCTTCTGAAGTCAACAACCAATTCCTTTGTCTTGCTGACGTTGAGGGATAAGTTATTGTTTTCGCATCATGCCACCAGGTTCTTAATTTCCTCTCTGTACTCAAACTCATCATTACCCGAGATACGGCCTACAATTGTTGTGTCATCAGCAAACTTATATATTGAGTTTGATGGAAACTTGGCTACACAATCATGGGTGTACAGTGAGCACAGCAGGGGGCTGAGTACACAGCCCTGTGGGGCACCGGTGGTCAGAGTGATTGTAGACGAGAGCTTGTCCCCTATTTTTACAGCCTGGGTCCTGTCTGTGAGGAAGTTGAAGATCAAGCTGCAGATCTGAGTGCTAAGGCCCAGGTTCCAGAGTTTAGGAATCAGTTTATTTGGAATGATGGTATTAAAGGCAGAGTTGTGGTCAATGAAAAGGAGCCTTACATATACGTCTTTATTCTCCAGGTGTTCTAAGGAGGAACGTAGGGCCAGAGAGATGGCATCTGGCGTTGACCTGATGCTCCTGTAGGCGAATTGCAAAGTGTCGAGGTTGACCGGTAGGCTGCGGTAGATGTGTGCCATAACCAATCTCTCGAAGCACTTATATTATAGTTGCAAGGTTGTTCAGTCAGCAATATATACTTTAAAATACAAAAAATTAAGCTTTGAGGTATGAAAAAAAAATAAAATGTGTGTTAAAAACTAATAGTGCAAATACAGATGTGCAATGGAATTGTGTACTTATATACTTAAGGAGGGGGAGAGTAGAGTCTTATAGCCACAGGAAGAAAGAATCTCCTGTGGCATTCAGTGGTGTACCTCAGTGAAATCAGTCTGTAACTAAAGGTGCCCTTCTGTTTGTCCAGTACTTCATGGAGAGGGTGAAAGGGATTGTCCATAATGCTCCAAAGCTTTGACAGCATTCTTCTCTCAGACACAACCACCAGGGGATCCAGTTCCACCCGCAGAATAGAACCAGCCTTCCTGATGAGCTTATCTATTGTCTTCCCCTATGTGTGTTTTAAGGATACAAGGCACGTTAACTCCAAGATATTCAGTGATTCTGATACCTCTTGTATACTGTTTCGCAGTATCAATGACTGTTCACTGCAGCCTAACACATTTCACTCCATTCGATTATCCATAGATCTCTCTCCTCCTGTTTGAAGTTTTGATGTTTCTCTCGCACAGTTAACTGGAATTCAATCAACATGGACCTTTGCCTCAACTATGGCCCAATGCTCCTTGGAGCTTTTACCCAACCCTTGCCATGGTCATGTCACAGTTTCTGTGTCCAAATATTGAACAGATGCCTATCTATACAGAGGGGAAAAAAATCATTGCCTTATCAGTTTGCTAACCACTTATCGGGAATGACTTGTTTTGTGACCATGCAGATTATTCTTCACAGAGAGAAGTGTTTGTATAGCACTGAGCAGCAATAGGGTCCTTGAGTCCAGCAAGTCCTTATGTAGTATTCATTCCTTCAGCCTAAAAAACAACATCAAAATATGCATTTCGTTCTGGTTCTAGAATAAGCAGGATGCATAAACAGAATGAGTTTGCATTTGTGAGGTAAATATTTTTAAAGTAACACCAAATATCTTGGCAGCCTCATAACAAGTGATGGCAGGTGTGACACAGATATCAAATACAGAATAGCAATGGTAAAAGAAGCTTTCCAAAAAATGAAGACCATATTAACAGACAGAAAGATGAGCATGTACACTAAAAACAGAATACTGCAGTGCTACATTTATTCTATCCTGACTTATAGAAGTGAATGCTGGACCATTTCCCCAGCAATGGAAAAGAGACTAGAAGTAGCTGAATTATGGTTCTACAGGAGAATGTTAAAAATATCATGGACCACACACACGTCAAATGAAGAAGTTCTCAGAAGAGCCCAAGGGGTTAGATCACTCATACCAACTATAAGAGAAAGACAACTCAGATTCCTAGGACACATCATGCGGAGAGATAAGCTAGAAAATCTCATACTATCCGGAAAGATCGAGGGGAGCATGTACATCAAAAGCCTAGCCAGGTGGCTACATATCGAGGAAATGGAAGTCATCTGAAGAACAAGGGATAGTGCTATGTGGAAAACCATCGTCACCAACATCGACATCGGATATGGTACCTAGACAGAAAGACAACATCATAGATTTACAGTAAGCCTTCATATAATGCATTAAATGGTGTATTGTTTTCTCATTAATTTCCTTTTGCTGTTTTAGACTCAGTTTCTAAACAATCTCTAGTTAATTTGCTAAATGTGCATTACTACATAATAGATTAAGAAATTTGATTCACATTATATTTAATATTTATTCATAGAATGTAGATTTTACACAGTAATTATATCAATGTAATTGGATGGTTTTAATTGGGAACACAGAAAATGTACTGACATACTGTATTTGAATTGAAGGACCACCTTAATCATATCTTGCTGTTCAAGCAAAGCAGGGCAATGCAGAACATTTGTGTTAGTTTACAGACACATTTCATGTTGCTTTTAAACGCAAGTGCTAGTATTATTTTAAAAGTCAATGTCAGGGTCATCCTCACTCTCAGAAACCTTGCTCCGTATCCTTACAACTTGTCTCTCTACTGAGTTACGTCATATTCATCATTTTGAGTCCACTGTTATTTTTCAGAAGTCACAAAGACTATTGCTCTCACTATTATTGGCTATCTTTCTCTAAAACAGAAGAACGCAAGTAAATTGGAGCAAGAATAAACTCATCCAACCATCATTAGGGTCCTAGCAATTTGTCAATTCTCTCCTGTACCAGCCCTAGCTCTGCTTTCTTACCCTTACAATTAGCCAAGTGAAACCAAGGAATCTTTTTAGATTTTTTTTCCAAGCTGCCAAATATGAAATTGCTGTTAGTTTGCAGGGCTTCTTCTGGGATTTTTGTCCAACTGGTATTGAGAGTAACTCTCTGATTCAATCTTGAAGTCTGGAACCTGGAAACCTCATTTGAGTCAGTCTACTTGATGCATGTTTACAAATATGTGAAGCAACAGCATGGGAAACCATCTTGGCTCCTCAAGCTTGTTATAATATTTAGTAAGATCCTGACTAATTTCAACTGCACATTCCTTCTCCGAGGGTAACCTTCCTGTCCCTCACTGATGAAGTGTCTGTCTATCCCTGCTTTAGAAGTGTTCCCTATTGTTTTATTGGCTTTTCAAAGTTAAAACTTTTTTTTCAGAATCAACCTGGAGATGGGGTTACCACCAGTCCCATTCACTATAACCTCTCCTTTTATCATGTCCATTTACTCTGACCTAATTTTCTTACCATCCTGTGTTAATGGTGTTTTTAAAGTAACCTGCTAACCTTTCAACTTGCACATCTTTAGAATATGGAAGTAACTAGACCAGCAGGAGAAACCTACATTATCACAGAGAGAATCTGCCAGCTTAACACACACAGCTTCAGAGATCAGAATTGCAGCTGGGTCTGAGGAACTGTGAGGCACCAGCATTACCCACTGCAATATTGTGGTACTCGGAAGGAAAATCTTCCTCTTCTGATCTCAGTACTTAAGATTATGACAAATGTCCAAAATCACCATTCTAAGGTCAGGGCATACTCCTTCAGTTTATCAATAGGATTGTTCCCCTGGTGTGTGAAATGTAAATTTGTTCACTCCCAGGCATAAAAGATACTTGGATTTTTAATTGTAAACTTTTAAAAGCACTTGTCTGTATTCATAATGCGATGATTTATTAAAAAAATGTTTTATAGATCCACATAAAATGAGTGGAATGTGAAATATCTTGACCATACACTGACTTATAGATATAGGACCATAAGACATAGGAGCAGAATTAGGCCACTCAGGACGATCAAGTCTAATTTACTATTCCATCATGACTGATTTATTATCCCTGTCAACCCCATTCTCCTGCCTTCTCCTTGCAACTTTTGATGCCCTGACTGATCTAGAACCCATCAAACCTCAATCCAAATGCACTCAATGACTTAGACTGAACAGCAGACCATGTCAATGAAGTCCACAAATTCACCACCCTCTCGCTCAAGAAAGTTCTCCTCATTTCTGTTCCAAACGGACATACCTCTATTCTGAGGCTGTGCCTCTGGTTCTAGACTCACTCACAATAAGAAACAACCTCTCCACATCCAGTCTACCGAAGCCTTTCAATATCCCATAGGCTTCAATGAGATCCCCCTTCGTACTTCTAACCTCTTGTGAGTACAGCCTCAAAACCATCAAATGCTCCTTTCATTCCTGGAATTATTCTCATTGATTTGCCTGGACTGCCATAGGTGCTTGGTCTCCCCTGGTTATCCCGATATAACCCACAGATTGATTAGTCTCTTATAGCACTCCAAGAGTGGGATGTGGGATGCCTCCCTATCTGTCTGGACCCAGCTCAATTTCCAGTCCATGAATCCCCTCCTGTGTCAGCTAAGGATGTGGACCTCTTTGGTATTCTAGTTAAATGTGCTGATCTTCTGAGGTCTTCAGTAAAAGACAAGTCACCTCCCAGCCTCCACACCAACCATCCACCTGTGCCATAGACCTCCTACCTGCACTAGTTCTCCCCAGGGCTGCCTCTTTTCCCTCTTTCATCCTGAAATGGTGGCCATGGAAATTTACATAAAGGAGCCAAGGGGTTTATCCATCCACCAACCTTGTCAGCAGGAGCAGGCTTCTTCTTCATGAGCAAGAAAGATGGTAAGCTCCATCCCTGCATTGATTATCGGCACCTAAACAATATTACTGTGAAGAACTGCTACCCTCTTTCCCTGTTGGCATCTGCCTTCAAACATCTCTAGGGACCAACCATGCTTTCCAAAATTGATTTGCACAATGCTTACACTCTGGTTTGCATGACAGAAGGGGATGAGCGGAAGACAGCTATCAACACTTCTAATGGCCACTATGAGTAGATTGTGATGCCCTTTGGTCTGGCCAACACCCTGCTGTTTTCCATGTCTTAGTTAACAAAATGCTCAGGAACATGTTGAACCAGTTTATTTTTCTGTATTTAGACAATGCCCTTATCTATTCCTGCTCTCATCAGGAACGTGTGCTGATTGTCCAGAGGGTTCTCAGATGTCTCCTCGAAAATAACCTGCATACTGAGCCCCAGAAGTGTGTGTTCCATAAAGAGCAAGTGCTGTTTTTGGAAAATATACTTGCCCCGTACAGTGTTCAGATGGACCCTAGTAAAGTTGAGGCAGTTACAAAGTGGCCCAAACCCTCTACAGTCAAACAGGTATGGTGCTTCATGGGTTTTGCAAACTTGAAACGTCACTCCATCTGGAAATTCTGCTTTACTGTGGCTCTCATAAATGCACTCCCCAGGAAGACCTTTGCAGGATTCCATTGGACAAAGAATGCCAAGCAAGCATTTTTGGAGTTAAAATGACGTTTCACCACTGCCCCAGTGCTGCGACATCCAGACCCCTCATGGCCATTCATAGTCAACATGGATGCATCTGATGTCGGCATTGGAGCTGTCCTCTCTCAGCACTCTTCTGAAGATAAGTCAGTTGCACCCTGTACCTTCCTTTCCCATTGCTACACTCCGGCTGAGGGTAATTATGATGTTGGGAACTGGGAACTTCCGGCTGTTAAGGAGGCCCTGGATGAATGGCGACACTAGCTGGAGGGGTAGCACATGCTTTCTTGGTCGGGACAGATCACAAGAACTTGCCCTATATTCAGGATGCAAACAGACTCAACTCCTGACAAGCCTGGTGGGGTCTCTTCTTCACTCCGTTTGGTTTCATCCTCACTTTAACTTCCCGACAGAAAGAGTACCAAGGCAGAAGCTCCCTCCTGGCAGTTTTGACAGATGTGAGGACAAGGCTGATCAGGAGCTCATCCTTCCTCACTCATGCACTGCAGACAGTGATCTGGGGAATAGAGGTGGAGGTGAGGGCCACCCAACAGTCAGACCCAGGCTCAGGTGGGGGGACCTCCCAAATAACAGTTTGTCCCTGCTATGATGCACTCCAAAGTGTTGGAATGGATTCACTTCTCCCTTCTGGCTTGGTCATTCAGGAACTCAACAGGAGTTTATAAAGAGATAATTTTGGTGGCTTTGTCCCACAACGTCCATGGCTTTGTATCTACCTGTCACACCCGAGCTCAGAACAAGATATCCTGCCTGCATCCTGTGGGGCTGCTATGTCCGCTGCCTGTGCCCCACCACCAGTGGTCCCACCTCTCAGTGGATCTTATCACTGGGCTGCCTCTGTCTAGCAGAAGCACTACCATTCTGGTCACTGTGGTTCGATTCTCCAAGGCAGGCCATTTCATTGCCCTCCCTAAGTGTGACAAGGATCCTAGATGAGGATGGCTTGGCCCCAAATGCTAGAGTGTCTGAAGCAAAGATCAAGACACGGTATCAAACTGGATCGAGAACTGAGCACAAAACAGATACTAGACAGAACAAACGCTCGATGAAATCACTAGTATGGCTTATGATTGAGCACTGAATCCAGCACCGTTCCTCAGGTCTGAATCCCTCCCAGTCCACAAGGAACTGTCGAACACGCCAAGCAGTTCTTCCTGATAAAGATAGATAGATAGATAGGTAGACATACCTTATTGATCCAGAGGGAAATTGGGTTTTGTTACAGTTGCACCAACTGAGAATAGAGTATAAATATAGCAATATAAACCATAAATAATTAAATAATAATATGTAAGTTATGCCAGATGGAAATAAGTCCAGGATCAGCCTATTGGCTCAGGGTGCTGGCAATCCCTGGGTGAGCAGTCATTCTCGCGGAATGTCCCCATTGGAGTACCTAGGACCGGATAGAACTTGGGACGAACAGCCAACGCGAAGGATCGTTCTTACCTCCCTTTGCCCTTGGACCCTCCGAACGAGGGTGTCAATTCCCCAACAAGTTGCTGCTACAACCCTGGCTTGGTGCCAGATGGCGGTGGGCTGCTCTTCTCATTCTGGTTCATCAAACTGACAGGACAAGACATCTGGCTTCTGGTTCTTTGACCCCAGTTGATAGGCCAGCATGAAATTAAAGCAGTTAAAGAATGAAGACCACTAGGCCTGTCTGGAATTCAGCCTCTTGGCCTCCTGAATATAAGCCAGGTTCTTGTGGTCTGTCCAACCAAATTAGTTCTTGGCTCCCTCCAACCAGTGCGGTCATTCCTCCAAAGCTAACTTAACTGCAAGTTCCTAATTCCCAATGTCATAGTTCACCTCTGCTGTGGATAGCCTCCTGGAAAAGAATGCACATGGGTGCGTATTATTGTCTAAAGGTGTCCATTAAGACAACACTGCACCTACTCTGACATCTGAGGAGTCCACCTCCATGATGAAGGGAAGGTCCAGGTTACGTGCAACCAAAATGGAAGCTGCCATGATCCGCTGTTTGTGCTCTTCAAAAACAGCCTCCGCCTCGGTAGTCCAAACACAAGCCCATTGATTTCTTGAGGACTGTCAGCAGAGCTGCCACTGAGCTGAAGTTTCTGATGAACTTTTGGTAAAAGTTGGCAAATCCCAGGAATCATTGGACTTGTTTCACACTGGATGGCTGTGGCAAATTTCCAACTGCCTGCATCTTACTAGGGTCCATCTTGAAATTGCCATTAGAAGTGATGAAGCCCAAGAAAGAAATGGTGGTTATGTGAAATTCAGACTTCTCCAGCTTGATGTAAATATCGCGATCAAGAAGCTTCTTTACGATATCCTTGACATGAGTTGCATGCTCCTCCTTGGACTTCGAGAGAATTAGGATGTTGTGCAAGTCGATGAAGGTGTACTTATGGAGTGCATCCTGAAGCACATCTTTTACAAAGACCTGGAAAATTACTGGCGTATTCAAAAGGCCGAACGGCATGACCAGGTACTCACAGAGCCCTGTTGGTGTGTTGAATGTCACCTTCTATTCGTCACCCTCCTTTATGCAAACCAGGTTGCATGTACTCTGCAAGTTTAGCTTAAGTGTACTCTTGCCCCTTGAAGAATCTTGAAAGCAGTGTTCATGACTGGAAGAGGATAATGATTCTTGATCATTATGCAATTCAACCCTCAAAAATCAATGCATGGCTGCAGTCTCCAATCCTTTCTCTGTATGAAGAAGAAGCCAGCACCAGTTGGAGAAGTGGAGGGCCAAATCAATCCCAGGGCAAGAACTTCCTTTATATACTCCACCACAGAGCTTCTCTCTGGGCTTGAGAGCACGTATAAGCAACCCCATGGAAGACTGGCACCAGGCAGGGAGCTATAGCACAGCCGTGAGGTGGAAAAGTCAATTCCTTTTCATTACTAAAGACTTCTTCCAAATTCTTGTAGACAGAAGTGATTTGTACTGGCTTGGGTGCTGCAATTACCGCTGGGGACGACTGCTGAGATTCCGTCGGTGGTGGGGTTGATTCAGCAGACTTCAGAGTCTCCCTCATAGGTTCACTAGAGTCTTTAGTGCAAGCAGAGACCACGTCACAGTCTAAATCCTCGTGCATCTCCTCAGACATCGGTGGTGAGGTGTGACAAATGGTCCTTGTGCTCCTGGGATTTGGTTCCAAGGGTCTACTCTTTGGAGCCTTCCCCTTAGATGGGACCTAGCAACTGGAGCCCTTTGGCTTAGCTGCTAGTTTTCCAGACTACTTGGGCACCTCCTTGGTTTGCTCCTGAACTAGATATCTAGTTCTGAATTGACTAGGTTGGGACTCGCACAGACCTATCTGGAGATGGCTTGTTTTCCCTTGAATGTAGGACTGAGTTTCCAAAAATCTGTCTACTTTTTAACTGCTGATGCAGGAGAGTCTGGGGATTGGAACACAAAGCCAAAAACATACCTTCTTACAGCAACTGGATTATGCAATGATCCTCCCTTCCTTCCAGTTGTCAGAACAGTTATGTTGGGACAGCCATACGTGCCCAAGGATCAAGGGTATGTGAGGAGATTCAATGATATAGAAACTAATAACCTCCACATGATCTCTACCCTCACCCACAAGACCAATGTCCATTGGCAACCTGCCCATAACAAGCAAACAGCTATCCTCGACAGTTGTGGGCATGGGCTGGCTCAACACCTGCAGCAGTACGTTGAGCCAAAGGGCAGTCTCCAAGTCCAGGAAATTTCCCAGTGCTCCAGAGTCCAAAAAAAAACATCTACCTCCCATCAGTTTATACTTCCGGCGATCTCCACCCTCAGTGTGACACCAAAATCCATGAGATTGGGGGTGGTAGCTGCTCCTGTCACAGTCCTCCCAACACTAGTCGGTTTGAGCAGTTCTCCTGACAGCTGCAGCTTCAGACATTCAGTCCACAGCTGATCTGTTTCCCCACGGAAATTGCAGCAAACTTGATTCGGAAGCCAGAACCTCTCATCTGTGGAGATTCTTATGTGGCTGATTAGCATGGGCTCGACAGGATCCTGAGCAGGAGACGGGCTGGTCATGGTATGAGATCAGGGGATGGAACAGCTATGTGTTGAGTCCGGGCTCGGACTAGCCCTCTTTGATCTCTTGATGTTGTTCTACTTACACTCTGTCAGACGATTACCTAGACGAGTGGATTAGTCGATCAGAACCTCTAAGTCCTCAGCTGGTTCTCCTAAGGTGAGGACAACCTTCAGTTCATCTCGGAGCTGATAAAGTGGTCAAGACCTCCCTGTTCCAGCCAATCCCTTGATTGTAGTCAGCTGATGACCTTCCACCCTGTCCAATCTTCATCAGGTGGTCTGAGGCTCACTGGCTTCAGCAAGGTGATGGAACACCTTCCTCATGATGCCCACAAATTCCCCTGAATCCGGGCAAATTTCTGAGCTACGTTCCCAATGCTCTTTTAGTCAGAAGAGAGATAATGAAGGCCACCTTTCTGTGCTCTAAAGAGAACTGGGTAGTTGGAGTTAAAACAGTAATAAGCACTGGATGAGGAAGCTCTGGCAAGAGCCTGGGTCACTGTCGAATCTCTCCATGGTTGGAAGATGGATGAGCTCCATAGAGTGACCGACAGCTTCACCCAAGCGACTCTGACTTCCCTCCTACAAAAATTGGCACACGGTGACCTGGAGGTTGTGTATCTTCAGGCTCTGTCTTGAAATTTTCTTGCTGTGGCAGGCCACATTTGACAAAAGGCTCCGCTACCCCACTGGGTCCACATTGGCTCAGTGGTTCTGTGACAAGAGTCCTTCCTGAGAACGAATTGGATCCAGATGGAAGGATCGAGGCATGGTATCAAACTGGATCAAGAACTGAGCACAAAACAAACGCTAGATGAAATCACTAGTAAGGCTTGCAATTAATCACTGAACCACACTTCAGGTGCCCTTTAAATACTCAATTCTTGGTGCCCAAAACATGATTGTCAATTAGCGGGACAGTCCTGAATCTTTAAAGGAGTCAGCTATCCATACTCCAGAGATTTAGAGTGTCTAAACCCCAGAAGCTGGCATGATTGGGTTTCTGTCGTAACGCTAAGCTCTCATCGGCTTGTGAGACTGCCACTCTCGTGGTTCAGGCTCTATAGTTTCCCTCAAGCCAGAGTGTCTGATCATGGACCATAGTTCACTTCCTGCTTTTGGAAGGCTTTCTCCTCTCTTGTACGAGCCTCAGCCAGCTTTTCATTTGGTTTCCACCCCCAATCTAAGGGCCAGACTGAGAGGGTGAATCAGGAGTTGGAACAACCCTGCACTGCTTTGTCTCTTCCAACTCCACATCCTGGAGCTCCCACTTGGTTTGGGCAGAGATCACCCACAATAACCTCCAGTCATTCTCCACTGGTATGTCTCCCTTTGAATGCCAGTAGGGATTCCAGCCACTGCTCCTCCCTGACCAGGAGATTGATGTAGGAGTTCCTGCCACTGACAGCTGATCTAGTGCCACAAGCGAACCTGGAGATGAACTGGGGCTGCACTGCTGTGTGCCGAGAAACAACATGCCCAGCAGGCTGATCGGCTCCTCGACAGGTGAGGCCTTTCGAGCTAGGTCTGGTTGGCATCAAAGGACCTTCTTCTGGAAGTTGGGAGCTGCAAATTGGCTCCGTGCTATGTAGGACCATTTAAAGTGGAAAAGGCTGTCAACAAGGTCTCTTATAGATTGCGTCTGTCAGCATCAATTAAGATCCATCCAGTATTTGTCATGGTCTGGTCTGAAGTCTGCATTCCGGTTCACGGTCCGGTCCACGGATTCCGGACTCCGGGTCTTCCGGCTGTCCCTTGTTTTGGTTGGACTTAACCTTAGGCACCTAATGCTCATCTTGGGGCTGGGAATGTAAGTGGCCCTGGGATCGAGTGTGGTCATCTCGTCAGTCTCCCCTTTGGAGCAACCCACCGGTGGAAGGCTAGTGCAGTCATCGAGATATGGATTTGGCTGTTCCGCCACCCGCCGGGGCTACAGGCCGCATCGAGTCTTGGAGCCACCCTGGACCAAGCACCCTTCCTGTCCCTTGCCTGCGTTGGGTAAGCCAGGCTGTTTGCCGTTACCGTGCGGTTGGTTCTGTCCCTTCCTGTCCCTTGCCTCCGTTGAGTAAGCCAGGCCGTTTGCCGTTACCCTGCAGTTATTTCTGTCTCTTCCTGTCCCTTGTCTCTGTTGGATAAGCCAGGCCAATTGCTGTTACCCTGCGGTTGGGTCTATTCCTCCCTCTCCTTGCCTCCGTGGGGTGGAGTCCCATGTCCTGCCCAGGAGTCCTGCGTCCTGCCCAGGAGTCGCCTTGTCTTGCCCCGTCATGTCCTCGTCTAGCCTCCAGGAACCCGAGCCTCATCACATCTTCGCCTGGTCTCCAAGAACCTGGGCCTCGTCACATCCTCGCCTGGTCTCCAAGAACCTAAACCTCGTCACGTCTTCGCCTTCTCTCCAAGAACCCAAGCCTCGTCTCGTCTTCACCTGGTTTTGGGGTCCGAGCCCAAGTCAAGACCCAGGTTCTGGGTCCTTGTCCAATCTCTGGCTCGGAGTCCATGCCCAGGCTCCTTGTTCCCAGTCCCTCGTCCTGGTCCTGCTTCCCTAGCCTAGTCTGTGTTCCTGTCCCAACTCCTCGTCTGCGTCCTGACCGTCATTTAGTTTTGTCCGTTCCTGTTCCTAGTACTTCAGTGTCTGTGTCTTGCATTTGGGTCCATTCCCAACGCCCCCAACTATGACAGTATTCCATGTTTCCCAACTCCAGTCAGTTTCTACTTCTCACCTGGTTCCAGTCACTCCACCTCCCCCTCCCGCTGGTGAGTAGTTCCCTGGTCTATACTGTGCGGTGCCACCTGGCATCTCGCCGGGTATGGGGTAAGGTTCAATACCCTGTGGATTGGGAAGGGTATGGTCTTGAGAACATTCCTGGACCCTGGTGAAGAACAGCGTGGGACTTCCTGCGGGCACAGATCTATGCTGCTTCAGGAGCAGCACCCAGGGAAGGGGGCCCTGTTTTAACAATGGACTTTGCTGCAGGGTCTTTGCGCCCCCGCAGGCGGGCTTCACAGCAAATTTGGCGATTTTGTTCATGAATATGCACACTCCAACTCATCACAGTTTTATTATGGCAGTTATAACTCCCTCCTTTTTGTTGTAGCGCTTGTTGAGACTTGAGCAAAGTACAGGAACATTACGCTACCTGCTTGCATTTGGCCTTGACTGAGAAATTGGACTGTCAAATCGATTGATGTTGAAAACTAGCAGTATTCATTTTATATTTTGATATTCCTTTCTGCTGTGCTACTGGCATCTAGTTTTCTGTCTTTTAGTTAACGGCCCTGTTTAGCCTAGCATTTATTGTTTTCCTTTCCCTTAAAATCCTGTTCGTATTAAAGTCTGTGAAGTATCAATCCACTTCAGTGTCTCTCTCTCTCTCTCTTTCTGCAGTTAGGTCATATCCAAACACCATCACAGAAAATTTACAAGGATGCTGCCGGTATTGGAGGACCTGAGTTATAAGGGAAGATTGTATAGGTTAGGAGTGTATTTCTTGGCACATAGAAGATTGAGCAGAGAGTTGATAGAGGTATACAAAATTATGACGAGTATAGATATCGTAAACGTAAGCAGGCTTTTTCTTCTTAGGTTGGGTGGGACTAGAACTAGGGTAAAAGATGAAAAGTTCGGGTGGAACATGTTAGGTTAGGTCTTTATTTGGAGCGTAAAAAGTTGCGGGGGGACTTGATAGGAGTATTTAAAGTTATGAGGGGGATAGATAGAGTTGATGTGGATAGGCTTTTTCCATTGAGAGTGGAGGAGATTCAAACAAGAGGACATGAGTTGAGAGTTAAAGGGCAAAAGTTTAGGTGTAACATGAAGGGGAACTTCTTTACTGAGAGAGTGGTAGCTGTGTGGAACGAGCTTCCAGCAGAAGTGGTTGAGGCAGGTTCGATGTTGTCGTTTAAAGTAAAATTGGATAGATATATGGACAGGAAAGGATTGGAGGGTTATGGGCTGAGTACAGGTCGGTGGGACTAGGTGAGAGCAAGAGTTCGGCACGGACTAGAAGGGCCGAGATGGCCTGTTTCCATGCTGTAATTGTTATATGGTTATAAGATAGGCTGAAGAACTAGTTTCTAAGTTGTACTTTTCTATAACCCTGCAACTTTATGAATAGGGACCCAAAGATGCTCACAATGCTCCAAGTGCAGTGCGACAATGTTTTAAAAAGCCTCTGTATCATATCCTAGCTCTTATGTTCTAGTCTTCTCAAACTGATAGCCAACATTGCACTTGCCTTCCTTACCACTAACGTAACCTACAAATTTAAATTTTAGGGAATCCTGCATATGGCCTCCCAAGTCACTTTGCACCTCTGATTTTTGATTTTTCTCCTCTTTTAGAAAATCGGCTATTCCATCTACCAAACTGCATTTCCATACACTTCCCTATGTTATAATCTATCTGCCACTTCTTTACCTATTCCTCCGATTTTTCTAAGTCCTTCTGCAGACTCCTTGTTTCCTCAATACCACTGGCCCCTCCAGCTAGCTTTGTATTGTCTGCAAACTTGGCAACAAAGCCATCAATTCCATCATCCAAATGGTTGACATACAACGTAAAAAGACGCAGTCCCGATACCGACCCCTGTGGAACACCATTAGTCCCTGGCAGCATCTAGAATTGGCTCCCTTTATTCTCACTCTTCACCTCTTGCTAGTCAGCCAATGCTCTATTCATGCTACTATCTTTTCTGCTCTTATCTTGTTTAGCAGCATCATGTGCAGCACTTTGTCAAAGGCCTGATAATCCAAGTAAATAACATCCACTGACTCTCCTTTGTCTGTCCTGCCTGTTATTTCCTCAAGGAATTCCAACAGATTTGTCAGGCAAGATTTCTCCTTAAAGAAAACATTATGATTTTGGTCTATTTTATCATGTAGTTACAAGTACCCTGAAACCTCATCCTGAATAATGGACTCTAATATCTTCCCAACCACGAAGGTCAGACTAACAAGCCTATAATTTCCTTTCATTTGCCTCTCTTCCTTCTTAAAGAGTGGCATGACATTTGGAATTTTTCAGTTCTCCAGAACCATTCCAGAATCACTTAATTCTTGAAAGATCATTACTAATGCTTCCACAATCTCTTCAGAACACCAGGGTATACGCCATCTGATCCAGGTCACTTGTCTACCTTTGGACCTATTAGCTTCCCAAGCACCTTCTCACTAGTAATAACAACTACTCTTACTTCTGCCCTCTGACTCCCGAATTTCTGTCATACTGATGGGAGTCTTCGACAGTTAAGTTCACTCACCATTTCTTTGTCTCTGTTCTGTACCACCCTCCCTCCCCCCATTACATTTTCCTCATTTGCCTCTCTTTTACTATTTATACTGTACATCTGAAAAAAAACTTTTGGTATCCTCTTTTATGTAGTTGGCTAGCTTATCTTCATATTTCATTCTTTCTCTCATAGTTCTTCTTTATTGCCTTCTGTTGAATTTTAAAAGCTTTCCGATCTTCTAGCATCCCATTAAGCTGGTATACTATATGCCCTGTCTTTTGCTTTTATTCTCCCTTTGACTTCCTTTCTCAGCCACGGGTGCCTCATCCTACCTTTAGAATACTTTGAAATGTATCTTTCCTGCGACTTTCCACTGCCTCTGCCTAGCTGTCTATCCTTTAAATATAAGGAGTATCCTTTGATGTTAACCTCCTAACTATGATCTTCTTCCAGCCATAACTCGGTGATGCCTACAATGTCTTAGTCTTAGCTGCCAATCTCTAACTGCACAACAAAATAATCTATCTTATTCTGTCTACAGCATTCATTCAAATATAACACCTTCAGTCCTGTATTCATCACCCTTTTTGATTTTGTTCTCAATTTTACACTTCAACTCATCCCAGTTCCTGCAATTTTGCCCTATCATCAGCCGATCCTTCCTCACTGTTTCACTACACAATGCATCTACTTGTACCTACTTGTGTCATGCTCAGCCTATCACTCCTGTTCCCACCCCCCTACCAAATTTGTTTACCCTCTTAAATATTCATAAATTGACCAATGGAAAGAAGCAGATAATGGACAGTGACCAATTAAAACAACAGTAAACCAATTCCTTAATTCTATTTTTAAGATTAACTGAGCAAATGTGTTATTTTTAAAAGTACAATTCCAATCATTCTATTTCTATATGAAGGGGATGATAGCTTGATCTTTCCTCTCACATACCAATTTATTTGAATTAATTTAATTGACAAAGTGTATCCAACCTAAACATACTTTTAGTGATAGGTGTTTAAATCCAGACAAAATTAAAATACATTTAAAACACAGCGGTTTTCTACTTTACAGAAAATTTCCAAATTACAAACCATTTCTAAAACACAAAGGATTTCCAAACCTCTGATACAATTGCTATAAACCAGGGATTTCCAACTTTTTTTTATCCCATGGGCCCCTACCATTAACAGATGGATCTGTGGACTCCAGGTTGGAGAGCCCTGCTATAAGCTAAAAACACATAACAGTAAGTTGTAAGTGAACACATTGTCCACTGTATAAATCGAAGAGAGAATAGATTCTGGTCTCCTATCTTCCTATCATTCTTCTTGCTATTCTGTGACCATTCTTAACAAGTTTGACAGCCCTCTTACATTTATACTTTTTTTTTGCCACGAGTGATTTTTTTTTCAAATACCTTTTTACACAAGTGGTCTAAAAGCTTCTGGGGACAGAGTTCCAGATACCCAAACTTAATGCTGTGAAGCAGACTCTTCGAGCACACAAACCTTCCAACTATTATTTGATCAGTTATCAAGGTTGAGAGTAATATATCATCTTCAATGTATTGAAGGCTTCCTGTGCCCTATAGGCAGTGCTGTTTATTTTCAAAGCTGTCCTTTTAACTTCAGATTGATTATTGCTTGCCATCTAAATTAAGAACTGAAAAATGGCTCCTGTTCATGATACAAAGCTGAACAAGGAATATTGATTGGAAATTTATCTTATTTAAAAACAATTCTTTGATCTGTCAAGTGTCAGCTGCAATGTTAGAATGGCGTAAAAGGTGCTGTACCGTGGACAGTGAATATCCATCATAACTGCAGCAAGAATTATACAGAAAGAAAAGTAAACTTCTGAGTGAAGTTGGGGCAGATCCTAGGCAATTTCAATCCTGAAAATTTCTGGATATATGAGTCCCACAAAGTCTCTACTGTGCAGTTACATAGCTCTGTTTATAAAGCGAGAGTGATTTTTTTCTTCCCTGACATCTCATGCCTATACTGCCAATCATTAATCGTAGATCTTTCATGCCAGTGCCATTTCCCTGCACTAAATCTATTTCTCTTCATAGCTTAATATCTAAAAATCTATCATTCTTTGCCTTGAATGTGTGCTATAAAGTTTCTACAGGCATGCATAATATATTTTGAAGATTCAGCACCCTCTGGCTATAGAAATTTCTTTGCATCTCCTTGCTGTATGGCTGATCTATATTCAGACTTTGATTCCTAGTTGTAGACATTTCATACCAAGGAGACATCAGTGTCACAGAGACCATTTCAAGACCTGTAAAAAATAAAATTTAATTGTTTTAATGAGATCACTTCACATTCTTCTGTACTCAAGAGTATAGGACAGCTTGCTTAATCTCTTCTTGTACATCAAGTCCACACTGTCATAATGAAGACTCATGCAAGGTTGAGGAGTAGTACATAATCTTCAATCTGTTGCAGGCTTCCAGATTCAGTGTCAAATTCTCTGACTTCAGATAACCCACTTTATCTGTATCTGTCAGAACAAGCCATGTGATATTGGTTCAGTTTTTCACTCCCCGTCAGTAAAGCCTGGCCTGCTGGACATGACCTACAGCTGAGTTCTAATTATGATACATTCTACCACATCTTTTAGTTGTGTTTATTAACCAGAGGATCTCCACCAATAATTTGCATAGGAATTCTGGTCTTCCACTAACACAGATATTTCCTTTGTCCGGTCAATCTTTCATCACAATCTCTCTGCAATTTAAAGTAAATTGTTATTCTTTATTTCTTAGTTCTGATGATGGTCCCTATCCTGAAGCATTAACACTCTCTCTCTGTTTCCATAGATGCTGTCAGACCTGCTGAGTATTTACAGCATTTTCTGTATTTTTCATTATGGATTTCTAACATCTCACATGGACTCTCACAGTATCTTGGCTCAACAATACTGTGTTGAACAGGGAAACTTGGTTGCACTAATTTTACCTAATGCTATTTCATTCCCCTGACATTCCTCTAGATTCTGTCACTATCCAACACTTAGGCTAGTTTGCATCAACGAAATAGCCAACCCCAGCTGCACACCTCTGGGATGTGGAAGGAGCTGTAGCACTTGGGGATGACTCACACATTCACAAGTAAAATGTCCTCCACGTAATTCCTCATGTTTCAAACTTAATTTTAGCTTTTATATTCTATATATCAACTGACATGCGATTTTCTTTATTACATCTGCACTTTTAAATTCTGCTTTCCCTTTCCTTATCGCTGCCTTGGTCTTCTTTTGCTGACTTATGCAAAGTTCCTAGGTCTAGTTTCGTCAGTGAAGCACATTCAACCAAACAACTTCCACTTTCCTACAACTGTTTGTAATGCCTAATGAAGTGAAAACTGTCTTCCACACTCCAAATTTCAAGTGCCATAATCAGTTCTTGGATCTTATTTACTTTACACTAGTTTGTATCTGGATAATGTTCTGCAGTTTGTTATCATTGTTGATACTGATTTTTTGTTAAATTGGACCCATACAGTATCCCTTAGCGGAACCTCCCTTTATTGTCTCATTTCATTGTTTCCCATATGAATGACCAACTTAGTCTTTCCCCATCCATTCTATTATTGCAACACTATTATCACTATGTTTCTTTTTCCAATCCCCCAACTCATAGCCATAGTGTTGTCATCATCTACACAGTCTGTATAAACTTTATAGCTGTTGGACGGGTGTAAGTGCTATGGCTCCTCCAAAGCTCTCTACTGGAGCCCATAACTATTGTCCTGTCCCTCTTAACTGGTTAATTTTACATGACTTAATCGAATTTGGGAAGAGAGGAGGTAGCTATCTGTCAGAAAAAAGAACCTAATCTCTTCCAGATGCAACACAATGTCTAATTCTTGGATTCAAGAACCTAGAATTGACAATTAGCAAGTTACAGACACGTTACAGATATACTTGCTACAGCTTACAATAATTTCCATCAACTCCCAGATACTTACTACAACAGCAACATGTCACCTGCTTTGTCATGTCTATTTATGGAATTTAACCTTTTTCATGTAATTCAGTTACTGTTGCCTTAATCTCACCAAATTCTACACTCGAGGGATGCTGCTAAAACAGACTGCAGTTTAGCTAACTGCATTGATTATACTCCCAGATACTATGATGCTATGTGCCTGTAGTTCTGCTGCAATGTTTTCACTTCGCCTGCACTTTCATGTGCTTGTGCATATGACAATAAATTGAACTTTGACTTTGAAGCTGTGGTGCCAGTTTTCACTGCTTCCTACTTTACATGAGTGTTATCTAAAACTACAAGCTCAAGAGAATTTAACTTTGAACCTAAATTAAATGAATAAGTATTTAAACTTAAAATTAAATCAGCAAAGTGTGTACTCTGTAGACACTACAGCCAGAGGATAAAGTATAAGTTGTGAACTGAAAATTAAAAACTTTAAAGTAACAGCAAGATATGATAGAAAAACTCAGAAAACGTGCAGCATTTGTCGGGAAAGAGACAGAATTACTGCTTCAGGTTCTGCTTGGCTGATGGTGTATTTTGAGCATTTTCTGTTTTTGGCAAGTTGTGCTCTGGAGATGAGTTGCCAGGCAACATGTAACAACAACTTCAACTTACAGTGAATGATACTGGTTGAGAATAAAGGCCTTTAAGGTTGAAATCAAATGTTAAAGTAACTAGTGGGAAAATTAAGGATCAAATAATAGCTTAGGATTTCCTATATAAAATATTCTGTCACTGGGATATTTCCTGCTGAAATTGTCAACCCATTTTCTTCGAAAAGGTGACTGATGTAATAAAATCAAGTTAAAGATTAAAAGAATATCTTGGATGGTGACTGTTTCGGTAAAAGCTAATCTAGTTACTGTTGTCAATGTAAATGTCGGTTTGGTTCTGATTTTTCCATGAAAGAAGACCCAGGGCTGTCAAATCAGAGTTTAGAATGAACAATAATCCACCGATTTTACATGATATAAGTTCCCTACCTAGAAGCTAGATCACGTAGAGACCATTTTCTGTTGAATTGACAAGTACATTGAATTGAACTATAAAAGATTTGCTCTAGCAATCATCTCGAGATAAGAACGTCCCCACTAGGAATTTGGACTGGACTCCAGTGCAGTAGTACTAACCTGATATCTTCTGGTACCAGGTGTGCAGTTCATTATGTTATTATTTATCCAAAGTCTGCTTCAACCCTTATTGATATAATTTGGAGATTTTGGATTAATTTATGATCTTGCACTACTTTCCTGTATAATTGATCACTCAAAGGCAGCTGACATACAAAGTGGGAGGCTTCAAACCTTACAACTATCTTAAAATGCCTCACCCAGTCCACAGATTGAACTTAGCACCATAGTATTCTTCTAGATTTTAGCTACTGACCCTGTCAATGCGTGCATCATTGTGATCACCACTGACAGTATTATGTTACAGAGCATTATTATGGCAAAGATTGTTGGGTTCTGGATCTTGGGGAGAAAGGTAAGGATGTGGCTATCTACCAAGGTATCAGTGAAACCAAATCAAACCTGGACCTTTCATTATGCAAAGGTTTAGTTTTCCAAGGCTCTATCTTTGAGATTTGTGAATTACAGAAGGGTGATCTTTGGAGAGGCTGTCATGACTGAATTTCTCTCTTCGTCCAAGACTAGGACACATTGACTCTCAATTTCAAGATCATGGGATCTTTATAAGCTGCCTCTGATCTCTGATTACTTTTGAAAATTTTAGAAATCTGAAATAAAATTGCTGGAAACAGTCAACAGATTAGGTTGCATGTGGAAAGAGAAACATAGTTAGCATTTCAAGTAGAAACCCTTTGTTTAAAATTTTAGTTATCACTCTTCTAAGTTTTTTTATTCTTGTTCCTAAGCCTATAGAATTTATTAAAAATTCCCCATTGTATGTTTTCTCATGGTCTCTTACTTCCCCACCAATATTTGCAGTCAGCTAAATCCTCAGTTGTTTTAATAATCTTCCATCTGTCCTACACTCATTTTTTTCCTGTTCCATTAAACTCTTGATCTGCTTGTTCATCAGGGATGTTGGACTTTACTTTCCCTACCCCGCCCCCCCACAATGGTAGTGCACCTAGACTACAAATTAAATTTCTTTACTTTAAAGTCACCCCAGTTCTTCAATTCAGTCTGAAATTATGAGAAGTTATTATTATTTATCTGGGTTAGACGTATTCTCTCCCCATTGAATTGGCCTTCCTTTCTCCAACATTTACTTGAAATCTTCAAGGTGTATTTCTATTGTCGTTCTGATCTTAATGATATTACGTTTTCTGTTTTCTAGATGTTACCCTGCTTGTTGCACTTTGTTTGAACTAAGACCAACAAAGGAACATTTCTTGTTGAAACCTGGCTCAAACCATTCAAAAACACATCATTCAGAACATCCACTTCTCCTTTGACTGTTTTTTTATTTATTGAGATACAGCATGGAATAGGCCCTTCTTCCCCTTTGGACTGCACTGCCCAGCGATCCTGGATTTAATCCTAGCCCAACCAGGGGACAATTTACAATGACCAATTGACCCACTAACTAGTATGACTGTGGGAGGAAACCAAGGCACCCGGAGGAAATCCATGTGGTCATGGGCAGAAAGCCCAAGCTTCTTACAGACAGCGGCAGGAAATTGACCCAGGTTGTTGGTACTGTAAAGCATTGTGCTAACCACTATGCTACTATGGCTCCCTATTACGGTATTGCCATTCCATTATATATTTTGATAGCTGAATTTCCCCATAATCACTAGTTCTTGCACAGTTCCGTAATTTCCTTCCAAATTAGCTCCTCCATATCCTCCCGACGAGTTAGTAATCTATTGCTTTCTCTTCTCGCCCGTCCTAATTTACTCCCCCACCAATACTGGCTTTTAACTTCATTCAGATAGCTCCTACTACTGGATTCCCTATATAGTAACAGTTTATAACACCAGAAGGATGAAATGCAAATTTTATGTCCTAACTACTTTAGGAAAGTAAGGACCCGCTCCCCCCATACCCATAGAAGTGTGCAATATTTCTCTTTCAAAATTCCTCATGCATCTTGTGTTCTATTTGTAGGGTGAGGGAATTTCTTTTTCCAGTTTGCCTTGTTGGTCTACATATAAAGATTATATCTTTTTGTTCCTCACCCAAAACATGTTTTACCAACTCCAAAATCTTTATATCTTTTCTATTCAAGTACTCTATTACAACGTCTCAGACCATCCAGTTTCCCATCCTACGTGCAGAATTCTAAGTATATTAAGCCACTGGAGTCATGATCAAATGGGGCTATCATAGTTTTATTTCCGAACATGTAAATACCTGTTGCGGTTTCTCAGTTAACAGTTATTATGACTCTGTACTGGGTAATGCTCTTGCATTTCAGGAGCTTAGACTGTCATTCCCTTCGTTAAACATGATTAAACTGTGATGGCAAGACAGTTCCAGGAATTTATTTTGACAGGAATGAGCTAACTTGTTCATGTTTCATTCTGGTAGCAAGAACAACTTACCCAGTCTTTTTCTCAGAACTGGATAGGAGGCTAAAGTTTACTGAGGTGAAAGGAGCAGCAGTACTTTTTGATCCATTTTAAATTCACTAAAACTCCTTCTTGGAAAAAGGTGAATGCACGTGCGAGTTCTCAATCTGACAGTATTTCCATTATAACCTATCAAGGACGAAGGGCTGGCTGCCAAATATCAGTACTGATCCCCATCTGTGTAGTAATTTGAAATCTGAATCGTGTTCTCCTAAGATGCTGTTTAGGAGCTTCATGGTTCATTAACAACCTTCTATCAGGGGATGGCTACATCCGACATTCACTGCCGATAATACACCTGAAATTCTGAGAAAGTTAAGGTAAGTTTTAAGTTACAGAGAAAAGGAAGAGGTGATGATAAAACAAAGGGATAGTCTGTGATTGGGGAGCAACCAAGAGAGGATGAATAACACTCATTGTGGTGACACTGCTGAATGTGGATAATGGTGCTAATCTGTCTGCAGTAGGCGTGTACAGGAGATGACTGGAAACAGAGGAGAGAGAAAAACAACGCAGGAAGTGTGGGAAATGATCAGCAAGCTAGCCAGCCAGCATTTGTGATGTGTAAAGTAAACAGAGTTCACACTATACGTTGATGATCAGAACTGGAAGTTCTGATACAAGCTGAAAATCCTGGTCCACTGAAATCGTTGAATTCTATTTTGACTCTCAAGTTTAAGTTAAAGTTTATTGTTGTCATTTTCATGCATACTGCAGTATAAACATGAAAATCACCTTTTTGTAGCAGCACAGTACAGTACAAGATGAGGACAAAATAAGTTCCAAATAACCTGACATAATTGTACATAACTTACACTTGCAAATTAAACAATGAAACGAGTACAAGATTGAGCGGTATAAAAAGATTCAAATCTGAAGGTGTAATGTTAGAAGCTGAAGTGATGCTCTTTGAGCTTACATTTGATTTTGTACTAAGAGTACAGACTTTGTATGACCCTGTCAGAATAAAAGGCAAGGATAACAGGTTTAGGGAACCTTGGTTTTTGAGAGATATTGAGGCCTTGGTTAGGAAAATGGAGGTGCCTAGCAGATAAAGGCAGGAAGGAACAAATGAGGTACTTGAGGAGTATAAGAAATGCAAGAGAACTCTTAAGGAAATCAGAAGGGCTAAGAGAAGGCATAAGGTTGCTCTGGCGATTCCTAAGAGCTTCTGCAGGTATATTAAGAGCAAAGCGTTAGCAAGGGACAAAATTGGACCTCTGGAAGATCAGTGTGGTCATCTCTTTCATGGAACTGAAAGAGATGGAAGAGATTTTAAATTGTTTTTTTTGCATCTATATTTACTTGGGAGATGGACACAGACTCTATAGGTGCGAGGAAAGCAGCAGTGACGAAATGAATTATATACAGATTTCAGAGGAAGAGGTGTTCGCTATCTTGTGGCAAATTAGGGTGGATAAATTCCCAGGGCCTGACAAGGTGCTCTTTGGACCCTGTGGGAGGCAAGTGCAGAAATTGCATGGGTCCTAGCTGAGATATTTAAAACATCTTCAGCCACAGGTGAGGTGCCGGAGGATGGGGGGACAGCTAATGTGGTTTTGTTGTTTAAGAAAGGCTCTAAGTATAAGCCAGGGTTTTATAGGCTGGTGAGCCTGACATTGGTAGTGGGTAAGTTATTGGAAAGTATTCTAAGGGAACTGAGATATAAGTATTTGGACACACAGGGACTGAAATCATAGAACATAGAACATAGAAATCTACAGCACATTACAGGCCCTTTGACCCACAATGTTGTGCCAACCATGTGACTTACTCTAGAAACTACCTCGAATTACTCTACCACATAGCCCTCTATTTTACTAAGCTCCGTGTACCCATCTAAGAGTCTCGCAAAAGACCCTGCTGAATCCACCTCCACCACTGTCGCCAGCAGTTCATTTCACACACCCACCACTCTCTGTGTGGAAAACTTACCCCTATTACCCCCACTGTACTTACTTCCAAGCACTTTAAAACTATGTCCCCTTGTTTTAGCCATTCCAGCCCTAGGAAAAAGCCTCTGGCTATCCGCACGATCAGTGCCTCTCATCATGTTATACACCTCTATCAGGTCACCTCTCATCCTCTGCTTGGACGGTGACACTTGTCCTGTGAAACAATCTCAAGTTCTGGAGTTTCCTCCGTGATGGTTGCAGGAGCTGGCTCTAGGACTGCAGGAAGTGGTTTGGATAGCTCTGGACACCACTCTTTTCTAGAAATTGACTCTGCTCTCCTCAACTGATCTACTGTGTCCAGATGACATCAGACACAATCTTCGCTGGGTAGGAGAATGGTCCAGTTTTGTCCTTAATCTTTCCAACACCCACTTTTCATCATCTCTGTAATTCCTCACCAAGACGGTTTGATCAGGAGTGAAACATCGTGCCTCCTTGTTTGATGAGCCCCTAGTTTGTCTCAGCTGTTTGACCTGCATACTGCTTCTGAGATTGGGTTGAGGAGATCCAAGCACGACGAGCACAAGGGACATTCCAGAAACAGCATAGCAGCTTGTCGGTTGTGGAGTGTGCTGCATTGTGAAATGCAAGGAGGAAATTGGTGAGCTTCTGATTCAATGTAGTGTGTTCTGCTGACATTGCTTGCAGGGCATTCTTTAGTCAGAGTCATAGTCATAGTCATACTTATTAATCCCGGGGGAAATTGGTTTTCGTTACAGTTGCTCCATAAATAATAAATAGTAATAGAACCATAAATAGTTAAATAGTAATATGTAAATTATGCCAGTAAATTATGAAATAAGTCCAAGACCAACCTATTGGTTCAGGGTGTCTGACCCTCCAAAGGAGGAGTTGTAAAGTTTGATGGCCACAGGCAGGAATGACTTCCTATGACGCTTTGTGTTGCATCTTGGTGGAATGAGTCTCTGGCTGAATGTACTCCTGAGCCCACCCAGTACATTATGTAGTGGATGGGAGACATTGACCAAGATCGCATGCAACTTAGACAGCATCCTCTTTTCAGACACCACTATGAGAGAGTCCAGTTCCATCCCCACAACATCACTGGCCTTACGAATGAGTTTGTTGATTCTGTTGGTGTCTGCCACCTTCAGCCTGCTGCCCCAGCACACAACAGCAAACATGATAGCACTGGCCACCACAGACTTGTAGAACATCCTCAGCATTGTCCGGCAGATGTTAAAGGACCTCAGTCTCCTCAGGAAATAGAGACGGCTCTGACCCTTCTTGTAGACATCCTCAGTGTTCTTTGACCAGTCCAGTTTATTGTCAATTCGTATCCCCAGGTATTTGTAATCCTCCACCATGTCCACACTGACCCCCTGGATGGAAACAGGGGTCACCGGTACCTTAGCTCTCCTCAGGTCTACCACCAGCTCCTTAGTCTTTTTCACATTAAGCTGCAGATAATTCTGCTCACACCATGTGACAAAGTTTCCTACCGTAGTCCTGTACTCAGTCTCATCCCCCTTGCTGATGCATCCAACTATGGCAGAGTCATCAGAAAACTTCTGAAGATGACAAGACTCTGTGCAGTAGTTGAAGTCCGAGGTGTAAATGGTGAAGAGAAAGGGAGACAAGACAGTCCTCTGTGGAATCCCAGTGCTACTGATCACTCTGTTGGACACACAGGGTTGCAAGCACACATACTGTGGTCTGCCAGTCAGGTAATCAAGAATCCGTGATACCAGGGAAGCATCCACCTGCATCACTGTCAGCTTCTCCCCCAGCAGAGTGGGGCGGATGGTGTTGAACGCACTGGAGAAGTCAAAAAACAAGACCCTCACAGTGCTCGCTGGCTTGTCCAGGTGGGTGTAGAAACGGTTCAGCAGGAAGACAATGGCATCCTCAACTCCTAGTTGGGGCTGGTAGGGGAACTGGAGGGGATCTAAGTGTGGCCTGACCATAGGCTGGAGCAGCTCCAGAACAAGTCTCTTCAGGGTCTTCATGATGTGGGAGGTCAATGTCAACAGTGCTACCTGGCGTCCCAGATACACGCCCCCCCCCCCAGTTCCATACCCTCCTGTCTTCATCTTGCAGCCCAGTTGCTGTCTTTCCTTTTAATCCAAATCCAATTGCTGCTTTCTTCTGCTGTGTTTGACAAGGACTTGATTGCTTGTTGGAGGGAGTGACCCCTCACCTCCATCTTCTTCAATAGACTGGTCATAGATGTAGCAATGAATCCCCTACATCCCACTTCGACAGGGAAAATCTTAGTCTTCCAGCCATTCTGGGCAGCTTCAGTTGCCCGTTCAGAGTACTTGGTCTTTTCCCTCTCATAAGCTTCTTCGACACCATCTTCCCATGGTACTGTCAATTCCACAACATATGCCAGCTTGGCTGTTATGGACCATAGGACCATGTCTGGCCAGAGTATTGTAGCCACAATGTCTGGGGCAAACACAAGCCTTTTTTCCAGGTCTACGTCCATTTTCCAATCCCGAGCAACCTGCAGAATGCTTACATCTTTTGATGTTGTATGGTGCTCTGGAGGTTGGCCTGCTGGTACAAATCGTGTGATGTGGACATTTCCTGCCGATGTTTGTGGGAGAGCATTTGTGGTGATTCGACTCTGTTCCAAGATTGATGCCAGCTGTCTGAGAACTTGGTTATGCTGCCAAGTGTACCGCCCCTGGGTGAGGCTCGTGGTGCATCCTGTTAAAATGTGCCTTAGTGATCCAGGTGCTTGACAAAGAGAGCAAGCGGGGTCTTCTCCCCACCACTGGTTCAGGTTCTGGGGTGGAGGTAGGAGATCATAAGTGGCTGTGATGACAAAACTTAGCCGAGATCCCTCCATCTCCCAGATGTCACGCCAGCTAAGTTTCCTCTTTTCCAGGCTCTCCCAATTAGTCCATTGGCCCTCCTCGGTCATTGAGACAGCCCTGGCGTGTCACTCTGCCTCCTCCTGTCTTCTCAACTCCTCCACCATGAGTCGTCTCTTCTGCACTGATGTTGCCTTGTGCCATTGAGGAGCCTTTGGGACAAGCCCGAGCCCGGCTCTCCCATGCTGGACTTGGCCAACCACATCCCTGAAGTGAAGAGCAGACTTAGCACTCTGAACGGCTTCAGATGGGGTTCACTTCCTCCCCATTACCACACGGGGGGCCACTGTTCGAATAACAGTATCTTCCGATTCAGTGAGGGTCATGACCAACCTTGCTTTGGTGCATTTGAATTCTTCCACAAGACTTGCAATTGGTAATTCCAATACAGTCCAACGGGACTTAACCATCGTGGAAGTCCAAGCCACTGCTTTACATGTGTGCTGATCATTCTTTCGAGCTTTTCAAACTTGCTGATGGGGATTTCATACACTGCTAAAGGCCGCGTGAGTCTTGGGAGTACACATGTCATGTCATCTCTGAGCCCATAGACTTCTAATCTTTTTAATACTTTTTTAGATTTCTGAGATGTTCCTGATCATCCTCACCTGGAACAATGATGTTATCCTGGTAATACTGAGTGCCTGGCAGCACCTGGTCCATAGGTTTCTGCCAGAGTGCACGTGCAGATGCTACTCCAGAAATAATCCTGTTATAGCAATAAAGCTCTAAAGCAGTAAAAACTTTGGAGTCTTCTTCCACCTTTATCGGTATGTAGGCCTCAGCTAAGTCCACTTTGCTGAAATGGTTCCCTCCAGATATTCTCTATCCTGGGCAGAGGGTATTGATCTACTTTCAGTACTGTGTTGATGGTGACCTTAAAATCACCACAGATCCTGACAAGTCCATCCTTCTTTGCTACTGGGAACACTAGTGTTGCCCATAGCTCGACTCAACAAGATAAAGCTACAGGGAAACTACCTGAACAACGGTTCTGGAACTCGGCTGTTCTTTTACTGATCAGACATTTTATTCGAAAAGAAGACCTCTCACTAATAATTCAATACTAATGTACTTGAATTTCCACCAATGCTACTGATAATAACTGGTCACAGTTTATGCCAATACTAGATTATTTATTATCACCTATTTTCCAGTTTAGAAGATAGGAATCATCTCAACCTACAAGTACAAGACCAGCAAGACTTGTGTTTTCTTTTCTTCTCTCACTGAAGTGATTTGGAGAGCATATTTTACCCCCTTTTTAAATCACAATGGCAGAAAGGAGCTTGAAACACATCATGAGCTCAAGTGGAATGGGTGGTTTAATTCCATTGCCATTGAGACGGAGCTAACAGAGCTGAGGCTGATGGTCTCCGATAGGCATCTGATAAATGGTGTTGGCGGGAACAGGGCAGATTTGAGGTCCGTCAATCTCAGTAAGTAAAAGAAAAGTATCTATTATTATTCCAACAATAATAAGGAACGTAAATTCATCTCAATGGTTTGTCTGGAGCAGGCTATATTTTACAGTATGTGCCTCCCACCCCTTTACTGGCAGTGTAATAGTCTATTATCATTCATTGATTATAACATTGTATTGCTGATTGATTTGAATACAACAGAATATAAGAAGCTGCAGAGTTTATTGGATTTAGCCCAAAACACTACAGCTACAACCCTCTCCAATACTGGCAAATTCTATCATTAAAGATCCAGGATATGCCATCTTCTTGCACCTACCATTGGACAGGGCAGACAGAAGCCTGAAGTCCCACACCACCAAGCTCAAGAGCAGCTACTATCCCATTCTGTTCTTGAACTAAGATGAAGCTTTAGGTTCAGGGTGTCAATATCTCGGAGGAACTTTCCTGGGCCCAACATACTGATGCAAGTATGAAAAAATTATGAGGACCTCTTCGAAAGGTGGCGCCTGAAAAAGGCGGCATCCAACATTAAGGACCCCCTTCACCGAGGACATGGCCTCTTCTCATTGCTACCTTCAAGGAGGAGATACAGGAAGTTGAAGACACACACTCAACATTTTAGGAAAAACTTCTTCCTCGCTGCCATCCGAATGGCCAATGAACTCAAGTACACGACCTCACTCTGTCACTTCCCGCTCTTTTTGCACGACTTACTTAATTTAATGAACATTGTTATATATGTGTGTGTATTCATATATACATTTTTTCTTATTGTATGCATATATATACACATACACACACACACACACACACACACACACGCACACACATATATATATATATTTCTTATTGTAATTTATAGTTTTTTATGCATGGTAATGTACTGCTCCCACTGAACAATAGATTTCACGACATATAGGACCTATAGACATTTAGAGAATCATGGTCTGATCAGGGACAGTCAACATTGCTTTGTGAAGGGCAGATCATGTCTAACAAGCCTGATAGAGTTCTTTGAGGAGGTGACCAGGCATATAGATGAGGGTAGTGCAGTGGATGTGATCTATATGGATTTTAGTAAAGCATTTGACAAGGTTCCACACGGTAGGCTTATTCAGAAAGTCAGAAGGTATGGAATCCAGGGAAGTTTGACCAGGTGGATTCAGAATTGGCTTGCCTGCAGAAGGCAGAGGATGGTGGTGGAGGGAGTACATTCAGATTGGAGGATTGTGACTAGGGGTGTCCCACAAGGATCTGTTCTGGGACCTCTACTTTTCGTGATTTTTATTAACGACCTGGATGTGGGGGTAGAAGGGTGGGTTGGCAAGTTTGCAGATGACACAAAGGTTGGTGGTGTTGTAGATAGTGTAGAGGATTGTCAAAGATTGCAGAGAGACATTGATAGGATGCAGAAGTGGGCTGAGAAGTGGCAGATGGAGTTCAACCCGGAGAAGTGTGAAGTGGTACACTTTGGAAGGACAAACTCTAAGGCAGAGTACAAAGTAAATGGCAGGATAATTGGTAGTGTGGAGGAGCAGAGGGATCTGGGGGTACATGTCCACAGATCCCTGAAAGTTGCCTCACAGGTGGGTAGGGTAGTTAAGAAAGCTTATGGGGTGTTAGCTTTCATAAGTTGAGGGATAGAGTTTAAGAGCCATGATGTAATGATGCAGCTCTATAAAACTCTGGTTAGGCCACACTTGGAGTACTGTGTCCAGTTCTGGTTGCCTCACTATAGGAAGGATGTGGAAGCATCGGAAAGGGTACAGTGGAGATTTACAAGGATGCTGCCTGGTTTAGAGAGTATGGATTATGATCAGAGATTAAGGGAGCTAGGGCTTTACTCTTTAGAGAGAAGGAGGATGAGAGGAGACCTGATAGAGGTGTACAAGATAATAAGAGGAATAGATAGAGTGGATAGCCAGCGCCTCTTCCCCAGGGCACTGCTGCTCAATACAAGAGGACATGGCTTTAAAGTAAGGGGTGGGAAGTTCAAGGGGGATATTAGAGGAAGGTTTTTCACTCAGAGAGTGGTTGGTG
Source organism: Mobula birostris (assembly GCF_030028105.1). Taxonomy (NCBI): domain Eukaryota; kingdom Metazoa; phylum Chordata; class Chondrichthyes; order Myliobatiformes; family Myliobatidae; genus Mobula; species Mobula birostris. The sequence goes on from NC_092379.1 coordinate 74,816,011, forward strand.
CGTAGAATGCACTGCCTGAGTCAGTGGTGGAGGCAGATACATTGGTGAGGTTTAAGAGACTACTAGACAGGTATATGGAGGAATTTAAGGTGGGGGGTTATATGGGAGGCAGGGTTTTAGGGTCGGCACAACATTGTGGGCTGAAGGGCCTGTAATGTGCTGTACTATTCTATGTTCTATGTTCAACTTTGGAAAAAATTCCTTCATCCACCATGCTATCAAACTCACTAGATATTTTATCACTGGATGGGCTTGGTAAAACTTGGTTGTAGCATTTTCATTTATCACTATTTTACCCTTGATATGTTTGAGTTTTCATTGACATCCTTGAACACTGCTGTGGTAACATCCAGTACCTTCCTTAAATCACTTTCAGTTGACTCTATTGCAGGGGTTGTGGAATGCAAACAGTGGATGGATCTCCAATCAAATTGGAGTTGTCTCAGCCAATCATGGCCCTGCAATGCTGGCCTTCCAGTTTTTACTTCAATTTTGCTTGTTAGTTGTATTTCACTGTCATTCCAACAGGAGATACAGTATCTCTTCTCTAGTATCAGTTCATAGTTGGATATCTGCAGGCTTCAGTTGAATATCTTTGAAATATTGTTCAAACTCATTTTGGGAAATGACTGTAACAGCTGAGTCAGTGTCCAGTTCCATTTTAACTAATTTACCATTCACTTGGGGTAAACCTCCATTGCATGTCTTTTGTTAGTTTTCACATTGTCACTCCTAAGGCTACCTAGTCCTGTGTCACTCTCATCATTATCAGATATTTCAGCAACAGCATGCAGATTAGTGCTCTTTTTGAAACTGTAACTTGACTTTTTTAGATTTTTCTCTTCTTTGTGCAGTCCATTTATTTTTTGCTTGCTTGACGTGCTCTTTGTCTGTGTACTACAATTATTGTTTACTGTAAGCTCAAGCTTTTTGTGGAAGAATATTAAGGTCAGTTCTAATAATTTAAAATGTACATCATCCGGCCTTCAATTTATTTTTTTCACTTGATTTGACAGATCATACCTGTGATTCTTATGTTCATCGGGTCAGCTTTTTCGGAATGCCCATTCAGTAATCGCTGATATGAGGGATTAGAAAATAATGTGGAAAGTGTTTTCCGTTTCCCTTTACATAGTTCTGGGTATTTATTTTTGTTTAACATGTATGCTTGCTATAGAGAAATTGTGAGTCCCTATTTTAAGCAAAACACACAAAAAGCTGGAGAAGTTATGCACTAGCTTTGGGGGGGGGCAGGGTGGAGGAGCTTCATGAGACTTTTCACTTGATGTAAAAACTTTCTTCTCAAAACACTCTATTGAATTTAAGAAGTGTCTAGGTCAGTACTTGAGTTGCCTAAGAAAATAAGGCTATAGAGCAAGTACTGCTCAATGAGATTAATATGGATGAATAAGTACTGGCTGCTGTGGATATGGTTGGCCAAATGGCCAGTTTACATGGAGATGCAAGAGACTGCAGAGGCAGGAATATAGAGCAAGAAACAATCTGTTAGAGAAACTCAGCAAGTTAAGCATCCTGCACAGACACTACTCGACCTACTGAGTGCCTCCAGCAGATTGCCTTTTGCCAGGTTTCTATGCCGTGTCACCTGGAGACTTAATATCCTTCCCAGCCAAGGTGATACTTTAGGGCCAGGGGTTTCCAACCTGGGGCGAGCAGACGCCCCAGTTAGTGGTAGGGGTCTGTGTCAAAAACAGATTGAGAACCCCTTCTTTAGGCTGTAGCCACTGAGGTCTTGTGTTATCTTATAAATAACAATGAGTAACTTCATTTGCTGATGTTAGTTGAGTAATATCAGATGATGAGAAACCCTTTGCTCTCCTTTCGCAATAGAACATAGAACATAGAATAGTACAGCACATTACAGGCCCTTCGGCCCACAAATGTTGTGCCGACCCTCAAACCCTGCCTCCCATATAACCCCCCACCTTAAATTCCTCCATATACCTGTCTAGTAGTCTCTTAAACTTCACGACTGTATCTGCCTCCACCACTGACTTAGGCAGTGCATTCCACGCACCAACCACTCTCTGAGTAAAAAACCTTCCTCTAATATCCCCCTTGAACTTCCCACCCCTTACCTTAAAGCCATGTCCCCTTGTATTGAGCAGTGGTGCCCTGGGGAAGAGGCGCTGACTATCCACTCTATCTATTTCTCTTATTATCTTGTACACCTCTATCATGTCTCCTCTCGTCCTCCATCTCTCCAAAGAGTAAAGCCCTAGCTCCCTTAATCTCTGATCATAATACATACTCTGTAATCCAGGCAGCATCCTGGTAAGTCTTCTCTGTACCCTTTCCAATGTTTCCACGTCTTTCCTATAGTGAGGTGACCAGAACTGGACACAGTACTCCAATTATGGCCTAACCAGAGTTTTATAGAGCTGCATCATTACATCGCGACTCTTAAACTGTATCCCTCGACTTATGAAAGCTAACACCCCATAAGCTTTCTTAACTACCCTATCTACCTGTGAGGCAATTTTCAGGGATTTGTTGACATGTACCCCCAGATCTCTCTGCTCCTCCACACTACCAAGTATCCTGCCATCTACTTTGTACTCTGCCTCGGAGTTTGTCCTTCCAAAGTGTACCACCTCACACTTCTCCGGGTTGAACTCCATCTGCCACCCCTCCTCCCCTTTTCCCCCCTTTCTATCCCTTTTAAAGCACTGAAATCCAGGAATATTGAGAATCCATTCCTGCCCTGGTGCCAGCCAAGTCTCTGAATGGCCTCTACATCATAATTCCATGTATGTATCTAAGCTCTCAGTTCATCACCTTTGTTCCTGATGCTTCTTGCATTGAGGTACACACACTTCAGCCCTTCTGCCTTACTACCTTTACACCATTTATTGTGCTTCTCTTTCCTCAAAGCCTCTCTATGTGTTAGATCTGGCTTTACTCCATGCACTTCTTTCACTGCTCTATCGCTCTGGGTCCCATCCCCCTCGCAAATTAGTTTGAACCCTCCCGAACCATGCTAGCAAACCTACCTGCAAGGATATTGCTCCCCCTCGAGTTCAGGTGCAAGCCATCCAATCTGAACGGGTCTCACCTTCCCCAGAAGAGATCCCAATGATCTAAAAATCTAAAACCCTGCTCCCTGCACCAACTCCTCAGCCAGGCATTCAACTGCCATCTCCTCCAATTCTTACCATCACTGTCACGTAGCACTGGCAGCAACCCTGAGGATGCCACCCTTGAGGTCCTGTTCTTCAGCCTTCTGCCTAGTTCCCGAAACTCACACTTCAGGACCTCATCCCTCTTCCTGCCTATATCATTGGTCCCTATATGTATCACGACTTCTGGTTGCTTTCCCTCTCGTACCAGGATGTCGTACACCTGGTCAGAGACATCCCGGACCCTGGCACCCAGGGAGGCAACAAACCATGCGGGTGTCCTTCTCACGTCCACAAAATCTCCTGTCTGCTCCCCTGACTATACAGTCTCCAATGACGACACCTCTCCTGGATTTTTATAAAGCAAGGCATTTCATCAAGTACATATTATTAAACTTTGTATTCTTATCTTCAGAAGGTCAATCAGGAGATTGCAGTATGGAATGTGGGAGGATGTGACAAAGGTTCATGGAGATGTCAGCAGAGTCAATGGCAAAGTTGTGGCTGAAGGAATATAATGTGAGAAACTATGGGGTCAGTTATAAAAATAGAAAAGGAAAGTAGTTATTAAATGGTGAGAAATTGTCATGTATATGTGTTCAGACAATCTGAGTTTCATTGAATTTGTGTGATGAATCAATGAGAGTTAGTGTGCAGATAAAGTGATCAACAGTACAATGGTGTGTCGGCTTTAATTAAAACAATGTGAATATAAGCTAAAGGGAGAAAATCCAAAAATCTGAGATGCAGAGGGACTTGGGAGTCCTTGTGCAGAACACCCTAAAGGTTAACTTGGTGGTTGAGGAAGTGAGGAAGGCCAATGCAATGTTAGCATTCATTTCAAGAGGTCTAGAATACAAGAGCAGGATGATGTGATGCAGAGGCTCTTAAGGCACTGGTGGGGCTTCACCTTGAGTACTGTGAACAGCTGGGGCTCCTTATCTGAGAAATGATGTAGGATGATTCCAGGAATGAAAGGGTTGTCATACAAGGAACGTTTGTTTGCTCTGGATCTGCAATCACTGGAATTTAGAAGGATAAAAGGTGGATCTCATTGAAACCTTTTGAATATTGAAAAGCCTGGACATGGTAGATGTGAAAAGGATGTTTCCCTTGGTGGGCAAGTCTAGGACAAGAGGGCTCAGCCTCAGGATAGAGGGGTGACTATTCTGGTAGCAGTTTGCATTCCACCTCAGGCCAAGGTCAAGCAAGCTTCAGATGATCTGAGCAATGGGATCAACATGAACGAAACAGCGCATCCTAACGCCTTCACCATCCTTTTTGGGAGATTTTAACAAGGCCAGTCTGAAAAAAATCACTAAGCAATTACCATCAACAGATCACTTGCAGTACCTGTGGAAAAAACACACTGCACCTTCGTTACACCATCATCAAGAATGCTATTCTACCATGCTATTCCACGCCGTCACTTCGGGAAGTCTGATTACCTAACTGTACTTCTACTCCCTGAGTATAGGCAGAGACTGAAGACTGCAGCACCAGCAGTGAGGACCAAGAAGGTTTGGACAAGGGAAGCACAGCAGCGCCTACAGGACTGCTTTGAATCGGTGGACTGGACTGTATTCAGGGATTCATCTTGGAATCTGGATGAGTGTGCTGCAGTTGTTACCAACTTTATTAAAACCTGTGTGGATGAGTGTGTGCCTACGAAGACTTGCTGTACATTCCCAAACCAAAAGCCATGGATGAACCAAGAGGTATATCATCTGCTGAAGGCTAAATCTGTGACATTCAAGTCTGGTGACCAAAGCCTGTACCAGAAAACCAGGTATGATTTGCGGAGGGCAATTTCTAGGGTGAAGAGACAATTTCGAACGAAGTTGGAGGCGATATCAGATGCATGGTAACTCTGGCAGGGACTGGAAGACATTACTTCCTACAAAGGAAGCTTTTCACAGAGCTGAAATAGCTGCCACAACAGGGCACAGGCTTAAGGTTCTGGGGAGTAAGTACAGAGAAGATGTCAGGAGTAAGTTTTTTATGCAGAGAGTGGTGAGTGTGTGGAATGGGCTGCTGGCAACAGCGGTGGAGGCGGATACAAAAGGGTCTTTTAAGAGACTTTTGGATAGGTACATGGAGCTTAGTAAAATAGAGGGTTATAGGTAAGCCTAGTAATTTCTAAGGTAGGGACATGTTCGGCACAATTTTGTGGGCCGAAGGGCCTGTATTGTACTGTAGGTTTTCTATGTTTCTATGTTTCTAAAGCGAAACCCAATAGTATGAATGGCAGTGATGCTTCACTACCAGATGAACTCAACACCTTCTATGCACGCTTTGAAAGAGAGAACACAACTACAGCTGTGAAGATCCCTGCTGCACCTGATGACCCTGTGATCTCTGTCCCAGAGGCTGATGTTAGGCTGTCTTTAAAGAGAATGAACCCTCGCAAGATGGAATCTCCCAATGGAATACCTGGTAAGGCTCTGAAAACCTGTGCCAACCAACTAGTGGGAGTATTCAAGGACATTTTCAACCTCTCACTGCTATGGGCAGAAGTCCCCACTTGCTTTAAAGGGGCAACAATTATACCAATGCCAAAGAAGAATAATGTGGGTTTCCTTAATGACTATCGCCCGGTAGCAGTCACATCAACAGTGATGAAATGCTTAAGGAGTTTGGTTATGATTAGACTGAACTCCTGCCTCAGCAAGGAACTGGACCCATTGCAATTTGCCTATCGCCACAATAGGTCAATGGCAGACGCAATCTCAATGGCTCTCCACACGGCTTTAGACCACCGAGACAACACACACACCTATGTCAGGATGCTGTTCATCAACTATGGTTCAGCAATTGATATCATCATTCCCACAATCCTAATTAAGAGGTTGCAGAACCTGGGCCTCTGTACCTCCCTCTGCAATTGGATCCTCGACTTCCTAACCGGAAGACCACAGTCTGTGCAGATTGCTGATAACATATCCTCCTCGCTGACGATCAACACTGGCACACCTCAGGGGTGTGTGCTTAGCCCACTGCTCTACTCTCTGTATACACATGACTGTGTGGCTAGGCATAGCTCAAATACCATCTGCAAATTTGCTGACGATACAACCATTGTTGGTAGAATCTCAGGTGGTGACGAGAGGGCTAGCTAGTGGAATGGTGCCACAGTAACAGCCTGGCACTCAACGTCAGTAAGCCGAAAGAGCTGATTGCGGATTCCAGGAAGGGTAAGATGAAGGAACACATACCAATCCTCATAGCGGGATCAGAAGTGGAGAGAGTGAGCAGCTTCAAGTTCCTGGATGTCAAGATCTCTGAGGATCAAACCTGGTCTCAACATATTGATGCAGTCATAAAGAAGGCAAGACAGCAGATATAATTTATTAGGAGCTTGAAGAGATTTGGCATATTAACAAATACACTCAAAAACTTCTATAGTTGTACTGTGGAGAGCAGTCTGACAGGCTGCATCACTGTCTGGTACGGAGGGGCTACTGCACAGGACCGAAAGAAGCTGCAGAAGGTTATAAATTTAGTCAGCTCCATCTTGCGCACTAGTCTACAAAGTACCCAGGACCTCTTTAGGGAACGGTGTCTCAGAAAGGCAGCATCAATTATTAAGGACCTCCAGCACCTAGGCCATGCCCTTTTCTCACTGTTACCGTCAGGTAGGAGATACAGAAGCCTGAAGGCACACACTCAGCAATTCAAGAACAGCTTCTTCCCCTCTGTCATCCGATTCCTAAATGGACATTGAAGCTTTGGACACTACCTCACTTTTTTTAATTGTAAGGGGTTTTTTCTTGTATGTTACTGCGAAGGCTAACAAAATGGCTTCCTTGTTATGTTATAATTAAAATGGCTTTTCTGTAATAATAACTGCGATGTAAGGAGTTCTCTCTCTCACTCTGCTCGTTTGGTTTATATTATTGGTAGGAGCGAGAACAAACCAATTGGGATAGATGTTATTCTTTCTTGTGTGTCTGTAAGCTATCGTTTTTCGCGGGCTTTGGGGTAGAAGGCAGATGGGGACAGAGAGGAGATGCGATGCTGTAAGCTGGGTGGCAGAACGGACCCTGAGCAGGAGTCCGAGGCCCAAGGTTTTGGGGAGGAGAGGAGACGAAGACAGACTCGTGTGGAGTATCTGGTCGACCATCGTGGTTGATCCCAGGCGGCGGGTCGAGGGGGTTGGAGGAGATCAAATGGTGGAAAGAAGACTCATTAATTGAGCTCCAACTGTTGTGCACAAAATGATTGAACTTTGATAAGTTTGGCGCTTTTTATTTTCCTTTTATATTTTACCTCTATTAATTACATAGTTCCAGTAAGATCTATAAAGTGTAATCATTTAATCGCATATGGTGTATTATCTGTTATTTGGGCGGGGTGGGGTACATCACACAGCATCCACACAAACTTGATTAACCAGTTTAGAGGGGCCGAAGGCTGCTCCCCTAAACAACAGCGAGTTGAGCGAGCCTGACGCTTACCAGGGGGCTACATAATATACAGCATTTCTGTTTTTGCACATTTTTAAAAATCTATTCAATATCCGTAATTGATTTACTTGTTTATTTATTATTATGTTTTATTTTATTTATTATTATTATTTTTTCTCTCTCTGCCAGATTATGTATTGCATTGAACTGCTGCCGCTAGGTTAACAAATTTCACGTCACATTCCGGTGATAATAAACCTGACTCTGATTCTGATTCTGAAACAGAGATATCGAGAAATTTCTTTAGCCAGGGTGGTGAATTTCTGGAATTTGTTGCTACCTTATGTTACGTACCCCGTAACTGGGTTGCCAAACCAGCAGAAATGGATCACTCAGTTGGAGTCTGGATTACTAGAACTAAGAAAGTTTTATTAAAGAAACAAGCAACACAGTAATCGAAAGGATAATAAATGCAACAGTTCAGCAATGATAAACACACATGTGCACAGAAATAAGATAACAGGATCAATCAAGCTCTATCGTTGTCTAGGGGTAAATGACCAATTTCAAAGTGACACAAATTCCAGTTCAGTTCAGTTCAGTTCGCAGTAATCGTTGCCATGGCGATGGACAACGTGGGGGGAGGGAGAGAGAGAACGGGAACGACTGATCATTCAGAACGGCTTCCACACACAGACCTGCGATATTGCTCACAAGCAGCTTTCGGGCGGGTCCTTTGTGATGTCACCTGAGGTCACCAACTGTGACCCCTCCTCCAGATGCGGTCAATCCTCTGCAGTGAACCCCGCACCCAAGCGAGGGTGGACACACACCGGGTTCCTGCTGATCGTACCTTTCCACCCTGTGCGTTTAAGGCTGATCCCCCGATCAGCCGTCCAAGAGCTTCCCACCGACTTGTGAGAGGCGCACCGCTTCCAGGGTCTCGTTACCTCGGGGTGTCGTGTGTGTCCTGCCTCAGCGAACCTGTCCCTTTTTATCCCCCTGCTGGGGTATCGCCTGTCCATCACTTCAAACAGTTCAGAGTTCAAAGGGGGAGCCGCTCTAGACAGCTCTCTCTCCCCCGTCCCTTCATTACACATCTCCAAATCGCCTGTCCATCACTTCAAACAGTTCAGGGTTCAAAGGGGGAGCCGATCTTGACAATACCCAGACTGATAGCTCCTTCATTAACATCTCCAAATACTGCTTCATTTTGTTCCTTATCTCTCCCCTTAGGACAGGTGGCAGACCAACTGCTGATCACACAGGACAGCTAACACCTATGTGTATTCTTGTCACAATACATTTGTGGAAGTCAGGTCATTGGGTGTATTTAAGGCAGAGTTTGACAGGTTCTTGATTGCACATGGTATCAAAGGTTACATGGAAAAGGCCAGGAGTGGGGCTGAGGAGGGGGAGAAAAGGATAAACCATGATTAAATAGCAGAGCAGACTTGATGGACCAAATGGCTTAATTCTGTTGCTATGTCTCACGTCATATGCAATTAAGCAGGGTTCTGATAAAAGTTCACCTGGAACACGAAGTACGGGGCTGGGTTCCTGTTAAGCAAAGGCATGACAGAGAGAGTAAATACATATGTAAAGGTGAACCAATTACGCACAGACACACATGACATATCTAGAAGTTTGTATACCACTTACTAAATATTATTTCACTGTGGGTATGGTATCTCAGATAATTATTGTCAATTTTTTTCAGTATTTCAATGTTGTATTGCTTAAAGATATGTGTGTTAATACAGTTAAAATTAATGATATTTGTAGCCCTAATTGAATGGAGCTTTTCCAATAGAAAATCTGCGAATGCCATTTTTAAGTCATTGCCTATGGGGACCATCAACTTACATGCAGTTTTCTTATTTCCCCCTCCCTCTGTACCTTGCTTAAAAATAAGTTTTACCCTTCTACAGATTTCCTCTTTGTACCCACCATTTCCTGGCCTTGATGACTGAACAGTACAAACAGCTTTTGTTTCAGTGATGCAGGTCAGTTTTACTGCCTTTGATAACTTACTGTTACCTGGAATAGTCTTCATTGATAAAACAAAATCTGGGATAAAAATAAACAAAAGCAGAAAAAAGTACATTGTAATGGAGTTTTTAAAAGCTGGTTACAATTGATTTAATGGTCAATAAATGTCATATTGGTTAGAAAAAATTCCTGATGGTCCTAATTATCTTTAGCTCAGTGAAGCAAAATGCAAAGATGAAAGAAATTTCTTTTGTGTTATGGATTTAAGAAAGGTAAATATTTGCTGTCAGTTTTCATATTCTTTTATGGGATGTGGGCCAGCTTATAGTACCATGCTTATTTTGTTCTTGGATGGTGTTAGTTGCTGGGATCTCCAGAGTTCACCCTGTTAAATCATTGACTTGCATGAAGGGAACAAGTGAAATATATCAACATAAGTACAGAAAGTGCTGGATACACTCCAGAATTCAGGCAGCATCTGTGGAAAGTGAATCAGAGTTAGCATTTTACAGTAAATACTTTTCATGAGAACTGAAGTAGAAAACAGGTTAGTTTTAATATATCCATCTCTACTGATGACACAAAACAACATGACAGTATGGAATGTGAGAGGACATCACATAGATTCATGGAGATGTCAGCTGAATCAATGGCAAAGTTGTGGCCGAAGGAACATAATGTGAGAAGCTAAGGGGTCAGTTGTAAAAATAGAAAAGGGAAGTATTTATTAAATGGTAAGAAATTGACATGTATAGGTGTTCAGACAATCTGAGTGTACATGAATCTGTATGATGAATCAATGAGAGTTAATTTGTTGATAAAGCAATCAATAGTACAAATAGTGTTTTCTTTTACTAAAACAATGCAAATGCAAGTCCTTTGTTGGAGCTCCTCCATTCAGCAAGTTGATATTTGTTCTTTTACCTGAGTTCTAACTTTCTTCAACTAATGTCATATTACCTGATTCCTTCTCTAACATGTCAACCTCTGCCTTGAATACACTCACCAACTGAGTTTCAAAGCCCTCTTAGTTGGTGATTTCCCCCCAAAAAATTCTTCTCTTCTCAGTCTTGAATGAGTAACCCTTGTTTTGAAATTTTGCTTCCTGGTTCCAGTCACCTCAACTATCAACTGTGTACCCATTCTGTCATGTCCATTGAGAATTTTGTATGTGAAATAAACATTACTAGATTTAGTTTCAGAATGAAGTGGGGTCCAGGGTGAGCAGGGAACAGAGGGAAGAGTTGTCCTTGGAGACCGATCCGTTATTTTGGAATCACAGATCTGCCAAAGCTGCACAAGGGGCAGAACAGCTTATTTCTGCTTCTATTCTTACTGTTTAAAGATGCATTTAATATTATTGGTGTAGGGATACATATTTGACACATACCTGGAGAACATTTACCTGCTCTTGATGAGCATCTGCCTCCTTTCTCATGGAAAACACTTAAGACCAGATTGTCCAGGCCTGCAGAAATTGCCTTTCCTAATCTCCTGGCTGCATTGGATTTTTGTTGCCATGAACCACCGAAATATCAAGCTGGCATTATTACCCCCGCTCTTCCATGAAGTGCAGTAAGATGCAGGGGAAGGGAGTTCTTGGCCGCAGACAGCGGAAAGGAGGGCATTGTCCATAGTTCCTTCTGTTAGCCTGCAGATGGTGGTACAGATGAAGCCTTGGCCGACCTAAAGGTTAGTGCTGCCAGAAGGCTTCTCTCATTTTCCGCATGTCTCTGACCATGATTACCAGAGTAGGTCAGAGTCTGGACATCCTGTGGCAATAACACACTTGACGCCGCAAGTGGGTTGCAGCAATAGACATTTTCAAGAAACTGTGTAAGGGTACACATGCAACCGGGTGACCATCAGATCTAAATCAGTATCATTAAAAGTATACTTAGGCATCCATCCAGGTAATGCTAGAATAGTTGTCTGTGCCTTTAAGGGACACAGTGATGTCATTACACACACGCGGGATAGTGGGGAAACCATTTTGCTTTCTGCTGAAGACGTGGTAAGGCGTTGGAATTGGGTTCTTCCCAGAATGTGCTGGGCATGATAAGGAAAGAATTCCACGAGTGAAGAAATCAAAGCTGTTAGCATGGCTTATACCAAGTTCCTCACCATCCAAGTAGGATTGCCACTACCATATTTGTACTGTACTTGTACCGTATTAGTTCTGGTATTTTTGTACTGCGTAGGCAATTCTGTTCATACACAAGGGTGTGGATCGAAAGTTAGACTGAGATTGTAACGGCATAACTGGGTGTAAATTCGTTCGTTTTGTTTCGCAACCCTCTTCTGGTACTTAAACATTGAAAACCGATAAGGGAATTAAAACCAGTAAAAGTCTTTGTTGTCCTGCGTGTGTACTTTTCCCCAGGCAACACACATACATCAATAATTTAGTTTATCTTGCTACAATCTTCCTCTCATCACTGCCTATTCCCTTTGGATGAGATGAGGCCTTCGATGTGTAAAACAATTCATGTTTGATGGCTGAATGTTGATTATGAAGTTCATAAATGAAGTCACTTAGCAATATTACAGATCTTGTTCTGCCTGTTCAGACCTGATGTCTAGTGTATTTTCTAATATGTAATGGTATTTGGAAATTTGTCAACCAATTTTACACAGCAGCCATTAGTTTGGTATTGCATGTGGATTGACAATTTGCTTCTGTGTTATACACATCGTTTATATACTTGTGACAATGTGCTCCAAACTGCAATATAAAATCAAGTGTAACAATTCCATTCTACATCTAATATCATACTACTTAAAAATGTGAGCAGCACAATTGAGATTTGTTCATTAGAACCCTAATTTCTACTACTCTCTTGCTTAAGTTAACAGAGATAAAGCAACAGTTAAATATTTTGTATTAAGATATTTCTGATAAATATTGCACAAATGTACTAGGCTTTGCTCAGACAGAATGATAATTCATCACTTTAAAATAAATGGATTCTTGACTTCAGACAACAGTTAATTCATTTGAGCTCCAAAGATTCTTTAGTATCAACTCAGTGCAAACATCAAAATCTCTTCACTCGGGCCTGTTTCTCATTACCACAGAGCAAAGTTGGTGCCTTTATTTAGGAAGGGATGCAAGAACAAGCTGATAAACTACAGACTGCGAGCCAGACATCATGGGTTTGAAAATTATTGGACAGGATTGTTGGACACAATCTTCCTGCATCTAGCCTGTCCAATCCCTTTAGGATTTTATACGTTTCGATAAGATCCCCCCTCAATCTTCTAAATTCCAACGGGTATAAGCCTAGTTCATCCAGTCTTTCATCATATGAAAGTCCTGCCATCCCAGGAATCAATCTGGTGAACCTTCTTTGTACTCCCTCTATGGCAAGGATGTCTTTCCTCAGATTAGGGGACCAAAACTGCACACAATACTCCAGGTGTGGTCTCACCAAGGCCTTGTACAACTGCAGTAGAACCTCCCTGCTCTTGTACTCGAATCTTCTTGCTATAAATGCCAGCATGCCATTCACCTTTTTCACCGCCTGCTGTACCTGCATGCCCACTTTCAATGACTGATGTACAATGACACTCAGGTCTCATTGCACCTCCCCTTTTCCTAATCGGCCACCATTCAAATAATAACCTGTTTTCCTGTTTTTGCCACCAAAGTGGGTAACCTCACATTTATCCACATTAAATTGCATCTGCCATGAATTTGCCCACTCACCTAACCTATCCAAGTCATCCTGCATCCTCTTAGCATCCTCCTCACAGCTAACACTGCCACCCAGCTTCATGTCATCCGCAAACTTGGAGATGCTGCATTTAACTCCCTCATCAAAGTCATTAATATATATTGTAAACAACTGGGGTCCCAGCACTGAGCCTTGCGGTACCCCACTAGTCACTGCCTGCCATTCTGAAAAGGTCCCGTTTATTCCCACTCTTTGCTTCCTGTCTGCCAACCAACTCTCTATCCACATCAATACCATACCCCCAATACCGTGTGCTTTAAGTTTGCACACTAATCTCCTGTGTGGGACCTTGTCAAAAGCCTTTTGAAAATCCAAATCCACTGGTTCTCCCCTATCCACTCTACTAGTTACATCCTCAAAAAATTCTATGAGATTCGTTAGACATGATTTTCCTTTCACAAATCCATGTTGACTTTGTCCGATGATTTCACCGCTTTCCAAATGTGCTGTTATCACATCTTTGATAACTGACTCTAGCAGTTTCCCCACCACCGATGTTAGGCTAACCAGTCTATAGTTCCCCCGTTTCTCTCTCCCTCCTTTTTTAAAAGTGGGGTTACATTAGCCACCCTCCAATCCTCAGGAACTAGTCCAGAATCTAACGAGTTTTGGAAAATTATCACTAATGCATCCACTATTTCTTGGGCTACTTCCTTAAGCACTCTGGGATGCAGACCATCTGGCCCTGGGGATTTATCCCTTCAATTTACCTAACACCACTTCCCTACTAGCATGTATTTCCCTCAGTTTCTCCATCTCACTGGACCCTCTGTCCCCTACTATTTCCGGAAGAATATTTATGTCCTCCTTAGTGAAGACAGAACCAAAGTAATTATTCAATTGGTCTGCCATGTCCTTGCTCCCCATACTCAATTCACCTGTTTCTGTCTGTAGGGGACCGACATTTGTCTTAACCAATCTTTTTCTTTTCACTTATCTATAAAAGCTTTTACAGTCAGTTTTTATGTTCCCTGCCAGTTTTCTCTCATAATCTTTTTTTCCCTTTCCTAATTAAGCCCTTTGTCCTCCTCTGCTGGACTCTGAATTTCTCCCAGTCCTCAGGTGAGCCACTTTTTCTGGCTAATTCGTATGCTTCTTCTTTGGAATTGATACTATCCCTAATTTCCCTTGTCAGCCACGGGCGCACTACCTTCCTTGATTTATTCTTTTGCCAAACTGGGATGAACAATTGTTGTAGTTCATCCATGTGATCTTTAAATGCTTGCCATTACATATCCACCGTCAACCCTTTAAGTGTCATTTGCCAGTCTATCTTAGCTAATTCACATCTCATACCTTCAAAGTTACCCTTCTTTAAGTTCAGAACCCTTGTTTCTGAATTAACTATGTTGCTCTCCATCTTAATGAAGAATTCCACTGTATTATGGTCACTCTTACCCAAGGGGCCTCTCACGACAAGATTGCTAATTAACCCTTCCTCATTGCTCAATACCCAGTCTAGAATAGCCTGCTGTCTAGTTGGTTCCTTGACATGTTGGTTCAAAAAACCATCCCGCATACATTCCAAGAAATCCTCTTCCTCAGCACCTTTACCAATTTGGTTCACCCAATCTATATCTAGATTGAAGTCACCCATTATAACTGCTGTTCCTTTATTGCACACATTTCTAATTTCCTATTTAATACCATCCCCAACCTCACTACTACTGTTAGGTGGCCTGTACACAACTCCCACCAGCGTTTTCTGCCCCTTAGTGTTACGCAACTCTACCCATATCGATTCCACATCCTCCCGGCTAATGTCCTTCCTTTCTATTGCGTTAATCTCCTCTCTAACCAGCAATGCTACCCCACCTCCTTTTCTTTCATGTCTATCCCTCCTGAATATTGAATATCCCTGAATGTTGAGCTCCCATCCTTGGTCACCCTGGAGCCATGTCTCTGTGATCCCAACTATATCATATTCCTTAATAACAATCTGCACTTTTAATTCATCCACCTTGTTACGAATGTTCCTTGCATCGATACACAAAGCCTTCAGGCTCGCTTTTACAACTCTCTTAGCCCTTATACAATTATGTTGAAAAGTGGCCTTTTTTGATTTTTACCTTGGATTTGCCGGCCTGCTACTTTTACTTTTCACCTTACTACTTTTTGCTTCTACCCTCATTTTACGCCCCTCTGTCTCTCTGCACTGGTTCCCATCCCCCTGTTTTGAACTAACCTCCTCTCTCCTAGTCTCTTTAATTTGATTCCCACCCCCCAACCATTCTTGTTTAAAGTCACCTCAGTAGCCCTCGCAAATCTCCCCGCTAGGATATTGGTCCCCCTAGGATTCAAGTGTAACCCGTCCTTTTTGTACAGGTCACGCCTGCGCCACAAGAGGTCCCAATGATCCAAAAACTACACGCAACCCTGGGGAAATGTACACATAACGCTGGGGAAAGTATTGGTTACATGCACGCAACACTGTAAAAGTATTAGCAGCAATAGAACACACTTGGAGTCTGTTTTTGATGTTAAAAACTATTTCTTTATTAGTAACTACTAAATATAGTAACTTAATCAGTTGATTAAAAAGTTAGTGGTGCTGTGCGTATATAGGTGTATAGATAAAGTTCCCAAACTTATTCAAGCTCAGGTGGCAAGAGTTACAGTCTTATGATGGTATGTAAGAAAGTTCAGTTCAGTCCTGAGGTTAATCCAAAGGCGAATGCTGTGAGAAGGCAATTACGTCAATATTCCACAAATTCCACGGCAGCAATACAAAATAACAACAGCAGTAGGTTTTATCTCCGAAGTTGTTCCACTCTATACACAAAGTATCACCAACAGTAGCTTATCACAAAGGAAACCATCTTCAAGGGAACCACCACCCAGGCAAGGGTATACACACTGGTAGATTCCACATGGTTACCCCAAGCACACACTGTGATAGCCACTTATCCAGGTCCACGACATACAAAATAACTCCAACATTGATTTGTCACAGGGGTGCCTTTCTCAGTGAAATACCACACCCAGTCAAAGGGTAACACACACGTGGTATTCACAAAGGTTTTCCCCTCACCAGAGAACTAACTCCTGTGGATTAACTATGTGACAATCATACCTCCGTATTTGAATGGAATCAAACTCACCCTTATGGGCTACTGGGAGAGAGTCCAAACAGTGACCTCTTTGTCACTAGGTTCCTTCTGCTTCAAACCTTCCTCTCCCCTTCTCTCTGCCAATTTCTTCTAGTTGCATCACTTGTGAAAGTCAATTATCAATACTCTGGATCGATTTCAACTCACCCCTTTTGAGCTACTGAAAGTTTAAACCAGCGACCCCACTCACTGGTGTCTTTCATCGATCGAAACCATCTCGACTCTGAGCATGTTTCTCTCTATTCATGTCTGCGAGAGGATCATCTGACCTTTCTTATTCAAAACAAGTTACGAGAAACTATAATCATTCATTGTTCATCTAACAACTCCGCCTCTCTCACCATAGTAACCAAGCAATTTTGTAGTCAGTAGAAATCCAACAGTGTCCAAAAGTCAGTCTCATTCTCTCGGCATTTTAAATTGACAGTCCACAGAAAAAATGAACCCTAGGGGTGTATAGTACAGTGAGCAGTGCTGGCTTAGTCTTCCTAAAATCTGTCACCATCTCCTTTGTCTTACTGATGTTGAGCTGCAGGTGATTTAGCTTGCACCTTTTGACAAAGTCCTCCACCAAAGCCCTGTATTCATCCTCCCATCCTCCCTTTATACACCCAACTATTGCTAAATCATCGGAGAATTTCTGCAGACAACATAGAAACATAGAAACATAGAAAATAGGTGCAGGAGTAGGCCATTCGGCCCTTTGAGCCTGCACCGCCATTTATTATGATCATGGCTGATCATCCAACTCAGAACCCCGCCCCAGCCTTCCCTCCATACCCCCTGATCCCCGTAGCCACAAGGGCCATATCTAACTCCCTCTTAAATATAGCCAATGTACTGGCCTCAACTGCTTCCTGTGGCAGAGAATTCCACAGATTCACCACTCTCTGAGTGAAGAAGTTTTTCCTAATCTCGGTCCTAAAAGGCTTCCCCTTTATCCTCAAACTGTGACCCCTTGTTCTGGACTTCCCCAACATCGGGAACAATCTTCCTGCATCTAGCCTGTCCAATCCCTTTAGGACTTTATACATTTCAATCAGATCCCCCCTCAATCTTCTAAATTCCAACGAGTACAAGCCCAGTTCATCCAGTCTTTCATCATATGAAAGTCCTGCCATCCCAGGAATCAATCTGGTGAACCTCCTTTGTACTCCCTCTATGGCAAGGATGTCTTTCCTCAGATTAGGGGACCAAAACTGCACACAATACTCCAGGTGTGGTCTCACCAAGGCCTTGTACAACTGCAGTAGTACCTCCCTGCTCCTGTACTCGAATCCTCTCGCTATAAATGCCAGCATACCATTCGCCTTTTTCACCGCCTGCTGTACCTGCATGCCCACTTTCAATGACTGGTGTATAATGACACCCAGGTCTCATTGCACCTCCCCTTTTCCTAATCGGCCACCATTCAGATAATAATCTGTTTTCCTATTTTTGCTACCAAAGTGGATAACTTCACATTTATCCACATTAAATTGCATCTGCCATGAATTTGCCCACTCACCCAACCTATCCAAGTCACTCTGCATCCTCTTAGCATCCTCCTCACAGCTAACACTGCCACCCAGCTTCGTGTCATCCGCAAACTTGGAGATGCTGCATTTAATTCCCTCATCCAAGTCATTAATATTTATTGTAAGCAACTGGGGTCCCAGCACTGAGCCTTGCGGTACCCCACTAGTCACCGCCTGCCATTCTGAAAGGGTCCCGTTTATTCCCACTCTTTGCTTCCTGTCTGCTAACCAATTCTCCATCCACATCAATACCTTACCCCCAATACCATGTGCTTTAAGTTTGCACACTAATCTCCTGTGTGGGACCTTGTCAAAAGCCTTTTGAAAATCCAAATATACCACATCCACTGGTTCTCCCCTATCCACTCTACTAGTTACATCCTCAAAAAATTCAATGAGATTCGTCAGACATGATTTTCCCTTCATAAATCCATGTTGTCCGATGATTTCACTGCTTTCCAAATGTGCTGTTATCACATCTTTGATAACTGACTCCAGCAGTTTCCCCACCACCGACGTTAGGCTAACCGGTCTATAATTCCCTGGTTTCTCTCTCCCTCCTTTTTTAAAAAGTGGGGTTACATTAGCCACCCTCCAATCCTCAGGAACTAGTACAGAATCTAACGAGTTTTGAAAAATTATCACTAATGCATCCACTATTTCTTGGGCTACTTCCTTAAGCACTCTAGGATGCAGACCATCTGGCCCTGGGGATTTATCTGCCTTCAATCCCTTCAATTTACCTAACACAACTTCCCTACTAACAAGTATTTCGCTCAGTTCCTCCATCTCACTGGACACTCTGTCCCCTACTATTTCTGGAAGATTATTTATGTCCTCCTTGGTGAAGACAGAACCAAAGTAATTATTCAATTGGTCTGCCATGTCCTTGCTCCCCATAATCAATTCACCTGTTTCTGTCTGTAGGGGACCTACATTTGTCTTTACCAGTCTTTTCCTTTTTACATACCTATAAAAGCTTTTACAGTCAGTTTTTATGTTCCCTGCCAGTTTTCTCTCATAATCTTTTTTCCCCTTCCTAATTAAGCCCTTTGTCCTCCTCTGCTGAACCCTGAATTTCTCCCAGTCCTCAGATGAGACACTTTCTCTGGCTAATTTGTATGCTGCTTCTTTGGAATTGATACTATCCCTAATTTCTCTTGTCAGCCACGGGTGCACTACCTTCCTTGATTTATTCTTTTGCCAAACTGGGATGAACATTTGTTGTAGTTCATGCATGCAACCTTTAAATGCTTGCCATTGCATATCCACCGTCAATCCTTTAAGTGTCATTTGCCAGTCTATCTTAGCTAATTCACGTCTCATACCTTCAAAGTTACCCCTCTTTAAGTTCAGAACCTTTGTTTCTGAATTAACTATGTCACTCTCCATCTTAATGAAGAATTCCACCATATTATGGTCACTCTTACCCAAAGGGCCTCTCACGACAAGTTTGCTAATTAACCCTTCCTCGTTGCTCAAAACCCAGTCCAGGATAGCCTGCTCTCTCGTTGGTTCCTCGACATGTTGGTTCAAAAAACCATCCCGCATACATTCCAAGAAATTCTCTTCCTCAGCACCTTTACCAATTTGGTTCACCCAATTTACATGTAGATTGAAGTCACCCATTATAACTGCTGTTCCTTTATTGCACACATTTCTAATTTCCTGTTTAATACCATCTCCGACCTCACTACTACTGTTAGGCGGCCTGTACACAACTCCCACCAGTGTCTTCTGCCCCTTAGTGTTACGCAGCTCTACCCATATCGATTCCACATCTTCCTGGCTTATGTCCTTCCTTTCTATTGACTCAATGTTTATGTAAATTTCGAGATATACAGGATAAACAGGAAGGGAGCCAATACAGTCCCCTGTGGGCCCCCAGTGCTGCTTCTAGCCATGCCTGACACACAGCTCTGAAGCCGCACAAACTGTGGTTTGCCAGTCAGGGAGTCCATTATCCAGGATACAATGGAAGTGCTAACCCCCAGTACTTTCACCCCAGCAATGAGGGCTGTATGGTATTGAAGGCACATGAGAAATCAAAAAGCATGATCCTCACGGTGCTGCCCTGCTTATTCAAATGGGAGTAGGCTCTGCTCAGCAGGTAGATGACAGCATCGTCAACTCCAATGTGCTCCTGGCAGACAAACTGCAGGAAATCGAGGGCTGATTTGACCAGGGGTTGGAGGTGAGCCAGCACTAGTCTCTCTAGCATCTTCAATGGTGTGTGGCATCAAGGACACTGGACATATATAAACCATATATATGGTTCCTCAGTATCTCATCAAAACTGAAGTGAACATTTATGGCCAAGATTATAGGAAAAATAATCTCAACACTAGCATTACAAGAATATAAAACTTGCAATTGATGGAAATCTAAAATAAAGGCAGAAAATTCTGGTAGTACTCAAAAAGTCAAGCCCAATTTAGTGTATTTGAACATATGTTTTGATGTTTTCATATACTGTACATGTAACAAATAAAGCAAGTTATTATCCTTGTCTTTATTTGTTCATGTTCCAGATCAAAGATCTTTCATTAGAAAAGAAATTTGTTCAGCTGTGTGTCCTATATACCTCGAAATTTAGAAAAAACATTGAATCATGTTGTTTGCAGAAATTTTTTGATGATTTAGTACTAGTTGGGTGTATAAAGGGAGGATGGGAGGATGAATAGAGGGCTTTGGTAGAGGACTTTGGCAAATGGTGCAAGCTGAATCACCTGCAGCTCAATATCAGTAAGACAAGGCTCGAAGGGCCGAATGGCCTACTCCTGCACCTATTTTCAAAGACAAAGGAGAGAGGAATGTCTTTGAAAGAGGAAAACAAGGTGACCTTGGGTATAAGCTGGAAACAAGATGACCTAATTGATGACTGAATGGGAGCAGGAACATAAACAAAAGAATGGGGGAGTTGTGAGAAGCAGAGCAGGAAGACACACCCAAGCAGTCAGGCTAACCTTGTTCACTACTCCGAGACAAAATAAAAACAAAAAAGGAACAAAGAACAAATTGAGCCGATGTGTCAGTGAACCACCTGCGATATTGGATATGCTTGTTTTTCTTTTATTCCTCAGAAAGTGGAGTACACACCCAGCCTGACCTTTCTGCTCGGTGGTTTACAACACCCATCATTCTTTAGGCTGCATTCCCACTTTCACTGTTCCCATTGGTCATGTAACTTGTTTATAGCTTATCCCCATTGTTACCCTATCAGACATTTTCCCCACCCAATCTGCAGTTTAATGTTGTCTCCTTTCCAATACTAAAGGAGGATCTTTGGCACAAAATCTTCCATTCAATTCAAGTACATTTATTATCAAAGAATATATAAATTATACAACCTTGAGACTTGGTTGCTCATTCAAGAGAAATGATAATTCCATTTCTTCTTACTGTTGAGTATTTCCAGCATTTTTTTTGTTCAAATTAACATTGTGCGAAAAGATAATATAGTGGTTATAGAACAGGATTCAGAAAGCAGAAACATGAGGTTATTTATTTATTTCTTTATTGTATAAATACAGAATAGGCCCTTCCAGCCCTTTAAGCCATATCACCGAGCAATCCCCCAATTTAATCATAGCATAATCACAGGACAATTTACAATGATCACATAACCTACCAACTGGTACATCTTTGGACTGTGGAGGAAACCGGAGGACTTGGAGGAAACTCACACAGTCACAGGGAGAACATACAAACTCCTTACAGGCAGTGGCGGGAATTGAACCTGGGTTGCCTGTAATGTAAATTGTTGTGCTAACCACTACCGTACACATCATATCAGAAAATTGCATGTTAAATACAGATAGTTAAATAATTAGGAACTAGTATTGGTGTTTTAAGGATCTACCTATTTTCTAAAGGCCTTTGAGAGAGGAAGACTGCCATCCAGATCAATTTCTAAATATGACTCCTTATGCATATAAAATTCTTGTCCTAACATGAGGTACCTTATGCTGCTTGGGCAATCTAAACACGGACCCAGATAGACTGGAAAGACAGGGTGACGGGATCAGAGGCGAGAGCCGATTTCACTCGTTCTCCGCAACATTCACTCCTCTCTCCATGGCACTGAGGCTATGAAGGCTGCCCAGGCTGCTGTGCCCCATGCCTGCGAATATGCTGAACTAATACCAGGGAAAATTATTTATCTATGATAAATATTACCAAGGGGAATAGCCTATGGCTTAATGTCAAAGGCAATGTTGAGTCCTGATGAAGGGCCTTGGCCTGAGATGTTGACTGAACTCTCTTCCATAGATGCTACCTGGCCTGCTGAGTTCCTCCAGCATTTTGTGTATGTTTCTCGGATTTCTAGCATCTGTAGATTTTCTCTTGGGTTGAGATTATTGTCATATGCACAAAAACGTATGTGCACAGGTGCAATGAGAAACATACCTGCAGATGCACCAGAGACACCATATAAGCAACATTCATAAGACAAATACAAAAAAAACACACTTTTATGATAAAGAACAAATTAGAAAAAGAACATTTTAGTGCAAAGTGGTCATAGTGTTGCTAAATTCTAGTGATTGGTTTGTGCTGGTTTCTTCAAGAACCAAAAGGTGGAAGGGATTTTAATTCACCAAACATTTGAACAAATGCAGGGTGAATACCATCTGTACACAAAATCTCATTTGGTATTTATACACAAAAATATATGATTCTTCTTTTAGGAATCTTTGAGTTAGGGTCTTTAATTTATAGACTAAAAATAGTGAGAGTATGCACCAGAATATATAGGTAATGATCTTGTAAATCCCTATTCTTCTTTGCTATGTGATAATAAAGGTATTAAAGTGTTTAAAGGAAGTAAATCCATATTTGCATTAATACCTGCTAGCTATGAGGCCACAAATCTCCAACATTGTATGTCAGGAATGACATATTGAAGTTTCAAATACAATGACAGCCTTTGCTAAAATGTCCTGTGAACAGTAGTGTGATAATAGCGAGATAATACATTCACGCTAAATCATTCTTTTTTCTTTTATTTCAGTTTTTGAGGAATTATTTCTTCAAATCGATATGTAATGACCTTATTCATGCTGGGGTAAATTGGTTGATTGAATAGCAGAGGGATATTTCACATTACAGGTTGGGAACCTACTTCAGGATACTGAGAGGCAAACTCCATGTGGAATTGGAGAACACAAGAAGAATTAAATTAATTCTTCTTATTTACATTCACTATAGAGGGATATTGTCCTGGTAGAATTTGGGGAGGAATATGTGTGCAATCTTCTCTTCACTTACACAAGAGAATTTAGGGATAGTCTACATAATCTTGTAAGGAAGTCTCCACGTTACCAGAAGCAATGGAATAGACATTTGTTGCAGTCCCTGTATTGCAAGTAACCCATTTGTTAGGGAGAATTCTGGAACGCCCACTGTATTTCCATTATGGTCTTAGGAAGGTCCTACTCAATTTCAGTAAGACATCTTTACTTTTATGCTCAAATCCCCTTGCGGTAAGGGTTGTTTGTTTTCATAGTTCCTTGTTACAAGTGAATTGTATGGAAAGAAACCCACAGTCCTCAGAATATCAGCCTCTTTTCAAACACCCAACAGTTCAAAGGATAGTTTGTTTTTCTATCTTTTTCCTCAGACCTCATATTTTTCCATATTGTATTCCTTCTACCATGCAGTTAGCCTGTCTATATCCCCATAAAGCTTCACACTATAACCTAGTTTTGTATCTTGAGACTTGGATATAGCCTCACTTCATCTTAAACATTGATGTAGATGTGAACAGCTGGAACTGCTGAAATAAACGCACACACACAGCTTCCCAAAAATGATCTGTTTATTTGAATTCACCATGTATTATCTATTAGAGCAAACTAGTATGTTATGCGTGCTAAGATCCAATCTAATTTTGTTGAATATACTCTTTGTAGCTCCTAACTGAAAGCCTTCTGAAGTATATATACTTCAGAAATAGTGGATGCATTAGTGATAATTTTTCAAAACTTGTTAGATTCTGGACTAGTTCCTGAGGATTGGAGGGTGGCTAATGTAACTCCACTTTTTAAAAAAGGAGGGAGAGAGAAACCGGGGAATTATAGACCGGTTAGCCTAACGTCGGTGGTGGGGAAACTGCTGGAGTCAGTTATCAAGGATGTGATAACAGCACATTTGGAAAGCGGTGAAATGATTGGACAAAGTCAGCATGGATTTGTGAAAGGAAAATCATGTCTGACGAATCTCATAGAATTTTTTGAGGATGTAACTAGTAGAGTGAATAGGGGAGAACCAGTGGATGTGGTATATTTGGATTTTCAGAAGGCTTTTGACAAGGTCCCACACAGGAGATTAGTGTGCAAACTTAAAGCACACGGTATTGCGGGTAAGGTATTGGTGTGGGTGGAGAGTTGGTTAGCAGACAGGAAGCAAAGAGTGGGAATAAACGGGACCTTTTCAGAATGGCAGGCGGTGACTAGTGGGGTACCGCAAAACTCAGTGCTGGGACCTCAGTTGTTTACAATATATATTAATGACTTGGATGAGGGAATTAAATGCAGCATCTCCAAGTTTGCGGATGACACGAAGCTGGGTGGCAGTGTTAGCTGTGAGGAGGATGCTAAGAGGATGCAGGGTGACTTGGATAGGTTGGGTGAGTGGCCAAATTCATGGCAGATGCAATTTAATGTGGATAAATGTGAAGTTATCCACTTTGGTGGCAAAAATAGGAAAACAGATTATTATCTGAATGGTGGCCGATTAGGAAAAGGGGAGGTGCAACGAGAGCAGGGTGTCATTATACACCAGTCATTGAAAGTGGGCATGCAGGTACAGCAGGCGGTGAAAAAGGCGAATGGTATGCTGGCATTTATAGCGAGAGGATTCGAGTACAGGAGCAGGGAGGTACTACTGCAGTTGTACAAGGCCTTGGTGAGACCACACCTGGAGTATTGTGTGCAGTTTTGGTCCCCTAATCTGAGGAAAGACATCCTTGTCATAGAGGGAGTACAAAGAAGGTTCACCAGATTGATTCCTGGGATGGCAGGACTTTCATATGAAGAAAGACTGGATGAACTGGGCTTGTACTGGTTGGAATTTAGAAGATTGAGGGGGGATCTGATTGAAACGTATAAGATCCTAAAGGGATTGGACAGGCTAGATGCAGGAAAATTGTTCCCGATGTTGGGGAAGTCCAGAACGAGGGGCCACAGTTTGAGGATAGAGGGGAAGCCTTTTAGGACCGAGATTAGGAAAAACTTCTTCACACAGAGAGTGGTGAATCTGTGGAATTCTCTGCCACAGGAAACAGTTGAGGCCAGTTCATTGGCTATATTTAAGAGGGAGTTAGATATGGCCCTTGTGGCTACGGGGGTCAGGGGGTATGGAGGGAAGGCTGGGGCGGGGTTCTGAGTTGGATGATCAGCCATGATCATAATAAATGGCGGTGCAGGCTCGAAGGGCCGAATGGCCTACTCCTGCACCTATTTTCTATGTATGTTTCTATATATACACTGTTTCTACTGGTTTGTGCTTTCTGTTCTATTCTGTACTTTGTAATCTCATAAAGCTTTAAAACATGTCAACATAAATAAATAAAATATTTTGAAAGAAAAAAAGCTTGCTGAAGTGAGGCAAAGTGGTATTGACTTCATGGACCCAGTACAGATACAGAGGAGGAGGTGTTTGCTGTCCTGAGGCAAATTAGGGTGGATAACTTCCCATGGCCTGACAAGGTGAAAGACAAGTGTAGAAATTGCAAGGACTCTGTCAGAGCCACTTAAATCATCCTTAACGACAGGTGAGGTACCAGAGGATTGGAGGATAGCTAACGGTGTTCCGTTGTTTAAGAAAGGCTCGAAAAATTAAACAGGAAATTATAGGCCGGTGAGTCTGATAACAGTAGTGAGAAATTTGTTGAATATATTCTAGGGGACCAGGTACAGTATATACAGTTGAAGTCAGAAGTTTACATACACCTTAGCCAAATACATTTAAATACAGTTTTTCACAATTCCTGACATTTAATCCTAGAAAACATTCCCTGTCTTAGGTCAGTTAGGATCACTACTTTATTTTAACAATGTGAAATGTCAGAATAATAGTAGAGAGAATGATTTATTTACGCTTTGATTTCTTTCATCACTTTCTTAGTGGGTCAGAAGTTTACATACATTATTTTTTTGGTAGCATTGCTTTTAAATTGTTTAACTTGCGTCAAACATTTTGTGTAGCCTTCCACAAGCTTCTCATAGTAAGTTGCTGGAATTCTGTTCCATTCCTCCAGACAGATCTGGTATAACTGAGTCAGGTTCGTAGACCCGAGGAAATCTGCAGATGCTGGAATTTCAAGCAACACACATAAAAGTTGCTGGTGAACGCAGCAGGCCGGGTAGCATCTCTAGGAAGAGGTACAGTCGACGTTTTGGGCCGAGACCCTTCATCAGGACTAACTAAAAGAAGAGATAGTAAGAGATTTGAAAGTGGGAGGGGGAGGGGGAGATCCTGCTTTCTTTGGCGGCCACACATTTTAATTCCACGTCCCAGTTCCATTCTGATATGTCTATCCACGGCCTCCTCTACTGTCAAGATGAAGCCACACTCAGGTTGGAGGAACAACACCTTTTATTCCGTCTGGGTAGCCTCCAACCTGATGGCATGAACATTGACTTCCCTAACTTCCGTTAATGTCCCACCTCCCCCTCGTACCCCATCAGTTATTTATTTATATACACACATTCTTTCTCTCACTCTCCTTTTTCTCCCTCTGTCCCCCTTGCCCATCCTCTGGTTTCCCCCCCTCCCCCTTTTCCTTCTCCCTGGGCCTCCTGTCCCATGATCCTCTCATATTCCTTTTGCCAATCAACTGTCCAGCTCGTGGCTCCATCCCTCCCCCTCCTGTCTTCTCCTATCATTTTGGATCTCCCCCTCCCCCTCCCACTTTCAAATCTCTTACTAACTCTTCCTTCAGTTAGTCCTGACGAAGGGTTTCGGCCCAAAACATCAACTGTACCTCTTCCTAGAGATGCTGCCTGGTCTGCTGTGTTCACCAGCAACTTTTATGTTAGGTTCGTAGACCTGTCAAAGGGGGCATGCTGAGAGCAAGAGTGAACCCAAATGCAAGACACTTTTTGTGCAGTTAGCTTAAATTAAGTTTATTGCTCGTTGCAAGGAGAGCAAAGCAGAAGCAGGAATAACGTAATGGACAAGGACTCAGGCCTTGGACTAGGCTGGGACAATGGGTCTGGGCTAGGTCTCCGAATCACAGACCACCGGGGCCAGGGCTTGAGACTTGGAGCCGCCGGGGCCAGGAAATCTACTTATTCACGGGACAGACTCAGACACAGGACATAAAACACTGAGCCGGGAATCCTCCTTAGATACAGGATGGAGTCGGAACACTTCTTGACACAGAGTCAGGACCCTTCCAGGGTACAGGGCCGGGACCCCTTTTAGACGCACGACATGAATACAGAGACCACATAACGATGGACAGTACTATAACTGGGCTCAAGTACGCTCCAAGCTGCGGCGAGCTCTTGACTCACCCTAGCAGGTTAACTTTGACTGACCCATACTGACAAGGGAAGGCGGCTTGCTGGCACTTGCTTTGGGAGGAGACTAGGCTTGCTCCGGCCAGATGACATTGGCTCGCAGTACCTTCGGTGACTTTGTTAACGCTCTCGCGCTGAACGGCTGAAAGCCAGAGACTTATAAACTGCCGGTTCTGCCGAGAATAAATTGCCTCCAATCACCAAGTCCGAGGGACATGGGAAAACAGGGAACCAAAGGGAAACAGGGAGTCAACAGTCAGGATCGTAACACAAAAAAAGTAAATTTAAAGGGAACCCGATCCGGACCATGACAAGATCTCCTTGCTTGCACACGCTTTTTCAGTACTGCCCATGAATTTTCTATCAGATTGAGGTCAGAAAATGATGTCAAGTCTGGTTCATCCTTGGGAGCAATTTCCAAACGCCTGAAGGTACCACATTCATCTGTACAAACATTATGCAAACATGGTATAAATACCATGGGACCACGCAGCCGTCATACCGCTCAGGAAGGAGACGCATTCTGCATCCTAAAGATGAACGTACTTTGGCATGGAAAGTGCAAATCAATCCCAGAACAACAGCGAAGGAGCTTGTGAAGATGCTGGAGGAAACAGGTAGACAAGTATCTCTATCCACAGTAAAACAAGTCCTGTATCCACATAACCTGAAAAGCTGCTCAGCAAGGAAGAAGCCACTGCTCCAAAACCACCATGAAAAAGGCCAGACTACAGTTTGCAAATGTACGTGGGGACAAAGATCTTACTTTTTGGAGAAATGTCCTCTGGTCTGATGAAACAAAAATTGAACTGATTCGCCATAATGACCATTGTTATGTTTAGAGGGAAAAGGGTAAGGCTTGCAAGCCGAAGAGCACCGTCCCAACCGTGAAGCATGGGGGTGGCAGCATCATGTTGTGGGGGTGCTTTGCTGCAGGAGGGACTGGTGCACTTCACAAAATAGATGGCATCATGAGGAAGGAAAATTATGTGGATATATTGAAGCAACATCTCAAGACATCAGCCAGGAAGTTAAAGCTCAGCTGCAGATGGGACTTCCAAATGGACAATGACCCCAAGCATACCTCCAAAGTTGTGGCAGAATTGCTTAAGGACAACAAAGTCAAGGTATTGGAGTGGCCATCACAAAGCCCTGACCTCAATCCGCTAGAAAATTTGTGGGCAGAACTGAGAAAGCGTGTGCGAGCAAGGAGACTTACAAACCTGACTCAGTTACATCAGTTCTGTCTGGAGGAATGGAACAAAATTCCAGCAACTTACTGTGAGAAGCTTGTGGAAGACTACTCAAAACACTTGACCCAAGTTAAACAATTTAAAGGCAATGCTACCAAATACTAACAAAGTGTATGTAAACTTCTGACCCACTGGGAAAGTGATGAAAGAAATAAAAGCTGAAATAAATCATTCTCTCTGCTATTATTCGGACACTTCACATTCTTAAAATAAAGTAGTGATCCTAACTGGCCTAAGACAGGGACTGTTTTCTAGGATTAAATGTCAGGAATTGTGAAAAACTGAGTTTAAGTGTATTTGGCTAAGGTGTATGTAAACTTCTGACTTCAATTGTAAATATTTGGATAGACATGATAGTCAGCTTGGCTTCGTGCATGTTAGGTCATGTCAAACAAATCTTGTAGCATTTTTCAAGGAAGTTACCAGGAAAGTTGATAAAGGCATGGCAGTAGATGTTGTCTACATGGACTTTAGCAAGGCATTTGACAAGGTACCACATGGGAGGCTGGTCAAGAAGGTTCAGTTGCTCGGTAGTCAAGATGAGGTAGTAAATTGGATTAGACTGTGGCTTTATCGGAGAAGCCAGAGAGTGGTAATAAATGGTTGCGTCTTGGACTGGAGGCCTGTGACTAGTGGAGTGCCACAGGGATTGGTGCTGGGGGTCTCTGGTTGTTTGCTACCTATATCAATGATCTAGATGACAATGTAGTTAACTGGATCAGCAGATTTGTGGATGTCATCAAGATTGGGGGTGTAGTGAATGGCAGGGAAGGCTATCATGGCTTGCAGTGGGCTCTGGACCATCTGGAAAAATGGGCTGAAAAATGGCAGATAGAATTAAATACAGACAAGTGTAAGGTCGATTTCAATGTTTAAGAGAAGTTTGGATAGGTACATGGATGTTAGGGGTATGGAGAGCTATGGTGCAAGGTTGATGGGAGTAGGCAGTTTAAATGGTTCAGCACTGAGTAGATGGACTGAAAGGCCTATTTCACTGGCTCAGGTGGCATTTGTGGGAACTGTACTGTTCGAGGTTATTGCCTTTCTATCTAAACCTGCTGATTATTCATCTATTGTTTGTTCTTATTTTAGATTTCTAGCACAGATAAAGTTAATTTTAACCAAATAAAGCTGTATGTACTTCATTGGCTGATTTTTTAAAATGGAAAAATGAAGTGAAATAGTATGAATTTAAGTGGAAACATTCAAGCCTTTGTGGTACTTTGATAAATGCCTTATTATCACATGTACTGAAATACACTAAAAGGCTTTGTACTTGATGTATTAAAATGGAAAGGCAATAATGGAATGCAGAATGTTGTATCCCATTGAAGAGAAAGTTCACTGCAGGTAAACAAATACAATGAGGGGGCTACCACAAGACAGAATGAGACATCGAGTTCATTTTTATCCTGGTGGTGAATTCTTTTCAAACTTTTGTATATTCTGTGCAATGGAAGGACATAAAATGAGAATCACTGGGAGGAGAGAACATCAATGATTATGTTGGCTGTTTTTCCATAGGTACAGTCTATGGAGACTTTTTGTGATGGACTGTGCTATGCCCACAGCTGTCTGCAATTACCTGAGCTCTTGGGCAGAGTAGTGGCCGCACCAAGCCGTGAAGCATCTAGATAGGATGCTTTCTGTTGTGCCTCTATAAAAATTGGTGAGGGTCAATAGTGACATGCTGAATTTCCTCATTTCTCTACATGGTTGGACAAGGACCAGGAGAAGCTATTAATGACATTTATACCTAGTAACTTGAAGCTTTAGACTATCTCCATCTCAGCACCATTGATAGATACAATGTCCCTGTATCAATGTCCCTGTATGTATCTGCCCTATTTCTGAAGTCAATGATCAGACCTTTTCTTTTGTTGATGCTGAGGAATAAGTTGTTGGCTTGACACCATGGCACTTGGTTCTCTATCTCCTTCCTGTTTTCTGTCTCAGTTGTTACATACCTGAAGGAGATCTAGTGACTTTCTTGTGAGATTGATGTAATGATCTTTAGGAGGTCACCTGATGTAATTTTCCCGCCAATGTGAGGTCATGTGATGACATGTTCACCACGAGTATAAAAGGGAAGACCTCTGGTGACGCAGTTAGTTTTCCAGCTAGAACATTCGTCAGTCTCTCCGTTCCGGTGCGTATTTGTTTTATGACGCAGTTTCATTTTTAAAACGGAGTTTTACATTCTGTTGCAAGGTACAATAGTACTGGACTGGCAATTTCTGCTAGATTTGTACCTTTTCAGTAGTATTGGAGAGTGAAGACTTTATCGAGGTACAGGACCTGAAGGATTAAGAGAAGTTGGTATCGTTCGGCAGTTTAATAAAGGATCGACCTTATTGAATCTTCGTTGAAGAAGTAGCAACCTGCATCAAGATAACTCTTGCCAAAAGAACAAGATAGTTCATGCAGGATTTGGTCTCTAGAAATTAAGGTCAGTTGTTTTAAGCTGTTTATTTCCCTCCTCGTGAATCCTTTGGACAGAACCAGCAGGGAAGTCGCGTCTATGAAGAAATCCTTCTCCAGAGAAGTCTCTCCCAAATGAATGTATAAATCTGTTGGACTTTCAAATTTACCATTTTAAGAACTGTATTTGACTTTACCGCTTTAAGAACTGTTTTCGCATTTATCACTTTAAGAACCAGTACCGAGTGACGATTTGTTGAACAGCTGCATAGTGGTTAACTTCCAGTTAAGGTTTTCGTTTGTTTTTATTGTTTATCTGTGTTTAGTAAATGTTTGGTTGTTTTTATATAACCTGACTCGATTGATATTCATTGTTGCCGGTTACGTAACACAGTGCTGTTGAGATCTGGCCCACTCCAGTGGTATCATCTGCAAATTTGCAGATGAAGTTAGACTAGAATCTGCCACACAGTCATGAGTGTAGAAGGAATAAAACAAGGGTTTGAGGGCACAGTCTTGCAGGGCACTGATATTAAAGATAATGGTGATGAGAGTGTTGCTGCCTGTCCTGACAGATTAAGGATTATTGGTCAGGAAGTCAAGAATCCTCTTGCAGAGAGGTGCTGACTCTTAGGTCTAAGAGTTTGACAATGAGTTTGTTTGGAATCATGACACTGAAGGCAGAACTATAGTCAATTTACAATAAACTGACATCAACGTCTTTATTACCCAATGTTCCAGAGATGAAAATATGAGCGGGGAGATGATCTCCCGCTGTGGACTTGTTTCAGCAGTAGGCGAAGTGAAGTAGGTGCAGGTTGTCTCGGAGGCCAGAGATGATGCGTACCATGATAAGCCTCTTAAAGCACTTCATGATGGAGCATGTCAGAGTCACTGGGCAGTAGACATCAAGACATTGTCAAAAATGTCAATTCCTAACATCCTTTGGAAAAAAAAACAGAAAATATGAAGCATGCCAAACTAACAGTGTGGTCTTGTATCTAAAACTGTGGTGGGGTTAAATTGCTGTTGTATGTAATTCCATTTGATGATATTACAAGCAATCATCCTTGAATTAAATCACTGCTGGGAATTGAAAATCATTTAAAGCTATAAATGTTTCATATATTGATTTGTTGCCAAGTAGAAAATAGATTAAGTGGAAATTTTCAAGTGTGAAAACATCATAATTTAAGTCATGTCGCACAAAATTGCAAAGTAAATGGAAAGCAAATTGCAGTAAATGGACGTAAGTGCTGAATTAGCCAACAAAAGGCGTAATCTAGTTTTGCCATTAAGACACATGACTCAAGGCAAAGAAAATCTAAAACATAGCAATAAACTGTAGAATAAAGACATTCTGTTTTACTAATAATTATTAGTAAAATTATAATTTCTTATATATCTTTTACATTTCAGGGTAACTGAATGATTATGATCAAGTTCCAATCTCAACAAGTATTGCAATTTCCTCTTTCCTTTGCTTGATAGCATGTGTACAATAGTCAGTTCTAAAAGTAGCATATGCATTTCCACTTTGCATTAGATATTTTAATTACTATTGGGGGTTGGGGGATTGGTGGGGGTGCAAAAGCACACTACCCTATGAGTTTCTTGCATTGAATTCCTCAGATCCTTTTGTATTTCTGGTCTAATTCCAGTTGGATAATAATTTATTCACCCAAACTAGATTGTAGGTTTTCACAAATAACATGACATGAGGAGTCTTAAGTTTAAGAAAACTGTAACAACACATTTATTGAACTCCAAAACTTGAACACAAAGCATGCTAAGAGTTCTTTACGTAATTACCCCATCACATCAGATCAGCGTCTTAAAGTGAACCCCAACCCAATGTCGGTGGTTGTGAATATTGTACATTTTCACCAATTACATTACCCTACAAAATAACTTCCATATGCTAATTTCTTGACAATTTACTTGACCAGTTTATATTTTTTCATAGGTACTTTATGTTCTTGGAATTTGCTATGCCACACATTTTTAAACCATCTACAAACTTGATTATAATACATCCAGTCCTTTCATCCATATCATTAAATATTTGAAAGCCTATTTCTGATTCTATTTGCTGTAATGTGAGCATTATTAAAAGTAAGTTAATACTAACTAGGATAATGGGGGATTTACTTCCATTCTTTTTACATCAGGTGTTCTCTGTATATAGTGTTCCTGCCATGCCGTACGGGTTGTGAAAGCCTCTGTACATACATAACAGTTTTGATGTTCGAGATAAAGTTGTTTCTTTGGCATGAAGTTGTCGAGTGTGACTTTTTCAAAGTAGAAGTTACTACATATTTTTGGCGACGAGGTAAACTGGTTTTGTGGATGTGTTGGCATGTTTTGAGCGGGAGCAGCAGTGCCGATAAGGGGCCTCATGTTCGGATAGCTACATTTGGAACTATCGTTGAATTTGTGGAGTTAACGGAAGACTGGCCGGAGAATGAGGAAAGATTGGGGCACTTTTTCTGTGCTAATGGAATTACTGAGGAGGTTAAGAAGTGCTCTATTCTTCTGAGTGCGTTTAGGGCAAAGACTTACAAGCTAATAAGGAATTTAGCCGCACCGCGGTAACTGAGGGACATTCCATATGACGAACTGGTCAGTCTCATGGGGAACCACTACAATCTGAAACCTTTTGTGATAGTCCAACATTGTAAGTTTCACAGCTGTTTCAGTAAGCCAGGTCAGTCTGTGGCCGAGCTTCGGCAGCTGTCAGAGCATTGTGATTTCAGAGCGGTATTGGAAGACATGCTCTGTGATCGATTGGTATGCAGCATTAATAATGACGGCATACAATGCCGCCTGTTAGAGGAAACACCACCTTTGACTTTCAAGAAAGCCTTAAAGATTGCCCAAGGCATGGAGATGGCTGCTAATAATGTCATGGATATCCAGAAAGGACATGGGGGGGTCGCAGTCGGTGGTCATGCACCAAGTCAGGAGGAAGACTGGTAAACAGGCAAAGCAGGTAGAATGTTTCCGGTGTAGACGGACACACTATGCATGTGATTGCAAATTCAAAGACACTGTCTGCCATGCTTGTAGCAAGAAGGGACATTTAGTTAAAAAGTGCAGAAGTTCAAAGGGTAAGGTTCAACCTGGGCAGGGGAAAGCTCAACAGGCTCGGGCAGTCACACACCATCTAGAAGAAGCAGGTGAAGAGGCAACGTGTGCCTACAATATGTTTGCAGTGGAAACAGATGAGGAACCACCTGAACTATATTATGCCACAGTCACTGTCAGGGGAAAGGACATTAAGTTTGAGATTGATTCAGGGGCTACTGCATCAGTCATCAGTGAGGAGACCTACAGGAGGACTTGGGGGTCTAACCTGCCTCCCATTAGACCGTCAAAGCTCAAACTCAGGACCTATACGGGGCAGCCCATACCTCATTTAGGGGTGTTATATGTGGACATTTCAGCTGGGGGTCAGAAGGCTGAAGTCAGGCTAGTGATAGCTAAGGGCAGGGGGCCCAGTCTTTTCGGTCGCAATTGGCTTCGCAAAATCCGGCTAAACTGGCATGAAATTAAGTATGCACACACGGCGGAGGACATTCTGCAGCGGTACAGTGACGTTTTCAGGGATGAGCTAGGAACACTGAAGGGTGTGACAGTGAAACTCTATGTCGACCCTGAGGCTACACCACGCTTTTTTAGCCCAGGTCGGTGCCCTATGCCATGAAAGGCAAAGTCGAGGGGGAGCTGGAGCATTTACAGAGGCTGGGCATTGTTGAGCCCGTCCAGTTTTCAAGGTGGGTGGCTCCCATTGTTCCAATTTTGAAGGCAGACAAAACGGTGAGGACATGTGGGGATTATAAGCTTACGATGAATCAGGTCTCCTGGCTGGAGGAGTACCCATTGCCACGGGTGGATGACCTGTTTGCGACCCTGTCGGGATAAGCTGTTCACAAAGCTGGACATGAGCCACGCCTACCAACAGCTGCTGCTCGACGAGGGTTCAAAGGAGTACGTCACAATTAATACACACAAGGGATTATTCAAGTACAATCGCCTGGTGTATGGAGTGGCGTCCAGCCCTGCCATTTTCCAAAGGACAATAGACACTTTGCTGCAGGGGATTCTGCACGTAGCAGTGTACCTTGATAATATTTTGATCACGGGGACTATGGAGGTAGAGCTTCTGGCTAATTTAGAACGGCTGCTGAAGAGGCTCTCAGATGCAGGGCTGCAGTTGAAATGCGGAAAATGTGTGTTCCTGGCATCGAGTGTGACTTACCTGGGACAGAAGTTCACAGCTGAGGGGCTTTGCCCTGTGGAGGACAAAGGGAGAGCTATTAAGGAAGCCCCAAGCCCTAAGACTGTCACTGAACTCAGATCATTTTTGGGCATGGTGAATTATCATGGCAAGTTTCTTCCTGACCTCTCAAGGGTTTTGACCTCACTGTATAAGCTGCTTCACAATGACACTAAGTGCCAGTGGGGTGAAGAGCAGGAGAAAGCTTTCAAGAAAGTGAAAGAACTTCTCCACTCAGCGAAGCTGCTTGTTCACTATGACCCAGACAAGGAGATCACCCTTGCATGTGATGCCTTGCCCTATGGAGTCAGGGCAGTTCTCTCACATGTAATGTAGGACCGTTTGGTTTTGCTTCACGTACCCTGACAGCTGCTGAGAAGGGATATTCACAGCTAGACAAAAAAGTTCTGGCCATTGTTTTTGTTGTCAAACGCTTTCATCAGTACCCTTATGGACGCGTATTTACAATTTATATGGACCATAAACCACTGATGAGCCTGTTCAGTGAGACTAGATGCATCCCACCGCTAGCCTCAGCCAGGATACAGCGTTGGGCTTTTACATTATCAGCCTACCAGTATACTATAGTGTACAGAGCGGGTGGGGATAATGCAATTGCCGATGCACTGAGTCGACTACCTTTACCTGAGACACCTGTTACTATATATGTGCCTCCAGACACTGTGTTTTCATTGGAGAGGCTGTCAGAGACACCTGTCAAGGCAACCCAGATCAGGCAGTGGACAGAGAGGGACCCAGTCCTGTGCCAAGTCAAGACTTTTCTTTTATAAGGTTGGACCAGAGTTGTGGAAGGAGAGGAACTGAGGCCTTATGTCAAATGCAAGACCGAATTCAGTCTGCAGGATGGCTGCATTTTCTGGGGGGGGGGGGGGGGGGGCGAGACTCATCGTTCCTCCCCCTGGCCGTTCACAAATTGTGGAGGAAATTCATGAGGCTCACCCAGGAGTGTCTCGAATGTAAAGCCTTGCAAGATCCTACGTTTGGTGGCCAAGAATGGATCAGGATCTGGAGAACATGGTAAAATCATGCACAGAATATCAGACTGATCAGAATATGCCACCACCAGCTCCTTTGCACCCATGGGAGTGGCCAGACCACCCCTGATCTAGGCTACATTTGGACTTTGCTGGCCCTTTTATGGGGCAGATGTTTCTTGTAATGGTAGATGCACATTCTAAATGGATCGAAGCTCACTTCATGAACAACATCACAGTCCCCTCAACCATAGACAAACCCAGGCAAGTGTTTGCAGTCCACGGGTTGCCTGACACTCTGGTCACTGATAATGGCCCGACGTTCACCAGTGGACTGCTCAGTGAGTTCATGCAGCAGAATGGCATTCGTCACATTCGGACGCCCCCTTTCCACCCAGCATCCAATGGTTTGGCTGAGCAGGCTGTTCAGACAGTGAAGGAAGGACTGAAGCGGATGACAGGGGTAATAACACCACTGTTTTTATTTCCTAGTTTTTACATTTGGGGAATGTTGGATTTTAAAGGGGGAGAAGTGTTGTAATGTGAGCATTATTAAGAGTAAGTTAATACTAATTAGGATAATCGGGGGTTTTACTTTCATTCTTTTTACTTCCGGTGTGCTTTGTATATAGTGTTCCTGCCTTGCCATACGGGTTGTGAAAGCCTCTGTATATACATATCAATTTTTGACGTTCGAGGTAAAGTGGCTTCTTTGGGCATGAAGTTGTTGAGTGTGCCTTTTTCAAAGTAGAAGTTACCACACCACTGGTACTCCATTATTTGCAGATTGCCTTTTCTGAAAAGGACTCATTTATCTCAGCTCTCCGCTTTCTGTTAGGTTGTTAATCCCTTATCCATGCCAGTATGGGAGACTTGTATTCTCTTGTAAAATAACCTTATTCCCAGGAGCAGTTCTGGTTGACAATCTGCAGTACTTCGAAATTACATCCCCTGGTGTCCTGCTGGTCAGTCCAATATTGTAACCATTCACAATAACTCTTGTATTGAAAGCTATTAAATTGTGTATAGTCATATAGACTTTTACACTTTATGTACTTATTGATATTTATATGATAAAAGGACTCGACAAAATTTAAGTTGAAATTGGTTGTGAAAGCTGTGACACAAATGGAACATCTAAAAAAGCAGATTTACTGACATGTAATGTAGAAAATTATGTAACTCACTAAATGACTGAACAGTATGATTGGCAAAATTTACGCATGATTTTATAGAGAATTTCTGCATTTTTAATCTGTCTAATTAGAGACATTAAAACTAATTTTCTATAAAGTCTGCAAAATAGGGTAATTAAATCAAAGTTTCTGCCTTTTTCACATGGACTTTTGATTTAAA
The DNA here is from genome assembly GCF_030028105.1 of Mobula birostris. Classification (NCBI taxonomy): domain Eukaryota; kingdom Metazoa; phylum Chordata; class Chondrichthyes; order Myliobatiformes; family Myliobatidae; genus Mobula; species Mobula birostris. The sequence goes on from NC_092379.1 coordinate 74,853,747, forward strand.
TCCAGTTTAGTGCAAGATCAAAGTTTTATTTTTCTGTTGTTTTATTATCCAGTCTTCCAGAGTAAGAAATATACACATATTTATAATGTCAATTGTGTGCTTATTTGATGCAAGTATAGTGTAATTATACATGGAAAGTGACCATGCTGTCATAGGTTTATTCAGCACAGTAAAATGCCCTTTAGTCAAATATCCATTTACATTAGGCAAGGTAAGTTTATTTGTATAGGACTTTGCAAATGTGAGGCAGTTCAAAATGCTTTACATAAAACATAAAAATCAAGCATCAAAGTTCAGACAGTATAAAGAGAATAAAATCACACATGAAATTAAAGGAATAAAATTTACAGTGCAGGAGATTCAAATCGATATCTACAGTTAAAAAAAATGTTTTAAACTGGGATTTAAAATAACTTAAAGTTGAGACGGACTTCAGATAATCTGAAAACAACAGGAATTCTGCAGATGCTGGAAATTCAAGCAACACACATCGAAGTTGCTGGTGAACACAGCAGGCCAGGCAGCATCTCTAGGAAGAGGTGCAGTCGACGTTTCAGGCCGAGACCCTTCGTCAGGACTAACTGAAGGTAGAGTGAGTAAGGGATTTGAAAGTTGGAGGGGGAGGGGAAGATCCAAAATGATAAGAGAAGACAGGAGCGGGAGGGATGAAGCCAAGAGCTGGACAGGTGATTGGCAAAAGGGATACGAGAGGATCATGGGACAGGAGGTCCGGGAAGAAAGACAAGGGCGGGGGGAAACCCAGAGGATGGGCAAGAGGTATATTCAGAGGGACAGAGGGAGAAAAAGGAGAGTGAGAGAAAGAATGTGTGCATAAAAATGAGTAACAGATGGGGTACGAGGGGGAGGTGGGGCCTTACATGCCCTTACACTTCCTCCCTTACCACCATTCAGGGACACATGCCCTTACACTTCCTCCCTTACCACCATTCAGGGCCCCAAACAGTCCTTCCAGGTGAGGCAACACTTCACCTGTGAGTTGACTGGGGTGATATACTGTGTCCGGTGCTCCCGATGTGGCCTTTTATATATTGGCGAGACCCGACGCAGACTGGGAGACCGCTTTGCTGAACATCTACGCTCTGTCCGCCAAAGAAAGCAGGATCTCCCAGTGGCCACACATTTTAATTCCACATCCCATTCCCATTCTGACATGTCCATCCACGGCCTCCTCTACTGTAAAGGTGAAGCCACACTCAGGTTGGAGGAACAACACCTTATATTCCGTCTGGGTAGCCTCCAACCTGATGGCATGAACATCGACTTCTCTAACTTCCGCTAAGGCCCCACCTCCCCCTCGTACCCCATCTGTTACTCATTTTTATGCACACGTTCTTTCTCTCACTCTCCTTTTTCTCCCTCTGTCCCTCTGAATATACCTCTTGCCCATCCTCTGGGTCCCCCCCCACTTGTCTTTCTTCCCGGACCTCCTGTCCCATGATCCTCTCGTATCCCCTTTTGCCAATCACCTGTCCAGCTCTTGGCTCCATCCCTCCCCCTCCTGTCTTCTCCTATCATTTTGGATCTCCCCCTCCCCCTCCAACTTTCAAATCCCTTACTCACTCTTCCTTCAGTTAGTCCTGACGAAGGGTCTCGGCCTGAAACGTCGACTGCACCTCTTCCTACAGATGCTGCCTGGCCTGCTGCGTTCACCAGCAACTTTGATGTGTGTTGTTCAGATAATCTGGAAGGTTATTCCAGATATGTGGTGCATAGTAATTAAAAGATGGTTCACCATGTTTAATTTTGACTCTGGGGACGGTAAGCAGACCCATCCAAGATGACCCGAGAGCTCAGGAAGGTTCATAATGTAGCAAGAGATCAGAGATGTACTTTGGCCCGAGACCATTCAGTGCTCTATAAACCAGTAGTAATATTTTAAAGTCAGCGTAGTGATCTGAGAACTGAAGAGATGTGAGCTACTGTCATGGTCTTAGTGAGGACTCTAGCAGCAGTATTCTGAATGAGGGATTTTTTACAGAGGCTGCAAGATGCAAATACTGGAAATCCAAAGCCACATACATGAAATGCCGGAGGAACTCTTCTGCAGATGATGGAAATCCAAAGCAAAGGTTGACTGCCTGTATAGAGTGGTATCTATTTACATGAATCCCTCTTTTATTCTCTCCTTAACTACGCCCAGATTCTATTACTCAACACTATACTGGGAGCATGTTACAAAGGCCTACTATAATTAGTACATCTTTTGGGAAGTGAAGGAAAGCAGAATGCTCAAAGGAAAACTACATGATCTCAGGGAGAAGGTAGAAGCTCCATGCAGACCATACTGCATGTCAGAAGTTTACCCAGTCGCTGGAGCTATGACACAATTGCTCTCTTCGCTGTAGCACTGAGCCACTATATCAATTTGTAAAAATCATAGAATTATAGAAATATACAGCACTGAATTGTTGTGTGTAATTTTCATCACCTACCTACAGGAAGGGTGTAACTAAGGTTGAAACAGTACAGAGAAAATTTACAAGGATGTTGCCGGGGTTGGATTACCTGAGTTTTAAGGAAAGATTGAATAGGTTAGGACTTTATTTCTTGAAACATAGAAGATTGAGGGGAGATTTCATTGAAGTATACAAAATTATGAGGGGTATAGATAGAGTAAATGCAAGCAGGCTTTTTCCACTGACGTTGGGTGGGACTGCAACTAGAGGTCATGGGTTAAGGGTGAAAGGTAAAAAGTTTAAGGGGAACATTAGAGGAAACTTCAGCACTCAGAGGGTCATGAGAGTGTGGAATTAGCTGCCAGCACAAGAAGTGCATATGAGCTTGATTTCCATGTTTAAGAGAAGTCTGGAGAGGTAAATGGATGGTAGGGGTATGGAGGGCCATGGTCCTGGAACAGGTCGATGAGAGTATGCAACTTAAATGGTTCCACACAGACTAAATGGGCTGAAGGGCCTGTTTCTTTCCTGTACTTTTCTATGACTCTATGGCTCTAGATGTGAGATCTTTAAGCCCACCTTGCTCATGCTGACCGTGAAGCCTAACTACACTAATCCAATTTGCATGCATTAGGCCTGCATTCCTCTCTTCTTTTCCTATCCATGTGCTTATTCAAGCATCTTTCTAATTGTTGTAAACGTTTCTGTCTCCACCACTTCCTCTGGCATCTCATTCCAGGTACCATCCATCCACCGTATGAGAAATAGAGGGCTGAACGGATAGGTTGGCAGATTACAAATATTTGCAGACCGATTTGATTGGCCATACAAAGTTTAAGAGTAACACTGAAAGCTAAAGAATGGTCTTCAAGGGAATGGACACAGGGTTGCTTGCCTGTGCAGAGTTATAGAGTCACAGATGTATAAAATCAAACAACACGGGAGCATATCCTTTAGCCCTTCAAGTTAATGCTGACCTTTTTTTTTATCTAGCTACACTAATCCCACTTGTTTTCAATAGGTCTGTAATCTTCTACACCTTGCATTATCAACACTTATTTCAGAGTCATGGAGTTGTACAATATAGAAATGGGTCCTTTGAGCTCACTATGTCCATGCAACACACTGCATATGCACATCAGGTCCACAGCCCTCCATGCCTTAGCGATTTAAGTCTAGATGCTTCTTAACTATCTTGATGATATCTGCCTTTACTACCTTCGAGGCAACATATTTCAATCTCCAACCACTCTGCTCAGACAAAGATCCCTGCTCAGACTCCCCTTAAACTTCCTATTTCCCAATTTAAACCAATGGCTTCTTGTCTCAGTCACCTCCATAATGGGGGAGAAAAAAAGAATTTTACATTCTATGATATTTACCCTAGTCACAATTATATGGACCTCTATCAGGTACCCCTCAGCCTCCTCCATTGCAGGGAAACAAACTCAGCCCATCCACTCTATTCTTATTACCATAAAGCTCCAATTCAGAAACATCCTTGTGAATCTCCCCTACACCTGCCTCAGCTCAATCACAGTGTGGTGACAAGAACAGCACCAAATCCACCCAGTGTTTTATAAGGTTGTAACATGATGACCCGACTTGTAAATTCTATGCCAAGTCCAATAATCTTGTATGCCTTCTTCTCCACCTCATCCAACACATTGGGACAATGGACTTGTACTGTCTGGTCAGCAGTACTCCTTAGGGCCCTACCATTCATCATGTATCCTCGTTTGCCTTCTAAAGTGCACCACCTTCCATTTGCCATTGTTATATCAAGCTGCAACTTTAGACAGACTTCTTCATTACCTGCATCTTCACCGATTTTTGTACCATCTGCAAACTTACTTATCCTAACATTCACATCCAAGTCAATAACGTATATTACAAACAGCAAGGTTCACAGCTCCAAACTTTGTAGTGCCCTGGTTAGAAAAGCAACCGTCCACCATGACCTCCTGTCTCCAGTAATCAACAGAATATTGGATGCATTTCAAAGGTTCAAAAGTTCAAATGTTCAAGGTTCAAAGGTTCATTTAATGTCAGAGAAATGTATCCAACATACATCCTGAAATGCTTTTTCTTCGCAAACATCGAGAAAACAGAGAAGTGACCCAAAGAATGAATGACAGATAAACATAAGAACCCCAAAGTTCTCCCCAGCTCCCCCTCCCTCCCATGCGTAAGTGGCAGCGAGCAACGATCACCCCTCCCCCCACCAGTAAAAGAAAGGAAGCATCAGTACTACCACCGAGCACTCAGCACGAGCAACAGCAAAGACGCAGTTACCCCCAAAGACTTTGTGTTTCATCCAGCATTCGACACGCCACAGATTCTCTCTCTCCCCAATAAGGGAGAAGGAGGTGCACCTGTTAATTTCCCTAGCGAGCAGGAAGACTTAACAAACAACTTGCTGATTTACGATGTTAAAAGTTTGTAATGTTAAATTTGCAAGCCTTTTTTTGGATTCCAAGTGTTTTAAACATCTGGACAAGCTTACCATATAGGATCCTGTCAAAGTCCGCAGAGACAAGCCCGCCCCATTTGCTAACACGTGGCCCATATCCCTCCAAACCTTTCCAATCATGTGTCTATCCAACAATGCTTTAAATGTTGTTATTGCACCTGCCCCACTCAATTGATAATTGACAATTAGGTTTATTATCACCGACGTGAAATTTTTTAACTTAGCAGCAGCAATATGCAATACATAATCTAACAGAGAAAAAAATAAAAATAATAAATAAACAAGTAATTCAATTACGTATATTGAATAGATTTTAAAAAACATGCAAAAACAGAAATACTGTATATTAAAAATAAGTGAGGTAGTGTCCAAATGTCCAATTAGGAATCGGATGGCAGAGGGGAAGAAGCTGTTCCTGAATTGCTGAGTGTGTGCTTTCAGGCTTCTGTACCTCCTACCTGATGGTAACAGTCAGAAACGGGCATGCCCTGGGTGATGGAGGTCCTTAATAATGGACGCTGCCTTTCTGAGACACCACTCCCTAAAGATGTCCTGGGTACTTTGTAGGCTAGTACCCAAGATGGAGCTGACTAGAATTACAACCTTCTGCAGCTTCTTTCGGTCCTGTGCAGTAGCCCCTCCATACCAGACAGTGATGCAGCCTGTCAGAATGCTCTCCATGGTACAACTATAGAAGCTTTTGAGTGTATTTGTTGACATGCCAAATCTCTTCAAACTCCTAATGAAGTATGGCCGCTGTCTTCCCTTCTTTATCCCTTCTGATCCCTCAGTGAGGATTGGTATGTGTTCCTTCGTCTTACCCTTCCTGAAGTCCACAATCAGCTCTTTCATCTTACTGATGTTGAGTGCCAGGTTGTTGCTGCGGCACCACTCCACTCCAATCTGGCAGTTTGCTCAATATATGTGCCAGCCTCTGTTTAAAGATGTAGCCCCTTCAGGCCCCTTTTAAATCTTTCCCCTGTCACTTTATGTCTATGCCCTCTACTTGTTTATTTCCTTCCCCTGAGAGAAAGCCTGTGCACATTCATCCTGTCAATGCTCCTGGTGATTTTATATATCTCTATGAGGCCACAGCTCAATCTCCTACAGTTCCAAGGAATAAATACCCAACCTCTCCTTATAACTCATTCCCTTGAGTCCTGACAACATACTCTTAAATCACTTTTTCACTTTTTATTTTAGTAACATCTTTCCTCTAAAATGCTAGCCAAAAGTGTACACATTGCTTACAGAATCCTGTATAAGTGAAACATAGTGTCTTAACTTTCATATACAATGCCCTGGATGAAGAAGGCCAGCATACCTAATGTGTTCTTCCCAACCATGTCCACCTGTGACACAACTTTCAAGGACTTCTGTACTTGTACTCCTAGGTCCCTCTGTTTGACAATACTGCCCAAGCCCTGCCATTCACTGTGAAAGTCCTATCCCATTTGACTTCACAAAATGCAACACCTCATAGTTAGGTAATGAAAGTCTTTTGCTAGTCCTTAGCCCACTTAGCTGATCAAGATTGCCCTGGGTTTTTAATAAGCTTTCTCACTGTCCATGACACCACTTTACTTTAGTGCTATCCACAGACTTCCATCCGCTGAAGAACATTGGGCCCACCAGCAGTCCCTAATGGGCATTACTGGGCATAAACCTCCTGCCTGCAAAATGACCCTCTACTATTCATCCTTTGATTCCTACCATAAAGCCAATACATATCCACTTAGCTTGTTCTCCCTGGATCCCATGTGATCTAACCTTCCAGACCAGCCTTCCTTGAGGGTTTTGCCTAATGTCAATAAGTTAGAAACACTGCAGCTGATAATAGATAAGAAAGTGCACTGAATCTGTCCTAGCTCACCCAGGAGGTTCCCATCAGATTGCAATCATGTCATCCAAATATTTTGTTTGACGTTCACTTACAAAATCAACAAAAAGTTCAAATATCAAGTGAATCATTTTGTATAAAAAAATCCAGACAATTTATGGGCCTGTTTATTCCCTAGTATAGCAATGTGTTCCTTGCCATTCTTGTTATTTGGTGCAGTTCAATGGGAAAAACAATTTTGGTACATGTTTTCTGTGCTTCCATGGCACAACTTCAGAACTTTCTTTATCAGGGCTTTTCTGATAGTTCTTCATAGCTGTCAAGGATTGCAATCAAAAATGTGGATTTCTCAGCACCAGTTTTTCCTCTGCAAGTCTTTTTTTGAAGCATTTCAACCAGTTTGATTATTAGCAGTCCTTTCTCGATAAAGTCGTGGCCATCCAGGAGATGTATTGAGAAATTCAATCTGTTTTATTGTTTTAAATGTCATGTTATTCTGAGATGAAGGAGCCTTATCATTAGAATTACGTGCATTTCCTTTGTGTGTTTTTATTACAATGAATGCAGCCATTTTGGTCCATTGAGTTTCAGCTGACAGTTTAATCCCATTAATTCCATTCCCCAACCCATTTCCCTGAAGGCCATTTTCTCCCGTGTGCCAGTCAATCTCCCACTGATTCTGCTACCAGCCACTGATGTTCTTAATTACCCAATTAACTGATCAACCAATATCTCTTAGGGAAATGAGATGAATACAGATCAGCTGTTGTGACTCCTACAGTATGTAGTCATGGAGTGACCATGCAAACTCGATGCAGAAGAGTGTAAAGGCCAAGGAAATCTATTGAATATTGAAAGACCTAAATAGGCATGAGAACACCAATACCTGCAGACTCCCTTCCAACCTGACTTCTTGCTCTTCTTTTGTCATTGCTGGTTCTAATTCTAATTTCCTCTACAACAGTGTCGGTGGAATAACTTTAACAAAAGGACAGCATTTCACTACCATCTTTTCTTTGATAAGTAGGGATGAGCGATGAATGGTGGCCTTGTTAGTGATGTCTGCATCCCAAATAATTTGAATAAATTTTAAAAAATGCAGGTTCAATTATTCTATTTTTGATACAATTCAATTTCACCTCTGAGGGAAGGAGCAGGATGTGCTGTTTTCATGTAATTTAGCCTTATGTAACTGGAAATCAAAGTGATTGACTTAACAACTCTCTAAAATAGACTAGTATTCCTCTTAGCTATATCAGGCTGATATATCAAAACACGTTAAGAAAAAAATCAAATGGACCCTGATTATGACATAGAAACATAGAAAACCTACAGCACAATACAAGCACTTCAGCCCACAATGCTGTGTTGAACATGTACTTACTTTAGAAATTACCTAGGGTTACTCATAGTTCTCTATTTTTCTAAGCTCCATGTATGTACCTATCCAAGAGCCTCTTAAAAGACCCTGTCATATTTGCCTCCACCACTGTCCCCAGCAACCCATTCCACACACTCATCAACCTCTGTGTATAAAACTTACCCCTGACATCTTTGTACCTACTTCAAAGCATCTTAAAACTGTGCCCTCTTATGTTAGCCATTTCAGCCCTGGGAAAAAGCCTCTGACTATCCACACGATCAATGCCTTTCATCATCTTATACAACTCTTATCAGGTCACCTCTCATTCTCCATCACTCCAAGGAAAAAAGGCCAAGTTCACTCAACCTCTTCTCATAGGGAATGCTCCCTAATCCAGGCAACATCCTTGTAAATCTCCTCTACACCCTTTCTATAGTTTCCACATCCTTCCTGTAGTGAGGTGACTAGAACTGAGCACAGTACTCCAAGTGGGGTCTGACCAGGGTCCTATATCGCTGTAACATTACCTCTAAGCTCTTGAACTCAATCCCAAGGTTGATGAAGGCCAATGCACCATATGTCTTCTTGACCACAGAGTCAACCTGCATAGCAGCTTTGAGTGTCCTATGGACTCAGACCCCAAGATCCCTCTGATCCTCCACACTGCCAAGAGCCTTACCATTAATACTATATTCTGCCATCATATTTAACCTACCAAAATGAACTACCTCACACTTAACTGGGTGGAGCTCCATCTGCCACTTCTTAGCCCAGTTTTGCATCCTATCGATGTCCCGCTGTAACCTTTGACAGTCCTCTATACTATCCACAACACCCCCAACCTTTGTGTTGTCAGCATATTTACTAATCCACCCCTCCGCTTCCTCATCCAGGTCACTTATAAAAATCATGAAGAGAAGGAGTCCCAGAACAGATCCCTAAGGCACACCACTGGTCACTGACCTCCATGCAGAATATGACCCGTCTACAACCACTCTTTGCTTTCTGTGGGCAAGCCAATTCTGGATCCACAAAGCAATGTCCCCTTGGATCCCATGCCTCTTTGCTTTCTCAGTAAGCCTTGCATGGGGTACCTTATCAAATGCTTAGCTGAAATCCATATACACTACATCTACTGCTCTACCTTCATCAATGTGTACAGTCACATCCTCCAAAAATTAAATCAGGCTCTTAAGGCTCGACCTGCCTTTGACAAAGCCATGCTGACAATTCCTAATCATATTATGCCTCTCCAAATGTTTATAAATCCCGCCTCTCAGGATCTTCTCAATCAACTTACCAACCATTGAAGTAAGACTCCTTGGTCTAACCAAAGTTCAGCGTATGTCACATTACCTCTGTGGACTTTAAACATATAAACTGAAGATTATCTGCTTTGTAATTTCACATGGAATCAATTATCGTGACATTGAAGACCCAGCGTCTGCGAGTCTGAAAGCCTGGGGCCAAGCGCTGCAAGTCGGAGACCAGTGGCAGCCCCTCCTGTGGTTGGAGGCCTGTCTGTGTTTGGGGGCTGGGTGGTTAAGAAAGGGACTTGTCTTGCTGTTGCTTTGTTTTGTTGCTTTTGTTGTCGTAACTTGTGATGTTTTGCTGAACCTTTTGGGGATGCTATACTGGTGCTTGAATGTGCGGCAAAACTTGCAGGCTGCCCCTGGCACAACCTTAGGCTGTGTAATTTATTAATGCAAATGATGCATTTCATTGTGTGTTTCAATGTATATGTGATAAATAAATATATGAATCCAAATCTCAATATAGAATATCACTTGGAAGAAACACTAAGAAAATTAGGGGCTTCTCATCCATTCCATCCAAAGTCTTGATAAATTCTCACCAGTTCTCTGTTCTTTTCAACAGCATATTTAACTTACACTCCTGTTTTCCCAATCTTTACAAATTCTCATTTGATGAACTCCTATGACTTATAAATGCTCATCAGTTTACTATTTCCATGAATATTTATTGGTCTCCCACTATATTCACAACTCTTTCACAGTCTTTCAGATTTCCCACTAATTTTCTATTGTTTATCAATTCTCAGCAATCACTTCTCCATTTTAAATGTTCATCAGTGTACTGGTCTTAATAAATGATTGCCAATCTCCCACGCTTCAAACAAAATACTCTCTAATCTCCTACTCCTTGTAATAACACTGATTTCCTGTTCCATATAATAACACTGATCTCCTGCTTTTAAAAGTAACACATTGAAACACCCATTTTTTTCAAATCTGACCAATCCCCTGCTTGTTATAAGTGCTCACCAATCTCTTTCTCTCAATAAATTCTTCCTAATCTCCAACATGAGGAATTCTGCAGATGCTGGAAATTCAATCAACACACATCAAAGTTGCTGGTGAACGCAGCAGGCCAGGTAGCATCTCTAGGAAGAAGTACAGTCGACGTCTCGGCCCGAAACGTCGACTGTCCCTCTTCCTAGAGATGCTGACTCTCCCTAAACTCCCACTATTTAAACACACTCCTTACTCCTTATAAAAAGTATGAATGATCTCCTTTGGATTAGAAAAGCCCATCAATCTTCTACTCTGAATAACACAATGATTTCATTCCTCCCAAGTTATCACTGTTCTTCCACTCTTTATTGACAATCCACTCTCTCACCTACCTCTCACCCTTTAGAATTTTTCACCATCTCGCACTCATTGTAAAAACTCTGGTCTCCAACTCTATAAATGCCGACCATCTCATTCTCTTTATTGGTTGAAATCCCATACTTCATACTAACAGACCAGTCACCCATCCTTTAAACATGTTCAAGATATCCTGCTTCATATAATCACTTTCCAGTCCCCTGTTCTTAACTGAAGTGCAATCTTGTAAGTACAGCTATTTATGTTGAACTCAACAACATTTTGTGATTGAGGGTTCGAGTTGATAGAAATGAATATTTTTGGGTAATATGGTGTAATCTAACAAATTTCACCACACATGCCAGTGTTAATAAACCTGATTCTGATCTTTTAAAAAGGGACATTTGAGTAGAAATTCCATTTGTAATAAATACACAAACAGTTTGAAAAGGGCTCTGAAAAACATCATTATCTTTTGATATCAGTAATAATATCTTTTCCTAAATCATTAGAAGTAAGTCTCATTGCTTCTAAATTACTTAGCAAAAGTTCCATAAACTTTGTGGCCAGCGACACAAAGATTGGGTAATGTAAGGAAAACTCAAGCTGTGTCATAGAAAGGCAAAGCAAATTATGCGGAGAGGTGAGGACAGCAATTGAGAGAAGAAGGAGAGAGACAGTGAAGAGAGTGAAACAACAATTGGGAATAAGGACACAAGAAGAAAATAGAGAGGTGTAGTTGGCTGATTGGGGAAACAAAGTTTGAGGAGGGGCAGAAATAGGACAGTGACTCTCCAGCTAGTAGAACCAATTTCTTGGCATTTTGCTCTGATATCTTACATGTCTTAAAGTTATTTCTTTCTTGGTAGAAATAACTGAATTCCACACATTATTCTTTACAGAACACCGGACCAGAGAAAATAAGCAAAATATTTGATTTATTTTTTAGTTTTCCCAGATTTGTGTCCTGAACATTAATCCTCCATTCCTGGAAGATTCAGGGCAGTCTTGCATTGTGATTCCTTCTACATGTACTCAAACACAAGAAGACTAGCTCTAACTTTCACAGCAGCTATGAATGGAAACACATATATGGAAGGTTTAAAATTTTCTGGTTTTGATAAAAATCAAGCCAGGAGAGTAAAATATAGAGTGGAAGATTAAATGTTACCAGTTTTGTCACATGTGCATTGAAACATCAAATCGTGCAGTGAAATGTGCTGTCTGCGTCAGCAGACGACACAGTAGAAGGATGTGCTGGGGTGTCATCCCCAAGTGTTGCTATGTTTCCAGTGCCAACATAGCATTTAATTGTGCAAAGTACTCATTTAGTTGGTGCACATACCAGTTAGTGTTTAGACAATATTCTTCCTATTCCCTCAGTAATACATTGGTTTCTGTGAAGATAAGATTATACATACACACTGAGGCTAATTAATTGCAGACTGCAAATACCTTTCTAGCATTTATGTCCCTGCTGAAGTGCTCCTCTTCAATTTTCCCACCACAGTGAAAATCACAAAGGAACACATCACTCATCCTGTTGTCATGAGCTGAGAGGTAGATCAGCATGTAGTGGAAAACACATTGACTACCTAAATAAAAACCCCACTTCTAAATGTTGACTTCACTGTTTTATTGGGTCACTTTCGGAACACAAAGCAAACAAAGTAAGGGTTATTACAAAAATAGTGACTGCAATTGATGGAGGTTTCAAACATATTAGGTGTTCTGCTCTCTGCACTCTCCTCATGGCTTAAAACACTGTACCCAGTGGAATTCAGAATCCTTGAAAGGTCACAGAAGATCAAAAATCAATAAGCAGTAAATATGCTGCAGATGATCAAATATAATAATACTTGCCTTGAAAAAAATAATTAGTTTTTTTGAAACGATAATTAGGTGAAACAAGAGAACCTATTAGAAACCGATTTATCAATAAGTTGCATTGAATTTTCTCTAATGCACTTATGATGCACAGTACTACTATTACTTATTTGTCTTCTTCATCATATACTCTTCCCCTCCTCCACCTCCCCCTCCTTATTATTCTCCTCCTTCTCCTCCTCCTTCTTTTGCTTCTCCTCCATAGCCTCTTCCTTTTTATCCTCCTCCTCCTCCTCTTCTTCTTTCTTCTCTTCCTTCTGCTTCTCCTCCCTTCCTCCATCTTCTTAACCTCCTTCTTCTTCTCCTTCTCCTCCTCCTCCTTCTTCCCTTTCCCCTTCTTCTCCTTCTCCTTTTCCTCCTCCTCCTGCTTCACTTCCTCCTTCTTCTCCTCCTTTTCCTCCTCGTCCTCTTTCCCCTCCTCCTCCATTACCTCCTCCTCTTCCTTGTTCTTTTTCTCCTGCTACTCATTCTCTTCCTTTTTCTTCTTCAGTCTGTGATTGACATGACTTGCCTCTATACCAGGTTTATGCACTTCAAGCTGGTTAACGATGACAATGTGAGAACCACCAACTCCTCCAAATTCCAAATTCCAAATTCAGTGACTATACATACACATTAAACCCAATTAATTAGAAAGTTCAAATAATCTTTGAGCATTTTATGTCCTTGCTGAAAATCTCCTCTTCAATTCTCACTCCACAGTGAAAATGACAAAGGAACACATCACTCATTCTGTTGCCATGAGGTGGGAAGTTATGTAGCTGACCAGCATGTAATGGAAAACACAATAGCTCTGAAAATAAAACCTCCACTTTTAAATTCTGAGCTTCACTGTTTTATTGGGTCACTTTGGGAACACAAAGCAAACAAAATAAGGGTTATTACAGAAACAGTGACTACAATTGATGGCGGTTTCAAAAGTTTAGTGGTTCTGCTCTTTGCTCTTTATTCACAGCTTAAAACATTGTACCTAGTAGTATTCAAAGTCCTTGAAAGGTCACAGAAAATCAAAGATCAGTGAGCAGAAAATATTCTGCAGATGATCAAATGTAATAATACATCTCTTGAAAAAGCAAGCAGTTTTCTTGAAGCTCGATAATATAAGTGAAACAAGAGAACCTATTGGAAATTCATTTTCAATAAATTGCATTGAATTTTCTACAATGCAATTATGATGCACTGTACTTCTATTACTTTCTTATCTTCTACTTCCCTCCTCCATCTGCTCCTCCTTCTCCTTCTCCTTCTTCTCCTCCTTCTCTTCCTCCTACTGTCCCCTCTCCTTCCCTTTCTTTTCCTCTTCCTCCCCTCTCTTCCTTCTCCTCTCCTCCTCCTCCTTCTACTCTTCTCCTTCCTCTACTCCTTCTCCTCCTGCTCGCCTTCTTCTCCTCCCCCTTCTCATTCTTCTTCTCCTCCTCCTCCCCTCTCCTTCTCCTTCTCCTCCTACACCTCCTCCTCCTTCTCCTACTTCTCCTCCCTCTACTCCTCCTTCTTCTCCTCCTTTTTCTTCCCCACCTCCTCCTTTTCCTCCCCTTTGTCCTCCTCCTCTTTTTTCTTGTCCTCATGCTTTTTCTCTTCCTCCTACTTTTTCTTTGCCACCCTCCCCCTTCTTCTTCTTCTTCTTCTTTTTCTGCTCCTCCTCCTCTTGCTTCAGCCTGTGATTGACAGTGAATTGCTTCCATTCCAGCTTTATGGGCTCCTAGATGCTTAATGGTGCTGACCTGAGAACCACTGACTCTTCCATGATCAATTTCAAATTTGAGTTTATTGTCACATGACCAAGTACATGTGAACACAGGTGAAATGGAAAACCTACTTACAGTGGCATGACAGGCATGTAACATCAAATAACCAGCAATCATAAGTAAAACATAAATTGTACACATTTATGTTGACAAGGTAGAAAAAAATACAAAATCCATTTATTGGAAAGGGTTCAAAATGGTGCTAGTGTTCCTGAACTGCAGTGGTTAGGGTTGTGCCAGATAGCTTAAGAAACAAATGGCCATAGGAAAGTAGCTAGTTGGAACCCGGTCATTCGGGACTTCAGGTTTCTGAACCTCCTGTCCGATGGTAGCTGTGAGGGAATGGATTGGCCTAGATGGTGGAGATCTTTGATGGTGGTTTCTGATGGAGGAGTGCAGTGGTTAGCTTGTAAAACCATGCATATCCTCCACTTCTTACCTTTGGCCTTTGATGCATGGATATCAGGCTCTCAATAATAAAAAAATCAGAAGTTGAGTTTATTGTCATATGCACAAGTACATGTGTGCATAGGTGCAAAGAAAAACTTATTTGCAGAGGCATCATAGGCATGGGGCATTGAATAATAGCGTTCACAAGATATACGTAAATTAGACAAAATTCCTGCACAACTTTTACAAGTAAGAACACATTAGAATGAAAATAAAACAAGGCTCATTGGACTACAAAGTGGTCACCGAATTCTTTCTCCATTTTGTGTGGGCATCAGTGAGAGGTTCCAGGAATCAATGACAAGGATGCAATTCATTGAGAATACTTTGAGCATATCTTTGCATTTTTCTCTCCATCTGCCCAGTAATCTCCTTTTGTGACAGAACTTGGAAGAGAGTCTATTTGTGTCAGTCTAGTGCAGGTATGTGAATTATATTGCTTGTCCAACGTAACCAACTGAGAGTAACGAGAATATACTAGGTACTCTTTAGATACTTCTGAAATTTACAAAGGATTTGTTTTGCCCAGTTTTCTGCCTGCAATCATTAAAGTCAGTGAATAAATCTGTTACACCAGCTAAAAACAATAACAAAAATCTGAAATTTGAAAATATTTGCAAATATTTATTTAAACTAGTCTCAACCATAAAAAGAACCTAAGGGGTCCTCTTAATCCCAGAAAATAAAGGTGAAAACTACAGAAGATATTTCAGATATTAAAAATTTCCAATCTCATATCTGCCAGCATCTACTTTTAAGGGTACTGGGCAATGAAGAGATGATAACCATTTTTTCCCAGAAAGCACATTATTTAATTATTGATTCCCATCAAGATGCAAGACTTTACCCGTACTTAGTTTTAACTTTGCTTGGCTGGGTTTGTTTGGCCCTAGTTAAGGGGAGTTAGGACCAAGAGGAGCAAAAGTACATCCTCCCAAACCACCAGCCTTTAGAAAACTCCCTGAGGTTTGACTTCAGGTACCACCACTGTTACTGGAACTGTGATGCAAATTTCAGAGAGACCACTTGCTAACCACATCCTTCCTGGTTACATGCCTGCAACTTACACGGAGAAATTCAACAAGAAGCTTCTGATTCAGTTTGGCCCCCCTGTTGTAAGCTCTTCATGAAATGTGACAAAGATTATGATGTTAAAAACATATTTAGAGCATATTTCTGTTTAAGTCATTTCCCCACCACTCAGTCTAGTCATGAAGCTCACCACAGTAATTATCAGAGTTTTAATATTTGAATATTCTGCAATATTTCAAAA
This sequence comes from Mobula birostris, assembly GCF_030028105.1. Classification (NCBI taxonomy): domain Eukaryota; kingdom Metazoa; phylum Chordata; class Chondrichthyes; order Myliobatiformes; family Myliobatidae; genus Mobula; species Mobula birostris. Next base: position 74,869,807 of record NC_092379.1, read on the forward strand.
ATGAGTTTTAAAGTGGCTACATAGATTTTAAAATAGAAACAAAACTGCTGAAAATACACTGTTTGTCAGGCTATATCAGTGGGAAGAGAAATAAAACCATTGTTTGGTGTCAATGGCCCTTCATCTGATGAACTGTTGTCAACCTGAAGCATTGACTCTGTTTCTCTCCTCGGAAGTGTGGCTTGGTCTCATAAGCATTTGCAGCACTTTTCTGTTTAATTCTAGATTTCTATCATCTACTTTTTGTTTGGTTTTCATCTTCATGGTTTAATTTTGAGAATTTTTCATTTAAAACAGCCATATCTCAATTGCTGTTCATAGGAAACGTATTTCGATATGTCAGTCACTTAGGCATATTGTTTTTGTTAGGGAATTGAAATTCATGGCATTCTCTGAGGAAAAACAATGGCTCATTATTTTCTTGAAATCTTTTAGAAATTAGTTTCTGGAAATGCTTGTGGCTATGAAATTCAATCCTTATGTGGATGTAAAGATTTTGTTACAATCATCAGCTTCACTCAATATGCACTTCTTTTATCCAACATTCAGTTCTAATGAAGTTGATGAGTGTATCAGTACTGCCCATTGTCTCCTATAGCTTAAATTTCAGTGTCCATGTCCCTGCATGTGTTTATAGTTATATTCATAATTCAATTCTAGTTAATGAGGTTCAGCGTTTGTTCTAAAGACTGAAGATTCTTATAGAGTCATACAGCACAGAAACTGGCCCTTTGGCCTATGAAGTTGATGCTAACCATCAAGTATCTTCAGTAGAAACTGAATTATCTTTAATTTTAAAACCCAGAGTGGTTTACCTTCCTGCGTTTTACAAATGTTCCAATGACATCAGCACAGCTGAAGGTTCCTGACCCAAAGAGTCAACTTTTTTGGATCATTTCAGTTTATTCCAGTCCAAAGAGTCAGTTCAAATCCCTGCACAGATGTTGCCCAACCTGTTGAGTTCCTCTGGCATCTTGTCCGTTGCTTCATATTCTAGCATCTCCATTCTCTTGTGTCCCTCAATGACATCAGATCCTCAAAAGAATTCTGATATTTCGTTATTGTTCAAACATTCTCTTGATTAGAATGCAGGAACTTGCTTTTCCAAAGGATTTCAGATATGTCCCAATCAGAACAAAGATGATCATGTTCCTCTGCCAAACCCCTGGAAGTTGATTAAAAGAGTCATTGAAGACAGGTCCAAGCAAACAATTTGGTCTATCGAGCATCGTTTTTCCTACATTACTATATGGAGCCAAATCATGGTCCATCTGTTGTGGGCACCTGAAAGCCCTGGAACAATACTACCAACGATCTTCACAAAATATCTTGAAGATCAGCTGGAAGAATGAACAAACTAACACCAGCATGTTGAAGGAGGCCAACATAAACATCATCTCCTCCACAGTAAAGCAACACTAACCCTCCGATGGAAAGGCCATGTCATCTGGATGTCTAAATCACATCTTCCCAAACACATCCCTTACTCCCCGTTGAAGGATAGCCAGTGAGCCAATGGTGGGCAAAGGAAAAGCTTCAAAGAAAATATCAAAATCAGCCTGAGGAATTTTGGCATTACATCTAAAAACTGGGAAGACATTGCACACAATAGATCCATCTGGCATTAATCTATTCAAGAGGGTGCTGCACTGCATGAGAATGATCAGAATATGCTGCAGAAAACAATCAGTAGCTGTGAAAGGAGAGACTGAACAAACAAAAGATCCAACCACTAATCACAGCCACCACCTTCCCTTGCCCATACTGCAGCAGAATGTGTGATCCCAGATCGGCCTCTACAGCCTCCTGAAGATCCACTAATAGGCAATGACTTGGGAGAACATCATATTCAATCACGCTACTACATATGATTTATATTTTTAAATTGAACTGCATCCAATATATTTTACTGCGGAAGTAAAATTGAATCTCATGTCCTACTGTCAACAAATGGTGGGAATGCTTAATCTGATATTTTAATATATATCCATATTTTTCATTGTCAGCATAGAGTGACTTCAGAATCAGAAACAGGTTTCTTATCACCAGCATGTGACGTGAAATTTGTTAACTTAGCAGCAGCAGTTCAATGCAATACATACTATAGTAGAAGAAGAAGAAGAAGAAGAAGAAGAAGAAGAAGAAGAAGAAGAAGAAGAAGAAGAAGAAGAAAATAATAATAAATAAGTAAATCAATCAATTACAGTATACATATATTGATAGATAAAAAATTGTGCAAAAAGCAGAAATAATATACTGTATGTTCCCTCATCTTACCCTTCCTGAAGTCGACAATTAGCTCTTTTTGTCATACTGACATTGAGTGCAAGATTGTGGTTGCAACACCACTCAATTAGTTGGCGTATCTCACTCCCGTGTGCCCTCTCCTCTCCATCTGAGATTCTAGCAACAATGGTTGTATCATGAGCAAATTTGTAGATGGTATTTGAGCTATACCTAACAACACAGTCATGGTTATAGAGAGAGCAGAGCAGTGGACTAAGCACTCACTCCTGGGGCATGTCAGTGTTGATCATCAGCAAGGAGGCAACATTATCACCAATCCACACAGATTGTGGTCCTCTGGTTAGGAAGCTGAGGATTGAATTGCAGAAGGAGGTACAGAGACCCAGGCTCTGTAACTTGTTGATTATGACTGTGGGAATGATGGTGTTAAACACTGAGCTATAGTCAATGACAGCATCCTTGTCCGATTAAGATCCCCCAAAATGATGGTGAAGGCATCAGGGTGTTTCATGCATATTGATCCCATTGCTCAGATCACCTAGAGCCTGTTTGACATTGGACTGAGGAGGAATGTACACTGCTACCAATATGATTGCATAAATCTCCCATGGCAGGTAAAATGCACGGAACTTAATTGCAAGATATTCAGCTCTGGTGAGCAGAATTAGGACAATATTGATACATTTGTGCACCAAGAGGAGTTGATCATGAGGCATACACCTCCACCTCTGCTTTTGAGAGAATCGACAGTCCTATCCTGATGGTGTATAGTGAACCTGTCAATCTGAATCTCTGCATCCTGTATGGTTCTGGAGCTTTTCAAACAGAACTGTAGGAATAATATTCATTTAACATCATTTATATACTTCATTCAATGTAGTGAAACATTTGAAAGCATTCAAGAGAAGCATTATTTGACAACATATGAGCATGATAAACAAATAGGATATTGTCTAAATAATAATTTTAGGCACTGAAATTGAGGTTGATGATGGGAGGCTTGAAGAAGTGGGTGTAATTGGGAATGGAATTCCAAGTCTTAGGGATTAGGTACTTGAAACCATTCTGTTCATGGAAAAGCTGTTAAATTTGCTTGGCAAAAGGGAATAGCTGCAGGGAAATACAAACTCGCAGAGGCCTTTAAGGGAAGAAGAGCTCATGGAGAATGGGAGAAGCACAAATTTGCACTCAGTGTTGACAATGCCAAGGAATTAATTGTAGACTTATAGTCATAGTCATCGTCATAGTCATACTTTATTGATCCCGGGGGAAATTGGTTTTTGTTACAGTTGCACCATAAATAATAAATAGTAATAGAACCATAAATAGTTAAATAGTAATATGTAAATTATGCCAGTAAATTATGAAAAAAGTCCAGGACCAGCCTATCGGCTCAAGGTGTCTGACCCTCCAAGGGAGGAGTTGTAAAGTTTGATGGCCACAGGCAGGAATGACTTCCTATGACGCTCTGTGCTGCATCTCGGTGGAATGAGTCTCTGGCTGAATGTACTCCTGTGCCCACCCAGTACATTATGTAGTGGATGGGAGACATTGACCAAGATGGCATGCAACTTGGACAGCATCCTCTTTTTAGACATCACCCTGAGAGAGTCCAGTTCCATCTCCACAACATCACTGGCCTTCAGGAAGGAGAAGCCAGGAGAATACAATGCAATCTTCATTGTGGGTCAGTGGTGGAAAGGGTGAGCAGTTTCAAGTCCCTGGGTGCTAACATCTCAGAGGATTTGTCCTGAGCCCACTGCACTGATGCAATCATGATGAAGGCATGGCAATGGTTGTACTTCATTAGGAGCCTGAGATTTGGCAAGACACCAAATACTCAGTAAATTTCTATAGATGTATGGTGGATAACGTTCTGACTGGTTGCAAGGTTGCCTAGTATGGAAGTGCCAATGTAAGAGGCTTCAGAGGGTTGTAGATTCTTCCAGCTTCAACACAGGCACAAGCCTCTCCACCATCGAGGACATCTTCCAAAGGCGGTGCCTCAGAAGTTGGCATGCATCATCCTGTACATGTCCTGTTCCCTTTACTGCCATTAGGCAGGAGGTACAGGAGCCTGAAGACCCACACACAATATTTAAGGAACAGCTCCTTCCCCTCTGCCATCAGATTTTTGAATGGTCCATGAGCCGGTGAAGACTACCACTCTATAAACCTGACAAAGATCATTGAGGGTTTTAAAATCTGATATTTAGTTAGAGAATATTACTGCTCACCCAGCATCAGTTGCTAACCATCAGACCAAGAAGACAGAGTGGTTAATTTAGTGCAACCAAATACTGTTATCAAAAGGTTGATTGCACCAAATATACATGAGACTTACTATAAACAACAATCTGCAGTGGCTGGAAATCTGAGAATTTTTAATATTTCTCATATTTTGTGAGATGTGGGAACCTTGCAAGATCTCCAGTCTCCCCGGAGGTAACCACATCCGCATGAAATGTTCTGAGCCACAGCTCCTTAGAGACCATGCTCCAGAACTGGAGCTGCAGCTTGAATACTTTCGCCTCATGTGGGAGAATGAGGAGGTCATAGATAGGAGCTACAAGGAGGAAATCACCCCTAAGTTGCAGGAGCCAGGTACGTGGGTGACTGTCAGGAGAGGGAAAATGAATAGGCAGCCAGTGCAGTGTACCCCTGTGTCCATTACCCTCAATAATAAGTATAGTGCTTTGGATACTGTCGGGTGGAGGGGTGGGTGGGTGACCTATCAAGGAGAAGCCACAATGAGCAGCCCTCTGCCATTGAGTCCAGCTCTGTAGCTCGGTAGGGAAGAGGAGCAAAGAGGATTGCAGTATTGATAGAGGATTTCATAGTTGGGGGAGCAAACAAGAGATCCTGTGGATGTGAAAAAGACACCGAAATGGTATTTTGCATCCCAGGTGCCAGAGCTAGGGACGTCTCAGATCAGTTCCTCAGCATTCTAAAGGGGGAGCACGATCAGCCAGAAGTCATGACACATACTGGTACCAGCAACGGACCTGTTAATAGTGCATGAGAGGCTGTTCTGAAGAGGGAATATAGGGAGCTCGGTAGAAAGCTGAAAAGCAGGACGCCCAACACAGTAATCTCTGGATCACAGCTTGTACCACTCATCATTGAGGGTAAGAATAGGATGGTTTTGCAGATGAGTGCGTGCCTGCAGAATTGGTGCAGGGGACAGGGTTTCAGATTTGTCATTGTGATCTCTTTTGGGGAAGGTATGACCTGATTGAAAAGGATGGATTACACTTGAACCTGATGGGGGACCAATATCCTTGCTAGAGCTGTTGAGGAAAGTTTAAACTAATTTAGCAGAGGGAAGGGAACGAGATGGGAGGGGATGGGACTGAGGATGGGGTAGCTGGTATACAAGTAGGTACAGTGTGTAGTGAGACTGTGAGGAAGGGCAGGCAGATGATAGGGCAAAATTGCAGTCAGTGCGATAAGGGAATTACAGAGGCATGAGAGAGGAGCTGCCCAAGGTTGATTGGATAGAGATACTAGCAGGGATGAAGGCAAAACAATAATGGCAGGAGATACTGGGGGCAAGTTGGAAGGCGCAAGATGAAGAAATATTTTAAAGGGAGGATGATGCAACCGTGGTTGACAAGTGAATTCAGATACAGTATAAAAGCAAAAGAAAGGTACACAATATTGCAAAAATTAGTGGGAAGTTAGAGGGTTGGGAAGCTTTTAAAAACCTAGAGAAGGCACTAAAAAGCCATAAGGAGAGAAAATAATAAGTATGAAGGGAAGCTATCCAATAATATAAAAGAGGATACCATAATTTCATTCAGATATACCTGTATAAAGAATAAAAGAGAGGCAAGAGGGGTATTGGACCTCTGGAAATAATGCTGGAGAGGTAGTAATGGGAGAGAAAGAAATGGCAAAAGAATTTAATAAGTGTTTTGCAACAGTCTTCACTACGGAAGGCACTAGCAGTATGCCAGAAATTTGAAAGTGCCAGGGGGTGGAAGTGAGCATTGTTGCTTTTACTAAGGAGAAGGTGCTTGGAAAGATTAAAGGTCTGAAGGTACATAAATCATCTGGACCAGATTTACTACACCCCAGGGTTCAGAAAGAGGTAGCTGAAGAGATTGTGGAGGCAATAGTAATGATCTTTCAAGAATGAATCGATTCTGGAATGGTTCAAATTGCAAAAACTTCAGATGGAGTAGCGGACCGCACGACCCCATTTACATCGGTGGTGCGCAAGTGGAACAGGTTAAAAGCTTTAAGTTCCTCGGGGTCAATATCGCAAATGACCTGACTTGGTCCAACCAAGCAGAGTCCACTGCCAAGAAGGCCTACCAGCACCTTTACTTCCTGAGAAAGCTAAAGAAATTTGCCCTGCCCCCTAAAACACTCACTAATTTTTATAGGTGCACCGTAGAAAGCATTCTTCTAGGGTGCATCACAACCTGGTATGGAAGTTGTCCTGTCCAAGACCAGAAGAAGCTGCAGAAGATCGTGAACACAGCTCAGCACATCACACAAACCAATCTTCCGTCCTTGGACTCACTTTACACCGCACGCTGTTGGAGCAGTGCTGCCAGGATAATCAAGGGAACGACCCACCCAGCCAACACACTTTTCGTCCCTCTTCCCTACGGGAGAAGGCTCAGGAGCTTGAAGACTCATATGGCCAGATTTGGGAACAGCTTCTTTCCAACTGTGATAAGACTGCTGAACGGATCCTGACCCGGATCTAGACCGTATCTTCTAAATATACGGACCTGCCTCTCGGTTTTTTTGCACTACCTTACTTTCCCTTTTCTATTTTCTATTTATGATTTATAATTTAAATTTTTAATATTTACTATCGATTTGTACTCCATGGAGCGTGAAGCGCAGATTCAAATATCGCTGTGATGATTGTACGTTCTTGTATCAATTGTTTGGCGACAATAAAGTAAAGTAAAATATCACTCCTCTCTTTAAGAAGGGAGGGAGGCAGAAGAAAGAAAATTACACTGGACAGCATTTTTTTTCAAAGTGTTGCTTCTTTAAAAATGTATTTTTTGTTTACAATAGATTGCTTGAAGCTGAACACAAATATAATTTCAATATAATTATAATGTAGAAATTTGGAGAAACAATAAATTAATGTTTCTTGAATATGATGTGTTTAATTGCATAACAGTGCTGATGCTGTGCATAGTTCAACTAAGCTAAAATATTTTCTTGATAATTTTTATTTGTACTCAGTGTTTGAGGCTTCTCACTTAAGTGTCCAACAATAATGACTCAGCATTGATGGATTCCATTTGTCCTGATTCTGTTTCTCCAATGTCCTGGTGAAAATTTCACCATGCTCATTACTGACAATGCCAAGATTTACAGTGAAGTATTCTAAATCGGAGTGCAGAAAATGATTCTTTAGTGACATGTTGCACTTCATGGTTTTATTATGCTTGAAGCATGTTTCCAACCAGCTGCACATAGTTTTGTGCTCTGTAGTTGCCAAGAAAATTTTCAGCAATATCCTTGAATGGAAGGATATTGCCTTTTTAAACTCACGAGAGAGCATAGGCCATCAATTTTTTGCTGTTAATGTTTCTGTAACAGGCAATTCCTTTTTTACGAGGTCGAGTTGTTAGATCAACGCTGAACCCAGCATAGATGGAAGGCGTGCCTGGGGAGCCGGCTGGGTTCGAACGCAGGAGCCTTCACTCCGAAGTCCGGCGCTGATGCCACTACGCCACCAGCCTTCCATGCAACTTTCTCCGGTCTCACTAGAAGTTCTTCAAATTGCCTGTCACTGATGAACTTTTGATTTGTGCCTCCCTAATCTTGCAATTCTGGGAAACATCTGTCTCAAATATCGAAATCCTTCTCGGAAATTTTGTGCCTGTCGATAGCAGATTCCATCCTTCCATTCTTGAACACAGTGATTCTACTTTTGCGTTTGACAAACCCAAGTCTCTGACCAAGTGATTTAACTCAGATTGAGTTAGCAGATGAGGCTCACTTGACATAAGGGGTTCAAAATCTGTATCAGCATTAGTGCATTTTCCATTCCAGGCTCATGCATCATGGTATCTTCATCTGCCTCCTCTAGACTCCATGTCTCTAGTGGCTTTAGTACTGGAAGACTATCGTCATGTGCCACAGGTCTCATGGCTGAAGGGAGATTGGGGTATCCAATGGATTTCTTGTTTTTAGCTGAGAAACCAGTCACACTGGTCAGACAGATGAAGTAGTCTGTCACATGATCCTTCTGCTCTTGCCAAATCATCGGGACAGTGAAAGGCATTGATTTCCAAGTACCTCTGAGCGAAATTCTAAGATCGATAGTGCATGTGGCCTAACAAATGTGAGGAGCCTAGACTTTGTCTTGGTTGCCAATTTTACACCCATAGTAAAACTCATAGTCTTTCTTAATAAGAGGAATTAGGTTCCGTCTTTGAGATTTAAACATGTACTCGCCACAAGTATAACAGAAAGTATCATGGCTGTTGCAAGACATTTGCTATCACAAATATTCCTGAAAATAAAATTACTTTATTATAATGTGTACACAATATGTTATGCACGTAGAGCATGCACATCAATGTGATCTCAAACTGATATATATGTAAGTGCAATGTATAGAATGGTAAGTGCATGAGGCTTTTATAGCCTTTCTAAAACCTGTCCTGCAATGCAGCATCCACTCTGCCTAAGCATGCACAAGCATACTTGGACAAGATAAAAAACTTTCCAGCTTACAGTACATTGTGGGTAAAAATTTAATTGACTTGAATTATAAATTAAAATAACAAATAGAGATGATTTTTAAAAATGGTGAATTATAGGGAAATTTCATGGTAATTTTCATGATCAGCAGCCTTCATAAGGTACACCCAAAAGTATCTAGGAATCAAAATATTTGTTGTTAGTGTTAAAGGCAGTCAGCCTGATTTCAGTGGTTGGGAAGATCTTGGAATCCACTATTTAGGATGAGGTTTTATGGTAAGTAGAAGCACACGATAAAATAGGCCAAAGTTGGTATGGTTTCCTTAAGGGGAAACCTTGCCTGACAAAGCTGTTGAAATTCTTTGAAGAAATAACAGACAGGATGGACAGACAAGAATCAGTGGATGTGTCTTACATGAATTTCCAGAAGACCTTTGACAAGGTATCATACATGAGGCTGCTTAACAGGCTAGGAGCCCATTGTATTACAGGGAATATACTGGTATGGATAGAGGATTGAATGACTGGCAGAAGGCAAAATGTGGGACTGAAAGGAGCTTTTTCTGGTTGGCTGCCTGGTGACTCATGGTATTCTGCAAGCATCGATGTTGGGACCACTTCTTTTCATGTTATATGTGAATGATTTAGATGAAGGAATTGATGGCTTTGTGGTTAAGTTTGCAGAGGATATAAAGGTAAGGGGAAGGGCAAGTAGTGTTGAGGAAGGACAGAGTCTGCAGAAGGGCTTAGATTGGGAGAATGGGCAAAGAAGAGGCAGGTGGATTATAGTGTTGGGAAGTGTATGATCATGCACTTGATAGAAGGAATAAAGATGTGGACTATTTTCTAAATGGGGAGAAAATTCAAAAATAAGAGTTGCCAAGGGACTTGGGAGTCCTTGTGAAGGATTCGCTAAAGGCTAACATTGCAGGTTGAGTCAGTGGTAAAGAAGGCAAATGCAATGTTAGCATTCATTTTGAGAGCTCCAGAAGATACAAACAAAGATGTAATACAGAGTCTTTATAAGGCATTGATCAGACCGCATTTAGAGTACTGTGAGCAGCTTTGGGCCTTTTATCTAAGAAAAGATATATTAGCATTGGAGAGAGTCCAGGGGAGGTTCACGAGAATTATTCTGGGAATGAAAGGGTAATGTGTGAGGAGAATTTGATGGCTTTGGGCCTGTATTCACTGGACTTTAGATGAGTGTTGGGGGGATCTTATTGAAACCTATTGAATATTAAAAGGCCAGAATAGAGTAGATGTAGTGAAGATGTAGTTCTATTATGGGTGAGTCTAGGACCAGAGAACATAGCCTCAGGCCAGAGGGATGTCCATTTAGAATAGAGATGAGAAGGAATTTCTTTTAGCCAGAGGGTTGCGACTCTGTGGAACTCATTGCCACAGGTGGCTGTGCAGGCTGTCATTAAAATGGAAGTTGTTCCTTTGTTGATTAGTCAGTGCATCAAAGGTTACAGGGAGAAGGAAGGAGAATGAGAGATAATGGATTGGCCATGATGGAATGGTAGAGTAGACTAGATGGATATAATGTCCTAATTCTGCTCCTATCTCTTATGGTCTTATTCCTCAAGTTCCAAATGTCATTTGTCAATCTGCCCATCAAGTGATAGATAGGACATAGGACATAAAGAGAGGTAATTATAACACAGGAGACTGGGTGATGGTCAGAAAGGGAAAAGGGCTAAACAGCCCATGGAGGTGACCTCTGTGGCTATCGCCCTCAACAACAGCTATACCACAATGGATACTGTATTCGGGGTGGGGGGGGCACGAAGATGACAGTGGTCAGGTCTCTGGCACTGAGTCTGACTCTGTGACTCTGAAGGGAAGGGGTAAGAAGAAGTGAGCTGTGGCAACAGGAGATTCATTAGCTAGGAGAATAGTAAGGAGGTTCTCTGGTAAAGAACGAGGTTCCCAGATGGTATGTTGCCTCTTGGCTGCCAGGATCAGGACATCCCAAAATCCTCATTGTTAAATGGAACCTTGAACAGCCAGAGGTCATGGTCTACATAGGTACCAATGACATACTACCTCTGCCACATGTTAGTGAGGTCAGAACTAGGAAGAGCATATTATTTAACACATGGCTATGGAGTTGGTACAGGAATGTGGACATCGGATTTTTGGATCATTGGGCTCTCTTCTGGGAAATGTGGGACCTGTAGAGCAAAAACAGTTTACACCTGAACTGAAGGGGAGCTAATAGCCCAATAAGAAGGTTTTCTTGTGTTGCATGTGGTGGTGGGGATGGGGGGTATGGAAGGAAGGGTATTTAAACTAGAAATTCAGGGGATGGGAATCAGCGTGCCAGAACAGATTGTGGAGAGGTTGTGGAGACAGTTGTTGTAAAGATCTCAGACAAAGTCAGGAATCAAAAGGTTCAACATGATGCCACTAATATCCTGAGCTGCATATATTTCAATACAAGAAGTATTGTAGGAAAGGCAGATGAGCTCAGGGCATGGATCAGCACATGGAATTATGATATTATAGCCAATAGTGAGACTTGGTTGCTTTAGATGCAACAGAGCGGGAGGGATTAAAGGAGGGATTAACTGCTGTTACTAGTCAGGGAAAGTGTCTTTGCAGTGCTCAGTCAGAACAGACTGGAGAACTCATCTACTGAGGCATTATTGGTGGAATTAAAGAATAAAAGAGGTGTGACTGCCTTAATGGGGTTCTATCACAGACCACCCAACAGTCCACAGGATTTAGAGGAACGAATTTGTAGAGAGATCACAGACTGCTGCAGGAAACTTAAGCGTGTTATTGTAGGTGATTTTAACTTTCCACACATTGACTGGGAACCCCATATTGTAAAAGGACCGAATGGGATAGAGTTTGTCAAATATATTCAGGAAAGTTTTCTAAGTCAGCCCGAAGAAGTCCCAATGACAGGGTGTATGAAACTCAATCTGCAGACAAGTACAAAATGTTGCACTTCAGTATGACCAACCAGGGTAGGTCTTACACAGGGAATGGTAGGGACTGAAGAGTGTGGAAGAGAAAAAGGATATGGGAATACAGGTACATAATTCATTCAAAGCTGCATCAAAGATAGATAGGATCGTAAAGAAAGCTTTTGGTATATTTACCTTCATAAATCAACTTATTGAGCACATGAGATGTAATGTTACACTGAAGTGGTATAGGACATTGGTGAGGCCAAATTTGGAGTATCATGTGCAGTTTTGGTCACCTACCTAAAGGAAAGATGTAAATAAGTCTGAAGGAATACAGAGAAAAGTTACAAGGATGTTGCTGGGAATGGAGGACCTGAGTTATGAGTAAAGATGACTAGATAGGACTTTATTCCTTAGAATGTAGAAAATTGAGGGAAGATTTGATAGAGGTGTACAAAATTATGAGGGATATAGATAGAGTAAATGCAAGTATGCTTTTTCCACTGAGGTTTGGTGGGACTTCAAATAGAGGTCATAGGTTTAGGGTGAATGTTGAAAAGTTTAAGGAGAACGTGAGGGGAAATTTCTTCACTCAGACGGCCGTGAGACTGTGGCATGAGCTGCCAGCACAAATGGTGCATGTGAACTCGATTTCAATGTTTAAGAGAAATATGGATAGGTACGTGGATGGTAGGCGTATGTAGGGCTGTGGTCCTAGTGCAGGCCTGTGTGAGTATACGTTTTAAGTAGTTCGGCACAGACTTGATGGGCTGAAAGATTAGTTTCATGCTATACTTTTCTATGACTTTAAGTCTATGCCAGCTTTCAGAGTACACCCATCCCATCTCATTCTTATGCTTATTTCTCTAAGCTATTTCCCTCAAATGCACATCAATATCCTACTGGTTCTCCAGTTACCCACAAATAGCAGGGGCAATTTAGAACAGCTAATTAATCTGCCATCAATATTGTGCTTAAATGTGTGCTATTTGTGTTCACCTCTGGCACTAAATCACCAACGAATCTGATTGTACATTGAAAATTTAGCCAGCTGTCCAAACATGCACAAAATGCTGTGCTTACAACCAATGTCAATTTTATTCCATCAAATCTGTCACATGAAGACCGCATAATCATAGACATTATTTCCGTGTTGTTAATCTTTCATGGAATATTGAACATAAGGATTTTACTGCTTCACAGATCATTTTCTGGGAAATCTAGACTTTTTTGATCAGTTGAAATACACACAGATTGACTGCTGCACCTCAATGCACTGTCCTCAATTCAGTGAATATTTCAGACTACCTTATTTCATTTGCACAAATCAATCACAGAAAACATCAATCAAAAGAAAAGAGTAAAGGAATGTATTTTGATGCTGTTAGCCACTAATTACTGAAATGAAAAGAGATGCTAAATTACATACTTACAGGGAAATATTCAGCATAAAATCACTTCAAGAAAACAAGACAATAAGACGTGTGAAAATGAATTGAAATGCAATAACAAGAATTAGGGGATTTATATAAACATTTACAGAAGTAATGGTCTATAAGCATGAGGGATTTTGCAAATACTGGAAATTTTGAACAACACATGCAAAATGCTAGGGATACACAGTCTTTGTTTCGAATCAAGACCCTTCATCAGTACTGTCTACCCAATATATTTCTACGTAAACATGAGGAATTCTGCGGATGCTGGGAATTCAAGCAACACACATTAAAGTTGCTGGTGAACGCAACAGGCCAGGCAGCATCTCTAGGAAGACGTACGGTTGACGTTTCGGGCCGAGACCCTTCGTCAGGACTAGACGAAGTCCTGACCAAGGGTCTGGGCCCGAAACGTCGACTGTACTTCTTCCTAGAGATGCTGCCTGGCCTGCTGCATTCACCAGCAACTTTGATGTGTGTTGCTTAATATATTGCTAACTCTATTACTGTGGACAGTACAGCAAAAAGAGAGGATGTGAAAGAAAGGTGTGCTTCAGTTCTGGAGAATGTGGTTTTATATTTATGTCAAAGCACTATATAATTTAAGAAAAACAGTGAGAAATCTGGTGAAGGCTTGTTATTCTATATTCAGTCCTCTTGAAGTGAAATGTTCCCATCTACGTATGACCCAAAATATTGAAAGATATGGCTGGGTTGAAAGGAAGGATTACTGGATTCACCCAATGCTGACATATCTGAAGCAGCTTTGCATCTTTCAGATGTTGTAGTTGCAGGGAATGGAATCTAAGCCTTCATTGTTATCGTCAATATTCTGTTATGCATTCTGATCTGCCCACTCCATAGAGATCATAAGGCAAAAACTAGCACCCAATCCACAAGTAAACTACATTTTACAGCTGGATAGCATTCATTTGATGAGTCTAACTAAAGCTGGAAACTTACTAAGACTGGAAAATACAGCTGCATGGTACCCATTCCTTGTCTCGTGCCAGTCACCGCTAACAAGTTTACAGACTTGGAAGATTATGAAACCAGCTAAATGACAGAAAGTCTCATATTCCCCTCATTTTCTTATGACATAGAAGAAGGATATTTGGCCCACCGAGTTGATGACACCACCTGCCACATTCCTCATCTATTTCCACATAACACTTGTGTTCTTGTTACGTCCATGCCTATTCCTTTACAATTCATCTACCTTATGGTTATTTACATGAGCTAATTAAGCTACTAAGCAGTCCTTGGGATGTGGGAAGAAATTGGAGAAATGGGTAAAATTCACACAGTGACAGGAAGAGCAAATTCCACACAGATAGCACCAGAGATCAAAACTGAACCTGATCGCTGGAGCTGTGGGACAAATGTCATCTGTGGAGGCAGACCTTCAGAGTGAGGGTTTTGAGGTGACTGGTGTGCAGGACATAAAGAGATGGCTGGCAGAGTCCTCTAGAACTATGCAACATGAGGTGATAACTGAGAAGCTGTTCCTAGGTTGCTAGATACAAAAGCATGACTAGGGCCTTTGTTTCTGGGTGCACCTTCATGCATTTTCAAACATCAATGCATACAAATTCTATCGCTTGCCAATTAACAATCTCTAAATGAATTAATACATTTGGTAATGATTAAGAATAGACCACAAATTAGGTCCCTGGACTTGGGGGTGTGAGGGGAGGTGGTGAAGGCTAATTTCAATTACATCTAACTGGACCTGGAAACAATATGCTCAGAGCAATTTCTTGTTGGTAACGCAGACATTCACAGGTGTAGTAGTGAAAGTTCAGGTCCAATGTGTTCCAAATAAGGTGAAAGGAATTCCTGGATATTAAGGGATAAAGCTGGATCAAGAAAATGAAAATTGTGGTAAGAATAGTGAATGGATTTGACAACACAGTGGTAAGGACCTAGAGATTATTGAGAAACTGAGGGCCTTGGTGTATAAATCTAAGGATCCCAGAAGATAGTTGTACAAGAGATGAAATTATTCATAAGATATATGAGATTCATTTACTGAGGCATAGAATGGAAGAGTGAGACAACTATGGTGAAACATTATTGAACAGTTATTTGGCACACATCGAGTACTAATGGCAGTAAAGTTCACTATACAGTAACCAGAGGGTAGTGAATATGTGGAATTTATTGCTGTAAATAGTTACGGAAGCCAAGTTATTGGGTATATTTAAAGTGGATGTTGACAGGTTTTTGATTAGTAAGAGTGTCACAGGGTTTGTGGAAAAGATGGGAGACTGGGGTTGAAAGGGATAAATTCTGCTCCAATGTCTTATGGTCTCATGGTCTTGTAAGAGGTTGATTTCTGGTAACTGGGGTTAGTATAGATGGGTGAAAACTTCAAAGTAATTCTTATTATTAAAGTACAACTATGTTACCATATACAATCCTGAGATTCATTTTCCTGTGGGCATCCTCAGCAAACCTATAGAAGAGTAACCACAGTATCACAGGATCAATGACAATAAACTGTGCAAATACAAAAATAACTAAGTAGCAATAAGCAATGAGAACATGAGATAATGGGTTAAAGAGTCCTTAAAGTGAGATCACTAGTTAAGGGCAACATCTCAGTGATGGGACACGTGAGTCTAGTTGTCCCTTTTTATTCAAGAGTCTGATGGATGACGGGTAGTAACTGTTCTTGAACCTGGTGGTGTGAGTCCTGAGGCTCTTGTACCTTCTACCTGATGGCAGCAGCAAGAGGAAAGCATTACCTGGGTGGTAGGGATCTCTAATGATGGATGCTGCTTTCATACGACAGCATTTAATGTAGATGTGCTCAATGGTTCAGAGGGCTTTAACCATGATGCACTGGGCTGAACCTAATACCTTTTGTAAAGCTTTCAATTCAAAGGCTTTATGGTCAACATGATGTGGTGGGCCAAGCAGCATATATATAAATTTATGTGTGTGTGTGTGTGTGTGTGTGTGTGTGTGTGTGTGTGTGTAAAATTTATTTATTTATTGAGATAAGAGCAGAATAAGCCCACTCAGCCCTTCAAGCTACACCGCACAACAATCCCCTCAATTTAATCCGAGCCTAATCACATGGTAATTTATAATACCTGATCGGTATGTCTTTGGACTGCGGCTGGAAACTAATGCACCTGGAGGAAGTACACACAGTCAGAGGGAAAACGTACAAACTCTTCATAGGCTGCAGCCGGAAATGAACTCGGGTGGCTGGTACTGCAACGCATTGTGTTAACCACTACCCTACTGTGACACCCCAAATGACCAATACTCTGTATATCTTCTGTACAGACAAGTCTCTACTTGAGGTTGAGGGAAAACATTGAGCTAATGTGACGGCTAATTATACGAACTTCATTTTCTCTGTAACCCTCGATGCTCCAAACTGGTCCTGTGCACTCATAACCAACATGAATTAGAAACAGCTTCAGAATCAGGGAAGAAGCTATTCTTGAAATGTTGAGAGTGTGCCTTCAGGCTCCTGTACCTCCTCCTTGATGGTAGCAATGAGAAAAAGGCATGTCCCAGGTGATGGGATCCTCAATTATGGATGCTACCTTTTTGAGGCATCGCCTTTTGAAGGTGTCCTTGATGCTAGGGAGGCTAGTGCCCATGATGAAGCTGCCTGAGCTTACAACTTTCTGGAGCTTGTTCTGACCCTGTGCAATGGCTCCTCCATACTAGACAGTGAGGAAACCAACTAGAATGCTCCCCGTTATACATCTGTAGAAATTTGTGAGTGTCTTTGGTGACATTCCAATTCTCCTCAAACGCCAAATGAAATAGAGCCACTGTCATGCCTTCCTTGTGATTGTATCAATATGCTGTGCCCAAGGATAAATCCACAGAGATGTGAACACCTAGGAACTTGAAACTGCTCATCTTTTGCACTTCTGATTTCTCGATGAAGACTGGAGTGTGTTCCTTTGACTTCCCCTGCCCAAAGTCTAAAATCAATTCCTTGGTCTTACTAATGTTGAGTTCAAGGCTGTTGCTGCAATACTACTCAACCAGCTGATCTATCTTGCTCCTGTGTGCCTCCTCATTACCATCTGAAGTTCTGCCAACAATAATTGAATTGAATTGACTTTATTACTTACATCCTTCATATACAGGAGGAGTAAAAATCTTTATGTTACGTCTCTGTTCAAATGTGCGATGTGTAATTTATAGTAATTTATAATAAATATTATGTACAACAGGATAGTCAATATAACATAGAAATACAGTAGTATCAGCATGAATTAATCAGTCTGATGGCCTGGTGGAAGAATGTGTCCCGGAGCCTGTTGGGCCTGGCTTTTATGCTATGGTACTGTTTCCCAGCTGGTTGCAGCTGGAACAGTTTGTGGTTGGGGTGACTCAGGTCTCCGTTGATCTTTTGGGCCCTTTTCACACACCTGTCTTTGTAAACGTCCTGAATAGTGGGAAGTTCACATCTACAGATGTGCTGGGCTGTCTGCACCACTCTCTGCAGAGTCCTGCAATTGAGGGAAGTACAGTTCCCAAACCAAGCATTAATGCAGCCTGTCAGGATGCTCTCAATTGTGCCCCTGTGGAAAGTTCTTAGGATTTGGGGGGGGGCATACCAAACTTCTTCAACCGTCTGACGTGAAAGAGGCCTTTTTCACCACACAGCTGGTATGTACAGACCACATGAGATCTTCGGTGATGTTTATGCTGAAGAACTTAAAGTTGTTTACCCTCTCAACCCCAGATCCATTGATGTCTATAGGGGTTAGCCTATCTCCATTCTTCCTGCAGTCCACAACCAGTTCCTTTGACGGAGACGTCCTGACGAAGGGTCTCAGCCTGAAACATCAACTGTACCTCTTCTTAGAGATGCTGCCAGCATCTGCAGAATTCCTTGTGTTTGCCTTTGAGGGAGAGGTTGTTTTCTTGACACCACTGTGTTAGGGTGATGACTTCCTTTCTGTAGGCTGCCTCATTATTATTTGAGATTAGGCCAATCAGTGTCGTGTCATCAGCAAATTTAATTAGCAGATTGCAGCTATGGGTGGCTATACAGTCACTGAAGGAGGGAGCTTAGTACACAGCCCTGAGGGGCGCCTGTATTGAGGGGCAGAGGGGCAGAGGTGAGGGAGCCCACTCTTACTACCTGTCGGTGATCTGACAAGAAATCCAGGATCCAGCTACACAAGACAGGGTAAAGGCTGAGGTCTCTGAGCTTCTTGTCAAGCCTGGAGGGAATTATGGTGTTGAATGCTGAACTGTAGTCCAAGAACAGCATTCTCACATAAGCATCCTTCTTCTCCAGATGTTTAAAGATGGTGTGTAGAGCTGTGGCTATTGCGTCATCTGTCGATCGGTTGTGTCGGTAGGTGAATTGTAGGGGGTCCAGTGTGGGTGGTAGCATGCTGCAGATGTAGTCCTTGGCCAGCCTCTCAAAGCATTTGCTTACTATTGAAGTGAGTGCGACAGGACGCCAGTCATTCAGACACCTTACCTTGGTATTTTTAGGTGCAGGGACAATGGCGGATATTTTGATGGAGGGGGGCACTTTACACTGGGAGAGGGAGAGATTAAAAATGTCTGTAAACACACCTGCCAGTTGTGCTGCACACGTCCTGAGTACCCGCCCTGGGATGCCATCCAGTCCCACAGCCTTGCTACCTTCCACCCATTGAAAACACCTGCGTACTTCGGCCTCGGAGATGACCAAGCTGCCCGTTGATCATCTGCATGTCTCCTCAGGAGCTCAGTATTGGCAACATTGAATCGAGCATAAAAAAGATTTAGCTCCTCTGGGAAAGAGGCAGTAATGTTGGAAACACCAATGTGTCCGGCTTTGAGACTTGCAATGGTGTGCAGACCTTGCCATAAGCATCAAATATTTCATGGGAAAATATACAGATGCCCTTTGAGCTGTGCTTATCCATACTGTCATGGATGTAGAGAGTAGAGAAGTGGGCTTAACACGCATCTTTGAGATGCACCAGTACTGATTGTTGGCAATGAGGAGATGCTGTTTTTGAACCATACAGACTGAGATCTCCCGGTGAGGAAGTCAAGAATCCATTTGCAGAGGGAGGTACAGAAAGCCAGGTCTCTAGAGCTTGTGGATTGGAACTGAAGGTGCATCTGTGCTGAAAACTGAGCTGTAGTCAATATACAGTAGCAAGATGTAATTATTACTATTGTCCAAATGATCCAAGGCCCAGTAGAGAGCCAATGAGATTGACCTCCCACATCATGAAGACCCTGGAGAGACTTGTTCTGGAGCTGCTCCGGCCTATGGTCAGGCCACACTTAGATCCCCTCCAGTTCGCCTACCAGCCCAGACCAGGAATTGAGGATGCCATCGTCTACCTGCTGAACCGTGTCTACGCCCACCTGGACAAGCCAGCGAGCACTGTGAGGGTCATGTTTTTTGACTTCTCCAGTGCGTTCAACACCATCCGCCCTGCTCTGCTGGGGGAGAAGCTGACAGCGATGCAGGTGGATGCTTCCCTGGTATCATGGATTCTTGATTACCAGACTGGCAGACCACAGTACGTGTGCTTGCAAGACTGTGTGTCCAACAGAGTGATCAGCAGCACTGGGGCTCCACAGGGGACTGTCTTGTCTCCCTTTCTCTTCACCATTTACACCTCGGACTTCAACTACTGCACAGAGTCTTGTCATCTTCAGAAGTTTTCGGATGACTCTGCCATAGTTGGATGCATCAGCGAGGGAGATGAGGCTGAGTACAGGGCTACGGTAGGAAACTTTGTCACATGGTGTGAGCAGAATTATCTGCAGCTTAATGTGAAAAAGACTAAGGAGCTGGTGGTAGACCTGAGGAGAGCGAAGGTACCGGTGACCCCTGTTTCCATCCAGGGGGTCAGTGTGGACATGGTGAAGGATTACAAATATCTGGGGATATGAATTGACAATAAACAGGACTGGTCAAAGAACACTGAGGCTGTCTACAAGAAGGGACAGAGCCATCTCTATTTCCTGAGGAGACTGAGGTCCTTTAACATCTGCCGGATGATGCTGAGGATGTTCTACGGGTCTGTGGTGGCCAGTGCGATCATGTTTGCCGTTGTGTGCTGGGGCAGCAGGCTGAGGGTAGCAGACACCAACAGAATCAACAAACTCATTCGTAAGGCCAGTGATGTTGTGGAGATGGAACTGGACCCTCTGACGGTGGTGTCTGAAAAGAGGATGCTGTCCAAGTTGCATGCCATCTTGGACAATGTCTCCCATCCACTACATAATGTACTGGGTGGGCACAGGAGTACATTCAGCCAGAGACTCATTCCACCGAGGTGCAACAGAGCGTCATAGGAAGTCATTCCTGCCTATGGCCATCAAACTTTACAACTCCTCCCTTGGAGGGTCAGACACCCTGAGCAAATAGGCTGGTCCTGGACTTATTTCATAATTACTGGCATAATTTACGTATTACTATTTAACTATTTATGGTTCTATTACTATTTATTATTTATGGTGCAACTGTAACGAAAACCAATTTCCCCCGGGATCAATAAAGTATGACTACGACTATGTACGACTATGACTAGATTGCCAACCCATGTTGCTTAGGCAATTTGCAGTGGGTTCAGGTCCCTGCTTTGACAAAAGTTTATTCTAGCCATGACCAACCTCTCAAAGCACTTCCTCACCAAATGCGAGTGCCAGTGGGTGACAATCGTTGAGGCAGCTCACCATGATCTACTTCGGCACTGGTATGATTGTCACTCCCTTGAACCTTCAACTGCAGCAGCGAGAGATTGAAGATGTCCTTGAACAGTCCCACCAGTTGGTTGGCACAAGTTTTCTGTGCCCTACCAGGCACATCATCAGGACCTGATGACTTGCAGAGGTTCACCCTCTTGAAAGATGTTCTGATGCCGGAAACTGAAACGGAGATTACAGGGTCACCTGGTGCTGCACAGGGGTTCACAGATGTATATTTTTATTCTCCTTTTCAAAGCATGCATAAAAGGCAGGGAGTGAAGCAACATAGCCATTCATGATGTTTCGTTTTGCTTGTAGGAATAGCCTGCAAACCCTGCCAGCGCTGACGTACATCGGAATCTGTTTCAAAATTGGAATTGTTTGTTCACTAAATAGAAATTGTCTCTTCACTCTTAAAGTAGCCTTTCATAGATCGTATATGGATTTCTTGTACAGCCTGGATCACTGAATTGAACTGAATTGAATTGACTTTATTTCTTACATCCTTCACATACATGAGGAGTAAAAATCTTTACGTTATGTCTCTGTCTACATGTGCAATGTTAAGTAGAACAGTCAATGTAATGCAGAGTACACTCAGATCAGTATGAGTTATTCAGTCTGATGGCCTGGTGGTCCTGCCTTTTATGCTGCGGTACCGTTTCTGGGATGGTAGCAGCTGGAATAGGTTGTGGTTAGGGTGACTCGGGTCCTCAATGATCCTACGGGCCCTTTTTACACACCTATCCTTGTAAACCTCTATCGCTTTACAAGGCTGTGTGGTGAAATGTTTTCCTCAGAATTGTTCAGTGAACAGGAACCTGTAAATAAATATTCACAGAAAGCTGCTGGAATTCACAACACACACAAAATGCTGGAGGAACTCAGCAGGCCAGGCAGCATCTATGGAAAAGAGTTCAGGTGACGTTTCAGGCCGAGATCCTCCAGCAGGACTGCCCGAAACATCGACTACACTCTTTTCCATAGATGCTGCCTGGCTTGCTGAGTTCCTCCAGCATTTTGTGTGTGTTGCTTGGATTTCCAGCATCTGCAGATTTTCTCTTGTTTGTGATTGGAATTCACAATGTGGTTTTGTAAGTGTGACTTTTTAAACTCCAAACTTAATGTTATCCTTTAATTAGAATTGAGATGGTCAGCATGCCAGTCAATTGATGGACATATGTTTTCAATTCCAAAAATCAAAGGATTAAACAAAACAATGAGTATTTTAGATTACCTAATGATATACCCAATAAATAAAAAGCTTGCTTCATGATCTTACTTACATAGATTCCAGGAGTTAGGGCCAATGAATTTCAGTTTTAATCCACTGTTGTTTTGCCATCATATTAGCTTCAAAAACAAAACATACAACAGTCTCTTGTCAAATACGCCACAGGCTGGATGTAGATTACAGTTCTGTCACTACACCACTGATGTATTTAACTAAAATGGGGAAGTTGGTTAGGGTAGAATTAGTGCTCAAGTAAGTGGCTTGATGGTTAACAAAGGGATTGTTTTCATGTTTTATGACTCTATACACAAACTACTCTCCGTGGCCATAATATATAGGAACAGAATTAGGCCATTTGTCCCATCAAGTCTGCTCCACCATTTCATCGTGGCTGATCCATTTGCCTTCTCAGCCCCAATCTCCTGCCTTCTCCCTGTATCCTGTCATGCCCTGACCAATCAAGAATCTATCACAGAGCAAAAGTTCCAAACTCCTGACCATAGAAATCATAGAAAGTACAGCACAGAAACAGGCCTTTTGGCCCTTCTTGGCTGTGCTGAACCATTTTCTGCTAGTCCCACTGACCTGCACACGGACCATATCCCTCCATACACCTCCCATCCATGTATCTGTCCAATTTATTCTTAAATGTTAAAAAAGAACCCACATTTACCACCTCGTCTGGCGGCTCATTCCATACTCCCACCACTCTCTGTGTGGAGAAACCCCCCCCAATGTTCCCTTTAAACTTTTCCCCCCTCACCCCAAACCCATGTCCTCTGTTTTTTTTCTCCCCTTGCCTCAGTGGAAAAAGCCTGCTTGCATTCATTCTATCTATACCCATCATAATTTTATATACCTCTATCAAATCTCCCCTCATTCTTCTACGCTCCAGGGAATAAAGTCCCAACCTATTCAACCTTTCTCTGTAACTGAGTTTCTCAAGTCCTGGCAACATCCTTGTAAACCTTCTCTGCACTCTTTCAACCTTATTTATATCCTTCCTGTAATTTAGTGACCAAAACTGAACACAATACTCCAGATTCGGCCTCACCAATGCCTTATACAACCTCATCGTAACATTCCAGCTCTTATACTCAATACTTTGATTAATAAAGGCCAATGTACCAAAAGCTCTCTTTACGACCCTATCTACCTGTGACGCCACTTTTAGGGAATTTTGTATCTGTATTCCCAGATCCCTCTGTTCCACTGCACTCCTCAGTGCCTTACCATTAACCCTGTATGTTCTACGTTGGTTTGTCCTTCCAACGTGCAATACCTCACACTTGTCAGTATTAAACTCCATCTGCCATTTTTTAGCCCATTTTTCCAGCTGGTCCAAGTCCCTCTGCAGGCTCTGAAAACCTTCCTCACTGTCTACTACACCTCTAATCTTTGTATCATCAGCAAATTTGCTGATCCAATTTACCACATTATCATCCAGATCATTGATATAGATGACAAATAACAATGGACCCAGCACTGATCCCTGTGGCACACCACTAATCACAGGCCTCCACTCAGAGAAGCAATTCTGTACCACCACTCTCTGGCTTCTTCCATCGAGCCAATGTCTAATCCAATTTACCACCTCTCCATGTATACCTAGCGACTGAATTTTCCTAACTAACCTCCCATGCAGGACCTTGTCAAAGGCCTTACTGAAGTCCATGTAGACAATATCCACTGCCTTCCCTTCATCCACTTCCCTGGTAACCTCCTCAAAAAACTCCAATAGATTGGTCAAACATGACCTACCACGCACAAAGCCATGTTGACTCTCCCTAATAAGTCCCAGTTTATCCAAATGCTTGTAGATTCTGTCTGTTAGTACTCCCTCCAATAACTTACCCACTACCGACGTCAAACTTACTGGCCTAATGACCACCCTAATGATATCTCCATTTAGTGTTTATTTTAGCAGTGTATTGGATTCACAATCATTAAAAACTGAATTGAAACCTCAGAACACATAAAGTAAAATGTTGCCAATCTTTGTTATCTAATATCTACGTAGAAAATGGTGGAAGTGTTTTTTGAACTATATAGCATTCTTAAGGGAAGAATACCAGTTGGTGTTTAAGGAAGATCCATTCCCAACAGCTGCAATCGAGCTCCACCATGTGTCACATCTTCCCACTCTTTTCAGTTCTTTCTGGTTTCCACAGAGACTGTTCCCTCTGTGACTCACTGGTCCACTCAACCTCCCCACTGATCCTTCCCCACCCGGTGTCACTTTTCCCCTCATCATCAGAGGTGAAACACTTGTCATTGCAGCAACACCCCTCGGGACCTACACATCCCAGTCCAGCTGAGGAAGACGTTCATTTGCACCTCCTGCAGTCTTGTTTATTGCATTTGGTTCTTTTGATGTGGCCTCCTCTACATCAATGAGATGAAGCAAGGAATAAGTGACCAATTTATAGAGTGTACATCTTCTCTCTCTCTCTCTCTCTCTCTTCTCTCTGAACATCATCTTGAGCTTTCTTTTCCAGTTATTTCAACTATCTTCCTTATTCCTGCAATAACCTTGGCTTTCTCCACTGCCAGAGACAAACTTCAAGAATACCACCTCACCATTTACCTTTTGCGGCCTAATCTAATGGTATGAATTTTGAATTTTCTAATTTCAGGAAACCCATATCCCTGTGTTCCTTCCCCAACAGACACCCCCCAATAGTTCTGCCAGATTCTCTCTCCCTTCGTTCACTTTTTTCATTCATCCTCTCCCCCCGCCCCACCACTACCTAGATTTGTTACCATCCTTCTTTCCCCATCTGATCCTCTGCCCACCACCCACATCCCAGCTACATCATTTCATCTCCTTTGGTTCACCTTTCCGAACTCTCCCCCATCTTGTCCCATTCCCCATTATCCTCCATCTAATTCCACTTATCATATCTGATCTTCGACCTCTATCTTCCCCCTCTCCTCCTGCACCTGGCTCCAACTGTCCATCATCCTCCACCTTACCTGATCCCACCTATCACCCAGTAGCCCCTGCCTCACCTATCCCTCTCATCCCTTTATACTGGTTATCTTCCCTTTACACGCTCAGCCCTGATGCACATTCTTGACTGGAAACACCAATCATCCCTCAGCCTCCACAAAGCCTACCTGATCTACTGAGTTCTTCCAGAAGTGTGTTTTTTCTCTCTCTCTGGATTCTAACATGGTGTCTGAATTTGTATTGAAGCCTGGTAAAGTAAGGAGAGCATGGAAACATCCATTTCACTGAATTGCAAACTGATATTATAGTTTGATAAATTATTCATATTTGGGAGTAAGCTCATAGAGTTATAGGAAAATGGAACACAGAAATAAGCACTTTGGTCCACTGAATCTGTACTGATTATCAACCACCCATTCTCCCTAATTTCTCCTTAACTCCTCCTACCGCAGACATGCACGAGGTGAAAATTACCTACAAATTATCCTACCAAGCTCCATTTCTTTTACATGTGTGAAGAAACTAGAACACCCAGAGGAAACCTATGTGGTCACAGGGTGAAAGAGCAGACGCCACACGTACGCCACCCAAGGTCAGGACTGAACATGGGTGCTCTACCAGCTGCCAAAAGACAATTTATATTTACTTTACAAGCTGGTTTAATCTACTTGAAATGGTAGTGGAAGAAACATTTATATTCTAGTTATAAAACTTATATAGTTATTCGGAAACAGTAGGACACAACAACTTTTAAAGACCTGGCGCAGATATATTCAGCTAAATGAATACCTTATGTGCTGTTATTCTGAGATTCAGTCAGTGATTATTCATAATGACTACAGGCAGTTAACATTTTAGATGGTTTGGTAATGAGTATGTAGATAGAATATCAATTTGCCTTTTTCCTTTTAGGACAGCATGCAAGAGCAGATCTGTTTTTGCAGTTCTCCTTTGATGGAAGACTAATTCAGTGAACGAAGGGAAATAATATTGTATGAAATAATTGGACACGACTAGAGGTAGCTGGTTGTCATTTTGACAGGTAATTCAATCATTAAATGTGCCGTGTGTTTCTGTTTGTTACTATGGCAATGAAACTCTGTGCCTTTGCAATCTAATACGTCTTCACAAATATATTTAAACTGATGCATTCAAATCATTTGGAGCCATTCAATCATGCTTTAATTACTATCACGCAATTCTGGAGATGTAGGATTTCGAAAATCAAGCTAGTAAGAGAAACCCTGAAGGATTACTAAAAGAAATTACGTTTCAGACAAAAACTCCCAAAGGCCAAAACTATAAAAAAGTGGTAGGATAATTTTCCCCAGAAATAAGGTGGAACAACGGAGTACAAAGGATATCATCCAACCTAATGGATTAGTGCAGGCTTTGCTGCACAAGGTCTTCAGACCTCAGACACAGTCCCAACATTGCTAGCAAGCATAGGCACCAGTGACACACATAATAGTAGCAAGACTGGACAGAGAGGTCACAGTAAAGAGAGCACGAGCTCCGTGATCCAGCCTGCCTGACTCACTATATTTTTATTAATGTGGTAGCGATGCAAGCTACCTTTTCAATCATGTCTGCACTCAAGATTAAAAAGGCAGAACTTCATGGAAGTTCTTCAGAGTTGGACTGCAACCAATCACCGGGCAGGATTCATTAGAAAGAGCGAATAAAAATAACTCTGGAGTAAGCGGAGCGCCGTTGCGGCGAATGAGTCAGTGTTGGAGTGGCTTTGGCTCATCAGACTTAGGTGATATCAGGCTTGGATGAGGTAAAGTATCTGATAAGTTTCTCTTTTTGTCTTCATCTGTTAGGACATAGTAGTACAGTGAGAATGTCTCTAGGGTCAGTGTTTTGTGGGATAAACATATCTGCACCAGGTATACCAAGCTGCAGCTCCCCCAGAGACCGTATTAAGGAACTGGTGCTGCAGATCAATCTGCTTCAGCTTATCTGGGAGATTAAGGAGGTGATAGATAGGAGCTACAGGGAGATAGTCACCCTGTTGCAGGAGACAGGTATCTGGGTGACTGTCAGGAGAAGGAAGGGAAATATACAGCTAGTGCAGAGTAGACCTGTGGCTGTTCCCCTCAATAATAAGTATATCACTTTAGAAAGTCCTGAGGGGGAGTGACCTACAGTGACCAGGTCTTTTGCCACTGAATCTGGTGCTGTGGTTCAGAAGAGAAGAGGGATGAAGACAGCAGAGGGAATAGAAGATTCCATTGTCAGAGGACCAGAGGTGAGATTCTGTGGACATGATAGAGACAACTGGGTGGCACGTTGCCTCCCAGCTGCCAGGGTCAGAGATATTTCGGATCGGGTCCATGGCATTCTAAAGGAGAGGGTGAGCAGCCAGAAGACTTGGTACATATTGAGAAGGTTCTGAAGAGAGATTTTAGGGAAACGGTAGAAGGCTGAGAAACAGAGGTTCCATGGTCATGATGATAATGATGATGGCATCTGTCTGTCTTCAAGGACAATGGAGTGACTTCTCCAGGGCACAAGCCTGGGTGGAAGCTATGGAGATCCTGGGAAGCCCAGTTGTCAGGATCCCCCTCTCGATCTCACCAGTGTAGCCTAAAGGAAAGTGAAGCAATATGTCTGGCACCAGCTTGGCTGCAGGAGCTGCCGATAGGATGTTCAGTGATGTCCAGCCGCCTTAGGGGCTCCGCTCCGGATTTGCTGTCTGGGTTTACTCCTGTAGCCTTCGTCTTTCATGAGGCTGCCCACAAGGCAGTGGGACTATTTACCCATAGCTGGGAATCGGCTTCAGGAGCACCAGAGCGTGAGCACATGCCAGTGGGCATGTGTACTGCATGTACAGGGGTTAGACCTCCTCCTCCTCCTGGTCCTCTGTTGTTCAGCCCCAGTCTGAAAGCGGTTCAGTTTCCATGTGTTGCTAGCAAGGAGGCATTACACGAGACTTGCTGTTGGAGAGGCTATGTACTGGCAGGGAGAGACTTGTGCATTCACCTCTCCATTTCGCGAGACTGCTAGCCAGCAGTGGAAGCTGAGAGCACGAGAGACAAGCACTACCCACTACACTACCACACAAGATGAGTCACAATAACCATTTGACATCTCAGGATTACTGCCTGAGCCCCACGCCAGTGCGGGTAAGAATAAGATAATTTAGTAGGTGAATGCATAGCTGAGGAACTGGTGCAGGGGGCAGGGGTTCAGATTTATGGATCATTGCAATCTTTTCTGGGGAAGATACGACCTGTACAAAATAGACGGGTTACACATGAACCTGAGGGGGACGAATATTCTTGCAGTCAGGTTTGCTACACTTGTTCGGGGGGTGGGGGGTTAAATGAATTTGGCAGGGGGATGGGAACTGGAGTGAGACTGCTGAGGATGAGGTAGTTGGTTTAAAAAACACAGGCAGTGTGTAATGAGACTGCTAGCAAGGGCAGGCTGATAATAGGCCAGAATTGCAGTCAACAGGATATGTTGCAATGTAATTGACAGACAAAATTAAGAAGGGTGAGTACAGGACTGAAGGTGTTATATTTAGAAACATAGAAAACCTACAGCACAATACAGGCCCTTCGGCCCAAAAAGCTGTGCCGAACATGTCCTTACCTAAGAACTACCTAGGCTTACCCATAGCCCTCCATTTTTCAAAGCTCCATATATCCATCCAGGAGTCTTTTAAAAGACCCTATCATTTCAGCCTCCACCACTGCTTCTGGCAGCCCATTCCACGCACTCACCACTCTCTGCGTAAAAAACTTACCCCTGACATCTCCTCTGTACCTGCTTCCAAGCACCTTAAAACTATACACGATCGTGCTAGCCATTTCAGCCCCGGGAAAAAGCCTCTGACTATCCACACGATCAATACGTCTCATTATCTTGTACCCTTTATCAGGTCACCTCTCATCCTCTGTCGCTCCAAGGAGAAAAGGCCGAGTTCACTCAACCTATTCTCATAAGGCATTCTCCCCAATTCAGGCAACATCCTTGTAAATCTCCTCTGCACCTTGAATGCACATAGTATGTGGAATAAGGTAGATTAACTTGTTGCAGACAGGCATGTATGATGTTGTGGGCATCACTGAATCATAGCTGAAAGAATATTATAGCTGGGAGCTTAATGTCCAAAGATACACATTGTATTGAAAGGACAGGCAGGTAGGCAGAGGGGGTGGTGTGGTTCTGTTGGTAAAAAATGAAATCAAATCTTTAGAAAGAAGTGACATAGAGTCGAAAGGTGCTGAACAGTGTGGCCAGAGCTAAGGAACTGCAAAGGTAAAAAGATTCTGATGGGTGTTATATACAGACCCCCAAACAAAACTAAAAATGTGGTCTACAAATTACAATGGGAATTAGAAAATACATGCGATAAGGGCAATGTTACAATAGCCACGGGTGATTTCAATTTGCGGGTGGATTGGGCCAATTAGGCTGGTGCTGGATCCCAAGAGGGGGAATTTCTAGAATGCAAACAAGATGGCTTTTTTCGAGCAGCTTATGGTTGAGCCCACTAGGGGATCAGCTAATCCGGATAGGGTATTATGCAATGAACTGGAATTGATTAGAGTGCTTAAGGTAAAGGAATACTTTGGAAAAAGTGAACATGAAATGTTAGAATTTACCCTGTAATTTAAGAAGGGAAATCTAAACTCAGATGTATCAGTATTGCAGTGGAGTAAAGGGAATTACAGAGACCTGAGACGAGAGCTGGCCAAAATTGATTGGAAGAGAACACTGGCAGGGATGACAGCAGAGCAACTGTGGCTAGAATTTCTGGAAGCAATTTGGAGACACAGGATATATATATATCCCAAAGAGGAAGGCGTATTCTAACGGCGAGATGACACAACCATGGCTAACAAGAGAAGTCAAAGCCAACAGAAAAGCAAAATATAGTGATGCACTAACAATTACTCCAAAAGACTGGAAGTACAGTAAATACTGAAAGGCTTTTATTAACAGTAAATGGACCAACGTCCATGCTGAGTATCTGTCCTGGACTGAGGGAGACTCAGTGACACAATCGCCTTTATTCAGGGGGGTCTGTGGGAGGAGCCACAGGAGCAGTCAGCAGAGGGGCGTGTCCAGGCATGTCCAGACAGGTAACCCAGTTACAACCTATATATATGGTTTACCACTTATAGTGCATCAGTCTTCACTGTGGAAAACAATAGCAGTATGTCAGAAGTTCAAGAGTGTCAGGGGGAATATGTGTGTGAAGTTGCTATTGCTAGGGAGAAGGCTCCACCCCAGTGTTCTGAAAAAAGTGGCTGAAGATTGTGAAGGCATTAGTAATGATTTTCCAAGAATCAAAAGGTCCTGGTGTAGTTCCAGAGGAATGGATAACTGCAAATGTCATTCCATTCTTCAAGAAGGGAGAGAGGTGGAAGAAAGAAAATTATAGGCCAGTTAGTCTAACCTCAGTGGTTGGGAAGATGTTGTATTTGATTGTTATGGATGTGGTTTTGGGGCACTTGGAGACACACGGTAAAATAGAGCATAGTCAACATGATTTCCTCAAGGGAAATCTTCCCTGAAAAATCTACTGGAATTCTGTGAAGAAATAACAAGCAGGATAGACAAAGGAGAATTGGTGGAAGTTGTGTACTTGAATTTTTAGAAGGCCTTTGACAATGCTTAACAAATTAAGAGCCAATGGTATTGCAGGTGAGGCACTAGCATGGATAGAACATTGGCTGATTTGCAGCAGGCAAAGAGTGGGAATAAAGGGGGCCTTTTCTGGTTGGCGGCCTGTGATCAATGGTGCTCCACAGGGGTCTATGTTGGGAATGCTTCTTTTTATGTTATACGTCAATGACTTAGATGACAGATTTGATGGCTTTGTGGCTAAGTTTAGGGATGATATGAACATAGACGGCGAGGCAGGTAGTTTAAAACTACAGGACCATAAACCTGACTTCAGTTGTAGGGAAATTGCCGGAGTGAGTTCTGAAGGACAAGATTACTTGGATAGTCAAGGCCTGATCAAGAATGGCATGTTTTATGCATTGGAGGTTGATACATTCTTGAGTGATAAGAGGATTTAAAAGGCTATAGGAAAGGTGGCAACATCGGGTTAAAAGAATCTACAATGATTGAATGCCAGGGATTAATTGATGGGCCAAATGTCCTAATGTTGTTTCTCTAACTTTTGGTCTTGTGGTCAGTTGTGATGGATACTAACATAAATGACTTTTGGTGCTTCCTCTTGAATTCCAGTATGTCTTTTATATGATATTTGCCCATATGTAAAAAACAAATGGGTCCAGTTTCTAAACATTCATATTTAATTTAAATTTTTTGCTCAATATTAAATTGGAACTTGCCGTTCTTAATAGAACATGAATAAAATGATCAGCAGCCATGAGCTCTATCAATTTTAAAAATCCATGCATACTTTGTGTAGTTAAGGGGATAGAAATGCTATTAAAGACAATGAAGAGAATCTGGACAAGCTAGGAACTTTGATGTCAATCGCGCTACATGGAATTTACTTGTCGTGTTGCACATACCATCTATTTACTTGAAAAAAAGAACGTTACCACTGTTGCTAACAGTGCAACACGTAATCTACTACCTGCAGGAAGTGCTGGATTTTCTACAGACATGGGAATTTGATAGTGAGTGGCAGGTTGCAAACTTCTTTTATTTCAAGCACCCAAGACATTATTCTCCCTCTTATCATACCACATAACCCATTGGTCAATGGTAAATTGAAGAATAATCACTAATAAAATGCACACTATAACTTATTTTTAACATCCTAAAACTGGGATTACAAAACAGCCAAAAGCAGTCTGGAAATATTATGAAAAGTATTACATGGAGATGTTATGGTAATAGGATGTGCTCTAATGAAAAAGAGCAATTCTGTGCACAAGAGGTTTAATGTTGATTGGTTATGCAATTGTACAAAACTGTGATATCATTGTTGCTTACTGTGTGGGTTAATTCTGCATATTTATAATTGTTATTTTACAGTGACCTTTTTTGCAAGAGTCAGAAGGGAGAATATTGCCTTTATTATTGTTTGCATTCTGTATATGTAAATATTATTGTAACATTCTGTCATTTAAATGCTAATCAGTAATTAGCTGTGGAGGCAAATGTATGGAAGCATACCGTATTTTCTTTATATGCTCTGGATCCCAAAATGAGCATAATTACAAAAATAGTTTAGCACAGAAACGTACATTTAATGCAAAGTACAAAACCTTTTTCATGTACTTTGATATCTGTGGTATTGCTTCCTGCACTTACATGGGACTCAAAAATAGCATCACCTTTGCTGCCAATTTCCACCCTGACCCAATCTGTCTTCCTCTCTTTCTTAACCTCTCCATCTCCATCTGAAAGGATAGGTGAGTGACAAATATCCATTAAGAGCTCAGAGCTCCCATAGCTATTTTAGCTGCACCTCACAAACAAGAGAAAATCTGCAGATCCTGGAAATCCAAGCAACACACACAAAATGCTGGAGGAACTCAGCAGGCCAGGCAGCATCTATGAAAAAAAGTACAGTCGACTTTTCATGCCGAGATCCTCGGCAGGACTGGAGATAAAAAGCTGAGGAGTAGATTTAAAAGGTGGGGGGGGAGGGGAGAAAGAAACGCCAGGTGATAGGCGAAACTTGGAGGGGGAGGGATGAAGCAAGATCTAGGAAGTTGATTGGTGAGAGAGACAGAATGCCATGGAAGAAAGCAGAAGGGGAGGGAGGAGCACCAGAGGGAGGCGATGGGCGGGAAAGGAGATAAGGCGAGGGAAGGACAAGGGGATGGGAAATGGTGAAGGGGGGGGCATTACTGGATGTTTGAGAAATCGATATTCATGCCATCAGGTTGGAGGCTACCAAAACAGAATATATGGTGTTGTTCCTCCAACCTAAGTGTGGCCTTATCCCGACAGTGGAGGAGGCCATGGCTGGACATTCTGGAATAGGAATGGGAAGTGGAATTAAAATGGATAACCACTGGGAGATCCCACTTCTTCTGGCGTATGGAGCGTAGATGCTCGGCGAAACGGTCTCCCAATCTACGTCGGGTCTCACCAATATACAGGAGGCTACATTGGGAGCGCCAAACACAGTATATGACCCCAACAGACTCACGGGTGGAGGTGTCGCCTCACCTGGAAGGACTGTTTGGGGCCCTGAATGGTAGTGAGGGAGGAGGTGTAAGAGCAGGTGTAGCACTTGTTCCGTTTGCAAGGATAAGTGCCAGGAGGGAGATCAGTAGGGAGGGATGAATGGACAAGGGAGTCGCGTAGGAAGTGATCCCTGCAGAAAGTAGAAAGTGGGGGGGGGGGGAAGATGCATTTGGTGGTAGGATCCAGTTGGAGGTTGGCTCTAACTTCCGCCCCACCCTCAAATCCACCTGATCCGTTTCTAACACTTCCCTTCCCTTTCTCGATCTCACTGTCTCTACCTCTGGAGACAGCTTATCAACCAATATCTATTATAAACCAATGGACTCTCACAGCTACCTGAACTATACCTCATTCCACACTGCTACTTATAAAAATGCCATCCCCTTCTCTCAATTCCTCCGTCTCCACAGCATCTGCTCTCAGGATAAGGCTTTTCATTCTGGAATGAAAGAGATGTCTTCCTTTTTCAAAGAAAGGGGCTTCCCTTTCTCCACCATCAACTCTGCTCTCAACTGCATCTCTTCCATTTCACGCATGTCTGCTCTTAATCCATCCTCCCGCCACCCTACCAGGGATAGAGTTCCTCTTGTCCTCACCTACCACCCCACCAGCCGCCGCATTCAGCAATTCTCCGAAACATCCGCCACCTCCAACTGGATTCCACCACCAAATACATCTTTCCCTCCCCTCCACTTTTTGCTTTCCACAGGGATCGCTCCCTATGCGACTCCCTTGTCCATTCATCGCTCCCCACTGAGCTCCCTCCTGGCACTTACCGTTGCAAGCAGAACAAGTGCTACACCTGCCCCTACACCTCCGCCCTCACTACCATTCAAGGTCCCAAACAGCCCTGCCAGGTGAGGGGACACTTCAGTTGTGAGTCTGCTGGGGTCATAGACTGTGTTTGGTGCTCCAGGTGTGCGCTCTTGTATATCAGTGAGACCTAAAGTAGGTTGGGAGACCACTTCGCTGAGCATCTACGCTCCATCTGCGAGAACAATTGGGATCTCCCAGTGGCCACCCATTTTAATTCCATTTCCCATTCCCATTCTGATATGTCGGTCCATGGCCTCCTCCACTGTTGGGATAAGGCCACACTTAGGTTGGAGGAACAACACCTTAGATTCCGTTTGGGTAGCCTTCAACCTGATGGCATGAACGTCGATTTTTCAAACCTCCAGTAATAACCCCTTATCCCTTCCATTTCATTAACGTCGACTCTTACCCCATCCTCCTGCTACATTACCCATCCCCTTGTCCCTCTCTCATGTTATCTCCTTTCTCATCCATCACCTCTCTCTGGTGCTCCTCCCCAGCCCCCCTACTTTTTTCTTTCTTCCATGGCCTTCTGTCTCTTTCATCAATCAACCTCCTAGCTCTTTGCTTCATCCCTCCCCCTCCAAGTTGCACCTATCGCCTGGTGTTGCTCTCTCCTCTCCCCCACCTTTCAAATCTACTCTTAAGCTTTTTTTCTCAGTCCTGCCAAAGAGCTTCGGCCTGAAACATCGACTGTACTTTTTTTCCATAGATGCTGCCTGGCCTGCTGAGTTATTCCAGCATTTTGTGTATGTTAACTGCACCTCATTCTGTTTTCTTAAGGTTTCTATTCCATTCTCCCAGTTTCTCCACCTTTGTCAAAATGTTCTCACAATCCATCCGGATACCCAAAAAGTATTTCCAGATGCAACAGAACCGCAATTACACATCTTCCAATACGTGGCATTTACTGCTAAGGTTGTGGTCACTTCTATATTAGAGAAACCAAGGCAGATTGGGTGACCACTTTGCAAAACTTTTCAAGATTGAAGGATTAAGGATTGTCTTTATTTACCATATTCGTTTACATGTACTGTATTAGGAATTTGCTATGGTGTGTAGGTCAGGGCGTGACATGAAACAAAAGACAACATTCCACAATTATAAAGTATAATGAATTATATAAAATTAAAGTTAGAGGTTAAAGTATGGAT
The DNA here is from genome assembly GCF_030028105.1 of Mobula birostris. Taxonomy (NCBI): domain Eukaryota; kingdom Metazoa; phylum Chordata; class Chondrichthyes; order Myliobatiformes; family Myliobatidae; genus Mobula; species Mobula birostris. The sequence continues at coordinate 74,905,095 of NC_092379.1, forward strand.
ATGGAATAAAATGTGCATAAATACATAAATCTCTGCATGTACTTATAATGTTCCTTAAAGTTGTCAAAGCCGGAGGAGGAGGGTGGGGTAGTGGGGATGAATTTACACTAATGATCCCAATGGTGTGCATCTCAAATAGTCTCTAACCACCAAGTGGAGCTCCTGATCTCATGTGTGCTTTAGCTACTAAGTCTGGCAGAACTGTTTCTACTGATAGTAGAAGACACAAAGGCAGGTACTGACACCTTAAAACCAGATGCTTTGGGCAGATGGGACTTGTCTACCGTGGTTGGAAGCTCACCTAGAAGGAAAACTCTAATCTCAAACCTCCGCTGTCTTGTGACCATACCCTCTCGTGGGGAAGGCATCAGGAGTAAACTCCAAGAAAAAATCTGGAGCTGGACTCCCTAAGGCTAAATTGAAGTCAACACTGACTGGCAACTCCTGCAATGCTGCTGGTGTCAAATTGTATCAGTCCCCGTGGTTCATTTGGATTCATAAGCTTTGCGGAGAGGGAGAGCATTCAACAGCTTGCTCTCCATATCGTACTGCCCGGGCTTGTATACACATAGACAGCTAGGATGTAAATTCTATGATCAACCCTGACCAGGCCTTGGAACTTGCAATGTAAACAGCATTATAAAAAGTGATCTAAAGTATTTACAGTGCACTTACAGGGGTAATAGATAGAGGGGGATGGCAAACTGGAATGGGTGAACAGATTAACTGCCCGAGGGAAGAGACTTTTAAGGTGGTGTGAAGCTTTTGTTTTTTATAGACCTATAGCCCTTTCCAGAAGAGAGCTTTTTGAAAACACAGTTGGCAGAGCGGGTAGTGTTTGCAAGTCTGCAATGCCCGCTTCTTTGTCCTGAACACACAAAAGTCCTGCAGTGATGGTAAACTGCAGCCAATGACCTTTACCGCTGACCTGACAGTTTGCTGTAGCTATCACCTATTGCGGGAGGATGCTGCGCCACACAGTAACAGCTGATGTGAGGTTTAGATTATGAAGACACGCAGTCCTGTTTTATTGTCATCTAGTAATGCATGCATTAAGAAATGATACAATATTTCCTCCAGTGTGATATCACAAAACACAGGACAGACCAAGACTGAAAAAACTAACAAAACCACATAATTATAACATATAGTTACAGAAGTGCAACAATACCATAATTTGATGAAGAAGTCCATGAGCACGGTAAAAGTTCAAAGTCTCTCAATTGTCCCACATCTCACGCAGATGGGAGAAGGAGGAAAAACTCTTCCTGCCATACCCGCCCACAGTCCAACTCTGAGTCATCCGAAAACTTCGAGCTCTGATCAGCTCTCCGACACCGAGTACTGAGCGCCATCTCTATCTGAACGATTCGACCTCCACCTCGGTCGCCAACAACAGGCAAAGCTGGGGATTTTGAGGCCTTCCCTCCGAAAGATTCCCAACCGCGCAGTAACAACAGCAGCGAACAAGAGTTTCAGAAATTTTTCCACATGTTCCTCTGAACTTTCACGTCCATCTCCATCAAATCAGAATTGTCCACGGCCCCTATTTAACGGATACAATATCCTTTTTCACCGGAGGTGCTTCTCTCTCCTCCCGCCTCTCTCTGATGCACCGGTACGTTCTGGGAAAGGCGAAATTTTAGCAACTGCCACACAAAGTACATCCTCTGCCAAGTCTTTTTGTTAATGAAGTGATATGCTTCTTCCACAAGAAGTCCTGTGAAATAATGATGCCCAGGAACCTGAATGTTGAAGCCATGCTAACTGTAGAGTTGTTAATGATGGGTGGGTGGAGAGGAGACGTATTTCTCCTGAGGTTGATATGCATCTCCACAGTTTCAGGGGCGTTCAGCCCCAAGTTGTATTTGCATCAGGTAACTAGCTTGTTTACTCCCTGGCGGTACTTGGATTTGTTGATCTTATTTCTCTGGGTTTGACCTCCTACGCTAATCTAATAAAGCCCAAAATAAGCTTGAGGAACAACGCCTCATCTAGACACAGAGCTATTGGAACTTGAAAACTGAATTCAGCAGTTTCATATAACTAGCCTCTCCTGCTTATTTCAGACTCAGGGCTAGCTGAACATCTCCAGCAGTCCCTTTCATTTTTCTTATTTCTGGCAGTCACTGTATTCTGCACTTCACTATTCCAGGAATACATTTGTCTCTGTACTGCCTAATATCCATAGAGGGAAATGGATGTTGTGCAGTACAGAAAGAAGGCCTCCACTGTTATCTCAGACATTTCCCTTTACTCTCTATCCTCCCCCTCACTGCAAGCTACTACATGATAACTTTGTTCCTCTCTCAATAAATTCTGCCCAAGGTGCTCATTATCTCCAATGTTTTCTGCTGTTATTACATGCATTGATTCAAGAGGATTAGGCATGTTGAAATATTTATATTGTGATGGACACCAAGACATTGATTTGGCTGTGAAAGCAGGTTTTGGTCAATGCCTCAAGATATACCCTCAGTCAAACATAGAAGGGAAACAGAAATCTGGCAAGCTGCAGCTTTTCTTTGAGTAGCAAAAAAAAATTTGGTAATAAACTTGATGGAACTTCATAGGTAATGAAAAGGAAAAAGATTATATTCTGAAGATATTTGGAATTTGAATGCACTGTCCGTGTGGGTAGCAGAGGCAGGTGCTTTTGAAACATTTAGGAAATATCTAAATAAAAACTTGATCGTCACAGTATAGTAAGGAAGGACTCGGTGCTTGTGAATGGGTTTAATATAGGTGGCTACATGATTGTTGACATGACCTTAGTGTTAACAGCACAGAAAATGGCCCTCTGGCCCGTCAAGCACACATTGACCTTGAACCACCCATTTCATTAATAGTACACGAATTACAATGTTTTTTCTTCTAGTGGGCTGAAAAATCTGGTTTTAAAATGTATGACTCCATAGCTCTATGGCTCAATGCGTTGAGCAGATACAGAGAAGGACCAAGGAAGGGCACAGACAGCTAATTCGTTAACTGTGTTTGCGTGAACATTTAAATGATTAATAACAGAAGAAGGTGATGTACTAAAATGAATGTTCCTGAAAATTGAAAATCCATTTAAAAGTCAAAGCTGAGTTTGTTGCATTATCCTCTAATACCTGATGCACAGAGGCAATGGCAAACGAATTTACAGCAGCACCACAGGTGCATAACTTCAGATAAGCACCATTCAAAAGTAAAACATAAATTATACATTCTTATTATAGGAAAGAGCACAGTTAGAATGAAAATGTTAAAAAGTCTACTCTCTAGTGCAAAGTCGTCAAAGAGGTCATAGCGTAATTATCCAGCGGTTGTAGTTCAGATAGTGTGGGTTGGTTTGAGATCTGAATGGTTGATAGGAATTAGTCGTTTTTGAACCTAGTGGTGTGTGACTCAGGATTCTGTGCCTCCTGCATAATTGTAGGTCTGAGAGGACGGCATAGGCTGGATTATGAGGATCTTTGATGATAGATATTGCCCTCTTCAGATAGCGCCTCCTATAGATACCACCAATACTTTGGCTTTGGCCATGATGCGTGAGCTGAGACCACTACACATTGCAGCTTCTAGCATTCTGGCGCTTTTGAATTTACATACCGGACTGACCATTTTGCTGCCAGGCAGGATACTTTCAACAACATAGCTGTAGTTTGTTAGAGTGTTCAGTTTCATGCCAAGCCTCCTTATCCTTTTAATAAACAAAAGGCACTAATGGACCTTCCTTGTAATTGAATATACGTGCTGGGCCCAATACAGGTAATATTAAAACCAAGACCATTCTTTCAGTGACTTAACATGTTGTAGAGTCCCGTTAAGCCAGTCACAAGCACCTGCAGGTCTATATAACATAGAACAACACAGTGCAGGGACACGCAAGCATGAGGAAATCTGCAAATGCTGGAAGTTCAAGCAACACACACAAAAAATGCTGGTGAACGCAGCAGGCCAGGCAACATCTATAGGAAGAGGTACAGTCGACGTTTCGGGCCGAGACCCTTTGTCAGGATTAACTGAAAGAAGAGATAGTAAGAGATTTGAAAGTGGGAGGGGGAGGGAGAGATCCGAATTGATATGATATTTATTTTTTTACTCTTTTTTTCTCTCTCTCTTTTTTCTCCCTGGCCCTCTCACTATAACTCCTTGCCTGCTCGCCATCCTCTGGGCTCCCTTCCCCCTTTCTTCCTCCCTAGGCCTCCCATCCCATGACCCTCTCCCTTCTCCAGCCTCGTATCCCTTTTGCCAATCAACTGTCCAGTTTTTGACTCCATCCCTCCCCCTCCAGTCTTCTCCTATCATTTTGGATCTTCCCCTCCCACTTTCCAATTTCTTACTATCTCTTCTTTCAGTTAGTCCTGACGAAGGGGCTCAGCCCAGAACTTCGACTGTACCTCTTCCTAGAGATGCTGCCTGGCCTGCTGCGTTCACCAGCATTTTTTGTGTGTGTTACAGTGCAGGGACAGACAAGTTGGCCTACTATATCTGCACTGACCATGTTAAGCTAACTAATCCCATCTGCCAGCACATAGCTTGTATCCGTCTATTCCCTGCCTGTTCATGAGTTTATCTAAAATTCTCTTAAACCCTTTAAGAGGGCCTGGTTTTGAGATGCACTGTCTTACCAGTTAAGTGGCCTGGTTTTGAGTCTGGTGGCTGATATGGGGCTTTGCAGTGCTGGTTCTCTGATGCTCTGTTGCCGAGAAAGAACATCCCATTGGGCCCTGCCACTCCTGCAGTGTAAGGCATCAGCAATATCAGTATCCTGCCAGAGGTCATGTTCCATGAGGGCTGCAACACTCAACATTTCTTTGGACAATGGAAACTAAAGCAATGATGTGGTAGCCAAGTTAGATTGGCTGTAAGCTGACCTTGGACAACAGTGTTTGCTGGTACATTTGCTCATTATTGGGGTTTGGCTTATGTTGAAGCAGAGACCTAGACCAAGGATGGTAGACACCTTGCTGTGACAGAATCTATGAGCAATGACATGGAATTGCTGTTTAGGGTAGGTTTTGTTCAAGACAATGCATGTGGTTGGAGCTGTTCACAAAATTTGACAGAGTTCTGGATAGTGAGGAAGGGTGTCAAAGGATTCAACAGAATATAGAGCAGTTGGAAAAATAAGCAAAGGAATGGCAGATAGAATTTAGACCATCAGATTTGGGAGAAGAATTGGGCCATCCAGTCCATCAAGTCTGCTTTGTCATTCAATTTTTCCCAGACCCATTTTCCCACCTTTACCCTTTTAATCCCTTACCGATCAGTGAAGTGCAATATGGATGTGTGTAAGGTTGCATTTTGGATGATCAAATGCAGGAGGAAAGTCTACAGTGAATAACTTTTTAACAATGATTTGGATGATTGAATTGATGATTTTGTGGCCAAATTTGCAGATGATTCGAAGATGGGAGGAGGGGCAGGTAGTGCTGAGGAAGCAGGGAGTCTGCAGAAGGACTTTGATCAGAATCAGGTTTAATATCACCAGTATATGTCGTGAAATTTGTTAACTTAGCCACAGCAGTACAATGCAATACAAGATAATACAGAAAAAAAGTAAGTCAATTACTGTGAGTAATATATATGCAAAATAGTTAAATTAAAAATAGTGCAACAGCAGAAATAATATAAGAAAAGTGAGTTAGTATTCATGGGTTCAATGTCCATTTAGGAACCGTATAACAGAGTGGCAGAAACTGTTCTTGAATCGCTGAGTGAGTGACTTCATGCTTTTGTACCTCCTTCCTGACAGTAACAATCAGAAGATGGTATATCCTGGGAGATGGACGCCATTTTTCTGAGGCACTGCTCCTCGAAGATGTCTTGGATACTGCGGAGGCTAATAACCAAGATGGAGCTAACTAATTTTACAACTTTCTGTAGCTTCTTTCGATCCTGTGCAGGAGCCACCCCCTGCCTCCCCCACGTACCAGACAGTGATACAGCCTCTCAGAATGCTCTCTATGGTACATCTGTAGAAGTTTTTGAGTGTTTTAGGCTCCTCAAACTCCTATTGAAACATAGCCACTGTCTTGCCTTCTTTATAGCTGCATCGATACGCTCGGAACATGTTAGATTCTCAGAGATCTTGACACTCACTCTCTCCACTTCTGGTCCCTCTTTGATGGTTGGTTTGTGTTCCCTCATCTTTCCCTTCCTGAAGTCCACAATCAGCTCTTCCATTTTACTGACATTTAGTGCAAGGTTGTTACTGCGATGCCACTGAACTAGTTGTTATATCTCGCTCCTGTAAGTCCCCTCATCTCCTTCTGGGTTTCTACCAACAGTGATTGTATCATCAACAAATTTATAGATGTTATTTGAGCTGTGCCTAGCCACACAGTCATGAGTATAGAGAGAGTAGAGCAGTGGGCTGAGCACACACCCCTGAGGTGCACCAGTGTTGAGTAACAGAGAGTTGGAGATATTATTACCAATCCACACGTAATGTGGTCTTAGGTTAGGAGGTCGACGATTCAATTGCAGAGGGAGGTACAGAGGCCCAGGTTCTGTAGCTTATCGATCAGATCTGTGGGAATGTGGGTGTTAAACACTGACCGGTAGCTAACGAACCTGACATAGGTGTTTGCATTGCTTTCTTTACCTCCGACCTAACCTGCAAGTCAACCTTTAGGGAATCCTGCACAAGAGTTGGGACAATGGTTGAAGAAGTGGCAGCTGGAATACAGTGTAGGGAAATGTATGCACTTTCCTAAGGAATAAAAACATAGACTGTTTTCTAAACAATGGGAACATTCAAAAATGAAAGGTGCAAAGGGCCTTGGGAGTCTTCGTGCAGGATTCCCTAAAGGTTAACGTGCAGGAGTGAGTCAGTGTAAGGAAAGCAAATGCAATGATAGCATTCATTTTGTGAGATCTATACTATTAAAGCAAGGATGTAATGCGAATTCTTTATTATGCTTTGGTCAGACCGCACTTTTTGTGAGCAGTTTTGTGCCCCTTATCTGAGAAAGAACTTGCTGGCATCAGAGAGATTTCAGAGGAGCTCATGATATTGATACCAGGAATAAAAAGGTCAGCATACGAATAATGTTTGATGACTCCGGACCTGTAGTCGCAGGAGTTTAGAAAATTGAGGGGGGATCTCATTAAACACAGGGTGGATGTGGAGAGGATGTTTCCTATAATGTAGGAGTACAGGACCAGAAGGCACAGCCTCAGAATAAAAGCACATCCCTTTAATACAGTGGTGAAGAGGAATTTCTTTATACAGAGTGTGGCGAATCTGTGGAAATCCAGCTTTAATATCACTGGCATATGTTGTGAAATTTGTTGTTTTGCAGCAGAGTTACAGTGCAATGCTGTCAAGGCCCTGACCGTTAATTCCCCATTTTCTCCTAATTCCCTTTGATGGCGACACACCTGGCTCTCATCAAGACCTGTAGCCTAAAAACTCCGGCTTTGCATCCACTCGTTGCCAGATCGCTGTTTTAGCCAGTGTGGTAATTAACATTCTCGGCCGCTTAGGATTGTGTATTCTAAGTTTTACTTCAGTACCGAGGTTTACCTGTGAAACTCTGTCTCTCCGTGTCAAAGTAAGTATTATCTACCGCTTGCCTTTCTTGCCTGCCTCCTGCTTTCCTATTCACTCTCCTGTTTGCCGTTCAGCTCCGCTCTTTCTCACACCCTCATCTGCATCCTAACTCAATCTCCGTGCCAGTGCCCTGCGTTTGGGTTCGTCCTGTTCTTTTGCAACAGAATGATCTGGCCACTATGGACCCAGTGGACACAAATACCCTTCAAAAAGCCGTCACCAGCAAGGGTTCCCTACTGGGACAGCACAACCAACTCCTCTAGAGGTTATGGAGAACCTCTGTTCCCTGTCTGCTCACATCACGCAGATTGTTAACCAGGTGGACTGTGTCTCCACTCACTTCACTCAACGCACTCCTGAAACCCTGTCTAACCAGCCCAGACAGCCTGTAGCAGCAACCCCCCATGTGCCAGCAGCACTCCTGCCCAGGGAACCCCACGAACCTGAGCCGGAGCACTACGCTGGAGATTTGGGGAGCTGCCGGGCCTTCCTCCTTCAGTGCTCCCTGGTGTTTGAACAGCAGTCGTCAACTTACTCCACAGATAAGTCAAAGATTGCTTATATCGTGGGGTTGTTGTGGGGAAGTGCATTAGCGTGGGCCATAGCAGTTTGGGATAACCGACCGGATATCTGCTCTGCTTTTGCCACCTTTATCGTGGAAATGAGCAAGATCTTTGACCACCCCGTCCGTGGTCTACTCATTTTCTGCCAGGGCTCACGCAGTGTTGCCGTATATTCCGTGGAGTTCCAGATGTTAGTGGCCGACTCGGGGTGGAATGATGAGTCATTCCAGGGGGGTTTTCGGAATGGTCTCAGCGACATGGTGAAAGACGAGTTGGCGGCAAGAGATGACACTGACAGCCTGGATTCCCTGATCTCCTTCGCCACCAGATTGGACAATCGGCTCCAAGAACGCCATAGAGAGAGAACTGGTCATCCACCACCTTTGGCCGTCTCCACCACCCCGGGAGAGGAACCCATGCAGCTGAGACGGAACCGCCTTCCTCCCACTGAATGACTCCGGCCAGTCCGGCCAGTCCGGCCACTTCCGTGCCACCTGTCCCCTTCGGCCAAAAGGGAGGGCTCACCAGTAGCAAGGGGGACCCTGGTGAGCCAGACAACATTCCCTTCTGTCCCCCGACTCCAGATGCATCTTCAAGCCACTCTGTGTTACAACGAACAGTCCCTGCCTCTGTTGGCACTGGTGGACTCCAGCGCTGAGGGAAACTTTTTGGATGAAAGCTAAGCCTTCCAAGCTGGAATTCCTTGTGAGCCATTGTGTACCCTTCTGGAAACCTGGGCACTGGACGGTAGACTTCTGGCCCGAGTCACACACTGCACAGAACCCCTTCTTCTCCTTCTCTCCGGAAACCATCAGGAACAGGTACGTTTCAATTTAATTTCCTCTCCTCAAGCCCCTATAGTTCTCAGCTACCCCTGGTTAAGCCGCCATAACCCCCACATCGACTGGCCCACCAGGAAGATTGTCAGCGGGAGTTCATTCTGCCATTCCTCTTGTCTGCAATCAGCCCTTCCCCCAGTGGAGGTCACCGCGACCTCGTTCGCTTCTGAGCCCCATGACTTGTCGAAGGTTCCCGTAGAGTATCACGATCTGAGAGAAGTGTTTGGCAAGCAACGGGCTCTTTCCCTGCCTCCACATCGCCCTTACGATTGCGCAATTGATCTTCTCCCCGGAACCTCTCTACCCACCAGTCGGCTGTACAACCTGTCCTGACCAGAAAGGGAAGCTATGGAGACGTACGTAAATGGCTCCCTCGCGGTTGTCATTATCCGACCCTCATCTTCCCCGTAGGCACAGGTTTCTTCTTTGTGGGGAAGAATGACGGCTCACTGCGTCCTTGCATCGACTACCGTGGCCCTGACAACATCACCATAAAGAATAAGTATCCCCTGCCCTTATCAACTCAGCATTCGAGCCCCTTCACGGAGCCACAATTTTCCCTCAGTCGGACTTGTGGAATGCCTATCACTTGATCAGGATAAGGGAGGGAGACACATGGAAAAAACTTTTAACACCCCCCTCGGTCATTTCGAATATCTGGTCATGCCGTTCGGTCTCACCAATGCCCCCACCGTCTTCCAAGCTCTGGTAAATGATGTCCTTAGGGACTTTATTAACCATTTTGTTTTCGTTTATTTGGATGACATCATAATCTTCTCCCGTAATCTCCAGGAATACATCCATCACGTCCGTCAGGTCCTTCAGCGGCTTTTGGAGAACAAGCTATTTGTTAAGGCAGAGAAGTGCGAGTTCCATGCCTGTTCCATCATTTTCCTGGGGTACATCTTTGAGACAGGGCAGGTGAGGGCAGATCCCGAAAAGATCCGGGCGGTGGCAGAGTGGCCAAAACCCACAACGCTCAAACAACTCCAGCAATCTCTGAGGTTCGCAAACTTCTATGGTCACTTCATCAGGGACTACAGCCAGGTGGTAGCGCCCCTTACTCAGCTCACCTCTACTGCAACCCCCTTCCACTGGACCCCTGAAGCAGACGCAGCCTTCTTGGAGCTGAAGAGGTATTTCACCTCCGCTTCCATCCTGGTCTAACCTGACCTCTCTCGCCAATTCATTATGGAAGTCAGCGCCTCCGACTCTGCGGTGGGAGCGGTCCTCTCCCAACGCTCCATCCCAGACAAAAAGTTCCATCCCTGCGCCTTCTTCTTTCGCCGTCTATCCCCCGCCGAACAGAACTACAACGTTGGGAAACGGGAGTTGCTGGCCGTCAAACTCACCTTGAAGGAGTGGAAGCACTGGCTGGAGGGAGCTGAACATCCATTCATCGTCTGGACGGACCATAAGAACCTGGCATACATCCAAACAGCTAAACGCCTTAACTCCCACCAAGCACGTTGGGCACTATTTTTTGGCAGTTTCAAATTCACCCTCACCTATCGTCCTGGTTCCAAGAACGGGAAGCCAGATGCTCTCTCTCGTCAGTACGTCTCCAAGGAGGGCCCTTCCAACCCAGATACCATTCTTCCACCATCCTGCCTTGTGGCTGCCCTCACCTGGGAGATCGAATCCATAGTCTAAAAGGCCCAACAGATTCAGGTAATGGACCCCCCCAGTTGCCTCTTCGTGCCTGACTCTTTTTGGTCTCAGGTTCTCCAGTGGAGGTATACTTCCCGGTTCGCCTGCCATCCTGGAATCGATCGAACTCTGTCCCTTCTGAAGCGACATTTCTGGTGGCCCACCATGGATGCTGACACTCGCTCCTTTGTCTCTGCCTGTTCTGTGTGTGCTTGCGGGAAAGCCTCCCATTGACCACCAGCTGGGCTGCTTCGTCCCCTACCTGTCCCTGGCCGCCCTTGGTCGCACATTGTTCTGGATTTCGTCACTGGACTACCCCCTTCACATGGGAACACAGCTGTACTCACCGTAGTGGACCGTTTCTCCAAAGCCGTGCACTTCATAGCCCTTCCCAAACTTCCTCCTTGGACAGCCGACTTCCTTGTCCAACACGTCTTCCACCTTCATGGAATTCCCTCTGACATTGTTTCTGGCCGGGGCCCCCAATTCATCTCCCAAGTCTGGAAGTCCTTTTGTCAAGCCTTCGGAGCTTCAGTAAGTCAGTCTGCCGGTTTCTATCCCCAGACTAACAGTCAGACGGAGCACGCAAATCAGGATTTGGAAGCAGCACTGAGCTGCATATCCGCCAACAACCTGCCATCCTGGAGCACCCATCTCACTTGGATGGAGTACGCCCACCACTCCCTGGTCAGCACTGCCACCGGAATGTCTCCCTTCGAATGCTCCCTCGGCTATCAACCCCCTCTGTTTCCCACACATGAAGATGACATCACTGTGCTTTCAGTTCAGGCCTGTCTCCACTGGTGCCGCGAGGTCTGGAAGGATGCACGCGCGGCCCTGCTCGGCTCCGCTGACTGCAACCGGAGGGTCGCCGATCGCCACTGAATTCCAGCGCCTAACTATCGGCCTGGTCAGAAGGTTTGGCTCTCGTCAAAAGACATGCCCCTCAAGAATGAATCCAAGAAACTCGCCCCTCATTACATTGGACCATTTGAAATCGAGAGCCTCATCAACCCCTTGGTGGTCAGACTCAAACTGCCCAGACCCATGCACATTCATCCCACGTTCCATGTCTCCTAACTGAAACCTGTGTCTGTCAGCCCATCATGCCCTCCTGCCGAACCCCCTCCACCCGCCCGGATCACTGACGACTACCCTGCATATACCGTCCGGCGAATACTGGATGTGCGCTGCTGAGGCAGGGGTCTCCAGTACCTGGTTGATTAGGAGGGATACGGTCCTGAGGAGCACACCTGGATTTCCCGCTCCTTCATCTTGGACCCTTCCCTCATCCGCGATTTTCATCACGATAATCCAGACAAACCTGGTGATTCGCCTGGAGATTCCCGTTGGGAGGGGGGTTACTATCATGGTCCCGACCGTTAGTTCCCCATTTTCTCCTAATTCCCTTTGATTGTGTCACGGTCCCGACTGTTAATTCTCCATTTTCTCCTAATTCCCTTTGATGACGGCACACCTGGTTCTCATCAAGACCTGCAGCATAAAAACCTCGGCTTTGCATCCACTCGTTGCCAGATCGTTGTTTTAGCCAGTGTGGTAGTTAGCGTTCCTGGCCGCTTAGGACTGTGTATTCTCAGTTTTACTTCAGTACCAATGATTACCTGTGTAACTCTGTCTCTTCGTGTCAACCTAAGTATCCTAAGTTTTACTTCAGTACTGAGGTTTACCTATGTTACTCCATTTCTCCGTGTCAAGGAAAGTATTGTTTACCGCTTGCCTTTCTACACTCCGTGTCAAGATAAGTTATGCCTGCCTCCTGTTTTCCTATTCACCCTCCTGTTTGCCGTTCAGCTCCAGCCTCTCTCACACCCTTGTCTGAATCCTAACATCGGTGGTGCACAAGTGGAACAGGTTAAAAGCTTTAAGTTCCTCGCGGTCAATATCACAAATGACCTGACTTGGTCCAACCAAGCAGAGTTCACTGCCAAGAAGTCCCACCAGCGCCTCTACTTCCTGAGAAAACTAAAGAAATTTGGCCTGTCCCCTAAAACCCTCACTAATTTTTATAGATGCACCGTAGAAAGCATTCTTCTAGGGTGCATCACAACCTGGTATGAAAGTTGTCCTGTCCAAGACCAAAAGAAGCTGCAGAAGATCGTGAACACGGCGCAGCACATCACACAAACCAATCTTCCGTCCTTGGACTCACTTTACACTGCACGCTGTCAGAGCAGTGCTGCCAGGATAATCAAGGACACGACCCACCCAGCCAACAGACTTTTCGTCCCTCTTCCCTCTGGAAGAAGGCTCAGGAGCTTGAAGTCTCGTACGGCCAGATTTGGGAACAGCTTCTTTCCAACTGTGATAAGACTGCTGAACGGATCCTGATCCGGATCTGGGCCGTACCCTTCAAATATCCGGACCTGCCGCTCGGTTTTTTTGCACTACCTTACTTCCCATTTTTCTATTTTCTATTTATGATTTTAATATTTACTAATTTTTACTATTTTTAATATCTTTAATATTTAATATTTGTAATCCAGAGAGTGTGAAGCGCAGAATCAAATATCACTGTGATGATTGTACGTTCTAGTACCAATTGTTTGGCGACAATAAAGTATAAAGTAAAGTAACTCAATCTCTGTGCCAGTGTCCTGCGTTTGGATTCACCCCATCCTTTTGCAAAAAATACATAATTTAAAAAATTATAAATTACAATAAAATACATATACAAACATTAAATTAAATTAATAATACAAAAAAAGAGGAGAACTAATGAGGTAATGTTCAAGGGTTCATTGTCCATTCAGAAATCTGCTGGTGGAGGAGAAGAAGCTATTCCTGAAAGTTAAGTGTGTGTCTCTTGTGCTTCTATGCCTTCTCTTTGAAGTTAGCGATGAGAAAATGTACAGGGTAATGATGGATGCTGCCTTTCTGAGGCATCACCTTCTGAAGATACCTGATGCTGTGGAGGTTATTGCCCATGACTGAGCTGGCTAAGTTTGAAACTTTCTGCTGCATCTTTTCACCTTGTACTGTGCTCCCTTCACACCAGAGAGTGATGCAACCAGTTAGAATGCTTGCCATGTCACATCTGTTGAAATGTGAGAGAGTCTTTGATGATATATCAATTCTCTTCAAAATCCCAATGAAATATAACTACTTGTTGTCCACTCCAGTCTATCCTGGAGTTGGCCAGCAGGGGCAGACAGTTCCTTAAGGGCATTTCAGAACTGATTGGACTTGCCTGTACTGACTGCACATGTTCCCAATTGATTCCTGTGTTACTCTGCTCAGTCTTAAAGAGTGATCTTGTAAGTAGCAAGAGCCTCTGGGGTGGGTGTTTTTTTTAAATGTCTGCTTACTGCCTGCCATTTCTTATTTTATTTGTTCATCAAGATCTTTGATTAGAAAATCTGTGTTTCGATTACTACATTTTTGAGTTGGACTGGTTACCTGTTTTTTACATTTTGACTAAAAGAAAATAAAACTTGCTTTGAATCTGCACATCATCTCCAATCTACATTGTGGTTTCTGCAATTGGGGTTACTCAGGCCTCTGTCGTAGAGTGCTGGACTGTCAACTAAGTGACCTAAATTTGATTCCTAATTGGGCCATTTCCCTTACTGCAAGATTGAGCCACTTCATGGACCCAGTGGTGGCAAACTCATGTCATTCAGGTCCTTCTGACTGGGACCATCTCCATGCTACTACGGCCAGTCAAGAAACTACCATGGGGAGGCATGAGCAAGCTTTAGCAAGACAGGAAGATGTGGTTACTAGGTGTGAACAACTGTTCACACAAGTTCTACATTCAATGCAGATTTTCCAGCAGTCCATCCATCATCTGGATTGCTAGCCCTCAAGGACCATCAGCCTCTCCTAGTCCACTGGTTTCTGGATCTGAGCCACACCTGCCTGCTCCCCAGAGCTATGATGGGAACCCGGGTAGTGTTGAGGGTTTCTTGGTCAATGCTGCCACACATTTGAGCTCCACCCAACTATCTTCCCCCACAGACTGGTCTAAAGTGGCTTATGTTGTCACCCTGCTTACTGGAATGCACTAACTAGAGCCACTGCCATCTGTCAACAGCAGAAGGGGCCCTTCTGCTTCTGTTACTGAGCCCTCATGTATGAGATGTGAAGGATTTTCAACTATGGGTCGTGAACTATATTCCCTCTAAGCTGTGTGCGTGTGTGCACGCACACGTTTTTCAACCAGCACACAAAGGAAATTAATGTATGCACAAAATGTTAGTTACCTAAAATAATGTAGTAATTAATAATTATACTTATTGAAAATAATCTTTTAACTAAATGTTTCTGTTAACTAGTTAGTCGGTTGTTCAAATACCACAATGCACGTCACTAATTTATGTCACTTCACCTTTCTTGTTCCGGTTTGTACAGCTGCATCACGGCGGCAGCCATCTTTGGCAGACAGTGTTCATATCGTAAAGATACAAAGATCTCTTTCAAATCCTGTAGATAGCTTACTAAGTTTTCATTGAAAAAGATCAGTCAAATGACCCTGTGGCTAAATACTGTCACAAGAAATTGATAAACATCACATACAAAGCAGCTTTACAGGTTTTAAGTGATGTCTTTGATGAACTGGCTGCACTGTGCAAGATTCTGCAAAAGAGTGGCCTGACACCGATTGATTCACTTCATTCTGCGCGAGGCAAAATTAACAAAATAAGAAAGCAGTATCTGGGAAACAATGTTTCATTGAGTGACAAAGTTAAAGTTTTGCTAAGCCAACAATGTGAAGAAAACGTCACAGTAGATACAAGTTCACTGTTGACTTTTATAAGTAGTCTTTGTGTTCATTTAGAAGAAAGGTTTCCTGAAGATGAGGTACAAGAATGGTCAGCTTTTGATTTCTCCGCAATTGCAGATTGTGACTTCCCATTTGGCTATGAACAAGTTAATACCTTATGTATAAAATATCATGATTTTCTAGCTGAAAATATTGTAATAGTTAGATGGTTTAATGATTTCAAATCTTCCGTGCAAGAAAAAATTAAATCCAGACTGATTTCAAACTTCGCTCAAATGGTGGCATTTGTACTTCAGAATGAACAGTTTTGCAACCTTGCACAGTTGATGGACATTGGGGGAACCTTTCTTGCATCTAGTGAGGACTGTGAGCGAGGTTTTAGTCTAATGAGTCAACTCAAAAACAAGCTGAGAAACCATTAAAGTGAATGTTATTTGGATATGTTAATAAGAACCATAAGTTATCAATGGGATGGAAGTTCTATTAGTCCAGATAGAGTTTACAAGGAATGGGTAAATGCCAAAGACAGGAGAGAGAAAAAATAACCGAGTGACTTAAATATGTATGTTATATTGTTGTTATTCTGTGTAGTTTTATGTCAAATATCTTATAAACCTACATAAACTGTGCCATGCGTGTACTCAGTGTGCACATACTTTTGTCACAGGAAAAAAAATTGCACAATGTAAGATTTTTGCACGCATTGACTACTAAAAGTTAGAGGAAACATTGGTCATGAAGCAGCCAAACAACTCCTCCAACTTTGTCAGGGCAGCCTGTGCATCCCTGATTACAACATCTTCTTCAGAGTTCCTCTGGCTCAGGCTCTCAGCAGTTGGGGTGCAGAAGGAGATGGTGTAATCAGTGACATAGTGCTCATTGCTGCTTCTAAGCATGGGTTTTCTGATGCCATCAAAAATGAGTTAGTGCTCAGAGTTGTGCTGAGCAATCTGCACACTCTGATTGACGTCTCCATTCAACTGGACAATTGCTTTCATGAGAGATGTAAGTAATGCTGTTCTGCTTCTAATGCCCCTAAGCCCAGAGCATGGACGTTGCATCTTCCAGAGTGCCCTCAAGTTTCCACTGCCTTGGAAGAGCTTAGGTAATTAGGAGGTCCGTTACTCTCTCATGATGAGTAAAATTGGGATGAGGGCAAAGTGTGGCCTCTAGTGTGGAAAACAAGGCCACTTTAGATCAATTTGACCTATGCTATCAAGGTAAGCCCAAGCCCTTCCAGAGTAGAGATGTCTGTGGTGGGGGCCATCCTTCACTCCCAAGACCTGTTACCAATGTCCTGTTTCCCATCTCCATACCCTGGGAAGACTAACAGCATACCCACCAAGCTCTGGTGCAGCAGGTAGTTTCAAGGACATTTTCCTTACAAGGGCTCTTCTCATCTTTCTCACCAGTCCAAAGGTCCCATTGGTTGTAACTGCCCTAGAAGAAGGCCTCTGGGTAATGGCAGTGTTCATCTTCTCACTGTTCCCTTGCACCTGCACCTGTCCATTAATAATCATCATGAAGAAATCCAGTTTTATTTCATCCACTCTCGTTGTCCTAGGATTCCCATGGTTAACTTGCTGTAACCCACACATTGACTGGTCTACTGGAACTGTAATTGAGTGGGGTCCTACGTGTCATGCACTTTGCCTCTTCTCCACACCACTGGTTCAGACTGTAGGCTACAGTTCACTTTTTGGTTCTGACAGGCATTCTCCAGACTGATTGATGCATCAGTCAGCCTCTCCTCTGGCTTTCATTCCAAGTCCAAAGGCCAGACAGAAGATTAACCTGGAGGATTTTGGGAAGGGTGCTGAAGAAGTTCACCAGGAAGTTGCCTGAGTTAGGGAGTATTTGCTGTAAGGAGAGATTGGGTAAACTTGGTTTGTTTTCTCTGGGGTGCTGGAGACAGGAGTAAATCGTTAGGGGTATACACATTTATGAGAGGCATTAATTGAGTAAATGTTCAGCATCCTATTCCCATGGTCTACAAACAAAATACATAGTGTATAAATTTGAGATGAAAGGGTGGAGTTAAAGGAAGATTTACAAGGCAAGATTGTTTACATAGAAGGTAGAAGATGCCTAGAAATTGCTACCAGAGGAATTTGTAGAAGCAGAGACCATAACATTTTAGAGCCATCTAGATAGGCAAATGAACAGGCAGGGAATAAAGGGATATAGACCATGTGCAGACCGAAGCAATTAGTTCAATTGAGTGCAAGGATGTTGTTGCAACTCCACTCAACCAGCTGTGTCTCACTTCTGTACGTTACAGATGGCTGTGGAGAGCAGGTCATTGGGTATATTTAAGATGGAAGTTATGCATGCATGCCTTCATAGGTTGTGTTGTAGAACATAAAACTCAATTTCCCTCGGGATTAATAAAGTATGTCTATGTCTATGTCTATGTCTATGTCTATTAAATTGTTTTTGTGTTCGACATGGGCATTAGATTAGATTAGATTCAACTTTATTGTCATTGTGCCGAGTACAGGTACAAAGCCAATGAAATGCAGTTAGCATCTGACCAGAAATGCAAAGAATAGTGTTATTTACAAAATAACTGCAAATAAAAAGTAAGTACTACAGCACACAAATATATAAATACAATATGGATGAAATACTGCTTAGCGCTGTGATGTAAGCTTCAGCAGGGTCACAGCCACAGGGAAGAAGCTCTTCCTGTGCCTGCTGGTGTGGGAGCGGAGGCTCCTGTAGTGCCTGCCGGATGGGAGGAGAGTAAAAAGTCCATGGTTAGGGTGAGATGCATCCTTGATAGTGCTTTTTGCCCTGCCTAGACAGCATTTATGGTAGATATTCTCAATGGTGGGGAATTGGGTGCTGATAATCCGCTGGGAAGTTTTTACTACATGCTGGAGTGCTTTGCGGTCCAATACGGGACAATTGCTATACCACACTGAGAAGCAGTTGCTAAGTATGCTCTCAATGGTACGCGGTAAAAGTCCATCAGTATCCTGGGACAGAGGTGAGCTTTCTTCATGCTCCACAGGAAATAAAGGCACTGTTGCGCCTTTTTGATCAGGATGGAGGAGTTCAAGGACCAGGTGAGATCCTCGGAAATGTGGACACCAAGGAATTGAAGGTTAATACATGCTCCACTACAGCTCTGTTGATGTAGGTGGGGACATGAGTGTGGCTCCTAGCATGCCTGAAGTCCACAGTGATCTCCCTGGTCTTCTGGGTGTTAAGGGCCAGGTTGTTGTTGGCACACCACGCAGCCAGGTGCTGGACCTCGTCCCTGTAGGCCGTCTCGTCATCCCCTCTGATCAGGCCAACCACCGTGGTGTCGTCTGCTAACTTGATTATGGAGTTAGAACCACGTACAGGAACGCAGTCATAGGTGAAAAGGGAGTACAGAAGAGGGCTCAGCACACAGCCTTGAGGGACGATGGTGTTCAGGGTGAGAGTGGAAGAGCAGAGGTTGTCTAACTTAACTGATTGGGGTCTGTTAGTCAGAAAGTCCAAGGTCCAATTGCAGAGGGATGAGCTGATACCAAGCTGGCAAAGTTTGGCAATCAGCTTGGAGGGGATCACAGTACTGAATGCCAAGCTAAAGTCAATGAACAGCATTCTGAGGTAAGAGTTGGGGTTGTCCAGGTGGGTCAGGGCAGAGTGAAGTGCCGTGGAGGTGGCGTCCTCTGTTGACCTGTTGGTGCGGTAGGCAAATTGATGGGGGTCCAGAGTAGTGGGCAGACAGGGTTTCAGATGTGATAGAACCAGAATCTCAAAGCACTTTGCAATGATGGGGGTGAGTGCAACTGGACGGAAGTCATTCAGGCCCATGGCAGTGGAATGCTTCGGCACTGGCACGATGGTAGTGATCTTAAAGCTTGTGGGGACAACTGCCTGGGCCAGGGACAGATTAAAAATGTCCGTGAAGACCCTGGCCAACTGCCCTGCACAGACTCTGAGCACATGGCCAGGTATTCCATCCGGACCAGCTGCCTTTCGTACATTCACCCTGCTCAGGGTGGCGTAAACTTTGGAGGTGGAAAGTGAGAGAGGCAGTTCACCAGGTGGGAGATCCGCTTTGAGGGTGACCTCCTTGTTCTCGCGGTCAAAGCGAGCATAGAGTAATTGAGCTCATCAGGGAGGGAAGCAGAGCTGGAAGGGGGCACAGTACTAAGTGGTTTGAAGTCTATAGTGACCTGTATGCCATGCCACATGCGCCAGGGGTCCGAGGAGTTGAAATGCTCCTCGATTCTCTCTTTTATGTTATGTGCTCTATGTTGTATCTTTTATCAGCTTTCCACAGCAAGACTTTTGTATGGCCACCCCCTCTTCAGAATTAATACTGTACTTTTCCCTCGCCAGACTGCAGGCTGATAAAGCCTGCAGTGTTACCATAAAGGGCACATCTTCCTCCCACCCAACCTGAGAAGCAGAAATGGATTCAGATTTACTGACCTGCCTCACAAAATTGTGTTTTTTGAGAGTAGTATATTGCAAGCCATAAAAATTGCTATAAGTTACAAAATAAATAGTCCACAAAATGAATGATGAGGTCATGTTCATGGACTGTTCAGACATCTGATGGTGTGGAAGAAGCAGTTCCTAAAATGCTGAGTGCTGGTCTTCAGGCTCTTGCACTTCTCCTTGATGGTAGTAATGAGAAGAGGGCATCACCCAGATGGTGAATGTTTGAATGATAGATGCAGCCTTTCTATGGCAGCACCTCTTGAAGATATCCTTGGAAGTGGGAAGGACTGTGCCCATGATGAAGCTAGTTGTGTTTACAACCCTGTAATCCTGTGCATTGAAGGCTCCATACCAGGCTGTGATACAACCAGTCAGAATGCTCTCTACCATACAAGTGTAGATATTTTCAAGAGTCTTTGGTGACATATCAAATCTCCTAAAACTGATGAAGTAGACCCACTGCGTACCACCTTCTGACTGCATCAAATTATTGGGCCCTTGATAAATCTTGTGAAACGTTGACTTCCTGGAACTTAAAACTGCGAAACCTTTCTGTTGCAGACCCTTTGAGCACTGGTGTGTCTTCTCCTGACTTCCTCTTAGAGTCCACAATCAGTTGTGCTGACATTCGATGTGAGACTGTTGTTGTGACATCACTCAACCAGCCAATCCATCTCATTTGTTTATGACTCCTCATCGCCATATGATATTCTGCTAACAACAGAGGGCTCATTAACAGATCTGCAGATGGTGTTTGACCTGTGCTTTCCACAGTCATTAGTACAGAGATAATAAAGCAGTAAGCTAAACACATATCCTCAAGGTGCACTTATGACAGTGAGGCGGAGATGTTATTAATGCTGTGCACTAACAGTGGTCTCTTGATCGCTCGATGAGGAAGTCAAGAATCTGGTCATAGAGGGAGGCATGAGACCCAGATTTGAAGCATGGTGGATGTCTTGATGTGAAGATTGGACTTGTGCCAATAAGTTAGAGAAAGATGGAAGAGTTGATATGAGCAATGCTTTTGATCTATTTAAGTACCGCCAAAGTTTTAACAAGATCCCAAGCTGCTCAGAAAAGTAAAAAAAAATACTCATGCAACCCAAGGGAGAGTGGCAAATTGGATCCAAGCTTTTCCAAAGATCCACTTGGCTAGAAGCAAATGTTTTACATGCGTTCTTCTGACGGGAAAAGCTATTGTTTCCACAGGGCTCAGCATTTGTTCCCTTGCAATATGTAACTTCCACAAATGTGAGGCATGTGTTAGCAGCTTGTAGATGATACAAAAATGGCTGTGTTTGACAGTGAGGTGAAATGTTTCAGACTGTTACAAGTTATAGATGGTCCAAACAGTTGTGCAGAGAAGAGACAAAAAGTGAAAGAGTGAAAATAATACATTTGGGGAAAGTGCAACAAAGCAAGTGAGTGAATAGAACCTTATCCACTAGTTCCTTAAAATCAGCCAGGCAGTTCAAAATGGTGCCTAAAATAACACACTAGATGCTTTTCTTTATGAACTTGGGCATTGAGTACACTGGGAAATTATGCTACAGCTTGAGAATTCTGCACATATTTGGTCACAACATTACAAGAAAGTGATCAGTGCATTAGAGCGGAATGATTAGAACATTTTAACTATGAGAAAGGCTGGTGTTTTTTTCTCTGGAATGAGAAAGCAAAGGAATGAGGGCTTATTAGTGAACATTTAGACATGGCGATGAATTCTCCAACGTTATTTACAGATTCCTAGTATTGTGCAGCACAGAAACAGACCCTTCAGTCTGTCTGATAACACTGGATTAAACCCATGCGGCTAAAAGTCTAAGACACCAGCTCAACTAGCTGTGTCACCACAAATCATAAATGAAGATGGTGTTGCTTCTTTGTTTATACAGTATGCACTGTGAAGACAGCACTCCCACCAACCCATATAACCTTGTCTTAACCCTATCACAGATAATCCATGTTTTTTATCCATCTTTCTATTTCTCTTTCCTGACTTGTTTATCTATTTTTCTGGTTTTAGTGGAAGTGTCTTTGACCGAAAATATTAAAAGTCCATTTCTCTTTCAGCAGATGATGCCTGACATGTTGAGTGGTCCCTGCACTTTCTGTCAGAGGCTGTGAAGAAAATGAGTTATATAAAGCTATGAGGGCTCACGTACAGTAAACAGAAAGGAACTAATCTCATAGCAGAAGGATCAAATTCTAGGAGGCAGAAACAAATTAATTGGTTGAGATGAGATGAGGAGAGCTCTATCACTCGGGATAATAGAAGTCTGGAACCCACTGCTTGAACAACTGGGAGGGGAAGAAATGCTCACCACATTTCAATTGCCTTGATTGTAAAATCATAAAAACTTATGATTCATACTGTCTTTACCAACCATCAAGTACCCACATATATTGATCCCATTTACTTGGTCTATGGCTCGTATTTGAAGAATCGTGGCCAACAGAAGTTGAGATAGGGTATAAGAGTGTGACATTAGGCCAGATAGCTCTTACTTCAGGACATCAATGACCACCGCCTAGTCGCACTTACATCCACTGTGATAAAGTGTTTTGAGATATTTTTCATGAAGTATATCAACTGCTGCTTGAGGACTGACCTGGATATGCTCCAATTTGCCTACCATCGCAAAAGGTTAAAAGTAGATGCCACTTAATAGGTTCTTCACACAGCTCTGGAACACTTGGACAACGAAGATGCCTACATCAGGATGAACGTCATTGACTACAGCTCAGCATTCAATACCATCATACCCTCAACTCATTGCTAAGCTCTAGGACCTGGGCCTTGCTACCTCCCTGTGCAACTGATCATCAATTTCCTCACTTGCAGACCACAGTCAGTACGAATTGGCAACAACATCTCCACAATTTCCATCAACACAGGTGCACCACAAGGCTGTGTGCTTAGCCCCCTGATCTGAGCACTTTATGATTGTGAGGCTAAGTACAGCTTCAAAGGTTTGTGTTGTGCATTCGTATACTTTGCAACACACCACTATTGTAACACATAGTTATTTGAGTTAATGTTGTCTTCCTGTCAGCTTGAGCCAGTCTAGCCGTTATCCTTTGACTTCTTTCATTAACAAGGCATTTTCAACCTCAGAACTGGCACTCACTGGGTTTTGTTTTTGTTTTCCCCATAATTCCCTGTAGACTGTTGTGCATGAAAATCCCAGGAGATCAACCGTTTCTGAGACCACCCCGTCTGGCACAAACAATCATTCCATGGCCAACTTCACTGAGAAAACATTTCTTCCCCATTTTGATGTTTGATCTGAATAACAACTGAATCCCTTGGCCATGTCTGCATGCTTTTATGCATTGGGTTGCTGCCACGAGATGGGCTAAGTAGATATCAGCATTAATAAGCAGGTGTACCTAATAAACTGGCCACTGGGTGTAGATACTTTGATAATCAATTTACTTTGACTACTTGACCAGCACAGATATGATAGACCTCCTTCCTCATTGTAATTATTTTGACTCTTTGTTGTGCCCTTCATCAATGTCTTCCAGTCAAAAAGAATGTAGACCATAAGACATAATATCAGAATCAGGTCATTCAGCCCTTTGAGTCTGCTCCAGCAATCCATCATAGCTGATTTAGTAGCTCTCCAACTCCATCTCATGCCTTCTCCCCGTAACCTTTGTCACCCTTACTAATGAAGAACCTATCAACCTCCACTTTAAATATACCCAAACCTGGCCTTTCTAGCTGTCTGTGGCAATGAATTGACAGACTTGCCAATCACTAATCACTGGCAGCCAACCAGAAAAGGATCCTTTTATTCCCACTCTTTGCCTCCTGCTAGTCAGCCAATCTTCTATCCATGATAATAAATTTCCTGTAATATTATGAACTCTTTTCTTCAGCAGTTTCATGTGCGGCACCTTGTTAAAGGTGAAGAAAGAAAATAACATCCACTGACTCTCCTTTATATCTATCCATTCTGTTATTTTCTCAAAGAATTCCACAGATTTTTAAGCAAGATTTCTCCTTATAGAAACTTTGCTGACTTTGGCCTATTTCATCACGTGCCTCCAAGAACACTGAAACCTCATCTTTAACAATGGACTCCAACATCTTGCCATTGAAGTCAAGGTAACTGGCCTACAATTTCCTGTCTTTTGCCTCCCTTGCTTCTTAAAAGTGTGGAGTGACATTTGCAATTTTCTAGTCCTGTGGAACCATTCCAGAATCTGGTGATCCTTGAGAAATCTTCGCTAGTGCATTCTTCATTTACCTCTTTCAGAACCTTTGCAGTGTATTCTTCTGGCCCAGGTAACTTATTTACCTCCAGCCCCTCAACCATCTTCTCCTCAGTAATAGCAACTACACACACTCCTGCAGCTTTACATTCTCCAATTCCTGGCATACTCTTAGTGTCTTCCATGGTGAAGGCTGATGCAAAATACTTACAACACACATCAAAGTTGCTGGTGAACGCAGCAGGCCAGGCAGCATCTGTAGGAAGAGGTGCAGTCGACGTTTCAGGCCGAGACCCTTCTTCTGTCCTGACGAAGGGTCTCGGCCTGAAACGTCGACTGCACCTCTTCCTAGAGATGCTGCCTGGCCTGCTGCATTCACCAGCAACTTTGATATGTGTTGCTTGAATTTCCAGCATCTGCAGAATTCCTGTTGTTTGCAAAATACTTAGTTTGTCAGCCATTTCTTTGTCCACCATTTCTACCTATCTAGCATAATTTTCCAGTAGTCTGATATCCACTTCTGCTTCTCTTTTGCTCTTTATATATCTCAAACTTCTGTATTTTTTACATTATTGTCTGCCTTACCTTCATATTTTATCTTTTCTCTCCTTATTGCCTGTTTAGTTGGCTTTTAAAAGCTTTCCAGTCCATTAACTTCCCACTAATTTTTGTGATATTGCATGCCCTATTTTTCTTTTATGCTGTCTTTGATTTCCCCTGTCAGCCACAGTTGCCTCATCTTCCCTTTAGAATACTTCTGCGTCTTTGGGATGCATCAGTCCTGTGCCTTTCAAATTTCCCCCAGACACTCCAAATATTGCTGTCCTGCCATTATCACTGCTATTGTTCCCTTCCAATCAGCTTTGGCCAGCTCCTTCTTTGTGCCTCTGTAATCCCCTTTACTCCACTGTAATGCTGAGTTTTAGCTTCGCCCTCTCAAATTGCAACATTATGATCATTGTTTCTTCAGGTTTCTTCACCTTAAGTTCCCTCATAAACATGCTTCATTTCACAACACCCAGTCCAGAATTGTCTTTTTTCAAGTGGGCTAAACCAGTAGTTACTCTAAAATTCCATCTTGTAGGCATTTTACAAATTGGTTCTCTTGGGATCCAACACCAACCTGATTTTTCCAATCTGTATATGGATGTTCCCCATGACTATGGCAATGTTGCCATTTTTACACACCTTTTCTATCTCCTGTTGTAATATGTATCACACATCTTGGCTACTGTTGGAGGCTTGTATATAACTCCCATCATGTTTTTTTTACACTTGCAGTTTCTTATCTCTACCCACAAGGATTCCACATCTCCCAATTCTAGAGGTCGCTGCTTTCTAAGGATTTGATTTCATTTTTTTACCTGGAGTGCCACCCTCCTCCCTCCTCCCTCTACCCACCTGCCTGTCAATTTGTATTCTTGGATAATGAGCTCCCAACTGTGATCTTCTTTCAGCCATGACTCTGTGACACCCACAATGTCATACCTGCCAATATCTAACTGTGCTACAAGATCAAGCACCTTAATTTGTATTCTGTGTTTAACACCTTCAACCCTGTATTCATCAGCCCTTTCAATTGTTTCCATGCTACTGGAAGTTAATTATTATCCCTTTCAAAACTTTTTGCCTTTTTCTTTATTCTGGATACTTTAACCTCTGCTTTACTCTCCTTTTTTATTTTATCCTTTTTTCCCAAAGTGTTGAACTCACCCCTTACTCTTTAGTTTAAATTCCTTTCTACAGCTCCATTTATACAATTTGTCAGAACGCTGGTCCGAGGATGGTTTAGGTATAGCCTATCCCAGGGGAACAGCTCCCTCCTTCCCCAATACCGGTACCTATATCCCACCAATTCAGTTCCACTTTTCTCAGCCATGCATTTAGCTCTCTAATCCAATTAATCCTTTGCCAATTTGCATGTGGCTTAGTTAACAATCCAGAGATTATTATCTTCTTGGTCCTGCATTTTAATTTAGCCTCCAGCTTCTCAAATTCATTCAATAGAAACTATTTCCTTGTTCTTTCCATATTGTTGGTCCCCACATGGACCACGACAACTGGATCTTTCCTTCCTCTCTCCAGGTGAGATGTCCTGAGCCCAGATACCAGACGGACAATGCAGCCTTCGGGACTCTCAATTCTTGTGATGGAGAATTGTCTATTCCCCTGCCTATACTACCCCAAATAACAACTACATTTCTACTCTCTACACTCTCTTGAATGGCTTTCCTGAACCATGATGCCATGGTTTGATTACTCATCTTTCCTACAGCCTCCACTCTCATCCTCACAGGGAGTAACAGTCTCAGACCTGTTGGGCAAGCTGAAGAGCTGAGGCTACTCCAGCACTACTTCTGGGATCCCCCATTGCTTTGATACTATCACACTTTCTTGTCTCTGACCACAGACCAAATTTGAAGTACTTAATCTAATAGGTGTGGCTGCCTCCTGAAACAGTGTCCAGGTAACTCTCCCATTCCATGTTGCATTGCTATGTTTGAAGCTCAGATTTCAGGTCATCAACCTTGAGCCTGAGTTCCTCGTGCCGCCAACATTTACGGCAGAGGTGGCCACCAGGAACCACAGTGGGGTCTGCTAGCTCCCACATCATACAGCTACAACACATCACCTCAACTTGCATCCCTATTGTATTTAATTAGCCATGATTTTGTATCTTTTTAATTATATAAAAATAATATGATGTATAATGAAAAATCTTTGCCTATTCTTACCCTGCTACACACCTGTGCCCCCGCCTCTACTTATTGAAGCCTCAGTTTTCCATCTGAAACTGTCCACTCCAACAATGATGTCCTTTTAAATCCTGCTTTAAATGATTCAAGTAAAACTCACTCTCAACGAGACTTGTTTTTAATGGCTCCTGCTCTGCACAGACCTGTCCTCTCTCTCTTACTACTCCAAACTGTGACTCAATCCCAATAGCTTTGGAAGTGATTCATTCTTTGGAGAAGCAAGAGAGAAAGACTGATTGTCAGATTGTCTGCCAGAACCTACTGCTTTCATAATGGACCTTTCCTTTTACCAGCTCCATAAGAGATGCAGCAGTCCTTATGAATCACATGCAGGCATAAATTGATAATAGTTACGTGCATTGGGCTCCTGCTGAGGTGTGCAGACAATATTCCAGCACTCAACTACACTGCATATGGAAAATCAAATTCAACAAATAGTAGGTCTTTCCAAACTGCTGCTAGGAGCATACACTGGTTGGAAGTGAGACACACAGTAATTAAACAAATCCATTCTGCTGGCTCAAGACTTGTATCCCTCTATTCCCTACTTATTCCTATGCCTGTCTAAATGCCTCTTATTAAATATTGCTGTCTGCTTCCAGCCCCTCCCTGGCAGCATATTCCATGCACCTATCACTCTCTGCATACAAAACATGCAGCACAAATTTCCTTTAAATTTCCACCTCTCTGCCCTCCAATATTTGATATTTTCACCCTGGATGAATGGTATATCTCAGATAGAGCAGACTGCATCTTAACTGCATTTTTGCACATCTGTACTGACTCCACATCAAGTGGTTTGAATTTTTTTTTAAATCAGCAAATCCCTATCAGACGATGGATGAGGAAATGCTAGCTGGGATCAGAGGTGAAGCCTGAGCCAGCTGGGTAATGGGGGAATTATAGACAGCAACAGAAGTCTGACAAGCACTGGGGATAAATACTCTCAAAAGTTGGTGCCACACCCTCAACAGTTGTGATTGTCAGACACTGATCATGCCAAGCTCTGACTCTGACTAGACACAGCTCAGGCACCATCTATAAGTTTGCCGATGACACAACTATTGTTGGCAGAATTTCAGATAGTGACAAAGAGGCGTATGGGAATGAGATAGATCAGATGTTTGAGTGGTGTCACAACAACAACCTTGCATTCAATGCCAGTGACCAAGGAACTAACTGTGGATTTTAGGAAGGGGCAGTCGAGGGAACACACAGCAGTCCTCATCAAGGGATCAGCAATGAAAAAGAGGAGCTGTTTTCAGTTCCTGGAGTGTCAACATCTCTGAAGAGTTATCCTGGGCCCAACATTTTGATGCAATTACAAAGACATGACAGTAGCTATGTTTCATTTGGAGTTTGAGGAGATTTAATGTCACCAAATTCTCACAGGTTTCTACAGATGTACCACGGAGAGCATCCTAATCGTTTGCATCACCAGCTGGTATGGAAAGGCCACTGCACAGGATTGGGAAAAAGCTGGAGAAAGTTGTAAACTCAACCAGCTTCATCATGAGCACTAGCCTCCCTGGTATCAAGGACATCTTCAAAGGGCTGTGCCTCAAACATCATTAATCACCCCTCTGATATTAAGGACCCCCATCACCCAGGACATGCCCCCTTCTCATTGCTACCATCAAGAAAGAGGTACAGGAGCCTGAAGACACACGCTCAACATTTTAGGAACAGCTTCCTCCCCATCGCCATCAGATTTCTGATTGAACGATGAATTTATGTACATCTCCTCACTATTTTTTCTCTTTTTTGCTATCTTTTTGCACTACTTATTGAATTAAATTTAGATATATTTCCTTCTTATGCACTGCACTGTACTGTTGCTGCAAAACAACAAAGTTCACAACATTTGCCAGTGATATTAAACCTGATTCGGAAATCATTAGCAAGGTAGGCTTTTAAGGTGTAGCCACCTGGAGGCACAAGTTAAGGTTAAGCAGGTTGAAGAGCAAGGCACATCTAGGAAGAAACAGCCAGAAAGTGAGGGGTGGGGAAGAGCATTTGGAAGGTGGGCAATTAGATCAGGGTGGGAGTGCACCTAGGGGATAGGAGATGAGGTAGCGTCTGTAGGTTAGAACGGGGGTCACCAGGAAACCACATTCCTTGAAGGCAAGTTCCCCAAAGGTGATTTGGCTCCAGGTGGCTGTACTTTAAAAACCTACCTTACTAATTGTGCCTTGCCATGATTTCAGAATTTGGGATTATCGATCTCTGACAACCACAACCACTGATTATGATAACTGATGGAGTGTTTACCCCATGTACTTATTGACTTCAACTTTACCATGGCACCTGGATACCTCACTTAAATGCCTCCTAATGTCAAGGGCAGTCACTTCCATTTCATCGCTTTGGTCTGCTGAATTTGAATAAAAGATGTATGGCATTTGCTGAGAACACTCAGCTGATTAGACAGCTTCACCAAACCTGGAGAGCACTTTCAGCATTTTCATTTTTGTTTTCAATTTCCAATTTATAGCAGCTGCTGTTTTTATGTTTAATTATCACTGTATGACAATTGTCTGGTTAATTATACAGTGGAAGACCAAACTGATTATAGAAAGACCAGAGTTTCAGCTAAGTTGCCAAATGAGGTAAGGACCACAAGCACAATCTTTCAATCCTCTGTAATATAGAAGAGATTGCAAACATTTTATTCCTCTTCAAAAACAAGAACAGGGATAAAAGTGTCAACTATTGATCCACCAGCCTAACATTGGAGCAGGGGAAACCTTCAGAGCCATTGGTCCTGAATTTTCAGACAGCAGTGAGTCACACATGCTTGCTCTTCATTTTGTCACAAATGTAGACTCTCATGTGGGATCTGTCAAGAAATTGTTAAAAAAATGTCGACAACAAGCTTAGATCGTCAAGCCTTGACTGACCACCTGTGACTGTCATTGCATGGTGAGGGAGATGTGTTGCAAAGACTGTAAAATTATGTTAAAATCTTGACAGCTCCTGCTTGATTTTGTACGTCTGTGCTTGTCAAAGATGCACACAGAAGCGTTTAACTTGGGTGACAGATTTCACTGCCCACCAGTCAGGTGCTGGGGCTTCACTATTTGCAACAGTGCTCCCACACTACAGCTGTCCCATTGTTTTAGAGGAGGTTCGACCTTGCTGATGTTCTGGTGACAGATTTGTCAAGGACAATTACTGTCTAGCGTGTAGCTGACCAGCGGACTCAGACCAGCAGATCATCTGCCTCAAAGTAGAAAACGGTGAATTCCAGTATAGGATCAGACCCTAGAGCCCACAATGTTGTGCAGAACTAATTAAATTAGTAATCAAGTGCCCACTAAATTAATCCCTTCTGCTTATATAGTGTCCATGTCCTTCCATTTTCTTTACCTTCACTGGTCTGTCTAAGAGACTCTTGAGCACTTTTATCATATCTGTCTCCACATCACCATGGGATTGCTATGCATTTAAACAACTCAGTTTATAAGCCAAAAATCTACCCACCATGGATCAGAACTGAAAAAGCCTCTTGGATGAGTGGCAAAACATCTTCTAGACAACGCAGCAAGTCCGGTTTGCCTTGATTTACCACTGCTTAATATAATACAATTTAAGTTTGTGAGTCATAGAATTATGGAGTAATACAGCATGGAAACAGGTTCTTCAGACCAATTCATTCATGTTAACCACGCTTGAATAATATACTTCTAAGTCCTACCCAATGTCTTTTAAATGCTGTTATTATACCTGTCTCAACCACTTCCTCTGGCAGCTCATCTACTATGTGTGGAGAAATTAGTGGATGAGGAAGTGGAGGGATGGGTTAGTAAATTTGCTGATGACACAAAGGTTGAGGTTGCTGTGGATAGTGTGGAGGGCTGTCAGAGGTTACAGCGGGACATCAATAGGATGCAAAACTGGGCTGAGAAGTGGCAGATGGAGTTCAATCCAAATAAATGTGAGGTGGTTCACTTTGGTAGGTCATATATGATGGCAGAATATAGTATTAATGGTAAGACTCTTGACAGTGTGGAGGATCAGAGGGATCTTGGGGTCCGAGTCCATAGGACTCTCAAAGCTGCTGCGCAGGTTGACTCTGTGGTTAAGAAGGCATATGGTGCATTGGCCTTCATCAACTGTGGGATTGAATTTAAGAGCCGAGAGGTAATGTTACAGCAATATAGAACCCTGATCAGACCTCACTTGGAGTACTGTGCTCAGTTCTGGTCGCCTCACTACAGGAAGGATATGGAAACTATAGAAAGGGTGCAGAGGAGATTTACAAGGATGTTGTCTGGATGCCTTATGAGAATAAATTGAGTGAACTCAGCCTTTTTGACCTTGGAGTGGCGGAGGATGCGAGGTGATCTGATAGAGGAGTATTAGATGATGAGAGGCATTGATCATGTGGACAGTCAGAGGCTTTTTTCCAGGGCTGAAATGGTTAACACGAGAGGGCACAGTTTTAAGGTGCTTGGAAGTAAGTACAGAGGAGATGTCAGGGGTAAGTTTTTTTATGCAGAGAGTGGTGAGTGCGTGGAATGGGCTGCCGACGATAGTGGGACTTTTCAGAGACCCCTAGATAGGTACGTGGAGCTTAGAGAAATAGAGGGCTATGTGTAACCCAAGGTTATTTCTAAAGTGAGCACATGTTTGGCACAGCATTGTGGGCCAAAGGGCCTGTATTGTGCTGTAGATTTTCTATGTTTCTATCCCATTTAAATCTTTCGCTTCTCATCATGAACCTATGCCCTCTATTTTATTATTCTCCTTCCCCAGGGGAAAAAAGAGTATATGTATTCACCCGATTTATATGCCTCGTGATTTTATACATCTTTGTAAGATCACCCCCTCACTCTCTACGTTTCAGTGAAAAATATCCGAGTATTCCCATTCACTCCCAATGGCTCTGGCCTTTGATTCCTGGCAGCATTCTCGTAAATCAAGTTCTCTTGCCTAGGTAAGTGAAGAAATTTATCGCATTGTTCCTATACTAATAGTAATACAATTTGAATTACAAGAAGCTTCTATATGAACTATTCAAAATCATGCACTTCCAAGGTTTGAAAAATATCAGGAACATTTAAATCAATTTTAATTAAGTAATAGCTTAATTATTTGCAGTATAATTTATGATTCCAAGCTCCAACGTATTTTAGTGAATTAAATGCTTATTATCAGTATTAAATATTTAAACATGTTATTTATTAGTGTAATATTGCCCCAGAGAACAGCTAGTATATGAAATAACATTAAATTGCCTAGAATAGGAATACTCTAGGGATTAGTTATTTTAATAATCCAGGTGTATTTATGTTCTTGTACCAAAGTAATCTTCAACACATTGTAAAGTAGTTTCTGAGATGAAATAACAGTGTTACTTTGTAGTTTTAAAGGGTAGTAAAGTTAATAAGAATCGTCAGGGAATAAAAGTCATTCTTTTTAGAAAGCACTACAGAAAGAATTCATCTGTGGGTGAATGTGTTGATGATGGACACACAGACCTAATTTGTTGCCATTTTTACGATAGAGCATTCCATAAAGCCTTTAAACACTCAAGTACTAAATGAATTGTAGTTCTAGGAGACAAAACACAGTTATTTTTATATCCTGCAAGATGCCATAAATTGTACGGAATTAATGGGTTTGACCAAGAAATATCAGCCAAAAACTAATTGATTATATATATATATATCTTCAATTTAAAATTCCTGTAAGTACAGCATTCCCTTGATACTATGTGGAATGTCAGCTTTTGCACTCAAATTTCCCAGGCCAATAAATCTGTGCATGTGTTTGCAAGCAATGAATGCATGCTTTTGGATTTTATCTGCTTTTTATATGGAGTGTCATTATTATAACTGCTTGTACTTCTGAACCTTCCTTCTCCTATATCTTCATCAATGTCCCAGAGAGCTCAATGGGGACCATCTTTCGGATTTCACGTATTCCTTATCACACGCTAGATCTTAGAGACATAAAAAGATGCAGTGTGGAACTAGGACATTCAGCCCAATCCAGATTACACCGTAAACCACCCATACTTATATCATTCTATGCCAATTTATTTTATTCTTCCCGCATTACCATCAATCTTCCTAGATTCTACCTCTCACCTACACACAAGACAATATTTGCTCTAGCCAAGTGGCCAATCAACCTGCCATTTGTTGGAGCAACCAGCGATCTGTTGGAAGAACTTAGTGAGTCAGTCAGCTTCAGGAATTGTCAAGCAGGAGGAAGGAAATTGTTAATATTTTGGAATAAAACTAAGCATTAGCACTACAGGGTTAATGTGACGCTATAGGATTCGTGTCTCCATTACAAAATTTTGGGATGTGGGAAGAAATTGGAGCACTCAGATAAACTTAATGCATACAGCACTGAATCTGTGAGATAGTAGCTGTGCCACCCTATGCTTTGAATCTGTCAGATTGCTCTCTTTGAAGCATTTTCAAAATCCTGTCATCCTCCATTAAGACCCCACCTTTGTGCCAGATGAGTGACAGAGTATTATTATTCCTCGAAATTTGGAGACAATGGTGCAGCCTTGGCTTGATTTCCATTCCCCAGGTTGTAAGTCCCTTCTTCCAACTAGCACTGCTATGCCCTTTTATTTCTTTCCCATCCTCCTCCAACTTCCAAATGTGCCTGAAACACATTTGCTCAGAAATTCAATTAGATAATTTTAGCAGACTGGTAGCATAATGCTTTATGATATCGGCAGCCCGTGTTCATTTCCTGTCTCTGCCTGTAAGGAGTTTGTATGTTATCCCTGCGACACACATGGGTTTACTCCCACTGTGCAAAGAACACCTACTGGTTGGTAGGTTAATTGATTATTATAATAAATTAGGCTACAATTACAATTGGGGGATTGCTGGGCGGTGTGCCTTGAAGGGCTGGAAGGGCTATTCCATGCTGTATCTCAATAAAATAATTTTGATTTTTATGTTTTAAGTCAATCTAGACCTTTGACTGAGAATTCACGTAACTCCTGCTTGTGTTGCCAGAATTGTTTCTGTATCTGCCATGAGTGCAATAATCTCAGTTCCTATGCAATTCTCCTTTTGTAGCATTACAGGAACTTCGACAAAGTGACTTTAGTCCAGTAACCACTAAGTCCCATGGCCTGACTCTCCTGTTCGCCTGTTCATTCAACCATTGCCATTTCCAGTACCCACCCGATCACAGCACACGCGCAACCAGGCATGAGACTGTCAGGCATCCAGAATCCAGCCTTGAAATAGAATAGTAGATGATATATTGTACAAGAAGATGCCACTTGGCAAGGTGGTTGTTGTCTCCCTTCTGCTGTGCCCAATCTAGTGGGCCCATCAGAATTTCTTTACAGATATCGGTCAAACAGTGTTGAGTCTTCTATGGCCTGAGTTGCTGATTTTCCCTTTGCCTGCATGTCAGCCATATTCATTCTCATTACGTCTCCCAATTGTGCTGTTTAAAGGGTCCAGGATAGGCTGACTACTTAATAAGTGGACTACCCTTTGTAAAATACTTTGATATCCATCATTCAAGTATTAATTTTCAATTCCCTCTAACTTAAAATTATAATTATAACTGCTAGAAATTATTTGTTTCCTGTTTCTAATATGTGGCTCTCGCAAGGATCAAAATTGTTCAGTGATCCTGTACTTAAAGAATAGGTAGTTGACTCTCATTCTTATCCTCAAGAATTGACTCTTAGTTCAGAGAGAGTTTTGGAATTGTGAAAATTCAGTATATCTATATGGTGTAAGATTACTTACTGGAAAATTCATTATGATGAATTAAGTGATCTCGGTGCATGCTCTGCGTTGTTTATTAGTCTCTGAGCTGATTCTTACAGTATGATTTTATGATTTATTATGAGGCAGTGAGTTGACAGATTAATTATGTTTAGACATACTGTAAACAGTTCCTTTAGATAATTAAGTTATTTATTTATTTACCTTCCAATGGAGAAACTGTGCCAAATTACTATCTGTCATCTGGAAGGATATGAAGCTCGAATCAGAGTAAGTATAATTTATGTCCTGGACACATGTAACTGTTGAAGAATGCTAAGTATTGTTACTGTGATTTCCCTAGTCAGTAGAGATGCTCCAAAGGAATAGAAGTAAACAAATATTTTACCAAATTCTGAGAACTGTCATATATATGACAACAGTCCATGTTCCAATCTTTCTCTGATCCTCTGCTCAACTCCTTCTCCCCTGTAAGCATGACTGTTCAGCTGCTGCCTCTTGTATTCACATGGTAGATGAGAATTCAATCAGCTTCACTACTCGGTTCCACCCTGTCCTAAGTGCACTTGGACAATTGCTGACATTTCTGTCCCCTTTCTCCTTTTTTTTCTGTCTCTTTTTCAGGAAACAAATTATCTACAGAAATTTACAATAAACCCAATGAGCCCCTTGACATCATCTCACCTCTTTGAAGGATGTGATCCATTTCTCCCAACTTCTCCCTCTGCCACATCAGTTCTCAAGATGAGGTCTTTCATTCCCGGATATCTGAAATTCCCTCCCTTTTCATGAAAAATGGCCCCACCTCCATTGTGATTCAGGGAGCCCTGGCCCCATCTCCTCCGTTTCTTGCAGCTGCTCTCCCCCCAGATAAACAGAGGCAGGTACCATGGTCCTCCCCTTTCAGTCCACCTATGTCTACATTCATGCAATATCCTTCATCATTTCCACTAGATACCAACCCCATCCCAGTTTTGCTCTCTCCATGAAGGCCTTGTTTACTAATCTCAATCATCTGTCCCTCCCTATCCCCAGGAATATTCCCTGATGCAGTAGGATGTTTGGCAATTGCCTTACATCTTTTTTATCACCACTATCCAGAAACCTAAACACCCATTCCAAATCAGGCAAAGATTCACATGCACTTTCCTTAACCTTGTTTACTGCATTCAGTGCTCTCGATATAACTTCCTACACTTTAGCTCATAGACAGTATAAGACAGTTTCTCAGAATTTCAGAATTTGGCAAATATGTTAACTTCTAGTCTCTTGGAGGCTCACGACTACCCAGGGAAATCTTAACAGTAATTAGCATTCTTCAACAGTCAACAAGCACAGACTGAGCTCTCAGTTGTATGGCATTTCAACTCTCCGTCCCATTCCAATGCCCCCCTTGGCCTTCTTCACTGCCAGGATGAGGCCAAAGACAGCCGAGAACAGGGGTTCCCAATCTGGGATCATAGACCCCTCGGTTAATGGTAGGAGTCCATGGCATAAAAAAGGTTGGGAACCCCTGACCTAGAAGAGGAAAAACAGGTCATATTCCTCCTGGGTAGTCTATAACCCAATGGCATGAATTTTGAATTTTTCATATTTGGGTTCCCCACAGTCACTGCACTCCGTTTTCTTTCCTTTTGATCCAGCCAGTGTCTTCCCTTCCTCATGTTGTTCCATCTGCCTGCCACCCATGAACCTAACCCAGTGGGCCTCCTACACCTTCCCCATCTTGTTCAATCCATCTATCATCTATCCCTTATCTGCTTCTGCTTACCACATTTCCTTATCAGATCCCAGCACCTGTGGCCTCCGCTAATCAAATTCCAGCCCCTGTCTCGACCTCGATCTGCCCCATGTTCCACCTAGATCCTTCAGTCCCTTTTTATCCCCTTTTCTCTCTCTCTGACCCTACGTATCACCCACCACCCACTGACTCCTAACTCCACTCCCCCCTTCCCCGCCTGCCTCTTTCTGTGCATCAAACCCCTCTAATTCCACCTATAGCCTGCCAGAACCTGCCTCACCCCTCCCTTTTGCCTCTTTATACTGGCTATACCCACTCTGGGATCTCAAGCCAAAATGTCAATCTTCTCTTTGTTTCCCTAATGCTGTTTGTCCTGCTAGGTTCTTCCAGCTGTCTGCTTTTTTGACTATATTAGTTGCCTTGCATCTGCATTGACAAGCAAGTTCAGTCTTCTCTGTCAATTAGTTCTACTTCTATCTGACTGTTTTACATTCTACCTGTATTCTAATTAATCCACCCTGGTCCTGAACACCAGTATAGCACATCTAGCAGAATGGTGTTGGACATCTCTACAGCCTGGATGATTTACTCCACTGGGTGTTTTAGCTAAACACAGCTCAAACACTGTTTATAAATTCACAAGTGACAGCATAGCTATTGATAGGATCTCAGATGGCAACAAGGAGACCTTCACAATTGAGATAAATTGGTTGGTTGAGTTGTGCCACAACAACCTCACACCCAATGTCAGCAAACCCAAGGATTGTGGACTTCAGGTAGGGGAGTTGGGAGAAAACACTGTCGTCCTTATTGAGGGAACAGTGATGGAAAGGGTGAGCAGCTTCAAGTTCTCAGGCATCAACATTGGGAAGTATCAAACCTGGGCTCAACACATTCATGCAATCACAAAGGAGGCACGCCAGTCATTTTAGTTCATTCGGAGCTTGAGGAGATTGTCAACTATTTATTCCCTTCCATAAATGCTGCATAGCCCACTGAGTTCCTCCAGCATTTTGTGTGCTTTTCTATAAACCTACAGTAGAGAGCATTCCAACTGGTATAGAACCTCCAATGCATAGGATCACGAAAGGCTGTAGAGGGCTGTAGACTCAGTCAGCTCCATCACAAGATGACTCTTCCCACCATTGAGAACATCTTTGAGGATCCATGCTTCAAGAAGTTGACATGATCACTGAGGATTCTCACCATCCAGTACATGCCCTCTTCTCATCACTACCATCAAAGAGCAGGTACAGGAGTCTGAAGATGCACTCTGATATCAGATTTCTGAATGGTCTATGAACTTATGAACATATGCCATATTGTCTTCATTTCTTTTTTTCACCTTGCCGATCTTGTGAGCTGCTTATGGACTAATGGCAGGCATTTACAATTTACCTTGACATTTCTCTAAGAAGTTCTGTTAACTATTACATCTATAGTAAATAGTGGACATCCTTCTCATTCCCTTTAACTTGAATTCCTAGAAGCCTGGTAATTCAAGGACATCATGTTGTGTGACATTGTTGGCTGCTCTTGGTTATCATTGCATAGGCTTAAGGGGCTGAAATCCATAATCTAATGTGTTATTGATGTGATTTTACAAGGTTCAATGTATGGGTAATGATAACGTTATCCAAAACTGTATATTTGTAACTGAAATTCCACTGCATCTCTTCTGCACTTTTCCTAGCATTACAAGATCCTTCTTCTCAGGTGATAAACAAAAATGCTTGCAATATTCCATTTGTGCAGCCTGACAAATGTCTCAATTCTTTTCCACACCACAGAACTCCTGCCAATGAAGGCAAGCAAGCTAAGTGTTTTGTTTATTACACTATCACCCATTTCACCATTTTCAGGGACTGATGATCTTGGACTCCAAGGTTCCTCTATGTATTAATACTTCTAAGGTCCCTGACATTTGCTGTATATTTCTGACCAGGATTAGATGACCTAAAATGTATTTCTTCATACCTGAATAATTTCCATCTTCCTCTGTCTTGAGCAACTTTGCAGATGATTCACATTTCTTTGTATCCAATATTCACTCATCAACAAATTTACTTACCAGAGCAAA
Source organism: Mobula birostris (assembly GCF_030028105.1). Lineage (NCBI taxonomy): Eukaryota > Metazoa > Chordata > Chondrichthyes > Myliobatiformes > Myliobatidae > Mobula > Mobula birostris. Next base: position 74,943,411 of record NC_092379.1, read on the forward strand.
GGTATCTCCATCAAAGTTATATCAGGCATTTCCATCACTGATTACAGATAGCCAGTCAGAAAAAATAACCCTCTACCACCATCTGCCTCCTATCACCAAACTAATTTTTAATTCAGTTTGTCAAAGTTCCTTGGTCTTCATGTGCCACATCTTTCTGGGCCAGCTTGCCATAGAAGAACTTGTCAAAACCTTTGCTAATGTCCATGTAAACCACATCTACCACCTGGCCGTCATCTATTTTCCTTGAAACCTCCTCAAAAAAACTTACTCAGATTTGTAAGGCAGGATTTCAGATACACAGGACCATGCTGGCTCTCCTAATCAATCCTTTTCTTTCCAAATGATCATAAATCTTATCCTAAGAGAGTGTTTCCAATTGTTCCCACACTACTGAAATAGGCTTGTTGACCTGTAGTTTCCTGGTTTATCTCAAACATCCTTCTTGAATATACGAGCAATATTAGCCGCCTCCAGTCTTCTGCGACCTTTTCCGTGTCTAAAGATTGAGCAAAAATCTCGATCAGAGCCCCAGCAGTCTCCTCTCTTGCTTCCCAAAGCAATTTGGGAGAGATTTCTAAAGGTCCAAGGGATACCATGTTAAAGGAGTTGAAGGAGATTTGGTTTATCATCAAAAATAGCACATTTCTACAGGGGCAGAGCACTCTGACTGGTTGCATCACAGTCTGCAAATGGAGGCTGCAATTCGTAGGATCAAAAGGGGCTACAGAGGGTTATAGACTCAGTCACCTCCATCGTGGGCACAACCCTATCCACCGGCAAATACCTCTTCAAGAGGCGGTGCCTCAGGAAGGTAGCATGCATCAAAAACCCTTGGAAGTAGGTACAGAGGAGATGTCAGGAGGTAAGTGTTTTACGCAGAGAGTGGTGAGTGCGTGGAGCGGGCTGCCGGCAGTGGTGGTGGAGGTGAAAACGATAGGGTCTTTTAAGAGACTCCTAGATGGATGCATGGAGCTTAGAAAAATAGAGGGCTATGGGTACAGCCTAGGTAGTTCTAAGGTAGGGACACGTTCGGCACAGCTTTGTGGGCTGAAGGGTCTGTATTGTGCTGTATGTTTTCTATGTTTCTATCCAGGACATGCCATTTTCTCATTACTACCATTGGTGATGACAGGAACCTAAATTCCCACACTCAATGCGTTAGGGACAACTTCCCCTCCACTATCATATATCTGAACAGTCCATGAATTCACTATTCCTCTTTTGCTTTAACAATTTATTTATTTATTTAGTGACTTATAGTAATTCTTGTGTCTTGCACCAATATTTTTAAGTATATAAAGGGTAAAAGAGAATTGAGGGTAGATATAGTAGCAATAGAAGATGATGCTAGAGATATTGTAATGAGAGATGCAGAGATGGCAGAGGAACGGAATGCGTATTTTGCACCAGTCTTCACAGTGGAAGACGTCTGCAGTTCACCGGACATTCAGGACTGTCAGGGAAGTGAAGTTTGTGCAGTGAAAATTATGGCTGAGGCGTCGTCCACACTAGACCGGATAAATCTGTAACCGAAGATTTTTCTCTTCGTTTTGACCCTCCGTCCACACTGAAACAACGTTTTCCTCCCCCAAAAACAGAGCTTTTCTAAATCGCTCTTTAGAGTGTGTAAATCTGAAATCGTCGGTTGGGCGGCGTAGTGTGTACGGGGTAACCAGAGCTTTTCAAAAATGCTGTCATGACGTGCTGGAACAGATAGTTGCAGCAGTGGGATATTTCATTGTTTTCCTGAACGCAACTCCCCACACAACAACAGTGTCTGACAATAGATGTGTAACAGCCTAATGTATGGAAATACAAGATAACACTGGTGCAGACATGTTTTATACATTTAACAAGATGCTTTATTAATATACAGGTGTCCCCCGCTTTTCGAACGTTCGCTTTACGAAACCTCACTGTTACAAAAGACCTACATTAGTACCCTGTTTTCGCTTTCAGAAGGTGTTTTCACTGTTACGAAGAAAGGCAGCGCGCGCCCCGAGCAGCCGCTCTGCCCCGGATTCTCACCGGCATTGCTGAAACACGTTGCATTGAGCAGCCATTAGCAAGATGAGTTCTAAGGTGTCGGAAAAGCCTGAAAGAGTAAGGGTGTTACACTTAGCGTAAAACTAGACATAATTAAGTGTTTCGATCGTGGTGAACGAAGTAAGGACAAAGTGAGTTTGGCTTGTGGAAGCTGACGAAGATGATTTTGAAGAGGTTTTGGCATCCCATGACCAAGAACTGATAGATGAAGAGCTGATGCAATTCGAAGAGGAAAGGATAACAATTGAAACCGGATGCAGAAAATGAAGCAATTGCGTGAGATTTTCGCTGCAATGGTAAAGTACGACCTTAATCTTGAAAAGGTACGTAGGTTTAGGGGATATTTTCAGGGTGGTTTGAGTCCTTACAAACAACTGTATGATAGAAAAATGTGCGAGGCTCAACAGTCAAGCAAGCCTTCCATATCAGCCACCGCAGACAACGAACCTCGACCTTCGACATCGAAGCGGGCAGTCATAGGAGAAGATGAGCTGCCTGCCCTGATCGATGATGAGATGACACCCCCGTGTCCCACCACACCAACATCTGGGCCCCGGACAGATACTGTACCCATTCGCAAAGAAGACAGTGGTAGCCAGGAGGCACACAGCACATCTTTAAGAAAAAAGCCGAAATAAACATGCTAATTAATTAGGTACCACTTAGCACATAATTGTCAGCCCAGCTCAGAGGCGGTGCAATTGGCAATCGCCTCTGATCTGCACCGGCATTTACGTGCCGGGCAGCACCTAATTAATTAGCATGTTTAATTCGGCTTTTTTCTTAACGATGTGCTGTGTGCCTCCCGGCTACTACTGCATTCTTCGCGGCAATGTGTCGGGTCGGCGGCCCGGAGGTTGGGGGCCACTGCACCACCCAGCCTGCAACGACTCAGTCTAACACACCACCATCAGTGTGCTCGGCGCTGTTTTCCCAATTCCGGTAAGTGATACTACACTGTACATACATTATTTCTACTTTATATAGGCTGTGTATTTTTACATGTTATTTGGTAGATTTGGCAGCTTCATAGTTTAAAGGTTACTGGAGAGCGCGTTTATGCCAACAGCGCTTGTGTGAGATTTTCTGCCGAGAGCGCTTGCGTGAGATTTTCGCTACTGAGATCTGTGCAGGCAATCGTAGAGAAGTATTTCTACTTTATATAGGCTGTGTATTTATCATATCATTCCTGCTTTTACTATATGTTACTGTTATTTTAGGTTTTATGTGTTATTTGGCATGATTTGGTAGGTTATTTTTGGGTCTGCGAACGCTCACAAAATTTTCCCATATAAATAAATGGTAATTGCTTCTTCACTTTATGACATTTCGGCTTACGAACCGTTTCATAGGAACGCTGTACCCTCAGATGGTGGGGGAAACCTGTATTGCTTGTGCAAACATTCAATAGATGCAATTGTCACTACATCCAAAGTGTCATTTGTAAGTAGTAACTTATGTTTGGCATAGACGTGAAAATGTTAAGGCCAAAAAAGGAAAATTGTAAATTTCACTTTTACTCAGGTAAAAATAAAATCACTTTTGCCCAGTAACTCATTTTATTGCACATGTTAAATACAGCAAAATAATACAGAAAGACATGGCAAAAGTAAAGGCAAACAAATGAGGTAACAACAAACTTCACTTTTGCCCAGTAACAAGCCTTACTGCATGTAGTTGTGGCTGTCGTCCCTTTCATCGGTGAAGAGACTCTGGCTGTAGGAAATGTTTCCAGGGTGACCCATCTGTGGGAATGGGGAAGATGTTGGTGGGGCCACCCGGAGGTCTGAGTGTCCGTATGTGTCCTGAGTGTCAGCTATTGTAGTGGCTGTGAGGCTGGTATTGTGGCGGTGAAAAGTACTGGCGGGGGGGGGGGTGTGTCATACTCCTCATCATTGCAAATCCCTCTGCAACAGAGTTAGTCAGTCTTTCAATGTTCATGGTCAGCCAGGTCATACTGTCCATGAACTCCCTGTCAGTTGCCTCCATACGCTCCAGTATTTTTTTTTGGAATTTTAAGCCCTCCTGCGCGAGAGCCAACAGCTGTCCGTCGTTTGGCAATTTCCTTTTAATTTTTTCTCGTCTGTAACTGGACAAACGTGCACCAAGTATACTGTTTCCTCTTCACTTGTTTTCTGTAGATGTGTCCTCCACATGCCCAGTAGGAGACGATTTGCCCAAATACCCATTTTAATGTGGACGGAGGTATTTTCAAAAACGCCTGGTGTGGATGCCTATCGTTTTTGCATGAAACCGGTGTTTTCAAAATTATCCAGTCTAGTGTGGACATAGCCTGAGAAGGTGCTCAGGAAGTTTAATGGTCTGAAGGGGGGATAAGTCTCCTGGACTTGATGGAATGCACCCTCGGGTTCTGAAGGAAGTAGCTGGAGAGTTTGCAGAGGCATTAACAATGATCTTTCAAGAATCAACAGATTCTGGCATTGTACCGGATGACTGGAAAATTGTAAATGTTACTCCACTATTGAATAAGGGTGGGAAGCAGCAGAAAGGAAACTATAGACCTGTTAGCCTGACATCAGTGGTTGGGAAGTTGTTGGAATTGATTGTTAGAGATGAGATTATGGAGTGCCTGGAGGCATATGATATGATAGGCCAAAGCCAGTATGGTTTCCTGAAAGGAAAATCCTGCCTGACAAACCTGCTGCAAAATTTTCAGGAAATTACAAGCAGGGTAGACAAAGGAGATGCAAAAGATGTGGTGTACTTGGATTTTCAGAGAGCCTTTGACAAGCTGCCGCTCATGAGGCTGCTTAGCAAGATAATAGCCCACGGAATTACAGGGAAGTTACTAGCATGGGTGGAGCATGGCTGATCGGAAGAAAACAGAGAGTCGGAATAAAGGGATCCTAATTTGGCTGGCTGCCGGTTACCAGTGGAGTTCCACAGGGGTTGAGGTTTGGACTGCTGCTTTTTACAATGCATGTCAAAGATTTGGACTATAGGATTAATAGATTTGTGGTTAAATTTGCCGATGATACAAAGATACGTGGAGGAGCTGGTAGCGTTGAAGAAACAGAGAGCCTGCAGAGAGACTTAAATAGGTTAGGACAGCGGTCCCCAGCCGCCGGGCCACGAGGAAACGATATAGATTTGGCGATGTGAGTCAGCTGCACCTTTCCTCATTCCCTGTCACGCCCACTGTTGAGCATGCGATGTCATTACGCGTCCATGTCAGCGCGGGAAGGAGATCAACTCCTCGCGCTTACAAATGACAGCGAGCTGAAAAGTATGTTTGACATAACATCTCTGCTGGCATTCTGGATCAAAGTCAAGGCTCGATATCCTGAGATTGCCACGAAAGCACTGAAAACGTTGCTTCCATTTCCAACATATCTCTGCGATGAATGTAACAAAAACTAAATTGCGGATTAGACTGGACATAAGGAACCCCGTTCGAGTACCGCTGTCTCCCATCACCCCTTGATAGGACCGTCTTGAGCCCAGGGCTCCCACTGATTCAGCGATATTGGTGCGTTGCAATGATTTTATATGTTCATAGGGGGAAATATGCGCTGTGTTCAATATCCAAACGTTACTTAAAATGTTATGATGCTATTGACTTTATATAACCGTATAACAATTACAGCACGGAAGCAGGCCATCTCTGACCTTCTAGCCCGTGCCGAACGCTACTCTCACCTCGTCCCATCGAACTGCACTCAGCCCATAACCCTCCATTCCTTTCCTGTCCATATAGCTATCCAATTTAACTTTAAATGATAATATCGAACCTGCTTCTGCCACTTCTACTGGAAGTTCAACACTTACTTCAAGCTTCCCTGTTCTCCCTTGATAATTGACTTTTCGTTATATTCATGCGAGGAAAATATGCGCTGTGTGTTTAATATTAAATTCGTTAGATAAACCCTTTTAGAAACGAAATTGAGTGTATTAGCCACTTATCACCGATATTCCGGTCGTGATTAACTCCCCCCCCCGAACAGAATCACCAAAAACGATTTGTAGAAAAATAATCGGCAGGTGCACATATGCGCAAGTCACACATGTGCACTGATGCCCGCCAAGGCTTCATGGTCATTATAGTCTTTCTCGGGGTAAACCCAACGTATTTGACTGCTATCCTTATCCGTTGCCAACCCTACCCACGAACCCCCCCCCCCCCTGCCGGTCGGCCGATCTGCAGTGCAAAAAAGGGTTGGGGATCACTGGTTTAGGGGAAGGGGCAAAGTAGTGGCAAATGAAATACACTGTTGGAAAATGTATGGTTATGCATTTTGGTGGAAGAAATAAATGGGCAGACTATTATTTAGATGGGGAGAGAATTTAAAATGCAGAGATGCAAAGGGACTTGGCATCCCATCCCATTCCCATTCTGATATGTCCACACATTTTAATTCCACATCCCATTCCCATTCTGATATGTCTATCCACGGCCTCCTCTACTGTAAAGATGAAGCCACACTCAGGTTGGAGGAACAACACCTTATATTCCGTCTGGGTAGCCTCTAACCTGACGGCATGAACATTGACTTCTCTAACTTCCACTAATGCCCCACCTCCCCCTCGTACCCCATCTGTTATTTATTTATATACACACATTCTTCCTCTCCCTCTCCTTTTTCTCCCTCTGTCCCTCTGACTATACCCCTTGCCCATCCTCTGGGTCTTTTTTTCCTCCCCTCCCCCTTTTCCTTCTCCCTGGGCCTCCTGTCCCATGATCCTCTCATATGCCTTTTGCCAATTTTCCAACTTCCGGTTATGAACATAGAATTCTCCAACTTCCGGCTATGAACATAGAATTCTCCAAATTCCGGTTATGAACATAGAATTCTCCAACTTCCGGTATTTCCCTCCCCCTCCCTTTCCCTATCCCTATGTCACTCTGCCTCCTCCCCCAGCTGCCTACCACCTCCCTCTTGGTTCCGCCTCCTTCTACTACCCATTGTGTTTTCCCCTATTCTTTCTTAACCTTTCCTGCCTATCACCTCCCTGCCTCCCTTCCCCCTCCTCCTTATCTTTCCCCTTACTGGTTCTTCACCTGGAACCTACCAGTCTTCTCCTTCGCACCCTCCCCCCCCCCCCCCACCTTCTTTATAGGGCCTCTGCTCCATGCTCCTACAGTCCTGACGAAAGGTTCCGGCCCGAAACGTCGACCGATCTTTTCCACGGATGCTGCCCGACCTGCTGAGTTCCTCCAGCGTGTTGTGAGTGTTGCCAATCACCTGTCCAGCTCTTGGCTCCATCCCTCCCCCTCCTGTCTTCTCCTATCATTTTGGATCTCCTCCTCCCCCTCCCACTTTCAAATCTCTTACTAACTCTTCCTTCAGTTAGTCCTGACGAAGGGTCTCGGCCCGAAACGTCGACTGTACCTCTTCCTATAGATGCTGCCTGGCCTGCTGCGTCCACCAGCAACTTTGATGTGTGTTGCAACCATTTTTCATCATTCAATTTTCACAGAACTGTCATATCTGAGGTCCAATCTTTAATACAAACTAACCATCCTTTTCACTTTGCTGCTTATGTCAAGTAACCATTCATCACTGCGTATACTGAAGATCTATGCCAGATAACACATCTCACCCAAAACAATCTGTTTTTACAGTTTTAATCTGATTTTACTAAGGATCATTAAATTTGCAGATTTCATCTTCTTGCTCCTAGTGTGTAAGGACCAGACAGATTATCAAATGCAGTTCTTTTAAAATAAAGTGTTCAAAGTATGGACACTGTATTCCCAAGAGAAGATTGTCAGCTACCTACTTGTAATTACTCTTTCCTGCCATTTGTTCTATAGAATGTATTAATGTATGCACCCACACATATTCTAAGCAGCCAGATAATAACCTTTTTCCAGTATGATTTTTCAACTTCCATTTCACAGTCCCTTCAATCACACTGTAATTGCTTGTGCATTTACAGAAGCCCTAGAGAAAACCTATTTTCCACTACAGTATTTTAGTAGCCCATGTGTGAAACATTAAATTGTTCTTTCCACAATCAACTTTGAAGTTTGCATATGAATGAATGCTTCACCTCTGTATGAATTGGCCACAAGAGGATTTTATGTTGCATCATTCTTTAAGGCTTATTTTATCCTCTCCTCACCTCTGTTTATAGATACTCCCTAGATTACGAATGCCAGATTTAGAGTATAGACAACTTGCACATATCAGCAAGTGGTTTGGAGACTAGTGGGGTCGATTTGCTGGCTGCTGCGGGTGTGCCACACTCGGAACTGAATCTGCAGCTCAGTTTGCCCCCAACCACCCCCGACTCCACTTCCCTCCCTGCTCCTTAAAATCTTAAAATCTGATACATCTAAATTTGCTGGTGAGTGGTGAGAGAAAGGATGCGTGCTGACTGGAATACTGTTTTACATTCAATTGCTTGGCATCTGTAGATGTGAAATCTCATGATTGAATCTAATCCTTGGCACCATGACTGTTATTAATCATTACAATTACTGTAACTATAACGATGCAGCTGAAGAACTTCGTCAACTGCATTCAGAAGTTTTGTTTAGACCTTGGGCATACATTTTAGACCTACTATCCACTCTGTGTCACTAACTGGGATCAGTGGAGTTGTGACATTTTTCAAGGGGATTTAATCTACTCCTTGAATGTTTTCCCACTATCCACATGGTAATCTCTTACCCTGGCAGTGAAAAACAGTCTTTGGAGAAAGCCTATAGACTGAGCAACATCCATGGGAGGAGCGGAGCAGATTGCTTATTGCTCCAGATTTAAGTATCTGCAGTCTTTGGCATCCCTCTGTCTGTATGAGAGTGCGGTTTCAAGCACAAGAATGACCTCAGTGCTGGGAATGTTGAACTAGGAGAGGATTCTGGCACTGGTTTACTTAATTTTCCGGTAAATTTGAACAATTGAAATCTCACATGTGAAGTGGCAAATTCCGGACCATACTGGAATCACAAAAGGATGCACCACAGCTGCAGCTTGAATGCTATAACCTCATACAAACTAAATCCAAGCAACAAATGTGACAATACAGTTTCACTCCCAGATGAGCTCAATGCCTTTTATGCCGTCTTTGACTGACAAAACATTGAGGCACCTTCGCATGCACCCACAGCCCCCAACGACACTGTCTCTGAGGCCAAAGTGAGGGCATCTTTCAGAAACCACCTGGCCCAGATGGAGCACCTGGCTGAGTACTGAAGACTTGTGCTGATCAAATGGCTGGAGTATCTTTAACATCTTGCTTTGGCAGTCTGAGGTACCCAAATGCTTCAAATAGGCTTCAGTTATACTGGTGCCCAAGTAGAATGTGGCAACCTGCCTCAGTGACAATCACCCAGCTACCCATGCCCACTGTGATGAAGCGACTTGAGAGGTTGGTGATGAAACATAACCATTTCTGCTTGAGGGGTAATTTGGATCTGCTCCAATTTGCCTACCATCACAACAGGTGTACAGCAGATGCCATTCACTCAACCCTGTAACTGGACAGTGATATGCATAGATCAGGATGCTCTTCATTGACTACAGCTTTGCATTCAGTTCTATCATTCCCTCAAAACTAATCAAAAAGCTCCAAGACCGAGGCCTCAATATCTCCGAGTGTGAGTGGATCCTCGAATTTCGCACTTACAGATCCCAGTCAATTCAGATTGGCAACAAAATCTCCTCCACAATAACCATCAGCACACATGCGCCACAAGGTTCAAAGTAAATCTATTATCAAAGTACATATATGTCACCACATACAATTAGTTTTCTTGAGGACATACTCCATAAATCCAAGAAATGATATAGCATCAATGAAAGATCGCACCCAACAGTACGGACAAACAACCAATGTGTAAAAGACAATGAACTGTGCAAATACAAAAGAACAAAACTAATAATAATAATAATTGATAAATAAGCAATAAATATCAAAAACATGAGATGAAGAGACCTTAAGAATGAGTCCGTAGGTTATGGGAACAGTTCAGTGATGGGGTAAGTGAGGTTATCCCCACTGGTTCAAGAGCCTCATGGTTGAGGGGTAATAACTGCTCCTGAACCTGATGATGAGGGTCCTGAGGCTCCTGTACCTCAACCATCTGAGTCTGCTTAGATCCCTGATCTACTCACCTTATACTTATGACTTTAAGGATAAGCGAAGCTCCAATCCTACATTTAAGTTTACTGATTACACCTCTGTCATTGGCTGAATCAAAGATGGTGACGAATCAACATATAGGAGGGAGACTGAAAATCTGGCTGAGTGGTGCCACAACAACAGCCTCTCACTCACTGTCAGCAAAACATAAAAGCTGATTGTTGACTATAGGAGGAGGAAACCAGAGATCCACGTGCCAGTCGTCATCAGGGGATCAGAAATGGAGAGAGTCGGCAACTTTAAGTTCCTCAGCATTATCATTTCAGACATCTGTTCAGGGTCCAACATTTAACTGCCATTACAAAGAAGGCATGGCAGCACCTCTACTTTGTTAGAAGATTACGAAGATTCAGTACGTCAGAGTTTTAGATGACAAATCTTCATAAATGTGCAGTTGCGAGTACACTGAATGTTGCAACAATGTCCTTGAATGGAAAAGCCTACAAAATGTAGTGGATGTGATTTCCCAGTACTGAGCACACCTACAAGGAATGCTGTTGCAGGAAAACAGCATCTATCGTTGAGGACCCACCACCACTTCACCATCCAGGCCAGGCTATGCTCTCTTCCCACTGCTGTCATCAGGAAGGAGGTACAGGACCATCACCACCAGGCTCGGGAACAGTTATTACACCCCAAATATTAGGTTCTTTAACCAGGGGAGATAACTTCACTCATCCCAACACTGAACAGTTCTTACAACCTATAGACTCATTTTTAAGGACTTTTTTTATCGCATTTTCTCTATATTTGTTTATTTATCATTATTTTGGTTTTTTCTTTTTGTATTCACACATTTTATTGTCTTTTGCACATTGTCTGTCATGTGTGGTTTTTCCTTGATTTTATTATGCTTCTTTGTACTTAGTGTGAATGCCCACAAGAAAATGTATTACAGGGTAGTATAAGGTGACATATATGTACTTTGATTAAAAAAAGTACTTTGAGCTCTCATTTTACAGAGGCAATATTTTTCCCTTGAGTTTTCTGCTGTAGGTGGACTAAATCTTAGAAACATGTTCTGAAAGGCATCGCTGTGGAAGAGATAACCTGCATGAAACTTGTGTGCTCTACTGGAATGCAGTAATGAGGTCTTGATCTTCAAGCTTCCTATTCCTAAAACAACCAAGATCTTTCAAGACTAGTGATTCTCAACCTCCTTCCTTGTACTGAGCTTCATATCTTTTCCATACTACCTGCATCATAGTTTTCAGCCACTGGCATAATTTACTACTGTTTTCTATTATTTAGAGATACAGCATGATAACAGGCCCTTCTGCCCTAATTACACCTATGTGACCCTCAAACCTACTATCCCATCCATCTTTGGAATGTGGAAGGAAAGCAGAGCACCTGGAGAAACGTGTGGTCGCGGGACAATGTACACACTCCTTACAGATAGTGGTGGAATTAAACCCAGGTTGCTAGTGCTGTAACAGCATTACGCTAATTGCTATGCTAGTGGGCCACCATTGTACTGTCATGTACCTCTTGACCCTGATCTTTTGAGGCCCCTACATCTCCTCCTTCTGTGTAAATCCACTCCAGCTGTCTCATTATTTACTTCTGCTTCTCAGTTTGTATGGGCAAGTGTTTGAGTTCAGATTAGTATTATCCTTCCTATCATTAGAATCACAGTGGGTGATTTTGCCAATGACTTGCCTTTTTTACTGTATGGTTTTTGCTGTGGCCATTTTAACATAGTTTCATTCTCATGACCCTTCTTAAAATTGGGATGGTAATGCATGTGAAAATTCTGATTAATTCCTATTAACTTACGATTTTTGATCGAGGAACGACTGCACAGGCGCGTGGATGTCAGCGAGTTAGACCGGAGGGAAGAGTATAAAAAGAAGACAGCTTTATAGAGCAGGCGTCAGAGGAGCAGGTGACAGTGTGGAGGGAGACAGCGTAGGAGGGCTTTGGCTCAACGGGTCAAGGCGAGGTAATTTACTTGTGAAGAATAGGAATAGGAAGTATGTCTGTGAGGCTGGTGTTCTGTACTGGGTGTCAGATGTGGGATGGCTGGAAGATGCCCTGCCTCCCAGATGGCCACATCTGCACCAGGTGCATTGAGGTGCAGCTCTTTATGGAGTGGGTTAGGGAACTGGAGATGCAGCTCGATGACCTACGTCTGGTCAGAGAAAGCGAGGAGGTGATAGAAAGGAGCTACAGGCAAATAGTCACACCGGGGCCTCGGGAGACAGATAAGTGGGTAACAGTCAGGAGAGGGAAGGGCAAGAGTCAGATACTAGAGAGTACTTTTGTGGCTGTCCCCCTTAACAATAAGTATTCCTGTTTGAGTACTGTTTGGGGGGATGGCCTACCTGGGGGAAGCAACAGTGGCCACGCCTCTGGCACAGAGTCTGGCCCTGTGGCTCAGAAGGGTAGGGAAAGGAAGAGGATGGCAGCAGTGATAGAGGACGCTATAGTCTTGGAATTATTGATACAGTGATAGGATGTCAGATGGGCAATTCTGTGGACACAGGAAAGAAACGCGGATGGTAGTTTGCTCTGAAGTGCCAGGGTCTGGGATGTTTCTGATCGCATGCACGACATCCTGAAGTGGGAAAGTGAACAGCCAGAGGTCGTGATACATATTGGTACCAACGACGTAGGTAGGAAAAGGGAAGAAGTCCTGAAAACGGACTACAGGGAGTTTGGAAGAAAGTTGAGAAGAAGGACTTCAAAGGTAGTAATCTTGGGATTCCTGCCTGTGCCACGTGACAGTGAGTATAGGAATAGAGTGAGGTGGAGGATAAATGTGTGGCTGAGGGATTGGAGCAGGGGGCAGGGATTCAGATTTCTGGAACATTGGGACTTCTTTTGGGGCAGGAGTGACCTGTACAAAAAGGACAGGTTGCACTTGATTCTGAGGGGGACCAATATCCTGGCAGGGAGGCTATTGGGGAGAGTTTAAACTAGAATTGCTGGGGGGTGGGAACTGAACTGAAGAGATGGAGGAAGGGGCGGTTGGCTCACAAATCAAGAAAGCTTGTAGACAGTATGAGAGGGAGGATAGACAGGTGATCGAGAAGGGATGTGCTCAGACTGATGGCTTGAGATGAGCCTATTTTATTGCAAGGAGTATTGTGAACAAAGCAGATGAACTCAGAGTGTGGATCAGTACTTGGAGCTATGATGTTGTGACCATTGCAGAGACTTGGATGACTCAGCCGCAGGAATGGTGAAATAGAGGGCCAGGCTTTAGATGTTTCAGAAAGGACAGGGAGGGAGGTGAAAGAAGTGGGGGCGTGGCACTGCTGATCAGAGATAGTGTCACAGCTGCAGAAAAAGAGGAAGTCATGGAGGGGTTGTCTACTGAATCTCTGTGGGTGGAAGTTAGGAACAGGAAGGGGTCAATAACTCTACTTGGTGTTTTTTATAAACCACTCAATAGTAACAGGGACATTGAGGAGCAGGTAGGGAGACAGATTCTGGAAAGATGCAATAATAACAAAGTTGTCGTAGTGGGAGATTTTAATTTCCCCAATATTGATTGGCATCTCCCTAGAGTGAGGGGTTTAGATGGGGTGGAGTTTGTTAGGTGTATTCAGGAAGGTTTCCTGACACCATATGTAGATAAGCCTACAAGAGGGGAGGTACTTGATGTGGTATTGGGAAATGAACCTGATCAGGTGTCAGGTCTCTCAATGGGAGAGCATTTTGGAGATAGTGATCACAATTTTATCTCCTTCACCATAGCATCGGAGAGGCATAAGAACAGACAAGTTAGGAAAGTGTTTAATTGGAGTAAGGGGAAATACAAAGCTATCAGGCAGGAACTTGGAAGCATAAACTGGGAACAGATGTACTCAAGGAAACATACAGCAGAAATGGCAAATGTTCAGGGGATATTTGCGTGATGATCTGCATAGGTACGTTCCAATGAGTCAGGGAAAGGATGGTAGGGTACAGGAACCATGGTGTACAAAGGCTGTTGTAAATCTAGTCAAGAAGAAAAGAAAAGCTTATGAAAGGTTCAAAAAACTAGGTAATGATAGAGATCTAGGAAATTACAAGGCTAGCAGGAAGGAGCTTAAGAAGGAAATTAAGAGAACCAGAAGGTTCCATGAGAAGGCCTTGGTGAGCAGGATTAAGGAAAACCCCAAGTCATTCTACAAATATGTGAAGAGCAAGAGGATAAGATGTGAGAGAATAGGACCAATCAAATATCACAGTGGAAATGTATGTACGGAACCAAAGGAGATAGCGGAGGTACTTAATGAATACTTTGCTTCAGTATTCACTACGAAAAAGAAACTTGGTGACTGTAAGGATGACTTAAAGTGGACTGAAAAGCTTGAGCATATAGACATTAAGAAAGAGGATGTGCTGGAGCTTTTCGAGAGCATCAAGTTGGATAAGTCACCAGGACCAGATGAGATATACCCCAGGCTACTGTGGGAAACAAGGGAGGAGATTGCTGAACCTCTGGTGATGATCTTTTCATCATCAATGGAGATGGGAGAGGTTCCGGAGGATTGGAGATTTGCAGCCGTTGTTCCCTTATTCAAGAAAGGGAGTAGAGATAGCCCGGGAAGTTATAGACCAGTGAGTCATACTTCAGTGGTTGGCAAGTTGATGGAGAAGATCCTGAGAGGCAGGATTTATGAATATTTGGAGAGGCATAATATGATTAGGAATAGTCAGCTTGGCTTTGTTAAAGGCAAGTCTTGCCTTATGAGCCTGATTTAATTTTTTGAAATGTGAGTAAACATATTGATGAAGGTAGAGCAGTAGGTGTAGTGTACATGAATTTCAGCAAGGCATTTGATAAGGTACTCCATGCAAGGCTTATTGAGAAAGTAAGGAGGCATGGGATCGAAGGGGACCTTGCTTTGTGGATCCAGATTGGCTTGCCTACAGAAGACAAAGAGTGGTTGTAGACAGGTCATATTCTGCTTGGAGTTTAGCGACCAGTGGAGTGCCTCAGGGATCTGTTCTGGGACCTCTTCTCTTCGTGATTTTTTTATAAATGACCTGGATTAGGAAGTGGAGGGATGGGTTAGTAAATTTGCTGAGGACACAAAGGTTGGATGTGTTGTGAATAGTGTGGAGGGCTGTCAAAGGTTACAGCAGGTAACGTCGACTGTACCTCTTCCTAGAGATGCTGCCTGGCCTGCTGCGTTCACCAGCAACTTTGATGTGTGTTGCTTGAATTTCCAGCATCTGCAGAATTCTTGTTGTTTACAGGAATGTTGTTGCCTGGATTGGGGAGCTTTATGAGAATAAGTTGAGTGAACTTGGACTTTTCTCCTTGGAGTGACGGAGGATAAGATGTGACCTGATAGAGGTGAAAAGATGATGAGAGGCATTGATTGTGTGGATACTCAGAGGCTTATTCCCAGGGCTGAAATGGCTAACACAAGAGGGCACAGTTTTAAGGTGCTTGGAAGTAGGTACAGAGGGGATGTCAGGGGTAAGTTTTTTACTCAGAAAGTGGTGAGTGTGTGGAATGGGCTGACAGTGACTGTGGTGTAGGCGGATACTATAGGATCTTTTAAGAGGCTCCTGGATGGGTACATGGAGCTTATAAAAATGGAGGGCTATGGATAACCTTAGGAAATTTCTAAAGAAAGTACATGTTCGGCACCGCATTGTGGGCTGAAGGGCCTGTATTGTGCTGTAGGTTTTCTATGTTTCTATGTTTACATACTTCTTCTTCCTAATTCCATCACCCCTACAGGGGCATATACCACCAACAGCAGCTCACCAGAGTCCTCTATCCTGGACCAGTCTTTCAAGTTGCCCCCAGGTATAGCCCATATTTAGATCTCTCCTCTCCCATGGAGGATTCTTTGGAATTTCTGTTGGTGCTTCCATAGCATTTGTTTTTTATGGGACGTGGTTGCTAGCCTGCATCCTTTCACAGCCAGGATTGCAACTGTCCATGGCGCAGTTAATTTGCATAGATTTTTCACTATTTTGATCATAAAATAAATTCCCTGGTCCAAATCCATCTGTGTTGGGGTTCTCCCTTAACTTGTTCATGTAAGTGCCCTTTGTTACTATTGTAGACAGAGTCAGATTATCTATTCTGCATACTTACTTCCTTAACTTCTCAACGAAATATATAAGATAATATTAGTTGATTTGACATTTAAACACTTCATCCTATTAATTATAATCTCTTCGTAGACCAACAGTTCCATCCAACATCTCCTGTATATTTCCCATTAATTTTGATGATGATTTGCTTTAATTTATACTTTTTTGGCTTAAAATCTACATATCATTATCTGCTACCCATAAAATCTACATACGATTTACAATTTTGACTTTTTAAGGCTTGCACAAATTTTTTTCTAACCGGAGGAAACGATGTGATTTATTACTGTAACTGAATAAAAGACCCTTTTGAAATATTCTGTTTTCTTAGACAATAACTGAATTTCAAATTCAAGGCCACATTTTATTTCTAATTCCCTGTAGCAGGCAAAATTTCATTGTTTAAAGGAGAATGTTGACAATTAAATTGTTAATTCTTAACTTTAATTCAAAACTCCTTCTAGGATTTGCTTTTCAAATTAGGGAAATTTCCTTACAGCTTTCAGCTTTGAACATGACAATCTTCACATTGAAGACAAAGGGCAGACACTTTTGAAAGAGATCAACAAGGAATTGGCTTACAATCCATAAAAGATACTGAGAAGTTTCATGAATACAAGAGATTCTGCAGAAGTTCTGCA
Organism: Mobula birostris; assembly: GCF_030028105.1. NCBI lineage: Eukaryota > Metazoa > Chordata > Chondrichthyes > Myliobatiformes > Myliobatidae > Mobula > Mobula birostris. The sequence goes on from NC_092379.1 coordinate 74,960,261, forward strand.
AACTCAACCAACCTTACTCTCATATTCCTTCTGCGTAGCTAGCAACCTGTCAGCATGAACATCGATTTCTTCAATTTCTTCCCCCCACCCCTTCTCTTCTACTCACCTGCCTTCCACCTTCCTCCGGTTCTCCTCCTCCTTTCCTTTCTCCGATGGTCCACTCTCCTCTATCAGATGCTTCCTTCATCCCTTTACCTTTTCCACCTATCAGCTCCCAGCTTCATACTTCATCTCTCCTGCCCTCTGCCTCACTTGGCTTCACCTCTCACCTGCAAGTTTGTGCTCCTTTCCTTCCCCTCCCTGCACCTTCTTATTCGGGGTTCTTCCCCTTCCCATTCCAGTCTTAATGAAGGGTCAGAACTGGAATGAAGAGCCTGAAACATTGACTGTTTATTCCTTTTCATAAATGCTGCCTGACCTACTGAGTTGCACTTGTGTTTTGTGTGTGTTACTTCATTTCATAATCCCATAATTTTGTTTAAAGATGAATATCTCCTATAACCTGGGATTTGTCCTATCCATGTGCATCTCTTCTTGTTAACTTAACTCCTACCTTCTCTCTTTTATGCTGTTTGACCCACCATTCCTTCTGGTCTTCACACTCACAGTTTGGGACCCACCTGACATCATTTCCTTTGGTCTTTTTACTTCTGTTGTTTTTCATTGAATGCTCCAGTTAGTTCCACCTCACGTTGCCTGATCTTCACCTTGAACTCCCATTCAAAGATCCTTGTCCCTATGGTCATAACCCTCTTCAACCAAGTGTCTTTATGTTTTATGTTACCCAGGTCAATACAAACCTGTTTCACCGCACAGGACAGACAATAACATTTAGAGAGCATGTCTTATGAGGATAGGTTGAGCAAGCTCAGCTTTTCTCTTTTTCGAGAAAGAGGTGGATAGATGACATAATAGAGTGTACAGGATAAGAGGCAGAGATTGAGGCATAGAGGCAGATACAGTAGCACACAGATGATAGAAAAACGGAAGGTTGAGTGTGCTTGGGGGAGAGGGGAAGCGTTAGATTGATATTAATAGTTTTAAGGGAGAATCTTGCCTGACAAACCTGTTGGAATTCTTTGAGGAGATTACACATAGGATAGATAAGGGGGTTGCTGTGAAGTTGTATATTTATTCTTTCAGAAGGCCTTTGACAAGGTGCCACACATGAGACTGCTTACCAAGTTAAGAGCCCATGGTTTTACAGGAAACTTACTGGCATCATTAGAGCATTGGTTGATTGGTAGGAGGCAGCGAGTGGGAATAAAAGGATCCTTTTCTGGTTGGGTGCCAGTGACTAGTGGAGCTCCTCAGGGGTTGGTGTGGGATTGCTTTTTTTATGCTGTATATCAATGGTTTTGTGGATGGAATAAATGGCTTTGTTGCCAAGTTTGCAGATGATATGAGGATTGGTGGAGGGACTGGTGGTGTTGAGGAAACAGATAGGCTGCAGAAGGACTTAGACAGGTTAGGAAAATGGGCAAGAAGGTGGAAAATGAAATACAATGTTGGAAAGTACATGGTCATGCACTTTGGTAGTAGAAATAAATATGCACTCTATGCAATGTTAACATTCATTTCAAGAGATTTAGAATGCAAGAGCAGGGATATGGTGCTGAGACTTTATAAGATAGTGGTGAGGCCTCAGTTTGAGTATTGTGAACAGTTTTGGGCTCCTCGCCTAAGAAAAGATGTGCTGGCATTGGAGAGGGTTCAGAGGATTTTCACAAGGACGATTCCGGGAATGAAAGTGTTTTCATGCGAGGAACATTTGATGGCTCTGTGTCTGTACTCACTGGAATTTAGAAGGATGGGGGGTGCGGGGGGAATCTCACTGACACTTTTCAAATGTTGAAAGGCTGAGACAGAGTAGATGTGGAAAGGATGTTTCCCATGATGGGGGAGTCTAGGACAAGAGGGCAGAACCTCAAGATAGAGGGGCACCTGTTTAAAACAGAGATGTGGAGAAATTTACTTAACCAGATGGTGGTGAATTTGTGAAATTTATTACAACAGGCAGCTGTGGAGGCCAGGTTGTTGGTGTATTTAAGGCAGAGCTTGATAGATTCTTGATTGGACATGGCATCAAAGGTTATAGGGAGAAGGCGAGGGAGTGGGGCTGAGGAGGGGATAAAAGGATATACATGATTGATTGGCAGAGTAGACTTGATGCACCAAGTGGCCTAATTCTGCTGCTATGTCTTATGGTAAAGAGGTCAGCACAATATCGTGGGCTGAGGGGCAGGCACTGCACTGTATTCTTCAAAGCAGGCTTCGGATAGAGATCTCCGACTAATCACTACATCCTCTTTAACCACAGCCGAGGTCCCAGAGAACTGGAGAGCAGCTAATATTGTTCCATTTCTCAAAAAGGAAACAACAGATAATCCTGGAAACTATAGACTGGTGAGTGTCATATCAGTGGTAGGGAATTTGCTGGAGAGAATTCTTAAGGATAGGATTTATGAGCATTTGGGAAACCAAGGGCTAGTTAGGGAGAGCCAACATGTGTTTATGGGGGGCAAGTTTTGTCTTACTAACTTGAGGTTTTTGACAAGTTGATGAGGATGTTTGATGAAGGTTGAGCTTTGGATGTTGTCTACGTGGGTTTTAGTAAGGCATTTGACAAGGTTCTTCATCCAGAAGATTACAATGCATGGGAACCATGGTGAATTGACCATTGGATTCAGAACTAGCTTGCCCATAGAAGGCGAAGGGTCTTATTCTAGCTGGGGGTCTGTCATTTATGGTATTCGGCATGAATCTGTACTGAGACCTCTACTGTTTGTGATGTACAGTATATACTGTAAATGGCCTGGATAAAAATTGTGGGTTACTAAGTTTGCAGGTGATATGAAGTTTGGTGGTGTTGTGGATAGCAGGGAGGACAGGAAAGAATACATCAGATATATAGATCCGTTGCAGAAATGGGCAGATAAATGGCAGATGGAGTTTAACCCAGTCAAATATGAATTGTTGCACCTTAGTAGGTCAAATGCAAAGTGACAGTACACTGTTAAGGGCAAAATACTTGACAGTGTTGATGAGCAGAGGATTCATTGCTCTCTGAAGGTGGCTACACAGGTTGAGAGGGTGGTTAAGAAGGCATATGGTATGTTTGCCTTTATTAGTTGAGACATTGAGTTCAAAAGTCAGGGAATTGTGTTGCAGCTTTATAAAGCTCTAGCTAGGCCATATCTGAAGTACTGTATACAGCTTTGGTCTCTCCACTATAGGAAGGATGTGAAGGTTTTGGAAAGTGAGGAGAAGAGGTTTACCACACAGGTAAGGTGAACAGGCATCTTCTTCCCTTCTATTGGCTAGGGAACAAACACAAGAAATTTAAATATATATGTACCATGTATACCCGGGCCCTTTGCATGCACCTCAGAGAGACAGTGCCTCAGGTATGGTGCCCTTGGCATCTCTCATTTGCTTTAGCTAGGACCCAAGAAGATGAAGCAATGTTAGTAAAATGATAGAAAAAGCTCAACTGGTCAACAGCATCTGTGAGCGGACGATGCTTCATTGGAACTGACAGATTAGTATTCCAACAGTAGCTAAACAGCAAGAATGATGTGATGGTACAGAAGGTACAGGGGTTACAGTGGGAGAAGTGGTAACAGGTGCAACAAGGATGTCTTGCGAGAGGTTGTAAAGTAAAATTGATGAAATGACAGAAATAATCAGTATTGAAATCAGAATGGGGAATGGACAATGATAGAACATATAATGCAACAAAAAAGTGAAGCCAAGGAAGCTTTCAACAACTTCTAGTAGTAATTGTTACCAGCAACTGCTGTGTGAAATACTGTTATAATCTGCTATAATCTGAAATCGAAGGGCCTTCTGAACCCAGAAGGCTGCAAAATATCAAATGACAAATTGCATTGCCTTGAGTTGCAATTGAGGTTAAAAAATAGAGCCTGTCAGTTTTGTCAGAATTAACTAACTTAACCCAGAAGGCATTTCAGTAATCTTCAAGCTGTTAGTGTTTTTATTACATTACTCACCGCTGTGTTACATTGACAATAATTCCATGACCTAAATGCTTCCCCAACACTAACCTGCATGATGCAGGCCAATGAGATTTACTACTTGTATTAGAAAAGGGCAGATGCTGTGAACCTGCACCACGTACCTCAAGAATGTTGGAAATACATAACACACCTATTCTTCTAGTAAACACATATTTTCTTCAGGTAAAGATCAATTAACAGTTCAGGTACAAACCAAAGCAGACACTGAGCAGTTTTCATTATCTGTCATGCTCACATTAACCCAGTACTTACAATGAGAATGCCTTGTTTTCCAAAGGGTGCACTGCATCTTTAAGTATGTAACATACCTATTACTATTTAGATGGACCCCTCGTTAAACTGTGCCTGTATCATTGAGGTAATGAATGTTTACTAGAACGCAATCACAGTTGAGATTTGGTTGACTTTTTTCAAGTGAGGTTTGCAGCTGGAATCGCGGTAAGAACCTACCTCGGAGTTCACAGATTGCAGATCAGTTCCAAAACCTTAACTCCACTGGTACTTCAGAGCAGTGTGAGACTCTGTTAGATCAGGACTTGAACTGCAAGAGGGTTAATGTAAAAGAAGAGGATAGTAAATTGGTTTATTATTGTCACACATACCAAGGTAGAGTGGAAATTTTGCTTTCTATACCATCACATTAGTACATTGAAATAGTGCAAGGGCCAAGCATTAACAGAATGCAGAATATAGCATTAGAGTTACAATGAAAGAGCCGTGCAGACAGATAATAAGGTGCAAGGCCATGACAAGACAGATTGTGAGATCATGTAGCCGTCTTATCATCAAAGGAGACTTCAATAGTCTTATAAGAGCAGAATAGAAGCTGTCCATGAGCCTGGTGGTACATGCTTTCCCTGTTTTTTTTTAGCTTCTGCTCAATGGGAGTGGGAGCAGACAGAATGACTCAGGATGGAAGGAGTCTTTGACTATGTTGGCTGATTTACTGAGGCTGAGGAGGCACAGACAGAGTCCATGGAAGGAAGACTTGCAATCGTGACATATCTAGTCTCTACAGTTCCTTGTGGTCTCAGGCACAGCAGTTGCCATATCTACCACAATGGATCTGGATAAGATGCTTTCTATGATTGACTGGCTGTCCATCGTACTTGACGATGACAGTTAGATTTGTGAAGAGCTATTGCTTGTTTGTAGGTGGCTGCTAATTCCAAGTTGTGAGCGACATAGATGTCCAGAATTAGGATATGGCAACTATGCTGAATCTGAAAGTGAAGCCGCCGCTATTGCTTTCTTTCTTTGTTGGGCAACGATTAATACTGTTCAGCCTCTCTCTACCAGGTTGTTGTGAGCAGTTTGTACACCCTGTTCCAGCCGTTTTGATACAAGTCCAGTGTGTGAAATGTTAGCTTTCATGCAGTCTTTGAATGTGTTACGGGGCCTGCCTCGATTCCCCTTGCCCAGCGAAAGCTCACCATATAGTTGCTGCTTGAGGATTCAGGAATCCTAATGTGCATCACATGCCAAAGCTGTGCTTTTACAGTCATGGCCTCAACACTGCCCTGCCCCTTTCAGGACCTCCAGGTTGTGACTTGGCCCTGCTAATGGATGCCAAGAATCGACCTCAGACTATGCATACAGAATCTCGCTGACATTTTGAGGTGTCTTCTGTATACTGTCCAGGTTTCACATCCGCACAAGATACTGCTGAGGATGTTGTGCTGTTTCAACACATATGATTGCACTCGTTGTGGCTGGCCCTGCAAATCCTGGCGCTGATTTCTCTGTCTCGTGAGCTATCACTACACATGACACTGCCGAGATACTTGAATTCTTCCACTGTTCTCAGTCTTCTTCCCTCAATAATGATAGAGGGGTTGGTAGCAGCTGATCTAAAAACAGTCTGAAATAGGACTTCTGTCTTGCTTAGGTTGATGGTAAGACCAAAGAGATATTTGTTGACAATTAGCTGAAGGTTGGACTTAGTGTGAGCCATCAGGGCATAGTCGTCAGTGTAGAGAGCTTCAAAGTTGAGTTTCCTGTTTATTCAGAAGGAGGATATTTCCATTACATTGAAGGCAACAGGTTGAAAAGTGATCCATCAAGTCTGTACTTCAGGTAGACCCCATATTCAAGGTTGTTGATTGCTTCCTCTGATGCCTCTATAAAAGGCATTGTCTATAAAAGGCTGGAGGGTGTCACCTTTGCATGACAAGCATTTACACCCCCCCCCCCCAAGCTATCCACTACAAGCAAGCTGGCTGATGCTGGTTATGGGACTTTGCCATCACGACCTCCAATGTGGTGTCTACCTGCTCTAAGATACCCCAAGGTCATGAAAGTTTTCACATTTCTCCCTGTTATAGTTTTTGTTCTGTGGATATTATCATGAGCAGGTAACATCTACATATTATGCCCGATGCTGGTCCCCTAGGCCTGAGTTGACGCAGTAGTAGTATTATGTAGGTTTAAAATTTCCACGATAAATTAGCCAAGTCTGGTCAATTCAGAAGTATTGAGATATCCTCTGGGGATAGCCTCACCACGGATGCTAATTTTCATGAATTCAAACAGCTTCCTTAACCCCATCAGCTTCATTTGCTTCGCCTGTGCACATTGTAATTCTGACCGCTTGTAGGCATGCGGGAAAATGGTTGAACAGCATAAAAAATCAATTAGTATGTCATGTTTAATTGCAGTTTTGGTATGAGCAGTGCATTCACATTAATTTCCAAATTCCATAAATGTTAAACATCTCCTGAATCTATAATATGTGTTTATAAAGTTGAAGAAATAATTCAGTAGTTTGCTACATCAGAATTAATTGGATAAAGTTTTAAATCAACATCTGAGCATAAAATAGGTGAGGTTTATGGGCAGCCAGTTCAACAATCTGCATGATATTCCTTTGCCTTAATTTCACAGGGAATAAAACTGACACAGAAAGCTTATTATTTGTAATATACAGTATCTTTTAAACCCTGGAAGCAAGCTGAAAATCTAACCCATTTACAAGTTCCTGTTTTTTAATCAATGATCATATTTATAAATATTCATCATCATCATCATCAGGTTAGTGGCGTATGATTTAGTCTATCATGTTCATGAGACCATGATTGCACTTAAGAACATAACAACATAAGAAATAGGAGCAGGAGTAGGCCATCTGGCCCATTGAGCCTGCCCCGCCATTCAATAAGATCATGGCTGATCTGGCCATGGACTCATCTCCATCTACCTGCCTTTTCCCCATAACCTGTAATTCCCCTACTATGCAAAAATCTATCCAACCTTGTCTTAAATATATTTACTGACGTAACCTCCACTGATTCATTGGGCAGAGAATTCCACAGATTCACCACCCTCTGGGAAAAGCAGTTCCTCCTCATCTCTATTCTAAATCTACTCTCCTGAATCTTGAGGCTATGTCCCCTAGATCTAGTCTCGCTATCAGTGGAAACAACTTTCCTGCCTCTATCTTATCTATCCCTTTCATAATTTTACATGTTTCTATAAGATTTCCTCACATTTTTTCTGAATTCCAGTGAGTACAGTCTAGGTGACTCAATCTCTCCTCATAGTCTAACCCCCTCACCTCTGGAATCAACCTGGTGAACATTCTCTGCATCACCTCCAAAGCCAGTATATCCTTCCTCAAGTAAAGAGACCAGAATTGCATGATGTACTCCAGATGCAGCCCTACTAATACCCTGTATAGTTGCAGCATAACCTCCCTGCTCTTAAATTCATCCCTCTAGTAATGAAGGCCAATATTCCATTTCCTTCTTGATAGCCTGTTGCACCTCCAGACCAACCTTTTGTGACTCATGCACAAGCACTCGCAAGTCCATCCGCACAGCAGCATGCTGCAATTTTTTACATTTTATATAATAATTTGCTCTTTCATTTTTTCTTCCAAAGTGGATGACCTCACATTTACCAACATCGTACTCCACCTGCCAGACTTGTGTCCACTCACTTAACCTATCTATATCTCTCTGCAGTCTCTCTGTATCTTCTGCACAATTTGCTTGTCCACTCAATTTAGTATCATCAGCAAACTTAGATACACTACACTCAGTCCCCTCTTCCAGATTGTTAATGTATATCATGAATAGCTGCAGGCCCAGCACCAAGCCCTGCGGCACACCACTTACCACTGATTGCCAGCCAGGGTAAAACCAATGTATCCTAACTCTCTGCTTTCTATTAGTTAACTAATCCTCTATCCATGCTAATACATCACCCCCAGCTCTATGCAACCTTATCTTGTGAATTAGTCTTTTATGTGGCTCCTTATCGAAAGCCTTCTGAAAATCCAAGTAAATAATGTCCTTGTTCCCCTCTATCCATTGTGCTTGTTATATCCTCAAAGAACTTCAGTAAGTTTGTCAAACAGGACCTGCCTTTGCTGAATCCATGCTGCATCTTCCTGATGGATCCATTTCTTTCCAGATGCCTCGCTATTTCTTCTCTAATGACAGCTTATTGGCAAATTTTTCTACAGGAGTGGTTTTCCATTACCTTCTTCTAGGCAGTGACTTTACAAGATGGGTAACCCCAGTCATTATCAATACTCTTTAGAAATTACTTGCCTGGCATCAGTGGTCACATTACCCGTGATACAACCATCCACCATCTGCTCTCATGGCTTCATGTGGCCCTGATTGGGGGGCTAAGCAGGTTCTCCACCTTTCCCAAAGCTGACCTGCAGGCTAGCATAAAAAAGGGATGCCTTACACACCCCTTGGTAGAGACATATCTCCATTCTGCCACAAACACAAATATTACCTCTAGAAAAAATGATTATGTCAGTCCTAAAATCCAAGCACATACTTCAGTATTATTCAGGAATGGCAAGGCATGATTAGTTACCTTATTGATAAATCTCATGGAAATTAAAATAGCATTCTACTAATGATTATTTATTGATTGCAATCAAAAAGAGAAAACAGTTTTGGAGATGCTATGAAATGTGGCACAGTAGTGAAGTGGTTAGCGTAACGCTAAGTAGTGATGTAGTAACGCACAGAAGTAGCTAAGTAGTAACGCACATTAGTGAAGTGGTTAGTGACCTGGGTTCAATTCCCGCCATTGTCTGTAAGGAGTGTTTAAGTTCTCCCTGAGACTGTGTGGGTTTACTCTGGGCGCTCTGGTTTTGTCCCACATTCCAATGTGTAATGGGTTAGTAGGTCAATTGGTCACAAGGGTGTAAATGAGTGGCACTGGGTCATTGGGCCAGAAGGTCTTGTTACCATGCTGTATCTTTAAATAAAATTTAAAAATTAATATACTTTAGATTTCTGTGACTATGTTGCTCTCCAATTTTGTTTCATATTATAGGAAAATATCAAAACACATTGGTAACATTGTTACCAGGATTTCGTGTTTGTGATATTAACATTTGAAGGCTTAATAACTTAAGCTGATGTTCTCCAGTAAACTATATTAATTATGACTTTGGCAAATGCTACCCTATATGAGGAATAACAGGGAACACTGGAGAGTAAATCTTGACTTTGTGGCAAGTTACCAGTTTACTTTATATTGAAATTAGATTAGATTATGAGGACACTCACTCCTCATTTATTGTTATTTAGAAATGCATGCATGCATTAAGAAATAATACAATGTTCCTCCAGAGTGATATCACAAAAAAAAACAGGACAAACGAAACCGAAGAGGCGAAAGTGTTGAAATTGACAACTGGTTGTGGAAGCTCTGTATTTTCTACAAATGCACAATGTCAAGAGCAATGCTAGTAAATATATCTCTCCTGATATTTTTGTAGGTTTGAAATTTACTCTGTGATTGTCAGGTAAATCAGAATTTTTATAAGACAACTTTTTGATTATAAAGCTGCAGGAAAAAGGTGACAATATCTGAGCTAGTTAAACACTTACAGTAAACATTCAGAACAATTTTCTTACAGCATTACAAAGCTTTACAAAACTTTGACCAACTACTATCTCCCTTTAGGATCTTCTGCTAATTATCTTTAAATGATTTTCTTCTCAATATCCTCCTACCATCAGAAATATTTTCAGCATATTCACTCTGTGAATGGTCTTCATGACTTCAAACACCACTGCTAAATCCCCCCTTACCTTTCTTAGCTCCAGAAACAACTCCTGTTCCTTCAGTTTGATGTCCTCTCTAGTAGTGTTGAGGTAAGCATTTCTATGGCAACTCCCATCTGTCAGTATAGTTTCTAAAAGTGAAGAACCATACAAGAAAAGGCTGACTAGTAATTTATAAAATAGGTATAATTTTGCTGTCTTTATACTCTAATGTAGTATTTACTTTAACTCTCTTTTCTCTTGTATCAAAATATAAAACATTTCACTCCTCTTACAGTAAATTCCAACAATTTCAATTTCACCACATCAATGTAAAGTCTTTTATTATCTATTGGTTTTATCTTCCCAAGGTTTTCTCTGTTCTCTGCCAACATTTCTAGGTTTCTAACAATTTCTGAGTACCTAGATCAAGGTCATGTACAGTACTTATTAAAAATCATAGCGGCTATCATATTGGTCTAGTTGTGACCTTGACTCCTTTTTCTCTTTCCATTAATATATTCTGGCTTGTTGAACATGTCTGAGATCAGCAGCACAAGACATAGACAGGCATAATCTGACTCTAACTCATTGGATCTCTCCCCATCAGAGGTTTACTCTTCGTTCTATTCCTCCATCACCACCCTTCTCCGTTACTGAAAACTAGCTTACCTTCCCTCTTTCCCACTTCTAACACAGAGTTACAGAGCTGAAATATTAACTCCATTTCTCTTTCCACACTCCTTATCTGCTGAACGTTTTCGCCATGCTTGGCTTTGATTTCATATTTTGAGAATCTGCTGTTACTGTTTTATTTTCACATTACATTGGCCCTGTTTGCTTCTCTCCATTGGGAAAAGCAACAGCAACTATTTTCCAGCTCAAAGTCAACTTCTTTCTCACACTTTCACTGTCCTTGAACTTCAACTTTGCTAAACATATCACATGCTTTTGATATTTTATCCAGCTGCAGTACTTCCAGTTATAATTTGTTTTCAATAAATACAAATACTTAATGAATGCTTTCTTCCGGCAATTATATAAACTGAAAGTAACTAAGTTAAATCTCTAGGGAGCTCATTGTGTTCATTAAGAAAACAATGTACTCAAATTAATAGTGATATACAAAAACCCATTAGGGTTTTCTGGTCCTTTTGCTCTAAACTATTGTTTTGAAACTTGCATTCATCTTAAAACCTGTTACTCTGAATAACAGCGTGTGTGCCCGTTCCAAATGATATCGTATGCCTAACTAGGGGCTGTGCATAATCCAGATTTGATGGAGACAGCCGTGAGAAGCGCAGAGGAACATCTGGAGTAAATTCTGAAATGCTTGCTTGGCTGCCGCTGCTGCTGTGCGATCGAGAATCTCCGGAGACGAAGGCCCCAAATCCTCGGCTTTGCGTATCGCCTGTGGCCAGGGCCAGGCTTGAAACATCCGGCAGAGATGGTGCTCAGTGCTTGGTGTTGAATAGGTGGTTGGAGTTTTTCGGATGGATTCGGAGTCGGACTGTGGTCGGATGCTTTCAGGATGCAGCACCGGCAAGTTGGCGGCGCTGGAGGTTTACCGTCTGCGTGAGGTGATGGGACTTTCGAGAGACTGTAAGACTTTTACTGTGTCATGGTCTGTTCTTATCAAATTACTGTATTGCTTTGCACTGTTGTAACCATATGCTATAATTATGTGGTTTTTGTTAGTTTTTAAGTCGGTTTGTCTTGTGTTTTTCGTGATACCATTCTGGAAAAACATTTTATCATTTCTTGATGCATGCTTTACTATATGACAATAAAAGGGGACTGTGTGTCCTCATAATCATAACAGAAATAGCAATGGATTGGTGTGATGTGCTCTTAGTTGCTCATTACGGACATCAGTAGCTATTGGTTGAAACTGATACCCTTTGGTTTGTGCTAGTATAGACTGAAAGGGCATTGCATGAATCATAATGCTATCAATACACACCAAATGCAAGGGAAAGATTAATACATTAACTTGAACAGTGAACAGAAACACCCAGTCTAATTTTACTGACTAAAGCTACTACACCTGGAAGTGACTGCCAGTGTGATTCCAGCTGAAGTTAACCCAATTACCAATTTCCTCAATCAGGTTCAAAGTTCAAAGTTCAATGTAAGTTTATTACCTAAGTAGATATATACATTTTCTTGTGGGCTTAGATAGTAAATACACAAAACAGGGTAGATTCAATGAAAGACTGTACCCAATGGGATGGACAAACAACCAATGTGCAAAAGACAACAAACTGTACCAATACAAAAGAAAAAAAATAATATATGAATAAGCAATAACAAGAACACGATATGAAGAGTCCTTGAAAGTGAGTCCATAGGTTGTGGGAATAGTTCAGTGATGGGGCAAGTGAAGTTATGTCCTGTGTTTCAAGAGCCTGATGACTGAGGGCTAATAAACTGTTCATGAACCAGCTGGTGTGGGTCCTGAGGCTCTTCTTCCTGTTGGCAACAGTGAGAAGAGAGCATGGCCCAGGTGGATGCTGCTTTCTTGTGACAGTGCTCTGTATAGATGTGCTCAATGGTCTGTCAAGCTTTGCCCATAATGGACTGGGCCATATTCATGACTATTTGTAGGCTTCTCCATTTAAGGGCATTGCTGCTTCCATACCAGGCCATGATGCAATCTCTCTACCATGCATCTATAGAAGTTTATCGAAGTTATTAGATGTTATTCTCAACCCTTGCAAACTTCTAAGGAAGTAAAGGTGCTGCCGTGCTTTCTTTGTAATAGCACTTATGTGCTGGGCCTAGGGCAGATCCTCTGAAATGATAACACTGAGGAATTTAAATTTGCTGACCCTCTCCACCTCTGATCCCCCAGTGTGAAATGGCTCACGGACCTCCAGTTTGATAAGCAGTTCCTTGATCTTGCTGACGTTGGGTTGAGGTTGAGGTTGTTGTGGCAGATTTTCAATCTGCCTCCTATATGCTGCCACCACTTTTGATTTAGCCAACAACAGTAGTGGCACCAGTAAACTTAAATATGACATTGAAGCTGCGCTTAGACCTCAGGGTCAAAAGTATAAAATGAGTAGAGCAGGAGGCTAAGCGCACAGCCTCAAGGTACACCTGTGCTGATGGAGATTGTGGAAGTAAATCGAGAATCAAATTGAAAAAGGAGGTATTGAGGCCTAGGTCTTGAAACTTATTGATTAGTTTTGAGGGAATGATAGCTTTTGAATGCCGAGCTGTAGTTAATAAAGTGCATCCTGATGTATGCATTGTTGATGTCCAGACGTTAGAGGGTTGAATGAGGAACCAATGAAATGGCATCTGCTGTAGACCCGTTGTGATGGAAGGCAAATTGGAACAGATCTGAGTCACTCCCTTCCAGGAGACTATACAATACTGTGCAACAGTTTTAGGCAGATATACAGCACTTTTAAAAAGAACTAACCGCCCTCGCATGGAAGTTTTAATGTTGTATTGTTTTATAATATTGAATCATGGTGGATTTAATTTGGCTTTTTTGGCACTGATCAACAGAAAAAGACTCATGTCAAAGTAAAAACAGATCTCTACAATGTGATGTAAATTAATTAATTAATTGCATCGGTAGTCACCTTTTAATATGAAAAACCAAATCATCATTGGTAGAGCCATTTAGTTGAAGATGAGAAGTCAGGGTAAGAAAGTGGTGAAGGGGAGGAAGAAGTACACAGTGGTGGCCCCACCCTCTCCTTCACCAATCCCCATTCCCATTTCCCTCTCACCTTATCTACTTAACCAGCTCATCACCTGCCTCTCCTGCTTCTCTTCCTTCCCTTTCTTTCTACCCTCTCCTATCAGATTCTCCCTTCTTCATTCCTTTCCCTCTTTCACTCTTTCACCTGTCAACTACCCTGCTCTTTACTTCACCCATCCTCCTCTCTCAGTTTCACCTATCACCTACCACCAAGTACTTCTTACTCCACTTCCCCCTCACCTACTTACTTTGACTTTTCGTGCAATATATTAATGATCTGAATGACAGAATTGATGTTTTTGTGGCCATGTTCACAGATGATACAAAGATAGGTAGGGGGTAGGTAGTGCTGGGGAAGCAGAGAGACTGAAGAAGGATTTGAACAGACTAGGAGAAGGGAAAAAGAATTAGCCATGTAAGGAAGTGTACAGTAATGCAGATTAGTAGAAGGGAAAAAGGCACAAACCATTTTCTAAATGGGGAAAATATTCAGAAGTCAGAGGTGCAAAGGGACATGCATTGAGCAAAGCTGTAATGCTAAGATTTTATAAGGCATTGGTCAGACTGCCTTCGGAGTATTCTGAGCAATCTTAGGCCCAATATAAGACCAAAAGATATAGGAGTAGAATTAGGCCATTCGGCCCATCAAGCCTGCTCCACCATTTCATCATAGCTTATCCAATTTTCCTCTCAGCCCCAATTTCCTGCTTTCTTCCCATATCCTTTCCTGCCCCGACCAATCAAGAATCTATCAACCTCTGCCTTAAATATATGTTAAAACTTGGCCTCCACAGCTGCCTGTGGCAATGAATTCCACAGATTCACAGATGAAGCCACCTCTGGCTAAAGAAATTCCTCCTCATCTCCATTCTAAAAGCACACCCCTCTGTTCTGAGGCTGTATCCTCTGGTCTTAGACTCTTCCACCATAGGACACCTCTCTGTATCCACTCTATCAAGACCTTTCACTATTTGATAGGTTTCAATGAGGTCACCCTTCAGTCTTCTGAATTCTAGTGAATACAGGCCCAGAGCCATTCATATGACAAGACATTGGATCCTGGAGTCATTGTCATGAACTCCCTTTGAACCCTCTCAAGTTTCAGCACATCCTTTCTAAAATAAGTGTTGCAAAATTACCCACAGTACTCCAAGTGAAGCTCCACAAGTGCTTTATGAATTGTTAACATCACATCACTGTTTTTAAATTCTGTTCCTCCTGAAACGAATACTAACATTGCATTTGCCTTCCTCACCACAGACTCAGCTGGCAAGTTAACAAGCACTCCCAAGTGTTTTGTATTTTCTCTCCATTTCTTCTACCAAACAGCAGGACCGTATGGTTCCTGACACGGTATTCCATCTGCCATTTCTTTGCCCATTCTTCTAATCTGTCTATGTCCTTCTGTAGCTTCTCTACTTCCTAGAAACTGCCTACCCTCCACCTTTCATGTCATCTGCAAACTTTGCAACAAAGCCACCAATTTATTGACATAGAACGTAAAAAGAATCGGTCTCATCACAGACCCCTGTCAAATACCACTAGTTTCCGATAGCTAACCAGAAAAGGCTCTTTTCATTCTCACTCTTTGCCACCTGCCAATCAACCACTGCTCTTTCCATGCTAGAATTTTTCCTGTAAAACCAGGGGCTCATAGCTTGTTCAGCAGCTTCATGTGTGGCACCTTGTCAAAGGCCTTCTGAAAATCCAAGTACACCCCATCAAATGATTCTCTTTTGTCTATCCAGCTTATTATTTCTTCAAAGAATTCCAACAGATTTGTAAAGCAAGATATTCTCTTGAGGAAACCGTGCTGATTACAGCCTATTTTATTATGTGCCTCCAAGTACCCTGAGAGCTCATGCTATCTCTCCAGCATTATTTTCCAGCAGTATGATATCCACTCTCGCCTCTCTTTTATACTTCATGTAGCTGAAGAAACTTATAGTGTCCTGTTTAATATTATTGGCTATCTTGCTTTCGTATTGCATCTTTGCTTTTGTATTGCATCTTTACTTTCTTAAAGACTTTTTTAGTTGCCTTCTATTGGCTTTTAAAAGCTTCTCAATTCTCTAACGTCCCACTAACTTTGGCTCTATTATATGCCTTCGCTTTGGCATTTTATGTCGGCTTTGACTTCTCTTGTTAGCCACAGTTGTGTCATCTTTCCTTTAGAGTACCTCTTCCTCTTTGGGATGTATATATCCTGTGCTTTCCAAATTGCTTCCAGAAATTCCAGCCTTTTCTGCTCTTCCATGATCCCTGCCAGTGTTCCTTTCCTATCAGTTCTGGCCAATTCCTCTCTCATGCCTCTGTAATTCCCTTTATTCCACTGTAATGCTGATTACAGTGGAATAAAGGGACTTTGGCTTCTCCTTCTCAAATTTCAGGGTGAATTCGATCATATAATGATCACTTTCCCCTAAAGGTTCTTTTGCCTTAAGCTCTCTAATTGGTTCTGACTCATTTCACCAGAAGTGTGTAAGAAACTATATGCTGATGTTGAGGAGTTTCTAGAGGAAGCTTATGAGAATGATCCTGGGAATGGAAGGGTTAATGTATTGGAGTTAGGAAGAATGAGGAGTTATCTCATTTGAAACATTCCAAACTTGAAAGGCCTTGGTAGATCAGATGTGGAGAGAATTTTTCCAATAGTGGGAGAGTCTAGGACTGGGGGTGCAGCCTTAAAATAGAAATATATCCCTTTATAACAGAGATGAGGAAATATTTCATTAGCCAGAGTGTGGTGAATCTATGGAATTCATTGCCACATTTTGCTGTGGAGGCCGAGTAAATACTGGGTATATATAAAGTGGAGGTTGATAGTTTGTTAATTAGTAAGGGTGTCAAAGGTTATGAACAGAGAGTAGGAGAGTGGGGTTGAAAAGTAAAGTAAGTCAGACGTGTTCAAATGGCAGAACAAACTTAATGGTCTGAATGGTTTAGTTCTGCTCTTATCTCTTATGGTCTTGTGGAACCTGCAAAGTTATCCACCACAGAGGTAGCTGAAATCATCATTAAATATATTCTGGAAGGAAATGGAGAAAATTGTTAATATTAAAGAGAACAAAGATGTGTGAAAAATTCAGGAACAAGGTACTGAAGTGAGCAATCAACCAACTAAATGACAGAATAGGTCTGAAGGGCTAACTGGCCAACTCATGCCACAGTTTTGAATGTTTCTATGTTTCTAAGCCCTTTCTGCAACTTATTAAGATCATAGAACCACACAGCATGGTACAGGCACTTTGCCCATAGTTTTCTACTGACCTTTTAAACCTACTCCAGGATCCTCCTATGTGGTCCTCCATTTTCTTCGTGGCTGATAAATGACTAACTCCAAAAACACGCATCTTTCTTGTTCCATTTCTAACTTTGATAAACAAAGTTCTTATAGTTCTTATCAAGGATTGGCCTGGAGACAGCCGATATTTTGGAAGTGAGTTCCAGCATTCTGTTGCAAGTGCAGATGTTTCCTTCCTTCACTTCTAAACATATTTTAAACTGTATACAGTCCTAGGTTCCTCCATAAGCAGAAACAATATGTCCAAGCATACAAATTAGGAGCTGGTGTAGGCAGCTTGGCCACTTGAGCCTACTCAATCAGTTAGTAAGATCATGGTTGACCTGATTCCTGACTACCCAGAGTAAATCTTTGCCACCTTGCTTATCAAGAATCTATCTATCTTTGTCATAAAGATATGTGAATACTCCACTACTTCCACCCTCACTATCTTCTGAGAATATTTCCAAAAGAAATACTTCTCTAAAAGAAAATGATTTGCTTAAATCGGAAACCCAGCAATTATAAAATTCAGATTTTTCCAAGAGTAAACAATTTCTCTACAACCGCTATCTAAATCTTATATACTTCAATTGACCCTTTATTCCTCTAATTTCCACAGAAGTGTTTCTAACTGTCCAAATGTTCCCCCCAGGATAACCCAACATTCCAAGAATTAGATTACTAAATCCTTTCTGAAATGCTGCCAATGTATTAACATATTTCTTTTGTTAATGAGACTGTTGTGTATTTAATACATCAGAAATATTTGAGTAATCTCGTATTGGTTGATTACACAAGTAACTGGTTCATACATACTGAACTAATTCAATAATATCTTGAACCAAATGAAATATCCAATGAGAAACAAGTACCAATTTTACTGAGTGCAAAGGGTTTAAAGGCATACCATCTGCTTGAAGTAATGCAGGAGTGGACTAGGTTAAGGCTGGGGCATTGTGCGTTAAACAAAACCTTGAAAATGATAGGGAAACACCAGACAGGATTGTGTGAGGAATGTCAGGAAGAGGAGTCAGTAGAACATGTAGTTCTGAGTTGCAGGAAGTATGGGATACAGAGAGAGATGATGAGAAATAAATTAAGGGAGTTGGGGATGCAGGAATTCACATTAAAAGGGTTGCTGGGCATGGGTGAGAGAGCACAAGTCCGAGTATTTTTAGCATTTTTAAGGGGTACAGGGGTTTTTTATAGAATATGATGAATAAACAGGAATAGGATACTAGGATGGTCAAAGATGGGAGGGTGAAGTGTAGGTTTGTGTGTGTGTGTGTGTGTGTGTGTGTGTGTGTGTGTGTGTGTGTGTGAGATTGGGTGAAGGGATTTAGAATGTATGTCTAATGCACATTCTGGAGCAGAGGGTGGCGGTAATGCACCATTAAGGTGGGTGCCAACCGCCGTAAAACAAGATACAGACAGAAGTAATGCAGGAGCATTTAGAACTGAAACTATTGTTTATTCAGAATAATTTAAGTTTCATAAGCAGAATCAAAAAGAAGGGGATCCATTTCAACATATGTGGCTGAGTTGAAGAGAATGTCTGAGCAGTGTCAGTACAGTAATGTACTTAGTACTGCACTGAGAGATGGTTTAGTTTGTGGAATCTTACTAGGAGACAATCAAAAATGGCTCCTAACTGAAGAACAACTTATTGAAAAGAGCAGTTGAAATCGCTATTTCAATGGAAGCCACAGACAGAGACACAGTTGAGTTGCAGTCAGAAATGAAAGTGAACATGAACAGAATTGCAGCTTTGAAACAGAAACTGGCCTGGCCGAACAAATTGTGGCAGGAGATCACAATCATCAAACCTGCTGAGGCCTCCGTCGGTCAGAGCTGACCATGGTTACTACGTCCTAGCTGTCTAGGTATGCAAGCCTGGGCAGTACGATATAGAGAGCAAGCTGTTGCCCATGGAGTAAGCTCCTCCTCTCCATGCAACTGATGAATCCAAAAGAACAGCATAAATCGATACAGTTTGGAACCAGCAGCATCGCTGGAGTTGCCAGTCAGCATTGAACTCAATGTAGGTCTGCCTTAGGGTCTCCTGCTCTGGATTTTTCCCTCAGGGTTTACTCATGAAGCCTTCTCCATGAGTGGGTATAGCTGCAAGGCAGTGGAGGTTTGAGATCGGAGTTTTCCTTCTCCTAGATGAACTGCCAACCACGGCTGACAAGCCCCATATGCTTGAAGCAACTGGTTTTAAGGCATCTTTGCCCCTCCTACTGTAAGTAAAAACAGATCCACCAGGCTTAGTAGCTAAGCCCCACATGAAGGCCAGGAGCTGGATTTGGTTGTCAAAGGCTACTTGAGGTGCATGCCATTGGGAGAATTTAATAGGTGTTGGGAACTTGTCCCTATTATCACTCCTAGCTATAACAACCTTAAGGAACAGATGCAGGTACATCAGACCAATGCAGGTTTAAAGGCAAAACTTGTAGAATATGCAACAAAGTAGGGCACATAAAAAGAGTTTGTCAGGCAGGCAAAAATAAATGGACTGCACAAAGAAGAGAAGAAGATATGAAGTCAAGTTGCAGTTTCAAAAAGAGCACTAATCTTCCTGCTATGGATGAAAAATCTGATAATGATAAAAGTGGTACAGGACCATGTAGCCTTGAGATTTATAATGTGAAAATTAACAATAGTCAAGCAATATGGTATACACCATTGATTAATTAAAATGGAATTGGACACTGGTTCAGCTGTTTCAGTCATTTCACAAAATGAGTTTGAGTGGCATTTCCAAGATACCAAATCGAAGCCTGCAGATATCCAACTAGGAATTTACACTGGAGAAAAGATAACCCTTCTGGGAATTAAATCTATAATGGTGAAATGAAACAACCAATAAGCCACGTTGGGCTTGTATGTGGTAAAAACAGAAGGACAAGTATTGTGAGAATGTGAATGACTGAGACAACTACAACTTAATTGGAGATCCATCCACCACTTGCATGCCACATCTCCTGCAATGAAGCCATATGAAAGTAAATTAAGAAAGATACTGAATGATGCCACAAAAATGTTCAATGATGGCATTGGAAAACTCAAACATATCAAGGGTGAAACAATGTTAAATGAAAATGCTGCCCACAAAGCTTGTTTGGTTCCTTATACCATCCGTGATAAAGTTGACAGTAAACTAGATCGCATGATGTGCAGAGCTGTCAGAATTACTTCCAGCAAAGTCAGAGTCAACTCCCACAACCATCACAGAGGAGGCCCCAGTACCTGACGTTGTTTCACAGCCACACGGCTCACCTGCTAAGCAGAGTGAGCCTGTTGCCAGGAAAGGCATTATCACATTAAAGTAAGAAAGCCTCCACATCAATTAAATCTTTAAGCCTGAATGGGACAATTTAAAATTTACTATGCTGTTGATGTCTGTATATAAAGTGGTATAATATAATATACTGTGTATATAGTTGAGAAGCAGTCCCTGTAGAGTTGAGTTTATAATTAATCAGGGAGGGGTGTTGTGTATTTAGTATTTCAGTTATATTTGAATAATATTGTAAATATTGATTAATTCAGCATTCTTATTTGTTTAAATAATTAATTATGAGTTATATGTATAAATACGTGAATTGCATACATCATCACACTACCACATGATATGTGTGTGCCTCAGTTAAGTAAATACAAAGTTAGACCGGCATTTCCTGTCTCCCATGTCTTCTTTTGAATTAATTTAATGCTTTGAAGTTACAAAACAGAACAGAAACTATTACTGTACATGTGATATCACCTGTGCTCTAATTAAATGAACCTTTACCTCTTTACTTTTATTATCATTTCCCCTCAGCAATAAACAATGATGTTCTGTAAACTTTCCTAGTTACTTGATGTATCTACATTCTAGCCTTATATGAATATGCCTCAGGAAATCCAATTCTCTCTTCAATTCTGAAGATAGAGTCATGGATGTTGTATACATGGATTTTAGTAAGGCGTTTGACAAGGTCCCTCGGAGTAGGCTCATCTAGAGATTGAAGTGCATGGGATACATGGTGACATTACTATTTGTACTATATTGGCATTGGCTTGCCAATAGAAGACAGAGGTTTGTGGCTAATAGCAATTATTCTAGCTGGAGGTCTGTTGCTAGTGGTTGCTTAAATCTATGCTATCTACTTCTTGACTTCCCCAACCCTGGGAGAAAGACTGTGTGTGTTCACCTTATATATATGCTGCTCATTATTTTATATGCTTCTGTAAGATCACTCTTCATTCTCCTGTGCTCCAGGGAATAAAGCCCAAGACTGTTCGACTTCTCCCTAAAACTCAGTCCACCAAGCTAGATATATCAGAACCAGAATCAGGGTTAATATCATCAGCACATCTTCAAATTTGTTGTTCTGCAGCAGCAGTACAATGCAATACAATATAATAAAAACTGTAAATTACAGTACCTATATATATTGTAAATAAGTAGTTAAAAGAGAAAATACAGTATTGAGGTTGTGTTCATGGGTTCAGTAGCCATACAGAAATCTGATGGAAGAGGGGAAGAAGCTATTCCTGAATTGCTGAGTGTGTGCCTTCAGGCTCCTGTACCTCCCCCCTGTTAGTAGCAAGAAGAAGAGGGGATGTTCTGGGTGATAGAGCTCCTTAATGATGGATGCCCCCTTTTAGAGGCATCGCTCCTTGAAGATGTTTTGGAATTTTAGGGAGGCTGGTGCCCATGGTGGAGCTGGCTGAGCACACAACTCTCTGCAGCTTATTTTGATCCTGTGCAGTGCCAACCCCCGCCACCCCCCATACCTGATGGTGATGCAGCCAGTTTGAATGCTCTCCACAATACACCCGTAGAAATTTGTGAGTGTCTTTGGTAACAAATCAAATCTCCTCAAACTCCTAATGAAATACTGTATGGCCACTGTTATGCCTTCTTTGTAACTGCATCAATATGCAAAGCCCAGGATAGATCCTGAGAAATTTGAAATTGCCCACCCTTTTCACTATTGATCCCTCAATGAGGACTGATGTGTGTGCCCTCATAGTACTTTTTCTGAACTCCACAATATCTTAATCGCAATATCTGAAGTCTCGGCAATATCTTAATAAATCTTTTTTTCTGAACTCTTTCCAACCTGGATTGCATCTTTCCTATTGAACACATATACCAAATGCAGCCTCACCAACAACAACATAATGGTCCCACTTCTGTATTCAATGCCCTGAATGATGAAGGCCAGCATGCGAAAAGCCTTTTCACCCCACTGTCTACCTATGACACCACTTTCAGGGAGCTATGTGCTTCTATTCCCAAGTCTTTTTATAACAGTCCCCGGGATCCTACTATTCATTGTTAAAATCCCACCCTAAAAGAAGGGTTAGATTGATCTGAGCATAGGCTTGGCTTTGGAATTGGCTCATGCAGACCAGGAATTATTTGCCATTTCCACTCTTGATCACTAAGCAGAAACATGAACAGGATATGTAATGTGCCTGGGACAGAGAGGCGGACAGGAATATATTATTGTGGACACTACCCAGCCAGAAAACTGGCCTTTCTGAAAGTCCCCTTCCAGAAAGTGCCTTAGAGCTATCGAAACAAGAAATTCACACCATCTTAAAAGTCTCTTCCCAGGGGAAGTTCACCTGATCGACCATTTTAGTTAGCCCTCCCCCTCCCTTCTATCTCTTACCCCCCATCTCTGCACTGTGAACACTTCAAACCGTTTTCTGTAATGCTGTTGACATTGTAAATTCATGCTGAAATTTATGTATTAATACGCATTTTATTCCATATCTGGACTTTAACCTGTAACTTTACTTTTCATATAATTCTTTACAATTGTGGAATGTTGTTTTCCGATGCCCTGACAAAACACACAGCAGCAAATTCCTAATATGTATATAGGGTACAGTATAGGGGGAAGAAAGTTGAATAAACTATGGTGCAGTCATCAGTCAGGAGACCACTGGTGTGACCTTCCATGGAGGAAAGCACAGCTGATGTTTTGGATCGGGACCCCTCGTCCAGAGATTTTGGCTCGGTCACCCCCTCCCTCGCCCCGCCCTGCAGACAAACATGGTACCAGCAGTCACCAACTGAGGCTGTCTGTAAGCAACCGGCTGAGGTATGAAAAAGGACTTCCTGTGGACCAAGGGGCGAAGAAGGCAGTGAATGGAAATCTTTCAAATATTCAAAAGGAGAGTCTGTAATGTCCAAAATAAATATGTATAAGTGGTTTTGTAGGCAGGCTAGCCAAAATCGTTGCCCCAATGATTTTAGGAATGAGGCGAGGGTATTTTTTTGAAAACTTGTAGCAAGTAGGACCGGTCACCTGATACACCTAGTTGCCTCTGTTTGTTTGTTCTGTGTCAGTCTTGGCTGAGTAGTAAAAAATGGCAAGGGTGAAAAGACACTAATAGCAGTGATATACAGGCCTCCAAACAGCAGCCGGGATGTGGACTACAAGTTACAGCTGGAAATGGAAAAAGCGTGTCAGAAGGAAAATGTCAAGATAATTATGGGGGATTTTAATATGAGAGTGGATTGGGAAGGTCAGGAAAGTACTGGATCTCAGGAGAGGGAATTTGTAGAATGCTTACGGGAAGGCTTTTTGGAGCAGCTTGTCCATAAGCCCACCAGGGGATGGGCTGTTTTGGATTGGGTGCTGTGTAATGAACCTGAGGCGATTAGGGAGCTGGAGGTAATGGAATCCCCTGGAAGTAGTGATCATAATATGATAGAGTTCAGTTTCAAATTTGAAAAGGAGAAGCTGGTATCAGGTGTATCGATATTTCAGTGGAACAAAGGCAATTACAGTGGTATGAGAGAAGAACTGGCCCAAGTCGATTGGAAAAGTAAGCTAGATGGAGGAATGGTAGACCAGAATTGGATGAAATTCCTACAAGAAATTAGGAAAGTGCATGGAAAAATATATTCCAAGAAGAAAGAAAATCATGAGTGGAAAAATGGCACAAATGTGTCTAACGAGAGAAGTTAAGGCTAAAATAAAAGCAAAAGAGACGGCATACAAGGAAGCAAAAATTAGTGGGAAAACTGAGGACTGGACGACTTTTAAAAACTTACAGAAGGAAACTCAGAAAGTCATTAGGAAAGAAAAGATGAATTATGAAAGGAAGTTGGCAATTAACATAAAAAAGGATACTAAGAGTTTTTTTTAAATTTATGAAGAGTAAAAGAGTGATATAGGACCGATTGAGAATGATGCTGGAGAAATTATAATGGGTAACAAAGAGATGGCAGAGGAACTAAATGAGTATTTTGCATCAGTCTTCACAGTGGAAGACATTAGCAACATACCTGATAGCCAGAGGTCTCAGGGAATAGAATTAGGTACAGTCAAGATTACTAGAGAGAAAGTGCTTGGGAAGCTAAATGGACTAAGAATAGATTCGCCGCCCAGACCCGATGAGGTGCACCCACAGGTTCTGAAGGAGGTGGCTTTGGAGATTTTGGAGGCATTGGAAATGATCTTCCAGGAATCAATAGACTCTGGCATGGTTCCGGAGGACTGGAAAGTTGCAAATGTAGTTCTGCTGTTTAAGAAAGGAGGGAGGCAGCAAAAAAAAAATTACAGACCTATTAGTCTGACATCGGTGGTTGGAAAGTTATTGGAGTCGATCCTCAAGGACGAGGTGCATGACAAGATAGGCTCAAGCCAGCAAGGTTTCATGAAGGGAAGATCCTGCCTCACCAACCTATTGGAATTTTTTGAGGTAATCTCAAATAAGATTGCAAGGGAGAGGCTGTGGATGTTGTGTATTTGGATTTTCAAAAGACCTTCAATAAAGTGCCGCATAAGAAGCTGCTTAATAAAATGAGAGACCATGGAATTACAGGAAAGATATTGGAATGGATGGAGCATTGGCTGATAGGCAGAAAGCAAAGGTGGGAATAAAGGGATCCTAATCTGATTGGTTGCTGGTTACTAGTGGTGTTCCGCAGGGGTTGGTGTTGGGGCCGCTTCTTTTTACAATGTATATCAATGATTTAGATTATGGATTAAATGGCTTTGTGACTAAATTTGTGGATGACACCAAGACAGGAGGAGGAGCAGGAAGTGTTGAAGAAACGGAAAGGTTACAGAGAGACTTGGTCAGTTTAGGAGAGTTGGCAAAGAAATGGCAGATGAGATACAATGTTGAGAAATGTACGGTTGTACATTTTGGAAGAAAAAATAATCAGGCAGATTATTATTTGGATAGGGATAAAATTCAAAAATTGGAGGTGCAAAGGGACTTGGGGGTCCTCGTGCAGGATACCCTAAAGGTTAACCACCAAGTTGGATCGGCAGTAAGAAAAGTGAATACTATGTTGGCATTCATTTCAAGAGGAATAGTGTATAAGAGTAAGGATGTGTTAATGAGGCTCTATGGGGCACTGGTGAGACCTCATTTGGAATACTGTGTGCAGTTTTGGGCCCCTATCTTAGAAGGGATGTACTGATGTTGGAGAGAGTTCAGAGAAGATTTACGAGGATGATTCCTGGAATGCAGGGGCTAACATATGAGGAGCGTTTGTCGGCTCTTGGACTGTATTCATTACAGTATAGAAGAATGAGAGGGGATCTCATAGAAACATTTTGAATGTTGAAAGGTTTGGACAGAGTAGATGTGGAAAGGCTGTTTCCCCTAGTGAGTAAGTCCAGGACAAGAGGCCACAGTCTTGGAATTAGAGGGGACCCATTTGAAACAGAGACGAGGAGAAATTTTTTTAGCTAGAGGGTAGTGGATCTATGGAATTCATTGCCACATACAGCTGTGGAGACCTGATCATTGAGGGTGTTTAAGGAGGAGATTGACAGGTATCTAATTAGTCAGGGTATCAAGGGATATGGGGAAAAAGCCGGAAATTGGAACTAGATGGGAGAATAGTTTAGCTCATGGTGGAGTGGTGGAGCAGACTCAATTGGCAGAACGGCCTACTTCTGCTCCTTTGTCTTGTGATCTTGTGGTCTTGTGAAGGGTTCATATCCTATACCAGAGACTAAAACACCCAGCAGTGTGCTGAGGCACTGTTACATGTTTTATTTATTTATTGAGACGCAGGCAAGAGTGCCATCCAACAATCCCACCTCCCTCAATTTAATCCTAGCCTAGCCATGGGACAATTTCCCACCCATCGGTACGTCTTTGGACTGTGGGAGGAAACCGGAGCATCTGGAGGACACCTAAGCCATGCTGCCTAACAATCTTGATTTAATCCTAGCCTAATCATGGGACAATTTTCAATGACCAATTAACCCACCAACCGGTGCATCGTTGGGCTGTGGGAGGAAAATGGAGAACACGGTCAGAGGATACAAACATACAAACTCCTTGCAGGCAGCAGCGGGAACCGAACCCCGGTCGCTGGTAGTTAGCATATCGTGCTAACCGTTTGGCTACCACGCCGCGCACGGTGATGCTTTCAGATATCAGGCCAATGAGAACAATCTCTCTGCACACAACCTTTCTAATTCTTTGGCCATTAAAGGATTGGAAAGACCCCAGAAGGGTGTGATAAGAAGCTACATCAAATAAACACTATTTATGAAACAGGGTTCGCTTGCTCGGTCTTGTCAGATTCCCCAACTGCCTTTGTTTGTGAAACCCACTTCAAGGCACATTCCAACAGCATGACCGAAGCATTAAAGAGCTTTAGCTTTACATTTGAGGCTTATCTCAGTGGATCATTAAAACAGTAGCAGCTGTAAAGCCCTGTTCCCTTTGTAATCTTACAATGCCTCTCAGTACAGCATGTGCTGTAACCATGAGGTAACGCTACAGCTATATAAGACCTTAGTTAGGCCCCAATTGAAGTACTGTGTTAGGTTCTGGTCGCCTCACTACAGGAAGGATGTGGATACTATA
This sequence comes from Mobula birostris, assembly GCF_030028105.1. Classification (NCBI taxonomy): domain Eukaryota; kingdom Metazoa; phylum Chordata; class Chondrichthyes; order Myliobatiformes; family Myliobatidae; genus Mobula; species Mobula birostris. Next base: position 74,987,171 of record NC_092379.1, read on the forward strand.
GAGAGAGAACAGAGGAGACTTAGAGGGGATGTTGCCTGGATTGGAGGAAGTACCTTGTGAGAATGGTTTGAGCAAACTTGGCCTTTTCTCCTTGGAGCGATGGGTGATCTGATAGATGACAAGAGGCATGAAGCGTTGGGATAGTATTGGAAAATGTGAATGCATACATTGTATTTTCTATGTGTTACAGTATTTACAGTATTTACTCAACAGTATTTCAGTATTTACTCAAATGCACACATTATATTTTCTATATTTACTATGTAACCACTGCTAGCTGAATAGAGGGAATTCACTATTTCGCCATGACTTTTGACCTAATCACTATTAATTCAGGAAGAGAACTAGAATGAAACCAAGTAGAAAGATAACGGTGACGAGTAAGGTAATGAAATATGTGGTAGTATGTCACAACAAGACTAATTAAGAAATAACTGTGGTTAGGGATGAGGAGACACCTGGTCTAAAAAGTAAACTAGGACATAATTAAATTGGGGAGTAAAACAATAGTGGAAGGTCGAGAGCGGATGTATTGATGATATGTGATCACAGGCCGTCTGGATATGATAATGTAGCTAAGATAGGAGATTGCTATAAAAAGTGCTGTGTACAAGCCTCGATGGGCAGTCAGCTACTAGCTTTCTGATTGTCTCAGCTTTGATTTGCAAATTAAAGTTTAAAACGTCTTGAAGGATTTTCTGCGTCTCCTTGTTGCTTGTAAGAAACGAGAAACCACGACAAAATTGGCGTCACGAACAGGATCGGATAGAGACCCGCGAGGAAGGGAATGGCAGATTGGGACGCTTCCCGGTCCCTCGGGGACCCTCATGGGGCTAACAGAATTGAGGGTGCACCCAAAGAAAAAGGTGAGCACTTTTTGCGATAATTCGGACTAAGAATTCTGTTGGTTTTGGGGGGTCTCGGGGACTCAGAAGTGTGAAGCAACTGCCGAAAGGTCTCTCCGATCCAAAGAATCTGGCAGAATCGGGGATAAAAGGAGGCTCAGAGGATTAATCAAGAGCACGGCAGTGGGGGTAAGTACAAGTTAAGTAAGAAAATTCCACATGGTGTTGGTAAGTCCCTGTGGATACCGCTTCGCACGAAACGAAGGTCTGAACAGGCAGGGAAGGAGAATTAAAAATCCTCGTGAATACCGCCTTAAGAAGTGTAAGGGTCTGCATAGGCGAGGTGGGGAGCAAGTTGTTCAGCTTTGAAGAGAATGTATGTGGCTTTAGTAAGATCTGTATTGGATTATGAAAATATAGTATATGGATCAGCAGCTAGGTCTCTTATAAGGAAACTGGATGTGATTCAGGCTCAGGCCTTGAGAGTGTGCAGTGGGGCTTTTAAAACGTCACCAGTGTCAGCCCTACAGGTAGAAATGGGAATAATGCCTTTGGAACTAAGAAGGATGCAACTGATGGCAAACTACTGGGCTAACTTGCAGGGGCACAATGATTCTCACCCTACTAAAGGAGTGTTGCAGGAGTGCTGGGAAAATGGGAGGTTTCAGAGGGATACCTTTAGTTGGGTAGGGAATGATATCGCGAAAGAATGTGGAGTATTTGATCTGAGGATAAGTCCTTCAGTAGTTTATCCGGTCGTAGCTCCATGGAAGCTTGTATGGCCCGACATAGACTGGCATTTGTTAGAGGTAAAAAGGAAAGAAAGATATAAAACAGATTTGGTAAATGCATTTAACTGTCATGTGATGGAAGAGTATAGTGATTATACTCACATTTATATGGATGGTGCGAAGGAACCTGAAGCAGGAGTGACAGGGTTTGGGGTGGTAATACCAGCAAAAGAAATTGGAATCAGCAGAAGAACATCTAATAAGTTAGGGGTGTTTACAGTGGAGATGCTGGCAGTGTTGGTTGCATTGCAATGGGTGCAGAAAGCCAGACAAGCCAAAGCATTGATATGTTCAGATTCATCCTCAGTTCTAGCAAGTTTAAGGTCTTTTCACACAAACAGTCGGCAAGGTGTACTTTATGAAGTCCTCCAGTTAGTTACAAGAATTGCAAATCAGGGAGGTCAGGTAAAATTTCTATGGGTTCCAGCACATGTAGGGGTGAAGGGGAATGGGAGGGTGGATGAGTTGGCAAAGAGGGCGTTAAAGAAAGAAAATGTGGAAATGCACATTAGTATCAGTAAAGCAGAGGTTAAGTGTGTAATCTGGGAAAAAGTCAACCGAATGTGGCAAGAAAGATGGGACAGGGAGGGGAAAGGGAGGCATTTATATCAAATACAAAAGAGTGTTGCAGTTACTAGGGTAGGCAATGGAAACAGAGGAGAGGAAATTGTGTGGACTAGGTTAAGGCTGGGGCATTGTGCATTAAGCAAAACATTGAAAATGATAGGGAAACACCAGACAGGATTGTGTGAGGAATGTCAGGAAGAGGAGTCAGTAGAACATGTAGTTTTGAGTTGCAGGAAGTATGGGATACAGAGAGAGATGATGAGAATTAAATTAAGAGAGTTGGGGATGCAGGAATTCACATTAAAAGGGTTGCTGGGCATGGGTGAGAGAGCACAAGTCCGGGTATTTTTAGCGTTTTTAAGGGGTACAGGGGTTTTTTATAGAATATGACGAATAAACAGGAATAGGATACTAGGATGGTCAAAGATGGGAGGGTGAAGTGTAGGTTTGTGTGTGTGTGTGTGTGTGATTGGGTGAAGGGATTTAGAATGTATGTCTAGTGCACATTCTGGAGCAGAGGGTGGCGGTAATGCACCATTAAGCTGGATGCCAACCACCGTAAAACAAGATACAGACAGACATAGGCGAGGTGTAAAAGGTTCTGTGGATACCGCCCAAAGTAGAGGTCTGCACAGGCAGAACGTAGTAAGAGACAAATATAGTTTGATAGAGAATTCAGACGCTGGTGAGATAAACCATAAGGCTAGGCATAGAAATAGAGTTAGAAAAATAGTACTATTAAATAGGCAAGTAGTGAGATTCTAAAAATACCATAATAGAAAAAGGAAAAAGAGAGCAACATGACAGAGAAAGGAACGGCAGTAGAAATATTGAGCAGAAAATTCCCGGTGTGTCAAGGTAAGATCGTGGAAATTTCAGAAAAATGGGGAAAAAGAACTAAAGAACTGGTCACGAAGTGGCCAAGAGAAGGAACATTTGATGTAAGCTTATGTGAGGAAATGGCAGCGCTAATTAAAAAACACAAACCAAAAGATAAATCTAAGAAAAGAGAAGCAAAAAGGGAACAAGAAATGGAAGTGTTAAAACTCTTTAGGATGGAGGGAGGAAGGTTAAGAAAGACGGGAAGTATATTAATAGTAAGTAAAAAAGACACTGAGAAACGAAACGAGCAGTCTGATAAAGAAAAGGAAAAGCATAACAGGGAGTCGGCTTCGGCTCTATACCCAGACCTGAAAGACGTAGAAAAACCTCTTCCCTATTACAAGAGAAAAACCCTTCAGCAGTGTCCGATGATAACAGGAAGAGTGGATCTAAATGGAGAAATTAAAGTCTGGGATACTGAGGAGGAAAGAAAGAAACACGAAAAGGAACAGGAGAAAAAGGAAATAGAAGAAGAGATCAAAGGGTTACAGGAATTAAAAGCGAAAAGGGATGAAGAGAAATCTTTGTTACATGGACACGGAGCTGAGCAGGCTAGAGCAGAAGGTAACTTGTCGGGAGAGCAAGAGTTAAGTAGCGAAGGAGAGGGTACGAGAGAGTGTAGGCAGAGGATAGGAGACAGGAGCCTTGAAGGGGAAAAAGAGAGAGTGAAAAGGCAGATATTAGAAACAGAGGGAGAGATTAGGGAATTACAGCAGAGACTGAATTTCCAAGGGGAGTTTGAGGATTTCGCATGGGCCCAAGCAAATGCTAGCTCAAGGCAGAAAGAAAGAACTCCACGAGGAGGCCAAGGGAGAAAGGAAACCCCAGAAAGAATCATGTGGCAGCCAGTGAAAACGTGCTCAGAAACAGATGGGGAGTCAGGCAAGGAGGAGAGTCAGGAGATGTGTGAAAGGAAAGGGAGAATGATGCCGTTGTTAGTAAAAGGATTGGGACAAGTACAGTATATTCCTTGGGTCCCAGGACCTGGAAGGACTGAAAAACACCCTGCCCAGCCTACATGAGGGTGCAGGAAAGTGGATTAGGGCCTTTGAGGAAGAAACCACGGGACAAATGTTGGCTATGGGAGATTTAAAGGCGCTGCTGATAAGGCTGATGGGAACCTCCAAACTACAAGAGTTGATGGAAGCGGCTGGCATACAGAATGCGGACAGCACACTGATTGACGGGGCCAGATTTGACACAGTGAGGCAGAGGGTATGGGGGGCCCTCAGGGAGCTCTATCCACCCAAAATGGACCCAAAGCCATGAAAGGGGATCCACTGGGAGACACTGAAAATCCAGCAGCCTATATAGAAAATCAGCTGAAAAGGTGGAGACTGGAAACTGAACAAGAAGTGGAAAGCAACCCGTTTATGAGCTTCCTGTTCCGGAATACTGTTTTGGATGCGATGCCTCCCAAAGTTAAGTCTAAACTTGAGGAAGTGGTTGGACTGATGTCAATGACCCCACAGGAATTCAGAGACCACGTAGTCCATGCGGTCGAGAAATATCGAAAAGACAAACGAAAGTTGACTGAGCAGCAAGAAGAAGTGCAAAGAAAGCTGATACAAATGCAGCTCGAAGAACTTAAAAAGAAGGAAAAAGAAGAAGGCAAACAGATGCTGCCAGCAGTGACCGATTTGAGCACAGCCGTTGAAATGAATGAAATGCCATTATATGGAGGGACCGGTAAGACAGAGCCCAGAAAACCCCATGCCAATAATAAACGTCTTTGGGGGTGCTTTTCCACAAATGCCCTATCAGGGACAGGATAAATTTAAACAGCAGCTCAGACAGGACTGGAAATCCCAAGGAGGGGGACAGAGAGGTTATGGGCAGGAAGGACCAGTAAGGAAACAGGGAGGAAGAGAGATACAGAGACGGTGCTGGGGATGTAACCAGCCAGGACACATAAGAAGGGACTGCCCACTTAGGCCATGGGCCGTCACATACCAGCGGGAACCAATGAGAGGGGAACCACAGTCTAGCCAAGGACCAGACCCCGCAGGGCCGAATGAACCCGTGAACCCCTATGCAAGACATTAGGGGTGCCCAGAGAACCCAGGTGGGAAGGGACACTACCCAGTGATAACAAGGGAGGCAGAGGAGGAACCCATTGTCCAGGTTGTGTTAGAAGGGCAGCTGACACCAATGATGATAGATACTGGAGCCACGTATACTTGTGTACAGCCGCAGTATGCCCTTCACCTTCCCAGGTCAGGAAAATTTATTAAGACTGTAGGGTTCCCGGGAAAAACACAGTTGACACAATGCACAGCCCCAGTGCGATTAAGGATGGGCAGCAAAGGAATAGTTTTGCCGATACTAGTGTCCAAAGGAGCTCCGGTGAATTTGCTAGGCAGAGATGCCCTATTAAAACTAGAATTAAAATTAGAATGTGCCAGAAGTGGGTTGAGTGTGGAAAGAGTAAATGCTCAATTACTAGTGCGGGAAGTCAAGAAAGCTAATGTCTTTTGGATAGGAGACATAGAAGATCAGATCTGGGAAACCTGGGAAAAATGGAAAAAGGGCGTGCAGGCCATATTGCCCCAGGCTGTAGCGCCCAAATCCGAGTTACATTGCACAGTGATTTTTGACGAGACCCAGGACAAAGAGTTAGAGGAGAGATGGTACAGGGAGGCAGGTAACCGGCAGCACCTAAGAGGAGAAGCTATAATAATTGGGAGACAAGGGGCAGCCCTGCAAGTCAGGTGGAATACTTTCTTGGAGAAATGGTACAGGATACTGGAAGCTGAGCCCCACATAACGCTGCTAGTAAATGAGGGACATCAGTCTAAAGACCTAGGACCCTTAGTAAAGCACGCTGGAACCGTAGTGGTGTGGAGGAAAATTATGCCACAGGTGTGGGTATCGGGAGACAACGACTACTTTAAAATAGAGGTAGATATAGATATGGTAGGAACAGCAAAGGAGGTCGAAGTAACTCCCCAACCACACCTGACATTATTGGGTAAGGAGGAAGGCCAGCAGAGAGATAACAAGCTGGATAGGTTACCATCTATCCTGTGGTCACAACATGACACGGATGTAGGGAAAATAAGAACAGCTAGTCCGGTAGAAATAAAGCTGAAAAAGGGAGCAGTTCCACCCAGGAGACCACAATATCCCCTGAAACCAGAGGCAGAAGAGGGAATAGCGCCAACGATACAGGGGCTACTGGAGGCAGGAGTACTAAGGACAGACAGCCCATGTAATACCCCACTGTTACCTGTCCTTAAAGCCGATAAATCTAAATGGAGACTGGTGCATGACTTGCGAGCGGTGAATGAGGTAATGGAGGACTGGCCAGCGGTAGTTCCCAACCCACACACGCTCTTGACTAATGTTCCACCAGAGGCAGACTATTTTTCAGTGATTGATTTGTGTTCAGCTTTTTTCAGCGTTCCCCTGGCAGATCAGTGTCAGTACCTATTTGTATTTACATACAGAGACAACCAGTATACCTACACTAGAATGCCGCAAGGATTTAAACATTCACCACATGTTTTTAATCAAGTATTAAAGGCCGACCTAGAGGGCATACCATTGGAAAGTACATTGATACAGTATGTGGATGATTTGTTGATTTGCTCCGAAAGTGAGGAACAGTGTGAACAGGATACCATAACCCTTTTAGAGAGACTGGCGCATGGAGGACATAAGGTATCTAGAAAGAAGCTGCAATTTTGCAAGCAACAGGTAGAATACCTAGGTAGAGTGATATCCAAGGGAGTGAAGGTGATAGCACTGGATCAAATTGAGGCTATAACTAAAGCTCCCAAGCCCCAGACAGTGAGACAGATGATGACATTTCTGGGACTGACAGGATATAGTTCAGATTGGATTGGAGAATATGCTGAAATTGTAACGCCACTAAGGAAAATAATGAAGGAAGCAGGACGTACAAGCTTGGGGAGTAATCTACAGTGTGGAAACAGAGAGGTTTTAAAAAGAGCAATGGAGATCCCATACAGCACTGTCAGCAGATTTTAGATCTAATAAAAGCACTGATGAAACCTAAAGCACTGGCTATAGTAAAATGCCAGGCACATAAAAAAAAGGAAACGATGCAGTAACAAAGGGAAATCAAGCTGCAGATGAAGCAGCCAGGAAAGCGTCTGGGTGTACATCCGCTGTTATTGCACCCCAGGTAAGTCTAGAGCCGGAACCTATGGTAGAGGACCTAATTGAAATACAGGGAAAGGCAACTTTGGCAGAACAAACTCTGTGGAGACGAAGGGGGGCCAAGCAGAACCCAGAAGGCCTATGGACCACGGAAGATGGCCTACTGGTAGCTCCCACCCCTTTACTGACTATCCTGATCTCAGAAGCACATGGGATGGATCATTGTGCAAGAGAGGAAGTAATAAGGAAAATAAAAAAGGATGGATTTTGGTCGCCTTATTTACAGGCTTCAGTAGACCAGGTGTTGTCACAGTGCGAGGTATGTGTGCAGAATCATGTTCGGAAAGGAATTACAACCCCAATAGGTCATATACCCATACCTGAAGGGCCATTTAAACACCTAGTGATTGACTATGTAGACATGATAAAAACAGTAAGAGGGAAAAGATGCATGTTGGTGGTAATCGACAGATTCAGCAGATGGGTAGAGGCAGTACCCTCGAAAGATCAAGGGGCAGGAACAGTGGTGAAATTCCTGACAAATGAAGTGATCCCAAGGTTTGGGATACTGACAGAAATTAGCTCAGACAATGGTTCAGCTTTCATTCAAAAAGTGGTCAAGTTAGTTCTGCGAGCACTGAGAATAAAGCAGAGATTTGGATGCGTGTATCACCCTCAGTCGCAGGGTATGGTGGAAAGAATTAATGGGACCTTAAAAACCAAACTAAACAAAATCTGTGTAGATACTAAATTTAATCGAGTCGATGCACTACCATTAGCATTAATGAGTTACCGCATGCAGACTAATCAGATGACGCGTCTAACACCGCATGAAATGCTAACCGGAAAGCCCATGCCAGTGCCCCAGTGGAGAGGACCATATAAAGGGCCTAGTTTAGAACAATTGGAATTGGAATTAAAACAATACATGTGGCAATTAACTATGATGCATAAGTCTATTTATGTACAGGAAAAACAGAAAGAGCCAGAGATTGATCAAGGGGAAGGACCAATCAAGCCAGGCAATCAGGTCTACGTGCGAGCGTTTCGAAGAAAATGGAACGAACCCAGAAGAGAAGGGCCCTTTACAGTAACCAAAGCATCACCCACCGCAGTTCAAGTGGAAGGACGCTCCACCTGATATCATCTCAATCACTGCACTAGAGCAATCCCGCAGGTACAGTCAGGTGGGCCACCCGAGGTAAGTGGTGAAGAGGAACGAACAGCAGGGGACAGGCAAGAGCAACAAGAAGCTGATACTGAACCGCAGGAACTTGACCAAGTAATAAGGGAAATTTTTGGTCCTGAGAACAGGCCCGAAGACCCTAAGGATGGGGTTATGGATGGTAGTACTCTTTCAGATAATGGGGATGACTTGGGGGTGACCAGTCCTGCCCCCCGGGATGATACACTCAGATACTCTTGTGCAGATTTGGAGACCATTAATTTGGCAGATGTGGCATGGAACTGTTAGGATCCCACAAAACCTGAGAGAAAGGAGTAAGAGGAGCACAACGGTTACCTCCGTACCATGGTACCAGAGCACGTGGTACCAATGGGCAAATTATACAGCAGGGATGATGAAGAGACAGAATTGTTATGTATGCTCAAGAGCAAATCCAGCACAATATGTAGTCCCCATGCCATACAACTCTTCCACCTGCGCACAGTGGTGAAAGGAGCGGAGGGGGCAGTGTGCACAGCAGTGTCCAAGTATAGTCAAGACCTGCAGTATGGGAATTTGTAGCGGGATAGATCCTTGTTATCAGAAATGTATTCATAACACACCAATGTGCCCTTATTGGTGTATGTTATACCAGGCTTCCTCGCAGTACGATCAAAACAAGCTTGCCTCTGACTGTAATTACAGCAGACCGTGGGCTATGAATAAAAGAAGCCAGACACCCACTTTGGGAAAGCTCAAAGTGCAGGAGCATTTGAGTTATGAATGTTTCACACGGACGGGTGATCTCTTGGTTGGACATTTCAGTGGTAACTGTGCTGAGACTTGGGATGTAACCCCAGGCCAGAGATACAAGACAGGTACCCCTCCGCCCAATGGTGCACTGGATGCCCAGACCATCCTGTTAGCAGCTACCTGGTGGCTCTGTGGGAAGGAGGGAGGTCTGAGATCCACGCTCCCCCTCGGTTGGACAGGTACATGTACACGAGTTATGCTGATTCAAGAAGTTGTAGTATCCCCTGAAGTACAATTTGACGCTCTGAAGCAGCAGATACTGCGGCGGAAGAGGCGAAAATATGAACTTGATCCAACAGTCCAAATTGACAGTATAGGACAGCCGAGAGGTATACCTAATGAGTTTAAGGCAAGAAGTGAGATTGCTGCGGGCTGGGAAGCACTTATACCTGTGATAGGGGTTAGTAAAAATGTTGAATGGATAAATTATATATATTATAATCAACAGAGATTCATTAACTACACTGATGATGCACTAGAGGCCTTGGGGCAGCAGCTAGATGCAACCAGTAGAGTGGCGTGGCAGAATAGACAGGTACTAGACTGGCTATTGGCAGAGAAAGGAGGGGTTTGTGTAATGTTTGGGGAACAATGCTGTACTTTTATACCGAATATCACTAGTCCGGAGGGATCGTTTACCAGAGCAATGAATAAACTGAAAAATCTAAGAAAGGAAGTTAAACAAAATGCAGGGTTTGGACACCAGTTCTTTGACTGGTTAGATAGTAAACTAGGAGGATGGGGAGCATGGCTGACCAAGATTGCAGTAACCATTGATATTGTATTGCTAAGCAGTGCGGTCATTCTGTGCTGTTTTCTTCCACGCCTCAAGTCGCTTGTAGTGCGTGCTGCAATGAAACGGTTTCCAATGCTCCTGGAAATTGTTGGGTCGAGCCCTATGGAGAAGGAGGCACCAATGATGTATTCGTACAGTCTACAAGACATGCAAGACGAACAGGAGAGAGATGAAATATGTGGGGATTAGGCTGTGAAGGCTCCTGAGTCTTTTTTCCTGTCTCAGATACAAAGGGACGGGTTTTTGGCTCAGCGGCCTAGGGAGGTAGGGAGAGAACACTGTGAGTCTTAAGCGCAGGAAACTATAGTTTAACCCAAATTTGGGAGTAAATGCGGGGCTTTATTTGAGCTTTTGTGCATAGACTCTCAGTCCTCTCTCTCTCTGTATGAGACCCTGTGGGTCTCACAGGGAGGATTATACTGGAAAATGTAAATGCATGCATTGTATTTTCTATGTATTACAGTATTTACTCAACAGTATTTCAGTATTTACTCAAATGCACACATTATATTTTCTATATTTACTGTGTAACCACTGCTAGCTGAATAGAGGGTATTCACTATGTAGCCATGACTTTTGACCTAATCACTATTAATTCAGGAAGAGAACTAGAATGAAACCAAGTAGAAAGATAACGGTGACGAGTAAGGTAATGAAATATGTGGTAGTATGTCACAACAAGACTAATTAAGAAATAACTGTGGTTAGGGATGAGGAGACACCTGGTCTAAAAAGTAAACTAGGGCATAATTAAATTGGGGAGTAAAGCAATAGTGGAAGGTCCAGAGCGGATGTATTGATGATATGTGATCACAGGCCGTCTGGATATGATAATGTAGCTAAGATAGGAGATTGCTATAAAAAATGCTGTGTACAAGCCTCAATGGGCAGTCAGCTACTAGCTTTCTGATTGTCTCAGCTTTGATTTGCAAATTAAAGTTTAAAACGTCTTGAAGGATTTTCTGCGTCTCCTTGTTGTTTGTAAGAAACGAGAAACCATGACAATAGCCAGGGGCTTTTCCCCACGGCTGAAATGGCTAGCACAGGGGCATGGTTTTAAGGTGCTTGGGGGAGGTTTCTCGCACAAAGAGTGGTGGGCATGTGGAATGCACTGCCAGCAGCGGTAGTGGAGGTGGATACGCTAGGGTCTTTTAAGAGACTCTTAAATAGGTACATGGAGCCTAGAAAAAGAGAAGGCTATGCAGTAGGGAAATTCTAGACAGTTTCTGGAGTAGGTTACATGGTCGGCACAACATTGTGGGTCAAAGGGCCTGTAATGTGCTGTAGATTTCTATGTTCCATGTTCTAATTTTTCCATTAACCTTAATGAAATACTTTACACTATTCTGAATTAAACTCTATTTGCTGTTCCTCGGTTTGCTTAACCAGATAATCAAGATCCCTCTGTAATTCCTTCTGACCATCTTTGATATCTAGAACACCTATTTTATTGTCGCTTACAAACTGATTAACCATGCCTTGAGCATTTTTATCCAAATTGTCGATATGGTACAATAGAGAGAGAGATAGATACCACCATTCCTGTAACTAACAGATGTAGGGAACAATTTCAGTGCTAAAACAGATCCTGTGATTTTTCGATAGTCAACTTTCACCAGTCTGAGGGTCCACCCATTTCTCCAGTCCTTCACATTTTGCTACTCTGAACATTCCAGCAGTATCTAAAATAAACAATTCATTCTAACAGACTCTAAAATAAGCCTTTAGTTCCAAGAGTTTTATTTTTTTCTTAGTTATCTGTAACAAGGGAGTTTGTTAAGTAGCTTCCTGAAGTCTATAAAAAAGCTGCATAGATACCCACTCACATTCACCATTTAATTTAACTTCTTCAAGAAATTAAGTCACGATAATTCAGCATGACAGTCTTTCTAAATCTAATCTAGCTTTCTCTCATCACCTGAAAAATTTCCAGGTTTTCAGTCACTTCCTCCTTAATTATAGTCTCTAGAGATATCTTGCACACAGCTGTTAAGCTAACTGGTCTGTAATTATTCTGTTTTCCCTCTCTCACCTTTCTTCTGTGAGAGAGTAATCTGCAGAATTTTGCAACATAGAGGAATGCTTCACAGATTGAGAGAATGTTGGATTATCATACTTTTAGAAAATCTTCTCATGTTCTTGTTTAAAACCTATTGTGCTTAAACCCTAGTGCTGGGAATTTTGTGCATTTGCTTACATTTCACTGATTCAAAATTGATACCTTCAGAATGTTCAGCCTACTCTAAATGGTACCATAAATAGTGATACAAATTACTAATTTTAAATGTATGCTATTTCATTTTAATATACCATATCCATCTTCAGGTCCTTCATTGCTCAATTCTCTCTTTTTCCTGGCAATTTAAGAAAGTTTTTATTGTATTTACTTTATGCGGCTAATTTATTGTCATACTCAGTTTCTAAGCAGTTAGCTATCAGGCATAAAAATTTCAGGCTTTGAATTCTTCCCACTGATGTGAATTGATCCTATTTGTTTGGACAGTCTCAATTTCATCATATATTACTTAGTAACTGTATCTGATTTCCTCCTTTCAAATCTCTTCATTTAGCCCACTGATTTTAAAATGGAGGTATAGGCACAGTCTTAGAATAGAAGGATGTTCCTTTAGAACAGCGATGAGAAAGAATTTCTTTAGACAGAGGATGGTGAATCTGTGGAACAGTCAGCTGTTCAGGCCAAATTTTTGGGTGTACTGTATTTAAAGCGGGAGTTGATAGGGTTTTGACTACTAAGGGTATGAAAGGTTCCTGACAGAAGGCAGGTGAATTAGGTTGAGAGGGAAATTACCAGAGAAAGATAAATTACCTGGTTGAGTGGTGATCCAAAAACAACTTGTCAATCGACATCCAGACATCCACAAAAGTAAACAGCTGTTTGCTGTCTTCATTGAGGGGAAGGAGGACAAACATGCTCCAGTCTACATTGTGAAATTGGCAGCTTTCAATTCCTAGGTGTTAAATCTCACGTTACCTATCAATGATCCAGCAGACAGATGCAATTACAAGGAAAGCATGCTAGTGTCTTTACTTTCTTAGGAGGATAAAGAGGTTTGAGTTTATTATCAAACACTCTAACAAACTTTTGCAGGTGTACTGTTTAAAGTATCCTGGCTGGTTGCATTATGGTCTGGTATGGCAATTTGAAAGAGCAGAAACATAAGAAGCTGCAAAGAGAAGTGGACTCTGCCCAATACATCAAAGCAATCCCTCCCCACCATTGGTGGTATCTAAAAGAGGTGCTGCCTCAAGAAGGCAATACCTATTTCAAAGTTCCCCACCACCTAGACTCCACCATCTTTTCATTGAGCAGGTACAAAAGCCTAAAATCCCACACCACCATGTTCAAGAACAGCTACTTTCCTTCAGCCACTCAGTTCTTAAACCAACCTGCAAAACCAGTCACCGCTGCAGTCTAGCAACACTATGAACACTTTGACCACTTTGCACTAAAATGCTCTTTGTTTGAATTGTATTTCCTTGTGAATATGGTGTATGATTTATATCTAATTAATGTGTTTCTTACGAATGCCGCTTCTATGATGCCATGTTCCTGTGATGCTGCTGCAAGTAAGTTTTTCATTGCACCTGTACATACATGTACTTGTGCAGATGACAATAAATTCAAATTTGACTTTCCTAGTCCTTGTGACATCTCTGTTTATCTCTACATCTTAGATACAGTCTGCACCAATGGTACACTTTTACCCTGATCCAGCCCCTGGGTGTGTGTCTCTCATTCCCGCAATACATCTACATTTTAACAGGATGCACCACAAGCCTCACCGGGGGATGGTACACTTGGCGGCATAACCAAGTTCTCAGACAGCTGGCATCAATCTTGGAACAGAGGCGAATTATCACAAATGCTCTCCCACAAACATCGGCAGGAAATGTCCACATTACACGATTTGTACCAGCAGGCCAACCTCCAGAGCACCATATAACATCAAAAGATGTAAGCATTCTGCAGGTTGCTCGGGATTGGGAAATGGACGTGGACTTGGAAAAAAAGCTTGCGTTTCCCCCAGACATTGTGGCTACAACACTCCGGCCAGACATGGTCCTGTGATCTACAACAGCCAAGCTGGCATATGGAATTGACAGTACCATGGGAAGATGGTGTCGAAGAAGCTTATGAGAGGAAAAAGACCAAGTACTCTGAACTGGCAACTGAATCTGCCCAGAATGGCTGGAAGACCAAGATTTTCCCTGTAGAAGTGGGATGCAGGGGATTCGTTGCTACATCTACGACCAGTCTGTTGAAGAAGATGGGGCTGAGGGGTCACTCCCTCCAACAAGCAATCAGGTCCTTGTCAAATGCAGCAGAAGAAAGCAGCAATTGGATTTGGATTAAAAGGAAAGACAACAACTGGGCTGCAAGATGAAGACAGGAGGGTATGGAACTGAGGGGGGTGTATCTGGGATGCCAAGTAGCACCGTTGAGCCCTCTGGAGATGTCGTGGGTTTATCAACGAAACGTCAAAGAAGGAGGGTGCCCACCTGATGACCCCGATGACGTACCTACCCTCCCTCCTTGTCAGCACTCCCAGCCCAATGCCAACATCGAGAGTGCCAACTTACCATAGGGATTGAAACATCAAGTCCTAGTAGCTCTACGACAATTACATGTTCATTTCCTTGTCGATTTGCATGTGACTTGTATAACAATGTAGATCTGTAGTCTATGAAGAATTGTTTCTCAATTCATTCTTTTTTATACTGCCTGAACATAATCTCTTACACATTCCTCCCTGTGTTTTAATAACAAAAATCAGATTCTTCCATTCTGCTCTAATATCCTTACATCCTAATTCAAGGTATATCTTACCCTGTCACCAGCTATATGACATCGTATCAATACTATGTTCTTTATCCATAATTATTGAATAACCTACAACTATCACAACACCTAAATTCTCCTGTCTTCACACAGTTTCTGCTCTGAGTGCTACATTCGACATTGTGTTTGACATTCAGTCAGTCGTAATCTCTATTCCTACAGCTGAGAAGTAAACTTTACCTGTTAGGTAGGGTCTGTTTATGCAGATCCCTACCTCACAAGGCTGTGCTTACCTATATCAGTCCAGAGTTTTAACTGTGCTGCCACAAGATTGTAACTGTTACCTAAAATGAGATACTTGATACTGTCTCTAATGACAGAGTGTCTCCCAGTCCCACCCAGTGGCTAAGCTGGATAAAATTGGGGAAGATGTCCCCACGTATAGAAATGTAGAGAATCGGAGTATGAATGGACCATTAATCATTTCGGGCCTGCAACACTGTTAAATGGAATCCAGTTGACCTTGGTTACACAAATTCCCATATTGTCCAATGCAAACCCTCTCCTTTTGAGTTTAAATTTACCAGTAGGATCATGGAGCCATAGGGAAGTACAGCACAGAAACAGGCCCTTCGGCGCATCTAGTCCATGCCAAAACTATTTAAACTGCCTACTTCAGCCTGCACTGGAACTATAGGCCTCTATATCTCTACTATCTTTGTACCTATCCAAACTTCACTTAAATGTTGAAATCGAGCTCACATGCACCACTTGTTCTGGCAGCTCATTCCACCCTCTCATGAGTGAAGAAGCTTCCCCTCATGTTCTCATTATACTTTTCACCTTTCACCCTCAACCTATGACCCATGACCCTCACAACCTCAGTGGAAAAAACCTACTTGCATTTACCTTATCTATACCCCTCATAATTTTGTATACCTCTATCAAATCTCATCTCAATCTTCTGCATTCTAAAGAATAGAGTCCTAGCCTATTCAATCTTTCCTTATAACTCAGGTCCTCCAGACCCAGCAACATCCTTGTAAATTTTCTCTGTACTACTCTTTCAACCTTGTTTACATCTTTCACATAGATAGGCGACAAAACTGCACACAATACTCCAAATTAGGCCTCATCAACGTTTTATACAACTTCAACATGACATCCAGCCTTCTGTACTCAATACCTTGATTTATGAAGGCCAATGTGCCAAAACCATTTTTTACAACCCTACCTACCTGTGCCGCCACATTCAATGAATTATGGACCTGTATTCCCAGATCTCTTTGTTTTATCACACTCCTTTGTGCCCTACTGTTCACTGTGTAAGTCCTACCCTGGTTGGTCCTACCGAAGTACAAAACATAACACTTGTTTGCATTAAGTTCCATCTTCCATTTTTCAGTCCATGTTTCCAACTGCAGAACCCTCAGCAAGCCATGAAAGCCTTCCTCATTGTTCACTACACTCCATTCTTGGGGTCATCTGCAAATTTGCCGATCCAGTTAACTGCATTATCATCCAGATCACTGATATAGATAACAAACAACAAACACACCACTAGTCACAGGCCTCCAGTGGGAGAAGCAACCCTCTACTACCACTCTCTAGCTTCTCCCACGAAACCAATGTCTAATCCAGTTTGCCAGCTCATCCTGAATACTGAGTGACTGAACCTTCTTGACCAACCTCCTATGCAGGACCTTGTCAGATGCTGTCCCTTATGATAGAGTGTCAATGTAGACAACATCCACTGCCTGACCTTCTTCCATTTTCCCAGTAACTTCCTCGAAAAATTCTACAAGATTGTTTAGACATGACCTACCATATACGAAGCCAAGCTGACTATTCTTAATCAACCCATTTCTGTCCAAATACTTATATATCTGGTCCCCAAGAATGCCTTCCAATCATTCTCCCACAAATGATGTCAGACTCACCGATCTATAATTTCCTGGTTTCTGTTTACAATTTTTTTAAATCAGCGGAAAAACATCGGCTATCCTCCAATCCTTTGCTACCTCCCCTGTCACTAAGGATGTTTTAAATATCTCTACTAGGCCCCGGCTATTTCTGTACTTACCTCCCTAGGGTCCAAGGGAACACCTTGTCACCCCTTGGTGATTTATCCACCCCAATTTGCCTCAGGGTAGCAAACACCTCCTCCTCTGTAATCTGTTCGAGATCCATGAAGTAATCTAGCTTTAAATCTTTTCAGTAGCTTTAACCTTTTGAAGCAATCAGTTACAGAAAACAAGTGGATACAGAATTATGTTTACAATGATATCTATCTTAAAACAGTCTCAATTAGTACTATAGAAATGCTAAAAAATAAGACTATACTATGAGCTTTGTAGCTAATTAAAGCACATTACCTTGAGTAATTTGGAACATAAGGAGTTAATGCTCCTTGTTCTGTGTGGGATAGTGATGGATGTAGCTGCAGCTAAGGAACTGAACAAAAAGATATTTGTAAGGATATCAGAGAAAAAAAAACAACCCAGAAGAGGAGCTCTATTAAATTGCTTGCCTCTGTGCATTAATAGTTTTGGCAGAAATATAATAACTCTGTGAACTGTTCTGCTGGTAGTAGAAAACAGGACTGTAAAAGGAACTAAAATGAATGAATGTGTAAGTAAGGGTGGTGCTTATAAAGGCAGCTAATGTATTTTCATCATGTTCACAGGAAGTGAGGCAGTGTTCATTGAATTTTGAAAGCAAGTAAGAATACATAGCTTTGTTTAAATTAATACTTATTTAGATTGTATGAAAATAATATCCTTCTAATTATAATTCTTTTCAGAATTGGAAGCATTCAACTCCAGGGAAAGTGCAGTTTGATTAGATCTTAACGGGTTGATTGGATGGAGAACATGGCCTGTGGAAAACCAAAGGAAACTTCCCAACTTCTGGAAGAAAAAAAGAAGAGAAGAAAAGAGACAGGGGAATACAAAAAGCAAAACGAGACAAAAAAATAAGTATTTGAAGAGGCTGCTGACATATTTGGCAATAGTCTGACTGCTACTGCAAGTAATATGATGCAAGATAAGCATATATTTTGATGGGATAGTTAAGTTGTGAACTTTGAGAAGTCAAGTGTTTTCACTAGTGTTCAGTGAGAAAAAAAATGTTTGATGGCTTAAAGCACTTGAGTTTTCAGCTAAATGCTCACAAGAAAATGGATGGCTTATCTTGCTGTGTGCCTGAATTCATAGAACTGGTCTTCCATTTGATAGAAACTTTTCCCAACAGTAAAGAACAAAGCATTTTAAATATTATTTAAGAGAAATTTTTTTTAAATATTGTCTCTACTACAATTCTATGCCTCTGGATTTTATTCTGGACCGTGTTCTGATGGCCAGTTTCATCAATAGTTCTTATATACTGAACCACAGCTTGGCCACAGGTGAAGTTCTTAATGCCTCAGTTTCGGAGGACGTCTCACAGACAGCCGTCTCAATAAAGAACTGGCCAGCCTTGCTGATTCTGGTGATCATTGTGCTGACTATCGGGGGCAATATACTGGTGATCATTGCCGTCTCTTTGGAGAAAAAACTACAGAACGCAACAAACTACTTCTTAATGTCGCTCGCTGTGGCTGATATGCTGGTCGGGATTTTAGTCATGCCAGTTTCTCTGATTACTATTCTCTATGGTAAGTGGTATCTAGCTTGCATGAATGTGTGACAGTGTGCAGGTAAAAGGCCTTGCAAAACCGACCACAGCTCTCGGGTAAATCCTCTGATCAACCCATTTTGTTATATGGACTGAGATCTGTGAAGTAATTAAAATTGTCCTCCAACAACAGAAGCTTTCTTTCAGATTCTGGTACAGTGTCTGATGAAGTAAAGTTCGTCATAGTGCAAGTGATTCATCCTTTTGTTAAATGAATGTAACCAGAACAGAAATGCATCTGCCTGTAGGACTATAAAATCTCTGAGACTGTGAGTGAAATTTATGGAATGCAAGTATCCCAATTACAAAATTGAAAGCATATGTTTTAGATAAATTTACTAACAAGCACTTGTCAATTTGAGCATGTAATTAGATTTTAATGTTTAATGTACCGAGAAAGAATACAGCAAGCAGCAGGAAGGAAACACCCAGGGTGAAAACAATGTGTCAGGTTCAATTAAGAACTGATGACTGTGTGAATGTTCCCATTGCACCTCCTTTAAATTTGAAACATACAGTCAAAGAGTCATACTGTGGGAAGCAGTGTTACAGCCCAACTTGTCTGTGCTGATGGTGTTGCCCAGCGAGCTAATCCCAAACATGAGAAAATCTGCAGACACTGGAAATCCAAATCAACATATACAAAATTCTGGAGGAATCAGTGGGCCAAGTAGCATCTGTGGAAAAGAGTAGAACAGTCAACGTTTCGGGCCGAGGCCCTTCTTCAGGACTGGAAAGGAACGGGAAGGGTCAGAGTAAGAACCTGGGGGGAGGGAAGGAAGAAGTACAAGGTGGCAGGTGAGAGGGGGAGGTGGTGAAGTAAAGAACTGGGAGGTTGATTGGTGAAAGGGATAAAGCGCTAGAGAAGGGGAAATCTGATAGAAGAGGATAGAAGACCATGGAACAAAGGGAAGAGGGAGGAGCACCAGAAGAATGTGATACGTGGATAAAGAGATAAGGTGAGATAGGGACACTGGAATGGGGAATGGTGAAGGTGGGACGGCAGTTACCAGAAGTTCAAGAAATTGATGCTCATGCCATCAGGTTGGAGGCGACGCAGATGGAATATAAGATGCTGCTCCTCCAACCTTGTGTGGCCTCATCACATCTAGTCCCATCTGCTCAAGTTTGGTCCATAGCTCTCTATACCTGTCCTATCCATGTACCTGTCTAGATGGCTTTCAAATATTGCTAATTTTCCTGTCTCAACCATTATTTCTGGCAGCTAATTCCAAGTACAGACCATGCTCTCTGTGAAGTAGCTCTCCCTGATGTCCCTTTTAAATCTCTCACCTCTGATCTTAAACCTAAGCCCTCTTGGGTTTAGCAGCCCTTCTTAGTAAAAAGACTATATGCTTTCACCCTTTCTACATCCCTCATGATCTTATATAGCTCTAACAGGCCACCCTTCAAAATCCTACATTGCAGGGAATGACATCCTCATCTGTGCAACCACTCTTTGTAACTGAGGCCCCCAAGTCTTGGCAACATCCTGATAAAACTTTTCTGCACTCTTAGTCACACCTTTCATGTAAGAGGGTGACCAAAACTGTACACAATACTCCACATGCAACCTCACCAATATCTAATATAACTGCAACATAATTCCCCAGCTCCTGTGATCGATGTACTGACTAGTAAAGGCCAGTATGCTAAACACCCTCTTCACTGCCCCATCTACCTGTAATGCTGCTTTTTGTAAACTATACACTTGAACTCCTTGATCCCTCTATTGCATAAAGCTCTCCAGGGCTCTTCCATTTACTTTATAGGTTCTACCAGGGTTTAATCTCCTAAAATGGAGTACCTCACATTAATCTGGAATGGAAACTATTTGCCAGTCCTCAGTCAACATTCCTAGCTGATCAAGATCCCTCTGTAATTTTTCATTACTTTTTACACTATCTGCAACTTTACAATATCACCTGCAAAGTTTCTAACCATGCCTTATAATTTCACATGCAAATTATGAATATAAATTGCAAGCTGCAAAGACCCCAGCACCAACCCTCATGGCACTGTATGAGATAGAATGGAGGATGAAAAAAGAGAGGAGATTGGGTGAATCAAGCTGATCGAAGCAGTCTTGAGGAGGACTTCACAGAATGCATCCATGATGGCTTTCTTAAACAGCATGTAACCAAAGCTACAAGGGAACGTGCTATCTTAGATCAGATCCTGTGCACGAGACCGGTAAAATTAGTGATCTTGTAGTTAGGGATCCTCTTGGAAAGAGTGATCACAGTATGATTGAGTTTCTCACACAAATGGAGGGTGCAATAGTTCAATCTAAAACCAGAGTATTATGCCTAAACAATGGAGACTACAATGAGATGAAGGAAGATTTGGCTAGTGTAGACTGGGAACACAAGCCATATTATGGGACAATAGAGGAACAGTGGAAAATTTTTCACAGTGCTCAACAAAAGTAGCTTCCAGTTAAAAGTAAGGACAGTAAGGATGGGGAAAGCCAGCCTTGGATAACTAAAGAAATTAGAGAAGGCATCAAAATAAAAGCTCATGCATACGAAGTCGCCAAGAGTACTGGGAAACTGGAAGATTGGGAAAACTTTAAAAAGCAACGAAGTACCACTAAGCAAGCAATAGAGAAAGGAAAGCTAGATGATGAAAATAAACTAGCACAAAATATAAAAATAGATAGTAAAAGTTTTTACAATTATATAAAGCGGAAAAGTATGGCTAAAGTGTCCCTTGGAGGACAAGAATGGGGAATTGATACTGGGTAATGAGGAAATGGCCGAGGCTTTGAATGACTATTTTGTGTCAGTCTTCACAGTGGAGGACACATCTAACATGCCAAAGAGAGATGTTATGGATGCGATGGGAGGTGAGGACCTCAATACAATAGCTATCACTAAGAAGTAGTGCTGAGGAAACTCGTGGGCCTGAAGATAGAGAAGTCCCCTGGCCCTGATGGAATGCATCCCAGGGTACTGAAAGAAATGGCAGAACTTATAGTAGAGGCTTTGGCGATGATTTGCCAAAATTCTCTGGACTCTGGGCAGGTCCCAGTGGATTGGAAGACAGTGAATGTCATGCCACTGTTCAAAAAAGGATGCGGGCAAAAGGCAGGTAACGATAGGCCAGTTAGTTTAACATCAGTAGTTGGGAAAATGCTTGAAGCTATCATTAAAGAAGAAATAGCTAGGCATCTGGAAAGAAATGGATCCATCAGGCAGTCACAGCATGGATTCAGCAAAGGCAGGTCTCGTTTGACAAACTTAAGAGTTCTTTGAGGGTATAATGAGCGTAGTGGATAGAGGGGAACAGATGGACGTTATTTACTTGGATTTCCAGAAGGCGTTCAATGTGGTGCCACATAAAAGACTTAACCATAAGATTAGGATGCATAGAGTTGGGGGTGATGTATTAGCAAGATATAGAGGATTGGTTAATTAATAGAAAGCAGAGAGTTGGGAGACATGAGTGTTATTCTAGTCGGCAATCAGTGGTGAGCGGTGTGCTGCTTGGGTTGGTGCTGGCCCTGCAACTATTCACGGTATACATTAATGATCTGGAAGAGGGGTGATGATACTAAATTTAGTGGAAAAGCCAGTTGTGCAAAAGATACAGAGAGTCTGCAGAGAGATATAGATAGGTTAAGTGAATGGACAAGAGTCCGGCAGATGGAGTACAATGTTAGTAAATGTGAGGTCATCCGCTTTGGACAGAAAAATGGTAAAAATTGCAGCATGCTGCTGTGCAGAGGGACTTGGGAGTGCTTGTGCATGAATCACATAGGGTTAGTTTGCAGGTGCAGCAGGCTATAAAGAAGGCAAATGGAATGTTGGTCTTCATTGCTAGATGGATTGAAATTAAGAGCAGGGACTTTGTGATGCAACTCTAAAGAGTACTCATGAGGCCACATCCAGAGTACTGTATGCAGTTCTGGTCTCCTTACTTGAGGAAGGATATACTAGCTTCGGAAGCTGTTCACCGGGTTGATTCCAGAGATGAGAGGTTAGACTATGAGGAGAGATTGAGTCACCTGGGACTGTACTTGCTGGAATTCGACAAAATGAGAGGAGATCTTATAGAAACATATAAAATTATGAAAGGGATAGATAAGATAGAGGCAGGAATGTTGTAGGTGAGACTAGAACTAGAAGGCATAGCCTCAAGATTCAGGGGAGTAGATTTAGGATGGAGATGAGGAAGAACTGTTTTTCCCAGAGAGTGATGAATCTGTAGAATTCTCTGCCCAATGAAGCAGTGGAGGCTACCTCAGTAAATATATTTAAGACAAGATTGGATAGATTTTTGCATAGTAGAGGAATTATGGATTATGGGAAAAAGGCAGGTATGTGGCATGTGGCCAGGTCAGCCATGATCTTATTGAATGGTGGGGCAGGCTCAACGGGCTAGATGGCCTACTCCTGCTCCTATTTCTTATGCTTTTTTGTTCTTATGAGAAGGATGGGGAGAAATTACGCAAATGTGAAGAAATTGTTATTAACCATTCTCGTTCCTTTCTCACCTCTTCTCTTTTCCTCACCTATCCATTCCCTTCCTCTGGTTTAAAAATTAAAGATCTTTCCGGTTCCCCTCATCTTTCCCTGTATTCCACTGTTCTCTCCTCCATATTCCTTCTTCTCCATCTCTTCACCTCTTTTATCAATCTCCTCTCAGCTTCTTACTTTATCCCCCCTCCCACCACTCACCTTTCTACTCACCTATCACCTGCTAGTTTGTACTACTGCCCTCCCCCTTCACACCTTCTTATTCTGGCTTCTGTCCCCTCCCTTTCCAGTTCAGATGAAGTGTCTCAGCACATATCTTCGACTGTTCCCCTCTATAAATGCTGCCTGACCTGCTGAGTTCCTCCAGCATTTTGTGTGTGTTCCTCAAGACTTCCAGCATCTGCAGAATCTCTTATGTTAAAGAATTGAAGAATGGGAGTTCTTTAAAGTGGGGATGTTTCAGCTATATACAAGGTGCCTGTCCATTTTTGAGTTGGTAGAGAATTTAAAGCTGAAGATGACCAAAAGATGGAAAATACAGCCAAAAAAGAGGCTACACAAGTAGGCAATATGATTAGTAAATTGACAGATGACATGAAAATTACTGGTGGTGTTGATAATGAGGAGAACAGACATTCGCTACAGGATGATGTGGGTCAGTTGGTAGATAAAAACAGCAATGACAGATAGAACTTAACCCCGATAATTGTGAGGTAACGTACTCTTGAAGGAGAAATAAAGGTAGGACATACACAGTGAATCGTAGCACCTTAGAGATTATTGAGGAGTAGAGGAACCTCATTTATGTAAAGGTAGCTGTGCAGGTTGATAAAGTGATGAAGAAATCATACAGGAAGGTTGCCTTCATTAACTTGGATGGAGCATTCAGTAACATGGAGATATTGGATAGACTGTGTTTTTTTTCCTGGGAGTTGAGGAGACTGAGGAGCTACGGCCCTTTACCTTTCCTACCCAGCTGGCTTCACCTATCACCTTCCAGCTGCCCTCTTTCCCCACTCCAAACATTTTATTCTGGCACCCTCCCCCTTCCTTTCCAGTCCTGAAGAAGGGTCTCAGCCAGAAATGTCGACTGCTTATTCATTTACACAGATGCTGCCTGATCGGCTGGGTTCCTCCAGTGTTTTGTGTGTGTTGCTTTAACAAAATTATGAGTGGAACAGATAAGTTTGGTAGTGGGAAACTATTCCCCAAGCAAACATATCTCAAACTAAAGCTCATAGGTTTGTGTAAGCTGTAAAAGACTTTGAAGATGTTCAAGAAGAGCTTGCTCAGTTTTGGACGGTTGGAATCGGGAGTACCTGGCAGAGTAGGTGGTGGAAGGTAGGTATTTTCTTAACATTTAAGAAGTATCTCAAGGAATGCATGAATCATCAAAATATTGAAGGCATGGACCGCGTGGGTAAATGAGATTAATATAAGTTGGCACTCAATGGTTAGCATGGATATGGATTGGCAAATGGTCTCTTTAAGTGTTATATGAGAACCAGGCTGATTACAGAAGTTTTGATTAGGAAGCACCAGGAAGATAAAAGTGATGAGGGCATTTGAGTTTTGTACTTATATGAAACATGTGAAAATCACAAGAACAGGAAAGGTGCCGTAGGAGAATAGGTGCAGCCAATCAGAGATCAAAAAAAGAGGTGTAGTAATGCATGGCTAAAGTACTAACGACCTGAAACATTGAGGGATGCGGTGATCTGTGTTCTTACAACTCTATGACTCTAAACTCTACATCAATATGCCAGTGAAGTCTCAACAGATGATGGAACTGAGAGTTGGATTGACAAGGAAGGGCACCAGAGCAGCATAGCGGTTAGCATGATGCTATTATAGCTCAGAGTTCATTTCCGATGCTGTCTGTAAAGAGTTTGTACAATCTTTACAAACCCTTTATGTCAGAGACCACAGACCACAGACTGTTGAGCACATAGCGGAGAGCTGAGGCCAGAGTCCAAAGACCTCAGTCCTAAGTACATTGCAATACATAACAATAAAATCTATAAATTACAATAAGTATACACAGTGGATTCTGGTTGACTATATAGGTCTCCTCCTGACACTCTGGTTTCTTTCCACAGTCCAAAGACATACCAGCAAGTAGGTTAATTAGTCATTGTAAATATCCCTGTGATTCAGCTCAGGTTAAGTAGGCCGGTTGCTGGGTGGTGTGGCACATTGAGCTAGAAGGGCCTGTTCTGTGCTGTATGTCTAGAAAAAAAAGAAACGTTGTACTAGAAAGGTTGCTGGTGGACGCAGCAGGCCAGGCAGCATCTGTAGGAAGAGGTACAGTCAACGTTTCGGGCCGAGACCCTTCGTCAGGACTAACTGAAAGAAGAGCTAGTAAGAGATTTGAAAGTGGGAGTGGGAGGGGGAGATCTGAAATGATAGGAGAAGACAGGAGGGGGAGGGATGGAGCCAAGAGCTGGACAGGTGATAGCTTGGCAAAGAGGATATGAGAGGATCATGGGACAGGAGGCCCAGGGAGAAGGAAAAGGGGGAGGGGGGGAAAAACCCAGAGGATGGGCAAGGGGTATAGCGAGAGGGACAGAGGGAGAAAGAGAGAAAAAATATGTGTGTATATAAATAAATAATGGATGGGGTAAGAGGGGGAGGTGGGGCATTAGCGGAAGTTTGAGAAATCAACGTTCATACCATCAGGTTGGAGGCTACCCAGACGGAATATAAGGTGTTGTTCCTCCAACCTGAGTGTGTTCATCTTTACAGTAGAGGAGGCCATGGATAGACATAACAGAATGGGAATGGGACGTGGAATTAAAATGTGTGGCCACTGGGAGATCCTGCTTTCTCTGGCGGACAGAGCGTAGGTGTTCAGCAAAACGATCTCCCAGTCTGCGTCGGGTCTCACCAATATATAGAAGGCCACATTGGGAGCACTGGACGCAGTATATCGCCCCAGTCGACTCACAGATGAAGTGTCGCCTCACCTGGATGGACTGTCTGGGGCCCTGAATAGTGGTAAAGGAGGAAGTGTAAGGGCATGTGTAGCACTTGTTCCGCTTACAAGGATAAGTGCCAGGAGGGAGATCGGTGGGGAGAGATGTGGGGGGGGGGGGGAACAAATGGACAAGGGAGTTGCGTAGGGAGCGATCCCTGCGGAAAGCAGAGAGGGGGGAGAGGGAAAGATGAACACCTGTGCTCTGTCCACCAGAGAAAGCAGGATCTCCCAGTGGCCACACATTTTAATTCCACATCCTATTCCCATTCTGACATGTCTATCCACGGCCCCCTCTACTGTAAAGATGAAGCCACACTCAGGTTGGAGGAACAACACCTTATATCCCGTCGGGGTAGCCTCCAACTTGATGGCATGAACATTGACTTCTCTAACTTCCACTAATGCCCCACCTCCCCCTCGTACCCCATTCGTTATTTATTTATATACACATATTCTTTCTCTCTCTCTCCTTTTTCTCCCTCTGTCCCTCTGACTATACCCCTTGCCCATCCTCTGGGTTCCCCCCCACCCCTTTTCTTTCTCCCTGGGCCTCCTGTCCCATGATCCTCTCATATCCCTTTTGCCAATCACCTGTCCAGCTCTTGGCTTCATCCCTCCCCCTCCTGTCTTCTCCTATCATTTTGGATCTCCCCCTCCCACTTTCAAATCTCTTACTAGCTCTTCTTTCAGTTAGTCCTGACGAAGGGTCTCGGCCCGAAACATCGACTGTACCTCTTCCTAGAGATGCTGCCTGGCCTGCCGCGTTAACCAGCAACTTTGATGTGCGTTGCTTGAATTTCCAGCATCTGCAGAATTCCTCATGTGTACTAGAAAGGTAGTTGCATCTGAAGGCTGACTGGGTCCAAATGGGGTGCATTTAGTTTGCTGAGGGAATTAATGGTGGAAAATGTTGAGAATCTGGCCATTATCATCCAGGCATCAGGACTCCCGCTTTAGGACAGGACCACTGTAAATCATTGAATCACAGAGCACAGAACGGGGCTCTTTACCCAGCATGTCCTTTCCAAATTTTCTGCCTAATATTTCACCGATGTTCAAAACGGGGGTACGAATAAACCCAATGTTTCTTTCATCCTTGGTGGTGGAGGAAGTTTCAGAGACAGTAATCAGAATTAGAATTATTAAACATGTAGACAGATATCAATTGCATACAAAAATTCCCATGACTTTGTTAAAGGCAACTATCTTAATCAAATTTTTGAGGAAGATTTCAGAGATAGTGCATAAGAAAAATGCATTTTCTGCGAGATATAAGAATGTTCAAAGATCATTTGATAATGTGGTATGTAACTGAATGACATGGAATTAAATGGATAGTAACAGCATTGGTAATGTTCCAAGAAGAGCAAGTCATAATGGCTTTTGAATTGCAGGAAAGTGTAGAATGTAGTTCACTAGGTCTGTACTCATATTACTCTTTTTCTTAAAATACGTTCCTGTCCATCAGATAATTGACTTTACTACTGGTTTATAAAACACTGATTGGTCTCGGGCCAAAATACATCTCTGATCTCTTGCTGCATTATGAACCTTCTCAAGCTCTTAGGTTGTCTGGAGTGGATCTGTCTACCATCCCCAGGGTCAAAACTAAACATGGTGAAGCAGTTTTAAATTACTATGCACCACATATCTGGAATAACCTTCCAGAGGATCTGAAGTCTGCCCCAACTTTAAATCCTTTTAATTTGAGGCTCAAAACTTTTGTTTTCACTGTAGCATTTAATTAGAATTTCCTGCACTGAACCTTTATTTATCATATCTAATTTTGTGTGATTTTATTCTCTTATATATTTTCTGCAAGTTGATGGGTGATTTTTATATCTTGTTCTCTATAAAGCACTTTGAACTGCTTTGTGTTTGAAAAGTGCTATACAAATAAACTTGTTTGCTTAAAATATGTTATTAACCTGAATGTGAGACAATAAAACTCAATTTCCAAATTTGCAGATGACATAGAACTTTAAGGCACAATGAGCTCGGAGGCAGATAAGAACAGACTTCAAGAAATAGAATGTGTGGATGTGGCAGATGGAAGTTAATGCAGAGAAATAAAAAGTGTCAGACATTAGTAGAAAGATTAAAGATGGATGTAAAATAGCGGACAATATTCAGAAAATATAAAGAGATTTAAAGAATGGTATCCCTGGTGGGCAGCCGTCGATCCCAGGGGATCATGGGTTTCCGCCTCTGGTGGACTGTGTCCACTCCAGGGCGCACGCCTGGGTGGGAAGATTTGAAGAACCGGCTATTGCCCATGCAGTGGGTTCTCCCTCTCCACTACACTGATGTAGTCCAAGGGAAGGACAAGCCCCAGTACAGCTTGGCACCAGTGTCATCGCAGAGGTTGTCAGAGTGAAGATGTAAACAGTATCAAACTGCCTTACGGACCCTGGCTCCGGATTTCTTCCTCAGGGTTTACTCCTAAGGTCTTTCCCATGGGTGACTATGGCTGCCGCCTAAGGCTGACGAGCCCCACCTGCCTGAAAAAGAGTAGTACACATGGATAGTTTGTCAAAAATTGCAGGGCAGATAGAGAGAGTGGCGAAGAAGCACATAGGATGGCTGGGCGTGGCATATGTGCAAGGAGGTCATAGGGACATGGTGTAATACAGCACAGATATAGGCCCTTCAGCCCTACAAGCCTATGCTAACTCAGCCACTCTCAGTCTGCTGTACTGAGCCATATCCCTTTAATCCCTACTTCTCCAAGTACCTTTTCAAGTGCTGCTTAAATGATACAATTGTACCTGTCTCAACCACTCCTTCCAGCAACTTGTTCCATTTACTCACCACCCCCTGTGTGAAAAAAGTTGCCAGCTCCTTTTTGAATCTTTTCACTCTCACCCTAAATCTATTCCCCCTACTTCTACTGTCCCTCATGTGGTATCTTCCTTTTTATCCATGCCTCTTGTAATTCTAAACATCTCTATAAGGTCATGATGAGTATTTACAAAATCCTGTTCATCCACAGATTGAGAATGGTGCCTAGTTGAGGGTGCCACACTTGAAGAAAGCTATAAAAACCCCAGAGAGAGTGTAAATGCTTTTTCTTTCTATCTGAGGAAAGGGAATCATAAACTAGAGGGCATAGGTGTAAAGTGAGAGACAAAAGCTTTAAAAAGAATCTGAGGGGCAACCTGCAGAGAATGTGGTTGAGACAAGTATAATAACACTTAAATAAACTTGGACAGATACATGGATAGGAAAGGTTTAGAGGGACACACACAAAATGCTGGAGGAACTCGTCAGGTCAAGCTGCATCTACAGAAGTGAATCGATGGTTGATGTTTCGGGCCAAGACCCTTCTTCAGGACTGGAAAGGAAGGTGGAAGATACCAGAATAAAAAGTTCGGGGGAGGGGATGGAGGCTAGCTGGAAGGTGATAGGTGAAGTCAGGTGGGTGGGAAAGGTCAAGGGCTGGAGAAGAAGGAAAGCAGAGTGGACCATAGGAGAAAGGGAAGGAGGAGGGGATCCAAGTAATGAGTAATAGGCAGGTGAAAAAAGGTAAAAGGTGAGAGTAGGGAATAGGAAAAGGAGGGGGTTAGAAATTGTTTATTGGGAGGAGAAATGGATATCCATATCCTGAGGTTGGAGGCTTCCTGGACAGAATATAAAGTATTGCTCCTCCACGCTGAGGGTGGCCTCATCTTAAGACCATAAGACCATAAGATATAGGAGCAGAAATAGGCCACTTGACCCATCGAATCTGCTCCGTCATTCAATCATGGGCTGATCCAATTCTTCCGGTCATCCCCACTCCCCCTCCTTCTCCCTATACCCTGGCTAATCAAAAACCTGTCTATCTCTGCCTTAAATGCACCCAATGACTTGGCCTCCACAGCTGTTCATGGCAACACATTCCACAGTTTTACCACCCTCTGACTAAAGTAATTTCTCAGCATCCCTATTCTGAATGCCATGGATCAGCGGAAATGGGGACAGTAATTAAAATATTTGGTTACCAGGCAGTTCCACTTGTAGCAGGTAGTGTGGAGGCATTTGACGAAGTGGTCCCCTAATTTACAACGGGTTTCACCATATAGAGGAGCCCATATTGGCAGCATTGGACACAATAGGTGACCCCAGCAGGTTGAAGGTGAAGTGTTGCCTCAAACTGGAATGACTGTCTGGGTCCCTGAACAGAAGTGAATGGGCAAGTCAGCACTTAGGCTGCTTGCAAGGATAAGAACATGGATGGAGATTAGTGGGGGAGGGATGAATGGACAAGGGAATCTTGGAAGAGCAATCCCTGAAGAAAGTGGAGGGGAGGATCCCTTTGGAGGTGGCGGAAGTTGTGGAGGATAATATGTTGGATGCAGAGGCTGATGGGATGGTAGGTAAGGACAAGAAGAACTCTATCACTATTAAGGCGGAGAGATGATGGGGTAAGCGCGGATGTACAGGAAATGGAGGAGATGCAGCATCAATAGTGCAGGGAGGGAAACCTGTTCTTTAAAGAAGGAGACATCTCTGATGTCCTGGGATGGAAAGCCGCATCCTGGAAACAAATAAGACCATAAGATATAGGAGCAAAATTAGGCCATTTCATCATGACTGATCTATTTTTCTTTTCAGCCCCAATCTCCTGCCTTCCCCTCATATCCCTTCATGCCCTGCCCAATCAAGAATCTATTAACCTCTGCCTTAAATATACATAAAGACTTGGCCTCCACAGCCACTTGTGACAACAAATTCCACAGATTCACTATTCTCTGGCTAAAGAAATTGCTCCATTCTAAAAGGACACCCTCTACTCTAAGGCTGTACTCTCCCACCACAGGAAACATCCTCTCCATATCCACTCTATGCAGTGGAGGCAAAGAAACTAAGAAAAGAGAAAAGGGAATAACATCTTTACTAGTGATAGGATGCGAAGAGATATATTCACTATAACTGTGGGAACCAAATAAGTTTATAAAAGATATCGGTTGACAGTTTGTCTTCAGAGATGGAGATAGAAAGATCAAGAAAGAGGAGGATGGTGTTATAGATAGGCCAACTGAATTCAAGGGCAGGGTGGAAGTTCGAGGCAAAGTTGATAAAATTGACGAGTTTGGCAGGCATGCATGAAGCAGCGCCAATGCAGTCATCAATGTAGCGAAGGAAGAGTTGGGGATTATAGACAGGGAAGGCTTCGAACATGGACTGCTCTACATAACCAATGAAGAGGCAGGTATAGAGGGGTATGGATCAAACATGGGCAACAGGGACTAACTTAAATGGGCATCTTTGTTGGCATAGGTGAGTTGGGCCGAAGGGCCTATTTCTGCTATGACTCTAAGAAATTTACTAAAATGATTCTGGGTATGAGGGACTTCATTTGGGTAAATGGACAAGAAACTGGAGTTGTTCTTGCAGCAAAGGGGTCTGTCAGACATCTAAAGGCATGAAGCATATTAACAGAATCAGTGGAAAGAAATGGTTCCCATTGGTGAAAAGATGAACTGGGAACAGTGATGGGCAAAAAAAACAAAATTGATATGGGAAAAGTATATTTTAATGCATAAACTTTGGGAGTCTAGAATATACTGGAAGCAATTTCAATTAGAACATTTGAAAAGAGCTGGATAGCTATCTGGAAGATAGATAGATAGATATACTTTATTAATCCTGAGGGAAATTTGGTTTCGTTACAGCCGCACCAACCAAGAATAGAGCGTAAATATAGCAATACAAAAAACCCCAACAAACACCAAAATGCAAACTATGCCAGATGGGAAATAAGTCCAGGACCAGTCTATTGGCTCAGGGTGTCTGACCCTCCACGGGAGGAGCTGCACGTTCGATGGCCACAGGCAGGAACGACCTCCCGTGCCGCCAAGTGTTGTATCACGGTGGAATGTGGCCGAAGTCCAACAGTAAAAAGTTCAATATCCAGTCTGCAAACACGTTCCTCGATCGTAATATACCCCGGATTGCACCATCCGTTGTTAGCCAGAACAGTAAGCACCCAACTCCTTTACGCTTACCGCTCTCAGTGCACTTCCGGTCAGCCGGAATGGTATTACCCACCGAACTCCTCTTCTCCAAAAGTCTCTGTTGTCTCGACCCGGTCCTCTTTCCTCGGCTTTGTGATCACCCTCTGCATCCTCTGTGTGTTTTCCTCCGGATTTCAGCAGGGGTGTCTGCCGCTCTGTTCGCTAAGCCGGCCGGAATTTGCTGGTCCACGGAATACACAATGCGACCTTGTTTCTGTCCCGCGTGTCAGGATGTAACCATTTCCAGCACTAAAGAAAACCCAAATAAAATTCTCTCTACCAGCATATTAGAGAGGGTGCAGCTTCGACGTGTTACTGTGAGAAAAAAATACAAAAAAATAACGTAAATCAAAAGTAAAAAGAAGAAAGTAAAAGAATAGATCGGAACGGCTGTACCAGGCTGCATGCACGACCGGCACATGCGCACAGGAAGGTGTTTGTAAGACCATGGGGGGCCGGGGGGTGGGGAGTACTGGAGCTAAAAAGGCCAACTATGCTTCTTCTGTACTCTAGTCACTCTGTGGACCTCAATCCAGATATATCTGCTGTGTAAATATCACAATTACAGTGTGGACATTAATAAAAAGTCATAATAAATTTCTACTCCAGAGCGACAAGGTATAGCAGGTATTTCATTTTCAGGATAAACACTTTGAAAAAGATTCATATCTCACAAAGCATTTTGAATTCTTTGATGAGGTAACAGAAGAGATCATACTGTAGATTTATCTATGTATTAATATAAATAAAATGCTGTGCAGTAAGCTTAGATTGGGGCTGGAAATCATGGAATTAAGGTGTGTCTCTGTGACAGGAAAGAAGGGGTGAATGGTAGTGTTGAATGCCATCAAACTGAGTGCTGATTTGTCCTGATGTTTCCCTAGGATCAGTTCTGAGTAAATGTTGTATCTATTTTTATAAATAATTCATCCTCAAGTGTACGGAGTGGCACTCTACATCCTGGGTCTGTATTCTTGTAATTTATAAAGATGAGTGACAATGATAGTGAAATGATTCTAAGGATAGATGTTGAAAAGTTTTCATGGGTGAGTCACAAACAAGAGAATGCATCTGTAAGATACGATTATTTAAACAGAGGTGTGCAGAAATGTCATCTCTCAGAAGGCAGTTAGCTCTTGGAATCCTCTGCCCCAGAGCATGATGAAAGCCAGATGATTGGACGTATTTAAGGTAGAGATAGATAAATATTTGAAAGATTGAGGAATTGATGCACAGAAGAGGAGTTAAAGCCAGTGTAGATTGGCTATGAATGGTTGGCAGGCATGAATGGCCTACTCCTGCTCCTATTTTCTTGTGTTCTTACATATTACATAAAACATTCTATTAATAAGTAAAGATAAGGATAGCCACAGGCTTCAGGGTAGCAAAACAGCAGATTAAACCTCAAAGTGGACAAGTATGAAGTTACATTGTGTGGGAAGAATACTCAGTGTGAATTAGCAGAGTTCTTTGTCTCCAAAAATACAAATATCTAAAGGTAGCAGGTCACGCTGAAATGGTAATTGAAATGCAAGTTACTTAAAGAAAGGAACAGAATATAAATGCAAAGGGATCATGCTAGAGATTTGTGAATCACCAGTTATGTTTCATTTGCAATACAGAACTCAAAAGTTTCATTCTACTCTCAGTTATATGTGCTTCATCACTGGAGGGAATACTTCATGAGAATAGGTTGAGTGTACTTGGCCTTTTCTCCTTGGAGCAACGGAGGATGAGAGCTGACCTGATAGAGGCGATGAAGAGGGGCATTGATCATGTAGACAGCCAGAGGCGGTTTCCCAGGGCTGAAAGGGCTAACACAAGGGAGCATAGTTTTAAGGTGCTTGGAAACAGGGGATGTCCGTGGTAAGTTTTTCACACAGAGCGTGGTGGGTGTAAGGAATGCACTGCCAGCAGCAGTGGTGGAAGCCTCTTAGATACGTACGAGGGATGATTGATAAGTTCGTGGCCTAAGGTAGAAGGAGTCAATTTTAGAAAACCTAGTACATTTATTTTTCAACATAGTCCCATCCTACATTTACACACTTAGTCCAGCGGTCGTGGAGCATACGGATCTTGGACCTCATCGGTTAATAACTCATCAGGGGTGATTGATAAGTTTGTGGCCTAAGGTAGAAGGAGATGATTTATTAACTTTAAACTTTCTGCATAATCACTCAAAGAGTTGAACTGCATGCGCATGTAATGAAAGCCGTATAACTCATCTCCTTCTACCATAAACCAAGAACTTGTCAATCACCCCTGCTGTGGACACTTTCTGGAGGTCCAAGATCCATATGCTCCACGACCACTGGACAAAGTGTGTCTATGTTGAAAAATAAATGTGCTAGGTTTTCTAAAATTTACTCCTTCTACCTTCGGCCACAAACTTATCAATCACCTCTCATAGAGCTTAGAAAAATGGAGGGTTGTGTGTGAGGGAAATTCTAGGCGGTTTCTAGAGTAGGTTACATGGTTGGCACAACATTGTGGGCTGGAGGGCCTGTAATGTGCTGTAAATTTCTATGTTCTATCTCTGACTCTTCTCTTCTTTGTCAACTTCTTGCATCCAATTTATTTTGAAGGCTGATGGATTTCCACAGTTACCTTGTCTACGCATTGTTCATTGATGTTCCCAATAATGATTCCATCCTATTCTCCCAAGGTCTCCAGCTTTGTTATATATGATGACACCTTATACAACAGTGCTTTATTTTTCCTCAAACGTGGTTACCTTTCTTCTGAAGAAGTATCATTCTGTTCTGTGTTCAATTTCTAATCATCCAATGATGCTTTGATGAAGCTAACTCCAAAGAACTGAAACAATTTAAAAGGAGGTGGGGGTGAGCAGCCAGATGTTATGGTCCATATTAGTACTAGCAACAAACAGGAGGAGAGGTGATATCCTGTAAAGAGAGTTAAGAAGGAGGTTAAAAAGCAGGGCACCTAAGTTCATAATCTTAGGATTATTCCCTGTGTTACAAGCTAATAAGAGTAGGAATAGGAGGAAAGGAAAATGAATGCATGACTAAAGAGCTGGCAGGAGAGCCTCAGCAACCTGGACCATTGGGATCTCTTTCAGGTCAGATATGACCTGCACAAGAAGAACTGGATGCATCAGAAGTAGGACCGGTATCCTTGAAAGTGGCAAACACAAGGAAATCTGCAGATGCTGGAAATTCAAGCAACACACAGAAAATGCTGGTGGAACACAGCAGGCCAGGCAACACCTATAGGAAGAGGTACAGTCGACGTTTCGGGCCGAGACCCTTCGTCAGGACTAACTGAATGTATAGGATGGGAGGCCTAGGGAGAAAGAAAGGGGGAGGCAGAGGGAAGCCCAGAGGATGGGCAAGGAGTATAGTGAGAGGTACAGAGGGAGAAAAAAAGAGAGTGAAAAAAATTAATAACAATAATAAATAAATAAATAACGTATGGGGTCCGAAGGGGAGGTGGGGCATTAATGGAAGTTAGAGAAGTCAATGTTCATGCCATCAGGTTGGAGGCTACCCAGATGGAATCTAAGGTGTTGTTCCTCCAACCTGAGTGTGGCTTCATCCTGACAGCAGAGGAGGCCATGGATGGACATATCTTGAAAGTGGCATTATTGACAGTGAAGAAGGTTGTCAGAAGGTACAGCAGGATGCAGATCAACTGGGAAAGCGTCCAGAGGGACAACAGATGGAACTTAATTTGGACAACATTTTAGGAAGTTAAATCAGAGAGGGAAATGCAGGGTGAATAGAGAGCACTGGTAAGTGTTGTTCTACAGAGAGATTTTAAATGCAATTACATAGCTTCCTGAAAATGGGAACACAGGTAGACAGGGTGATGGAGAAGCTGTATTGCATAGTTGCCTTCATCAGCCAAGGCAGTGAGTATAAGAGTTTACAAATAATTGCTTAAACTGCAGTGTTGTATGCATTTAAGGTCACCACTCTATAGACCATAAAACATAGGAGCAGAATTGGGTCATTTGGCCCATCAAGTTTGCTCTGCCATTCAATCATGGCTGACCCTCTTTTCTCCTCCTCAGCCCAACTCCTCAGCCTTCTCCCAATAACCTTTGGTGCCATGTCCAATTAAGAACCAATCAAGCTCTGCCTTAAATATACCCAATGACCTGGCCTCCATAACTGCCTGTTGTAAAAAATTCCACAAATTTACCACCCTCTGGCTAGAGAAATTTCTCCACATCTGTGTCTTAAATGGATGCCCCTCTATCCTGAGGCTGTGCCCTCTTGTCCTAGACATGGGAAAATTCCTTTCTGCATCTACTCTGTTGAGGCCTTTCAACATTTGAAAGATATCAATGAGATCCCCCCACCATCCTTCTAAATTTCACTGAGTACAGAACCAGAGCCATCAAACGTTCCTCATATGATAACTCTTTAATTCTCAGAATCATCTTTCTGAACCTTCTCTGAACACACACCAATGCCAACACATCTTTTCTAAGATGAGGGGACCAAACCTGTTCACAATACTCAAAGAGAGGCCTCACGAGTACCTTATAAAGCCTCAGCGTCACACCCCTGCTCTTGTAGTCTAGACCTCTTGAAATAAATGCTAACATTGCATTTGCCTTCCTCACCACCAGCTATTCACACAAGTTAACCTTTAGGCCGTTCTGCACAAGGACTCCCAAGTCCCTTTGCATCTTGGATTTTTGGCTTTTAGGTAAGTAGCCTCATATGTGGCACCTAGTCAAAGGCCTTCTGAAAATCCAAATACACAACATCCACTGCATCCCTTTCATCTATCCTAAAGGGGTAATCTCCTCAAAGAATTCCAACAGGTTCATCAGGCAATATTTTCCCTTGAGGAAACCATGCTGAATTTGTACTATAGGAAGGATGTGATTAATTTAGAGAAGATGCAGAATAGATTCAGAATGTGGCCTGGATTGAAGGACTCAAGTTATCAGGAGAAATTGGATAGGCTAGGCCTGCTTTCCCTGGACACTAGGAAGTGATATGATGGATGTATGTGAATTTATGAAAGACATGGAGAGTCAGTAACTGTTTCTCATGGTAGGTGTGTCTACAGTTATAGAGTATACACTCAATGCCCACTTTATTAGATACAGGAGTGGAAGTCAGTGTGGCCTTCTGTTGTTGTAGCTCATCTACTTTAATGTCCGACATGTTGTGCATTCAGAGGTGCTCTTCTGCACACCACCGTTATAACACATGGTTATTTGAGTTACGATCGCCTTCCTATCAGCTTGAACCAGTCTGGCCATTCTCCTCTGACCTCTCTCATTTTCAAGGTGTTTTCACCCTCAGAACTACCACTCACTCAATGTTTTTTTTTGCTTTTTGCACCATTCTCAGTAAACTCACTCTCAGTAGACCGTTTTACATGAAAATCCCAGGATATCAACAGTTTCTGAGATATTCAAACCACCCCATCTAACATCAACAATATTCCACAGAAAATGTCATTTACATCACATTTCTTCCACTTCCTGATGTTTGGTCTGAACAGCTGAACTGTTGACCATGACTGCATGCTTTTATGCATTGATTTGCTGTCACAGGATTGGCTGATTAGATACTTGCAATAATGACCAGGTGTATGGATGTGCCTAATAAAATGGCCACTGAGTGTATTAAGGGAGATGGCAAATTGCTGTAAGTTTAATAGGTTGTAATAGCGAGCAATTTCAACTTCTTTCATATTGACCTGACTGCCAAAGTACAAAGAGCTTAGATGGGGTGGAATTTGCTAAAATGTATACAAGAGTCTTTTCTCAAATGGTATGTAGAAGGCTTCACTAGAGAGGGAACAACACTCCACCGTTAATTTTTTACTGACATAAAAAATTACAATTTACTGATTAAATAAAAATTAGATAGGTAGAAAGATAGATCGATAGATAGATAAACACATTAATAAATAGTGCAAGAGAGAATAGCAAGGTCGTGTTCATGAATCTTTCAGCAATCTGATAGCAGTGGAGGAAGAAGCTGTTCCTAAAATGTTGAGCGTGGGTCTTCACACTCCTATACCTCCCCCCATGATAATGATAATTATGAGAGAAAGACATCTCCTGCATGGCAAGTGTCCTTAATAATTAACACAGCCTTCTTGAGGCATCCCTTTTTTTTTAGATTAGATTATGAGGACACTCTCCTCGTTTATTGTCATTTAGAAATGCATGCATTAAGAAATGATGCAATGTTCCTCTGGTATGATATCACAGAAACACAAGACAGACCAAGACTAAAACTGACAAAACCACATAATTATAACATATAGTTACAACAGTGCAAAGCAATACCATAGTTTGATATGAGCAGACCATGGGCACAGTAAAAAAGAAGTCTCAAAGTCCCGATAGCCCCAACATCTCACGCAGACAGTAGAAGGAAGAAACTCTCCCTGCCCTGAGCTTCCAGTGCCTCAAACTTGTCGATGCAGCATCCTGGAAGCACCCGACCACAGTCCGACTCTGAGTCCCTCCGAAAACTTTGAGTCTCCGACCAGCCCTCCGACACCGAGCACCGAGAACCATCTCCGCTGAGCGCTTCAACCCCGGCCCCGGCCGCCAAGCAACAGGCAAAGCCAAGGATTCGGGGTCTTCCCCTCCGGAGATTTCGGATCACACAGTAGCAGCGGCAGTGAAGCAGGCATTTCAGAAGTTTCACCAGATGTTCCTCCATGCTCTCACGTCTGCCTCCATCAAATCAGAATTGTGTACGGCCTCCTACTTGACAGATTACAGATATTCATCACTGGAGAGGCCGCGCAAGCTGCGTCGCGCCGCCATCTTCTCCTCCTTTTTGAGGATGTCCTCACTGGTGGAGAGGCTTGTGCCCTTGATGGAGCTGGCTTTGTCGTCAAATCCATGCAGCCTCTTTTGATCATTGCATTGCAGCTTTCGAACTGAGCAATCATGCATCCAGTCAGAATACCTTCTGCAGTATACCTGTACTAATATATTGAAGTCTTCAGTGACATTCCAAATCTCCCCAAACTCCTAATGAAGTATTGCAGCTGGACAGGTGAGTAACATGTCAGTGAAGGAATATTTTACAATCAATGATCAGAAATCTATTAATTTTTAAATATTTATGGAAAAAATTAAACCCACCCAGAACTTAAAATCCTAAACAAAAGCAACAAAAATTTTGATGGCATTGGGCAGGGTCCTGCAAAATTTGATTGGGAAAGGCTGTTTGCTTGTTAAAGATCATGCAGCAAATGGGAAGCTTTTGAAAGAGTTAAGCAGAGTTCAGAGATAGCATATTTCTGTTGGAGTGAAGAGCAAGGCTGGCAGGATTACAGAACCCTGGTTCAGGAAATATATTGAGGATCTGGTCAGGAAAAAGAGGGACATATATGTCAAGTATAAGCAGCTGGGATCATGCACTTGAAAGGGAAATCATGAGAGCAAAAAGGGAACATAAAATAGCTCTCCCAGAGCAGGAAAAGGGAAATCTTAAGAGGGCAATGCACAATCTACAATGGTTTGTTGCAATTCCTTTCGCCTAGAGATAATACTCAACCCACTGAGTTCCTCCAGCAAGTTGTGTGTTGCTCCAGATTTCATTATCTGTTGTTTCTTGTGTCTCCTGAGAATCCTAGGAGTTTCTACAAATATATCAAGGAAAATTGTGACTAGGGAGAAAATGAATCCCTTTAAGGATCAATGTACACATGTATGTGTGTAGCCACAGGAGATGGTCAAGGGTTAACTAAGTATTTTTCATCTGTTTACCATGGAGAAGGTTATAGAATCTAAGGAATTAAGAAAAATAAAAGGCAATGTATTGGAAAATACCAAAATTACAACAGAGAAGGTGCTAGAGGTCTTATAATATAGGAAAGTGGATCATCCATCAGTCTTGATCAAGTGTATTCTCAGACATTTTGGGTGGGGTACTGAGAATTTTAAGATAGTTAATGCCAAGCCTTTATTTAAGAACTCTAAGGAAAAGCCAAGAAACTACAGGCCAATGAACATAACATCATTAATTGGAAGGTTATGGGAGAGGATTCTGAGGGGCAGGGTCTACCAAAATTTGGAAAGGCAGGTGTTAAAAAAGGGAGAGACAACATGGCTTTTTGTTGTTTAGATTTGTGCTTCATAAACCTAATTGAGTTTTTTGAAGAAATGGCATGTCAGAAAGCATTGTCTATGTGGACTTTAGCAAGGCCTTTGACAAGGTTCCAAATGATAGACTAGTCTGGAATGAACTCACATGGAATCAAGAATGAGCTAGTGAATTGACTTAGTGGAGGGAATAGAGAGATGTTGATGGAGGGGAATTAGTCAGATTGGGAGCTAGTGACCAGTGGTATACTGCAGGGGTCAGTGTTTGGATCCACAGTTTTTTTTGTCATCTATATTAGCAATTTGGATGGCCAATTTATTGATGTGGTTGGAATGTTTTCAGGTGACATCAATATAGTGATCTGTAAGAAAGGTTATCTAAGATTACAACAGGATTTAAATGAATTGGGGAAATGCTGCAAGGAATAGCAGATAGAATTTAACTTGAATATGCAACGTGTTGCATCTTGGTATTAAACCAGGGCAGGACTTTGCAGTAAATAGTAAAATCCTGTAGATTGTTATAGAACAGCAAGACTTTGGGGTACAGCTACATTGTTTCCTTAAGGTGGCAAAGCAGGAAGACAGGATAGTGAAAAAGATGTTTAGCACATTTACCTTCATTGGTCAAGACATGAAGGAAATGAGCTGAAGCATCATTTTGCAACTATACAAGTTGTGCAAGACCATATGTACAGTTCTCATCTCCCATTGATAGGAAGGATGTGATTAAGCTGGAAAGTGTACAGAAAAGCATAAGGATGTTAGCAGAACAGGAGGTCAAAGTTCAAAGCTGAAAGTAAATTTATTATTAAAGTACATATATGTCACCACATACAACCCTGAAATTCTCTTTCCTGTGGGCATGCTCTGCAAATCTATACAATAGTAGCGTTGACATGATCAATGAAAGTTCAACTACAGTGCAGAAGAAAACAAACTGTGTAAATGCAAATGTAAATAAATAGCAATAAGTAACAGGAAAATGAAATACCAAGATAAAGGGTCTTCAAACTAAGTCCTTAAAAGTCTTGAGTTATAAGGAGAGGCTTGATAGACTGGAAAGTTTTCTCTTTGGAGAGTAGGAATTTGAGGTGTGACCAGACAGAGATGGATGGCCACAGTCTTTTCCCCAGTATTGGGATTCTAATAACAAGGAGATAATTGAAAGAGACCTATGGGGAACTTTTTCGCACAAAGGGTGGTAGATATATGAGATGAGTTCAATGACCATGTTTAAAGGACTTGTAGAGAGGTACATAAATGGAAAATGTTTAGAGGATTATGGACCAAATGCATGCAAATGTAAGTAGCTTTTATAGACTTCTTGGTCAGCAAAAAAAAAATAGATGAACGGCTTGTTTTCTGTGCTGTATAACTCTATAACTATAAAACATTTCCCCTTATCAGAAAGGAATAAAACTGGAAGGTTTTAGGATAAGTAAGGGATAAGGCATTTAGAGGAGATCTGAGAGGAACCTTGTAAACCCAGAGAGTGATGAATACCCCAAAAGCACTGCCAGAGAGAGTGGTGGAAGCAAAATTACTGCATTTTAAGGACTATCTGTAGATAAGCATTTATGTATATCACTTCTGCATAAAGGCAATGGACCAGCAAGTACCGGAGGCTGTAATTAATGTGTTTGGTGTATGTTAGTTGGCATGGTAGACCAGTTGGCCTGTTTCCATGCTTTATGACTCTGTGGCCCTATTTGGAATTTCTTACTTGGGACTCCATTCAACAGAATAAGAAGTCAATATGAAGAATGAAAATTGTCTAATTAAAAGCCTCTTTCAAAATCTATCAGAAATTGGAGGACACCTCCGTCAAACACCTCCACTCCCTCTGCCAAAAGTGGAACTTCCAGGTGACCAAATATTTTACGTCCAATTCCCATTCCCGTTCTGACAAATCAGTCTACGGCCTCCTCTTGTGCCAAGATGAGGCCACCCTCAGTGTGGAGGAGCAACACACTGGGTAGCCTCCAAAGTCATGGCATGAACATTGATTTCTCCTTCCAGTAAAAAAAAATTCCCTCCCATTCCCTCTTCTTCTTTTCCACATTGTGGCCTCTTACCTCTTCTTACCTGCAAATCACCTCCTCCTTCTTCCCTTTTTCCTATGGTGCACTCTCCTCTCCTGTCAGATTCCTTCTTCTCCTGCCCTTTATCTTTCCAACCCACCTGGCTTCACCTATCACTTTCTATCTTCTTTCCTTCCCCACCTTTTTATTCTGGCATCTTCCCCCTTCCTTTTCAGCCCTGAAGAAGGGTCTCAGCTATTTATTCATTTTCACAGATGCTGCCTGACCTTCTAAGTTCCTCCAGCATTTTGTATGTGTTGATTTTGAATTTTATGATGCTCTCTCTTTTAGCTGCACGCCACCCCCATGCTCAATCAACCCTAGCTATAAATAATTTCCTATTAGAAAAAAATAACAATTCTGTTCAGCTTAGCACATTTTAATAATTCATATTAAAATTCTGGGTTCATTAAGTTTTCCAGTACCTCATCAATAGCTAATGATACATATCTCTATATGTACTTCTCTATATTCCTCAATTTTCTCATAATCACACTGTTACTTCCAAGCTCCCCTTTCAGGCTCGTCTAAACCCTAGCAAATCTCTCCACAAGGATATTTATTACCCCTGCCCCACCTATCATCTCCCATTCACCTGTCCCTTCTGTGCAAGTCACCAGTGCTCCAGAAGATATCCCAATGGTCAAAGAACCTATATCATTTTCTCTTGCATGAGCTTCTCAGCCATGCATTTATCTACCCTTTCCTCTATTCTCTTCAATGGAGAACACCTATCTCTGACATTGTTTAAGATGGGGAGGCAGGTCCAAGGCCATCCACCGCATGGTCTTAGGCTGATCAGGGTCATGGTCTAGTGGCATGGAATGCAAGACAAATGGGGACCCTTCATCACTGTTGTGATGTGTCATTAGCTTCTGCCAGCTCCAGCATTGAGGTCTTGGTTAGATCACTCTTTGTCTGGATCCACCCCTTTTACCTTACAGCATGGGTGACCCTACCAGGAGCTCAGTTCCCAACGGCATCACTCTCAGAATCACAGAATGTCACAAGCCTCTCCACCACGACAAGATGATGATCCTTAGAGAAGATCTTCAATATATTAATCTGAATATGCTACTAGTCAAATATCATTGCCTCTCACATACGGAGTCCTAGAACTTTTTAAATAAGATAAATATAATAGCTTCCCCTGTCAAATAAAATATACAGGACCTGTGTTCAGTGAGAAAGAATGAATAGGGAGGGTGAATATTGAATAGGGTATGTGACTATGTAAATTGAATAACGTGAGTATGTGAGTTTCACTTTCAAGTAGCAAGAACAAGATCTGTGTGAGGGCAGGGATAATTGAAAAAAGGAAGTATGTTTACTTGAGTTTCACTTGGGCCAATAAAAAGAAGT
This sequence comes from Mobula birostris, assembly GCF_030028105.1. Classification (NCBI taxonomy): domain Eukaryota; kingdom Metazoa; phylum Chordata; class Chondrichthyes; order Myliobatiformes; family Myliobatidae; genus Mobula; species Mobula birostris. The sequence continues at coordinate 75,030,596 of NC_092379.1, forward strand.
AAAGTTTAAGTGGAGTGAACAGAACTAAAGCAGGGAACTGAGCAATGGCTCAAAAAGCTGCGGCCAAAGTCCCAGCGGCCATGTTTGGAGTGACCATTATGTGAGTGGGCACTTGCTGATCTGGGGTCTGAAGCCTTGGCTTGAGAAGTTTAGCAAGGGGGCACAAGTGAATAGCAGGTAAGAACAGATAACTCTTTTTACTAAGTAGTTAACTAAAAAGGTACCAATTACAACTAAGTAAATAAAGTAGAGATTCAAAATCAGGTGATGTGTTGTAGCTGCAGGATGTGAGAGCTGATGGACCATATTGTGATTCCTGTAGAACACATTGTCAGTAAGTGTTGGTTGATTAAGGAACTCAAGCTCAAATTTCATGACCTGGAATCTGAGCTTCAACCACAGTGATACATCAAGGATGGGGAGAATTAACTGGATATTGTGTTTCAAGAAGCAGTCACACCCATTAGATTAACTGCTTCTTATTTGGCCTGTGGCTAGGGACAAGTGGGTGTCACTGTGAGTGAGGCAGGTAAGGGAATCCAAGAGGTTTTGAATTGAATTGACTTTATTTCTTACATCTGTCACATACATGAGGAGTAAAAATCTTTATGTTATGTCTCCATCTAAATGTGCAATATGCAATCACAGTAATTTATAATAAATAGAACAGTCAATGTAATATAAAGTACACACAGGTCAGCGTGAGTTCATCAGTCTGACGGCCTGGTGGAAGAAGCTGTCCCGTTGGTCCTGGCTTTTATGCTGTGGTACTGCTTCCCAGATGGTAGCAGCTGGAATAGGTTGTGGTTGGGATGACTTGGGGCCCCAATGATCCTATGGTCCCTTTTTACACACCTGTCCTTGTAAATATCTTGAATTATGAGAAGTTCACAGATCTCTTCCCTGTCGGCCACCTTGTTATTGTTTGAGATAAGGTCAATCAATGTAGTGTCGTCGGCAAATTTAATTAGCAGATTGGAGCTGTGGGTGGCAATACAGTCACGGGTATACAGGGAGTAAAGGAAGACACTCAGTAGGGAGCCTTGAGGGCCTCCTGTTTTGAGAGTCAGAGGGGTGGAGGTGAGGGAGCCCACTCTTACCACCTGCTGGTGATCTGACAGGAAGTCAAGGCAGGGTCAAGGCCGAGGTCTCTGAGCTTTGTGTCGAGCCTGGATGGAACTAAGGTGTTGAATGCTGAACTGTAGTCCAAGAACAGCATTCTCACATAAGCATCCTTCTTCTCCACATGTGTAAGGATGGTATGTAGAGCAGTGGCTATTGCGTCATCTGTTAATTGGTTGTGCTAGTAGGCAAATTGCAGGGGGTCCAGTGTGGGTGGTAGCATGCTACAGATGTAGTCCTTGACCAGCCTCTCAAAGCATTTGCTTATTATTGAGGTGAGTGCGACAGGACACCAGTCGTTCAGGCATGTTACCTTGGTCTTTTTTGGTACAGGGACAATGGTGAATAATTTGGTAGTATTCAAGGAAACAGCCCTTAAGGTTGTCCAACAGGTATGAGATTTTTGTTCCCTGTGAGGACCAGAGTGGGAGTTGCAGGAAGGAAAGCAACCAAACTATGCTTCAGGGGAGGAGAAAGGAAATAAAGTTGTAATTAGGTATAGTATAGTCAGGGAAATAGACACATTTCTCTGGTGCGAGAGTCCTGAAGGCTATGCTGTCTGTGTGGTGCCCAAGTTCACAACATCTGTGAAGGAGTTTGGAGTGGGAGAGGAAATATCCAGTTGTTATGGTCCTTCTGGGTACCAATGACATAGGAAGAACAAAGAAAGAGGTCTTCCAGAGTGAATTTGAGCAGCTAGGGACTAAATTAAAACAGAGAACCAGAAAGGGAATAATCTCTATGTTATTACCCAAGCTATGTGCAAGTTGGCACAGGCTCAATAAGATCAGAAAACTGTGGCTCAAAAATGTGTGTAGGACCAGTGGGTTTGAATTTGCAGAATCCCCATCACTGGGGATTTCCATATGTCTTCAAGGAGGCTTTGAAGATGCCTTTTCACTATTTCTTCTGAAAATCATTTCTCATAACAGAAATGGGAGTCGGGTATCAGTTTTGAGAGTCTGTTATCTGGCATGATATGACCTACCCATTTGAGTAGAAGTAGGTTGTCAGTGCTACTGATGTTGGTCTGGATAAGGACAATAATGCTGAGTTACCTATCCACTTATAGTTAGATAATTTTGCAAAAATGATTTTGATACTAACTTCCCATTTCAAATTTCAATAGAAATCCATGCCTCAGGAGAGAGGACTCAGCACAGAGCACTGGTGAAAATGGAAAGCAGAAAGGTTAGCCTGAATGGTATAGGAGCCCTCAAAGAAACAGGTTCAATAGAACTTCAGAATGAGACATAGGCTTGCAACATTTCTACTAAATGAGGCTAAACTCAGGTTGGAGGAGCAACACCTCATATACTGTCTAGGTAGTCTCCAGTCCTTTGGTATGAACGTAGAATTCTCCAACTTCCGGTAATTCCCTCCCCCTCCCTTCCTCTATCCCTATTTCACTCTACCCCCTCCCCCAGCTCCCTCATGGTTCCACCTCCTTCTTCTACTACCCATTGTTTTCAGGGCTATGACGTCAACGCTTATCCTCCCCCACCCCTTTGAATTTAAAATTATGGTCTTTCAACTGAAGCTACAAGCATTCTTCAAATCCTTCACCATCTTTCGTTCTTCAGTCCTGACAAAGGGTTCCGGTCCGAAACTTTGACTCATCGTTTCTAACTGATGCTGCCCAACCTGCTGAGTTCATCCAGCGTACTGAAAGTGTTACTAAATAGAGAACAATGCCACACTCTATGACATGCTGAAATGCTGATGTACAGGTGACTCAGAGTACAGTTGAGCTTTCTTTATCCCTCCATTTAAGGAAAACATCGAAGTAATTTAACAGGATAAACAGCACCACACCATTCACAAGGAAAAGGTCAGTCACCATGATGAATTCATGTACTGAGACTTCCCAACACATCAGAGGTAGGGAGATGGGAAGGTGATGAGACATTGAAAGTATACTGGTCCAAGAAAATTTTTAAAAAGATTGCTGAGAGATTCAGCAAAATTCACCTACAATCATAAAGAGAATCAACACTGAAAATAGCCCCTTTGGACACACTGAATCTATGTTCTGCGACACCTACTCCAAACATCTCCCCCACCCTGAACTGAACTCTTCATCTGCAGACTGGGGCCATCTTACAGCGGCCATGAACCTAACAAGCTATACACCTTTGAATGAGGGAGGGAATGGAAGAAAACACAGGGACAAAAACTGCACTCGATGTTAGGATTGCATCCAGGTCATTGGAATTGTGAGGCAGCATCTGTACATAATGAAAATATTTAAAAATGTGTTCCTTGTTCTTTTCTGGTTCAGCAGCAAGAGATACCCACAAACAAAGGAGGCAGTGTATATGTGTTAAAGGTTACAAGAAATAATATTATTTGAGTTATATCAAGACTAAAACAAATAAAGGAAAAAAGTTAATAAAATAGTAAATAAAGAAAATAATACTTATCAAACAATCACTAAGCCAGGGGTTCTGAACATGTGGTCTATGGACTTCTCTGTTATTAGTAGGGGTCCATGGGTCCATGGCATAAAAAAGATTGGGAACCCCTGCACTAAACCATGCCATTCTGCTGGAGAAAACCATGTGTCTTCTCTCTCCTTCTCTCTCCTTCTCTCTCCCTCTCTCTCCATCTCCCTCTCTTTGTCTCTCTCTCTCTACCTCACTATCTCTCTATCCCCATCTCTCTCTCTCTCTCTCTATCTTTTATCCCTATATCTCTTTTATATATATATATATATATATATATTCATTTTCTTGAAAGATGTTTTGCCATCAGCCTCTGAGACAGAGATCACGGGGTTAATAGGAACTGCAGGGATTCACACAGGTGTAGTTTTATTCTCACTTTCAAAGTATGCATAAAGGTGTTGAGCTCATCTAGGAATGAAGCATTATGGCCATTCATGATGTTATGTTTTACTTTGTAGGAATTAATGGCCTGCAAACACTACTAGAGCTGATGTGCATCCATTTCTGTCTATAACTTTAGAATTGTGTTTTTTTTGCCCTTAAAATAGTCTTCCATAGGCTGTACCTGGACATCTGGTATAGTTCTGGATCACCAGGCTTGAATACCACAGATCTAGACCTCAACAGACTATGAATCTCCTAGTCCATCCACAGCTTTTGGTTTTAGCAATTTCCTTTATATTCTTGAAGGCACACAGTCATCTACACAAGTTTTGGTGAAGTTGGTGACAACTGTGCCATAATCATTCAGGCTCAAAGAAGAATCCCAGAGTATTGTACAGTCCACCAACTCAATGCAGTCCTGTAAAGGCTCCTCCACTTCCCTTGACTATACCTTCTTGGTTCTCAACACTGGTACAGCTGTCACTAGTCTCTGTTTACACCCTGGGAGTAGAAGTACAGCCAAGTGATCAAACTTTCAAAAGTGTGGGTGTGGGATGGCACTGTAAATGTTCTAGATGGTGGAACAACAGTGGCCAAGTGTGTTGACTCCTTTAGTTCCACAGATGATATGTTGGTGGCAGTTGTTCAGAGACTTCTTCAAGGTGACTGGGATTGCTCAGTTCCTGCAGTGCCGGCCTGAGCAATCCAGAACAATCTTGCTCTGAGATCTTCAACTCTAGTTTCTAGAGGCTGTACGTCCACCAGCAATGTAGTTAGAAACTTTTGTGTTTCAATTGTACCTGTAGACCATGTGGCATGCCAACTTCAGTTTTCTTCAAGGGGAACTGCTCTCACAACCCAAGATCATCAATTTTGAGTGTCGATAGATTTTTTAAAACATCTTAAAGCAATGCTGCTTGCTGAAGTGCCTCTGGTTGTGATTGTGGATTTCAGCTGCAATAGTCCTAATTGGAATATTTGATGATTCCCATCAGAACTGCATGCAAAATACTGCCACTTAATGGCACCATCTTACTGGAAGATTTGTGTGATCAATATCTGGAGATCTCTAAATCTCCTAGAAACTACCTCTTATAACTTTTCACTCTTCAGGGCATAGTCCCTCTAACCCTTTAAGTCCTAACATCCGTCTTGTTCCTAATTGGATGCCCTCACATTTACTTACACTTAAACTAGTCATTCAACCCAACCATTTTGAACTCCCTCAAGCCTCATCACATCTTCCTTTATCAAAATCAATCAATTTACCCCTCTGATCCTTTCATTCTTATAGAATTGTATAATGAATATTAATCCTGAGGGAAATTTGGTTTCGTTACAGCCGCACCAACCAAGAATAGAGCGTAAATATAGCAATACAAAAAACCCCCAACAATCAAACAACAAAATGCAAACTATACCCAGATGGAAAGTAAGTCCAGGACCAGTCTATTGGCTCAGGGTGTCTGACCCTCCACTGGAGGAGCTGCACGTTTGATGGCCACAGATAGGAACGACCTCCCGTGCCGCCAGGTGTTGTATCATGGTGGAATGTGGCTGAAGTCCAACAGTAAAAAGTTCAATATCCAGTCTGCAAACACGTTCCTCGACCGTAATATACCCCGGATTGCACCATCCGTTGTTAGCCAGAACAGTAAGCACCGAACCCCTTCATGCTTACCACTCTCAGTGCACTTCCGGTCAGCCGGAACGGTATTACCTACCGAACTCCTCTTCTCCAAAAGTCTCTGTTGTCTCGACCTGGTCCTCTTTCCTCGCTTTGTGATCCCCCTCTGTGTGTTTTCCTCCGGATTTCAGCAGGGGTGTCCACCGCTCCGTTCGCTAAGCCGGCCGGTCTTTGCTGGTCCATGAAATACACAATGTGACCTTGCTTTTGTCCCACATGTCAGGATGTAACCATTTCCAGCGCTAAAGAAAACCCAAATAAAACTCTCTCTACCAGCATGTTAGAGAGGGTACAGCTTCGACGTGTTACCGTGAGAAAAAAAAACAAAAAATAACGTAAAATAAAAAGTAAGAAGAAGAAAATAAGAATAGATCGGAACGGCTGTACCAGGCTGCATGCACGACCGGCGCATGTGCACTAAAATGCGCACTCAACCACTCATTATAGTTGTGTTTCATCTATTCACCATTCTGGATAAAATAATTTATTCTAAATTCTTCATATTGATGGGAAATATCAATCTAGGGAATTCAGTTTATAGGGAGTTCTTGGTGATAATACCATATTGATGTTTTCTGATAATACTCTTCTCTACGAGTGGAAATTTTATGTGCGTATCCACTTCCTTAAAATACTTTCCACTTTAAATTCAATTACCATATTACTCTTTTAGTGTTCTGTTTCTTTGGTAAATTCCAAAGTGAAGTAACCATCTGCTTTACCATTTATTAGGGAGCTGTGAGCTTGAACCCCAAGTCCTCTGTACATGAGCAGTCCTCAGGACTTTGCCATTTACTGTACATGTCCTGTTAATATTTGTCATTGGTATATCAAAAATAACAAATAATGAGAAAGAGGGTTGCATATCATGCATGCCAATGAAGTAAAGGCATTTGTAATTTTAAGCACTATAAATGAACCCAAGTTAACAGATATTAGTAACTAATGCACATGGATGAAACAGTGTTGAATGAATACAAGACAGTGATGTGGCAGAAATATTGTCATTATTTCACTTTTGTGGATAGAACAGGTGGGTATGATATTAGAAGTTGAGATAAATAATATGGTAAGTGTACTTAAAATGGAAAGAGGAAATATATATATATATATATACTGTATATATAAAATAAAATAATAAATTCCTGAAGATAAATCCCTGGATTCAAATGTTCTGAAGAGAGACAGAGGCATTACTACTCATAATAATTAGTTAGGAAAAGATTTAATGCTCAAAAGCTTGTGGGAGCTAATATACTCATATTTTTAAGAAGGATATACTATACAGTCTCTTTCTCTCTCTGGCTATCCATCCTATAGGATGATAATGGTTCCTTTCAGTCAGTTAGTGGGGTGGTACCCCACTCCTCAGAAAGGAACAGTGTGTGCGTGAGCGGATTTTAGGTGAGTAGGGGGTTGCACAGGTCCAGACCCACCCTTTCAACATCCCCTCCCAGATCCAGCGGCATGGTGGGGTCCAAGACGGCTGGGGGAAATTCTATTGCAGTGAATGGCCAGACCAGGCTTCGATGCAAGGGATGCCCTTTCCGCGCTTCGCGGCACGTGTCTGCTAGATGGCCGCTGACCCCACAAGAGGGTTCATCTGCCCTTTGACAGGTCTTGTTTTTCATCCTGCAGGGTGTCTAGCCACCCTCCTCACCAGGCAAGCCTGGTGGGGGAGCCGGTTTAATCACCGACCACCCAACCATGTGACAGGTAGTACTGGGTTACATGGTACCAGTAGCACTCAGACGAGTGACCTAACCTGTACAGTATATGTAAACCAGACAACTTAACGTTGACGGTAGAAACAACAAGCTCCATACTCAAGGAGAGAACAACACATCTGAAAAGTATGGTAATGAATAGCAGACATGGATTTCCAGAGCATAGGTCTTGCTTTACCAAATTAATTTATGTTTTGAAGGAGTAATAATAATATTGCAGATGTAACTCCTCTAGATAAACAAATAGACAAGGTCCCCCCCACCCCGCCCGTGTAAGGTTAAAGGAAAAGTATCAGAATGGATTGATAGTTGGTATCACAACAAAAACCAGGGAGTGGAGGAAGATTGGTAGCGGTATTAGTTCAGGGCCTCTGCTACTCACAACTTACCAATAATAACATTACCTTATTTCTGACAATCAACACGTGCCCTGATTTATTCTCCTGCTCGCTATTTTTGTCACCTCTTTAAAAGTTAAAACTGTTTCATAAGACCTGACCAACTCTTCCTGACTTTCTCGATCAGTAGTACCAGGAGTGATTGATAAGTTCGTGGCCTAAGGTAGAAGGAGTCAGTTTTAGAAAACCAAGCAAATATATTTTTCAGTATAGCCCCCTCCTACATTTGATCACTTAGTCCAGCGGTCGTGGAGCATACGGATCTTGGACCTCCAGAAAGGGTCCACAGCAGCGGTGATTGATACGTTCGTGGCCTAAGGTAGAAGGAGATGAGTTATATAGCTCTCGTTACATGCACATGCAGTCCAACTCTTTGACTGATTATGCAGAAAGTTTGAAGCTAATAACTCATCTCTTTCTACCATAGGCCATGAACTTATCAATCACCACTGATGAGTTATTAACTGATGAGGTTCAAGATCCATATGCTCCACGACTGCTGGACTAAGTGTGTAAATGTAGGAGGGGACTATGTTGAAAAATAAATGTGCTAGGTTTTCTAAAATTGACTCCTTCTACCTTAGGCCATGAACTTATCAATCACCCCTTGTAAGTTTACAAGGGTTTCAGTTAATATCTTCTTAATGATTTTTAATTATTGTTAACTCTAGTAATTTTCTAATGATAGATATTAGGTTAATTACTCTATATTTCCCTGTTCATCCTCTCTCATCTTTATTAACTAGGGATATTTTCTAAACCAAGGGAACAATTCCTAATTAAGGGAGCCTTGAACGACCATTGTTATTATTAAGTCTCACTGTTGTGCATTTAATATTTAAGTAATATTTGAGTAATCTTGTATGTATATTGGTTGATTAAGCATCCTTGTTCTTTTAAATGACTCATTACGAGTTATATAATAAAAAAGAAAAGAAATGGCTTTGGACAAAAAATGTGAGGCAACTTTCAAAAAAATAAAGGAAGTGGTGATGTCAGGCACTGTGATCCATATCATCCACTGAAGCTTGCCTGTAACAACTCACCTTATAGTTTAGATGCAGTCATGTCACATGTTATGAGTGATAGAAATGAACGTTCCATAGACTTTGCATTACGTTCCCTTACCATTGCAGAGAAAAATGATGCAAAGATTGACTGAGAGGTCTTGAGTCAGTTTTGGGGTGTAGAACATTTGAACCAGTACTCGTATGGGAGAGGGTTTGCTCCCATTACTGGTCATCAACCACTAGTATTTCAATGCACTGAAGGGTGTTTCACTAAGGGCAGCACAAACGCACAGACGGGCATTGTTTCTTGGAGGATACGATTACAAGACTGAATTCAAAAGGATGACTAATCATGGAAATGCTGAAAGATTGTCCCATTTACCCTTGGAAAAGGAAATACCAGAAAAATTACAAAAAAAGACACTCTTGATGTTTTCTCACGAATGCAAATCGAAAGTCTCCCTATCATGGCAGAAATGATCCAAAGGGAAACCAGAAAAGAGCCCACACTGTCTCAGGTCTACATGGTCACCCAGAATGGCCGAAATATGCAGCATAAGCCCCAGTTCCTCCATTTTTACCAGTGCTGAGATGAACTTGCTAAACGTGGCTTGGTTTTAAACTGGAAGAATGTTCGAGTAGCTTCAAGTAAGTTGCAAGCATTTGGCCTTTGTGAGCATAAAGAACCAGAATCTTTTTTGCATACATTAAGGTTATCGCATGAACTTCAACTGGGAGACAAAAGCTGCTTGTAAAAGTAGATGCAAAGACCAAAGCCCTGCTGGATGAATGGAGTCAATAGTAGATACAAAAACAGAGGATTCATCAGATAATGTGGATGAGGAAACCAGAAGGAGAAATCAGATCTTAAAGGAGGATTAATAAGCGATTACTCCAGTGGACTAAATACATCTTCCCAAGATCAAGATGCACAAGCTAGAAGAAGAAAAAGGAAAAAGAAGAAAGGTGGCTATGGCTATCACAGCCACTTCCTGCAGTCTCAGAATCAACTCCTACACCCAACATAAGGGAACCCCAGAACCTGAGATTGTTTCACAACCACAAGTCTCGCCTACCAAGCAGAGTCATCCTCTTTGTCAGGAAAACATTATCCCACAAGAGTAAGAAATCCTCCACAGCATTAAATTTTTAGGCATGAATGTGACTATTTAAAATTTGCTATGCTGTGGATGTCTGTATATAGTATTTGTATTATATAGTCAGGATGCGTTCTGTATTGAGTCGGAGTTTATAGCTAAGTAGGGAGGAGTGTTGTGTATTTAATATTTCAGTGATATTTGAGTAATCTTGTACATATATTGGTTGATTAAGCAGTCTTGTTTATGTAAATAATTTTTTATGAGCACTATGTATAAATACGTGAATTGCATCTGTCATGATGCTACCATATGACACATGCACACCTCGCTTAAAGTAAACACAAAGTTAGACTCATATTTCGAACTCCCATCTCTTCCATTGAATTAGTTTGTTTTGAAGTTACAAAGCATAACACTCACAATCTATTTAAAGACCAGCATCTGTCAGAGATTCTCTCTCCAAGTGATTGATAGTGAACTTCATCCCGAGTTTCGTTTTGTAGTCTGTTCATGGATATTCAACTGTCCCCATGCTTTCAATTGTTTTATTTTTAACATGCCAATCTTTAAAGTTTTGATTTTTGAGACTGCAAGATATAATAAAGAATTCTGAAGTCCCATTATAAATCTTCCAGGGATATTGAAAGCACAGTGGCAAAAAGAATATGTTCAGGCGATCAGAAAATCAATAAACTGGTGATGCTAGAAACCCGAAGTAGGGGCAGAAAATGCTGCAACACTCAGCAGGTCAGGTAGCATCCGTGGAAAGAGAAACAGGGGTAACATTTCATACCTAATGAATGGTCTACAACCCAAATTGTCAACTGTTTTTCTTTCCACAGATGCTGCCTGATTTTCTGAGTGTTTCCAGTATTTTCTTTTTAACTTTTGAGAAAGTTAATTATTCATCAGGTGAGCATGATATCATCATCATTTCCCCTTTCTTTCTAAATACCTGCTGGATTTGATTCCAGTCTACTGCTAGCTGCAGTGGTAAAAAATCATTTTTTTACATCCTCAATATTGATCAAAGATATGGAAGAGCTGTCCAAATTCATGGGCTTGTCTACACAGGCCTGACAACTGCTGGTTCAACAAGCTCCTGTATACTCTTGTTCTGCTCCTTTTAAAGGGTATGGAAGAAAGACCAAGGATGGTGGACATTTGGATTGGTAGTTTAGCTTCAATTTGGTAAAACAGTGACAGAATTTTCTGAAAATCCTGAGTGAATTGTGTACTCCATTATTATTGTGAAAATCACCAAGTAATGTTGCAAAGAAGAGCTGTACCATAAAATAACAATCTGTACCTTGCTGGTTTCATGGACTTGCTTTATTGGCAAAAGTAATTGCTCATAAAACCTTTATACTATCCACTAACATGTTGAGAAGTACCTTTTGACATTGTGATCATGCTCTGGAAAATAAGTTAAAAGTGAAGAATCTCATTCCTTTAGCGACTGATATTTTGAAGACCTTGATGACATTTTGTTAAATTTGTCATAGAGCGGGCAGCAGAGTTTGCGGTCGGCGGAGTGAGCCGGGAGCAGAGTGAAGACTTAAGGGCTTCGGCTCAACGGGCTTAGGCGGAAACGGGCGAGGCGAGGAAGGTTTGGCATTCATTTTCTGTTGTTATTTGAGGAGAGGGGCAGTATGAGTGTGAGGGCAGTTTGCTGTTCTCGGTGTCGGATGTGGGAGGCCCTGGAGTCTCCAAGCCTCCTGGACGTCTACATCTGCGCCAAGTGCATCGAGATGCAGCTCCTAAGGGACTGCGTTACGGAACTGGAGCTGCAGCTCGATGACCTTCGTCTGGTCAGGGAGAGTGAGGAGTTGATAGGGAGGAGTTGCAGGCAGGTGGTCACGCCGGGGCCACGGGAGGCAGACAAGTGGGTCACGGTTAGGAGGGGGAAGGGGAAGAGTCAGGTAATAGGGAGTACCCCGGTGGCTGTGCCCCTTAACAATAGGTACTCCTGTTTGAGTACTGTTGGGGGGAACAGCTTACCCGGGGGAAGCGACAGTGGCCGTGCCTCCGGCACAGAGTCTGGCCCTGTAGCTCAGAAGGGTAGGGCAAGGAAGAGGAGGGCAGTTGTGATAGGGGACTCGATAGTAAGGGGGTCAGATAGGCGATTCTGTGGACGCAGTCCAGAGACCCAGATGGTAGTTTGCCTCCCTGGTGCCAGAGTCCGGGATATTTCTGATCGTGTCCAAGATATCCTGAAGTGGGAGGGTGAGGAGCCAGAGGTCGTGGTACATATAGGTACCAATGACATAGGTAGGGAAAGGGATGAGGTCCAGAAAGGAGAATATAGGGAGCTAGGAAGGGAGTTGAGAAAAAGGACCGCAAAGGTAGTAATCTCGGGATTACTGCCTGTGCCACGCGACAGTGAGAGTAGGAATGCGATGAGGTGGAGGATAAATGCGTGGCTGAGGGATTGGGGCGGGGGCAGGGATTCAAGTTTTAGGATCATTGGGACCTCTTTTGGCGCAGGCATGACCTGTACAAAAAGGACGGGTTACACTTGAATCCTAGGGGGACCAATATCCTGGCAGGGAGATTAGCGAGGGCTACTAAGGTGACTTTAAACTAGAATGGTTGGGGGGTGGGAATCAAATTAAAGAGGCCAGGCGTGAGGAGGTTAGTTCACAACAGGGGGATGGGAACCAGTGCAGAGAGACAGAGGGGTGTAAAGTGAGGGTAGAAGCAAAAAGTACTGAGGAGAAAAGTGAAAGTGGCAGGCCGACAAATCCAGGGCAAGCATTAAAAAGGGCCACTTTTCAACATAATTGTATAAGGGCTAAGAGAGTTGTAAAAGAGCGCCTGAAGGCTTTGTGTGTCAATGCAAGGAACATTCGTAATAAGGTGGATGAATTGAAAGTTCAGATTGTTATTAATGATTATGATATAGTTGGGATCACAGAGACATGGCTCCAGGGTGACCAAGGATGGGAGCTCAACATTCAGGGATATTCAATATTCAGGAGGGATAGACATGAAGGAAGGGGAGGTGGGGTGGCGTTGCTGGTTAAAGAAGAGATTAACAAAATAGAAAGGAAGGACATAGGCCGGGAAGATGTGGAATCGATATGGGTAGAGCTGCGTAACACTAAGGGGCAGAAGACGCCGGTGGGAGTTGTGTACAGGCCACCTAACAGTAGTAGTGAGGTCGGAGATGGTATTAAACAGGAAATTAGAAATCTGTGCAATAAAGGAACAGCAGTTATAATGGGTGACTTCAATCTACATGTAGATTGGGTGAACCAAATTGGTAAAGGTGCTGAGGAAGAGGATTTCTTGGAATGTATGCGGGATGGTTTTTTGAACCAACATGTCGAGGAACCAACTAGAGAGCAGGCTATTCTGGACTGGGTTTTGAGCAATGAGGAAGGGTTAATTAGCAATCTTGTCGTGAGAGGCCCCTTGGGTAAGAGTGACCATAATATGGTGGAATTCTTCATTAAGTTGGAGAGTGACATAGTTAATTCAGAAACAAAAGTTCTGAACTTAAAGAGGGGTAACTTTGAAGGTATGAGACGTGAATTAGCTAAGATAGACTGGCAAATAACACTTAAAGGATTGACGGTGGATATGCAATGGCAAGCATTTAAAGATCGCATGGATGAACTACAACAATTGTTCATCCCAGTTTGGCAAAAGAATAAATCAAGGAAGATAGTGCACCCGTGGCTGACAAGAGAAATTAGGGATAGTATCAATTCCAAAGAAGAAGCATACAAATTAGCCAGAGAAAGTGGCTCACCTGAGGACTGGGAGAAATTCAGAGTTCAGCAGAGGAGGACAAAGGGCTTAATTAGAAAGGGGAAAAAAGATTATGACAGAAAACTGGCAGGGAACATAAAAACTGACTGTAAAAGCTTTTATAGATATGTAAAAAGGAAAAGACTGGTAAAGACAAATGTAGGTCCCCTGCAGACAGAAACAGGTGAATTGATTATGGGGAGCAAGGACATGGCAGACCAATTGAATAATTACTTTGGTTCTGTCTTCACTAAGGAGGACATAAATAATCTTCCAGAAATAGTAGGGGACAGAGGGTCCAGTGAGATGGAGGGACTGAGCGAAATACATGTTAGTAGGGAAGTGGTGTTAGGTAACTTGAAGGGATTGAAGGCAGATAAATCCCCAGGGCCAGATGGTCTGCATCCTAGAGTGCTTAAGGAAGTAGCCCAAGAAATAGTGGATGCATTAGTGATAATTTTTCAAAACTCGTTAGATTCTGGACTAGTTCCTGAGGATTGGAGGGTGGCTAATGTAACCCCACTTTTTAAAAAAGGAGGGAGAGGGAAACCGGGGAATTATAGACCGGTTAGCCTTACATCGGTGGTGGGGAAACTGCTGGAGTCAGTTATCAAAGATGTGATAACAGCACATTTGGAAAGCGGTGAAATCATCGGACAAAGTCAGCATGGATTTGTGAAAGGAAAATCATGTCTGACGAATCTCATAGAATTTTTTGAGGATGTAACTAGTAGAGTGGATAGGGGAGAACCAGTGGATGTGGTATATTTGGATTTTCAAAAGGCTTTTGACAAGGTCCCACACAAGAGATTAGTGTGCAAACTTAAAGCACACGGTATTGGGGGTAAGGTATTGATGTGGATGGAGAATTGGTTAGCAGACAGGAAGCAAAGAGTGGGAATAAACGGGACCTTTTCAGAATGGCAGGCAGTGACTAGTGGGGTACCGCAAGGCTCAGTGCTGGGACCCCAGTTGTTTACAATATATATCAATGACTTGGATGAGGGAATTAAATGCAGCATCTCCAAGTTTGCGGATGACACGAAGCTGGGTGGCAGTGTTAGCTGTGAGGAGGATGCTAAGAGGATGCAGAGTGACTTAGATAGGTTGGGTGAGTGGGCAAATTCATGGCAGATGCAATTTAATGTGGATAAATGTGAAGTTATCCACTTTGGTGGCAAAAACAGGAAAACAGATTATTATCTGAATGGTGGCCAATTAGGAAAAGGGGAGGTGCAACGAGACCTGGGTGTCATTATACACCAGTCATTGAAAGTGGGCATGCAGGTACAGCAGGCGGTGACAAAGGCGAATGGTATGCTGGCATTTATAGCAAGAGGATTCGAGTACAGGAGCAGGGAGGTACTACTGCAGTTGTACAAGGCCTTGGTGAGACCACACCTGGAGTATTGTGTGCAGTTTTGGTCCCCTAATCTGAGGAAAGACATCCTTGCCATAGAGGGAGTACAAAGAAGGTTCACCAGATTGATTCCTGGGATGGCAGGACTTTCATATGAAGAAAGACTGGATGAACTGGGCTTTTACTCATTGGAATTTAGAAGATTGAGGGGGGATCTGATTGAAACGTATAAAATCCTAAAGGGATTGGACAGGCTAGATGCAGGAAGATTGTTCCCGATGTTGGGGAAGTCCAGAACGAGGGGTCACAGTTTGAGGATAAAGGGGAAGCCTTTTAGGACCGAGATTAGGAAAAACTTCTTCACACAGAGAGTGGTGAATCTGTGGAATTCTCTGCCACAGGAAACAGTTGAGGCCAGTTCATTGGCTATATTTAAGAGGGAGTTAGATATGACCCTTGTGGCTAAAGGGATCAGGGGGTATGGAGGGAAGGCTAGGGCGGGGTTCTGAGTTGGATGATCAGCCATGATCATAATAAATGGCGGTGCAGGCTCGAAGGGCCGAATGGCCTACTCCTGCACCTATTTTCTATGTTTCTATGTTTAACATTTAAAGAATGGCAACTTTCTCTAAATCCATACCTTTCAGTGATGCCGTTTGTGAACAAAGCTTTAGACAGAGATTGTTACCATCAGGTAAGAGGTACAGAAGCCTGAAGGCACACACTCAGCGATTCAGGAACAGCTTCTTCCCCTCTGCCATCCGATTCCTAAATGGGCGTTGAATCTTTGGACACTTCCTCACTTTTTTTTAATATACAGTATTTCTGTTTTTTGCACATTTTAAAAAATCTATTCAACATACGTAATTGAATTACTTGCTTATTTATTATTAAAATTATTTTTATTTTTTTTCCTCTGCTTGATTATGTATTGCAATGAACTGCTGCTGCTAAGTTAACAAATTTCTGATTCTGATCAATTTGCTTTTTGCAGTTTCCAAATATACAAAACGTCATTCTATGGGTTCCCTCCACAGGAGTGTACATAATCTGTGTTTTCACAAATCCTATACAAAAGCCCAGTATTATAATCACATTGAAAGCCATCTTTTTGAACATGGCACATTATTGCAGGTCCGCAAATCTTCGGAGCTTTCACTTGAGTAACAACTGGATAAGAAACAGAATATGAGTCAACTCCATGAGTATTCTAACTGGATCGAAGTCTGAACTGTTCCATAAGTCAGATAGAGTTCACAGAAGGAGTGATGAGGGGAGAAAACAGAGGGATTAACAAACTCTTGTATATATTTATAGCATAACGGTTAATACAACACTACAACAGCTCGGGGAGTTCCAGAGTTCAGAGTTCAATTTCACCGCAGTTTTGTATAAACACTCTGTACACCCTCCCTGTGAAATGTGTGGGCTTCCCCTGGGGCTCCAGTTTCTCCACACAGTCCAAAGACATACCGGGTAGATTAATTGGTCATTGTAAATTGTCCCGTGGTTATGCTAGGGTTAATCTGGGGCATGTGGGGTTGCTGGGACAGCATGGCTCAAAAGGCCAGAAGGGCCTACTCCGAGCTGTATTGCTAAATAAGTACACAAGAGCATGATTATATATGTATATATAATCTGATTGGTTTGTGTTTCAGACAATACCTGGCCTTTCCCAGAAAAGCTATGTCCTATTTGGATTTATTTAGATGTTCTATTTTCTACTGCATCCATCATGCATCTGTGTGCAATATCACTGGACCGTTATATTGGAATTCGGAATCCTATCGAGCGCAGCCGCTTCAACTCACGAACCATAGCTATTATAAAAATTACCGCAGTCTGGACCATTTCAATAGGTAAGCATTGCTTTTTCTTCTAGACCAGTAACTGCTTATTTCTTTCCATGAATGACTCACTGCTTTCAATCAAATTAATCCATCCTCAATACTCCATACATAGAACTTAGAATTCTGCATGCTCCAGGGTAGTTATGTTTTTTCTGTATTTGATTTTGAACCGCTAATCAGACAATTTATCTAGAACCAATCATTTCTGTAAAGACCATAAGACCATAAGAACATAATAGACAGGAGCATATTTGGTCCATTGAGTTTGCTCCACCATTCAATCATGGTTGATTTATTACCCTTTTCATCCCCAATCTTCTGCATTCTCCCCATAATCTTTGATGCCCTTATTAATCATAACTACTTTAAATATACTCAATGACATGGCTTCCCAGCCACCTTTGGCAATGAATTCCACAGATTCACCACCGTCTAGCTAAAAACATTCCTTGTCATCTTTATTCTTAAAGTGCATAACCACAGACTTCTCTATGCTGTATTCCATCTACCACTATCTCAACCTGTCGAAGTCCATCTACATATTCTTTGCCTCCATGACAACACCTGTCTTGTTATCATCTACAAACCTGGCCGCAATGCCATCAGTTCCTTCATCCAAATCATTAATGTATAAAGTGTCACGTGACTGGCAACAATGAATATAGAATTGAGTCAGGTTTTATAAAAACAAACAAACATTTATTAAACTCTGCTCAAAGATAGCGAAATGTATTTCAATGACTAACTTAACCGGAAGTTAATTGCTATACGGCAACTCTGGAACAGTTCTTAAAAGGGTAAATGCGAAAACAGCTCTTAAAGTGGTAAATTCGAACACAGTTCTTAGAATGGTAAATTTGAAAGTCCAAGAGATTTATGCAATCAATTAGAGACTTTCCTGAAGCAAAGAATTTCTCGAAGACGTGACGTTACTGCTGATCCCAGCCGGAACCTGCCTTGGCCGCAGGATTCACAACGATGGAAATAAAACGGTTTAAAGGAACTGACCTTTTCCTCTGGAGAATAGACACTGTACAACCTTTCCTACTTTAGCAGAGGTTATCTCATGCAGGTCACTGTTTCTTGAATGAAGACTCAATAAAGTTCGATCCTGTCCAAAACCACCAAACGATATCAGCTTTACTCGACTCTGCAAATTCCTGTACTTTGGTAAGGTCTTCACTCTCCAATACTACTTACAATAGAAAGTAGAACTCCACTTTAAGATGAAACTGTGTCATAAGACGAATACGCAGCAATACGGAGTAACTAACACAAAACTAAACTGAAAAGTAACTGCATCACACCAGGGGTCTCCTTTATATACCTGTTGAGAACAGGTCATCATGTGACCTCACTGGCACGAAAATTACATCGTGTGACCTCTGCAAGACCTTTACATCATGCTCATAAGACAGTCACAAGATACCATGAGGTATGTAACAAAAGTGAAAAGATGCAGTCCCAGCACTGACCCCGAAAGAACTCCACTCATCAACAGCAGCCATTCTGAAATGTTCCCCTTTGTACCCAGTCACTGCCTTCTGCCAGTCAGCTACTCTCCTCTCCATATGAGTACCTTGGCTCTAACACCATGAGTTTACTTCCTTTAGTGTTCTTGTGTGCTGCACCTTGTCAAAGAACTTCTGAAAGTTCTAGTAAATAATGTCCACCAACTCTCCTTTGTCTAATCTGTGTGTTACCTCCTCAAATAATTCTCACAGGTCTGTCAGGTATGATATCCCCTTAACGAGATTTGCCCTATTTTATCATGTATTTCCAATTACTCAGGCATTTCATCAATAATTAATTCTAAAATCGTTGGCTTTTGCCTTCCTCCCTTCTTAAACAAGGCTACCAGAATTGCTTTGTGCTTGGAAGATGGTTTAGTTTTATAAGATGACAAAGATGATTTCTTTACATGGCAATAGATGTTGTATACATGGACCTTACAAAAGCTTTGCACATGGTAAGATGATCCAGAAGATTAAGACACTTGGGATCCATGATGACTTTACAGACTGGTTTCAAGATTGGCTTGACGAAAGAAGAAAGAGAGTAGTGGTGGAAAGGTTTTATTCTGACTGCAGGTCCGTGACTACTGAATTTCTATGAACATCTTTGATGAGACCTCTGTTGTTCATGATAGATAAAAATGAATTGGATGAATATGTAGATGGGTTGATTAGTAAGGTTGCAGATGGCACAAAAATTGGCAATGTTGTTTATAAGAAGGAAGGTTGTTAAAGGGTACAAATCAGTTGGAAATTTGGGTGGAGAAATAGCAGATGGAGCTTAACTCAGACAAGTACAATGTTTTGCATTTGGGAGGTAAAACATAAAAGGAAAGTTTACAGCAAATGGTACATCTCTTTGGAGCATTAATGTAAAATGGAATTTAGGGTGCAAGACCATAGCTCCTGCAAGTGACAACTTTC
Source organism: Mobula birostris (assembly GCF_030028105.1). NCBI lineage: Eukaryota > Metazoa > Chordata > Chondrichthyes > Myliobatiformes > Myliobatidae > Mobula > Mobula birostris. Next base: position 75,049,875 of record NC_092379.1, read on the forward strand.
AGGGAGCTATGGTCTTAAGAAATCAATGTCAATGTCAAAGTCAATGTAGATTTATTATCGAAGTCCAAAAACTGTATGTTACCATATACTACCTCGTCATTAACTTATCTTGCAGACAATTTATAGGAAACTAAAGAAATACAATAGAATATATGAAAAAATACACATAAACAAGGACTGACAAGCAACCAATGTGCAAAAGAAGACAAACTGTAAAAATAAAAAAAATACTGAGAACATAAGTTGTGAAGTCTTGTAAGTGAGTTTATAGGTTTGTCGAATTAGTTCAAAGTTGAGTTGAGTGAAGTTATATACTACTAGTCTACTACTCTCTGTGTAAAAGTTATGGCTTGTAAATCTCATTTAATGTTCCCACTTCTTGCCTTAAAGCTATGCTCTCTAGCATGTGACATTTCCACCCTGAGGAAAATTATTCTGACTACGTATCCCATCTATGCCTCTCAAAATTGTATACACTTCTAGTAGATTGACCCTCAGCCTTCAGCATTCCAGAAAAAGAAATCCAAGATTGTCCAACCTCTCCTTGTAATTAATACTGTCTAATCCAGTTAACATCATGGTGCTGCTCTTCTGCACCCTCTTCAAAGTCTCCATAGCCTTCTTGTGGTACAACAACCAGAAATACATAAAACACTCCAAAATGTGGCATGAACCAAAGTTTTATATACCTGTAACTGCAATATGACCTTTCAGATTTTATTTCAATACCTGAAACAGGGATGCTGTACAACTTCTGCAGATCTATAGAAAATGGTGGATACAGTCCAGTTCATCACAGGCAACGCCTCCCCACCGTTGAGCACGTCTACATGGAGCACTGCCACAAGAAAGCAGTCTTCATCATCAAAGACTCCCACCATCTAGATCATACTTTCTTCTTGCTACTACTGTCAAACAAGAGGTACAGGAGCCTTAGGGTCTGCACCACCAGGTTCAGGAACTGTTATTATACTGCAATGATCAGGCTCCTGAACCAGTATGGATAACTTCAATTTGGAATTAACTGACAGCATTCAACATTCCTGCCAATTCAGGAGTTGACACAGCAGACTTGCAAGGAAGTTATAAGATTCACTTTTATTGCTCCAAGTGCCCAACAAACATCAACAAGGGAGTAGAAATGAAATAAAAAGGGGCAAATCTGAAACACCTGTGCAGCTTAGGATTTGAAAGAATTCTGCCCAGATGTTTCCACAAGAATATAATTTGAAAAAGAGAGAATGTAGAGTCACAGAGAAGTACAGAACCGAAACAGGTCCCTTGGCCCAACTAGTCCATGCCAAAATCATTTAAACTGCTTACTTCCCTTGACCTGCTCTAGCCCTTCATACCCCTGCCATCCATGTACCTATCCAAACTTCTCTTAAATGTTGAAATCGAGCTTGGATGCACCACTTGTGCTGGCAGCACATTCTACATGCTCATGACCCTCTAAATGAAGAAACTTCCCCTTATGTTCCCCTTAAACTTTTTACCTTTCACCCTTAACCCATGACCTCTGGTTGTAGTCCCATCCAACCTCAGTGGAAAAAGCCTGCTTGCATTTCCCCTATATACACCCCTCATAATTTTGTATACCTTTCTCAAATCTCCTCTCAATCTTCTATGTTCTAAAGAACACTGTCCTAACCTATTCAATCTTTCCTTATAACTCAGGTCCTCCAGACTCAGTAACATCTTTGTAAGTTTTCTCTGTACTCTTTCAACCTTGTTTACATCTTTCCTTTAGGTAGGTGACCAAAATTGCACACAATACTCCAAATTAGGGTCACCAATATTTCATACAACTTCAACATAACATTTCATCTCCTGTACTCAATCATTGGTTTATGAAGGCCAATGTGCCAAAAATCTTTCCTTATGACCCTGTCTACCTGTGCCACTTTCAACAAATTATGGACCTATATTCCCAGATCCCTTTGTCCTATCACACTCCTCAATGCCCTACCATTCACTGTGTAAACAAATATAACAAATAGTCAGATTATATCATGGGTGGTGGAGCAACCAGGATAAACCAGTCATCTTGTCATATGCTTGTCCTCTCTCCTTTTCAACTGATGTTCATTTAAGATAGTTTGTTTGAAATATTCTACTGTTTCATTATATCCTTCCAATTATCTCTTGCAGGTATTTCGATGCCAATCCTTGTCATTGGCCTTGAAGATGAATCCAGGGTCTTTATTGTTAACAGCTGCATTATTAATGAAGAAAGCTTTATGCTAGTTGGCTCTTTTGTAGCTTTTTTTATCCCACTGATAATAATGGTTTTTACTTACTGCTTGACGGTACAGATTTTGCAGAAGCAGATCAGCGTCTTTCTAGGTGACCAAAAACAAAAGCGAACAAACTTGCATGTTTTTAAAAAGGGGAACTTAACCGAAAATGCGGCAATGATAGAAAGATCAGAGACGCCAGAGAAAACTTCAAGGTCACCCTCAAGTAAGGAAACTAAACTGTTTCGGAAAGGGGCCATGCAATCAATTAGCAATGAACAGAGGGCTTCAAAGGTGCTTGGAATTGTATTCTTCCTGTTTGTGGTTATGTGGTGTCCTTTCTTCATCACTAATGTCCTGTTCGTCATCTGCAAAAATTCCTGCAATGAAGGCATCATCGGAGAACTCCTCAATGTGTTTGTATGGGTTGGTTATACCTCGTCTGGTGTCAATCCATTGGTTTATACACTCTTTAATGGAGCTTATCGCCGAGCCTTCTCCCATTACATTTGCTGTCAATACGGAGGAAACAAAAATCACTTCACTGTTACTGCTTCCATGTCAGCAATACATGAGAGGAATTTTGAAATGACCAGCATAAACAATGGAAATAAGTCACCGAGCAACAGACTTAGTGCCCCTGAGGAAAGACTACGTGTGACAGTAGAATCTACAGTATCTTCTATAGACAACTGCATAATTATCAGTGAAAAAGTTAGTTGTGTGTAAATAGAACATGGAATACCAAATCTTCAGCTGTCTATTTAATTTGGCCTAGCAGACTAGGCTACGAGCATGTAAATTGTGGCATAGAATCTAAGGCCATTGGTTGTTGTAATGTTGGCCCTAATATGCTAGGCCCCTATTTGTGGCTGATGTGAGGCCTAGAAGGCCAGCCTGTTAGTCTGTTATATGTGGCCTAGCATACTAGACCGTCATTTGCATGTGTTTTGGACTGAACTTTACTAAGCTGTTAACCCTGTGTATTGTATGGCCTACACTACAAGGCAAGAAACCCAAGTAAAAGTTACTTATTGCTCAGAAAATGGTCATGAGAACAAGGAACAGGACCAGAAATAGGTAAATCACCTCTTCACGCTTGCCCAACCGTTCATGGCTCGTATAATCTTGATCTCAACATCACTTTCACACACTCTTCCTCGTAGTTCACATATTTGTACACCTCTGCCTTGAATATGTAAAATGGCTCTGCTTCCACAGCATTTGACCATTTATAAGAAAAAAATTTTCCTTATATCCTTCTTAAATGGGCCTTTACGGTGAGGAAGTTCAGCCTAATGTGAGTGCCCTATGTGGAAAAGATAGCCATTCAGCATCCATCCCATCAGACCCCTGTGGAATCGTATATGTCACAATAAATTCACTTTCATTCTCTATGCTGCAATGAGTTTAGGCTTAACATATCATTTGTATCCAACTCTTTCATCCCAGCAATCAACCTGATGAACCTTTGGTTAATTACTTCCAACGCAAGTATATCCTTCCTTCAATATGCAGACTAATAGTTTACACAGTATTTTAGGTATGCCTCTCAGCAGTGCCCTGTAAAGTTGCATCAAGATTCTATGCCTTCATAGTCCATATTCTATGCAATTAAAGGCCAATATTACATCAGCTATCCTAATTATTTTCTGTACCTATATAGTAACATATTGTGCTTCATGTACCAGTAACTTTGGATGAAACAAAGGCAGTCTCATTCCATTTATCCACTTCTTTCCATAGTGGATAACCTCCTGCATTATATCTCAACTGGCAATTTCTTGCTCACTCACTTAACCCATATGCCTCCTTGTGTCCTTCCTTCTCATATTTTCCTACCATCTCTAACTTTCCATTATTAGTCAACCTGGCTGCAGCAAAGCTGATCTTTTCATCCAAGTCATTTATGGAGATTATATATAGTAGAAGCTCCTGCAGTACTACTTGTGGTATCACATTAATTACTGATGCCAATCCAAAATTGACCAATTAATCCCAGCTTTATGTTTTCCGTTAGCCAGTCCTCTCTTACATAGAACATAGAACAGTACAGCACAGGAATGGGTACTTCAGCCCATGATATCTGTGTCAAACATGATGCCAAATTAAACTAAATCTCTTCTTTGTATACTTGATCCATATCCCACTACTCCCTGCATGTTCATGTATCTACCTAACAGCCTCTTATATATCACAATCATGTCTTTGTACCGAAGCAGCTTATCCAGGTCTCTGTGTAAAGAAAAAAATAAGTTGTCCCAAATATTTGCTTTAAACTTTCCCCTTTCACTTTAAATGCATACTATCCACAACAGCATGTATTCTCATGGTGTGCAGTAACCTTTCAGAAATCTAAGAATACTATTATCTAAAGCACCATTATATCCTCAAAAAATGGGGCAAACTTGTCAAACACTGTTTCCCTCTCATAAAGCCATTTTGACCCTGATTTTCTAAATTTCCTATTGAAGTTGAGTATTTTCCCAAAGACGAATGTTGGGCTAACTCACTGACCATTTCCTCTTTTCTGCCTCCTTTTTTCAATTAGTTGTATTTTTCAGTCATCTGAGGTATCTCCAGGGACAAGGGAAATTTGGAAAACCACAATCAATGCATTCACTTTCTCCAAAGCCACTTCCTTTAAGATCCTCAGGAGGAAAGCCATCTGGTCTGGGAAAATTCTACCACATCTAGTTTCATTAGTTTGCCTAGTATTTTTTTTCAATAATAGGGTGTGCTTTAAAGTTGTTTCTCACAAGAGACCCTTGATTGGCTATTACAATTGGGATGTTTTCAGTGGAGTATGATTCCATGAAATCCAATCAAAAAATTACCGTTTCTGAATTTTTATTTCCCACGTTATTAATTGCCCTGTTTCTTCCTCTAAGGAATATATTTTATATATCCTAAAATATATTATTTGCCAGTCTATGTTCATACCCTTTTTTCTCCAACTTCTTAATTCTTTTAGATATTCTTTGCAATTTCCCAATCTCCTTACCTACTATTCATCTTTGCAGCATACAGTTACTTTCAATGATAGCATGCTTAACATGCAGAAATGGTACATGAGGTCTTCCCAGAAGGTTTTTCTGTTTCGTTGGAATATACTTATTTGAGATTTATGAAATTTCCCTTTACATGTCTGCAACCATTGATCTATTGTGCACTCTATTCAATTCTGCCCTCATATTGTAATTATCCTTATTATTATTATTTATTGTAATTATCTATTATTGTTATTATTACTATTATTTAGTATTGTAATTATCTTTATTAGGACATTTCTGTTCCTACCCATATTTCTGAGCTTCAAGCTGTGTTTGAAATTTCTAGCATGCTTACATTTGGTCTTTTCTGGGTGATCCTATTAACTAATCCTGTATCATAACACAATAGCAGATCAAAAATGGTCTGATCCTTTTTGTTTCCTCAACTTAATGCTCAAAGAAACCATCTCAAATGCACTGTATGTATTAATACTCAAGGCAGCCTTAGTCAATTTGATTAGTCTAGTCTAATAATGATTAAAGAAATTAGAAATGTGTGCAATAAAGGAACAGCAGTTATAGTGGGTGACTTCAATCTACATGTAGATTGGGTGAACCAAATTGGTAAGGGTGCTGAGGAAGAGGATTTCTTGGAATGTATGCGGGATGGTTTTTTGAACCAACATGTCGAGGAACCAACTAGAGAGCAGGCTATTCTGGACTGGGTTTTGAGCAATGAGGAAGGGATAATTAGCAATCTTGTCGTGAGAAGCCCCTTGGGTAAGAATGACCTTAATATGGTGGAATTCTTCATTAAGATGGAGAGTGACATAGTTAATTCAGAAACAAAGGTTCTGAACTTAAAGAAGGGTAACTTTGAAGGTATGAGACGTGAATTAGCTAAGATAGACTGGCAAATGATACTTAAAGAGTTGACGGTGGATATGCAATGGCAAGCGTTTAAAGATCGCATGGATGAACTACAACAATTGTTCATCCCAGTTTGGCAAAAGAATAAATCAAGGAAGGTAGTGCACCCGTGGCTGACAAGAGAAATTAAGGATAGTATCAATTCCAATGAAGAAGCATACAAATTAGCCAGAAAAAGTGGCTCACCTGAGAACTGGGAGAAATTCAGGGTTCAGCAGAGGAAAACAAAGGGCTTAATTAGGAAGGGGAAAAAAGATTATGAGAGAAAACTGGCGGGGAACATAAAAACTGACTGTAAAAGCTTTTATAGATATGTGAAAAGAAAAAGATTGGTTAAGACAAATGTAGGTCCCTTGCAGACAGAAACAGGTGAATTGATTATGGGGAGCAAGGACATGGCAGAGACCAATTGAATAATTACTTTGGTTCTGTCTTCACTAAGGAGGACATAAATAATCTTCTCGAAATAGTAGGGGACAGAGGGTCCAGTGAGATGGAGAAACTGAGGGAAATACATGTTAGTAGGGAAGTGGTGTTAGGTAAATTGAAGGGATTAAAGGCAGATAAATCCCCAGGGCCAGATGGTCTGCATCCCAGAGTGCTTAAGGAAGTAGCCCAAGAAATAGTGGATGCATTCGTGATAATTTTTCAAAACTCTTTAGATTCTGGACTAGTTCCTGAGGATTGGAGGGTGGCTAATGTAACCCCACTTTTTAAAAAAGGAGGGAGAGAGAAACCAGGGAATTATAGACCGGTTAGCCTAACATCGGTGGTGGGGAAACTGCTAGAGTCAGTTATCAAAGATGTGATAACTGCACATTTGGAAAGCGGTGAAATCATCGGACAAAGTCAGCATGGATTTGTGAAAGGAAAATCATGTCTGACGAATCTCATAGAATTTTTTGAGGATGTAACTAGTAGAGTGGATGGGGAGAACCAGTGGATGTGGTATATTTGGATTTTCAAAAGGTTTTTGACAAGGTCCCACACAGGAGATTAGTGTGCAAACTTAAAGCACACGGTATTGCAGGTAAGGTATTGATGTGGATGGAGAATTGGTTAGCAGACAGGAAGCAAAGAGTGGGAATAAACGGGACCTTTTCAGAATGGCAGGCAGTGACTAGTGGGGTACCGCAAGGCTCAGTGCTGGGACCCTAGTTGTTTACTATATATATTAATGACTTGGATGAGGGAATTAAATGCAGCGTCTCCAAGTTTGCGGATGACACGAAGCTGGGTGGCAGTGTTAGCTGTGAGGAGGATGTTAAGAGGATGCAGGGTGACTTGGATAGGTTAGGTGAGTGGGCAAATTCATGGCAGATGAAATTTGATGTGGATAAATTTGAAGTTATCCACTTTGGTGGCAAAAACAGGAAAACAGATTATTATCTGAATGGTGGCCGATTAGGAAAAGGGGAGGTGCAACGAGACCTGGGTGTCATTATACACCAGTCATTGAAAGTGGGCATGCAGGTACAGCAGGCGGTGAAAAAGGCGAATGGTATGCTGGCATTTATAGCAAGATGATTCGAGTACAGGAGCAGGGAGGTACTACTGCAGTTGTACAAGGCCTTGGTGAGACCACACCTGGAGTATTGTGTGCAGTTTTGGTCCCCTAATCTGAGGAAAGACATCTTTGCCATAGGGGGAGTACAAAGAAGGTTCACCAGATTGATTCCTGGGATGGCAGGACTTTCATATGATGAAAGACTGGATGAACTGGGCTTGTACTCGTTGGAATTTAGAAGATTGAGGGGGGATCTGATTGAAACATATAAAATCCTAAAGGGATTGGACAGGCTAGATGCAGGAAGATTGTTCCTGATGTTGGGGAAGTCCAGAACGAGGGGTCACAGCTTGAGGATAAAGGGGAAGCCTTTTAGGACCGAGATTAGGAAAAACTTCTTCACACAGAGAGTGGTGAATCTGTGGAATTCTCTGCCACAGGAAACAGTTGAGGCCAGTTCATTGGCTATATTTAAGAGGGAGTTAGATATGGCCCTTGTGGCTAAAGGGATCAGGGGGTATGGAGGGAAGGCTGGTGCAGGGTTCTGAGTTGGATGATCAGCCATGATCATACTGAATGGTGGTGCAGGCTCGAAGGGCCGAATGGCCTACTCCTGCACCTATTTTCTATATTTCTATGTTTCTATGTAAAGTCACCATGACTATTAGATTAGATTATTTAACTAGATTACTGTACTATTCTCACAAGCTCCCATTCTATTTTGGTTTATATTTGATCCTACTGTATATTACTGCTCGGAGGGTCATGTACTCTACCCACCTGTGACTTATTACTTGTACTATTTCTCACTACCACCCATACTGGGTTTTACATGTTGAGCTCGTTAGCCAATATTGTTCCTTGATTAACAGAACTAACCCATCTCATTTTCCTTTTGGACTATCCTTTTGCAATGTCAGATACCCCCGAATAATGTTTGGTTCACGCATCCATGTTTTTAATGACTATCAGATCACATTCCTTTATTTTGTTTGTGTATCAATTCATCTGTCATGTTTGAATGTTGTGTGCAACCTGATGAAAAGTCTTTAATTTTATCTTATATCCTCTTTACTCGGGCTCTACTTCCTGTAATGTTGTTATGCATCTATACTTCTAGCCCTTCACAATGCACCCAGAAATGTCTGCTTTCCAGGGGAAAGCAAAGTTCTTACTCCTACACCATCTCTCCAGCTGCACAATCTATACTGCTCATTAAGTCACAACATAGTTCAGAAAACATTCCCTTCACAGACTATGTCCATGCCGACTATCAAGTATGTGCCTAAATTAATCCCCTATGTACCAGCCGTAGAAGGCTCTCATTCCCAGCAGCACAAACCAACACTGGTTGCCACGTGTCCTGAATAGCAAATATTTCCTGGCATGAGCACAAAATAGTTAAAGCTACCGAGCCACTGCTGACTTTCCTGGCTTGGGCTAGGCTGAGAGAACACAGATTCTCATCTGGACAGGCTACAGAAGAAAGGTTGGCTCAAACCCTAAGGGCTGGTGACTCACCATCTCAAGACTACAACCGCACTTCCAGAACCTCTGGGCTACCAGATAAAACCAAGGAACAATTGGTGTTTGTGGCAAAACAAGGCGCTGGGTGAGCTGGCATGTGTGTCCACCATGGCTTTATTGAAAGACTGGTAATAGCTGCAGACTTGGAAATTAACTAGGTAATTAACAAGGATGTCACTAGCAAACAGAGGGGAACATAAGGAATAGGAGCAGGAGTCGGCCATCAGGCCCATCGAGCCTGCTTCACCATTCAATAAGATCATGGCTGATCTGGCCATGGACTCATCTCCACCTACCTGCCTTTTCCCCAGAGCACTTAATTCCCGTACTATGCAAAAATCTATCCAACCTCGTCTTAAATATATTTACTGAGATATCCTCCACTGCTTCATTGGGCAGAGAATTCCACAGATTCACCACCCTCTGGGAAAAACAGTTCCTCCTCATCGCCATCCTAAATTTATTCCCCCAAATCTTGAGTCTATGCCTTCTAGTTCTAGTCTCACCTACAACATTCCTGCCTCTACCTTATCTATCCCTTTCATAATTTTATATGTTTCTATGAGATCTCCTCTCATTCTTCTGAATTCCAGTGAGTACAGTCTAGGAGACTCAATCTCTCCTCATAGTCTAACCCCCTCATCTCTGGAATCAACCTGGTGAACCTCCTGCACTGCCTCCATAGCCAGTACATCCTTGCTCAAGTAAGGAGACCAGAACTGCATGCAGTTTTCCAAGTGCAGCCTCACTAATACCCTGTACAATTACATCATAACCTCCCTACTCTTAAATTCAATCCCTCTAGCAAAGAGTGCCAACATTCCATTTGCCTTCTTGATAGCCTGCCAAAGAACACGAGAGTGAAGTACTGAGCCCCAGGGGAAAGTGTGGTTCATCTGACAGCCACCATGTTGAGGGCTCAGATTTACTGGTTGGTAAAGCCATTCAAAGGAGAAGTTGTCACTTACAATTATCCCTGTGCTGTTTAGTTCTAGCTGACCATCTGTGCGATGGTCATTCCCTGAGGGGATTATGGACAGGAACTAGCTAGAAAGAATAAGGTGTATAACCAGCAAGTTTGAGCAGCTCACCAGTTTTTAGGTTACATTCTGCACCCTAGTGAATTCAGAGACTGACCACTCCTTCAGACTGACTGCATTTAACTGGATATTTAAACTGCTTTATGCTAGCAATCTGAAATAAAACAAAAAGTGCTGGGAGTACACAGCTAGTCTGGTCAGGCAGAGAGTTAACATCCCAGGTTTGTAACTAGAAGAGGTAACAGATTTTAAACATTCGCTGTGGCTGAGATTATTTTTACAATCTGAATCCACACTGAGTTCTCTGCTCATGCTCTTTGACTTCCGTATAGTTTACCTGTCCATCAATAGAGTCACAGAGTTGAATACAGCTGGTCCACGCTGACCATGATGCCTATCTAAGCTAGTCCCATTTACCGGCATTTGGGCGATATCTATATCCTGACTGAATAACTCTTCGGTGTAGACAATTCCAATCTCTGAGAAAGAAAATTCCTCCCCACTTCCATCCTAATTGGGAAACCCATTATTCTGAAAATATACTTCCGATATTATGTGTCTTGTGGGAACACCCCCTCAACAATCATTCACTCAATCCCCCTTAGAATCTTACATAATACAATAAGACCAGTTCTAGTTCCTTTATATTCCAAGCAGTACAGGCCTAGCCCTACTCAACCTTTCTTCAAGCATCATCTCTCCACCCCAACAATCAATCTAGTGAATGTTCTCTGCATTATGTCCAATGTAAGCACATCCTTTCTTAAAAACTGGAGGCCAGGACAAAACGCAATATTCTAGGAGCAGAATACAAAGCATTCCTACTTTTATCTTTCATATTCCATGCTATAAAGATGAACATTCCATTAGTTTTCCTGATGATTTGCTGTTCCTACTTGCTAACCTTTCATGTTTGCTAGAGGCATAGGGTTATACAGCACAAAAGGAGCCCCTTTGATACAATTCATTCACGCCAACCAAGTTGCCTACCTGAGCTTGTGTTTGCTTTTATTTGGCCCACAACACTTTAAACCTTTTCTTTTTAACCTGTACCTGTTTAAACATCTTTTAAACATTGCAATAGTACCCCCCACGTACACTTACTCTGGCAACTCACTCCATATAGCCATCATGCACTCTGTGAAAAAGGTTCCCACCAGGTCCCTTATAAATCAAATGTTAATTTCTCTCCATCAATACTGCCTTCAGCATTTTGTGTGTGTTACTCTTTCTAAATACCTGCCTTCATACCTTAAATGTGTGCCCTTGGGTTTTAGACATGCTGTGCAAAGCAATTTGGCTACTCACCTTATCTATAGCTCTTATGATTTTACAAACCTCAGTATGGTTAGCCCTCAGCCTCCTACACTCCAGGGAAAAAAAGCTATCCTTATAACAAGCCCGCCAGTCTCAGTAATATGGTTGTAACTCTGTTCTGTACCCTTTCTAGCTTATTGACTTCCTTTCCATCAGTGGCTGGCCAGTACTGCATACAACACTCAAAGTCTGGACTCTAACATCTTGTACAGTTATAACATGATATCCTAACTCAGTAGCCTGTCCTGTTCCAACATTAACCTTATTGGTTACAAGCCACTAATCTGAAAAACAACCCTCGATTGCCATACTCCAACTCTTTACATCACTCTGGGTCTCCCAGGATTCCAACATCCAACATGAAGAACACACAATGGTTATTTAAACTACGCTTAGCACCCCTGACACAGTAAGAAAAAAAGGGAAACTTGGAAAGAAACTTACCCAGACAACGTACCCAGAGTCAATGCCCCTTCTGAGCTGAATCCACCCTTGAGCCAAAATCTGACACTCCCGCTCTCACCACTGGCTCACTCCCAACAATGCCCACTCCAGCAATGGCCATTCCACTTGTCCCTTCTGTGCTTTTATTTACTCTTCCCTGTGCAGCTCCTGCTGGCCATTTTGTATCCAGTTGTCTAGCTCAACCAGAATCTCATGTGATCCAATATTCTGGACCAATTTATCATGAGGGATCATGTCAAAGGTCTTACCGTTTCTATGTACACAACATCTACTGCCCTGCCAATATCAATCATCTTGGTCACCATTTCAAAATAACTCAGGTCTGTGAGACACAATTCTGCACACTCAAAACCATATTGCCTATCCCTAAGCATTCCTTGGTATCTAATTGTAGGTAGAAGCTGCATCTCAGAATCCCCTCCATTAGTTTTCCACCACTGATGTTAGATTCGACAGAGAATAGTTCCTTCACTTATTGTTCCAGCCCTTCTTAAATAAAGGCACATTAGCTATCCTCCAGTCTTCCAGTACATCATCTGTGATGAACAGTGATACAAATATCTCTGCCAGGATCCCAGAAATTTCTTCCCTGCTTTCCCACGACCTAGCACACATTTATTCTAGGCCTGAGGATTTATCCAGCTTTATGTTGTGTATCACTGCCAGCATCTCTTTTCTTGTAATGTGGATATGTTCCAAAGCATTACTCTTCTTTTCTCTGAATTCCCTGGCTTCCATTACCTTCTCGACAGTGAGTGAGTGATGACTCTGTCAGTCAGGGTTGACCATGAATGTTACAGATCAGCTATCTATGTATGCAAGCCAGGGCTGTACAATATGGAGACCAAGCTGTTTCCCATGCAGCAAACTCCCCCTCTGATGTACCTTAAGGAATGGCAGAGACTGATACAGTTTGACACTGGCAGCATTGCAGGAGTTGCCAGTCAGGACTCCAGCTATGGATTTTTCATTTGGGTTTTACTTGTGAAACCTTCCCCATGAGTGGTTTTAGCCGTGACGAAGTGGAAGTTTGAGATCAGAGATCTTCTTCTCTTAGGTGAGCTACCAACCCTGGCTATCAAGCCCCATCTGCCCAAAGAGATTAGTTTTAAGGTGCCAGTCCCACGCCTTTGCCCCTTCTCCAGTCAGTAGAAATGGTTCCACCAAGCTTAGTAGCTAAGCCTGTGAAGACCAGGAGCTGGTGGTGAAGACCAGGAGCTGGACTTGGTTGTCAGAGGCTACTTGAGGTGCTTATCATTGGGAGCCTGACCCCTTACCACCCCAGCTATAACAACCTTAAGGAACCACAGGAAATGCAGAACAAAAATGTTAATTTGAGACCTGCCCCATCTCTCCTGTCTCCACATAAAGACAACAGCTTTACTGCTAAACAGACCTATTCTCTCTCTAGTTACCCTTTTGCTTTTAATATACAGTACTTATGCAATCTCTTATGATTTTCCATTCCCTTTATTGTCCTCTCTTTGTCCTCCAAAGTGTATCTCCACATCCCTTGTACTCCTCAAGCAATTTGCTTGATCCCTGCTACTTATACCTGACATATGCCTCCTTCTATTTCCTAACTATAGCCTCAATACCCTTGTGAATCAGGGTTTCCTACTACTGTCATCTTTGCCCTTCACTCTAACAGGAATATGCTGGCCCTGAACTCTTCCTATGTTACTTTTAAAAGCCTCCCACTTGCCAGACATCTCCTTTCATGCATCAAGAACTCTAAGTGCCTTTGTGCTGCAATATTTTATAGTTTCACTCCATGTACATAATAAGGTGTATTCTTCCTTCCAAATCAAGAAACCCCACAATATAGTTCAGCCAACACCTTCTTGTCCACATATGAAATAAGAGCAGGAATAAGCTAATCAGTCCCTTAACCATATTCAATCCCCTTGGTATGTAGAATAGAAACACAAAATATTTCTTTAACTGCTGCAAAAGGAGCTAATTTCATATTCAGAAAGATTTCTTGACATGTACCTCAGAAAATGCAGGTGCAGTCAGAAATAAGAAAACTTGAGTATATGATCTGCTAGTCTTTCTTGTAGGTGGGTGATGGGATTGGAGGATAAAGGTATGGAGTTCCTGACAGAATTACATTGAGACTACAACTTTCCCTCCTTACTCAAGCGTACATTTGTTTTTGAGGGCATGTAGCAAAAAGTATACCAGTTTGTTCCCACGAACGAAGGTCCAGTCCAAAGCAGAGAGATGAGATCACAAAGACTCATGCTAACTGGATTTTAGAAGAAAATTATTACATTAAAGTGTACAAGATTCATGGAACATTTGACAGAATAGACCCTGGGGGTTTTTTCTGGTACATTGCCTGGACACAAATTGCTGGAGGAACTCAGCAGGCTAGGCAGCATCTTTGGAAGGAAATGAAGAGTTGACATTTTGGGATGAGACACTTCACCTAGACAGGTGGGTAGTAGCAAGTGCCAAGAGGTGAGAGGATGGGGTGGAGCAGGGGCTGGCCAGTTATAGGTGGATCAAGGTGAGGAGGGATGATTGGCAGAGAGGGAAGTGTGGAAATAACAGCAGAGGCAGCGAGGTGACAGGTGAAGGTGACAATTCCACCCTATACGATGGAATCTGATAGAAAAGGAAGATGAAGCATAGAACCAAATAAGAATATTGGGGTGAACATTGGGTGGGGGTAAGAGGGAGTGGATGGGTGATAGGCAAGTAGTGTAGATGGAAGAGGGGTATGAAACAGGTTGATAAGTGGTTGAAGGGGTTGGGGTGTTGGGTGCGTGTACTGTAGAGGAAACTCTACAGATAGGGAAGAGCTATCTGGAATTGGAGAATTCAGTGATCATGCTGTTGGGTTGTGGATTACCCAAATGGAATATGAGGAGCTGACCCTCTGATTTGTGCTGAGCCTCACCCAGGCAGTGGGGAAGGCCGAGAGTGGACAGGTCATTCTGGGTTGGGGAGAATTAAAATGGCTTACAGGCAGGAGTTCCAGAGGCACAGAGGAAATGCTGTTGCTTAGTCTACGCACGGCCTCGCCATTGTATAGGAGGCTGGAAGAAATAACCATGGGAAACAAGGTTGGAGGAGGTGAGTGTGAAGTTCTAACTCACCTGGAAGGTGGTGAGGGGGAAAATGAAGGAACAGGTGTTAGACCTCCTGCATAGAAATGTGGTTGGGGGTGGGGATGGTGTAATGGGTGGAGACAGTTCATAGAGACAGAGGACCCTGTGGAAAGCAGAGAATGGGGAAAATGTGGCTGGTGATGGGATCATGTTGTAGCTGTCAGAAAAGTTGAAGAATGATGTGTTAGGTGCATATGCTGGTGAAATGAAAGGGAACTCTATCCTTTTTCTGGCTGATTTGGAGGTGACATTCGAGCAGAAGTACAAGAATTGGAGGAGGTGACTGTAAGGCTCCATTGCCACAGTGAGGGGAAGACCCAGCTCACATGTCCCGGAGTGGAAGGCCTCATCGCAGGAAAAGATGTGGACGAGATGGATTAACTGAGAGAAAGGAATAGTGTCCTTAGAAAAGACAGGGCAGAAGAATGTGAGTCTGGGTTACGTATTACCTAGGCAGCGCACATCTATCCCTCCCTCCTCCATCTGCCAGTCACCTATCACTTGCCAGCTCTTGGCTCACCCCTTCCCATCATATCTCTACACCAGCTATCTTCCCTCTAATCATGCAGTCCAACAGGGGAGTTTGGACCAAAACATTGACTGTTCATTTCCTTCCACAGATTCTGCCTGACCTGCTGAGTTCCTCCAGTGATGTCTTTTACATTCTATATTCCAACATCTGCAGCCTATGGTATCTCTATTGCCTTGAAGTGTGCTTGCATTGTGCTTGTTTTTTATGCAACTATTCTGCATAACTTGGAATTAATCAGAATACGATAGACCTGGCAATCATTGTCTGGTGAAGTAACACCCATTAAGGAATTCAACTGGCATTTCTGCACACTATTCATGATAGGATATCAGATGCACCAAATAACAAAGATTATCACACATAAAAGTTGCTGGTGAATGCGGTGGACCAGGCAGCATCTCTAGGAAGAGGTACAGTCGACGTTTTGGGCCAAGACCCTTCTCCTCCTTCATCCTGCTGCGTTCACCAGCAACTTTTATGTGTGTTGCTTGAAATTCCAGCATCTGCAGATTTTCTCATATTTGCGTAACAACAAATATCAGCTGTTTCTACTATTATTGACAAAATTTGGAGCTGTTGTTTGAACAGCCAGGTTACAATAAGGTGCATGTCACACTACTTAATGACTTCTTCCAATGCTTCATGGGACCCCATTGATATCAGAAGACTTCATCAGGAAGCTTTACTGTGGCCAAAGTGCATTGAGACAGGAGGCTACATGCAAGTTGGGTCGAGAGATTTAAAAACCAGCATTCACAGCCTTTAGGCTTTTTCCAGTGACCCATTCAAATCAAGAGAGAAGGCTACACTCAGGTCAGGGCGAGAGATTTTAAAAAGCAGCATTCGCGGCCTTTCAACTTTTTCTTGTGGCCCGATCGAATCGAGAGAGGAGGATGCACTCAGGTCAGGGAGAGGGATTTAAAAATGAGCATACATGGGCTTTCAGCTATTTCTGGTGGCACAATAGAATTATGATTTGTTAGCAGGGGCAAATAAAAATAAGCTAGAGACAAGTGGAGTGGCCAGTGATGGAGTGGAGAGTAGAGTGGTGAGACTTTGGTTCAACAGGCTTAGGCAAGAATAGGCTTGGGTGAGGTAAGTTTCTGGTGAGTTTCCTCTTCTACATCCTTCATTAGTTAGTGCAGAGAGAATGGTTCCGGGGCTGTGCTGTGTTCTTTGTGTGAGATGTGGGAATTCCCAGAGATCTCCAGCCTGTCGGTTAAGCACAACTGCACCAGGTGTGTTGAGTTGCAGCTCATCAGAGAGCATGTTTAGGAACTGGAGCTGCAGCTCGATGACCTTTGGCTCATACGGAAAACCGAGGAGGTGATAGATAGGGGCTACAGGGAGGTAGTCACCACTAAGTTGCAGGAGGCGGGGACCTGGGAAAGGAAATGGGAAGCAGAGTACCCCTGTGGCTGTTCCCCTCAGTAATAAGTATACCACCTTGGATACTGTTGAGAGGGACAACCGACCAGGAGAACCAGAATCACTGGGTCTCTGGTACTGAGTCTCCCGCTGTGGCTCAGAAGGGAAGGAGAGAGATGAAGGATGCAGTAGTAATAGAGGATTCCATAGTTAGGAGAGTAGACAGGAGATTCTCTGAATGTGACAGGGACACATGAATGGCATGTTGATAGGGTCAGTGATGTCCTGGATTGGGTCCATAGCATTCTAAAACAGCCAGAGGTCTTTGTACATATTGGCACAAATGACAAACAGTAGGTAGGAAAAGGGAGGATTCAGGGAGCTACGTAAAAAGCCGAAAAGCAGGATCTCCAAGGTAGTAATTTCTAGGCTGCTGCCTGTGCCATGCGTCAGCGAGGATAAGGTTCCCCATACAGGGCTCATTCAGAAAGTAAGGAGGTCTGGAATCCAAGGAGACCTTGCTTTGTGAATTCAGAATGGGCTTGCTCACAGAAGGCAAAGGATGGTTGTAGGTAGTTTGTATTCTGTTTGGAGGATGGTGACCAGTGATGTTCTGCAGGGATCTGTTCTGGGACCCCTCCTCTTTGTGATTTTTATAAATGACCTGGATGAAGAAGTAAAAGGGTGGGTTAGTAAGTTTGCTAATGACAAAAAAGTTGAAGGTGGATAGCCTGGAGGGTTGTCAGAGGTTACAACGCGACATCAATAGGATGCAGAACTGGGCTGAGAATTGGCAGATGGAGCTCAACCCATATAAGTGTGACGTTGTTCATTTTGGTAGGTCAAATTTGAAGAAAGAATATAATGTTAATGGTAAGACTCTTGGCAATGTGGAGGATCAGCAAGATCTTTGGGCCTGTGTCCATAGTACACTCAAAGCTGCTGTGCAGGTTGAAAGTGTTGTTAAGAGGGCATATGGTGTAATGGCCTTCATCATCTGTGGGATTGAGTTCGAGAACCGTAAGGTAATGTTAAACATATATAAGATCTTAGTTAGACCGCACAAGGAGTACTGTGTTCAGTTCTGGTCACCTCACAACAGGAAGGATGTGGATACTATAGAGAGAGTACAAAGGAGATTTATAAGGACGTTGCCTGGTTGGAAGAGCATGCCTTATGAGAATAGATTTAGTGAACTTGGCCTTTTCTCCTTGGTGCGATGGAGGATGAGAGGTGTCCTGATAGAGGTGCATAAGATGGTGAGAGGCATTGATCGTGCAGAGGATTTTTCCCAGGGCTGAGATGACTAAAACAAGGGGGCGTGGTTTTAAAGTGCTTGGAAGTAGGTACAAGGGGGATGCCAGAGGTAAGTTTTTCACACAGAGAGTGGTAGGTGCATGGAATGCACTGCCAGTGACGGTGGTGGAGGCGGATACAATAGGGTCTTTTAAGAGACTCTTACACTCTTAGCTCAGAATTATAGAGGACTATGCAGCAGGGAAATTCTAGGCAGTTTCTATAATAGGTTACATGGTCGGCACAACACTGCTGTAGATTTCAATGTTCTATGTTCTATGATTTAGCAGATGAATGTGCGGTTGAGGAGTTAGTGCAGGGGGCAGTGCTTCAAATTTCTGTATCATTAACTTCTCTTCTGGGGAAGATATGAGTTGTACAAAAAGGATGCCTGATCCTGAGAGGAACCAATATCCTTCCTAGCAGGTTTTCTCGGGCTTTTGGGGAGCGGTTAAAGTAAATTGGCAGGGGATGGGAACCACAGAAATAGGGTTGAGGATGGGGCAGTTGCTATACAACTAGACGCAGTGTGCAGTGGGACTCTTGGGAAGGACAGACAGATGACAGGGCAAAATTGTAGTCAGAGGATGTGTTGCAGTATAACAAGGGGCCAAATCGAAAAGGGTGATGAATACAGGACTGAGGTGTTATATCTGCATGCACTTTATATGGAAAAAGGTAGATGGCCTTGTAGTGCAGTTAGAGATTCATAGACATGACATTGTGGACATCACTAAGACATGGCTGAAAGAAGATCATAATTAGGAGCTTAACATCCAAGGATACACATTGTATCAAAAGACAGGCAGGTAGGAAGAAGGGATGACATGGCTCTGTTGGTAAAAAATGCAATCAAATCCTTAGAAGGAGGTGACATAGCATCAGAAAATGTATGTCCCTTATGGATAGAGTTAAGAACTGCAAGGGAAAAAAAACCCTAATCAAAGTTATGTACAAGCTTCTGGACAATAGACAATTACAACAGGAGATAGAAAACACATGTCAAAAGGGCAATGTTACGATAGTCATGGGGGATTTCAACAAGGTGGGGGATTGAGTTTGGTCCTGGATCCCAGGAGAAGGAATTTAAAGAATGCTTCCGAGAGAACTATTTAGAACAGTTTGTGGTTGAGCCCACTAGGGAAAGGGCAAGTCTGGATTGTGTAAAGAACCAGATTTGAATAGGGAGCTGATGGTGAAGGAACCCTTAGGAGTCAGTGATCCTAATATGAAAGACTTCACCCTACAATTTGAGAAGGAGAAGCTGAAGTCAGGTATTTTGATATTACAGTGGAGTTAAGGGATTTATAATCACTGAAGAGATGACCTAGCCAAGATTGATTGGAAGGAGGACAGTAGAACAACAATGTCTGGAGTTTCTGGGAGCAATTCAGAAAGCATGAGATAGATGCATATCAAAGAAGAAGTGATACTCTGGGTGACGCCACCATAGCTGGCAAGTGAAGTTAAAAACATAAACGGAAAAGGGATGCTATAATACAGCAAAAGTTAGTGGAATGTTAGAGGGATAGGAAGCATTTAAAAACAACAGAAGGCAACTAAAAAGCCATAAGAAGGGAAGGTATGAACTATGAAGGTAAGCAAGAGAAAAGGATCAAAGAGGATAACAAAAGCTTTTTCAGACATATAAAGAGTAAAAGAGTAGATATCAGACAGCTAGAAAATGACACTGGAGAGGTAGTAATGGGGGACAAGAAAGCAGTGAATGAACTAAATAAATATTTTGCATCAGTCTTCACTGTGGAAGACTGAATGCCGGAAGTTCAAAAATGCAGGTGGCAGAAGTGAGTGCAATTGCTATTACAAAGGAGAAAGTCCTTGGAAAGCTGAAAGGTTTGCAGGCAGATAAATCACCTGGGCTAGATGGTCTACACCCCACGATTCTGAAAAATGTGGCTGGGGAGAGTGTGGAGACATTGGTAATGATCTCTTAAGAATCACAAAATTGTGGGCTGGAAAATTGCAAATGTCATTCCACTTTTCAAAAATGGAGGGAGGCAGAACAAAGGGAATTAGAGGCCAGTTAGTCTGACCTCAGTGGTTGGGAAGATGTTGGAGTTGATTGCTAAGGACGAGGTCTCAGCGTACTTGGTGGCACATGATAAGATAGACCAAAGTCACCATGGTTTCATTAAGGGGAAATCTTGCCTGACAAATCTGTTGGAACCCTTGAGGAAATAATTAACAGAATAGAGAAAGGAGAATTGGTGGATGCTGTGTACTTGGATTTACAAAAGGCCCTCGAGAAGGTGCCACACATGGGGCTGCTTAAAAGCAAGGATGTAATGCTAAGGATTTTTAAGTGTCCGGTGAGGTCTAACTGAAAGTATATTGTGCAATTTTGGGCCATTTATTTAAGAAAGGGAGTGCTGACGTTGGAGAAGGTTCAGAGAAGCATTCCAGAAATGAAGGGATTATCATGTGCCAAGTGTTTGTTGGCTCTGGGCCTGTATTCACAGAAATCTACAAGAATAAATGTGATCTTGTCCATTCCCCTCAATAATGAGTATTCCACCTTGGATACTGTTGGAGTTGAACGTCCTACCAGGGGAAGCTGAAATCTGGTCTCTGGCACTAGAGTGGCTTTGTGCCTCAGAAGGGAAATGGGATTCCATAGTGAGCAGAGCAAGCAGGAGATTCACTGGATGTGAAAGAGATGCGTGACGATATGTTGCCTCCAAGGTTCTAGAGTCAGGGATGAACCAGATCGGGCCCACAGCATTCTAAAGGAAGAGTGTGAACAGTTGGATGTCATGGTACATATTGATACCAACAACATACACTAGGTAGGAAAAGGGATGCAGTCCTGAGGAGAGAATATAGAGTAGGTAGTTAAGTCGAAAGCAGGACCTCAAGGGTTGTAATCTGTGGATTGATGCCTTTGCCACATCACAGTGAGGGGAAGAATAGGATGGTTTGGCACATGAATGCATGGCTGAGGAGTTGGAGCAGCTGACAGGGTTTCAGATTTCTGGATCGTTGGGATCTCTTCTGGAGAAGGTAGGACCTGTACAAAAAAGATGAGTTACACTTTAAACCTAGAGACACCAATATCCCTGTGAGCAGGTTTGCTAGAGTGGTTGGGAAGGGTTTATGCTAATTTGTCAGGGGAATGGGAATTAGAATGATAAGGCTGAGGATGGGGCAGTTAGTCTACAAGTAGATGCAGTGTGTAATAAGTGTGAGGAAGGACAGGCAGATGATAGGACAAAATTACAGTCTGTGGAATGAGTTGAAGTGTAAAATGGGGGTAAGATCAAACATGGTGATGAAAACAGGATTGAAGATGTTATATATGAATGCACACTGTATACAGAATAAGGTAGATGTCTTGTAGCACACTTAGAAATTAGTAGGTATGATATTGTGGGTGTCACTGAGTTGTGGCTGAAAGAAGATCATAGTTAGAAGCTTAAAGGATACACATTGTATTGAAAGGACAAGCAGGTGGGCAGAAAGGATGGGTGTCTCTGTTGAAAAAAATGAAATCAAATCCTTCTAAAGGGGTGAGCAAGATGTAGAATCCTTGTGGGTAGAGTTAACAAATTGCAATGGTTAAGAAGATGCTGACTAGAGTTATTTACAGACCTCTGAACAGTAGACAGAATGTTGAGTACAAATTACAAAGGGAGATAGAAAAGCTATGTGAAAAGGGCAATGTTACTGACAATATTCACAGGGGAAAATCAAATGAGTGTTGAATCCCAAGAGGGTGTCAAGGAGATGGCTCTTTAGAGCAGCAGGTGCAAGGTAATTCTGGATTGGGTGTTGTGTAATGAACCAGGTTTCATTAGGGATCCTAAGATAAAGGAACCCTTAGGAAGCAGTGATTGTAATAGTTTTTCAGATAAATAAAAAGAGAGGTGAGAGTGGATATCGTTCCTCTGGAAATGATTTGGGTGAAGTAGTAATGGAGGACAAATTAATGGCAGGTGAGCTTAATCAGTAGTTTGCAACAATCTTGACTGTTGAAGTCACTAGCAGTATGGCAGAAATTCTGGAGTGTCAGGGGGGCATAAGTGAATGTAGTTGCTATTACTAAGGAGAAGGAACTAGGGAAGCTGGAAGAACTGCAGCGATCATTCAAGAATGATTAGATTCTGGAATGCTTCCAGAGGAATAGAAAATTGCAATTGTCACTCCATTCTTTAAAAACAGAGGAAGGCAGAAGAAAGGACATTATAGGCCAGTTAGTCTGATTTTAGTGGTTTAGTAGATGTTGGAGTCCATTATTAGCAATGAAGTTTCAGGATACTTTGAGGCACTTGATAAAATAGTCCAAAGTCAGCATGGTTTCTTTAAGAGGATATCTTGCTTGACAAATCTGTTGGAATTCTTTGAGGAAATAACTAGCGGGATAGACAAAGGAGAATCAATGGATGTTGTTAGCTTGGACTTTCTGAAAGCTTTTCACAAGATGCGGTCTGTGAGGCTGCTTGACAAGGTAACAGCCCAAGGTATAACAGAAAAAGATACCAGCATGGATAGAAGATTGGCTCACTAGCAGAAGGCAAAGATTGGGAATAAAGCGGGCCTTTGCTGGTAGGCTGCTGGTGCTGTGTCATGCTCCATAGGGTTGACATTGGGGCCGCTTCTTTTCATGCTATACTGTATATCAATAATTTTGTTGACAGAATTGACGGGTTTGTAGCCAAGTTTTCAGATGATACAACAATAGATGGAGGAGCAGATCGTGTTGCAGAAGTCAGGGAGTATGCAGAAGGACTCAGACCAGTTAGGAGAATGGGAAAAGAAATGGCAGATGGAATATTTTTATTCATTTTTTGAGAAGCAGCATAGAATAGACCCTTCTGGCCATTTGAGCTGTGACACCCATCAATCCCCCTATTTAACTCTAGCCTAATCACGGGTCTATTTACAATGATCAATTAACTTATCAACTGGTACATCTTAGGACAGTTGGAGGTAACTGAAGGACCTGGAGGAAATCCGCGCAGTCACAGGGGGAGCATACAAACTCATTACAAGCAACAGTGGGAAATGAACCCAGGTCAATTGTGTAGGAAACTATATGGGTCATGCACTTTGCGTGAAGAAATGAAAGTGTAGACTATACTTTAAACAGGAAGAAAATTCAAAAATTAAAGGTGCAAAGGAAATCCTCATGCAAGATTCCCTGAAGTAAATTTGCAGATTGATTCAGTGGTAAGGAAGGCAAATATAATGTTAGTACTTATTTCAAGAGGACTAGAATATAAAAGCATGGGTATAATGCTGAGGCTATATAAGCTATGGGTTAGACTACACTTGGAGTTTTGGAACAGTTTTGGGCCCCTTATCTCAGAAAAGATGTGCTGGCAGAGAGTCCTCAGAAGCCTCATGAGAATGATTCTGGGAATGAAAAGATTAATGTATGAGAAACTTTTAATAGCTCTGGGCCTGTACTTGCTGGAATTCAGGAGATTGTGAGGGATCTTGCTAAGACATATTGAAAGGTCTGGATAGAGTGGACGTGGCAAGGATGTGGAAAGGTGAAGTCTAGGACCAGAGTGTACAGACTTCTATTTAACACAGAGGTGAGGATGGACTTCTTTAGTCATAGGGTGTAAAATCTGTGGAATTCGTTGCCCCAGATTGCTGTGGAGGCCAAGTCACTGGGAGTATTTAAAACAGAGAATAATAGGTTCTTCGTTCATCCAGGTGTGAAAGGTTATGGGGAGAAGACAGGAGAATGGGGTTGAGAGGGAAAATGGATCAGCCATGATGAGATGGTGGAGCCGAATCAATGGGCTGAATGGCTTAATTCTTCTCCTATGATCTTATGATTTTTATAACTGATTGCAGGCTACTCCAGCATTACCAAAACCTAAGAATGTGTTTAAATTAACAGGGAATACTTGCATCAGTGTTTAGTGAATGCCTCAGTTGTGATGGCATTGGAAACAATGCATTATTGCAAGCATAAGGACATTTCCTTCTCTTTCTTTGTTTATTAGTATAGCTAGTGCATTGAGAATGGATGCAGGGTTAGAGATAGAAACATAGAAACATAGAAAACCTACAGCACAATACAAGCCCTTCGGCCCACAAAGCTGTGCCGAACATGTCTTTACCTTAGAAATTACCTAGGCTTACCCATAGACCTTTATTTTTCTAAGCTCCGTGTACTTATCCAGGAGTCTCTTAAAAGACCTTGTCGTTTCCACCTCCACCGCCATCGCCGGCAGCCCATTCCATGCACTCACCACTCTCTGCGTAAAAAACTTACCCCTGACATCTCCTCTGTACCTGCTTCCAAGCACCTTAAAATATGCCCTATCGTTCTAGCCATCTCAGCCCTGGGAAAAAGCCTCTGACTATCTACACGATCAATGCCTCTCATCATCTTGTACACCTCTATCAGGTCACCTCTCATCCTCCGTCGCTCCAAGGAGAAAAGGCTGAGCTCACTCAACTTATGCTCATAAGGCATGCCCCAAGCCAGGCAACATCCTTGTAAATCTCCTCTGCATCCTTTCTATAGTTTCCATGTCCTTCCTGTAGTGAAGCGACCAGAACTGAGCACAGTACTCCAAGTGGGGTCTGACCAGGATCCTATATGGCTGCAATATTACCTCTCAGCTCTTAAACTCAATCCCACGATTGATGAAGTTCAATGGACCGTATGCGTTCTTAACCACAGAGTCAACCTGCGCAGTAGCTTTGAGTGTCCTATGGGCTCAGACCCCAAGAACCCTCTGATCCTCCACACTGCCTAGAGTCTTACCATTAATGTTATATTCTGCCATCATATTTGACCTACCAAAATGAACCACCTCACACTTACCTGGGTTGAACTCCATCTGCCAGATGTTAGAATTCTAGGCGATCTCTGGTCTCCCTCGTAACTACGTCTGCACAAAGTGCATCAGACTACAGCTCCTTAGAGACAATGCTAATGAACTGGATGACCTTCGACTCATACAGGAGACTGAGAAGGTAATAGATAGAAGCTACAGAGAGGTAGTCTCCCCGAACATGCAGGAGGCAGGTACCTAGGTGACTGTCAGGAGAGGGAAGGGTAAAAGGTAGCCAGTATCCATTTGTCCGTTCCCCTCAGTAGTAAGTATACCACTTTGGATACTGTTCGAAGTGGATGTCTTACCAGAGGGGACTGGCAGCATTCTAGTCCTTAGTACTGGTCTGGCTTTGTGGCTCAGAAGGGAAATGAAGAGATGAGGAGTGCAGTGGTGTTAGGAGATGCCATATTTAGCAGAGCAGACAGGAGATTCACCGGATGTGTAAGCGACACCCAATAGTATGTTGCCTACCAGGTTCTAGAGTCAGGGATGAATCAGATCAGTTCCACAACATTCTAAGGGGCGCAATGTAAACAGTCGGAAGTCGTGGTACATATTGATACCAACAACATACACTAGGTAGGAAAAGAGTTAAGGTCCTAAAGAGAGAATATACAGTTGGCAGTTAGGCAGAGAGCAGGACCTCAAAGGTAGTAATCTGTGGATTGCTGCCTTTGCCACGTGCCAGTGAGGGGAAGAATAGAATGATTTGGCACATGAATGCATGGCTGAGGAGTTGGTGCAGCTGACAGGGTTTCAGATTTCTGGATCGTTGGGATCTCTTCTGGAGAAGGTAGGACCTGTACAAAAATGATGGGCTACACTTTAAACCTAGAGACACCAATATCCTTGTGAGCAGGTTTGCTAGAGTGGTTGGGAAGGGTTTATGCTAATTTGGCAGGGGAAAGGGAACTAGAGTGATAAGGTTGAGGATGAGGCAGTTAGTATACATGAAGATGCAGTGTGTAATGAGTGTGAGGAAGGACAGGCAGATGATAGAACAAAATTGCAGTCTGTGGAATGAGTTGAAGTGTAACATGGGGGTAAGATCAAACATGGTGATGAAAACAGGATTGAAGGTGTTATATGTGAATGCACACTGTATACAGAATAAGGTAGATGTAGCACACTTAGAAATTAGTAGGTATGATATTGTGGGTGTCACTGAGTTGTGGCTGAAAGAATATCATAGTTAGAAGCTTAATATCAAAGGATACACATTGTATTGAAAGGACAAGCAGGTGGGCAGAGGGGGTGGGGTTTCACTGTTGAGAAAAAATGAAGTCAAATCCTTAGAAAGAGGTGACATGGGATTGGAAGATGTAGAATCCATGTGGGTAGAGTTAAGAAATTGCAGCGGTATAATGATCCTGATGGGAGCTACTTACAGACCTCTGAACAGTAGCCAGGATGTTGAGTACAAATTACAAAGGGAGATAGAAAAGCTATGTAAAAAGGGCAATGTTTACTTACAATATTCATGGGGGGAAATCAAATGAGTGTGGAATCCCAAGAGAGGGCATTTGTAGAGTGTCAAGGAGATGGCTTTTTAAAGCAGCAGGTGAAAGGCAATTCTGGATTGGGTGTTGTGTAATGAACCAGATTTGATTAGAGAGCCTAAGGTAAAGGAACCCTTAGGAAGCAGTGATCGTAATAGGATAGTTTTCAGATAGATAAAAAGAGAGGTGAGACTGGATATCGTTCCTCTGGAAAATGATAAGGGAGAAAGTAATGGTGAACAAATAGATAGCAGGTAGACTTAATCAATAGTTTGCATCACTGTTGAAGTCACTAGCAGTATGCAGAAATTCTAGAGCGTCGGGGGCTATTACGAGTTTAGTTGCTATTGCTAAGGAGAAGGAACTAGGGAAGCTGAAAGGTCTGCAGTGATCATTCAAGAATCACAAGATTCTGGAATGTTTCCAGAGGAGTGGAAATTTGCAAATGTCACTCCACTCTTTTGGAAGCAAGGGAGGCAGAACAGAGCATGACTATAGTGGTTGAGAAGATTTTGGAATCCATTATTAAGGGTGAGGTTTCAGGGTACTGTGAGGCACATGATAAAACATGTCAAAATGAGCATGGTTTCCTTAACTGATTATCTTGTCTGACAAATTTGTCAGAATTCTTTGAGGAATAACATGCAGGATAGACAAAGGAGAATCTGTGGATGTTGTTTACTTGGATTCTCCGGCCTTTCACAGGGTGCAGTACATGAGGCTGCTTAACAAGGTTAGAACCCATGGTATTAGATACTAGCATGGATGGCAAAGAGTGGGAATAAAGAGGGCGTTTTCTGGTTGGCTGCCAGTGATAGGGGTTGGCATTGCGACTGCTTCTTTTCATGCTATACGGTATGCCAATGATTTTGATGACAGAATTGAATGCTTAGTGGCTAAGTTTGCAAATGGTACCAAAGTAGGTGGAGGAGCACATAGCGTTGCAGAAGCCAGGATCTATGCAGAAGGACTCAGACCAGTTAGGAGAATGGAAAAAGAAATGGCACATGGAATATGTTTTTTATTTGTTTATTGAGAAACAACACAGAGTAGGTCCTTCTGGCTTTTGAACTGCACCACCCAGCAATACCCCTATTTAACCCTAGCCTATTCACAGGTCATTTACAGTGACCAATTAACCTAATAGCTGGAAACCGGAGGATCCAAAGGAAAACCATGCAGTCACGGGGAGATCTTACAAACTCCTTACAGGTAGTGGCGGGAAATGAGCCCAGGTAAATAGTGTAGGGAAGTGCAGGGAAGTCATGCACTTTGGTAGAAGAAATAAAGGCACAGAATATTTTCTGAATGGGAAGAAAATTCAAAAATTAAATGTGCAGAGAGAATCCTCATGCAGGATTCCCTAGAGGTTAATTTTCAGGTTGATTCAGTGGTAAGGAAGGCAAATACAATGCTAGTATTTGTTTTGAGAGAACTAGAATATGAAAGCAAGTATGTAATGCTGAAGCTTTAAAAGGCATTGGTTCAAAGGTTCATTTATTACTGAAGTGTATAAGTCTAAAATTCCTCTTCTCTGGATAGCCACAAAACCAAGAAAGAAAAGAAATGGCCGCACGATTATCAACCCCAAAATCACCCCTTCCCGCACAAAAAAAAGCAAACAAAAATGGAACAGGTAGATTGGCCCCAAATCCCCCAACCCCACACACTAAAAAGAACAAGAAAGTTGGGGCGTAAAACACAGAATATAAAAAACTATAAGACTGGGGAAAGTCTATAGTCCAAGTCCACCTCCAAAACGTAGAAAACCTGGGTAACGTTCTCCCCTCTCAGTTCACAGTGCAATCTCCTGAGATCAAAAGGCTGGCTACTAGAGCTCGCCTTCTGCATTCTCCTCAACGTTTCAGTCTCCCTTGTCACTTTGATTGGTGAACAATGGAAGCATTGATCAGCAAAATGGTGTTGCATCATGGCTTGCACCCGTCCTGCAACCTTCTCGCCATGAAGCTCGTTCTCCCTGTCTCTGCCCCCCAGAATATTGTCAGAGACTGCAGGGTGTTGAAACACCCAAACGACCTCCAAACCTCCGCACTTGCCTTGATGTTTCAACCTCCCTCGTTGCTTTGATCAGCAAGCAATGGAAGCTTTAATTGGAGCCGAACATTGACTCGCGCCCCATCCTGCAGCCTGCCCGTGCTTGCCAGTTCTGCCTCCTAGAATCCTGTTGGAGACGGCAGAGCACTGGAACACCCAAACAACCTCCAAACTGCAAATCACAGGCTCCAACAGTTCCAGAATTACATTCAAGCTGAAAAACAAATGTAAAAGACTTAAAAGACGTGGAATATATAGTTTCATAATCTATCCAGAATATGCAACAGAAGGAGCGCTGTACGCTGGCACCATTTTGTCTGCACTTGGCGTATTGGAGCAGTTTTGGGCCCCTTATCTCAGAAAAGATGTGCTGGCAGAGAGTCCTCAAAAGGCTCATGAGAATGATTCTGGGAATGAAAGGGTTAATGTATGAGGAGTGTTTGATGCCTCTGGGCCTGTATTCACTGGAATTTAGGAGACAGTGAGGAATCTCACTGAAACGTTTTGAATATTGAAAAGCCTAGAGTGGACTTGGGAAGGATGCTTCCTATCGTGGGGAAGCCTAGGACCAAAGTGTCCAGACGTATTTAAAACAGAAACGAGGACGAACTTCTTTAGCCAGAGGGTGGTGAGTCTGTGGAATTCATTGCCATACTTGGGTGTGGAAGCCAAGTCATTAGGTGTATTTAAGACGGAGGCTGATATGTTCTTGATTAGTAAGAGTGTCATGGTTATGGGAAGAAAGCAGGAGAACAGGGTTAACGAATAATAAATCAGCCACGATGAAATGCTGGAGATATTCAATGGGCCGAATGGCCTAATTTTGCTCCTATGCCGTATGATCTTATGGTCTTATGATTGTGGTCAGCAGCTTTGGGACACAGGAGATCATGCAGATACAGGAAATCTTGAGTAATCACACGCAAAAGCTGGAGGAACTCAAAGGAGCAGATAGCAACTGCAGAGGGGAATACACAATTGATGTTTCAGGATGAAGAATGCAGTGTGACTTCAAGGACATTACGTATGAAGGCTGATTTATACTTGTGCATACTAGCTAGCGCCGTAGCCTTCGCAAGTGGGCTACGCCGTTGTGAGCATTTATACCTGTGCATTGGTATGTCTGCGTCACTCTGCAATTCGCGCACGTCACGCATGCACACACACCCGCCCGTGCAAGGCTTCATGGTCATGGTAGTCTTTCTCGGGGTAAGCAAATTTAAAGTGAGCGTCTTTTTTCGTAAAAGCAAAATGTGTCCTCCGTAATTTCGGAGGTCTGTAAAGATTTATGGAAAGCATTGCAGCCAGAGTTCCTTCCCTGCTCTTCAGTCGCCCAATGGGAAGCTATCGCAGCGTAGGAGGAAATGCGATGCTACCAAATGGACCAATCACAGTTGTTGCGGTCTGCGTGGCCGCGACACGTAATTACATTTTGGGAGAGATGCGCGTCAGGCTACGGCGTAGGGATCCGCGTAGGCACTGCGTAGGGTTCATGGCTACGCCGTACCTAAGGCGTCGATTTGATGCACAAGTATAAATCAGCCTTTACTTTGAACATTTCTGACAGCAATGTAATCACAGGCTGTGGTATTCCAGGACTGTGGTCACACAGGTATATGAAGAGCGGTATACAGACATTTCAGCGCAGGCTCTCGCTGGATTGTTTTCTCTGTGGATTTTGAGTTCCTGATCAAAGGATCTTTCCAGCTAGCCACTGCATGTCTGTACCATGCCTACAAATATATCTCTTCACTGCAGCGCCAGGGATGCCATCCAGACATTGTTTCCCCATTCTGTGGAAATGATTTCATCTATTTTGATTTCTGCAAAGGAAATCTTGGCTTTCCCAGCATTGTTGTTTTTTCATGAGTTCGGACAATTCCAGGAAGCACATATAATGTGTTCAACCTCAGAGAGATCAAACTGCAGCACATCTTTCCAGTGCCTTGATCTTTTTAATATTTTTGCAATCTTTTGCCTGGGTGGCCCTGCCACGTTGATCCAGCCCCAAGTCTGCTCAACAAATGGCCAAACATTGGTTCAGTTTCCACTCTCAGACTTGGGCTCCGCCACTTTGATCCAGTAGCAAGTTTGCTCCAGCAATTCTCGCATCACTCGTACTTGCGCTCTCGAGAGTCCAGTTTGCTGAATCCTTCACATGCATAGTACGACATAAACTCCCGGTTCAAATTCACAGTTCCCAAAGGGAAATTACAGGCTGTGGACTGCAGTGATCGTAGTCCAGAAAAAGTGTATTTAGTAGAATAGCTACTAGTATAGTTTGCTGCCTGTAAAACATCATAACTTCTCGGCATTGCCACCTTTAGTAGAAGATCTTTACTACTGGATTTATGATTCCGATTTGCAAGCCACTTTGAGTGTGAGCATGGCTACATAAAGAGCCATAAAGGAAACAGAACACTTACCTACATCAAGCAACACACATCAAAGTTGCTGGTGATGCAGCAGGCCAGGCAGCATCTCTAGGAGGAGGTACAGCCGACGTTTCAGGCCGAGACCCTTCGTCAGGACTAACTGAAGAAAGAGCTAGTAAGAGATTTGGAAGTGGGAGGGGGAGGAGGAGATCCGAAATGATAGGAGAGGACAGGAGGGGGAGGGGTGGAGTCAAGAGCTGGACAGTTGATTGGCAAAAGGGATATGAGAGGATCATGGGACAGGAGGCCTAAGGAGAAAGAAAGGGGGGAAGGGAGGAAAAGTCCAGAGGATGGGCAAGGGGTACAGTGAAAGGGACAGAGGGAGAAAAAGGAGAGAGAGAAAAAGAATGGGTGTATATAAATAAATAAATAACAGATAGGGTACGAGGGGGAAGTGGGGCATTAGCAGAAGTTAGAGAAGTCAATGTTCATGCCATCAGGTTGGAGGCTACTCAGATGGAACATAAGGTGTTGTTCTTCCATCCTGAGTGTGGCTTCATCTTTACAGTAGAGGAGGCCGTGGATAGACATACCAGAATGGGAATGGGACGTGGAATTAAAATGTGTGGCCACCGAGAGATCCTGCTTTCTCTGGCAGATGGAGCGAGGGTTTTCAGCAAAACGATCTCCCAGTCTGCGTCAGGTCTCGCCAATGTATAGAAGGCCGCATCGGGAGCACCGTATGCAGTATATCACCCCAGCCAGCTCACAGGTGAAGTGTCGCCTCACCTGGAAGGACTGTCTGGGGCCCTGAATGGTAGTGAGGGAGGAAGTGTAAGGGCACTTGTTCCGCTTACAAGGATAAGTGCCAGGAGGGAGATCGGCAGGGAGGGATGGAGGGGCGGATGAATGGACAAGGGAGTCGCGTTGGGAGCGATCCCTGCAGAAAGCGGGGGGAGGGGGTAGGGAAAGATGTGCTTAGTGGTGGGATCCCGTTGGAGGTGGCGGAAGTTATGGAGAATTATATGTTGGACCCGGAGGCTGGTGGGGTGGTAGGTGAGGACAAGGGGAACCCTATTCCTAGTGGGGTGGCGGGAAGATGGAGTGAGAGCAGATGTGCGTGAAATGGGGGAGATGCGTTTGAGAGCAGAGTTGATGGAGGAGGAAGGAAAGCCCTTTCTTTAAAAAAGGAGGACATCTCCTTCGTCCTGGAATGAAAAGCCTCATCCTGAGAACAGATGCGGCGGAGACGGAAGAATTGCAAGAAGGGGGTGGCATTTTTGCAAGAGACAGGGTGAGAAGAGGAATAGTCCAGATAGCTGTGAGAGTCAGTAGGCTTATAGTAGATATCAGTAGATAAGCTGTCTCCAGAGACAGAGACAGAAAGATCTAGAAAGGGGAGAGAGGTGTCGGAAATGGACCAAGTAAACTTGAGGGCAGGGTGAAAGTTGGAGGCAAAGTTAAGGAAGTCAACGAGTTCTGCATGCGTGCAGGAAGCAGTGCCAATGCAGTCATCGATGCAGCAAAGGAAAAGTGGGGGACAGATACCAATATAGGCTTGGAACATGGATTTTTCCACAAAGCCAACAAAAAGGCAGGCATAGCTGGGACCCATATGGGTGCCCATAGCTACACCTTTAGTTTGGAGGAAGTGGGAGGAGCCAAAGGAGAAATTATTAAGAGTAAGGACTAATTCCGCTAGACGGAGGAGAGTGGTGGTAGAGGGGATCTGGTTAGGTCTGGAATCCAAAAAGAAACGGAGAGCTTTGAGACCTTCCTGATGGGGGATGGAAGTATATAGGGACTGGACATCCATGGTGAAAATAAAGCGGTGGGGGCCAGGGAACTGAAAATCATCGAAAAGTTTCAGAGTTTGAGAAGTATCACGAACATAGGTAGGAAGGGATTGAACAAGGGGGGATAAAACAGAGTTGAGATATGCAGAAATGAGTTCGGTGGGGCAGGAGCAAGCTGAGACAATGGGTCTACCTGGACAGGCAGGTTTGTGGATCTTGGATAGGAGGTAGAAACGGAAAGTGTGGGAAGTGGGAACTATAAGATTGGTAGCAGTGGATGGGAGATCCCCTGAGCTGATAAAGTTGGTGATAGTGTGGGAGACAATGGCCTGGTGCTCTTTAGTCAGGTCATGATTGAGGGGTAAATAAGAGGAGGTATCCATGAGTTGTCGTTGTGCGTCGGCGAGGTAGAGGTCTGTGCGCCAGACTACAACAGCACACCCCTGCCCCCCATCGGTGGGTTTAATAGTAAGGTTAGGATTAGTGCGGAGGGAGTGGAGAGCAGAGCGTTCGGTAGGAGTGAGGTTGGAATGGGAACAAGATGCGGTGAAGTTGAGACGGTGATGTCCCGTCGGCAATTAGCAATAAAGAAGACCAGAGCGGGGTGTCCGTGAAGAAGAGGAGGGTTGAAGACGGGAGAAGGGGTCATCGGTGGGGGTGGGAGAGTCCTTGCCGAAGAAGTAGGCTTGAAGATGGAGCCAGTGGAAGAAGAGTTCCGCGTCATGGCGAACGCAGAACTCGCTGAGGTGTGGGCGAAGGGGGACAGAGGTGAGGCCCTTACTGAGGACAGAGCGCTCTGCCTCAGAGAGTTGAAGGTCGGAGGGGATGGTAAAACCCGGCATGGATGAGCGCTGGGATCAGAAGGAGGAGGGGGAGGGAGGCTGGTGGTGTCAGTGAAGAGGGGAGGTTTGGGGTGAGAGGAAGATGGAGCCTCTGAGGGCCCAGGACTGACGATGGGATCTGAGGGAGACAGGGTTGCAGAGTTGTGGTGGGGGAAGGGGAGAGGGGAGTCCCAATAGCAACACATAAAGACCCGGCCTGGAGTTCAAGGCTGGAGTCGCAGTTGTTGGTTGTGCAATCACTTTGAAGGTGTCCATGGTCATTGCTGGAGTGTGGGTTTTGAATATGCCCTGAGGTGTTGGAGCCGGCGAGATCAATGGCAGAGGCTGCAATCTGAAGTTCATGCCTGCTCGCGTCAGGGCCAGCAGGCACTGGGGTCTGCAGATGTAAGATCTTGCTATCCTTGCCTAACATGACAAAGTCAAAAAAACGGAGATTGCAGGCGTGGATCCGATGGAGGATGAAATAACGAGCAGGTCCATTACAGACTGCGAAGACAGCTTATCTACTGATGTCTACTATAAGCCTACTGACTCTCACAGCTATCTGGACTATTCCTCTTCTCACCCTGTCTCTGGTAAAAATGCCACCCCCTTCTCGCAATTCCTCCGTTTCCACCACATCTGCTATCAGGATGAGGCTTTTCATTCCAGGACGAAGGATGTGTCCTCCTTTTTTAAAGAAAGGGGCTTCCCTTCCTCCACCATCAACTCTGCTCTCAAATGCATCTCCCCATTTCACGCACATCTGCTCTCACTCCATCCTCCCGCCACCCCACTAGGAATAGGGTTCCCCTTGTCCTCACCTACCACCCCACCAGCCTCCAGGTCCAACATATAATTCTCCGTAACTTCCGCCACCTCCAACAGGATCCCACCACTAAGCAAATCTTTCCCTACCCTCTCTCTCTGCTTTCCGTAGGGATCGCTCCCTACGTGACTCCCTTGTCCTTTCATCCCACCCATCCCTCCGCACCGATCTCCCTCCTGGCACTTATCCTTGTAAGTGGAACAAGTGCCCTTACACTTCCTCCCTCACTATCATTCAAGGCCCCAGAGAGTCCTTCCAGGTGAGGCGACACTTCACCTGTGAGTCGGCTGGGGTGATATACTGCATCCGGT
Organism: Mobula birostris; assembly: GCF_030028105.1. NCBI lineage: Eukaryota > Metazoa > Chordata > Chondrichthyes > Myliobatiformes > Myliobatidae > Mobula > Mobula birostris. The sequence continues at coordinate 75,084,713 of NC_092379.1, forward strand.
GCTCCCAATGCAGCCTTCTATATATTGGCGAGACCCGACGCAGACTGGGAGATTGTTTCACTGAAAACCTACGCTCCGTCCGCCAGAGAAAGCAGGATCTCTCGGTGGCCACACATTTTAATTCCACGTCCCATTCCCATTCTGACATGCCTATCCACGGCCTCCTCTACTGTAAAGATGAAGCCACACTCAGGTTGGAGGAACAACACCTCATGTTCCGTCTGGGTAGCCTCCAACCTGATGGTACATATTGGTACCATTGACATAGGTAGAAAAAGGGGGGAGGTCCTGAAAGAAGAACACAGGGAGTTAGGAAGGAAGCTGAGAAGCAGGACCTCAGGGTAGTGATCTCGGGATTGCTGCCTGTGCAGTAACAGTGAGGATTGGAATAGAATGAGGTGGCAGATAAATGCGTGGCTGCAGAATTGGAGCAGGGGGCCGGGATTCAGATTTCTGGATAATTGAGAACTCTTCTGGGGCAGGTGTGACCTGTACAAAAGGGACGTGTTGCACTTGAATCCGAGGGGCATCAATATTCTTGTGGGCAGGTTTACTAGGGCTGTTGGGAGTGGTTTAAACCAATATGGTAGGTGAATGGGAACCAGTATGACAGAGCTGAGGATGAGCCAGCAGGTTTACAAGTAGATGATGGGTGTAACATGAGTGTAAGGAAGGACAACCAATGATTAGGTACAAATGCCGACAGAACAAAGAGTTGAATTGTACAACAGAGGCAAAGTTCAAAGGGGCAAAGAATGCAGGCCTGAAGGTGCTCTATTTAAATGCAGGTAACATCTGGAATAAGGTGGACAAACTCATGGTGCAATTGGAGATCAGTTGGTGTGACTTTGTGGGCACCAGTGAGTTTTGGTTGAAAGACCATAGATGGGAGCTAAATATCAAAGGATATACTTTGAGTCAAAGAAAAGGCAGGAAGGCATAGGCGGTGGTGTAGCTCTGTTGGTGAAAGATAGAATTACACCTATAGAAAGAGGTGACATAGGATCAGAGAATGTTGAATCTTTGTGGAAGGAGTTAAGAAACTGCAAGGGCAAAAAAACCATATGGGTATATAGGCAATCAGTTTGGCATCTGATCGCCAGAGACGGAATTTGTTGACTGCCTATGGGATGGCTTTTTAAAGCAGCTTGTGCTTGAGCCTACGAGGGAAAAGGCTATCTCAGATTGGGTGTTGTGTAAGAACTCAGATCTTATTAGAGAGCATAATGTAAAGGAACCCTTAGGAGGCAGTGATCATAATATGATTAAATTCACGCTGCAACTTGGGAGGGAGAAGCGTAAGTCACATATAATGGAATAAAAAGAATTACAGGGGAATGAGAGAGGAGCTTGTCCAGGTGGATTGAAAGAGCATGCTGGCAGGGATGATAGTAGAGCAGAGAAGGCTGAAATTTCTGGAAATAGTTCACAAGACACAGGATAGATATGGCCCACAGAAGAATTTGTTCTGAAATAGCAGGGGTAGGCAACCACGGCTGACAAGGGAAATTCAGGACTGCATAAAAGCCAAGGAAAGGGCAGACAAAGTAGCAAAAGTGAGTGAGAAGTTGAATGATTGGGAAGTTTTTAAAATCCAACAAAAGGCAACTAAAAAAGCTATATGGAGGGAAAAGATGAAATACGAGGGCAGACTAGCCTATAATATAAAGCAGGATATTGACAGGATATGAGGGAGATGAGAGATGATATTGGACCACTGGAAAATTACACTAGTGAGGTAGTAGTGGGGGACAAAGAAATAGCAGAGCAACCTAATGTGTACCTTGCATCTGTCTTCACTGTGGAAGACACTAGCAGTGTCCCAGAGGTCCGTGAATGTTAGAGAGCAGGAGTGAGTGCCATTGCTAATACAGAGGAAAAAAGTACTAGGCAAACTGGAAGGTCTTAAGGTGGATAAGTCACCTGGAACAGATGGACTACATTCCAGAGTCTTGAGAGAGGTTGCTGAGGAGATAATGGATGCATTGGTCATGATCTTTCAATGATCACTTGATTCTGCCATGTCCAGAAGAACTGGAAAATTGCAAATGTCACTTCACTCTTTAAGAAGGGAGGAAGGCAAAAGAAAAGAAATTATAGGCCAGTTGGCCTAACTTCAGAGGTTGGGAAAGTGTTGAAATCTATTATTAAGGATAAGCTTTCAAAATACTTGGAGACTTTAATGATAAAATAAATCAAAGTTAACATGGTTTCTGTTAGAGCGTTGTTTTGGTTTAGCACATTTACATTTAGCAGATGATTTTGGCTACTAGTCTTCATATCTGAATATGTATTGTGCATTTAATTTGAAGTACAGCTCTGAACAATGGGTTCCTAAAAGCCATGAATCTCAGACAAGAAAATGTTGATTAAAGCTCATTTGGATGTCTGTGGAGTGTGTGTGAATTGGAGGTGTGAAATTTGTGTGTAGCATTGTCTATAGTTTGTAAATATGGAATTGTCCTTTGATGTTTATCACATAAAATACTGAGCCCCATTTTGAGGCAGCGAGATCTTTCAACCAAAAGCAACTCCATATGATGCCTGCTGTACCTTGTTTTGTTGAATAAAGAAGCTGCTTTGTAACTACCAGTACTTTTCTCCAGCGACTTCATTCTTGCAACAACATTTGGTGTCTAGAGTGGGATCGTTACCCATTGTGTGGCCGGCGATTTTAGCAGTCTATGTGGGTGAGTATTTTAAAACTAGTGTTCAGGCTTGAATCTGTTTGAGTTGGTGGTACATGGGAACACGAGATATCTCGTATGCGGAGAGCTGTACTGGTAGATATAAAGTAGTGTGTGCACATGCATGTGTGTTTATGTTAGAGACACATGCGTGTTAATTTGGTGAGAAAGAGCCACCAGTTGCGAAAAGTGGTTACCGACAGTTTGGGATGCCAGAGTGGGGGCGTGTATACTCATTCGGGAAGCTGCATTTTGCCAGTGAATACAGCAGGCAGCATGAGTTCAGGCACTCAAAAGTGGCAAATTGTGGAGTACATACACTGCAGTTTTAAGTTTGTACTGTTTAACTGGTACCCATTATTTATACTTTGCGTAGTGTGAAGATCAGTGTGGAGATATTTCAGGGAGAGGTTTTACCCAGACATATCTGTCAGGATGGTACCTGTTGAGGTCAGGCAACATCAGGTTGAGAAACCTGAAGATCCAGAGCCAGCCCATGAATCTGATTACAACCATTCAAAGGCATTTCACGCCCAGGGAGAAACAGACCACATTGACAGAGTTGCCACTTTTTCAGTGCTTTTTAAAGTAAATTTTAAACCTAATCCTTTGACTGCCTTATTTGGTATTGTTGGAGGAAATGAATTATTTTGGAGTCACATGATTTGAACATTTTGGCCTTTATTGCTCTTATAGCCAGGAGGGTATTGTTGCTGAAGTGGAAGGATGCCACGCCACCTACTCATACTCATTGGTTAAATGATGTTATGTCATGTTTAAACTTAGAGAAGGTTCACTGTTCAATTTCTGAACCTAGAAAAGATTTTTAAATATCGTGGGGATCTTTTTTGAATTATTTTCAAAATCTTTGATTTGCTATTAAGCACAGATGTTGGCTAACAATATGTTTTATGATATGATAGGAATTTTTTCCTTTTTTTAACCAAACAGCTGTTTTTTTTTCTGGTAGTGGGTTTAGATTTTTTTGTATAATGAAATTATCTCTTTTCAATATTATGTTTAAATTTAATGTATAGAGATATGGGGTAATGAGACTATATTTGTGATTCCAATATATTGTAATTGATATATATTATATATCCTACTGTACTCTGTATTTGTTTATGAAAGAAATCAATAAAAATATTGAAAAAGAAACACAGAGTTGCCCTCACTGCGGTGCGACCCCACTGCCAGCACTGGTGAACCGCAGATGTATACAACAGCGTCGTTTGGGGCCGACAATGTGATATGTTAGTGGATACAGGGGCATCGGTATCGATAACTGACCTACCCTTGCCAACAACCAGGCAGGCTATTTATATTCAGGGTGTAAGAGGGAAAGCAGTGAAAGCATAAAGAAACACAAAATTGGCGGAGTGCAGCTTCAAGTGTATTTCTTGGTCTGTCCAAATAATGGGTGTATTATCCTTGGAATAGACATCCTAAGGGAAGCAGGGGCCATTATAGATTTGGGAAAGGGACAAATAATAGTCAGGGGCAGCGAACATGTAAAACCAACAGAGTACACAACCTGACTAAAATAGTTGCAGCTGCCCCTGTCATCAGAGACTGGAGACAAGATGGTGCCTATGGGTTACTTTGTCAACAGTTCCCAGTAGTGTGGGCTGGACACAAGCAAGATTGTGGACAAGTAAAGATAAACCCAATTTTGTATAATCCCCTTAAGCAGTACCCTGTAAAAACTGATGCACTAACCACTGTTCAGGCCATAGTGAAGGAACTAAAACACCTGGGGATACTCAGAGAAACTGCAGCAACTACTAATTCACCTATATGGCCAGGAAAGAAGGCAGGTGGATCATTCCGATTAACAATAGACCATACTGCCCCTAATAAGACCATGGCGAGATTGCATCACATTGTGGCGAGCCCTGCAACAATCCTGATACATACCCCATATCATTGTAGAGTTCCCCTGAACACAGGGAGGCTGAGAGCAGTCACCGAGAGCAGAGGGGCAGGTATTCAGCACGGGCACCTAATACAATAACTGCTGGAAGCAGTGAGTCTGCCAGCAGAGGTGGCAGTAGTTAAAGTTAAAGCTCACCAGAAAGGGGAGAGTGAGGAGCAGAAAGAGACTGAGTGGGCAGACATCAATGCAAATTAGGCAACAAAGGAATGAGAGGCAATTGGAATTGCAAGTGTGCAGGAGGAAATGACAGAAGCCAGTTTAGTAAAATTATATGAAGAGGTAGAGGCAGAAGAGAAGGAAAAATTGAGGAGAAAAGGAGCAAAGGAGGGACCAGGTGGGAGCTGGACACACGGGGAGGAAGGAGTCATGGTATCACCATGTACTAGGAAGATACTACTGGAGTTATATCATGGGTGGTGCATCAGGGAAGGCAGATGTGATCACAGACCTCCAGCAGGACTGGTGGCCAGGGTTGGGCGGGGATGTTGAGAAATTCTGCCGCCGTTGTATCATTTGTGCCCAGCATAACCCTAGTACGGGCAGAAAGCTACAGCTGGCAAATCAGCCTCGGCTGAGGAGACCCTGGGAAAACATTCAGATGGATTTTATGTAGCCCCTGTCAAAAAGCGGGGGGAAAGCAGCTGTCTAGTCATTATGGATCACCTCACCCGGCAGGTAGAGGCTTTCCCAACAAGGGACTGCACCGCCCGCTCCGCTGCACGGATTCTAGTTCAGGAAATCTTCCCAAGGTGGGGAACCCCAGTCCAGATGGACTCGGATCAGGGAGCACATTTCACAGGGAAGGTGATGAAGGAAATTTGCCAACTGTTAGGGATTTGACAACGGTTCTACACATCCTACCACCCCCAGAGTTCAGGAATTTTAGAAAGGATGAACCGAATAATGAAGAACGCCTTAGCCAAAGCTATATGTGAGACAGGAAAGGCATGGGTGGATGCATTACCAGGAATCCTGATGAGATTACAAGCAACTCCCAAACTACACACTGCGTTTCAACCCCTACGAATTACAGATGCGGTGAACAACGCAAATCCCTTATGGGGCAATTACCGATTGGGGTGTATGGGGTGTCAGGGAGGGGTAGCACCTCTGATGGGGGAACATGTCACGTCCAAGTGAGGTAAGGCCAGGTAAGTTCCTTTCAAAGGAGAACGGTCTGCAGCGGTATTTTATTTAAAGCAAGGAAGGTGGCGAGGCTGTAGTGTATTGGGTAGGTCATGACAGCTGAGATTGGCCCCATGGTTTGTTCCTCCTGCAGCATGTGGGAAATCAGGGATACTTCTAGTGTCCCTGATGACTATGTGTGCAGGAAATGTGTCCAGCTGCAGCTTCTGGCAGACCGCATTGAGCAGCTGGAGCTGCGATTGGATTCATACTGGAGCATCCGCGATGCTGAGAAAGTCATGGATAGCAGGTTCAGTGAATTGGCCACACCGCAGGTAAATGCTACACAGGCAGAAAGGGAATGGGTGGCCACTAAGCAGCGTAGCAGTAGGCAGGTAGTGCAGGAGTCCCCTGAGGTCATCTCCCTCCTAAACAGATATACTGTTTTGGATACTGTTGGGGACATGACTCATCAGGGGAAGGCAACAGCAGCCAAGTTCATGGCGCCATGGGTGGCTCTGCAGAAGGAAAAGGAGTGGGAGAGCTATAGTGATCGGGGATTCGATTGTAGGGGGAATAGGTAGGCATTTCTGCGGCCACAAACGAGACTCCAGGGTATGTTGCCTCCCTGATGCAAGGGTGAAGGATGTCTCTGAGCGGCTGCAGGACATTCTGGAGTGGGAGGGTGAACAGCCAGTGGTCGTGGTGCACACAGGTACCAACGATATAGGGAAAATACGGGATGAGCTCCTACAAGGTGAATTTAGGGTGTTAGGAGATAAACTAAAAAGTAGGACCACAAAGTTAATAATCTCTGGATTACTACCAGTGCTACGTGCTAGTCAGAGTAGAAATAGGAGGATATTTCAGATGAGTATGTGGCTTGAAAAATGGTGCAAGGGGGAGGGATTCAAATTTCTGGGGCATTGGAACCAGTTCTGGAGGAGGAAGGACCGGTACAAACAGAACAGTCTGCACCTGGGCTAGACTGGAACCAATGTCCTAGGGGAGCGTTTGCTACTGTTGTTCAGGAGGATTTAAACTAATGTGGCAGGGGGATGGGAACAAGTGCAGAGAGACAGAGGGGTGTAAAATGACAGTAGAAGCAAAAAGTAGTAAGGTGAAAAGTAAAAGAGGCAGGCCATCAAATCCAGGGTAAAAATCAAAAAGGGCCACTTTTCAACATAATTGTATAAGGGCTAAGAGTGTTGTAAAAGCAAGCCTGAAGGCTTTGTGTGTCAGTGCAAGGAGCATTCATAACAAGGTGGATGAATTGAATGCGCAGATAGTTATTAATGAATATGATATAGTTGGGATCACAGAGACATGGCTCCAGGGTGACCAAGGATGGGAGCTCAACATTCAGGGATACTCAATATTCAGGAAGGATAAACATGAAAGAAAAGGAGGTGGGGTGGCATTGCTGGTTAGAGAGGAGATTAATGCAATAGAAAGGAAGGACATTAGCCAGGAGGATGTGGAATCGATATGGGTAGAGCTGCATAACACTAAGGGGCAGAAAATGCTGGTGGGAGTTGTGTACAGGCCACCTAACAGTAGTAGTGAGGTTGGGGATGGCATTAAACAGGAAATTAGAAATGCGTGCAATAAAGGAACAGCAGTTATAATGGGTGACTTCAATCTACATATAGATTGGGTGAACCCAATTGGTAAGGGTGCTGAGGAAGATGATTTCTTGGAATGTATGCAGGATGGTTTTCTGAACCAACATGTCGAGGAACCAACTGGAGAGCAGGCCATTCTAGACTGGGTATTGAGCAATGAGGAAGGGTTCATTAGCAATCTTGTCGTGCGAGGCCCCTTGGGTAAGAGTGACCATAATATGGTGGAATTCTTCATTAAGTTGGAGAGTGACATAGTTAATTCAGAAACAAAGATTCTGAACTTAAAGAAGGGTAACTTTGGAGGTATGAGATGTGAATTAGCTAAGATAGACTGGCAAATGACACTTAAAGGATTGACGGTGGATATGCAATGGCAAGCATTTAAAGGTTGCATGGATGAACTACAACAATTGTTCATCCCAGTTTGGCAAAAGAATAAACCAGGGAAGGTAGTGCACCCGTGGCTGACAAGGGAAATTAGGGATAGTATCAATTCCAAAGAAGAAACATACAAATTAGCCAGAAAAAGCGGTACACCTGAGGACTGGGAGAAATTCAGAGTCCAACAGAGGAGGACAATAGTCATGGTCATAGTCATACTTTATTGATCCCAGGGGAAATGGTTTTCGTTACAGTTGCACCAAAAATAATAAATAGTAATAAAACCATAAATAGTTAAATAGTAATATGTAAATTATGCCAGGAAATAAGTCCAGGACCAACCTATTGTCTCAGGGTATCTGACCCTCCAAGGGAGGAGTTGTAAAGTTTGATGGCCACAGGCAGGAATGACTTCCTATGACGCTCTGTGTTGCATCTTGGTGGAATGAGTCTCTGGCTGAATGTACTCCTGTGCCCAACCAGTACATTATGTAGTGGATGGGAGACATTGCCCAAGATGGCATGCAACTTAGACAGCATCCTCTTTTCAGACACCACCGTCAGAGAGTCCAGTTCCATCCCCACAACGTCAGTGGCCTTACGAATGAGTTTGTTGATTCTGTTGGTGTCTGCTACCCTCAGCCTGTTGCCCCAGCACACAACAGCAAACATGACCGCACTGGCCACCACAGACTCGTAGAACATCCTCAGCATCATCTGGCAGATGTTAAAGGACCTCAGTCTCCTCAGGAAATAGAGACGGCTCTGACCCTTCTTGTAGACAGCCTCAGTGTTTATTTACAAAGGGCTTAATTAGGAAAGGGAAAAAAGATTATGAGAGAAAGCTGGCGGGGAACATAAAAACTGACTGTAAAAACTTTTATAGATATGTGAAAAGAAAAGGATTGGTTAAGACAAATGTAAGTCCCTTACAGTCAGAAACAGGTGAATTGATCATGGGCAACAAGGACATGGCAGACCAATTGAATAACTACTTTGGTTCTGTCTTCACTAAAGAGGACATAAATAATCTTCTGGAAATAGTAGGGGACCGAGGGTCTAGTGAGATGGAGGAACTGAGGGAAATACACGTTAGTAGGGAAGTGGTGTTAGGTAAATTGAAGGGATTAAAGGCTGATAAATCCCCAGGGCCAGATGGTCTGCATCCCAGAGTGCTTAAGGAAGTAGCCCAAGAAATGGTGGATGCATTAGTGATAATTTTTCAAAACTCTTTAGATTCTGGATCAGCTCCTGAGGATTGGAGGGTGGCTAATGTAACCCCACTTTTTGAAAAAGGAGGGATAGCGACCACACCACAGGCAACGGCTTCGACAAGCCGGCTAAACCAGGTGAGGGTAGCTGATGGGTCTCAAACCCTCTGTGAGATAGGGAGTTGTCTATCCCAGCATGTGAAGACAGACCCCAGCGGATTGAGCGGACAAGACCAATGGAAGGTCCAACCGTCAAGAAGGCGGTCTCTGCAAGCGTCGTGGAACATGTAGAGCAGGACAAGACACAGAAGACGTTATGGTCATTCATTGCACCTAGTCCCATCTGCAGCCATCTCGACTCTGTCTTGCCACTGGATCCAAATGGAAATTGGGAAGAGAGAGTGAGGCAACTCTCCCTCACTTAAATCCAAATCATGCGCTAGTCTGGACACCATCATATGGTGTCGAGGTCCTCATCGACGTTGACGATGGATGAACACAAATTACGGGTTGTGGTGAGCCTGGGACTTACAGGGATAGAATGTCACAGTATGTGAAAGACCTTTGTAACCAAATTAAAGTGTGAAGGACCAAACAAAACAACAGCAGCACATTACTGATCAGAGAGAGCCAGGGGAGAAGAAGGCATTGTATAAGGTATTGGTAAGACCAAATTTGGAGTATTGTGTACAGTTCTGATCACAGAATTATAGGACAGATGTCAATAAAGTTGAGAGAGTACAGAGAAGGTTTGCTGGGTTTCATCTCCTAAGTTACAGAGAAAGGTTGAACAAGTTAGGTCTCTATTCCTTGGGGTGTAGAAGGTTGAGAGGGGACTTGATAGAGGTGTTTAAAATTATGAGGGGGATAGATAGAGTTGACGTGGATAGGCTTTTTCCATTGAGAGTGGGGGAGATCCAAATAAGAGGACATGAGTTGAGAGTTAAAGGACAAAAGTTTAGGGGTAACATGAGGGGGAACTTCTTTATACAATGAGTGGTGGCTGTGTGGAACGAGCTTCCAGCAGAAGTGGTTGAGGCAGGTTCGATGTTGTCATTTAAAGTTAAATAGGATAGATATATGGACAGGAAGGGAATGGAGGGTTATGGATCAATTGCAGGTCGGTGGAACTAGGTGAGAGTAGGAGTTCGACATGGACTAGAAGGGCCGAGATGGCCTGTTTTGTGCTGTAATTGTTATATGGTTATATGGTTAAGAAGATAGTCCTTCCACAGCAGGGTGACCAAGTCATGGTGAGAGTGCTGCCTGAAAGGGCAGGGTTTGCTCCCAGATGGATAGGATGACAGGTAGTACTTTTTACAAGTGACACTTACGTCTGTGTGCAGACTCGGCGAGGTAGCCAGTGGAAACACTGGACTCAAGTTAAACCATATGACTCAAGTTCTTGTTGCCTGCACAGAGAGAGCGGGAGATCACGTGTACCCAGTAACCATGTAATTACAGAGAACCTAAGAGATGAACACACCAGACCTGACCACAGTTGATGGAAGCATAGCCACAGCAAGACACAAAGAGCGCGATAGAAACCCGTGAATGGCATGCTAAGGTGTGATGGTGATGGTACTCTGTAGTGAAGGCTGGTTGCTGAAGGTAGATGATTAGTTGAATAGCACAGAACAGAAAAGATATTGGGGAAAATAGTTGGGGGGGGGGTTAAGTTAAAGCAGAGACATCAGGTTCCACAACTTCGACAGCATGGCAGACTGAGAAAGATTGCACATGACATCTGAAGGCAGTCACCCCCAGCCTGAATAGGGAGTGAGTACAAATGAGCTGGGCCCTTTCTGTAGTCAGGCCAGTGATCGACTGGACAGTTTGGAAGGGGCACGACTGGCAAGAGATCCTTGCAGTCATTCAAATAGAGACCACCCTGACCCCTCCTGTACATTGGTGAGAGGACCTGTGAGCCTGGAAAGAGAGTTTTAGCTACCAGAGAATGAAGGGCTGAAGGTGAGGAATGTGATTAATCTGCAATCAGCCAGGAAGGGAAGAGACAATAGGCGTACGAAAGAAGCCACATTTCTAAAGACTGTTGTTCAAATTTCTAGACCAATCTCTCTGCTCAGCATTTTGTAGGTAGCAATTAGGGATGACAGGGTAGATGCAGATGCACATAAAATAATTGGGGGAGGGGGAATTCCGAGGCAGGGCATTTTTGCTGCCCTATTGAGGGCATTTTTGCTGCCCTATTGAAGTAAATCCTCCTTTTGGTTGGCCTTTCCTGATACAAATTTATTTTTATCCAGGATGCTGAAGAGGAGGGTATATTGGAACAATTTTTGGGTTTAGCACATTTCCATTTAGCAAATGACTTTGGCTGCTAGTCTTCACATCTGGATTTAATTTGGAGTGCAGCCCTGAACTATGGGTTCCTCAAAGCTGTAACTCTCAGTCCGGACAATGCTAATTAAAATTCATTTGATATCTGTGGTGTGCATGTGAAGAGGGAGGTATGAAGTTTGTATGTAGCTTCAAAGAAAGTATTGTTCATATTTTGAAAATATGGAATTATCCTTTGATGTTTAGCACATAAAATGCCAAGCTCTACTTGTGGGCAGTGAGGACTTTCAACTGAAAACATCTCTGTATGACCTTGTTTTGTCGAATAAAGAAGCTGCTTTGTATCTACCAGTAATTTTCTCCAGTGGCTTCACTCATGCAACAACAGTTTCTTTAAAGGGAAATCTTGCCTGACAAATCTGTTAGTTCTTCAAGAAAGTAACAAGCAGAGTGGTCAAAGGAGAGGTAGTGGATGTTATTTGCTTGGATTTTCAGAAAGCAATTGGTAAGGTGCCACACATGAGGCTGCTTAACATGATAAGATCCCATAGCATTACAAGAAAGATACTGGCGTGGATAGAGGATGGCTGAAAGGCAGGAGGCAGGAAGAAGGAATAAAGGGGACCATTTCTGGTTGGCAGCCAGTGACTAGTGGTGTTCCACAGGGGTCAGTATTGGGACTGCTACTTTTCACATTGTTTGTCAATGATTTAGATAGTGGGATTGGTGGTTTGCGGCAAACTTTGTGGACTATATGAAGATGGGTGGAGCAGTAGGTAGTGCTGAGGGAGCAATATGATTGCAGCAGGATTTAGACAAATTGGAAGAATGGGCAAACAAGTGGCAGATAGAATGCAGTGTTGGGAAATGTGTGACAATGTATTTTGGTAAAAGTAACAGTAGTACAGGTTATTATCTAAACAGGGAGAAAATTCAAACATCAGAGATGCAGACTGACTTGGGAGTCCTCATGCAATACTTCCAGAAGGTTAATTTACAGGCTGAGTCTATGGTAAAGAAGGCAAATGCAATGTTGGCACTTATTTCAAGGGGAATAGAATATAAAAGCAAGGAAATAATGCTGAGGTTTTATTAAACACTAGCCAGTCTTCAGTTGGAGTATCGTCAACAGTTTTGGGCCCCATATCTCAAAAAGAATATGTTGTCATTGGAGAGAGTCCAAAGGAGGTTCACAAGGATGATTCTGGGAATTAAGAGGTCAACATAAGAGGAAAGTTTGGCAGTTTGGGACTCTTATGATCTTATAGCCATTAGAGCTCCAGCTTCCAGACACACTGACGTAGGGCTTCAACCACTGAGCCTCAGCTTCTGGACTCACCAACTCCCCACACAGACCTCTGGCTCTAGGACACACTAACGTGGGAGTGGGTTGTGGGGGAGGATAGTAATCATGGCCCTTGTGCCTCCTGCCCATGTGGATCTCCAATACTGGAACTCACTGAGTTCGGGTGATTTGTCAACTTGCTGGGTCACCAGCTCTCATCCGGGGGTCCACTCACTTTTCCCATTGACCACAGGGATCACTGGTCTTCATCCACAGCACTTGCTGACCTGATATCCATCCGTGGGGATCATTGGACTTCAATGCAGAGTGTTCTAACCTTGGCTGTGGCTTTACTTCTTACTCCCCCTCACCCCGTCCCTTAACCCTAAGATGACCACTCTATGACCATATGACTCTAAATGTAGAGAAGATTGGTTCAACATTGGAGGAATGGTGATAGCACATAGGATGACGTAGCTGCTGCCTCCACAGGTCCAATGCCTCAGGTTCAATCAGCATCAGGTTTCATGATATGACATGCAATTTGCTCTTCTGTAGCAGCAGTATGGTGCAAAGATGTAAAAACCTATAAATTAAAAACATAAACGAATCATCCAGGAACAAAAGGAAAAGCAAGATAGTGTTCATTTGTTCATGAACTATTCAGAACTATTCTGATGGTTAACGAGAAACTGTTCCTAAATCATGAAGTGTGGGTCTTCAGAATCAGAATCAGGTTTATTATCATTGGCATGTGTCATGAAATTTGTTAACTTGCAGCAACAGTTCAATGCAATACATAACACAGAAGAAGAAGAAAATAATAATACATAAATAAATAATTAAAACAATTGGAGTATATGTATATTGAATAGATTAAAAATTGTGCAAAATCAGAAACCATATGTATTAAAAAAGTGAGGTAGAGTTCACAATTTCAATGTCCATTTAGGAATCAAATAGCAAAGGGGAAGAAGCTGTTCCTGAATCACTGAATGTGTGCCTTCAGGCTTCTGTACCTCCTACCTGATGGTAACAGTGAGAAAAGGGCATGCCCTGGGTGCTAGAGGTCCTTAATGATGGACGCTGCCTTTCAGAGACACCGCTCCTTGAGGATATCCTGGGTACTTTGTAGGCTGGTACCCAAGATGGAGCCGACTAAATTTATGACCCGTTAATAGTAATGAGAAAAGGGTATGTCCTGAATGGTGAGAGTCCTCCTGAGGCATCAATTCTTGAAGAAGTCCTTCATGGTGAGAAGGTTTTTTTGCATGATAGAAATGGCTGAATCTACAAACCTCTGCAGCCTCTTGTGATCCCTTGCATTGGAGGCTCCTTACCAGATTATAATACAATCAGTCAGAATGATCTCTACTATAGAAGATGTATAAAAATCTTTGGTGACATGCCAAATCTCCTCAGACTCCTAATGAAGTAGAGCCACTGGCATGACTCCCTTATGATTGAATTAACGTATTGAGCTCATGACAGATCCTTTGAGATGTTAACACCCATGAACTTGAAGCTTGACCTCATTGATGACTGGTGTGGTGTGTGTCCTTCAGAAATCCACAATTACTTTCATGGTTTTGCTGACACTGAATGCAAGATTCTTGCTGCAATACCACTAAAGCAGTCGATCTATCTCACTTCTCCAAGTATCGTCATTGTAATACGAGATTCTACCAGCAACAGATGTATTGTCGGTGAATTATTAGCTAGCTTTTGAGCTGTGCTTAGTCACACAGAAATGAGTGCAGAGTCATGCAGCGGGCTAAGCACACATCCTTGAAGTTCGTCTCTGTTGATAGTCAGCAAGGGGGAGATGTGATTACTGATCCACACTTACTGTGGTTTCTCAGTAAGAAAGGTGAGGATCCAGTTTCAGAGGGAGAAGCAGGGCCCTAGGTTTGGAAGTTTGGTTATTAGATCTGAGGGAACGATGGTGTTGAATGGTGACCTGTAATCGATAAACCACAGCCTGATGGATGTGTAGGTGCTCCAAACCAGAGTGGATAGTCAATGAGATTACATCCACTGTGGATCTGTTGTGGTGGTAGGTGGATTACAGTGGGTCCAGATCTTTGGTCAGTGCAGAAGTTAATTCTAGACATAATTATCCTCTTGACGCACTTCATTACAGTTGATGTGAGCACTACAGGGCAATAGTCATTGAGAAAGCTCAGCCTGCTCTGCTGTCTGTCTGGAGTATATGCCTTGTGCCTATGTTCCCATAGGTTTTCCTCAGGGATGGTATGAATGGGTAAGTATAAAAATGGGTCTAACATAGATTTAGTGAAAACGGATGATAGAAGGTCGGTGTGGGCCAAAATGCTCTTTCTCTATGCTGTATCTTCCTATAACTTGATGATCTGCTGAGTATTTTCAGCATTTTTGTGTCTTTTTTTCATCATAATCCAAAGAAATATTGAAGAATATCAGCTCTCCTGAACAAGTAAAGTCTGAGGGGTGTTGACTATTACGGGAATTAATAGCCCTCAGTGTTTTAAGGTGAGAATTAATCTGCATGTTGTGCAAGGATTCAGAACGGTGATGTTCAGAAATAAGATACATTCCAGGAGAACAATGCACCTTACTTCCCTCCTGAATGGTGTTTTTTCCCTGGCCCTGACACATTCTCACACAAACATTTGAAAGAGATGAGGGGAGCAAAGAAAAGGTTTATCTACTTATCTCCTCACCCTGTATGGAGTACGCGGTGCAAAGTTAAATATTGGATTCTTCAATTCTCTTTGGCAGGAACAATAAAACAGCATTGCAAAATACTAAACGACGCCTATCCTCCATGTCATAGATGAAGCCAGAGACCCTATTGCTTCACAGAACCTCAATAAGCTTAAGGAATCCAGCCACTCAGAAGAGAGCGACCGAGCCACTTGAGGTCTCTGCTGGTGCAAAGGCTGGAGATTCCTCACTCACAGTACCATTTCAAGGGACTGAAAAGTGGGTGAGGGACTGATAAGCCGGTGATCAGGTATAGGCTGACTTGGGTGAGCATCAAGCAACTTTACCAGTCCAGCATTCTCTCGAGAAGGGGAATGCACTTCAGTGGACTAGACAACAATCCTGATGTAAAACTGCAGGGGTCAGTTCTAAATTTTTCAATATTCAATAACCAATATTCAGAACAGTTATTGACAAATTATTGTAAAAATAAATCCCTCATAAAGATTATTGTGCAAATTTAAAGCACTTGGGATTGGAGGTAATGTAATGGGATAGAGTGATAATTAGTTTTCAGGCGGGAAGCAAAGTTACAATAAATATTTTATTTTGGTGTTAGCATCTACAGTGGACCTCAGTGATACACAATAGGTATTAGCTATTTGGAGGTACAATACTTCTAATTTGCTAACAGTACGAAATTAGGGGTCCGGTAGTGCTGAGGAAACGGAGAGTCTGCAGAGAGACTTGGATAGATCAGAAGAATGGACAAAGAAGTGGCAAATGAAATACAATGTTGGAAAGTGTATGGTTATGCACTTTGGCAGAAGAAATAAACAGGCAGACTACTATTTAAATGGGGAAAGAATTCAAAGTTCTGAGATGCAACGGGACTTGGGAGTTCTCGTACAGGATACCCTTAAGGTTAACCTGCAGCTTGAGTCGGTGGTGAAGAAGGCGAATGCAATGTTGGCATTCATTTCTTGAGGAAAAGAGTATAGGAGCAGGGATGTGATGTTGAGGCTGTATAAGGCGCCGGTGAGACCTCACTTGGAGTACTGTGGGCAGTTTTGGTCTCCTTATTTAAGAAAGGATGTGCTGACGTTGGAGAGGGTACAGAGAAGATTCACAAGAATGATTCCGGGAATGAGAGGGTTAACATATGAGGAACGTTTGTCCGCTCTTGGACTGTATTCCTTGGAGTTTAGAAGAATGAGGGGAGACCTCATAGAAACATTTTGAATGTTGAAAGGCATGGACAGAGTGGATGAGACAAAGTTGTTTCCCATGATGGGGGAGTCTAGTACGAGAGGGCATGACCTAAGGATTGAAGGGCGCCCATTCAGAACAGAAATGCAAAAAAATTTTTTTAGTCAGAGGGTGGTGAATCTATGAATTTGTTGCTACAGGCAGCAGTGGAGGCCAAGTCATTGGGTGTATTTAAGGCAGAGATTGATAGGTATAGGTAGCCAGGGCATCAAAGGTTATGGTGAGAAGGCAGGGGAGTGGGACTACATGGGAGAATGGATCAACTCATGATAAAATGGCGGAGCAGACTTGATGGGCCAAATGGCCGACTTCTGCTCCTTTGTCTTATGGTCTTATGGTCTCTGTGGTTTGAACTCTCTTCCCATCTAAATAATAGTCTGCCCGTTTATTTCTTCCACCGAAGTGCATGATCATACACTTTCCAACATTGCATTTCATTTTCCACTGCTTTGCCCATTCCCCTAAACTATCTAAGTCTCTCTGCCAGCTCTCTGTTTCCTCAACACTACCCGCTCCTCCACCTATCTTTGTATCATTGGCAAATTCTATCATCAGCACCTCACATTCTATCCAGGAAAATAGCTGCCTTCTGAACTCTGTGTTAAATTTTACAACTTTCTCTGCTAGCATCACAATTGAACATTCACCCTTCCATAATATTGTTCCCTTTTGTCCCCAACTGCCGCCGTCCACTTCATGATAGGACCATCCAGGCATCTCCTACCTATTCCTTTGCTTTGTATTTGCCAGCAGCCTACACTTCATAGGCTTTTATGCTCCTTTGTTCAGATACTCTCTCTCCAGCCATTCTCGTTAATGCATCCACAGGGTGATGATAGTTACAGCTTAACCACTTGTAACCCTGGACTCACATCCCCAATAAATGCTAAACTCAGCACAGGATAATTTCCAATGACCAATTAACCTACTCGATTTGTCTTTGGACTGCAAGAGGAAACCAGGACAACCCGGGAAATCTCACACACTTCACAGGGAGGACATACAAGGAATTCTAAATGGTGCCAGAATTGAACTCCAAACTCTGGAATGCCCTAAGTAGTAATGTTGTTGTTGTTCGTCCTTCGTAGTCGAAGATGACCATGGCTTCAAAGTCAAATGGGAGATTGGTGGCTGTGGGTCCGGAGGTGACTGATGAGGCCAATCCGGGCCCTGAAGGCTCGCCCACATGTGGGACACAAGTGGGTGGGTGCTGTCGTGGCAGTGGATGCTGTTCGGGCCTTGCGCACAGCACGCTTTCGGTGTGCCTCGATGATGCGCCTGACTTCAGCTGCACGGGCTCCTGTGGTGATCTTGCTGCGCCAAGCTGGACGGTCGAGGGCAAGCGTCTCCCACGTGTTGATGTCGACACCCAGGCCTTTGAGGGACGCTTTGAGGCAGTCTTTGTAATGTTTCTTCTGCCCCCCGACTGAGCGCTTGCCCTGACACAGTTCTCCGTACAGCAGCTGCTTAGGCAATCGACTGTCTGGCATTCTGACCACATGTCCAGCCCACCTGGCTTGGGCTTTCAGCAGGAGGGTGTAGACGCTGCAGAGCCCAGCTCGTTCCAGGATTTCCGTGTCGGGGACTTTGTCCTGCCACCTGATGTGGAGGAGTCTGCGGAGACAGCTCAGGTGAAAGTGGTTGAGCTGTTTGGCGTGTCTGCTGTAGACAGTCCAGGTCTCGCTGGCGTAAAGGAGGGTGGTAAGGACCACTGCACAGTAGACCTTCAACTTGGTGGTAAGGCTGAGTCCTCTCCGCTCCCAGACGTTCTCACGGAGTCTCCCAAAGGCGGCGCTGGCTTTGGCAATCCTGTTGTTGACCTCAGCGTCTATGTTCACTGCGCGAGAGAGTATGCTGCCCAGGTAGGTGAAGTTGTCGGCTGCCTGGAGGTTCTGGCCCTTCACCGTGACGCACGGCTCCTGGTATGGCTTTCCTGGGGCAGGCTGGTACATAACTTCGGTCTTTTTGGTGCTGATAGTGAGACCAAAGTTGTCGCAGGCTTGTGAGAAGTAGTCCATTTCACGCTGCATCTCCGGCTCTGTGCTGGCGTTGAGTGCGCAGTCATCAGCAAACAACAAGTCTCTGATGACAGTCTCTCGCACCTTTGTAATTGCCTGCAGGCGCCTAAGGTTGAAGAACCTGCCGTCAGTCCTGTACCTGACGTGGATTCCTTCTTCATAGTTAATGAAGGCATCTGTCAGCATGGCAGAGAATACCACACTGAACAGAGTCAGGGCAAGAACGCAGCCTTGTTTGACGCCATTTGTCACTGGGAAGGCCTCCAACTCGTCGCCATCATCCAGAACTTTCACCATCATACCGTCGTGGAACTGCCGGACGATTGTGATGAACTTGCTAGGGCAGCCAAACTTCTCCATGATCTTCCACAAGCCTAATCTGAGGAAAGACATCCTTGCCATAGAGGGAGTACAGAGAAGGTTCTCCAGATTGATTCCTGGGATGGCAGGACTTTCATATGAAGAAAGACTGGATGAACTGGGCTTGTACTCGTTGGAATTTAGAAGATTGAGGGGGGATCTGATTGAAACGTATAAGATCCTAAAGGGATTGGACAGGCTAGATGCAGGAAGATTGTTCCCGATGTTGGGGAAGTCCAGAACGAGGGGTCACAGTTTGAGGATAGAGGGGAAGCCTTTTAGGACCGAGATTAAGAAAAACTTCTTCACACAGAGAGTGGTGAATCTGTGGAATTCTCTGCCACAGGAAACAGTTGAGGCCAGTTCATTGGCTATATTTAAGAGGGAGTTAGATATGGCCCTTGTGGCTATGGGGGTCAAGGGGTATGGAGGGAAGGCTGGGGCGGTGTTCTGAGTTGGATGATCAGCCATGATCATAATAAATGGCGGTGCAGGCTCAAAGGGCCGAATGGCCTACTCCTGCACCTATTTTCTATGTTTCTATGTTTCTCTGCTGACCGTATCGAAAGCCTTGGTTAGATTGACAAAGGTCAAGAAGAGGTCGCTGTGTTGCTCCTGGCATTTTTCCTGGAGTTGGCGCGCAGCAAAAATCATGACCGCGGTCCCACGTTCAGCACGGAAGCCGCATTGGCTTTCTGGGAGCAGACATTGCTCAAGATGTTGGAGAAGGCGGTTGAGCAGGACGCGGGCCAGAATCTTCCCCGCAATGGACAAGAGGGAGATGCCTCGGTGGTTGTCGCAAGACTGGCGGTTGCCTTTCCTCTTGTAGATGTGGACTATGCTGGCATCTTTCAGCTGTTGCGGGACCTGTCCCTTTTTCCACATGGACTGGAAGAGTACAGTCAGCTTTTGCATCATGACAGGGCCTCCTGCTTTGTATACCTCAGCGGGGATTGCATCGGATCCTGGCGCTTTGCCACAGAAGAGTTGCTTCACTGTAGTAATAGTGTTGCTCTGACAGCTCTGCTACTGTGGTTTGCATTAGGGGTGTATTTCCTTTGTCCTATCCGTCATTACACCACCCTCTATGCAACTTAATGACAACTTTTATTTGTGAACGCAGCGGGCCAGGCAGCATCTATAGGAAGAGGTACAGTCGACGTTTCGGGCCGAGAACTTTTGTCAGGTCTCGGCCCGAAACGTCGACTGTACCTCTTCCTATAGATGCTGCCTGGCCTGCTGCGTTCACCAGCAATTTTTACATGTGTTGCTTGAAATTCCAGCATCTGCAGATTTCCTCATGACAACTTTTATTTATCTCTTATCCAGTTCTGACGGAGGATCTTCAAACTGAAATATTAACTGCTTTCTCTTTCCACAGATGCTGCCTAGCCTATCAAATTTGTTTGTTCATTTATTTATTTATTGAGACACAGTGCGGTGTAAACCCTTCCAGCCCTTTGAGTCGCACCGCCATGCAATCCCCCAATTTAATCCAAGTTTAGTTATGGGATAATTTACAAAGACCAATTAACCTACCAACCAATACATCTTTGGACTGTGGGAGGAAACCAGAGCACCCGGAGGAAACCCACGCGGTCACAGGGAGAACGTACAAACTCCTTACAGGCAGCAGCAGGAACTGAACCCGTGTCGCCTGCGTTGTGCTAACCACTATGCTACCATACCGCCTGAATGTTTCCAGTCCTTTTAGTTTACCCTCCATCTTCAAATCAGTTAATTGATGGCCTAATTCATATCTCCCTAAATCTCTTCCCCTCTCCAAATTCTTCTCTTCTTATGACCTACCTCTGATTCAGCAGTAGTTATCTTTGTTAACCAGTCCTTATTCAAACTAGTAATTGCTCAATTACTTGTTTGATTATTCTGTAGTGATGCTTCTAAGGATACTTTATTACAATATATACATTACATGAATGCAAGGTAAATTGGGTAATTAAGTACTTCGCTGTTCACACAGTCTTTAATTAGTTTCTTTATCCAATTGTTTATCCCATTTCCATTGTGAACTCACACAGTTCCAATACACCTTCTTCCATGCAATCTCATGGAATGCATCTACATGGTTCTTAAACTGATTTCATCAAAACTTGAATGGGCACCGTGAAAGTGAATTCTTTCTACATGTTAAATAGTGAGTTCCAAACCTTAAAATACTGAGGTACGTTCTGCAGTAAAGAAACCGTCAATGCCATCAGCAGCTGTACCTCCAGGTAAAATAGACTGCAGTAGCTGGAGCTGCTCGGCCTAGTGTCATCCAGAAATCCACTCCCTGATTCACCGCGCTCTTCACTGTAGACTTCATGGAGAGACTTTGAGCCGAAACCACTACAGTAGTGTAAACTATGAGTGAACCTCCACTCCACAAGCATTTTCAAAAATTGCAAAAGATCTGTCAAGTAGTTTCAAGGAGGAACGGAGCTTTTCATTTCTGTCTTTTTTTCTCTGGAAAAGAAAAGCAACATTGTATGTACTACAAGTAAGGTAGGCTATTTCCCAGCCTTTAATTCATTTGCTGAAGAAATATCAGGTCTGTGAGGGTTGGCTTTCAGCTGACCCAAAAGAATTGAAAAATTCTGCCAATATTCTGTAGCTTTCCCTTGTTTGAGAAAGTACTTCATCATGGAAGATAAAATTTAATATAACCGTTCTACCGAAGTGTTTGGTGCGGTTTCAACTTTTGACTCTGATATCTGTTTTTACTTCTTGTGCATCAGAAGTTGCTGCAGAAGGCAAGAGTAAGGGATGAAGTTACAAACTCTACAACTTGTATAAAAATATGTGCAAACTGCCTCCTATTTCTCCTCTCAACATGCTCTCACCTTGAGTGGGAATGTGAGTTATGACAGGGATACAAGGAGGCTTCAGGGCAATTTTGGCAAGTTGATTGAGGAAGGCTACAGATATTATATAAGCTTCAAGATAAAATATAAATGCTTCAGGATATTTCATTTTAGTTTACTTTTAAGAATTTCTATAGACTATCAAGGTCTGTGAGAAACATATCCTATTTCATCAGTTGGTTGATTGTCACCATATAGTATGTGATGTGGATGATATGTCCTGGTCATGACCGGCTGAGTGTATTTAACTTCTAGATGCTGTGAATGTTGGCACAGAGAGGACACTAATATTGGTTTGCTTGCCCTGCCAAGACTACAGCCCCCTGCTCACTCTCTCTGCACTCATGACTGTGTGGCTAGGCACAGCTCAAATGCCATCTATAAATTTGCTGATGACACAAATATTGTTGGCAGAATTTCAGATGGTGATGAGAAGGCGTTCAGGAGCAAGATAGACCAGATAGTTGAGTGGTGTCATAGCAACAACCTGCACTTAGTGTCAGTAAGACCAAATGTCTGGTCAGCAAGGTTAAGATGAGGGAACCACACACTTGTCTTCATTTAGGGATCAGAAGTGAAAATAGTGAGCAATTTCAAATTCCTTGGTGTCAACATCGCTGAGGATATATTAGGGGCCCAACATATTCATTCAGTTACAAAGAAGGCATACCAGCAGCTATAGTTCATTTGGAGTTTGAGGTGATTTGGTATGTCACAAAGACACTCACAAATTTCTGCAGATGTACCATGGAGAGCATTCTAACTGGCCGCATCACCGTCTGGTATGGGGAGGGGCGAGTGGCATGCACTGCACAGGATCAAAATAAACTGCAGACAGTCGTAAACAGTCAGCTCCATTTGGGCACAAGTCTCCGCAGCATCCAGGACATCGTCAAGGAGTATTGCCTCAAAAAGGCGGCATCCAGCATGAAGGGCTCCATCACCCAGGACATGCACTCTCCTCATTGCTACCATCAATGAGGACGTACAGGAGCCTGAAGGCCACACACTCAATCTTTCAGGAACAGCTTCTCCTTTATGATCAGATTTCTGAATGGACACTGAACCCATGAGCACTACCTCATTGTTTTTTTCTCTTTGCAATACTTATTTAATTTAACTTTATATATGTATACACACTTCTGAGAGTAATTTCATTTCCATTATGTGCTGCATTGTACTGCTGCCGTTAAACAACAAAGTTCATGACGTATGCCAATGATATTAAACCTGATTCTGACTCTGGTCTGAGTTAGAATGGTTGGTACCTCTCCACTGCTTTGAGGGTTCTGCATCTCATCCTCCACCCCACATGTTGCAGCCTTCTTGACTTAAATTCAATTCTATGACTTAAGATAGCTTGATTTCTCAGTCTATATCAGTAAATAATATTTAGTGTAAGACTCACTTTGTCTAGTGGCATGATCTCGGGGGTGGTGTCCTCTACCCGGCCAAACTTTAGCACTCTTGTTTGGGTGGATGCTGCGTGTTGTGTCCCCTGTGTAACATCAGTACCCTGAAATAACATTCAGTCCACAATGTGTGGTTAAACGATTAAGATTTTATATTTAAGTATGGGGTTAGTAGAGAAACAAAAGAAAAGGAAAACAAATAAAAGGCACTAGTAATCTCATAAACATGTCCAGTGCACAAATGGAGCTCTTGGATTCCCTTTCGCTGATCCTCCTTCGCTCATCGTCGACTCCCGGGCTCCCGCCCCGAACCCAGGCCTAGCGGGTCTGGCAACCATCTCTTCAAGCCACCTCTTCTCTCTTCATTCTCCTTGAGCCTTCTCCCCCAAGCCCACGCAAACAAACAGCTTTCACACAGACAGGAAGAATAACATCTATCCCAATTGGTTAGCAAATGAATACAAGTTCCATTATCAGTAATTATAACCCAAACATGCTGTTATAGAGAACATGACCTCATCAGTTAACATTACAGAGAAGCCAATTCATTATACACTACAGAGAAGCCATTTCAATATTAACCTTAGCAAGTAACATGAAAGAAGAAACCCTTACACTCTTCCCCCACCAAATTTAGTCATGCCCTCATGACTTCTAAATAACTTGCCAACCCTTCCTGCAGACACAAAAACCCAATCCAGGTACAAACAGTGACATTGCTCCCCAAACACGTAGACCTTATGCCCTGTTCCCCAGGTGCTACAGAGGCCAACCTATCTGGGAGTTTCCTCATCCTCCAAGACCTCCGTACACCTTCACCTAAACCCTTCAGGCTCAGACACTACTGGGGATACCTCAGGCCTGCTTGCCAAATCCTCTCTCAATCTCTCACTCATACCCCCGCTGCAACTCGGAGCTTCCTGTCCTGTGTCCAGGCACCCCTGTCTCTCCTTCAGGGTCTTGCAGTAACCCAGGCTGCCCACAGCTAGCCCCACCCCTCACCTGTGGGAGAAAGGCCAGGAGTCTCTTCATCCAACAAGGGGAGGTTAGCAAAGACCTCCATCTCAACATCTGTTGAATCCGTATTCTTCCCCTTTTCTTTGATTTGTAGTTGCTGGTTGGTTCTCTCCACGCTGGGGCTCTTGGCCTGGACTGCTTCTGCAGCCTCTTCAGCCTCCTGTAATCGAGATGATAGCTTCTTCTTGGACTCCGCCAACTCTCGCCACAGTCTCAGCAGTTCTGACTCACGCTTCTTGGCCATCTTAATCTGGGATGTAGTTACTCCACCAGCTTCTTCCACCCGACCTGAAAAGCAGCAGTTAAGGAGTGTTCAGCCTCCAGTTTAGTGTTCACTGAACTTATCTCCAGCTTTTTCTTCCTAGTGACTTCTTCCAGATCAACTTTCAGTTTTTCCACTTCATTTAAACTGTCGATGGTTACGTTCAGGTTCCCTTCAAGCGTCCGCTTCCTTTTTCCGAGATCTGTCCGCAAATGCTTCACCTCCTCAGAAGTGTAGTCTCTGGGCTCTCGGTTTTCTGTTGGCCTTAGTCACACAGCTTTCTTTGTCTTCCCCAACTTGCAAGTCTTCCAACTGGTTCTGGATCACTTTCTCCAGTCTCTGCTGGGAATTCTGTCTCTCTGTCTTCACTTCAAACTTGATCCCGTAGAGACAGTCACTCACGAGCTGCAACCTTTGCCAGACCTGGCAGGTATCCAGAGAAACCTTTAACTCTTTAGTTCTCAGCCACTCCTGCAACAGCCTCGCTTCATATTCTTCCGAGGCAGATCCAAATGCTAGGAGATCATCCAAATACACCAAAACTCCAAAAAATTCCACATTCCCCACTGTCTTCCTCATGCCCCGCTGGAAAGTTGCAAGGGCTCCGGATATGCCCTGGAGTATCTTTTCGGACTGGAAGAATCCCAGGGGACTTATAGCGGCCGTCTTCTCCTTGTCAGCCTCACTCATTGGGATCTGCCAACATCCACTCCTCAGATCCAGCACATTAAACCACTTCGCACCACTCAGACAACCAGCGCGTCTTTGACCCTCGGGACCGTATACTGGTCAGGTATGGTGCACCTGTTCAGGGTCCTATAACCCACACACAGGCTGCCTGCATCCTCTGCGTCTACAGGGGCCAGCCGTTGCGACCTCTCTTTCACCGAGGTGTCTTCAGCGACCAACTCCCCTCTCTTATGATATTTCGGAGCATCCACTAAGAAGGACTCACCCTCAGATACTTCCCCCGGGCTGTACCACCATCGACTCTCGTCTCAATTCAGTACCAGCCTAATGCTGCTACGCACATCCTCACAAGCAGCTCGAAACAGTGGGAGCACAGACAAAGCCCCCAAGCAGCTCTCACCCGCCTCCTCCTGGCAGGCCCCCATGTGCCTCTTCACCAACAGGGTGTTAGTCCCCTCCAGAATCGAAATGCTGCCTGTCTCAACAGTGTCCGGACACGTTAGCACGAAGGATTCACGAACCTCAGACACCCCCACCTTGGCTTTCGAGAACTCCAGTTTCACTGACCCATAATTGTCTTCTGGATAATCCCCAGCACTGATATTCCGAATTTCCAGTGCCCTGAATGGTGTCAATAGTAAATATTTCAGAAACTGGTTGTAATATGAACTGTACAGCAACTTGACCTGCGCCCCAGTGTCGAGGATGGCTTTAGCATAGCTTCCATCTATCTGTATCGACACATGGGGGTGTGGTTCCTCTAAGTCTTCAGGAATAGGGCCTTTTCCTTTCAGAAGTTCCTTGGTACATTGCTGGGAACATGCTCTCCCCCAAAGACCCCAAGCCGTTCCCCCACTGGGCCCCCACTAAGTTTCCCGACACCTCTCTGATCAGCTGAACAACTGAAGAAGGGCCTGATTCCCTTAAATGATCCCCTGGCACTGCAAGCAATTTAGCTGCCTCCCTAGCCAGAGAAGATACACTGAAAGCTTTTCCTCAATCTCTTGACACAGGTATGGAAAGCCCCCCAGGTGCTGTATGTTACTTCCAGTCGAATCAAATACATTTTCCCACACTTTCAGATAACTGGCAGCTGTCACTACGGGGTAATTGAACCTAACAGTCCTAACACCATCAGCAGCCCGCCTACTCAAACTTTCAACCAGTCCCTGTCGCTCTCCCTCAACCGAGCACTGCCACTCATCTAACAACTGAGAGATCTGTTCCGTCCACATCTCTTACGCCTCCGCCCCTTCAGGGGTGAGCATTATTCCGGAGGAAAAACCGAACCTGCTCTTGCGGGAACATCTATTCACCAGAGAAACAAAGGTGGACACTACCCCAGAATTCTCACTCTCCACTGGAGGACGAGGACTAATTAGACATTTCAACTCCGACCACTCCCTTGCTCCTGACAATATGGACACCCCCTGGCCCTGCCTCACCCGGGGCACCAATAGACACTGACAATCCCACCTTCGTGACGTTAGCGCTAGCCCGTGCTAAAGCAAGGTCTGAGCCTGCCATTTTATCAACTTTTTGCGCTACAATTTCAAACTTGCCATCAGCTTTAACCATACTCAAAAATCGAATGAACAATCCATCCAAGATACGCATATGCACCCCACTTCAGCCCGTTACTAACCTCAATCCCACAGAGGCACACTTGTCTAACCATAATCCCACAGAGACACACCAGCACTGATTTAAACAGGGCGAACATGCAGCACTCGACAGAAATCCATATCCCAGATGAGCCCCCACATTGTAAGACTCGCTTTGCCTAGTGCCATGATCTCGGGGGTGGCACCCTCTACCCAGCCAAACTTTAACACTCTTGTTTGGGTGGATGCTGTGTGTTGTGTCCCCTGTGTAACATCAGTACCCTGAAATAACATTCAGTCCACAATGTGCAGTTAAACGATTAAGATTTTATATCTAAGTATGGGGTTAGTAGAGAAACAAAAGAAAAGGAAAACAAATAAAAGGCACCAATAATCTCATAAACATGTCCAGTGCACAAACGTTGGAGCTCACAGATTCCCTTTCGCTGATCTTCCTCTGCTCGTCATTGACCCCTGAGCTCCCGCCCCAAGCCCAGGCCCAGCGGATCCAGCAACCGTCTCCTCAAGCCACCTCTTCTCTCTTCATCCTCCTCGCACCTTCTCCCCTGAGGCCCGCGCAATCTAACACCTTGCACACAAACAGAAAGAATAACATCTATCCCAATTGGTTAGCAAATAAATACAAGTTCCATTATCACTAATTATAACCCAAACACGCAGCTACAGAGAACATTACCTCATCAGTTAACATTACAGAGAAGCCATTTCATTATTAGCCTTAGCAAGTAACATGAAAGAAGAAACCCTTACATAAGATTAGCTCAGCTTGTTTTGTTTTCCTACCTTTTTTCTCTCTGGGAGTGGAGACATACCTGGTCTGATCTATTAGACTTGTCCAACTGCTCTGCATTTTGCAAAACATACATTCCTTTATCTGTGTTCTTTTGTCTATGTTCCCCCCTACCAAGTATTCTCATTCATTTATGCACCATGTAACATTGTTTACAGCTTATCCCCATGGTCAATCCAATTTCACTTTTTCAGAGACATCACCCTCCCAAGCCCTCCAAGCAGATGTACAATGTCTTAAACAACAGGAATTCTGCAGATGCTGGAAGTTCAAGCAACACACATCAAAGTTGCTGGTGAACGCAGCAGGCCAGGCAGCATCTCTAGGAAGAGGTGCAGTCGACGTTTCAGGCCGAGACCCTTCGTCAGGGTCTCGGCCTGAAACATCGACTGCACCTCTTCCTAGAGATGCTGCCTGGCCTGCTGTGTTCACCAGCAACTTTGATGTGTGTTGTTGGTACAATGTCTTATGTCCTCTTTCAAGTTCTGTTGAAGCATCTCCAGACTGAAGGTTTCATCCTGTTTATCTTCATATAGATGTGGTGTGCATTTCCAACGTCTTTTATTAATTGTTTTAGATTCTCTTTCTTTTTAAATCTTTTTATTAATTTTCCAAAACTATAAATAGTATAACAATGTTTATACAGAGACATTGGAATAATCTTTTTGTTGATAAGCATATACAAAAAAGGTTTCAAATAATACAAGTATAATAGTCTTCCAAGCTCTTGATATAATTAATCGTAGAGAAAAAATTAAAAGAAAAAAAAATACAAAGTAAAACCCCAAGAGAAAAACAAAAAAAGTAAAACTAAATACTAAACCCCCCAAAAAAAGCGAACGGAACAAAACAAGGCTAGACCATTATCTTAAATTGAACACGTTCAGTAATGTCGTCAACTCCACTCCTCTATTCACATATTTTAAGTTAATAAGTAGGATTCGGAAAGGTCAAATTACATCATATGAAAATGTTGAATAATGTTGAAAGATGTTTCAGATGTGATCGAGGCAGAGGAATGAAAGGTGGGGGAGTAGCATTGCTTGTTAGGGAAAATATTACAGCAGTGCTCAGGCAGGACAGATTAGAGGGCTTGTCTACTGAGTCCTTATGGGTGGAGCTGAGAAACAGGAAAGGTATGGCCACATTAGTGGGATTGTATTACAGACCACCCAATAGTCAACGAGACTTGGAAGAGCAAATCTGCAGAGAGATAGCAGGCAACTGCAGGAAACAAAGTTGTGGTGGTAGGGGATTTTAATTTTCCATATATTGATTGGGACTCCCATACTGTTAGGGGTCTAGATGGTTTAGAGTTTGTAAAATGTGTTCAGGAAAGTTTTCTAAATCAGTATATAGAGGGACCAACTAGAGGGGATGCAATATTGGATCTCCTGTTAGGAAACGAATTAGGGCAAGTGACAGAAGTCTGTGTAGGGGAGCACTTTGGTTCCAGTGATCATAACACCATTAGTTTCAATTTGATCATGGACAAGGATAGATCTGGTCCTAAGGTTGAGGTTCTTAACTGGAAGAAGGCCAAATTTGAAGCAATGAGAAAGGATCTAAAAAGTGTGGATTGGGACAGGTTGTTCTCTGGCAAAGATGTGATTGGTAGGTGGGAAGCCTTCAAAGGGGAAATTTTGAGAGTGCAGAGTTTGTATGTTCCTGTCGGGATTAAAGGCAAATTGAATAGGAATAAGGAACCTTGGTTCTCAAGGAATATTGCAACTCTGATAAAGAAGAAGAGGGAGTTGTATGAAATGTATAGGAAACAGAGGGTAAATCAGGTGCTTGAGGAGTATAAGAAGTGCAAGAAAATACTTAAGAAAGAAATCAGGAGGGCAAAAAGAAGACATGAGGTTGCCTTGGCAGTCAAAGTGAAGGATAATCCAAAGAGCTTTTACAAATATATTAAGGGCAAAAGGATTGTAAGGGATAAAACTGGTCCTCTTGAAGATCAGAGTGGTCGGCTTTGTGCGGAACCAAAGGAAATGGGGGAGATCTTAAATAGGTTTTTTGCGTCTGTATTTACTAAGGAAGCTGGCATGAAATCTATGGAATTGAGAGAATCAAGTAGTGAGACCATGGAAACTGTACAGATTGAAAAGGAGGAGGTGCTTGATGTCTTGAGGAAAATTAAAGTGGATAAATCCCCGGGACCTGACAGAGTGTTCCCTCGGACCTTGAAGGAGACTAGTGTTGAAATTGCGGGGGCCCTGGCAGAAATATTTAAAATGTCACTGTCTACAGGTGAGGTGCCGGAGGATTGGAGAGTGGCTCATGTTGTTCCGTTGTTTAAAAAAGGATCGAAAAGTAATCCGGGAAATTATAGGCCGGTGAGTTTAACGTCAGTGGTAGGTAAGTTATTGGAGGGAGTACTAAGAGACAGAATCTACAAGCATTTGGATAGACAGGGGCTTATTAGGGAGAGTCAACATGGCTTTGTGCGTGGTAGGTCATGTTTGACCAATCTGTTGGAGTTTTTCGAGGAGGTTACCAGGAAAGTGGATGAAGGATATTGTCTACATGGACTTCAGTAAGGCTTTTGACAAGGTCCTGCATGGGAGGTTAGTTAGGAAAATTCAGTCTCTAGGTATACATGGAGAGGTGGTAAATTGGATTAGACATTGGCTCGATGGAAGAAGCCAGAGAGTGGTGGTAGAGAATTGCTTCTCTGAGTGGAGGCCTGTGACTAGTGGTGTGCCACAGGGATCAGTGCTGGATCCATTGTTATTTGTCATCTATATCAATGATCTGGATGATAATGTGGTAAATTGGATCAGCAAGTTTGCTGATGATACAAAGATTGGAATGGGCTGAAAAATGGCAGATGGAGTTTAATACTGACAAGTGTGAGGTATTGCACGTTGGAAGGACAAACCAATGTAGAACATGCAGGGTTAGTGGTAAGGCACTGAGGAGTGCAGTGGAACAGAGGGATCTGGGAATACAGATACAAAATTCCCTAAAAGTGTCGTCACATGTAGATAGGGTCGTAAAGAGAGCTTTTGGTACATTGGCCTTTATTAATCAAAGTATTGAGTATAAGAGCTGGAATGTTATGATGAGGTTGTATAAGGCATTGGTGAGGCTGAATCTGGAGTATTGTGTTCAGTTTTGGTCACCAAATTACAGGAAGGATATAAATAAGGTTGAAAGAGTGCAGAGGAGGTTTACAAGGATGTTGCCGGGACTTGAGAAACTCAGTTACAGAGAAAGGTTGAATAGCTTGGGACTTTATTCCCTGGAGCGTAGAAGAATGAGGGGAGATTTGATAGAGGTATATAAAATTATGATGGGTATAGATAGAGTGAATGCAAGCAGGCTTTTTCCACTGAGGCAAGGGGAGAAAAAAACCAGAGGACATGGGTTTAGGGTGAGGGGGGAAAAGTTTAAAGGAAACATTAGGGGGGGCTTCTTCACACAGAGAGTGGTGGGAGTATGGAATGAGCTGCCAGACGAGGTGGTAAATGCAGGTTCTTTTTTAACATTTAAGAATAAATTGGACAGATACATGGATGGGAGGTGTATGGAGGGATATGGTCCGTGTGCAGGTCAGTGGGACTAGGCAGAAAATGGTTCGGCACAGCCAAGAAGGGCCAAAAGGCCTGTTTCTGTGCTGTAGTTTCTCTGGTTCTATGGTTCTAAATGGTTTCCAAGTCTCTTCAAATTTAACCGAAGGATCAAAAATGTCGTAGGAGGATTGGTCTCCTTCCAGT
Organism: Mobula birostris; assembly: GCF_030028105.1. NCBI lineage: Eukaryota > Metazoa > Chordata > Chondrichthyes > Myliobatiformes > Myliobatidae > Mobula > Mobula birostris. Next base: position 75,115,978 of record NC_092379.1, read on the forward strand.
TCAATAAATGGATCTTCTGGCCATTAAGGTAACAAATGCGATCATCCGACAGGCTGAAGAGGATAAAAATCTATATTCTACCATTGGCAAACCAAAAATTGCCGTAATAGGATGGGGTTATAAATCAAAATGCAAAACTGTTGAGATAATATCAAAAATATCTTTCCAAAATTTTTCCAAAAAAGGACAGGACCAAAACATATGAGTTAAAGAAGCCACCTCAGAGTGACATCTGTCACAAATAGGGTTTATATGGGAATAAAAACAGGCTAATTTATCTTTAGACATATGAGCCCTATGCACTACTTTAAATTGTATTCGTAATTGTATTAGTAATTATTAATTGTTTTAGATTCTCAGCATCTGCATTTATTGCTGATTTTCAGAACCACAAAAGTAGAATGGAATCAGGTTGTAATAAGACCATAAGATATAGGAGCAGAAGTAGGCCATTCAGCCCAACGAATCTGCTCCTCCATTCAATCATGGGTTGATCCAATTCTTCCAGTCATCCCCACTCCCCTGCCTTCTCCCCATACCCTTTGATGCCCTGGCTAATCAAGAACCTATCTATTTTTGCTATAAATACACCCAGTGACTTGGCCTCCACAGCAACTTGTGGCAACAAATTCCACAGATTCACAACCCCCTGACTAAAGTAATTTCTCTGCATCTCTGTTCTAAACGGACATCCTTCAATCCTGAAGTCAAGCTCTCTTGTCCTCAACTCCCCTGCCATGGGAAATAACTTTGCCATATCTAATCTGTTCAAGCCTTTAAACATTCGGAATGTTTCTATGAGGTTTCCCCTCATTCTCCTGAACTCCAGGGAATACAGTCCAAGAGCTGCCAAACATTCCTCATACAGTAACCCTTTTGTACCTGGAATCATTCTCATGAGCCTTCTCTGAACCCTCTCCAATGTCAGTATATCCTTTCTAAAATAAGGAGCCCAAAACTGCACACGATACTCCAAGTGTGGTCTCATGAGTGCCTTATAGAGCCCCAACGTCACATCCTTGTTCTTATATTCTGTACCTCAAAATGAATGCCAACATTGTATTCGCCTTCTTCACCACCGACTCAACCTGGAGGTTAACCTTTCGGGTATCTTGCACAAGGACTCCCAAGTCCCTTTGTATCTCTGCATTTTGAATTCTCTCCCTATCTAAATAATAGTCTGCCCATATATTTCTTCCACCAAAGTACATGACTATGCACATTCCAATATTGAATTTCATTTGCCACTTCTTTGCCCATTCCCCTAAACTATCTAAATCTCACTGCAAGCTCTCTGTTTCCTCAACACTACCTGCTCCTCCACCTATCTTTGTATCATCGGCAAATTTAGCCACAAATCTATTAATCCGATAGTCCAAATTACATACATACATTGTAAAAAGCAGCAGTCCCAACACCAACCCCTGTGGAACTCCACTGGTAACCAGCAGCCAGCCAGAATAGACTCCCATTATTCGCACTCTCTTGTTTTCTGCTGACCAGCCAATGCTCCACCCATGCGAGTAACTTCAATGTAATTCTATGGGCTCTTATGTTGCTAAGCAGCTGCATGTGCGGCACCTTGTCAAAAGCCTTCTGAAAATCCAAGTACACCACATCTGCTGCACCTCCTTTGTCTACCCTGTTTGCAATTTCCTCAAAAAATGGCAGTAGGTTTTTCAGGCAGGATTTTCCTTTCACCTTTGGCCTTTGGCCTATCTTGTCGTGCGCCTCCAGGTACTCCGTAATCTCATCCCTAACAATCGATTCCAACAACTTCCCAACTACTGATGTCAGACTAACAGGTCTATAGTTTCCTTTCTGCTGCCTCCCACCCTCTAAAATAGCAGAGTAACATCTGTAATTTTCCAGTCATTCAATGCAAAGTCAGGATCTATCAGTTCTTGGAAAATCATTGCTAATCCGCAATCTCTCCAACTACTTCCTTCAGAACTCAAGGGTGCATTTCATCAGGTCCAGGAGATTTATCCACCCTCAGACCATTCAGCTTCCTGAGTACCTTCTCAGTCGTAATTTTCACTGCACAAACTTCACTTCCCTGACACTCTTCAACGTCCGGTATACTACAGATGTCTTCCACTGTGAAGACTGATGCAAAATACGCATTCAGTTCCCCTGCCATCTCTGCATCTCTCATTACAATATCTCCAGCATCATTTTCTATTGGTCCTCTATCTACCCTCGACTCTCTTTTACTCTTTATATAGTTAAAAAGCTTTTAGTATCTTCTTTGATATTAGTTTTCATAATTCATTTTTCCTTCCTAATGACTTTCTTAGTTTCTTTCTGCAAGGTTTTAAAAGCTTCCCAAACCTCTATCTTCCCACTAGCTTTGGCTTTCTTGTATACCCTCTCTTTGGCTTTTACTTTGGCTCTGACTTCACTTGTCAGCCACAGTAGTGTCCTTCTTCCATTCAAAATTTTCTTCTTATTTGGAATATATTATAACCCTTCTACCAACGTGTTTGGCACAGTTTGAACTTTTGACTGTAACATTTGTTTCTACTTTTTGTGCATCAGAAGTTGCTGCAGAAGGCATGAGTAAGTGGTGAAGTAACAAACTCTACAACCTGTATAAAAATATGTGCAAACTGCCTCCTATTCCTCCTCTCAACATGCTGCCACCTTTTTGTTTATACGCTGATCTCAGGGATGGTCCTAGCCGAGAGCTTCACACATCAATGGTAATGTCACATTTCCTCAAAGAAGTTTTGATCACATCCTTCAATTCACGTCCATACTCACATCATGTTCAATTCACTTCATGACAGTTCTCAGAATACAATGTTTGTTTTGGGAATTTGATACCTTGCAAATGATATTATCTTTGCAAAGTAGAACAGTACAACGAAAGAACGGTCTCTTCAGCCCATTATGTTGCGTCTAAATAATTAAGCTAATGTACTCCATCTCTCTCCATTCATTGCATATTCACGTATCTATCTCAGAGCCTCTTAAACACCTTTATCACATCTGTCTCCACCAGCATCTATAGTATCATATTCCAGGCACTCACTACGCTAAATACTTTGCCCTGCACATCTCCTTTGATCTTTAACCATTTTGTCTTAGATGCAGGCCTCTAGCATTGGACATGACTCTGGAAAAAAGATACCAGTTGTCAACTCACTGCCTTTCATAATTTTATAAACCTCTATCAGTTCTCCCCTCAGCCTCCGCTGCTCCAGTAAAAAAACATCAGTTTTCCCACCATCTCCTTATAGCAGATGCCCTCTAATCCAGACAGCTTCTCAAGACTGCAGTGGTTCAAAAAAAATAATCACTATCAATGAGATAGATAATATATGTTGGTCTTACTTTCATAAATTAGAATCATATATGCACTTAGGCCATAGAGACATTGTCAAATGGAGAGTTTTTGAAACATTAAGATGAGGTAAGTTTTCCTTTTCATAAGGTTTTGCGGACAACTAGCATGTTTTTTTTCTTTGCCCAATTACAGCTGAGGAAGTATAATTTAAACAGTTAGAAAGATTGATCCAGGTGATCATACCTTCTACCGTCTGCGTGAGATGATGGGACTTTTGAAAGACTTTGAAACTTTTTTTACCGTGCCCATGGTCTGTTCTTCATCAAATTACGGTATTGCTTTGCACTGTTGTAACTCTATGTTATAATTATGTGGTTTTGTCAGTTTTTTTAGTCTTGGTTTGTCTGTGTTTTTGTGATATCATTCTGGAGGAACATTGTATCATTTCTAAATGACAATAAAAGAGGACTGTGTGTCCTCATAATATAAATAATCTAACATCTAAAGTTTGTGAAGGTATTGGTCTGTTTTGAAACAGGCCCAACTAAATAGCTTATTGTTTTATACTGCATCTCTTCAGCATAGGTGTAATGGCCAGCACTCTGTTATCTAAACAGTGCTTCCTTGCAAACTAAGATTTTACAACTTGAAACTGATTGATACTTTCCATTTACATTAAGAACTGAAGACTGGCTTCTGTTTACAACCAGAAACTAAACAATGAATATAGTTGGAAGTTTAACTTACAACTGTTTGATATTTACATGTGGCTGCTGTGATGCTTAGAAAGCAAAGCTTGGCCAAAAAAAATAAATGGCCTCCTGACCCAGAAAGCAAATATTTATCACAAGGTTGATTGCCCAGTCTCCAAACTAAAATACACCTCTTATTTATATTTTCTGTAACAGCTCTTGAGGTATCTAGATTAATCAAATGCCTTCTAATCCATTATTTCTCCCCCATATGGAACTCAACTAAGATATACTGGCTGAGTATTTCCAGAACTTTCTGCTTTTCTTTCCATTTTTCATGATATTTTAGTTTCCTATTATTGTGGTTCCATGAGTAGCATAGACAAGACTATTGTCATTTAGTTTGTATATCGAATTGGCATTTGTCCCAGAATTTCAAATGTGCTGCTACCATTTTTCAGGGAAGAAATGATCATTGAAGGGTTCAATACATGGGTAGGTTACCCACAACAGTATAACTTGTTATCTAGATATATAAGGTGTCTAATAATTGTTATCTAGATATATAAGGTGTCTAATAATTGTTTCCAAATTGGATTCTGATTGAGATTATACTACATTGTCCAAATTGCAATTTATGTGAATATTATAATTGAAGTGGGTTGACCAATTTACAGTAGCCTTAACACCAGGCCCGCAATTTTTTTTAACAACTACTAAATGATTTTAATTTCAGTTTTAGCTGCCATCCAGCTTTTAACCTGCCTCCCTCTATATCTTTCTCTCTGAATTTATAACAGAAAATGCAGGAAAAAAAACCTAATTGTTTGGGAAGCTCCTACAGACATAAAAATACAAATCAGACCAACGATATTTCAACAGAATGAGCAAAGATTTAATATTATCCATGGTTTAAGAGGCAGAGATTTTAAATAGAAGTGTGAGAAATATTAAACAAACACTTACTGGGCTCATAAACAAATATCCCAATGGAATACTTTTGCAACCATAGATAATATCTTGTGTGGAAATAATGGTAGAAAGAATACATCAACAGTTTGAACCATGTAACTAAAATGTAGTTGTATTTTCACAGTGATAGATTGGATTTTTTATTACTATTATATAATTAGTGTCTGCTCTTCAACTATTTTCAATTTTATTTTCATTTGTTTTCTGAAATTTCTAAAAATTGGTTTTGAAATTGAATCAAATCTCCTGTAATGACATTATCAGTCTTCAATCCACTTTCTACAAGGTTGAAGTGTGTTGCTGGGGATAGGTCAGTTTACACTTTATGTAGTATAACAGTTAAAACAATTGCTTCAAGATGATTAAACAAGACAGCTGAAAAATGTAGCTTCTTTCATAGTTACAACCATAATTCAAAACAATAACAAAATATTAATGTTTTCCTTTTAGTTGGTAATTTTTAGATCGTTATTTCTGAATAAAGAATCTATTTTATATTGTAAACATGGGTCTGTTTTGCCCCTTTTTCCCTTCTGTCAACCCCTTTATATTTGCTCCATTCTGTTGCCATTGACTTGTGATTTTACCTTGTCAGCTAATAAGACTGCTGCTTCACAATTTTAGAGACTTAACTTCAATCCTCACCTCAGGCACTGTCTGGGTGGAGTTTACATGACCATACTAAGAAGGAACACAAACTAATTCTCATAGAGGGATCAGAAGTGGAAAGAGCAAGCAGTTTCAAGTTCCTGGGTGTCAAGATCTCTGAGGATCTAACATGGTCCCAACATATCGATGCAGCTATAAAGAAGGCAAGACAGTGGCTATACTTTATTAGGAATTTGAAGAGATTTGGCATGTTAACAAATACACTCAAAAACTCCTATAGTTGTACCATGGACAGCATTCTGGCAGGTTGCATCACTGTCTGGTATGGAGGGACTACTGTACAGGACTGAAGGAAGCTGCAGAAGGGTGTAAATCTAGTCAGCTCCATCTTGTGCACTAGCCTACAACATACTCAGGACATCTATAGGAAGCAGTGTCCCAGCAGCGTCCCAGCATCCCAGCACCCAGGGCATGCCCTTTTCTCACTGTTATCATCAGGTAGGAGATACAGAAACCTGAAGGCACACATTCAGTGATTCAGGAACAGCTTCCTCCCCTCTGCCATCCGATTCCTAAATGAGCATTGAAGCTTTGGACATTACCTCACTTTTAAAAAAAATATGCTGTATTTCTATAGTTCTCACCTAACTATAGGAAGAATATCAGTAAGATTGAAAGAGTGCAGAGAAGGTTTACAAGGATGTTGCCGGGTCTTCAGGAGTTGAGTTACAGGGAAAGATTGAACAGGTTAGGACTTTATTCCTTGAAGTGTAGAAGAATGAGGGGGGATTTGATAGAGGTTTACAAAATCATGAAGGGTATACACAGAGTAAATGCGAGTAGGCTCTTTCCACTTAGATTAGGAGAGATAAATACGAGAGGACATGGTTTTAGGATGAAAGGGGAAAGGTTTAGGGGGAACTTCTTCACTCAGAGAGTGGTGGGAGTGTGGGACGAGCTGCCACCTGACGTGGTAAATGCAGTCTCACTCTCAGGTTTTGAGAATAAATTGGATAGGTACATGGATGGGAGAGGTCTGGAGGGTTATGGACTGGATGCAGGTCAATGGGACTAGCGGAATAATGTTTCGGCACAGACTAGAAGGGCTGAATGGCCTGTTTTCTGTGCTGCAGTGTTCTATGGTTCTGATTTTGCATTTTTTAAATCTATTTAATACATAATTGATTTACTTGTTTATTGTTATTATGTTTTATTTCATTTATTATTTTTTTTCTTCTCTGCTAGATTATGTATTGTATTGAACTGCTGCTGCTAAGTTTACAAATTTCACGTCACATGCCGATGATAATAAACCTGATTCTAATTCTGATTCTGAATCTGTAGGTTTCCTTTGGGTGCTCTAGCTTTTTTCTCCCACATTCCAAAGACATGCAGGTTGGTAGTTAAACACCACTGTAAATTTCCCCAGATGTCTGAGTGAATGTTAGAAACTTGGTGGAGTTGAAGAAAATGTGGAATGACTAAAAAAGGAATTAATGCAAGATTAATGTAAAAATCAATCATTTATGGTCATTGGTGGTGTATCTCTGATTCTTCGTGTTTGTCTGATAAGTACTATAAATTGCATAAAAGCAAAATGACTCCCGCCAAATTTTGGTGTTTTACAAACTGAATATGTATAAAGATTAATCACAATACCTTCCTCTCTACCTTGGCTATACACCCAGATTTAGTCAACTGGCTTTGCAATTGATTGAAGTTGAGATTATAGCAAAGGAAATATTATTATAATGATGAATCATGATGTTCTCAATGATAATGAATCAGACTGTGTGGGGGCTTTTGGCAAGAAGTGCTTTCATGATTTTAATCCTGTTTATATTAATATGATAGGGTCTTAGTGCTATAGATTTTGTTAACTTTTCACCAGAACGATTATATTCACTTCTGGCAGAAAATAAATGCCCCTTTCGTCGTTAAAAGTAAAACCATGATTCTAATTCTGAAGGAACAGTAGTGTTTTTGTGATCAGAACAAGAGACAATTTTCATTATTTTGTCACGAATTGCAGAAATGTTTATTGCCACATTTTATGCATGCTACTGTGAAATTATTCTCCATAATAAAGTTTGACTTCCAATATCAATGTTTACGCATGTAGTGCTGAAAGAAATGGAACCATCTGTATGAATTTGCAGACTGAAACCAATCCTTCCATTGCTGTTTATGGGATCCTACTGCACACAAATTGCTGCAAGGTTTAGAGACATGATATCAACAGGGCAAAGTGTTAAGGTTTAAAAGACCTAGTTTGTGTCGAAAGAAAAGGCCAGTCTTGTGCGAGACCAGTTCAACAGTACACACAACCTTGGATCACTGAGGCAATAGCAATTTAGTAAGCCGTAGCAGACACCAAACATAAACTATAGCTATAGAACTGCTTCCTGTTCAAAACAACCTAAAGCACTTTACAGACTGTTCTTTTCCCTCCAGAAAAAAAATGGCCCAACACTGTTTCCATCCAGCATTTTTCTTTTTCCTTATTTCTATGATTTCAATGACATGCTGCTTTTAACAACCAACTTCAGTCGATAACCTTTTACTTCTCTTTGCTTTGAACCTCCAACCTTTCATTTCCGAGGTCATAGAGTGATACAGCGTGGAAACAGGTCTCTGGCCTACCATATCAATACCCATCCACACTAATCCCATTTGCCTACATTAGGTGTTGATATCCTTCTCATCAACTTACTCAAATTTCTCCAGTCACCACTTGTTCTGCATCTCATCATGCCTTGCAATTCAGAATTCAAAAGTTGAATACATTGTCCTATGCACAAGTACATGTATGCACAGGTACAATGAAAAGCTTGCCAGCAGCAGCCACCACAGGCACGTGACATCAGGTGAGCAGCAGTCACAAGAAAACCACAAACATAAATTATACATAATCTTTACAAGAAATACAAGAGAACATTTTATTTAACTGCTCATCCAGATATTTCTTCAATGTTGGGAAGAACCCAGTCAAACAGTGCATTCCAGATCCCAATTGCCACTTTTCCTTTTACGATAAACCTCCTGCTTTTGTAACACATCTGTGTTACAAATTTTCTTCCTATTTTCTTTGTGAACTTCACGCAAACAAGTAATTGAAGCCTGTGCATTGCACCAGTTAGGGTAAGAATAGGATAATTTGGCAGAAGAGAAACTGGTGCAGGGGGCAGAGTTTCAGATTTCGGGATCATTGGGACCTCTTCTGGGGAAGGTACGACCTGTCAAAAAGGGACAGGTTGCACCTGAACCTGAGGGGGATCAATATCCTTGTGGGCAGGTTTGGGCAGGGTTTAAACTAATTTGGCAAGGGGAAGAGTACCTGAGTGACAAGGTGATTTGTTTACAAGCAGCAACAGTGTATAGTGAAACTGTCAGAAAAGACAGGCAGCTGATGGGGCAAAATTGCAGTCAGTGGGATGGGTTGCAGTGTAAAAGGGGACAAAATCAAAAAGGATGGCAATACAGGGCCGAAGGTGTTATATTTGAATGCACTGAGTTCATAAGGTAGATGATCTTGTAGTGCAGTTAAATATTGGCAGTTATGATGTTCAGGGCATCACTGAGTTTTGATTGAAAGAAAATTATAGTTGGGAGCTTAACATCTAAGGATAGATATTGTATTGAAAGCACAGGAAGGTAAGCAGAGGGGGTGGCATAGGATTAGAAGATGTAGGATCTTTGAGGGTAGAGTTAAGAAACTGCACGGGTAAAAAGACCCTGGTGTAAGCTATATACAGTCCTCCAAACAACAGCCCAGATGTGGGCTACAGATTACCATGGGCGATAGAAAATGCATGTCAAAAGGGCAATGCTATGATAGTCATGGGGGTTTCATTATGCAAGAAGATTGGGAAAATCGTGTTGGTGTTGGCTCCCTAGGGAGACAATTTGTAGAATGCCTACAAGATGGCTTTTTTAGAGCAGCTTGAGGTTGAGCTCACGAGGGGGATCAGCTATTCTAGGTTAGGTGTTCTGTAATGAACTGGATTTGATTAGGCAGCTTATGGTGAAGGAACTCTTAGGAGCCAATGATCATAATATGATAGAATTCACCCTGCAGTTTGAGAGGGAGAATCTAAAGTCAGGTGCATCAGTACTACAGTGGAGTAAAGGGAATTACACAGGCATGAGAGAGGAACTGGCCAAAGTTGATTAGAAAGGGATACCAGCAGGGATGATGGCAGAGCTGCAATGGCTGGAATTTCTGGGAGCAATTTGGAAGGAGCAGGATAGATACATCCCAAAGTAGAAGTAGTATTCTAAAGGCAGGATGACGCAACCGTGGCTAACAAAGGAAGTCAAAGCCAACTTAAAAGCAAAAGCAAGGGCATATGATAGAGCAAAAATTACTGGGAAGTTAGAGGATTTGAAAACTTTGAAAAACCAACAGAATGCAACTAAAAAAAGCTATGCGGTGGGGGGGGGGGGGAGAGATGAAATATAAAGGTAAGCTAGCCAACCAAAAGTTTTTTCCAGATATATAAAGAGTAAATGAGAAGCGAAAGTAGATATTGGACCACTGGAAAATGATGCTGGACAGTTTGTTAGGGGGGACAAATTGAATAAATATTTTGCATTGTTCTTCACTTTGGAAGACACAAGCAGTATCTCAAAAATTCAAGAGTGTCAAGGGACAGAAGAGAGTGTAGTTGCTATTACTTAGGAGAAGGTGCTTGGGAAACTGAAAGGTCTCAAGGTAGGTAACTTATCTGGACCAGATGGACTACACCACAGGATTCTGAAAAAGTTAGCTAAAGATACTGTAGAACCATTAGTAATGATCCTTCAACAATCACTGGATGCTGGAATGGTTCCAGAAGACTGGAAAATCGCAAATGTCACTCCACTCTTTAAGAATGGAGGGAGGCAGAAGAAAGGAGATTATGAGCCAGTTAGTCTGACCTCAGTGGCTGGGAAAATGTTGGTCGATTGTAAAGGATGTGGTGTTGGGGTACTTGGAGGCCCATGATAAAATAAATCATAGTCAGCATGGGTTCCTCAAGGGAAAACCTTGCCTGACAAATCTGTTAGAATTCTTTGAAGAAATTACAAGCAGGATAGACAAAGGAAAATCAGTGGATGTTATGTAGTTGGATTTTCAGACAGCATTTATTTAGGTGCTGCACATGAGGCAGCTTTGGTATTACAGGAAAGATAATAGCATGGATAGAAAATTGACTGATTGGCAGGAGACAAAGACAGGGAATAAAGGGAGCCTTTTCTGATTGGTTGCTGTTGAGCAGTGGCGTTCCACGGGGGTTGGTGTTGGGACCAATTCTTTTACATTGTACAGTATGTCAATGATTTGGATGATGGAATTGATAGCTTTATGGCCAAGTTTGCAGACAATACAAATATAGATGGAGGGGCAGGTAGTGTTGAGAAAGCAGAGAGGCTGAAAAAGGACAGACAGTTTAGGAGAATCGGCAAATAAGTGGCAAATTGATGACAGTGTCAGGAATTGTATGGTGATACAGTTTGGTAGAAAGAATAAAAGCATAGACTTTTCTCTAATTGTGAAAAATCTTGGGAGTCCTCATGCAAGATTCTCTAAAAGGTTAATGACTTGGTCCAACCAAGCAGAGTCCATTGCCAAGAAGGCCCACCAGCACCTTTACTTCCTGAGAAAGCTAAAGAAATTTGGCCTGTCCCCTAAAACCCTCACTAATTTTTATAGATGCACTGTAGAAAGCATTCTTCTAGGGTGCATCACAACCTGGTATGGAAGTTGTCCTGTCCAAGACTGGAAGGTGCTGCAGAAGATCGTGAACACAGCCCAGCACATCACACAAACCAATCTTCCGTCCTTGGACTCACTTTACACCGCACGCTGTTGGAGCAGTGCTGCCAGGATAATCAAGGACACGACCCACCCAGCCAACACACTTTTCGTCCCTCTTCCATCCGGGAGAAGGCTCAGGAGTTTGAAGACTCGTACGGCCAGATTTGGGAACAGCTTCGTTCCAACTGTGATAAGACTGCTGAATGGATCCTGACCCGAATCTGGGCCGTACCCTCCAAATATCCAGACCTGCCTCTCGTTTTTTTGCACCACCTTACTTTCCCTTTTCTATTTTCTATTTATGATTTATAATTTAAATTTTTAACATTTACTATCGATATGTACTCTAGGGAGCGCAAAGCGCAGAATCAAACATCGCTGTGATGATTGTACGTTCTAGTATCAATTGTTTGGTGACAATAAAGTAATAAAGTAAATTTGCAGGTTGAGTTGGTGGTAAGGAAGGCAAATGCAATTTTAGCATTCACTTTGAGAGGTCTAGAAGATAAAAGCAAGGATATTATGCTAAGGCTTTATAAGGCACTGGCAAGGCCTCTTTTGGAGAATTGCAAGCAGTTTTGGGACACTTATTTAATAGATGTGCTGACGTTGGAAAAGGTACAGAGGGAGTTCACAAAAATGATGCCAGGAAACAAAGGCTTAACATATGAGGAGTGATTCACTCACTAGAATTTACAAGAATGAGGGGTGATCTCATTCAAGCCTATCAAATGTTAAAAGGCCTAAACAGAGTGAATGTGTAGAGAATGTTTCCTGTGGTGGGGGAGTCTAGGAGCAAAGGACACAACCCCAGAACAGAGAGACGTCTATTTAGAATGGGGATGACAAGGAATCTCTTTAGCCAGAGGGCAGCGAATCTGTGGAATTCAGTGACACAAGCGGCTACGGAAGCTAGATCATTGGGTGCATTTAAGGTGGAGGTTGATAGATTCTTGATTAGTCGGGGCGTAAAAGGTTACGGGAAGAAGGCAGAAGAATGGGATTGTGACGGAAATGAATCAGCCATGATGAAATGGTGGAGTGTGCTCAATGAGCTGAATGGCTTAATTCAGCTCCTACTTCTTACGGTCTTATGGAAAACGAACGAATCTGAATCTTAAAACCTGTGCTATCTATCATTGTTTTACATTCCTAAATCAAGTCTCTCTTCAGCCTCCTACGCTCCATGAAAAATAAAACCCAGCCTGTCAAGACTCTGCTCAGACATGAAATAGGAAGAACAGTGAACAGCTTTTAAAGCTGCACCGGAGACCCCCCCAGGGTTTAATCTCAATCAGAATCAGCTGCATTATCAGTGACCATGATGAGAATGAAATGTGTCCTGTGTGGTAGCAGTACAGTGTCTTCAGTGATGGATCAAATCTCCTCAAAATATTTATGAAGTATTACACAGTAAACGCTGGAGGAACTCAGCAAATCAGCTGGCACGTATGTAGGGGAATTAAGAGCTAATGTTTTGGGCTGAGACCCTTCATCAGGGCTGGAATGGAAGGGGCAGAAGCCAGAATAACAAGGAGTGGGGAGGAGAAGGAATACAAGCTAGCAGGTGATAGGGGACACCAGGTAAGGGGGAAGGTGGGTGGGGTGGAGGAAGGAGGATGAGGTAAGAAGCTGGGAGGGGATAGAGGGAAGAAGTAAAGGGTAAAGAAGGAGGAATCTAATGGAGAGGACAGTAGTCCATGGAAGAATGGGAATGTGGAGGAAGACCAGAGGGAGGTGATAGGCAGGTGAGGAAAAGAGATGGGGTAACCAGAATGAGAATTTGAAAAAAGAGAAAAGGAGGGAGGGGAAGAAATTGCTGGAAGTTAGAGAAATTGATGCTCATACCATCAATTGGAGGCTACCCAGATAGAGTATGGGTTGTTGCTCCTCCAATCTAGTAACAGAGGAGGTCATGGCTAGGAACGTTAGAATGGGAATGACAAATCAAATTTAAATGGGTGGCTATCGGAAGATCCTGCCTTTTGTGGCAAACAAAGTGAAAGTGCTCGACAAAATGGTCCTATAATTTGCATGGGTCTCAGCAATGTACAGGAGGCTGAACCGGGAGTACTGGGTACAACTGATTACCCCCATCGTCTTACAGGTGAGGTGTTGCCTGACCTGAAAGGACTATTTGAGACCCTGGATGATGACGAGGGGGAGGTGCAGGGGAAGTTGTAGCGTCTGTCATGCAGGGGTAAGTGTCAAGTGGTGGATCAGTGGGGAGGGACGAGTGGACAAGGAAGTCATGTACAGCGTAATTCCTATGGAAAGTGGAAATGGGGTGGGGTTAGGGAAAGATGTTCTTGATGATAGTGATGACTTCTAATGAAGTATAGCTGTTGTGATGCCTTCTTCATGATTGCATCAATGTGTTGGGCCAAGGGTAGCTCCTCTATCCTCTACGATGCCCCTACCCAGGAACTTCAATTTTCTCACCCTTCCCACCAACCCCTGACCCCTCAATCAGGGCTGCTGTGTGTTCCTCCCACTTCCCCGTTATGATTGCCACAATTAACTTTGTTTGTCTTGCTGATGGTTAGTAAAGATTGTTGTGACACCACTCACCCAGCTGATTTACCTTGCTTCTGTATGCCTCCTCTGAGATTCTGCCAACAACAGCGGTGTTAATTGCAAATTTATAGATGCCATTTGTGCTATTCTTAGCCACACAGTCATGAATGTAGAGCAAGTACAGCGGTAAATATGTACGACAAATATTGGAATCCCACTAGTCACATAATAAAAACAACCTTTCAGCAATATCCTCCCACTTTCCAATTTGCTAACTTGCCCTGGATTCCATGTTCTCTAATCTTTTGGTTCAGTCTCACAAGTGTTAACTCTTGACCAAATGACTCGAGTTAAGTAAATTGCCACATGGATCTTAAGTAGTTTGAAACTAGCATTTTATTGTGTGTGAATATCCATGGAAATTATGTTGACCCTTGACCAACCTCTTAAGTCTCGTGTTCTACTGTTCTTTTTTTTTAAATCAGTACTCAACCAGATCACCACCCCAGCTTAAGATTGGATAGGGGATCTTCATCTGGCCAAACTATTGATCTCTTTTCTCTCTTCTCCAAAGTCCCTCATTCTAATTCTCTTTCTTTTTCGATTTAAACTTGTGTTTTCATTTTGTTTGCTCTGGTTTATCAGGCTAATCTATATCAGCTTTTCACTGGCTCTCGCTTAAGGCAACATTACTTCATTGCACTTCTTCTAAATAAGGAATAGCGCCTCATGTCCTGATAAAGAGTCTCAACCAGAAGAGTCAACTCTATTCCTCTCCATAAATGCTGTCTCACCTGCTGAGTTCCTCCAGTTTTTGTGTATGTTACCCTGGATTTCCAGCAATGGCAGAATCTCTTGTGTTTCAAAGGTACATTTAATGTCAGATGGATGTATACAATATACATCCTGAAATTCTTTTTCTCTGAAACATTCATGAAAACAGAGGACTGCCACAAAGATTGAATGACAGTTACATGTTAGAACCACAAAGTACCCCCAGCTCCCCCCACCCATGCATGAACAGCAGCAAAGCAATGACCCCCCTCCCACACCAGCAGAAACTCATCGGCACCCCCCCCACCGAGCATTCAAGCATGTAGCAAAACATAATAAAGGCACAGACTTGCAGAGCCCCAAAGACTACTCAGTACTTGGCATACCACAGGCTCTCTCTCTCTCCCTAGTAAGTGAAAAACAGATGTCCCCGTTTCACAAGGAGAGGAGAAACATAACAAACTTGCTGATTTACAATGTTAAAAGTCTGTTGTATTGCTTTTTCTGAGCGCTGTGTCCAAAGAACTCAGGTCTCTGGGCATACAGCCAGCAGCCAGCTCGCTGCTTTCGATCTTCTATCTCCCACCACACACCAGTTTCCTATGGCAGCACCAACTTCAAGTCTGCCTGCCTCCAGAGCCATGAAATCCCAGAACCCTGAAAGTGCATTAGTCTTCTAGGCCACGTCATTGGCATATCCAATGGTGGGCAGTCGTGAGACCCCGGGACCCATTCCCGCAAAGAACTGAAGTCAGCGTGTAACTCCAGGTCAGGGTCTTCAGAAGAGCCCTGAAAGGGAAAAATAGAGATATTAAAGGTAGAAATAGAGCTGTTTCCGACGATGCAAGCAAAGGAGTCGCTGTTAGGTGCCTTTGTTCTCCTAAGCTCCTCCTTCCTATGTTTACGTCCCTTTCTTTGTTTTCACTGAGACAACAATTTCAAGCTGAATCAGCCAGTTGCCGGGATCAGGTTCTTCAGCAACAGATGGACTAATGTTTACACAAGCCTGCATTTTGTATCTCAGAAAACATCTCACCTCATGTTATTTGGAAATGGTCTCTGGTTTAGCAGGTTATTGGTTGGCTCTGCATTGTGTCCACCTTCAGTTGCCTCACTCCAGCCATGCCAGAGTAAAACCACTTCACAAAACAATTCACAAAATGGATGTTGCAAGAACAGACTCACAAAATGGTGGCCTGTATCCTTTCTGACACATGACGCGTACAAAGAGATTTGTTTCGTCTACATGATTCATTCCTGTCAGCGCTGTTTTGAATTTTAGTTTGCTTAATGGCCAACATATCTGGCACCTTGTTAAAGGTTTTAGTGAAGCTGATGTAGACAACATCAATCACACTGTGCTCATCAATACATGTTGTTACTTCTAAAACACTCAATCAAATTATTCACATTGGATTTCTCATAGAGAAAATCATGTTTTGATTAATTGCTTCCTTTCCAACTGTAGATTTATCAGGCCCCTATGGACATCTTCCAATAATTTTCCTATTACTGATTTTAGACTCACAAGTCTGTACTTGACTGGCTTTCATCTGTCTGTCTCTCCTTCATCAGTCAGGATCCTGATGAAGGGTTTCAGTTCAAAATATTGACTGTTCATTCCTCCTTATAGATGCTGCCTGACCATCTGATTTCCTACAGCATTTTGTATTTGCTCCTCTAGAATCTCTTGTGTTTAAGCTATCATATTTGTTGTCTTCTGATCATCTGGCACACCAGTAATTCTTTCTTGTTCCCCCAACCCCCCACTCCCATCAGGCAGAACATAGAAAAACTTGAAAACATGTACCAACAGATATAGAAAAACTTGAAAACATGTACCCACTGTTACAAAACTGTTCAATGTCTTTTAATCTGAAGATGAACTTGATCTCTCAATCAACATCAAAACTAAAACCATTTTTCTCACTGCTCTGCACTTTGTCTACGGCAGTAACACTATGTTCTGTATTCTGTCTTTCTTTTTATACTGCCTCAATATACTTATATTTGAAATGATCTGTTTGGGTGGCTTATAAAACAAAAACTCATGATATCTCAGTACAACAATCAATTGCCAATTATCTTAGTGCAGCAGGAACAAGGCAGTTATTGTGGATGTCTCCGTTCAGTATCCATGTCCTACCTGAGCAGAGGAAGGAGGTGATGGCATTAACTATAAGGGGAAGTTGGACAAACTTGTATTATTTTCTCTGGAGCTTCAGAGGGGAGATCTGATAAAAACTTATGTAATGAGAGGCATAGATAGGGTAGATAGAATCTATTTTCTTAGGGAAGAAATGTCAAATACAGAGGGCATAGCTTTAAGATGAAAGGAGTAAAATTTAAAGGGGACGCATGGGGAGAACAGTTTTTTAAGAAACAGAGCGGTGGCTGCCCTGAACCTCCAGTGCTGGTAATAAAAACAGATATGATAGTGGAATTCAATAGACTTTTAAATCGGCATGTTGATATACAGGGTATGAAGGAATGTAGACGATGTTCAGGAAGATGAGATTAATTTGGATTGCCATCATGCTCAGCACAGACATCATGGACACTACAGCTTGTTCCTGTGCTATACTGTTATATGTTCTAAGGGCTCGTGCTGATGCCAAAGTTACTTTAGGTGAGGAAATTCAGTTCTACATATTAACCCTTCCGGAGTTTCTATTATAAAGCTACCATTTGAGGTAAAATTACCACCAAAATTGTTCCTGACACTGTGAATCAGAGGCCACAGTGTCTCTTATATTGTTTATGCAATCAGATGTTATATAATTACAGGAGTATGGGGAATAGAACCCTTCAGTTACTGCAGGAAATAAACACATGGCAACAAGCTAAACTCAGTATGCCCTTGAGCAGAGGTAATCGTTTACTTAAATCTGTGAGTAGGTGAACATGGACAGCAGCCAGTTAAAGGCAATGCTCAAAAGCTGAAAACCTGAAAGTGTGACAGAGCTTTGTCAGATCTAATAATGAATCAATATTATGCCAGATTATTAGTCAACTTTACTGCAGCACAAACTCCACTTCATCAACTACTAAAGATGAGTCATGGCGGTGGGAAGGACTGGAAAATGGAAAACCTTAACAGTGAGTCACTTTTGCTGCATTATGTCAAAGTCAAGCTACCTGACATATAAGTAGTATGATCAATAAACAACTTACTCACAACAGCACCACAAACAAACAGCATTAGATTAGATTCAACCTTATCGTCACTGAGCTGAGTACAGATACAAAACCAATGAAGTGCAGTTAGCACCTGACCAGAAATGCAAAGAATAATGTTATTTACAAAATAGCTGCGAATAAAAAGTAAGTGCTACAGCACACAAATATAAAAGTACTGAGACAGTACAATATGGATGCAATACTGCTTAGCGCTGTGATGTGAGGTTCAGCAGTGTCACAGCCTCAGGAAAGAAGCTCTTCCTGTGCCTGCTGGTGCGGGAGCGGAGGCTCCTGTAGCACCTACCGGATGGGAGGAGAGTAAAAAGTCCATGGTTAGGGTCCATGGTTAACTTGACTATGGATTTAGAACCATGTACAGGAATGCAGTCATAGATGAAAAGGGAGTACAAAAGAGGGCTCAGCACACAGCCTTGAGGCACACTGGTATTCACGGTGAGAGTGGAGGAGGAGAGGTTGTCTAACTTAATTAGGTACACAAGAATAACAGAAACACAGAATAAGCATAAATTATAGCAGTTGGACACAACTGAGGGCATTTAAGAGTCAACCACATTGCTGGTGGGTCTTATAGGCCAGACCAGATAACGATGGTAGGATTCCTCCCCTAAAGGATATTAACCAGATGGTTTTTATGATTTTTTATGATTTTTACAATCATCAAACTTTTTTATTACATTCAAATTCACCATCTGCCCTGGTGGGATTCGAACTCATGTTTGCAACATATAACTGGGTCTCTGGATCCAGTGGTAATTACCACTACACCAAATCTCCCCGTACTGTGGGCATACCTACAACTTAGGGACTGCGGTGGTTCAAGAAAGCAGCTCATCACCACCTTCTCAAGGGCAACTAGGGGTGGGCAATAAATGCTGGCTTAGCTGGCGATGCCCACTTCTCATAAATGAATAAAAAAAACATAAATTATACAAAAATGTTACAAGAAAAAAAACACAATTAGAACAAAAGAATAGCACAAAGTGAATTTTGGTGCCAAGTGATCAAAGTTTTCATACTGATGTAATGCTGTAGCGATAAGGGTTGCCCCAGTTGATTCAAGAAGCAAATTGTTAAAGACTGATTCAAGCTGTTCTTGAAGCTGATGTTACTGATGATCTGAAATTCCTTTATGATACACCTAATTGTGGAATGACTGGCCATGTCACAGCCAGCCAAACTCCAGCAAGCTGCTATCTAAATAATGGTAAACAAGTAAACTAAAAATTGATCTAAATCTCTACCCCAGTCAAAAAGTATTCAATAAAACCAAATGCTAATGTCTGAGCCATGCATCTGTTTTCTATCTATGAACTGAAATAATATTAAAGATGCTGTCCATTCAGATACAAACAGGATGCAGAAGGAATGTAACCATCAGTTCTCTTGAAAATTGTGGCGTGACTGTAAACCATAAGTCAACAGGAAAGCTCATTATCTGGATTTATTCCAACAACCTGTGAAAGAGGGAACATCAGAATTATTACCAAGGGAAACTAAATGAACAAATTTTCAAAATGTGATGAAAGACTTCCCATCAAGATGTCTTCGGTGAAAAATGCTAAACATCAAACAGAAAGAAGTTCCTTTGGTCACCTAATTACCTTTAACCTCACAACAAATAAAAAGGGGGAAATGGGAAATGAGTCAATAATTTTTTCATTCTTGTGATTTCTATATTATAAAGTAAAGATACAGTGCAAACTTGGGAAGATATTTCCCAAAAACCACATGGAGTTTTTTGCTTACATGCCACAGAGACTGACCAAATCTGACAAAAGGTTACCATCAGTTAGAAAAGGGGACATAGTTCGATATGTCCCCTTTAATCACCACTGAGAATACACCATTTATTGACCATATTTTCAGTCTGTGGTTCTGGAATGGCAGCATCAAGAACACTAAGGAAGGTTATTTTGCTATCTGAACATTACAATAATACTGCGATAGAGCAAATGTACAAAATGCTTTGGTGACTACCTTGGCCAGACGGTCTTCAGAAATTTAAGATTAAATTTATACTCTATAGGTAGTAGAAAATGATGGCATTGTTACTGGAGTGGAAATAACTAGAACTATTTAAAAAGACTTGATTTTATGGCAAGTATATAAACGTGTGTTAAGTGACTCATTCTGACACAAGTCCAAATAAGACTACGCAAATGTTTCATAATGATGCCATGAGCTGTTTACTAATTAAGGTTACATGGAACTGATTGGAGATGCTGAAGAAAAAATCAAAACCAGGGAGGAATTCTGAGAACATAGGATATGTTGACTGTAAAGGCAATGCTCAGAGTGTTAGTCTGTTTTTCCTGACATAGACAAAATATACTTATCCAATTAAAACATAATATGTCAGCATTGCAGAAAATTAGCTCTGCAAACGTCAATACTGATGACCATTCTAGCAGGTTATTATGAAATATCTGTGAACAACTTTTTGATTTTAATCAATAGCCACTTGAAATGCTTAAAGTAAAGCACGTGGAGGAATTCAGTACCAGGGAATGCACAGAGAGGAACTGAAATCCACCTTTACCATAAGTGTTCTCCCACAAGAGGTTACATACAGTATAGTTTGGTTCAGGTTGAACAAAGTATGATGAATAGTGGATTAAAAATGCTATTTCATTTCTCATCACTCAGCTTCAAATGGGGAAGTAGAAAGATCAGTTCACATGATGAAGGAGTCATTAAAGAAATGTGTGTTGGAAGGTTGATCAGATATCACTAACATTTTGCTATATTTTTCCAAATATAGAGAAAAATTCTACACTCTACAATTAACTATTTTCCTTGCACAATATAATGACAATGCGTTTAAAGGAAAGTAATTGAGATTTCTTTTACCCTTGAATGGGCCTATCTGGTCCCTAATTATCCTCTTGCTTTTAATGTATGTATAGAATGCCTTAGGATTCTCATTAATACTGCTAGCCAAGGACTTTCTGTGTACCTTCCTGCCCTTTCCAATTACCACCTTGAGTTCTTCTCTCAAACAAGAGAAAATCTGCGGATGCTGGAACCCCAAACAACACACACAAAATGCTGGAGGAACTCAGCAGGCCAGGCAGCATCTATGGAAAAGAGTACAGTCGACATTTCGGGCCAAGGCCCTTCAGTAGGACTGGAGAAAATAAAGATGAGGGTTAGAGTTAACAGGTGGGGGAGGGGAGGGAGAAACATAAGATGATAGGTGAAACCAGAAGGGGGAGGGGTGAAGTAAAGAGCTGGGAAGTTGATTGGTAAAGAGATACAGGGCTGGAGAAGAGGGAACCTAATAGGAGAGGACAGAAGGTCATGGAAGAAAGAAAAGGGAGGAGGAGCACCAGTAGGAGGCGATGGACAGGCAAGGAGCTAAGGTGAGAGAGGGAAAAGGGGATGGAGAATGGTGAAGGAGAGGGGGAGGGGGGGCCATTACCAGAAGTTCGAGAAATCGATGTTCATGCCATCAGGTTGGAGGCTACTCAGACGAAATATAAGGTGTCGTTCCTCCAACCTGAGTGTGGCCTCATTGCGATAGTAGAGGAGGCCATAGATTGACGTATCGGAATGGGAATGGGAAGTGGAATTAAAATGGATGGCCACTATGAGATTCCGCTTTCTCTGGTGAATGGAGTGTAGGAGCTTGGCGAAGAGATCTCCCAATCTACGTCGGATCTCACTGATATACAAAAGACCGCACTGGGGGCACCGGATATAGCACCCAGTGTCACCTCACCTGGAAGGACTATTTGGGGCTTCGAATGGTGCTGAGGGAGAAGGTGTAGGGGCAGGAATAGCACTTGTTCCGCTTGCAAGGATAAGTACCAGGAGGGAGATCATTGGGGAAGGTCGAATGGACAAGGGAGTCATGTAGGGAGTGACCCCTACAGAAAGCAGAAAGTGGGGCAGGGGGAATGGTGTGCTTGGTGGTGGGATCCCATTGGAGATGGCGGAAGTTGTGAAAGAATTAAGTGCTGGACGCGGAGGCTGGTGAAGTGATAGTTGAGGACAAGAGGAACCCTATCCCTGGTAGGGTAGTGGGAGGATGGGATGAGAGCAGACATGTGTGAAATGAAAGAGATGCAGTTGAGGGCAGGTTGATGATGGAAGAAGGGAAGCCTCTTTCTGTGAAGAAGGAGAACATCTCCTTTGATCTGGAATGAAAAGCCTCATTTTGCGAGCAGATGTGGTGGAGACGGAGGAATTGAGAGAAGGGGATAGAGTTTTTACAAGTAGGTGTGATAGTGGGTCTAGGTAAGTATTTGGTCAAGGAGCTGGAGGGCCACAGAGATCGCAGAGGGGGAACAGCGAGAGAGGGTTTCACTGAACTCCTGTCGAAGGGAAGATTTAAACTTCTGC
This sequence comes from Mobula birostris, assembly GCF_030028105.1. Taxonomy (NCBI): domain Eukaryota; kingdom Metazoa; phylum Chordata; class Chondrichthyes; order Myliobatiformes; family Myliobatidae; genus Mobula; species Mobula birostris. The sequence goes on from NC_092379.1 coordinate 75,138,179, forward strand.
AGGGTAGGCATCCCTAGAAGAGACTTTGCAGTGTAGTAATCAAATCACCATTGCCTCCCTCTGGCACTTCCCTCCCCCTTTTCTTTCTTCCAAGGCCTTCTGGTCTCTCCTGTTAAACTCCTTCTTCTCCAGCCCTGTATCTCTTTCACCAATCAACTTCCAGCTCTTTACTTCATCCCTCCTCCCAGTTTCACGTATCACCTTGTGCTTCTCCCTCCCTCCCCCCCCCCCACCTTTTAACTCTACTCCTCATCTTTTTTCTCCAGTCCTGCTGAAGGGTTTTGGCCCGAAACATTGACTGTATTCTTTTCCATAGATGCTGCCTGGACAGCTGAGTTCCTCCAGCATTTTGTGTGTGTGTTGCTTGAGTTCTTTTCTGGCTCCTTTATGATCCTCAAGGGTTCTGCTTGGTTTTAACTTCCTAAAATTGCATATGTTTCCTTTTTAATCTTGACTAAATTCACACCTCTCTTGACATCCCACTAACATTACTGGAACATACTCTCGGTTTAGTTCGTCTTCAAGCACTTTTCATAGATGAAGACCTGAACAAACCAGCTGTTCACAATTAACTCTTCCTATAGTTCCTGACTATTGTGTGGAATTTCCCCTTCTCCAATTTGATACTCACCCACAAGATCCATTCTTATCAATGTTCATCTTAAAGCTAAGGTGCTTTGGTCACTGCTTCCCAACTGTTCTCCCAATGAAAGGCCAGTCACTTGGCCAGGATCATTACCCAAAATCAAGTCCAGGCTGGCCCCTCCTCATGTTAGATTATCAACATATTGATTTAAGAAGCCCTCCTGGATGTACCTAACAAATTCTGCCCCATTTAAACCTTTAGCGTTTACGCATTTGAAGTCACTCACTACAATAACCCTGTTACTTTCATCCTTTTCCCGAATCTGTCAGCATATCTGTTCCTCAATGGTTCTGCGGCTATGGGGTGTCTGCAGTATAATCCACTGCACAATTCATATTTTTGAGCTCTACCCACATAGACTCAGTGGAAAACTCTCCCATTATGTCCCTTCTCAGCACAACTGTGATATTGTCCCTGATAAGCAGTGCATCCTCACTTCGCCGCCCCACCCCACCTTTTACTTCCCTCTCTATCTTTTCTTAAACATCAAAACCCTGGAACATTAAGCACCCATTCTTATCCACCTTTCAACCAAGTCTCTTGTAAAGTCCACAACATGCACTGATCCATGCTCTAAGTTCATCACCTTTACCCATAATAATCCTGGCATTTAAATGCACACATTTCAAACTATCCATCCCATCTTATCTCTTACTTTGCTCCTGCCTGTTTTTACTGGCCCTGACATCTTCCTTCCTCTCCACCCCTCCACCTTCTGACATAGTGCTCTGGCTCTCATCCCCCTGCCAAACTAGTTTAAACACTCACGAGTAGCACCAGCAAACGTCCCAGCCCGGAAATTGATATTCCCCCAGTCTGATGCAAACTGTCCCTCTTGTAAGGGTCATCCCTGCCCCAGAAGTACCTGAAACCAGTTCCTTAGCCACTTATTGATCTGTATTATTATCTTTTTCCTGTCCTGACTAGCACAGGTCATCAGGAGTAATCCACGGTACAGTATTCTCGTTTCCTGTAAGATTTGTTCTTCTTCAGCCCTTTACCTTACCCGCGTATCGCCTCCCAGCTTCTCACTTCACCCCCCTACCCCACCCACTTACTTTCCCCTTAGCAGGGCTTCACTTACCACATTCTAGATTGTACTCCTTCCCTCCTTTTTATACTGGCTTCTTCCCCCTTTCTTGCCAGTCCTGATGAAATTGCCCCTTTATTCTTTTCCATAGATACTGCCTGATCTCCTGATTTCCTCCAGCGTTTTGTATGTGCAGCAGACAAGTGTTGCTGAAGATTCTGGTGCCAACTTAGCATCCCCACAATGCTCGCAAAACAGCAGAGAACACAACAAGCAATAAAACAACAGCAGCAAAACAAGCCCCTGTACTCACTCCCACGCTCTCACACATAAGGAGAGTCCTTCAACTCCAGAACCGGCCTCCGGGCCTCCAGTCACAAGAATTAAGGCTTCGACCATCGGGCTTCAACACCCAGTCTTCTGATTGACCTTCAGGCTTTGTTCTTCAGCACTGACCCCTGGACTAGCCAACGATGGACCCTGAGCTCCAGGCTTGACCTTTGGATGCTCTGATTCACCAGCCTTCATGCCTCCGGGATCCCACTGAGATATCCCAACATCTAAAGATCCAAGAATTGTATTTTTTTCCAGATCCATAACAAGGTGACCAAAGCTAAACACAATCCTCCAAGTGCATCCTGACCACTGTCCTATGTGGACAGGATATTCTGTGGCTCCTAAAGGGATACTGAAGAGATGTTTGCCTCCATGATGCCAGGATCCAAGATGAGTATTTACTGCTGGAATGTAGATGATTGAAGAGAGATATAATTGAAAACTATCAAATATTGAAATATAGAGTGAATGTATGTTGGCACGTGGCCAAGTGGTTAAGGCGTTCGTCTAGTGATTTGAAGGTCGCCAGTTCGAGCCTTGGCTGAGGCAGCGTGTTGTGTCCTTGAGCAAGGCACTTAACCACATCTGCCGGAGATGGAGCGGGCCCGTGCCTTTTACCGGGAGGCGCTGGGCGGCCGGGTGGGCGAGCCGGTGGCTCTGCCTGAGCACGGCGTCAGCGCGGCCTTCATGGAGCTGGGCAACATCAAGTTGGAACTGCTGGAGCCGCTGGGCGAGCACAGCCCGATCCTCGGCTTCCTCCGCAAGAACCCTGGCGGCGGCATCCACCACATTTGCCTGGAGGTGGACCACATGGCCACCGTCCTTCAGCAGGTGCGTACCCTGATGCTGCCTCCTGGTGAGGCCGAGGCCGGGCCCCGGCCCTGGGCCGCCCGCTGCCACCGCACCGTCGGCGGCCTGCAGCCAGTGTGAGGCGGCGGCGGGTGGAGGGGGCGAGGCCTGAGGCCTGGAGCTGGCCTGCCGCTCGTCGCGACCGCCGCCGCCCGCCCCCACCGCCTGGTACGGCCAGCGCGGCGGCGAGCTGTGAGCCCACTTCCATAGGCCAGTAACCAAGGTGATCATCCCAGCGGCGGAGCAGGCGGAAGAGGAGACATCTCCCAACAGCTGCAAAGGCGGATGAGGATGCCCAACAATGGGTAGGGAGGCTTGCGAGCAGGCCGCAAGAACTGCCGTAGACCCACAACACTCAGGGCTTGTCTACCTAGCGTGTGAAGCCTGGATTCGGCGGACTGCGCGGAAGAAACCATCAATGGTTCAACGGGCAGAAAGGCGATTCTCAGCAATGTGTGGTGGAGCGCTAAGAGGGCACAGTGAGACACACAGAACACTGCTGGCCATCCACTGCATCCTGACCTATCTCCAGCCATCTCGACTATGTCTTGCCACTGGGTCCAGATAGGCCGGGACGAGAGAGTGAGGCTGACGACCTGCACAACTCTCCCTCACTTTAATCCAAGTCAAGCACAAGTCATGACCTCACACCCAACGCGCAGCCTAAAGTCCTGTGGCGATGGGGGAGCGGCGAAGCAGCAGGTACGGATACACTGGAAGCTGTAGTCACAAACCTGGACACAGGCGGCCCAGGGCATAGGGTCGCTCTCTACTGGACTGAAGCAGCAGTTGAGTTCGGCAGCCCCCTGGGTGTCTGAGCAGCCCTCTTTAGGATCGCTCTGCTCACCTCCACGGAGGAAGGGGCTGGAAAAGGTGCCTCAAACATAGTCTGCTTCACTTCACCCTGACCAGCTTACCGCGGCTGGTGGGGATCCCTCATAACGGTCGACCTACAACAGTGAAGAAGAAAGTGATGGTGCTCAACCTTGGCACATGGAACGTGAGAACTCTGCGAGATAACATCAAGGCAGACAGACCAGAGAGAAGAACTGCACTGGTTGCAAAAGAGCTAGCTCGCTACAACGTGGACATAGCAGCTCTCAGTGAAACGCGCCTATCAGACAAGGGCCAGCTGACAGAACGTAGTGGTGGATACACATTCTTCTGGAGCAGTCGCAACAGTGCTGAACGACGAGAAGCAGGTGTGGGATTTGCCATCAATTCTAACCCCGCCCGTAAACTCACCAAGCACCCAGAGAGCATCAACGACCGCCTGATGACACTTCAGCTCCCACTTGCAAACAAGAAGAGTGCTTCGCTGATTAGTGCCTACGCTCCCACCATCACCAACCCAGATGACATTAAAGACAAGTTCTATGAAGAACTCAACGCCCTCATCTCAGCAATCCCACAGTCAGAGAAGCTCATCGTTCTCGGGGACTTCAATGCCAGAGTAGGGACAGACTACCAAACCTGGGAAGGGATCATTGGAAGACACGGCACTGGCAAGTGTAACAGCAACAGCCTTCTGCTCCTCAAGACATGTGCCACACATGACCTTGTCATCACCAACACCCTGTTCCACCTACCCACCTGTAAGAAGACGTCATGGATGCACCCACGCTCGAAGCACTGGCATCTGATTGACTACATCATCACCAGGAAGAGGGACAGGATGGATGTCAGAGTGACGAGAGCCATGTGTGGTGCCAACTGCTGGACCAACCACCGCCTCATTGTGTCCATGTTCAGGCTTCGCATTCTGCCCATGAGAAGACCCCAAGGGCAGAAGACTGCAAAGAGGCTGAATGTCTCCAAGCTGAAAAGCAGCAGGGTTGCAGAAGAACTCGTCAATGACCTTGAAGGCAGACTGCCAGACACACCACAGGAAGACGGGACCAGCGTTGAGGAACAGTGAACTACCGCCCTCGAACATCTCGGACCAGCAACCCGAAGAAACCAAGACTGGTTCGATGAGAATGATGAAGAAATACAGGCACTACTAACGGAGAAACATCAACATTACAGAGCGCATCAGAACGACCCTACATCGCTAGCCAAGAAAGATGCAAGAAGAAAGGTGCAGAAAAAACTTCATGAGATGCAGGACAGCTGGGTCAGCAAGAAGGCCGATGAAATCCAGGGCTATGCAGACAGCCACGACATAAAGCGCTTCTACGATGCGCTTAAGGCTGTATACGGACCCCAGTCCTCCGGCTCCTCACCTCTTCTCAATGCAGATGAGACGCAGCTGCTGACAGAGAAGAAGCAGATTCTGGTTCGGTGGGCTGAGCACTTTAACAACGTCCTTAACCGCCCTGCTGACATCAACAACGAGGCCATTGCCCACCTGCCCCAGGTAGAGATCAACAAGAACCTCGACACCCTCCCCACAGTAGATGAAGTCAGGAAGGCAGTGAAGCAACTCTCCTGTGGCAAAGCGCCAGGACCCAATGCAATCCCTGCTGAGGTATACAAAGCAGGAGGCCCTGTCATGATGCAAAAGCTGACTGTACTCTTCCAGTCCATGTGGAAAAAGGGACAGGTCCCGCAACAGCTGAAAGATGCCAGCATAGTCCACATCTACAAGAGGAAAGGCAACCGCCAGTCTTGCGACAACCACCGAGGCATCTCCCTCTTGTCCATTGCGGGGAAGATTCTGGCCTGTGTCCTGCTCAACTGCCTTCTCCAACATCTTGAGCAAGGTCTGCTCCCAGAAAGCCAGTGCAGCTTCCGTGCTGAACGTGGGACCGCGGACATGATTTTTGCTGCGCACCAACTCCAGGAAAAATGCCGGGAGCAACACAACGGCCTCTTCGTGACCTTTGTCGATCTAACCAAGGCTTTCGATACGGTCAGCAGAGAAGGCTTGTGGAAGATCATGGAGAAGTTTGGCTGCCCCAGCAATTTCATCACAATCGTCCGGCAGTTCCACGACGGTATGATGGTGAAAGTTCTGGATGATGGCGACGAGTCGGAGGCCTTCCCAGTGACAAATGGCGTCAAACAAGGCTGCGTTCTTGCCCGGACTCTGTTCAGTATGGTATTCTCTACCATGCTGACAGATGCCTTCCGTAACTACGAAGAAGGAATCCACGTCAGGTACAGGACTGACGGCAGGTTCTTCAACCTTAGGCGCCTGCAGGCAGTTACAAAGGTGCGAGAGACTGTCATCAGAGACTTGTTGTTTGCTGATGACTGCGCACTCAACGCCAGCACAGAGCAGGAGATGCAGCGTGAAATAGACTGCTTCTCACAAGCCTGCGACAACTTCGGTCTCACTATCAGCACCAAAAAGACCGAAGTTATGTACCAGCCTGCCCCAGGAAAGCCATACCAGGAACCGCGCATCACGGTGAAGGGCCAGAACCTCCAGGCAGCCGACAACTTCACCTACCTGGGCAGCATACTCTCTCGCGCAGTGAACATAGACGCTGAGGTCAACAACAGGATTGCCAAAGCCAGCGCCGCCTTTGGGAGACTCCGTGAGAACGTCTGGGAGCGGAGAGGACTCAGCCTTACCACCAAGCTGAAGGTCTACTGTGCAGTGGTCCTTACCACCCTCCTTTACGCCAGCGAGACCTGGACTGTCTACAGCAGACACGCCAAACAGCTCAACCACTTTCACCTGAGCTGTCTCCGCAGACTCTTCCACATCAGGTGACAGGACAAAGTCCCCGACACGGAAATCCTGGAACGAGCTGGGCTCTGCAGCGTCTACACCCTCCTGCTGAAAGCCCAAGCCAGGTGGGCTGGACATGTGGTCAGAATGCCAGACAGCCGATTGCCTAAGCAGCTGCTGTACGGATAACTGTGTCAGGGCAAGCGCTCAGTCGGGGGGCAGAAGAAACATTACAAAGACTGCCTCAAAGCGTCCCTCAAAGGCCTGGGTGTCGACATCAACACGTGGGAGACGCTTGCCCTCGACCGTCCAGCTTGGCGCAGCAAGATCACCACAGGAGCCCGTGCAGCTGAAGTCAGGCGCATCATCGAGGCACAACGAAAGCGTGCTGTGCGTAAGGCCCGAGCAGCATCCACTGCCACGACAGCACCCACCCACTTGTGTCCCACATGTGGGCGAGCCTTCAGGGCCCGGATTGGCCTCATCAGTCACCTCCGGACCCACAGCCACCAATCTCCCATTTGACTTTGAAGCCATGGTCATCTTCGACTACGAAGGACGAACAACAAAAACAACAACAATAACCACACATTGCTCTGTGACGACACCGGTGCCAAGCTGTATGGGTCCTAATGCCCTTCCCTTGGACAACATCGGTAGCATGGAGAGGGGAGACTTGCAGCATGGGCAACTGCCGGTCTTCCATACAACCTTGCCCAGGCCTGCGCCCTGGAAACCTTCCAAGGCGCAAATCCATGGTCTCGTGAGACTAATGGATGCCTAAAGAATAAAGAAAGAGTGAGTGTGAAGAGGATATTCAGGACCACAGAGCACAGCCTCAGAATAGAGAGATGTCCATTTAGAATACAGATGAGGAAGAATTTCTTGAGGCAAAAAGTGTTGAATCTGTGGAATTTATTTGCATAGATGACTACGAAGGCTAAGTCCATAAGACCATACGACACAGGAGCAGAATTAGGCCATTCAGCCCATCAAGTCTGCTTTGTCATTACATCATGGCTGATCTCGAATCCCACTCAACCCTATACCCTTGCCTTCTCGTCATAATCTTTGATACCCTGACCAAACAGAAAACTATCAATTTTCACTTGAAATATGCCCACAGTTTTGGCATCCACAGCTGTCTGTGGCAAAGCATTCAACAGATTCACTGCTCTCCAGCTAAAAAAAAATTCCTACTTACCTCTGTTCTGAAGGGTCACCTCCTCAATTTTCAGGCTGTGCTCTCTAGTTCTCGACAGCCCCACCATAAGAAACATCCTCTCCACATCCACCTTATCTAGTCCTTTCAACATTCAGTAGTTTCAACGAGATACCGCTATATTCTTCTAAATTCCAGTGAGTACAGGCCCAAAGCCGCCAAATGCTCCTCATATCTTAACCCTTTCATTCCTGGAATCATCCTTGTGGACTTCCTCTGGACTATTTCCAATGACAACACATCTTTTCTGAGATATGGGGCCCAGAACTGTTGATAGTACTCTAAGTGTAGCCTGACCAGTATCTTATAAAGGCTCAGCATTATCTCCTTGCTTTTATTTTCTATTCCTTTTGAAATAAATGCCAACATTGCATTTGTCTTCTTTTCCACAGACTCAACCTGTAACTTATCCTTCTAGGAAGCTTGCAAAAGGACTCCTAGGTCCCTTCGCACCTCTGTTGTTTGAATTTTCTCCCCATTTAGATAATAGTCTGCACTATTGTTCCTTTTTCCAAAATGCATTAACATACATTTCCCAACACTGTATTCCATCTGTTAGTTTTATGTCATTTCTTTGAGGAAATTACAAGCAGGGTAGACAAAGGAGATGCAGTAGACGTGGCGTATTTGGATTTTCAGAAGGCCTTTGTGTAGAAGGCGAATGCAATGTTGGCATTCATTTCTAGAGGTATAGAATATAGGAGCAGGGTTGTGATGTTGAGGCTCTATAAGGCACTCGTGAGACCACACTTGGAGAATTGTGCGCAGTTTTGCACTGCTTAATTTAGAAAGGATGTACTGACTTTGGAGAGGGTTCAGAGAAGATTCATGAGAATGATTCCAGGAATGAAAGGGTTGCCATATAAGGAACGTCTGGCAGCTCTTGGGCTGTACTGCCTGGAGTTCAGGAGAATGAGGGGGGATCTCATAGAAGCATTCCAAATGTTAAAAGGGCTGAACAGATTAGATATGGCAAAGTTATTTCCCATGGCAGGTGAGTCTAGGACAAGAGGGCACGACTTCAGGATTGAAGGACGTCCATTTAGAACAGAGATGCTGAGAAATTACTTTAGTCAGAGAGTGGGAAATCTGTGGAATCTGTTGCCACGAGCAACTGTGGAGGCCAAGTCATTGGGTGTATTTAAGGCAGAGATAGATAAGTTCTTGATTAGCCAGGGTATCAAAGGGTATGGGGTGAAATTAGGGGAATGGGGAAGATTAGAAGAATTGGATCAGCCCATGATTGAATGGCGGAGCAGACTCGAAGGGCCAAATGGCCTACTTCTGCTCCTATATCTTATGGTCTTGTTGCAATCACACTGCTTACTCAGCACTACTTACCCCTCCACTTATCATCTATTATCTGCAAACTTTGCCACAAAGCCACCAATTCCATTATCTAAATCACTGACAAATAAGATGAAAAATATCGTTCCCAATACTAACCTCTGTGGAACACGATTAGTCACTGGCAGCCAACCAGAAAAGACCCCCTTTATTCCCATTTGCTGTCCCCTGCCTGTCAGCCATTCCACTATCCATGCCAGCATCTTTCTTGTAATGCCAAAGAATTTTATCTTAAGAATGTGTGAAACCTTAGCAAACTCCAAGTAAGTGACATCCACTGCCTCCCCTTTTTCCACCCTGCTTCTTACTTCCTCGAAGAACTCTAAGAGATTTGTCAGGCAGTGTTTCCCTTAACAGAAACCATGCTGACTTTGACATATTTTATCATTGGTCTCCAAATACACTGAAACCTCATCCTTCATAATGGAATCCAACACTTTCCCAACCACTGAGGTTAGGCTAACTGGCTTATAATTGCCATTTTTTTTTCCTTCTCTTCTTAAAGAGAGGAATGACACTTGCAATTTTCCAGTCCTCCATAACCATTCCAGAATCAAATGATTCTTGAAAGATCATAACCAATGCATCTGCTATCCCTTCAGTAACCTCTTTCAGAACTCTGGAATGCAGTCCACTTGGACCGAATGACTTATCTACCTATAGAAGGAGAAGATGATGGCGTGACGGCAGCGCGCATGGCCTCTCCGGTGAATGATATCTGTAATCTGTCAAGTAGGGGACCGTGCACAATTCTAGTTTGATGGAGATGGACGTGAGAGTACGGAGGAACATCTGGAAAACTTCTGAAATGCCCACTTCGCTGCCACTGCTACTGTGCGTTAACCGGAATCTCCGGAGCAGAAGGCCTCGAATCCTCGGCTTTGCTCGTTTCAGCGGCCGGGGCTAGGTCGAATGCGTTCGGCAGAGGATGGCGCTCGGGAGGCTGTATCGGAGTGGCTGGTCGGAGGCTCGAAGTTTTCGGACGGATGGACTCAGAGTCAGCTGTGGTCGGCTGCTTCCAAGGCATCGGCAAGTTGACGGGGCCTGGAGGTTTATGGCAGGGAGTTTCTCCCTTTTGCTGCCTGCTATCGGGGACTCGGGAGTCGATCGACTCGGGGACTTTGAAACTTTTTTTACCATGCCTATGGTTTGTTCTTCATCAAATTATGGTATTGCTTTGCACTGCTGTAACTATATGTTATAATTATGTGGTTCTGTCAGTGTTTGTCTTTGGTTTGTCCTGTTTTCTGTGATATCACTCCGGAGAAACATTGTATCATTTCATAATGCATGTATACATTTCTAAATGACAATAAAAGAGGACTGAGTGTTCTCATCATCTAAATCTAAAATAAACTTTCAGTTTGGCTAACATTTTTTCCTTTGTAATAGAAACCTGGAGCAATAGAATGTGAATGACATAGGACCATAAGTTTAATAAGTCATATCACCAAGATACTTCTAAGAATTTTAAAGACAAGAACTAAAAGTAAGATACAAGCTGAAATAGACAAAGAACAAAGTGGTTTCATGAAAGACAAATGTACAAGAATCGCAATATTGATGTTAAGGATAGTATCAGAACGAGCTATTCAAGTGCAAAAAGATTTGTTTGTTTGTTTTATCGACTACGCAATAGCATTTGATAAAGTGAAGCACAATAAGTTATTTGAAATGTTGCAGAAAACTCTAGATCTAGATTTGAAAGTCCTCCGCCTAATCAGAAATCTGTACTGGGAACAAAATGCCACTGGAAGAATAGATGGAGAAGTGAGTCAGTTTACAAATATCAGGAGAGGCGTTAGACAAGGATGTGTTTTCTCCCCTGATTTACTTAATGTATACAGTGAAACAATATTACAAAAAATAAGAGACATCTTGGGAATCAAATTTGGTGGTGAAAACATCAATAATTTCAGATATGCTGATGACACTCTGTTAATTGGAAGTACGGAGGAAGAACTACAAAACTTAATTGATACAATTGTTAAAGAAAGTGCAAAAATGGGTCTATCTATCAATTGCAAAAAGACAGAATGTATGGTGATATCCAAAAAGAAGGAGAATCCTATCTGCAGGCTGAGAATAAACAGGGAAGACATAAAACAAGTACAGAACTTTTGCTACTTAGGAAGCTGGGTGACATCAGATGGCAGGTGCAACTTGGACATCAAAAGAAGAATAGGGATGGCAAAAAACACCTTTACGAAAATGAAGAATATACTGACCAATATTAAACTAGGCATGACAACCCGCCTCAGAGTACTGAAATGTTACATTTATCCAGTTATGTTCTATGGCTCAGAATGTTGGACAATATCTAGTAACATGAGGAAACGAATTGTAGCGGCAGAGATGTGGTTTTTGAGGTGGATGCAAAGAATATCATGGACGAAACGAATATCTAACGAGGATGTCATGAACAAAGCAAACACAAGAAGAGAAATAATGTGGAGATCATGAAAAGGCAACGTAACTTCATTGGACACGTGATTAGGAAAGAGGAGTTAGAATGCACAGTAATTATGGGAAAGATTGAAGGGAAGAAAGCAAGAGGAAGACAAAGACAAATGATGATGGAGACAGCAGCCAGAGAACTGGAAATGAATACCAATGAATTGATCCATTTGACCCGAAACAGGAGTGTGTGGGCCATGGCAGTCAAAGCTCACCTGCTGATGATGATGAATAGCAATGGCACAGACTCCTGCTCCCTGACTCTCACGGACCTCTGACACACTGCTAGTGTCTTCCACAGTGAAGACTGATGCGAGGTATTCATTAAGTTCATCTGTGGTTTGTTTGTCCCCCCTTACTACCTGACTGGCATCAGTTTCCAGTGGTCCAGTATCAACTCTCACCTCCTTTTTATTCTTCTGTTCTACTGCCGTCTCCACCAGAATCTCTCTCTAATCCAACTGAGCAAACTCCTCTCTCACTTAATTCCCCTTATTCCATTGTGATACTGATACATCTGACTTAAGCTTTTCCCTCTCAAATTGTAGTATGAATTTAATCATATTATGATCACTAAGGGTTACTTTACCTTGATCTCCCTAATAAAATCTGGATTACTACACAACACCCAACCTAAGATAGGTAGGCTCAAGCAAATCTGTTCTAAAAAGCCACCTTGTAGGCATTCAACAAATTCCCTCTCTTGCGATTTGACACCAACCTGATTATCCCATTCTCCTATTCCAATTGTGATATTACCTTTAGTACATGCCTCTTCCAGCTCCCTTTGCAATCTCAACGCCACAGCTTGGCCACTATTTGGAGGCCTATATATGATTCCCATAATGGTTTTTTCACCCTTGCAGTTTCTTAACTCCACCCACAAAGATACAACATTCTCTGATCCTATGTCACCTCTCCTGAAAGATGTAATTCCATCTCTTACCAACAGAGCCACACCACCACCTCTGCCTTCTTGCCTGTCCGTTTGATACAAAGTATATCATTTGATATTAAGCTCCCAACTATGGCCTTCTTTCAGCCACAACTCAGTGATGCCCACAACATCATACTGACCAGTCTCTAATCCACCTTACTCCAAATACTACGTGCATTTAAATACCACACCTTCAGTCCTGCATTCCTTGCACTACTGAATTTTGCCTCTGTGGTACAGTTTAACTCTTTGCACTGTCTGTATTTGTATCCAATCATTGGCTTGTCCTTCCTTACATTCATATTATCTATCATCTACTTGTAAACCTATTGGCTCATCCTCAGCTCTATCATCAGGGCTCTATCGTTGTGGCTCCTATCCTCTTTCCAAAGTCATTGGGTATACATTATTTGAACTAGAAGTTGAAAGGTTTTCGAATAGTCTGAGCATCAAAGGTTATGGGGAAAAGGCAGGAGAATGTGCTGAGCGTGAAAATAAATCGGACATGATGGAGCAGACCCAATGACTGAATAGCTAAATTCTGCTCCTACATTTTATGGTCTCAGAGTTTTATGACACAGAACAGTTACAAAACATTGTTAAGGGGGAGGCAGAGCAGCCAGAGATTATTGTGCATGTTGGCACAGGTGACACAGATTGGAAAAGGGATACTACCCTGCAAATTTCTACAGGTGTACCATGGAGAGCATTCTAACTGGCTGCATCACTCTCCGGTATGCAGGGCCAACCGCACAGGATTGAAATAAGCTGCAGAGTTGTAAATTTAGTCAGCTCTATCATGAGCACCAGCCTCCATAGTATCCAGGACACCTTCAAGGAGTGATGCCTCAAAAGAGGCAGCATCTATCCTCAAGGACTCTGATCACTCAGGACATGCCCTCTTCTCATTGCTACCATCTGGTAGGAGGTACAGAAGCCTGAAGGCACACACTCAGTGTTTCAGAACAGCTTCTTCCTCTGTGCCATCCAATTTCTGAATGGATAGTGAATGCATGAACACTACTGTGGTAATTTCTACTTTGAAAAATCACACTCGACAACTTCATGCCAAAGAAACAACGTTATCTCAAACTTTGAAATCGTTATGTATATACAGAGGCTTTCACAACCCGTAAGGCATGGCAGGTACCCTATATACAGCACACTGGAAGTAAAAAGAACGGAAGTAAAACCCCCCATTATCTTAATTAGTAATAACTTACTTTTAATAATGCTCACATTATGTCATGGTCCGGTCCGTGAAGTCCGTATTCCGGTTCACAGTCCAGTGCATTGACCCTTGCTCCAGGTTTTCCTGTCTACCCTGTTTTTGGCTTGTTGAGCTCTAATTGAGTCAGCTGATGCTCGTTGGGGCCGGCTGCATAAATACCTTCAGATCCCAGAGTGTGGCTGCTGGATTGTTCTTGTCCTTACTCCTTGTATCCCTTCCTCTGCCTTCTGTTTCCTTGCCTGAAGCCCTGCCTTGTCTTTTCGTCTTGTCCTGGAGCCACCCTGTACCTAGCTCCCTTCCTGTCCCTTGCCTCCGTCGGGTAAGCCAGGCTGTCTCACCGTTACCTGCGGTTGGCTCTGTCCCTTCCTGTCCCTTGCCTCCGTCGGGTAAGCCAGGCTGTCTCACCGTTACCTGCGGTTGGCTCTGTCCCTTCCTGTCCCTTTCCTCCGTCGGGTAAGCCAGGCCGTCTCGCCGTTATCTGCGGTTGGTTCTGCCTCTTCCTGACCCTTGCCTCCGTCGGGTAAGCCAGGCCGTCTCGCAGTTACCCGCAGTTGGTTCTGTCCCTTCCTGTCCCATGCGTCCGTCGGGTGGTGAACCGCGCCCTGCCCAGGAGTACCGCCCACTGCCCAGGTGAACTGCGCCCTACCCCGGAAGAGCCTGTCTAGCCTCAGGCCTGAAGACTCCAGCCTCGCCTCGCCTCAAGTCTCCTGCCTCCAGCCTCCAGCCTCGCTTCACCTCAAGACTCCAGCCTCCTGCCTAGCCTCAAGCCTGAAGACTCCAGCCTCTAGCCTCTTGCCAAGCCAAATCTCTAGCCTCTAGCCTCAAGCCTCAAGCCTGAAGAGTCCAGCCTCCTGCTTCCTGCCAAGCCTCGCCTCTAGCCTCAAGCCTGAAGGCCCCAGCCTCCTGCCTCATCCGGTGCTCCCAGTGTGGCCTCCTCTACACATCCGTGTTCCCGATGTGGCCTCCTCTACATTGGTGAAACCCAACGCAGACTGGGGGACCACTTCATCGAGCACCTCCACTCTGTCCACCACAACAGACAGGATCTCCCAGTAGCCACCCACTTCAACTCTGCTTCCCATTCCCATTCCGCTATGTCCATACATGGCCTCCTCTACTGCCATGATGAGGCTAAACTCAGGTTGGAGGAGCAACACCTCATATGCCATCTAGGTAGTCTCCAGCCCCTTGGTATGAACATAGAATTCTCCAACTTCCAGTAATTCCCTTCCCCTCCCTTCCTCTATCTCTATTTCACATCACCTCCCTCATAGTTCCGCCTCCTTCTACTACTGCGCATTGTTCTCCTGCCAATCACCTCCCTGCTTCCCCTCCCCCACCCCTTTGTCTTTCAAATTACTGTTTTTTTCAACTACCAGCATTCTTCAAAGCCTCCCCAAAGTTCTTCCTTCAGTCCTGACGAAGGGTTTCGGCCCGAAACGTCGACTAATCTTTTCAACTGTTGCTGACTGACTTGCTGAGTTCCTCTAGCGCATTGTGAGTGTTCCTTTGACAACAGCATCTGCAGATTATTTTGGTGAGAATGTCCATCATCCTCAGGGGACCCCGACCCCTCTGCCAGCGTCTCGCCCTCTGGCAAAGTCACTGGTGGACATGCTTCCACTGTAGTCTGTCTCACAAATGGAAACTCCATGGAACTGTCTGCCTCTGAGCCGGTATCATGACGCAGGCGCACATGGTCCTGATGTCTGCGGAAAACACGCCCATCAGTCAGCTTAACAACATAGGAGACAGGACCGCTCTGCTTAAGAATAACCCCAGGCAGCCATTGCTGATTGTTTCTCACACAGACATTGTCATCCGTTTTTAACTGTCTCTCTCGCACATGTTGATCATGTCCCTCCTTCTGCTTTTCCTGCTTTCTCTCCACTTTCACCTTCATGTCCGGGCGCAGCAGGTCCAAGCTTGACTTGAGCCTACGCCCCATCAGCATCTCTACTGGAGTGCGGGCAGTCGTAGTCTGTGATGTGAGGCAGTATTTAAACAGGAAACATGAAAGCCGCGTGCTAAGAGAGTCCCCCGTCATCTGCTTCAGGCCTTCCTTCACTGTCTGAACAGCCCGCTCAGCCAAATCATTTGAGGCTGGGTGGAAAGGGGCTGTCTGAATGTGATGAATGCCATTCTGCTGCATGAACTCACTGAACAGTTCACTGGAGAACGTCAGGCCATTATCAGTGACCAGAGTGTCAGGCAACCCGTGGACTGCAAACACTTGCCTGAGTTTGTCTCTGATTGAGGGGGCTGTGATCTTGCTCATGAAGTGAGCTTCGATCCATTTAGAATGTGCATCTACCATTACAAGAAACATCTGCCCCATGAAAGGGCCAGCAAAGTCCAAATGTAGCCTAGACCAGGAGTAGTCTGGCCAACCCCATGGGTGCAAAGGAGCTGGTGCTGGCATATTCTGATCAGTCTGATATTCTGTGCATGATTTTACCTTGTTCTCCAGATCTTGATCCATTCCTGGCCACCAAACATAGGATCTTGCAAGGCTTTTCATTCGAGACACTCCTGGGTGAGTCTCATGAATTTCCTTCACAATCTCTGAACGGCCAGGGGGAGCAAAATGACCCTCGCCCCCCAGAAAATGCAGCCATCCTGCAGACTGAGTTCTGTCTTGCGTTTGGCATAAGGCCTCAGTTCCTCTCCTTCCACGACTCTGGGCCAACCTTATAAAAGAAAAGTCTTGACTTGGCACAGGACTGGGTCCCTCTCTGTCCACTGCCTGATCTGGGTCACCTTGACAGGTGTCTCTGACAGCTTCTCCAATGAAAACACAGACTCTGGAGGCACATATGTAGTAACAGGTGTCTCAGGTAAAGGTAGTCGACTCAGTGCATTGGCATTTGCATTATCCCCACCTGTTCTGTACACTATAGTATACTGGTAGGCTGACAATGTAAGAACCCAATGTTGTATCCTGGCTGAGGCTAGCGGTGGGATGCATCTAGTCTCACTGAACTGGCTCATCAGTGGTTTATGGTCTGTATAAATTGTAAATACTCATCCATAAAGGTACTGATGAAAGCGTTTGACCGCAAAAACAATGGCCAGACCTTCTTTGTCTAGCTGTGAATATCCCTCCTCAGCAGCTGTCAGGGTACGTGAAGCAAAACCAACAGGCTTCTCTGAATGGTCCTCCATTACATGTGAAAGAACTGCCCCGACTTCATAGGGTGAGGCATCGCATGCAAGGGTAATGTCCTTGTCTGGGTCATAGTGAACAAGCAGCTTCGCTGACTGGAGGAGTTCTTTCACTTCCTTGAAAGCTTTCTCCTGCTCTTCACCCCACTGCCACTTAGTGTCATTGTGAAGCAGCTTATACAGTGGGGTCAAAACCCTTGAGAAGTCAGGAAGAAACTTGCCATAATAATTCACCATGCCCAAAAACGATCTGAGTTCAGTGATGGTCTTAGGGCTTGGGGCTTCCTTAATAGCTCTCACTTTGTCCTCCACAGGGCAAAGACCCTCAGCTGTGAACTTCTGTTAACCCAATGCCAGGAACACCCATTTTCCGCGTTTCAACCGCAGTCCTGTGTCTGAGAGACTCTTCAGCACCCGTTCTAAATTAACCAGATGCTCCACCTCCGTATCCCCCGTGATCAAAATATCATCAAAGTAGACTGCTACATGTGGAATCCCCTGCAGCAAACTGTCCATTGTCCTTTGGAAAATGGCAGGGCTGGACGCCACTCCAAACACCAGGTGATTGTATTTGAATAATCCCTCGTGCATATTAATTGTGACGTACTCTTTAGAATCCTCTTTGAGCAGCAGCTGTTGGTAGGTGTGGCTCATGTCCAACTTTGTAAACAGCTTACCCCTGACAGGGTCGCAAACAGGTCATCCACCCGTGGCAACGGGTACTCCTCCAACTTAGAAACCTGATTTACTGTAAGCTTATAATGCCCATCCTGACATTATTAGCAACCATCTCTATGCCTTGGGCAATCTCTAAGACTTTCTTGAAAGTCAGTGATGGGGTTTCCCCTAACGGGTGGCGTTGTATGTCATCATTATTAATGCCGCATACCAATCAATCACGGAGCATGTCATTTAACATCACTCCGAAATCACAATGCTCCGACAGCTGCCGAAACTCGGCCACAAAATTAGCCACAGACTGACCTGGCTTCCTGAAACAGCTGTGAAATTTACACGGTTGGACTCTCACAGAAGGTTTTGGATTGTAATAGTTCCCCACGAGCTTGACCAGTTCGTCATATGGAATATCCCCTGGTTTCCACGGTGTGGCTAAGTTCCTTATTCGCTTGTAAGTCTTTGCCCCACACACACTCAGGAGAACAGAGTGCTTCTTAGCCTCCTCAGTAATTCCACTAGCACAGAAAAAGTGTCCCAACCTTTCCTCATACTCCGGCCAGTCCTCGTTTCCTTCCAGAAATTCACCGATAGTTCCAAACGTAGCCATCTGAAACGCAAAGGCCTGTTCAAAAAACGTGCCGATACGTTCACAAAACTGGTCTATCTCGTCGCCAAAAATATGTAGTAACTTCTACTTTGAAAAAGGCACACTTGACAACTTCATGCCAAAGAAACAACTTTATCTCGAACTTCGAATCAGGTATGCATATACAGAGGCTTTATTACAACCCGTACAGAATGGCAGGCACACTATATACCAAGTCCACCTGAAGTAAAAAATCCCCATTTCCTTAATTAGTAATAACTTACTTTTAATAATGCTCACATTACAACAACTACCTCACTACATTTTTATTTTTATTTTTTGCACTGCTTATTTCATTTAACTATTTTATATATTTACTGTAATTCACAGTTTTTTTCTCTATTATTGTGCATTGCATTGTACTGCGGCTGCAAAGTTAACAAATTTCACGACATAGGCCGGTGAGATTCCAGTGCTAATGTGGGTGAAATTAGGAGATATGGGAAAGAAATGTGAGGCTGAAAAATCAGTATAAGGGGCAAGGATTCAAATTTTTAGACCACTGGCATCTCTTCTGGGGCAGAGGTGATCTGTACAAAATGCACAGATTATACATGAACTGGAGGGGATCCAATTTCCTGGCAGACAGATTTGCTAGTGCTACTAGAAAGAATTTAAACTACGTTTGTAGATTGGCGGGAGGGGGAAGAGGGTCACTGGGATTCCAAGCATCAGAGAGGCAAATGAGAAGCTGGAAGGCGGTGTAGAAGTCAGTGACAGCAAATTAAATAGGCATGACAGGCAGAGGGATGGCAGGCAGTGAGGCAAGCCCTTTGGATTAAATTGCATTTATTTCAACGCAAGAAGTCCATGAGGTAAGGTCAATGAACTTAGTTCTTGGATAGCTACCAGGAACTGGGATATTATAGCCATCACAGGAACATGGCTAAGGGACCAAAATGATTGGTAGCTTAATGTTCCAGGGTACAGATGCTTTAGGTGGGATAGAAGTAGAGAATAGAGGAGAGGTGAAGTTGCATCTTTGATTAAGGGGAATGCCACAGCAGTAGTCAGAGATGAAACTACATGAAGTCCAGTGAGGTGGAGCTGAGAGACAAGCAGAGTATGATCTCATTATTCAGATTGTACTATAGCCCCCAAATACTCAGCAGGAATTAGAAGAATAAATATGTGGGGAGATTATGCAAATGTTTAAAAATAAAAAGGCTGTTAGGGTAGTAGATTTGAACTTTCCTAACATAGACTGGAACTGCCATATTGTTAAGGACTTAGATGGGGTGAAATGTGTTAAGTGCATTCAGGAAGCTTTCTTTGGGCAATATATAGAGACCCTATTAGGGAGAGGGAAAAGCTGAGATACTATTAGGTTAAAGGGTGGGGTAAATGATTGAGGTGACAGTGGGGAAGAACTTTGGAAACAGTAGCCATCGTTCAATGTATCTGCCTCTATCACCACCCCTGGCAACACATTCCACCCACCCACTATTCTCTGTACAAAAAACTTTTCTCTGACATCGCCTCTATACTTTCCTCCAATCACTTTCTTGTATCAACCGTTTGAACCCTGGGAAGAAAATGTTTGTAGTTATCTACTCGATCTATGCCTCATTATTTTATACACTCCTAGCAAGTCACATCTCATCCTCCTTCATTCCAGAGAAAAATTCCCCAGCTGGCTCAACCTATCCTCATAAGACATGCTTTCTAATCCAGGCACCATCCTGTACATATCATTGGCATCTTCTCTAGAGCTTCCATATCCTTCCTATAATGAGGCGACCAGAACGGAACACAATATTCCATGTGTGGTCTAACTAGAGTTTTGTGGAGCTGCCACATTAACTCGCAGCTCTTGAACTCAATTCCTTGACTAATGAAAGCCAACACATCACACATCTTCTTAAACACCCTATCAACCCACATGACAACTTTGAGGGATCTATGGATGTGCACCCCAAAATCTATCTGTTCAATTAATCCTGCTATTAACTCTCTATTCTGTTTCAAATTCAACCTTCCAAAGTGAATCAATTCACACTTTGCTGAGTTGAACACATTCTGCGACTTTTCAGCACTTCATCCTATATATGTCTCTTCTACACTCTCCACAATACAAAACCTTTGTTTCACCTACAAACTTCCTAACCAATTCTTCTACATCCTCATCCAAGTCATTTATAAAAATCACAAAGAGAAGGGGTGCCAGAACAGATTCCTGTGAAATACCGCTGATCACTATCATCTCGGCAGTATATGCTCCATTTGTTAGCACTCTCTGCCTTCTGTGGGCAAGACAGTTCTGAATCCACATAGCTAAGTTTCCCTGCATCCGATGCCAACTGACTTTCTGAATGACCCTCACATGAGAGCCTTGTAAAATCTAGTTACGCCACATCCACGGCTCTAATATCATCAATTTGTTTGTCACCTCCTCAATTAATTCCTAGAACGTAGAAATCTACAGCACATTACAGGCCCTTTGGCCCACAATATTGTGTCAACCATATAACCTACTCTGGAAACTGCCTAGAATTTCCCTATCACATAACCCTCCATTTTTCTAAGCTCCATGTACCTATCTAAGAGTCTCTTAAAAGACCCTATTGTATCTGCCTCTACCAGCATCACTGGCAGTGCATTCCACAGACCCACAACTCTCTGTGTGAAAAACTTACCTCTGACATCTCCCTTGTACCTACTTCCAAGCACCTTAAAACTATGCCCCCTCAGGTTCACCATTTCAGTCCTGGGAAGAAGCCTCAGGCCATCGATGCGACCAATACCTCTCATCATTTTATACACCTCTACCAGGTCACCTCCCATCCTCCATTGCTCCAAGGAGAAAAGGCCAAGTTCACTCAACCTATTCTCATAAGACATGCTCTCCAATCCAGGCAACATCCTTGTAAATCTCCTCTGCAATCTCTCTATAGTAGTCACATTCTTCCTATAGTGAGGTGACCAGAACTGAACGCAGTACTCCAAGTGGGGTCTAACTAAGGTCTTATATAGCTGTAACATTACCTCACGGCTCTTGAACTCAACATCACAGTTGATAAAGACCAACACACCACATGCCTTCTTAACAACACTGTCAACTTGCACAGCAGTTTTGAGTGTCTTATGGATATTGTTCCCAAGATCTTGCTGATCCTCCACACTGCCAAGATTCTTACCATTAATATTATATTCTGTCTTCAGATTTGACCTGTCAAAATGAACCACTTCAAACTTATCTGGGTTGAACGCCATCTGCCACTTCTCAGCCCAGTTCTGCATCCTATCGACGTCCCGCTGTGACCTCTGACAACCCTCCACACTATCCACAACACCCCCAACTTTTGTGTCATCAGCAAACTTAATAACCCATCCATCTACTTCCTCATCCAGGTCATTTATAAAAATCACAAAGAAGAGGGGTCCCACAACAGATCCCTGTGGTAACCCACTGGTCACCATCCTCCAAACAGAATACAAACTATCTACAACCACCCTTTGCCTTCTGTGGGCAAGCCAATTCTGGATCCTCAAAGCATGGTCTCCTTGGATCCCATACGTCATTACTTTCTGAATGAGCCTCGCATGGGGAATCTTATCAAATGTCTTACTGAAATTCATATATACTACATCCACTGCTCTACCTTCATCAATGTGTTTTGTTACATCCTCAAAGAATTCAGTCAGATTCGTAAGGCATGACCTGCCCTTGACAAAGCCATGTTGACTATCCCTAATCAGATTATATCCCTCCAAATGCTCATAAATCCTGCCTCTCAAGATCTTCAACAACTTGCCTACCGCTGAAGTAAGACTCACTGGTCTATAGTTTCCTGGGTTATCGTTGCTGTCTTTCTTGAACAAGGGAACAATGTTTGCAACCTTCCAGTCCTCTGTTAGGTCCTTTTCCTGTCCCTAATGATGATGCAAAGGTCATAGTCAGAGGCTCAGCAATCTCCTCCCTCACTTCCCACAGTAATTCAGTCGGGTTCATGATGTATAACCTACTCCTTAAAAGGTTGCACTGACTATTACTAATTCTGCTATGCTTCTCCAAGAGCTCGTAAATCCTATCTTGAAGAATCCTCTCCAATAGTTTTCCTCTGACTGATGTAAAACTCACTGGTCTATGATTCCCAGGATTAGCCCCAGCGTCTTTCTTGAACAACGGGATAACATTTGCCACCCTTCAACCTCTGGTACTACTCCTGTGGCCAGAGAGGATGCAAAAATCATTGTCAAAGGTAAGCAGTCTCTTTCCTCAACTCCCATAGTAACCTGGGGTATAACCCATCCAGCCCCAGGTACTTGACCACCTTGAGCAACACGGATAAAATGCTGGAGAAACTTAGCAGGTTAGAAAGCATCTATGTAAATGAATAAACAATTGATGTTTCGGGCCAAGATCCTTCAGCAGGACTGGAAAGGCAGGAAGAGAAAGCCAAGCTAAGAAGGTGGGGAGGGGAAGGGGATGGAGTACATTTAGAAAATGATAGGTGAAGCTCTGATTTCCTCCCACATACTAGTTGGTAGGTGAATTGATCATTACAAACTTTTGTGTGATTAGGTTAGGGTTGTATAGGTAGGTTGCTGGATGGTACAGCTTGTAGGACTGAAAGGGCCTGTTCTGTACTGTATCTCAAAATAAAATAAAAATAAAGTCATCTGTAGTAGCAATTCTGGGTGAGCACATAGTCAACAAGTCAGAGAGCAGGATCTATCTGAATGTTTTTCAAAAGTTCCAGCATACCCTTTTCCTTAATTTCGACATGCTCCAGCATCTCAATCTGTCTGCACTGTCCTCACATTTGGCAACGTCCTTCTCGCTGGTGAATACTGAAGTAAAGTATTCATTTAGGACCTCACCTACCTCCTCTGACTCCAAGAACATCTTCCCTCTTATATCCCTGATCATTCCTAACCTCACTTTACTAATCCTCCGGTATACGTAGAATGCCTTGGAGTTTTCTTTAATCCTACTCAGCAAAGCTTTCTTATGTCCCCTTTCTAGCTCTTCTAAGTCTATTCTTAAACTCCTTCCTGGCTATGTTGTAGCTCTCTGAAGCCCTCTCTTATCCTTGCTTTGTAAACATTAAATATGCTTCCTTCTTCCTCTTGATTAGGTTCCTTCACCCTACCTTAATGGGGCAAACCTCCATGCAAGTGATCCCAAAACAACCTCAATATTTCCATTGTGTTCTTTCCTCAGTTCATCTGTTCCTAACCTTCACTATCAAGTTCCTCCCTAATGTTATCATCATTTGTCCTCCCCATTTAAATTCTTTCCTGTACCATGCGCGCCAATCCCTGTCCAAGGCTATGGTAAAGGTCCTTGAGTGGTGGTCTCCAAAATGCTGACTCACCAAGAGATCTGTCACCTGACCAGGTTAACTAGATCCAAATCTTCACCTCTGTAATGTCTGGAGTCCTTCCTGGACGCATGTAACAAATTCCACCCCAACTACACCTCCTGCACTAAGAACGTGACAATCAATATTAGGGGAGTTGAAGTCATCCTGTTATTTTTGCACCTGCCTCCTGATCTACTGTCAGGGTGAGGGGGGAGTACTCAGGGTAGAATGATTGCCTCTTTCCACTCACACTCACTCAGTAGATAATCCCTGCATGATGTCTTTCCTTTCTCAGCTGTGATACTGTCCCTGTTTATCAATTCCCCACCCCCCTCCCCACTTCTTTTACCTTCCTCCCTGTCCTTTTTGAAACATCTAAGCCCCGGAACATCCAGGAACTATTCCTGCCCTAGTAACAGCGAAGCCCCTGCAATGGCTCTGTAATGGCCATTAAAGTTCCATGTACTGAACCATGCTCTAAGCTTATCAGCCATGTTTCTGATATATCTTGCAATAAAGCAGACACATTTCAGCCCATCCAGTTGACTGTATTTATACCGTATACACTGCCTATCTTTCCTTACATTGTCTTCACATGTTGCATCCACCTTTACACCTACAACTCCAACCTACCGCACTGGTTCCCATACCCCTGCCCAACTAGTTTAAACTCTCCTCACCTGCTCTTGCAAACCTGTCTGCAAAGTTATCACCAATTCTTCAGCCACACATTCAACTGCCATAGTCTAGATTTCCCCCATCCTGCAGAGGGAACATGCCACTGCCCTAACTGTCTGCTCTATGGCAACCTTACCTGTGCCTCTTGCCAAAGCCTCTTATCTTATCACTTGAGCACTGACCTACTCTCACAATGGCCACTGTTTTAGAGCCTGCTTTTTTTATTGGCTGATGTGTCTGACAATTAGCTAATAAGAAATGCATTTCCAAACAGCTCTTAATATTAATATCCTGATTTATTTAAATTCTGATCTCTCTTTTATTTTATGATGTTTTTTAGAAACAAACTTCTTTGGTCATCCCTCTCTCAGCTGAGCCAGGAGGCAGTGGGAGCCCACCTCTCCCAACAATGGGCACTGAAGAATTCCTTAGCTGTGGCAACAGATCACTCCCATATATTGATGATCAACGTCCTCCTTTACCTCCACCAACCTACTTGATGCCTTCACTGGTTTAATGGAATGTAAGCAGGTTTTGAGAGTTTGGGTGAATGATGGAGAAAGAATGTGTAACAATGTAAAGTTGCAAATACTACATTTAGTAAAATATTTATAAAGTAATGAGTCTCGTTTTCTTCTGTCTACCAGGGACCTAGAGACAAATGAATGCTGGATGTGAGGCCTCAGAGGTTCTGGAATTCTTTGTCATCCTATTCCAAGGAGAAGTCCAATGAGATCTCACACAGTTCACACTTACACGGTTAATAAATTTGCACGTCTTTCTTAATCTTACAATTGGCTGTCAATTAGGGATGGGCAATAAATGCTGGTTTAGCTGGCGACACCCACATCCTGTAAATGAATAGATTAAAAAACTTAAACCTATCTAGTCTCCGCAAAAAGAGACAATTTATTCATTACACCCAATGTCAAGGCAAGCTAATTTCTGTTGGCTCAGAGTTCATCTGAGGTTACAGAGTTTATCTTACAGCAAGTTGATCTTACTCCAGTCGGAGCTACATAATTTAATGTCTCGTGATTACTTGTTTTTCTAAGTAAGCATAATTACTCAGCATGAGTGCTACTAGAAGATAACTTTGTTTTATTGCCAAGATATTTTTAATATATACACCACAACCGGATTTATGTCGATAGATTGTTCTCACAACATTCTGATGTTGAGAAACTGCAACTTCCACTAAATTAAGAATTAGGTTTGTATTTCCATCACATTCACAATTCCATTACTGTTATTCCTAAATTATTCTGAGCTAATAGTTCAGGATCAGACAGGCTTTGTACTCTAATTGTTGTTGAGCTATGTATAGTTCCAACATTTTAGCCATTCTGCAACAAACACTGCTGTAAGCCTTAGCATGGCAGCAGCTGAAACTCCATCTCCATCCAGACTCCACTACAAGAGAATTTACAGAAAGAGTTAGGTTCAGTAGAACATCATAAAAGCAAAGAGGGAGGACAGAACCGGAATACACCTGTTTCTGGGGACTTACTGAAGTGGGGAGCCAGTGATACTGAAGCTGAAGGAATGTCCAGAGTCTGAACAAGGAACAGCGAGTCAGTGTTGGAACAAACTACAAGTGCTGGAACGCTACAGCAGGCCATAGAACATATAGCTTGGGAACAGCTCTCTTCAACCCTCCATATCAGCACTGAATATGATGCCAAATTTAACCAGATCTTTTCTGCTATCTCATTACTCCATCAGAGAGGAGGTACAGAATCCTGAAGGTGCACACTCCACATTTAAGGGACAGCTTCTTCCCCTCAGCCATCAGATTTCTGGAAGGTTCAAGAACCCATTAACATTACCTCACTATTTTGCTGTCTTTTTTGCACTACGTATTTATTTATTTTATACTTTATTGCAGCTGCAAAAGCCAACAAACTTCATGACATACGTCAGTGACTTTGAATCTGTCTGTATATGATCTACAGTGTATCCCTCCATTCCCTGCATGTTCATGTATCTGTCTAGCAACCTCTTAAATGCCTGGAAACTCCCCACCATCCCGCGCAGCCTGTTCCAGCACCTACTGCATTTGATGTAAAAGATGTGCCCCATACATCTCCTTTAAAATTACCCTCCTCACCTTAAATGCACATGTTCTAGTACTTGACCTTTCTACCCTAGGAAAAAGATTCAGATCGTGTAATCTGTCTATGCCTCTCATAATTTTATATACTTCTATCAGGTCTCTGCTCAGCTTCCAATGCTCCAGAAGAAACAATCCAAGTTTATTCAATCTTAGCTGGCGTGACATCTGGGAGATGGAGGGATCTCGGCTAAGTTTTGTCATCAGAGCCACTTATGGCCTCCTACCCACACCCCAGAACCTGAACCAGTGGTGGGGAGAAGACCCCGCTTGCTCTCTTTGTCAAGCACTTGGATCACTAAGGCACATTTTAACAGGATGCACCATGAGCCTCACCCAGGGCGGTACACTTGGCAGCATAACCAAGTTCTCAGACAGCTGGCATCAATCTTGGAACAGAGGCGAATCATCACAAATGCTCTCCCACAAACATCGGCAGGAAATGTCCGCATCACACGATTTGTACCAGCAGGCCAACCTCCAGAGCACCATATAACATCAAAAGATGTAAGCATTCTACAGGTTGCTCGGGACTGGAAAATGGACGTGGACCTGGAAAAAAAGCTTGTGTTTCCCCCAGACATTGTGGCTACAACACTCTGGCCAGACATGGTCCTGTGGTCCACAACAGTCAAGCTGGCATATGTTGTGGAATTGACAGTACCATGGGAAGATGGTGTCGAAGAAGCTTATGAGAGGAAAAAGACCAAGTACTCTGAACTGGCAACTGAAGCTGCCCAGAATGGCTGGAAGGCCAAGATTTTCCCTGTAGAAGTGGGATGCAGGGGATTCGTTGCTACATCTACGACCAGTCTATTGAAGAAGATGGGGGTGAGGGGTCTCTCCCTCCAACAAGCAATCAAGTCCTTGTCAAACGCAGCAGAAGAAAGCAGCAATTGGATTTGGATTAAAAGGAAAGACAACAACTGGGCTGCAAGATGAAGACAGGAGGGGATGGAACTGAGGGGGTGTATCTGGGACGCCAGGTAGCACCGTTGAGCCCTCTGGAGACGTTGTGGGCTTATCAACGAAACGTCAAAGAAGGAGGGTGCCCACCTGATGACCCCGATGACGTACCCACCCTCCCTCCTTGTCACCACTCCAAATCCACTGCCAACATCGAGAGTGCCAATTTACCATAGGGATTGAAACATCAAGTCCTAGTAGCTCTACTAATCTCCCCTTACAGGATATTTTCTTTAATCCAGATTGCATCCTGGTTAGTGTCTACTGCATCCTTCCCAAAGTCTCCACATCTTTCCTGTAATGGGGGTGACCAGAACTGAACACAGTACTCTAAGCAAAGTTTTATGCACATCATTAACATAGAATATGAGAATGGTGTGTTTCTGTACCAGCTGTAAATACAAAAAATAATACCAAAATGAATGACTCACTCTTATTTGGATCCATCTACATATGTTATTATAGTTGGAACACTCCCCAATCCCAGGACAGCCCAACAACCAGCAACAACCAACAACTACATTACAATGTTGTTAAAAATAGTTTTCTAGTTCTGAAGCAGATCAGTACTGAAGGGAAAAAATAGTTGAAAAATCAAAATTGTAGTTGCATCTCCAAACAGTGTGCCATTTTGTATTTGTCTAGGAACTCCAGGAGAACTCTGTGGCTGTGAAGTAAAATCAGCAGAATTAGCAAAACAAATGAAGCAAAGAGCAAACATAACAGGTCAGACAGCATCTGTGAAGGGAAAGGACTGGCTGATGTTCCAAGTCGAGACCCTGAATCAGGAACACACATTAGCAAAAAACAGGGCCAATCTTTGAATTTGCTGAGTACAGGCCTTGTGAATCAAAAAAGCTGCAGAGCAGCAGATACAGCCATCATTTTTAAAGCTGTACAAAAGATTTTAACATATAAATAAACCAAGATGGACAAGATTATGAGACATGCTGAGCAGAAGCCGTTCATACATTCGAGTACTTAGCACTTTTTTTTGTGGGAAAGAAGGAAACAGATGAACTGAAACACAATCCAAATTCATAGACAGCTTTGTCTATATAATAAGATGTAATTTGTTCACATCCTACATGGAAAGGATAGAGATGGTTTTCATGCCCAGTAGTATCTCTGGGGTTGATGATGGAGCACATTGAATATTGCAAAGGGACATTATTTTCAATACAGATACCAATACTGAAGCAAACTGCACACTCAATAACTTAGTAGCTACACAGAAAGTGGAAATACATTTGCTAGTAGAGGTAGTCTGAAATTTAAAAGAGTATTTTAAACCAAAACCATTTAAGGTAGGAGTTAAGTATAAGGGATGAAAGAAACTAATCAAAAGCTGTTAGGTACATAGGCACTTAACTTTAATGTGACTTGTCAGATACCAAATTCAGTGTGGGGGAAATCAAGGAATTCCACCCTTTGCTGGCCACAAATGTAACATTCAAAGGGGAATTCCCAAAGCATTGTTTGAGACATGAGAAGTGAGAGGCATGATTCAGTTTTGTGGACATATCAGCAGTAATTCCCCAAGAGATTGCTTTTTCTGAGTGTTTAGGTTCTACTTTTACCAGAAGAAAAGAAATTATAGGTCAGTTTGGCTTACATCAGTGTTAGGGTAGATATTGGAGACGAATAGGATTTACGTGCATTTGGAAAAGCATGGCCTAATTAGGAACAACCAGCATGGTTTGTGCAGGGAAAGTCATGTTTTACAAACTTGACTCAGTTTTTGAGGATGAAGATGAAGGTGATTGATGAGCTTAGGGCAGTGTATGTTACCTACATGGACCTTAGTAGGACACATGATAAGGTCACTGATGTTAGGTTGATTCAGCGGATTATGATGTATGGGGTCAAAGGTGATTTGATAGTCTGGATTCCGAATTGGATTGTACATAGGAGACTGAGGTGGTTGTTATTCTGCAAGGGGTCCGTTGCCACAGAGATCAGTCATGGTTCCTCTATTGTTCATGAAATACAGTATAAATGACTTAGATGAAAACAGAGATGGGTGTGCAAATGACACCATGCTTGGTGGAGCTGTAAACATGGTAGCGATTGTCAATGAAGATACCAGAATATGGATCATTTGAGGATATAGGCCCAAAAATAACAGATGGAGTTTCATTTGAACCAATGTGAGATGTTGCAGTTCAAGAAGTCAACTGTAAGGGAAATGTATACAGCTAAGTTAATGGCAGGACTCTGATATACTGAAGGATCTTGGTGCCTAGTCCATATCTCCCTGAAAGTGACCAGACAAGGGGATAAGGTGGTAAAAAATGCTTGCCTTCATTGATTGCAGCACTGAATATACGAGTAGATAATCATGTTACAGCTACATAAAATTTTGATTAGGTTGAACTTAGACATTTGTGTGTATTTCTGGTTGCCCCATTACTGGTACATATACTTCTATACTCCAGTAGGTATACTCCTAAACTGCGATCACTGCAGTCCACAGCCTGTGATTTCTCTTTTAAGGATTTTCTTTCAAACCAACTGAATGATCTGATGCTTTTGTGATCCCCTGTGGGATTTGGCAAACTGGACTCTCACGAGAGCTGGTATGACCATCACTGGGGGGATGGATGTTGCGTCGAGGCCTGAAGGCAGAAGATGAACCCACGGTCAGCCATTACTCCGTGCCGATTAAAACACTGAGCAAGATTAAAATAGTCGAGGACGAGGGCGGAAAATGAACAGGTGTTCAGTGCCATCTACCTGCATTTGACTCGTCTGCCTCTCTTCTCACTACTACTGTCTAGCAGGAGGTACAGGTGTCTTGAGTACTATGCGGCCATGTTCATGAGCAGTTGATACCCTGCAGTTATTGGGCTCCTGGACGGGCTTCATTTGCCTCAGCACTGAATGGGCTCCACAGCTGCAGACTCACTTTTGG
Source organism: Mobula birostris (assembly GCF_030028105.1). NCBI lineage: Eukaryota > Metazoa > Chordata > Chondrichthyes > Myliobatiformes > Myliobatidae > Mobula > Mobula birostris. Next base: position 75,168,325 of record NC_092379.1, read on the forward strand.
AGACTGATGTTCTATGTGTTTTTGTTGACTATTTTTTCATACTTTTCTAAATTTAATTATTTATTTTTATTTTTATTTATTACAAACAAGCAAAAAAATCGCAAAAAAAAACAGCACATCCACAGAAACCACAAACATAACAAAATCAAATTAAATATTGAGCTGCATAAGAGAGAAAAATATAAAGGCAAAAGTAAACATACACAGCAGAGGTGCACCATACCAAAAAACCTCAGTCCTCACCCCGTGAGAAAGTCCAATACAGGGCCTCATATCCTTTCAGAGATGTCCCCTCTGTCCTCATTATATAGTCTCAGTCTCTCCAAATGTAAAGTATTTGCCAGTTCTCTCAGCCACAGATCATACGTAGGCACAGAGTCCATTTTCCACATTTACAGGATTAACTTCTTAGTAATCACCATTCCAAATAATACAGCCATTTTTTCATACATATTGGCTGAAGATAGGGAGCTTGTTGCTCCAAGGATGGCTATGAGCGGGTCTTGTTCCCACCACTTCCCAAAAGCCTCGGAGAAACAGTGAAAAATACTTTTCCTGTATGCATAGTGCTTACAACGTGACCAGAATGAATGTGATAAGTTACTGTTCACAGATTTACATCTATTAAAAACTGGTGAAACATCAGGGTAGAAACTATACAACTTTTCTTTGGAATAATGGAGTCTATGTATTGTTTTAAACTGTATAAGTCTGTGTCTGACGTTGACCGAACAATCATGGATACTTTTTAAACACTCATCCCAGACCTCCTCTGTCAGTTCTATACCCAGTTCATCCACCCATGCCTGTTTAAGACCGATAGTATTCACCCGAGCTCCATTATGTAGGATCTGATAAAAATAGGATACCGCACTATGAGTAACAGGATCAAATTTATTTATTGCCTCCAGGGACTCATTTTTTATACTTTTTTTATACTTTTTGCGTGATTTGATCAAGACATCAAGGTCGAGGGCAAAAGGCGAACAGCGGTTCAGCTCACTACTCTGCGTGATATACTCACTTTGGTGCTGAACAGATTCTGCAATCATCGACACTCGCCTCAGCACTGAACTGACCCTGTGGCTGTGATCTCACTTTAGAGTTCATGTTCTCTGTGCTATTTGTTTACATTTTTATTGCTTGCATGATTTGTTCTTTTCTTCTCACATTGGGCATTTGATGGTCTTTGTTGTGTGGGTTTTTTAATGGGTTTCTTTGTCTTGTGGCTGCCTGCAAGAAGACAAATCTGAAGGCTATATACAGTATGCATACTTTGGTGATAAATGTACTATGAACTTTGAATTTTGTACTGGAAGTATATGGAGGATTTGGAAATGGTGCAGAAGAAATTTATAATGATACCACCTGGTTTGGAGGGTATAAGCCATAAAGAGAGGTTAGACAAACTTGGGTTGTTTCCTCTAGTCCAGTACATCAACATTTTGGAGCGTAGAAGGTTGAGGGGGGGACTTGATAGAGGTATTTAAAATTATGAGGGGGATAGATAGAGTTGACATGGATAGGCTTTTTCAGTTGAGAGTGGGGGAGATTCAAACAAGAGGACATAAGTTGAGAGTTAAAGGGCAAAAGTTTAGGGGTAACATGAGGGGGAACGTCTTTACTCAGAGAGTGGTAGCTGTATGGAATGAGCTTCCAACAGAAGTGGTTGAGGCAGGTTCGATGTTGTCATTTAAAGTTAAATTGGACAGCTATATGGACAGGAAAGGAATGGAGGGTTATGGGCTGAGTGCAGGTCGGTGGGACTAGGTGAGAGTAAGAGTTTGGCACGGACTAGAAGGGCCGAGATGGCCTGTTTCTGTGCTGTAATTGTTATATGGTTATATATAAGAGCTCAAGAAAGACTTGATAGAGGTTTATAAAGTTATGAGAGGCGCAGATAAGGTAGACAGAATCTTTTTCCCCAAGGTAGAAATGTCAAGTACTAGACACATGCATTTAAATTGAGAAGGGGAGACTTGCAGGGCAAGTTTTTTTTCATATAGTGTGATAGGTATCTGGAATGAGTTATCAGGTGTAATGATGGAAGTAGATACAACAGCAGGGTTTTAGAGGCTGTTAAACACATGAATACTCAGGGAATGGAGATATACAGATCACACACAGGAGAAGAGGTTTAGTTTAAACCTCTTGTTAGGCATGGACATAGTGAGATCCTGTGCTGGAGCTTTGAAGGCTTGGTAACAGAGACAGCAAATGGAATGCTATTACGGTCAGAGTCTGGAAATTCCAATGCTTAGCCAGGCTATAGAGTCATAGAGTTGTATTGGATAGAACCAGACCCTTTGGTTCACCACATCATGCGTATTTATGCTAATCCCAATTGTCTGAATTAATTCCATGTCCTATGTCCTTCTCATTCAGGACATACCTGTCAAGATGCTTCTTAAAAATGTTTACTGTTTCTGCTTCTACCACATCCTCTGGCAGCTCATTCAAGATACCAATCAGTTTTTATGTGAAAATTTTACCTGTAGATCCCCTTTAAACCTCCTCCTTTTCACTTTAAGCCTAGGCCCTCTAGCTTTAGACAATCTTACCATGGGAAGCAAACACTGACTATCTATGCTTCTCATAATTTTATAAAGCTCTGTCATGTCACCTCTCAGCCTCACTGGCCATAATGTTATTAGTTTTAAAACACTTATAAAAAGGTCTATAAATTAAGATCCTAAATTGTGGCAAAGCTAATTTTGATGGCAATAGACAGGAACACACAAAGTTTGATTGGGAAAAGCTGTTTGCAGTGAAAGGGACATCCAGCAAGTGGGAGATAGGAGTGAGATAGGAATATTTCAGTGCTAGCATATTCTTTTTAGAAAGAAGAGTAAGCCTGGCAGGATTAGGAAATCCTGGCTGTTCATGGATTTTGAAGGACTGGTAAAGAAAAAGGAGAAATCCTATGTCATATGCAGAATCAGAATCAGAATCAGGTTTATTATCACCGGCATGTGACATGAAACTTGCTAACTTAGCAGCAGCAGCAGCATTTCTATGCAATACATAATATAGAAGAGAAAAAAATAATAAATAAAATAATAAATAAATAAATAAATAAATAACAATATAGTTATGTTGAATAGATTAAAAACGTGCAAAAACCTGAAACACTGTATATTTTTTAAAAAGTGAGGAAGTGTCCAAGGGTTCAATGTCCATTTAGGAATTGGATGGCAGAGGGAAAGGAGCTGTTCCTGAATTGCTGAATCGCTTAATGAGTATGAAGGATGTAAAGCACATTAAGAAGGAAAGAGATACCATCTCACCCATTTTGCTGATATAGGACATTGAAACATCACCTGTTTCCAAAGAATTCATAAGAATAAATACCTCCCTCTCTCTCCCTCTCTCTCTGTAAGGTCCAACAGTACAATAGATTTTCCACAGACCAAACCAAAATGAAGACAAAAGAGCAATCAAAGCAAGTCAGGGAAATGATCTGGGAAAGGGTACAGGACCATCTCAAAGGCACTGAAAATGCCTCAGAGCTCAGTGCAGTCCATCATGAAAAGTGGATAATATTTGAAACCACAGCCACGCTGGAGAAGATGTCCCCTCTGTATGACACCTGTAAGAGAGGCTACTGTGATGCCACCAGTAACTGTGAGTGAGGCTGCAGAAGTCAGTGGCTCCTGCTGGAGATGAAGTTCATGGATCCACAATCTCTAAGACCTTGTACAAAAAGGGTATATAGGGAAGAGTGGCAAGGAAGAGGCTCTGACTATAAAAAAAAGCATAAAGACTTGGCAATGTGTCACTTAAATGATACTGTAAAGATGTGGAAAAAGGTCTTGTGGTTAGATGATGCTAAAGTGAAACATTTTGGCCTCAACACTAAGCAGTACGTATGGCATAAATCTAATACTGTTCATCAGCCAGGTATCACCGTCCCTACTGTAAAGTATGGTGGAGTTATGAGGATGCATTTCAGCGGCAGGGACTAGAAAGCTGGCCAGACTTAATGGAAAGATGAATGCTACTTTTCACAGAGAGATCCTGGATCAAAACCTGGTAGCTTCTGCCTGAAAGCTTAAACTGGGAAGGAAGCTTTGTCTTTCAGCAGAACAACTACAAAAAGCAGATTGCCAGAGCAATCATGGAGTGGCTTCAAATGAAGAAAATTGACATCCTTGAATGGCCCCATCAGAGTCTTGACCTTAAGCCGATTGAACATCTCTGGCAAGACCTTAAGATTGATTTTCAAAAGGCTTTTGACAAGGTCCCACACAGGAGATTAGTGTGCAAACTTAAAGCACACGGTATTGGGGGTAAGGTATTGATGTGGATGGAGAATTGGTTAGCAGACAGGAAGCAAAGAGTGGGAATAAACGGAACCTTTTCAGAATGGCAGGCAGTGACTAGTGGGGTACTGCAAGGCTCAGTGCTGGGACCCCAGTTGTTTACAATATATATTAGTGACTTGGATGAGGGAATTAAATGCAGCATCTCCAAGTTTGCAGATGACACGAAGCTAGGTGGCAGTGTTAGCTGTGGGGAGGATGTTAAGAGGATGCAGGGTGACTTGGATAGGTTGGGTGAGTGGGCAAATTCATGGCAGATGCAATTTAATGTGGGTAAATGTGAAGTTGTCCACTTTGGTGGCAAAAATAGGAAAACAGATTATTATCTGAATGGTGGCCGATTAGGAAAAGGGGAGGTGCAACGAGACCTGGGTGTCATTATACACCAATCATTGAAAGTGGGCATGCAGGTGCAGCAGGCGGTGAAAAAGGCGAATGGTATGCTGGCATTTATAGCGAGAGAATTCGAGTATAGGAGCAGGAAGGTACTACTGCAGTTGTACAAGGCCTTGGTGAGACCACACCTGGAGTATTGTGTGCAGTTTTGGTCCCCTAATCTGAGGAAAGACATCCTTGCCATAGAGGGAGTACAAAGAAGGTTCACCAGATTGATTCCTGGGATGGCAGGACTTTCATATGAAGAAAGACTGGATGAACTGGGCTTGTACTGGTTGGAATTTAGAAGATTGAGGGGGGATCTGATTGAAACGTATAAGATCCTAAAGGGATTGGACAGGCTAGATGCAGGAAGATTGTTCCCGATGTTGGGGAGGTCCAGAACGAGGGGCCACAGTTTGAGGATAGAGGGGAAGCCTTTTAGGACCGAGATTAGGAAAAACTTCTTCACACAGAGAGTGGTGAATCTGTGGAATTCTCTGCCACAGGAAACAGTTGAGGCCAGTTCATTGGCTATATTTAAGAGGGAGTTAGATATGGCCCTTGTGGCTACGGGGGTCAGGGGGTATGGAGGGAAGGCTGGGGCGGGGTTCTGAGTTGGATGATCAGCCATGATCATAATAAATGGCGGTGCAGGCTCGAAGGGCCGAATGGCCTACTCCTGCACCTATTTTCTATGTTTCTATGTTTTTCTATGTTAATGCTATCTACCACTACTCTATGGCCAGAGTCCACCAACATCTCAGTTTTTTTAATTTTTAGTTTTTCATGCTTTACAATTTTCCCTGTCTTTTTCTGGGGTGCCTCTACTGTGTAAAAAAATACGAGCTTGTGATTCACAGTTAAATTGATCAAAATCCCTAGTTGTAATACTCATTTATGGGAACAAAGAGTTATGCTTTCACAAGGCACTGTAAATAGAGTATATTAAGAATAGAAAGGGTAATTAGGGAGAGAATTGGTCCCCTTAAAGATCAATGTGGTTGTCGCTGTTTTGACCACTGGAAATGGACAAGGATTTGATTAAATACTTCTCATTTGATTCACTATGAAAGTTGAATAGAAAACAAAATGTGATATCCTGAAATATTTCAACATTATGATAAAGGAGGCACTAGCAGTAATCAGATGCATAAAATGGGATAAGTTGCCAAGAATATCCCAGGACATTATGGAAAGCAAGGGAAGAAACTGCAGGATCCCTGGGATGGAATTTTTGTATCTTCCTTACCTATAAGCGAGGTGGAAGACTGGAGGATGGAAAATGTTGCACCTTTATTTAAGAAGGGCTTCAAGGACAAGCCACGGAACTACAGGCCAGTGAAATTAATGTTAATGATAGGAAAGATACTGGAGGGGATTCTGTGAGACAAGATCTACCTGCATTTGGAAAGGCAAGAGTCGATTAGAGTTTGTCAGCATGGATTTGTGCTTAGGAAATGTATCTCACTAATTAGACTGTGTTTTTTTGAAGAGGTAACCAAGGGAATTGATAAGGACAGAGTGGTAGAAGTTATCTACATGGACTTTGACAAAATCCCACGTGGTAGGGTTGTTTCATAGACGGCTAAGGAAGACACCTCGGTTGACATGGTCAAGTTGGACTGAGGTGCCTATTTCCATGCTGCCTGGCTCTGCGCTTCTTTGATTCCGGGACAAATAGACTTACTCGTCCTGATGTCTTAAGCCCTCCAATCCAGGCAACATCCTCACAAAAATTTCAGTACCCTCTCTAACTTAATTATGTCACCAAGTGTTATTGGATGTAGTAGCTAATTTCAATCCATTATTCAGCATACAGAGCTGTCATATCTGGAGATGTTCTGTTCAATTACAATGAAATCTTCTAAAATGCATTTGCTGGAATACCTGGTATGTAGAGAGGTTAAAATAGGGTTCAAACCAAAGCCACTTCCTTATTCCTTGTAAAACATTCTGGTCAAAGTCACTCACAGCAATTGAGGAACTTCAGTATTTACGTAAGTCAAAGGCAGTAAAATTATGCAGCTTCAGCAGGCTAACTTTAAATAAGACCATACGCAGAAAACACTTCCTTTTGCCTATCTTTCAGGACCTCTATATACAATTGGTAGGATCCAAATTCCTACAAAACTTCAATGCAACTATATTTGAGTACGGTACAATGGCCAGCATAGTGGCACAGTTAATCACTCACGGAGCTAGAGATCTGGGTTCAATCTGTGAAGGGCAAGATTAAGTTCTAGTGCATGTAAAGAGGTACTCAATGCTTTGGCTGTCTTAAAGATGGATATATCTCCAGGGCTGGGTGAAATTCAAATGAGGTGCCAGCTGACTAAAGAATAGCAAATGTGGTATCCCTTTTTAATTGGATCCAATGTTGGCTTTTGGATACAAGTAGGGAGGGCTCTTTCTGTGATTGAATATCTATGAATACCAGTGTTCCTAATAGGTTGATCCTAAGACCATTGCTAATTGTAATATATGTGAATGATTCGAATGTTGATCTGGGGGCAAGTTTACAGATGAAACAAAGATTAGAGAACACCACACACAAGGGATCCTGCATGATGTTCTAGTCACCATACTCTTGGAAAGATGTGATAGCTCTGCGGAGAAGATTATCCATGATGTTGCCGTAGATGGAGTATTACAGTTATGAGGAGAGAATGGAGGTCGTCTCTCTTTTTTCCTGGAGAGGAGGGGATTACAAAGGGAGTTACTTAAATTATATAAAATTACAAGGGGTACAGACTAGATAACCACCAGGAAACTTTTCCCCATGTAACAAGTAGATAAAACTAGAACATGTAGATTTAGGATCAGAGTTAAGAGATACGGGTTGGGGGGTATTATTTTCACCCAAAGAGTGATGAGTACCTGGAATATACTGCCTGAAAGAGTGGCAGAAGCACTGATGGCACTTAAGAGGTAAGTAGACACACATTTGAATCACTGATGCATAGAAGGCTATCGACCAAGAGATGGGAGAAGATCGTCCATTGGTTAGTATGTAAATGATGGGCTGAATGGTCTGTTTCCATGCTCTTTGACTCCATAGAGTCTAATCCTGACCTCTGGCCATGTTTGTGTGAAGTTTCTGGCATTTCCCACAACCAAACGATGGGTAGGATCGTAAGTTAATTGTCCGCTGTAAATTGCCTCTAATTCAAAGCTTCAAAGGTCCAATTTAACGTCAGAGAAATGCATACAATATACATCCTGAAATGCTTTTTCTTCGCAAACATCCACGAAAACAGAGGTGTGCCCCAAAGAATGAATGACAGTTAAACATAAGAACACCAAAGCCCCCCCAGCTCCCCTCCCTCACGTGCGTAAGGGGCAGCAAGCAGCGATTCCCCCCTCCCCCAACAGCAAAGAAAAGCATCAGGACCCACCACCAAGCACTCAAGCATGAGCAAAGCAATAGCAAAGACAGAGACTTGTAGTTACCCCAAAGACTTCGCGTTTCACCCGGCATTCGACATACCACAGGTTCTCTCTCTCCCTGATAAGGGAGAAGGAGGTGTCGCCCTTTTCTCCCCAGTGAGCAGGGAGACATAACAAACAACTCACTGGCTTATGATGTTAAAAGTCCGATATGTCACTTCTTCCAAGCTTTGTTCCCAAAGATCACAAAGATTCAGGGTCTTTTGGCACACAGCAGAAGATTTTCATAGTCATAGTCATAATCATACTTTAGTGATCCTGGGTGAAACTGGTTTTTGTTACAGCTGCACCATAAATAATTAAATAGTTATAAAACCATAAATAGTTAAATAGTAATATGTAAATTATGCCAGGAAATAAGTCCAGGACCAGCCTATTGGCTCAGGGTGTCTGACCCTCCAAGGGAGGAGTTGTAAAGTTTGATGGCCACAGGCAGGAATGACTTCCTATGACGCTCTGTGTTGCATCTCAGTGGAATGAGTCTCTGGCTGAAAGTACTCCTGTGCCCGACCAGTACATTATGTAGTGGATGGGAGACATTGTCCAAGATGGCATGCAACTCTCCTGATGACATACAGGTCTCTTGCCGTGACACCGACCCTTGATCCGCCCGTCTCCAGAGCCCCGGGATCCTAGGCTTCCAAATCTGAGCCGGACTTTCAGGCCGAACCTTTGGTGTGCTGAACAACGGCCGGTCCTGAAACCACGAGAATGGGTCCCATTCCCGCAAAGAACCGAAGTCAGCATGTCACTCCAGGTCAGGGTCTTCAAAAGAGCCCTGAAAGGGAAAAATAAAGATATTAAAGATGGAAATAGAGTTGTTTCCGAAGATGCAAGCGAAGGAGTCGCCATTAAGCAGCATCGTGACTTTGTTCTGCCTCTCCGTAATTTGTGAGTAATAGAATATGGGGAGTTGATGAGAACATGCAGAGAATTTTAAATATAGGATCAATGTAGGATCACTGCAAATGGGTAGATGATGGCAAGTACAGACCTGATGACCTGTTTCTATGCTTTATCAGTTTGTGAGAAACAAATTTCTATTGGCTTGCCATAAATCAAAAAGAACCCTAAAACTGGAACACAGTTTTTCAGGTTACGGCCAGGATAGATGTGGCAATCTGAAGCATCTTACATTATCTGTTTGTCATACTCCTATCAAAAGTGAACAAAACTAATCACAAATTGACAGGGCAGTTACTTACATTATGAAGCAATTCCATCAATCAATTATGGATCACAAACACCTACTGTCATTTCCTCATCCTGAATCAGGAATTATAGTAACTGCAGCTTCTGGGATAGGCAGTTTTGCAGTTAGTATGTTGTTATATAGGTCAGAATCATTTAGAATGGAGAAAAGGAACAGTTATCACATGTGTTTTCAGAAAACACCTAGACGTACCTGGATGAGCAACATCCATGCAGTCATTGATAGGAGTTTTGTATGCTGGCCAAATATTGATAAAGGCTTGGAAGACACCTTGTTTGTATGCAGAGTTCCTCAGAAAAGATACTAGCACAGATGGAAGACTGGATGGCTGGCAGGAAGCAAAGAGTGATAATAAAGAGGTTTTTTTTCTGGTTGGGTACTGGTGGCTAGTGGTGTTGTACAGGGGTCAGTGATGGGACCACCCTTTTGATGTATATAACAATCATTTCAATGATGGAGTTGATGGCTTTGTGGCCAAGTCAGCATGGTTTCCTTAAGGGAAAATCTTGCCTGACAAATCTATTGGAAGTCTTTGAGGAAATAGCAAGCACAGTCGGTGGATGTTCTGTGCTTGGATTTTCAGAAGGCCTTTGACAAGGTACCGTGCAAAAGGCTGCTTAACACGTTAAGAGCCCATGGTAGTACAGGAAAGATACTAATATAGATAGAGCACTGGCTGATTGACAAGAAGCAAAGAGTGGGAATAAAGGGACCCTTTTCTTAATGGCTGCCAATGACTAGTGGTGGTCCACAGGGGTTAGTGTTGGTGTTAGAATATAATGCAGGGGATTTATAAGGCATTAGTTAGACTGCACTTGGAGTATTGGTCCCCTTATCTAAGAAAGGATGAGCTGGCATTGGAGAGGGTTCAAAGGAGGTTCACCAGAATTATCCCAGGAATGAAAGGGTTAACATATGAGGAGCATTTGATGGCTTTGGACCTGTACTTGCTGAAGTTTAGACAAATAAGGAAGGATATTATTGAAACCTATCGAACATTGAAAGGCACAGATAGAGCGGACATGAAAGAATTATATCATCAGACCATAAACAAGAATAAGACAAACAATGGCACCTCAGAAAAGAAGCTTGAACCCATAGTCTAAAATGGTATTTGGGGGAATTTTGGATTAAAAAGTCAGAAATTCCACCTGAATCCAGCCTGAGACAAGGCACTGCCGCAAGATGATAATGAATCAATTTTTGATTTCACTTGAAAGCCTCAAACAAATCTTGGTCTAGATCAAATAAGATCATACAGTCTCTTCTGTGTCACTTGATATCTGACGTGCTTTAGTTCCTGAATAACAAGATAAAAACAAATTCTGGGCCAATGCTTTCTTAGAAACTAAACTAAGTAACCATAAATCTTACCAAAAACAGATTTGACTTTATTTTGCTGTAGAATGTAAGAGCAGAGAAGTTATGAAACAGCTTTATAAAACAGCAAACAGTCTTGTAATATATAAAGGTGAATAAATCCCTAATGACTGACCAGGTGCATCCTTGGATGTTATGAGAAGCAAGTGAGGAGAATACCGGGACCATGTCCTATAATATTTTCTATCTTCCTTGAAAGGTATGGATAGAGTAAATTCTTCCTCCACCAATGTTGTTAGGCCTGCGAGTGGTTCCAGCATTTTCTGGTTTACTTTCATTGCTAGCTATTGACTCTGCTATGAAAAGTAGATACTTCCGATTCACACTTTACATGCCCTAATTATCTTATATAACTTAGTGTATTATTTAAAGTGTAGACTAGGTGACTGTGTGGAAGAACACCTGTGCTCTGACAGCAACAGACATCGTCAAGAGGTTCAGTTGTTATTCAGACCAAACATCAGAACGGATGCTAGACAAGGTGGTTTGAGTATCTCAGAAACTGCTGATTTCCCAGGATTTTCATGCACAAGTCTCCAGGATTACAGAGAATGGTGCGGAAAACAAAGAGAACATCCAGTGAGCGGCAGTTCTGTGGGCGAAAATGCTTTGTTAATGAGAGAGGACAGAGGAGAATGTCCAGACTGGTTCAAGCTGACAGGAAGGTGACAGTAACTCAACTAACCAGGTGATACAACAGTGCGTGCAGAGGAGCATTTGGAGACAGTGTAAAGACATGCTTTCTCTCTCCGTACATAATCTGAGTTCTGGTTTTTAAGAGCCCAATTAGGACTGGAGGATTTTACTGGGTAAATAAAGATGGAACCAGGTGAATAAGATCAAATCAGATGAGGGGCATGTAGAAACAGCTGGCAGATTGAGAAGGAAGCAGAGGCATAGTTTAGCACAGTGGCAAGTACAGAAGTTTCCATTTTAATTTGATAATTAGTGTTTTAGAAGTAGCAGAAATTTGATTGGATATAAATTTCACTTACCTTGTGTTTGAATTTACTAAGTGACAGCTTGTTTGTAAAGGTTAGAGATGGTTTTATGTGAAGAGAGGTGGTTACGTCCAATTTGGCAGAAGGGGTGTAAACGAAGAGAATTTTGGTAGTCAATAGTTAGAGAAAATTAAAGGGAGCAGACATGGGAAAGGTAAATTCCAAGAGAACGTAAAGGAGAGAAACCAGTAGAAGATGCATATTCAGGCCAGGGCAAGGATGAGGAACCTTAAGTTGTTTGTCTCTGTGGGCTACGGATATGGAGAGAAATGTCAGCGATGACTGAACATCGTTTTAGTTTTACTGAAAAGTAACCCAGTGACTCCTCCTATTTATTGGATACATGGCACAAACGATTTAAAAGGATAAAACAAAGACCTTGTCCTCACTGTTCCTCCCACTAACTTCCATGCAACTTAAGATGGCCATCTTCTCTCTTTTTCCCAGTCTAACAATGTGTTTTGGATCTGTAACTTTCCCCAGATGCTGCCTGACCCACTGCATTCAGCCGCTATGCAAAACTAATCCTACCTGCCTGCACGTGGTCCGTGTCCTGCCATTTCCTGTCTATTCATGTGTTTGCCTAAATGCCTCTTAGGCATCACTATTCATCTGTTTGCGCTCACCTCTCCTGCCAGAACACTCTAAGCTCCTACAACTCTCTGTATAAAACAATTTGTCTTTCACATCTCCTTTAAATTTTCCCTTGGCTATTTCTTTATTGTCTTTATTTTTTTTTAGCTACTTCATATTGTTCTACAAATTTAGCACCAATCTGCTGTTTTATGCTCACCGTTCCTTTATTGTTTTATTTATTTTTACCATGCTTACACTGTGAGCTTCATGCAGACAAGGATTTTTATTGCACAAAGGTATATATAGCAATAAATGAATGTTATCTAATCTGATTATTAAAATGTTTTAGCATAATATAAAAATATATTCTAACAGGTTTCTTCTCTTGATCTGCACTTACTTATTTTCAACTAACACATTTATTGATATCTCACATTTCTTGAATGGAAACATAGAAAATAGGAACAAGTGGAGGGTGTTCAACCCAAACTTTTTCAGCTCCTACCCAAACTTTCAACACAGTCAAGGGCTGATGACCCATTTCTGTAAAATGTTCTAGTCTTCTTCCGATATCCCTCAATCCCTTTAGTGTTAAAAACATGGGAAATAGGAGCAGAAGTTGGCCATCCAGCCCATCCAGCCTGCTCCACCATTCAATAAGACCATGGCTGATCTATCCGTGGACACAGCTCCACCTGCATGCCTTTTCCTCATAAATGTCACTTCCCCTGCTATGCAAAAATCTATTTAACTGAGTCTTAAATACTACATATTTAATGAGGGAGCCTCATCTGTTTCTTTGGGCAGAGAATTCTACAGATTCACTACTCTGGGAAAAGCAGTTTCTCCTCATCTCCATCCTAAGTGACAGTGTGACAGCGGGAAAGTGTGTATGGAACCGGAGGAAATAGCAGAGGTACTTAGTGAATACTTTACTTCAGTATTCACTATGGAAAAGGATCTTGCTGATTGTATTGATGACTTGCAGCAGACTGAAAAGCTTGAGCATGTAGATTTTAAGAAAGAGGATGTGCTGGAGCTTTTGGAAAGCATCAAGTTGGATAAGTCGCCGGGGGAGGATGACATGTACCCCAGGCTACTGCAGGAGGTGAGGTAGGAGATTGCTGAGCCACTGGTGATGATCTTTGCATCATCAATGGGGATGGGAGAGGTTCCAGAGGATTGGAGGGTTGCGGATGTTGTTCCCTTATTCAAGAAAGGGAGTAGAGATAGCCCAGGAAATTATAGACCAGTGAGTCTTACTTCAGTGGTTGGTAAGTTGATGAAGAAGATCCTGAGAGGCAGGATTTATGAATATTTGGAGAGGTATAATATGATTAGGAATAGTCAGCATAGCTTTGTCAAGGGCAGGTCGTGCCTTACGAGCCTGTTTGAATTTTTTAAGGATGTGACTGAACACATTGATGAAAGAAGAGCAGTAGATGTAATGTATATGGATCTTAGCAAGGCATTTGAAAAGGTACCCCATGCAAGGCTTATTGAGAAAATAAGGAGGCATGGGATCCAAGGGGACATTGATTTATGGATCCAGAACTGGCTTGCTGACAGAAGGCAAAGAGTGGTTGTAGACGAGTCATATTCTGCATGGAGGTTGGTGACCAGTGGTGTGCTTAAGGGGTCTTTTCTGGGACCCTTACTCTTCGTGATGTTTATAAATGACCTGGATGAGGAAGTGGAGGCATGGGTTAGTAAGTTTGTTGATGACACAAAGGTTGGGGGTGCTGTGGGTAGTCAGGAGGTTTCTATGAACTCACAGCCCATTCCACTAAAATCTAGTGAATAATCCACCCACTCTCTCCTCATACTTTCAATGTCATCCCAGGATGGTCTAGGAAATATTTACTGCAAAACTTCCATAGTAAGGTCATGTGTCCTCAGATAGAAACCAAGCTGCACACAAAAGTTTAGGTGCCTTCATACAAAGGCCCTGAACAGACGTAGCAAGACATCCTTGCTCCCTCACTCAAATCCTTGCAATGTTGTGGGTTTGGCTACATGCACAAAGATGCATTGTCTGGCTTTGTTTTCATTTCTTACAGCTTCGTGACAAGCTACCAAGGTGCATCGGTATGTGAAATCATGCTGTACTGATGAAATCTTTCATTAGTTTAAAAGATGAAAAAAATTACCTTTTTGCTTTCACTACATGTTGGTACTGCAAGAGACACCAACAATTTGATTGGTATATACTGTAATTAATACTGTAGAAATAAAGGGTGGAGACCCACATTAATTTTTAAGGAACTCACTCTTATCACAATCTACAGCAGGGATAACAAGTCCTCCAATCCAATTCATCCTGCCGACCAAGTTACCTGTCTGAGCTAGTCCGATTTTCCTGTCTTGTCTCATACTTCTCTGAACCTGTACCTGCCAAACTGTTGCTTAAGTCCTGTAATTGTACTTGCCTCTACTACTTCATCTGGGTCCTTTTGTCCTTTGTGTTAAAAAATGCCAGCTCGGGTCCCTTTTTAATCTTTCCCCTTTCACTTTAACTGAGTAATTTTGCTTAACTTTATGTAATAAAGTTGTCTGAAGTCACAGCCATCCAAATACGTACATCAGGTTATATTAGTCTGGCTTCTCAAATGTATTTTTTGAGATTTAGGCAGTGGTACCAAGGTCAAAAATATTTCCCATTCCTAACTGGTCGATTGCCTTCTTGAATAGTCCTGTGCTAAAGATACTCCTGCAGTGTGGTTGGGTGAGAATTTCCACACTTAAAGCTGGTGACTATGAGGAACCAACAATAGACTGGAGTGTGTGACTTGAAGGGAAACTTTGCATATTGCTGAGTTCCTGTGCACCTGCTGTTCTCCGTGGGTGGGTGAGTTAACAGATTTGGAAGTTACTGTTGGAGCAGCCTGGGGGAATAACTGAAGTCCATTTTGTAGATGGTAGTGCAGCCACTGTGACCTAGTAGTGGAGGGTACGGACAGATAGGGCAGTTAGCGGCATGCCCATCTGGCAGGCTGCTTTGTCCTGGGTGCCGCTCCCCTTCTTGAGAGTTTCTGGTGTGCAGGCAATGGGAAAGTATTCTGGCTTGCTTCTTATTTGTGCCTTGTAGATGGTGGAAAGGATTTGGGGTATAGGATCATAAAGTCATAAGATGTAGGCCAGTCAACCCACCGAGTCTGCTCTTCCACTTCGAAATGGCTCATTGAATTTTCCTCTCAGCCAATCTCCTGCCTTCTCCCCGCACCCCTTCATGCCAATCAAGAAACTTTCAACCTCTGCCTTAAATATACATAAAGACTTGACCTTCACAGTTGCCTGTGTCCTCTGCTTAGCCTCTCCCATCATAGGAAACATTCTCCCCACATCCACTCTATCAAGACCTTTTACCATTCTATCGGTTTTAATGAGGTCACCCCTCATTCTTCTAATTCTTGTGAGTACAGGCCCAGAGCCATCAAACAAACCTCCTTTGAACCCTCTCCGCTGATCAGCACATCCTTTCTAAAATAAGAGGCCCAAAACTGCTCACAATACTCCAAGTGAGTGTTAGAGTGATTTTTTGAGTAGATGATTCATTTACACTTAAATGACTCTGGCCACCAGTCTTCTGTTTGACAAAGTACTGTGGATTGAGTTCACAACAACGCAGTTCCTAAAAGCTGTGAATACCAGACACTGCTGACACCATTGACCAGATGCTGTAGTTTTGAAGACAGTATTTTATAAATATTAATTGTCCTCTATGTTAGCACATAAAATACCAAATAGATGATTCGTGGATTTAACTTGCATTCCTAAAGGCTGTGAGTACCAACCCAGACATGTTGGCATCAGGAGGAAAGGATGAAGTCAGAAGGGGTGATGTTTTGTATGTAGCTTCAAAAGGAAGCATTGTCCATGCACTGTCTATAACTTTGTAAGTAGCGGTTGCCTTCTGTGTGTAGCATATAAATATCGAGCCCACATTGGGCTAGCAGACCTTTCTACTGAAAGTGTCTCCGTCCGTATGATGCCCGCTGTACTTTGTTGAGTCGAGTAAAGAAGCTGCTTTGTATCTACCAGTGACTGTCTCTCCAGTGATCTCATCCATGCCACAACAGTGAGGCCTCACCAGTGCTTAACAAGTCTCAACATTACATCCTTGCTTTATATTCTAGTCCTCTTGAAACAAATGCTAATGTTGCATTTGTGTTCTTCACCACAAACGCAACCTGCAAATTAACCTTTAGGGAATCCTGCACAAGGACTTCCAAGTCCCTTTGTGCCTCAGTTTTTTGTATTTTTTCTCCATTCAGAAAATAGTCAACCCTTTCATTTCTTCTACCAAAGAGCATGACCATACACTTCCTGACATTGTATTCCATCTGCTATTTCTTTGCCCATTCTCCTAATCTGTCTAAATCCTTCTGTAGCCTCTCTACTTCCTCAAAACCACCTGCCCTTCCACCTATCTCCATATTGTCTGCAAACTTTGCAACAAAGCCATCAATTCCATCACCAATTCATTGATATACAAATGTATAACGTAGAAAGAAATGGTCCCAATACCGGCCCCTGTGGAACACTATTAGTCACCGGCACCCAACCAGAAAAGGCTCCTTTTATTCCCTCTCCTTTCTCCTGCCAATCAGCCACTGCTTTATCCATGCAACACACACAAAAAATGCTGGTGAACACAGCAGGCCAGGCAGCATCTATAGGAAGAGATACAGTCAACGTTTCGGGTCGGGACCCTGCTTTATCCATGCTAGAATCTTTCCTGTAATACGATAGGCTTATAGCTTGTTAAGTAGTCTCATCTGTGACACCTTGTCAAAGGCCTTCTGAAAATTCAAGTAAGAAAGTGTATCACTCAGACAGGGATGCCTAGCACTCTCGTAACTACAGTATTTACGTAGCTGGCCCAGTTGAGTTTCTGATCGATTTAATCCAGGCTTAATCATTTAAAATGACCAATTAACCTACCAACCAGAGCATCTTTGGACTGCGGGTGGAAACTGGAGGAAACCCATGCCATTAAGAGGAGAACACACAAACTCCTTAGAGGCTGCAGCAGAAATTCAACCCAGGGCGCCTGTACTGTAAAGCATTGTGCTAACTGTTACACTACCGTGCTGCCCCAGATGAGTGCTCTATTTGCTGAGGAACTGTAAATCGAATTAAGTATTTGACAATCATCTGGAAACAGCCCCATTTCTGACAAGATGGAAGAAAGATCACTGCAGAGCAGCTCAGAATGGTTTGGCCCATGATAATGCCTGGAGGCATTTTTATAGAGAAGACCTATATTAGGAAATTAGGATTATTGACCTCTAACACCACAGACATTTTTCTTTCTTCAAGTTATGACTCCAACCTTTGAAGTATTTTATTATTTGATGTCCACTAACTTCAGTTTTACCAGAGCACTTGACCAAATGCTGGCGTATTGTCAATGGCAATCATTCTCACCTCACCTTTGAAATTCAGCCTTTTGGTCCCTGCTTGGACCCAAGGCTGTGATGAGGCCTGGCGTAGAATGGTCCTGGTAAAGCCCAAAGTTGACATTATTAAGTAGATTAATGGTAACTGCTGCTGAACTGCACATTCAAAGATACTACCATCACTTTCCTGATGACAGAGAATAGCTGGATTAGATTGGTCTTACTTCTTGTGACTATGTCATACTTGGCAATTTTCCATGTTGTCATCTGGATGTAGCTGTTGCTTTTACAGTGCATGTCTCTGTTACAGCTGGTTGTTTACTGATCCCTAGGCTTCATTGCAAACAGTGCTTTCAGCCTTTTCTTTGGATAGATAAATAGATACTTTATTGATCCCAAAGGAAATTACGGTGTTACAGAAGCATTACAATGCACAGGTATATAGATATAGAAATATTAGAAGAGAACTTAGAAAGAGTAAAATATAAGTTACCTCATCTTTAGCTTCAACACATCTTTATTTCAACACCATGACTACTTTGAACTCAATGGAGATTACTTCCTTTGTTCTAGTTATTTTCTTGCTTGTAAGAAAATGGGTATAATTTGTGTTTCATTTGTGTTTTCTTGTGAATGCTGTACATCTGATGTTATGGGTCACTGGTGTTGCTGTAAATAAGGTTTATACACACATGTACTTCACTTTTACATATGACAATAAACCTAACTTTCAATTTGACTTTAGTTACTGTTTTTTCTGCAGTCTTGGGGAGGCCAGTTCCAAATTGTGGACAAGGATGACAATTAATCCTTGTTGAGAATTAATTACCTGACTGGAAACAATTCACCTGCCTTGCTGTGTTCGGAATATTTTCCTCTTGTCCTCCAAATTAATAGCGAAGTTCAACTCAAAGGGAGGTGATTTTGGATATGATCTCAGTAAACAATTCAGCCTTCAGACAGAAAAAAAAACTATCATTAATTATGAAACACACCTTAAAGTTGCGGGTGAATGCAGCAGGCCAGGCAGCATCTCTAGGAAGAGGTACAGTCGACGTTTCAGGCCGAGACCCTTCGTCAGGACTAACTGAAGGAAGAGTTAGTAAGAGATTTGAAAGTGGAAGGGGGAGTGGGTGATCCAAAATGATAGGAGAAGACAGGAGGGGGACGGATGGAGCCAAGAGCTGGACAGGTGATTGGCAAAGGGGATACGAGAGGATCATGGGACAGGAGATCCGGGAAGAAAGACAGGGTGGGGGGAACCCAGAGGATGGGCAAGGGGTATAGTCAGAGGGACAGAGGGAGAAAAAGGAGAGTGAGAGAAAGGATGTGTGTATAAAAATAAATAACGGATGGAGTACGAGGGGAAGGTGGGGCATTAGCGGAAGTTAGAGAAGTCGATGTTCATGCCATCAGGTTGGAGGCTACCCAGACGGAATATAAGGTGTTGTTCCTCCAACCTGAGTGTGGCTTCATCTTTACAGCAGAGGAGGCCATGGATAGACATGTCAGAATGGGAATGGGATGTGGAATTAAAATGTGTGGCCACTGGGAGATCCTGCTTTCTCTGGCGGACAGAGTGTAGGTGTTCAGCAAAGCGGTCTCCCAGTCTGCGTTGGGTCTCGCCAATATATAGAAGGCCACATCCGGAGCACCGGATGCAGTATATCACCCCAGCTGACTCACAGGTGAAGTGTCGCCTTACCTGGAAGGACTGTCTGGGGCCCTGAATGGTGGTAAGGGAGGAAGTGTAAGGGCATGTGTAGCACTTGTTCCACTTACAAGGATAAGTGCCAGGAGGGAGATCAGTGGGAAGGGATGGGGGGGGAACCAATGGACAAGGGAGTCGCATAGGGAGCGATCCCTGCGGAAAGCAGAGAGGGGGGAGGGAAAGATGTGCTTAGTGGTGGGATCCCGTTGGAGGTGGCGGAAGTTATGGAGAATAATATGTTGGACCCGGAGGCTGGTGGGGTGGTAGGTGAGGACCAGGGGAACCCTATTCCTAGTGGGGTGGCGGGAGGATGGACTGAGAGCAGATGTGCGTGAAATGGGGGGGATGCGTTTGAGAGCAGAGTTGATAGTGGAGGAAGGGAAGCCCCTTTCTTTAAAAAAGGAGGCTATCTCCATCGTCCTGGAATGAAAAGCCTCATCCTGAGAGCAGATGCGGCGGAGACGGAGGAATTGCGAGAAGGGGGTGGTATTTTTTCCCCCTCCTGTCTTCTCCTATCATTTTGGATCTCCCCCTCCCCCTCCCACTTTCAAATCTCTTACTAACTCTTCCTTCAGTTAGTCCTGACGAAGGGTCTCGGCCTGAAACGTCGACTGTACCTCTTCCTAGAGATGCTGCCTGGCCTGCTGCGTTCACCAGCAACTTTGATGTGTGTTGCTTGAATTTCCAGCATCTGCAGAATTCCTGTTGTTTGCATTAATTATGAAGGTTGTTCTAGCACCTTCACAATACCAAGTGGATAAAATCAGAACTCAAGAGCTCAAAAATAAGGTACTGACAGCCATCGGTAGCAGCAGAATTAAATTCCACTATGATCTATAGACAAAATGTCATATTCCTGGGCATACAATGGCATTCTGGGCAGTGGGAGATACCAGTTCAGTCTAAGTGTAAGATCTTGGGTGCTACGGCCAACCTCCAAACAGCATATGCGGTGCTTTGTTGAGGTATTAGCATCAGCACAGCCCCCACCTGATGATTTTTCTGCACCCCCCACCCCCCATACCAGGTCTCCCAGAAAAAGACTGCCTTCCAATGGCTTCCTTAGCCATTGGAACCACAAGGCAGGCAATAGAAAAGGCTCTCTCTTTAGCCCCTAGACAGAGTATGGAGACATTCAAGCTATAGGTTTCAGCTACCCTCAGCGTGGCTGTGGAGCCTGTGGCAGGAGGTGGAGGGACATTGCGCCCTCTTGGGTTTTGGAGGTGTGACCCAATACCCCCCTTCGAGAAGCAGGCGATGGCTGGCTACTGGGCTGTCTTGGCCACTGAATCCAGGCCGCCTCTGAGTTACTCGTGTTGCAACCACTCCTTCCTAACATGGGTAAGTCAGACAATGTGACCCACAGAGAGGACCGTGCCTTGCGGTCTTCCGTTGTCACGCGGATATGGGACGTTGCAGACTGGGCAGAGAAGGGTCCCGATGGGATGACCCTGGTCTATGATAACAACCACTACACCCCGACGACGTTCCCACCATCGATCCCTTGCCCATACAGAGGGGTAAACAGGTTTACCAATGGCTCGAGGCATAAGTGGAGCGATAAACAGTGGTAGAAGGCCGCTGCTCCTCATCCTGTGTCAGGAAGGGTCGTTGCCCAGGAGGGAAAGGGAGGATTGGGCCAGTTAGCTGAGCTGGTGGATGCAACCCTGCCCTTCCAGGGTCTGTGAGGATCTACACTGACTCCCGGTCAGTGGCAAGTGACACGGTAGTGTGGATACCGTGTTGCCATGGGCAGAACTGGGAGCTATCTCTCTGCTAACAAGGAAGGCGAAGGAGTGATGGTGCAGGTGGTATGATGAGCACAGCGACACAGCAAGCGTGAGCAGAAGCAGTATTCTGGGTTGACTGTGTTGACGCCAAATGCTGCTGTGAAGCTGGGCACTCCCTGAACACAAAGTGGTACTTTCTGGATATGCAGCCCTGGCCTCCCCGTGGTTCCCCACAAAATGATACCCCTGCTGCTCTCTGGGTACATAGAGCCATACACACACAACTTTAATAGCCTGGACAGCCACCCTTCCCATTAGGGTCAGCACTGTAAAGGACATATCAGAGAGAGAAAAAAATTCTGGATGATAGCCCTTCCCATGTATAGTGCATCCCTATTCCAGGAACCGATACACGTGGTCTGTGTGATGGAGACGCTGGCCAACAAAATGGCCACGACACTCAAACATACATTGACCAGAGTGTCTCTCCTTCCTTTTTCTCCCTCTGTCCCTCTGACTATACTCCTTGCCCATCCTCTGGGTTTTTCCCCCCCTCCCCCTTTTTCTTCTCCCTGGGCCTCCTGTCCCATGATCCTCTCATATCAGGATGAGGCAACACTTCACCTGTGAGTCGACTGGGGTGATACAGGTGAGGCAACACTTCACCTGTGAGTCGACTGGGGTGATATACTGCGTCCGGTGCTCCCGATGTGGCCTTTTATATATTGGCGAGACCCGACACAGACTGGGAGACCGCTTTGCTGAACATCTACGCTCTGTCCGCCAGAGAAAGCAGGATCTCCCAGTGGCCACACATTTTAATTCCACATCCCATTCCCATTCTGACATGTCCATCCACGGCCTCCTCTACTGTAAAGATGAAGCCACACTCAGGTTGGAGGAACAACACCTTACATTCCGTCTGGGTAGCCTCCAACCTGATGGTATGAACATCGACTTCTCTAACTTCCGCTAAGGCCCCACCTCCCCCTCGTACCCCATCTGTTACTCATTTTTATGCACACATTCTTTCCCTCACTCTCCTTTTTCTCCCTCTGTCCCTCTGAATATACCTCTTGCCCATCCTCTGGGTCCCCCCCCCCCCGTCTTTCTTCCCGGACCTCCTGTCCCATGATCCTCTCGTATCCCCTTTTGCCTATCACCTGTCCAGCTCTTGGCTCCATCCCTCCCCCTCCTGTCTTCTCCTATCATTTTGGATCTCCCCCTCCCCCTCCAACTTTCAAATCCCTTACTCACTCTTCCTTCAGTTAGTTCTGACGAAGGGTCTCGGCCTGAAACGTCGACTGCACCTCTTCCTACAGATGCTGCCTGGCCTGCTGCGTTCACCAGCAACTTTGATGTGTGTTGTGGGAAGAATACCCACCTAGATGATCATACCAAACTATAAAAACATAAGATCATGTAAGTACAGGATCAGCTCCATAACTACCATACCCCAGGGGGAAGCTGTTGGACGTTAGGGTCCTTGGAAGGTTGGTGGACTACTATAGTACACTGGGTAGCAACTGGTCGACTGATAATTCTGGGTGTCGCAGTGTTACGTTTTGTGTCCAGTAGAGTGGGGTAGCCACAGGGTTTATACTAGCCTGCAGTGTAAGTGTCATAGTGTTGTGTCTTTCGAGGGGCAACATGTTGCAGTCAGTGTCAATCTTACCTGCTCAACAAAAGCCGCTCCCCCTGCTAGCTAGGGATTGGCCTGTTTAGGGAGCACTCGCAGCTATTCTACTGGTTTCCGTTTGGTACCGCGGTGCAGACTGATGATGCCACAGTGCCGATAGCGAGTTGAAAGCACCAGGTCTTTTACCTTCAGGGTCTCAGCGACAGACTGGCCTGTGACCGGTGCTGCAGGATCGGGGGAAACGTGCTTCAGTGAGGCAGGGCCAGAATGCACAGTTCAGATAAGTTTTTGTAACTGGGTGTAACTTGATGAGCTTACTGAATGTTTCGTGCCTGCACTGTCCTGTAAATAAATAGTGAGCTTACTCATCAGCAGTAAGTGCCTTCTGTCCCCACTCACTGAATCCGCAAGTCTGATTTCACACAACATACAGCTCTTACAGCATAAGAATGCTAGACAACAGAAGTGACATGGTATGTGCAAGAGCACATTCCTGTTTGGAGTGGTATCTACAGACTAAACCAAAGAAATGCAGGCCTAGAATTTTAACCACACTCCTCATGCACGATGGAGCTCATATTGTAGGTGTGGGCCCTCCTTTTACATTACCAAAATTCAACAGTCCTTATGCAGATAGAAAAGGCTTCAACATAGACCCAGTTTTCAACAAATGGAACAAAAATAGCATCTACAGAAAGAGAAACAGGCTTAGTACAGAATAAAACACCAGAGAAATGTAATGGTTTTGCCATTTTTACTAATGCTAAACTAAAATGGAGCAGATTGATATCTTTCACTGCTTTTAGGTATATGCTTATTAACTGTCAAAAGAATATTTTATTTTAAGTTTGTAAATTGCTTGTTTCTATTTTGTCTGATCCCAGATTAGAAATTCAAAGAAAAATAAAGCTAAATATAGCCAGCTGTATTGTAATACTAGATTATTAGAAACCAAAGTATGATTAAAAGTCATACTTACTCTGAAATGTCAATTTAGAAAATGCTATTAGATGTATTGATTAATTGCTCAGGAGAATGCACTTTTGATAACAAGCAGGAAAAATAATTATCATAAAAAGTGAAGCTTGAATGAATAGAATTCACAAAATACTAACTAAATATCATGGCTATTCAGCAAACATTAGATCACAAATTAGAAAATAATAGTTTTGAATTACTAATGAAATTCAAGTTAATAGTCTATCTAATACACTACCTGCTTAGTTGCACCTCGTTACATTTCTCTCAATTCTGCAAAAAATATTCTACTTCACTGGATGGAGACACGAGATCTGGAAGCCAAAGCAACAAGCAAATCTTGCATCAGAAGTGGGAGTGGAGAGGGAAACTGTCAGTATTTAGAGAGGAGGGGGAGTGGTGAGATATGGGTCAGTTGGGGAAAGGTGGGACAGTGAGAGATAGAGGATTGGGAGGTGGGGTGGGAAGGCCAAGCCATCTTTGCTGCTTCAAGTTTTCCATTTCAGGACATTTGAAATGCAAATGCCTTTTCAAGAAATGCTGCGATTGATGAAACTCTTTCTCTCAAGCATTGGTCAAGATGAATATCTTGACTTTGAGAAAAGTTTGTTGTATTTTCCAGCTTGTATTTTCTTTCCCGAGACATGGAAGAAAGTCCAAGGAGATGAAAACAGACACTGAAAAACCACTGGAGTATTCATAAGGCAGCACCACATAGTGCTCTGACTGCAAGATAAACCACACCATTGCTTACACTCTACTTTCAAATGTAGACCAGTTCCACGCTCCCACTGCAAAGGTGAATATCATCAGCGACATGACTTTTGGAAGCAGATTGGTGTTGAGATTTCCCTTTGCTACAAATACATTTATCTGTACATACTCTTTGTTAGACAGCATGTATCCCATAATCCCACAGTATACAGTAAGGATTATGGTGATGAATTGATAGTAAAACATTGCCTACAACCAGACTACAGTAGAAAATGAACCATCTTTAGCCATACGGTAAAGCAAAGGCATTGGGTTATGTCATTTCCAACACTCCTTGGATCTTACTTAATCATGAGAAAAAACAGTCCTTCTCTTTAATGCCTTTAAAGCACTAGACAGAGTACATTGTTGAAATTTAAACCACTCTTATAAGCAGGTTCCAGACTTCAAACGGCTTCATTGATGCTTAAAGCAGTGATTGATTTTTCAAAAGCCGCAATTTGCTGCTGTGTAAACAAAGCCTGCCATTGATTACGTAGTAGCAATTATTTCACACAAAGTGGGTAGATATATGATAGAAGTAATTTAGTAACTAATCTCTATGGTTATTCAAGACTATGATTCCTTCCTTTAATGTGCACATACATATTGGATATATAGTGGATTCCAGCTAAATGGCACATTTTGGCCCAATTAGCCGAAGTTTCATAGAAAAAGTTAAGAAGGTATAAGAAAGACAAACTACATTTTAAATGAGTAACAAATTATGTATTTAAATAAACAACAGAATAAATACTATTAAAGCACTATAAAAGTGTGTATTAGTTCCTAATAGTCAACAAAAGAGGAATTAATCCTGTGTATGCTCTCATGCTCTTTTGATTGACTGTAAATTAACAAAATCAACACAAGACACCTAGTGTAGATAAGTGCCTTCATAAAATCTTTCAATAATTGCAACATCCAAACATTCATTATTATTTCTAACATTCAAACTGATTAATGATACCTTCAAATTCATTGTAGTTCCTGTTGTGACTGAGAACTAAGTGAGCAGAGACACTTAAACTGGGGATATAGAAGACTTTATTCTGCATAACAAGCCGGCATCATTCAGGAGAGACTCCAAGTACAGGCTCAGAAACCCAAAGATATGTCACACTTTTGTACACTTAAGAACAAAAGGTAACAATAAGTGATTCAATACAATTTTAATAGTTACAATAATGATGTTTACTTCAATACTTGCGTTCACAACAGCTCCTTTGAAATACACAGTGGAAGCACATTGTAATTGATAAAGCCACCTCCAAAGGACCAAATACCTTAGACAGAACTGAATTAACACAAGCATCCTACAACTTTTTGAAGACAGGGAGCTAGACAGCCAAAATAAATATTGTCAGTGCTGTCTCTGAGTACACAAATATGGTAAGTACACAAAAACTTGACTTCCTACACCTGTGGCCAATTGATATGCTAAATGTGACATCCATCTGGTCTGCCAGCTTGAGTTCAAGTCATAATGATGCAAATAACTTGTTACCGAGTTTGATGCAAGCCAATTAACACAAACCCATTGTTTTAATGTTTTGCTCTTGCATAAGAAATCTTTTAGTCTGTGGAGAAGACATTGCTTTGTACTTCAATTTGCTGTATGCAATTTACAAAAAAAACTGAAGGCTAATTGAAAGCTTTCTGAATTCAATGGCAATCCAATGGCCATTGTGAATGCAATGTTCTGCTACTGCCAGTTTCTCCGGGTAGCCCAAATGGATACATTTCCTACGCTTCTTGATATGTATTTCAACCATGTGCCCCATTTGGTCAACATACAATGCTCCATTTTCACAGGGAATCCTGTCAAAGCCAGCAGTCCTCAGTCCCAGGCCGTCTTTGACGTGTATAAACTGTGATTTGTGGTTCCTTACAAGTTTGTGGATGCTATTAATCTAGTATTTCTTCAAGATCTTGTTTATTCTTTCAGAAACGGAAGAAATACAGGGAAGCCAGGCAGTAGCGACGGGTTTCCCCACTTTGTTAAGCTTTCTGGTTTTCCTGTCATCCCTGTTAAGGGCCTGATTGATTTCCTTCGTCCTTTAGCCATACCGTAGGACCATTGTGCACAATCGTCTTATTCACCCATGGAGACTCTCCAGGTCCAAATTAGCTTTTCCATGGTTAATCAAAGTAGAAGAAGGAGGTAAAGATAGAGGTCTGCATGACCCTCAAAAGGACCATTTTGCCAAGACCGAACATTACAAAATGAGAACGACTGGCTCTCCAGGCTCTACGGCGAAACCCAGCCATCATGATTTTACCAATGGACAAAGGAAATGTGATGCTCCTGATATCCTTGGAGAAGTACCAAAGGAAAATCCAACAGATTCTGCATAATCCCGCCTAGAGTTCTACAGTGGGATCCCACGGATTTGTTTGTGAGGATGACCTCCACTTTACTACAGGAATCCAGACTGCCAGCAGACATTTGCAAGACAATTTTACCTCAGGCACGGGTGCCACCAAGACTGTACAAACTCCCTAAGATGCACAAGGAGGGACCCCCTGAAGCCTACTATCAGTGTGATAGATTCTCCGACTTACTACCTTGTTAAGCACGCTGTCTCCTTTTGCTAGAGGTTGTAAGCATCACATCACAAGTTCAACCAACTTTGTAAAAACAATAACCAACATCCAGCTGATCCCGGAGGACATAATTGTCAGTTTCGACGTGGTGTCCCTGTTCACGAGAGTTCCCATTAGTTCAGCCTGGTCCTCCTGCATTGGAGGTTTGATAAGGGTACCACTGATCTTTTTGAACATACCCCTACATCAACTCACTTCCTCTACAAGGGGAACTACTATGAACAAACAGACAGAGTGGTCATGGGATCGCCCTTGTCACCGGCTATTGCTAATGTCTACATTGGAGGACTTTGAGGCGAGGGCTCTGAGTTCATCAGCCTTACACCCCAAATGCTGCTTCAGATATGTCGATGACATTTTTATAATGTGACCTCATGGACTCCCGACACTCCAACAGTTCCATGACCATCTGAACAGCATAAATCCAAACACTCAATTTGCGAAGATGTTGGAGAAGAATGGTTGCCTCCTGTTCCTAGACATTCTAATATGCTGGAAGCTGGACGGTAGGCTCGGACATGGTGTCTAATGGAAACCAACTCACACTGACTTAGAACGCAACAATAACTGTCACCATCACGCCTCCCAACAAAGAACAGTTCTTTCTACTTTGATTAACTGTGCAAAAACTATTTTGGACCCGAAGAGTCTCCACAAGGAAATAAGACGATTACGTGTGATGTTCCTACAGAATGGCTACAAGGTGAAGGAAATCAGTCAGGCCCTTATAAGGGCTGATGGGTAAACCAGGAAACTTAATAACGAGGTTGCTACTGCCTGTCTTTCCTATACTTCCATGGTTTCTGGAAGAATCACCAGGATCCTGAAGAAATACCGCATTAATACTATCCACTAACCTGTAAGGAAACTCAAAACCCAACTTATGCAGGTGAAAGATGACCTGGGACTAAGGACAGCTGCTATTTGCAGGATTCCTTGTGAATGAGGAGCAGCGTATATAGGCCAGACAGGGCTCATGGTTGAAACCGGCATCAAGGAGCACAGGGGTGTATCTATTTGGGTTACCTGGAGAAATAGGCAGTGGCAGGACATTGTATTCCCAATGGCCATAGGATTGACGCTGATGGCAGAAAACTACTGTGCCACTCCAATGGCTTTTGGGACTGCCTGGTAGAGGAAGTCATTGGAGTAAAACTAGAGAAATAGAATTTTTATAAGAATGACGGTCTCGCTCTAAGTGAGAACTGAAATTGAATGGTAGATAAGTTGGGACTCAAGAAACCTGATTGGTTGAAGACTAACCAATCAGGAGGGACAGATGACGAGGGCCTATATACCACCGGACTAGATGTGCCTATGCATCATCCCTGATGAAGATGGCAGAGTTTGTCATCAAAATTTTGGTTAAAATTGATACCTTTACCTGGCTGGAAGCCCAAGAACAGTTTATTTGTCATATACACCAGGAAAGCACAAAATCCTTTTTCATTCCTTAACAGGCCCTCAGGATAAAAATTTGTCCCAGAATGGCAAATCTTCAAGGAGGATCTAATAATGTAAGGCAGTGAAAATGACCTTCATTTTGGACCCCTTCCCCAATTACTAATATTTGGGGACTTACATGTACACTATCTAACATACCTAATTGGCTATCTAATGGACTGAGCAGAGATTGCATTAAACCATTCCAGAAATTTGATCAGATCCTCTTCAGCCCTTCAACCGCTGATTGCTAAAGCTGTCAATAGTTACCCTGTGGCCAAGGTCACAGCAAGTTAACTCTGCTCCTGATTCACAGGCAACAGTTCACACTCCATGCCGTGACACCAAGCATCAGCCATCATCATTGCAAAGTATATTGACTGCTCTGCTCTGAACTTTCCATACAATTTCCTGACGTTCTCTCTCTCTCTCTCTCTCTCTCTCTCTCTCTTTCTCTCTTCTTCATTCGTGCTTCTGTTCTCTTTCACCTGTGGATTTATCAGGTATAGTCAGATTTGACACAGCAGGCTGATATTCATCACTTAGATTTTCTGTAATAACACTGGTAGATTTGATCTCTTGTTCTATTTGTGAAAGCAACAAGGTGAGTCATGTAGTTTAACCTGAGTGCAGTGCGTCCAGTGACGTCATTATCACCATCTGCGGACCTACCCACCTGAGCCTTGCCTTTTCAGGCAACTTCCTTGCCATGACTTGGTCTCCCAGCTGCAGGAGGATTATTCTCTCTCCCTCGGCTCTCTCTGATTAGCAATGTGCTGTTGTCGCTTTTCTCAGTCCCTCAACGCTTTCGGCCGGTTTCAGCAATCCTTTACATAGTGGCTGATTTTATCCCCTTAAATTCCAGGTTCACCACAACCTGTAATCACTCCATAAGGGAGTCGTATTGCTCGCCCCATCAGTAATTCATAGGGGTTGAGACCCAGCGTGCAGTTTGAGGTTTGTTCTCCACCTCATCAGAATTCCTGGCAAATCATCAGCCCATGTCTTTCCTGTCTCTGTTATAGCTTTAGCTAAGGCCATTTTGATTGTTCAGTTCATCTCTTCAAGTTCAAGTTCAACTTATTTACTTACTTACAGCCTGTCACACTGTTGGCCTTTCAGGCAGCAATGAAGGTCCTTCACCTGTGGCGGTGTCCAGCTTCCTTCACCATGTCAGTAGCTTCCTCTTGGTTTTCACTACTGTCAGTCATGCAAATTCTGGGTGGAGAACCATTGCACACGGACGTAGAAGGATTCTTCACTGCTGTTTTCATAACAATTTTGTTTTACCAGTCAGGGTTGTTGGCCCTGAGTTGAATCCCTGGACCTGGCTCTTAATCTGCCCTCTACCCTTTCACCTGTTTGGCATGAGCAATCCTACCAAGAGCCAAAGCTCAAGGCCTTGACTGCAGCCAGCAGAGCTCTCAGGGTCTTTGTGGTTTGCGAACCTCCAATCACAAAAAGTTTGTGGTCCTCTTGAAGGGTTTAAGTACAAGTTCAAGCTTACTTGTCATTCAACCATACATGGATACCCATGACTGCACCCAAACAAAAAGTTTTACTCCGGGGCCAAGGTGCAAAGCACAGTCACAACAGTCACACACAGCACAAGGCATTAGGTAGCAGTAAAAAACAATCACACAAAACCAACTTCTGCCATTCCTAAGCTCTGAGGGTGGTAAGGTGCATGGAATCATTGTTGAATCCCTAACAGCTTGCATATTTCCTTCATCTCTTTCCCTGTGAAATGTGCTCCCCGATCCTGATCCACCTGGGCTGTGGTTCCCCACCTGAAGAGGATTTCCTGAGCTGAAGTCTGTGCTACTGTGCCAGCGGTACAATCTCTCATTGGGAAAGCCTCTAGACTCTGGGTGAAGTGATCCATGATCACTGACAGGAGCTTATCCCAGTACTTTTTGGCAGTGGCCCCATGAAGCCCATCTGGATGTTTTCACAGGGTCTTCTCAGCCGAGGCTGCTTTGCCAACTGCACCTTTCTGCCCTTACCAGGGTTATGCTGGGCACAAATGATACAGCAGCGACATAATTTCTCAGCCTTTCTACCCATCCCTGGCCACCAGCAGGTTTGCTAGAAAGTCATGAGTGTGCTGTACCTTCTCTGATTCATCAACCGATGATATAACTTCAGTAACATCTGCCTAATATAAGGTGGAACTACCAGGACTCCCGCCTCCCCATGGGTCCAGCTCCCACCTGTTGCCTCCTTGGCTCCCTTTCTCCTCCTCCACCTCCACCTCTTGATAAAATTTTATGAAACTGGCCCAAGTATTCTCAGTCACAAAACAGGCAGCTGCTGTAGAGGAACTTTCCAGACTGTGCAGAGTGGACAGTGCAAGGAAGCGAATCTGCTGTGATGTGGGACTACTCATACTGTGCACTCCCCCTACCGTTGTAGAGCTCCTGAATACAGGGAGGTTGAGCGGCATCACTGACAGCAGAACAGCAGTTCTCGTACCCCACAGTCAAGTCAGTGACCATAGTGAGGGACACTGGAATGAATCCCGCAAACAACTTCCTGATAACGAGCAGGCACATGATTGCCAAATGGGAAAAAAGTTGGAGGAAGAGGTCAGTTTGAGAAAAGCACCTCTGGAAGAGGAATAGGGGAAATTTTATAGATGGGTCTTGGGGGTACATGGATAGAAAGCCACAGATTGGATGGGCCGTGGTGAAAGAATTAGCTGCAGGAGCACTGCCAGGGATTGCCTCAGCTGAGGTGGTGGCCCTGATGGAAGCACTGCGCTGAGTAAGTGTGTACTGACAGCGGGTATGTTTTTGGGATTGTGCGTGATTATCTGATGCTGTAGGCACAACAACAATCTGTGTCTTCACCTGACTGCAAACTCGCTTGTGTCCAGCCCACAGCTTTTGGCACTGCTGACAAAGTAACCCATAGACACTGCAGCAGCCAAACCAAAGCAATCGCCACTGCCAGCGACCCGGCGGATTTGTTATACTTGCATGACGCGCTCTCGCTCCAATAACAGTTGCTCCAAAAGTTGAAGATACGCATTCAATCCTTTATTAGCAACTAGCAAACATTGAGTCTTGAAGTGATGCAACTTAAGCATACCCAAGTGTAAGCTAAGTGCAATTGAACATTATTGAGCGGCCAGCAAAAGATACAACATCCCCAGCTGCTACAGATGCAATGAACAAAGTATGAAGATGCAATTTATTCCCCTTGCTTTTACCCCACCTCCACCCATTATTATGCTACCATAATAAATGTGCAACGCAGGATACATTGCAGGCAGAGAACAGCTGTATGGCTCGTACACACACTACCCTGGCTCCAGTCCCTGCTGATTGGAGCCACTGCGGCTGTGTAATCTACTGGTTGTACATGTTCACTCCCTCAGGATTCGCCCTTTCCGGAATCTAGAACAGGCCCTGACCCTCCCACAGTATATCTATTCCAAGGATAGTACCCTCATTATTTGGACAAACTCAGAAATCAGCTGAAAGCTGGAAGATTTCAAACATCTGTGACTCACTTCTTTCTGCTTTCACTGTTCTTCACCTTACACACATGATATAAATAGCCACTCCAATCATTGGCAGGGGTACATTCGTTCAGTTATCATTACCAATGCCCTTCCATCCACTAACGTATCGCATTTCTGGCTCCCAAACAATGTTGTTATGTACATCCGTGGGTCTCTGGGGCTGGCAAAGGGGGGCCACTGCCAGCTATTTGTCTGACATCAAAGCTGTCTTTACTGGTTCTATAATCTGGCCAAAAGTCAGATTGGACAGAGAGGGCACTCTCGAGTTTGGGGCCTTTGGCTCTGTTGTGGTTTCTACATGTCTTGGTGGGTGACTCTCATGTCTCCAACTATGGCTTGGGAGATCTCCTCTGTCTTTATTTGCCTAGTGTGGCACGCCCTCACTTAGTGCCCTGGTTGGTGGGAAACAAAGCAAGATCTCTGCATCTTCACAGCAGCAATGAGAGCTATGTCACCCTTACAACCTGTCTTCCCTCTCTATTGATCTATTTCACGGCCCATGAAACTATTGTGGAATACATGGATCCCACCATTATCCCCAAGTCTAAACCATCCTGGTGGGGTCAGCTCAGCCCTTCCTTGAGCACTTTCAGGAAAATGGATCATCCCTCCCTGGACTACCCAGCCCTGAGTGTTCCTCATAAGCCTAGTATTTTCACTCTGCATCGCCCATGACAGGTTCATCAGCCTTCTGAACAACTGGCATCATCATTCTCCTGTTAATCTCTCCTCTTCTAAGTCACTGTCCCACTTCTTCCTTAAAGTTCCAATATCTTTCCTCATTTCTTGTATTCCCACTAGTTGTGAATGTTCCATCCTGCACCCCGGAGTCATACTGTCTGTGGTAAACTATATATAAATGTTCTAACTGGGTTACCTGTCTGGACATGCCCCTCTGCTGACTGCCCCTGTGGCTCCTCCTACAGACCCTTGAATAAAGGCGATTGGGCCTTGGCTCCTCCTCTCAGTCCAGGGGCAGACACTCTGGAGCATGCTGGACGTCACATTTTACTGCGAATAAAAGCCTTTCAGTATTTTCTCTACTTCCAGTCTTTTGGAGTTATTGATGGTGCATCACTGTCCAATTTTTTTTTTCCAAAAATACTTTATTCAGAAATATTACAAAATAAAAATAATTACATACAGAAAAAGAAAACCATTCGTTGACTGTGAGTCCTTATTCAATACAGTTATTAACAATAAAATTTTGCGTTGACTCTGTTCATTTACAAATGAAAGATGTTTACAGTAAATCATGCGTTTACTCTCAACTCTTGGTCAAGTGTTAAGACTTATTAACAATCAAAGTTTCCAACAATAAAGGCAGGCAATGGCTCTAATACTTTCCCAAATTAACAATTCCACCCACTCCTTGGGCACCATGTTGATTATCTGTCCACACCGCTGATGAGGGTAGGTCTCCTCCCCACCCAACCTCTCCCCCTCCTACGGGTGATGAACGTTAAACTGTGGTCCTTCCCCACCGGGCCTTCGCGGTGACTGCACCAAGTTTGAGTGCATCCCTCAGAACGTACTCCTGCAGACGAGAGTGTGCCAGTCGGCAGCATTCAGTCACGGACATCTCCGTCAGCTGGCAGACCATCAAGTTTCGGGCCGACCAAAGAGCGTCTTTCACCGAATTGATGATCTGCCAGCAGCACCGGATGTTGGTCTCCGTGTGCGTCCCCGGGAACAGCCCGTAGATCACGGAGTCCTCGGTAACGCAGCTGCTGGGCATGAATCTTAGTACTGTCCCTTCCATTCTCTTCCACACCTTCTTTGCGAACCCACAGTGTACAAAGAGGTGAGCCACCGACTCCACCCCATTACAGTCCTCCCGTGGGCAGTGGGGTGTGGAGGAACCGTTCCGGGCGTACAGGAGGGCTCTGACTGGGAGGGCCCCTCTCACCGCCAGCCAGGCGAGGTCTTTGTGCCTGTTGGTGAGATCTGGCGATGAGGCATTTTGCCAGATGAACTGGACGGTCTGCTCAGGGAACCACCCCACTGTGTCCATCACGTCCTTCTCCTGCAGTGCCTGCAGGACACTACGCGCCGACCACTGCCTGATGGCCCTGTGGTCAAATGCGTTGGTCTTGAAGAATTTTTCTACGAAGGACAGGTAAGGGGGCAACGACCAGCTGACGGGGGCGTTGCGCGGGAGTGGGGCCAGACCCATCCTTCGTAGCCAGGGCGACAGGTAGAACCTGGGCACATAGTAGTACTTTGTGCCCACGTATCTGGGATCCACGCACAACCTGATGCAGCCACGCACGAAGCTGGCCATCAGGGTGAGGGCGACATTGGGGACGTTCTTGCCCCCGTTGTCCAGGGACTTGTGCATGGCGGTCCGTCTCACCCGCTCCATCTTGGATCCCCAGACAAATCTGAAGACAGCCCGGGTGATTTCCGAGCTGTAGGAGCGGGGGACGGGCCAGACCTGCGCCAAGTACAGCAGCCCTGAGAGCACCTCACACCTGATGACCAGGTTCTTGCCCGTTATCGACAGGGAGCGCGCTCCCCACAGTCCCAGTTTCTGTTTCACCTTGGCAGTCCGCTCCCGCCAGTTCTTGTTGCACGCCTCGGCCCCTCCGAACCATCACTGTCCAATGTATTTCTCAGGCATTTAGCTTCAACCAGTATGTGTACGTCGTTGGGTGACACAAGGGCGTAGTGTTTAGCACAACACTTTACAGTACTGGCGACCAAAGTTCAATTCCCGCTGCTGCCTGTAAGGAGTTTGTACGTTCTCCCTGTGACCACGTGGGTTTCCTCCGGGTGCTCAGTTTCCTCCCACAGTCCAAAGACATACCAGTTCATAAATTAGTCAGTCCTTGTAAATTGTCCTGTGATTAGACGAGGACTAAATTGGGGATTGTTAGGTGGTGTGGTTGAAGGCCCAGAAGGGCCTATTCTCAGTAGCCATGCTACTCATAATCTGTTGTCCACCAAACGAGTATACAGTTATTCTGGCATCCTGAGTGGTATCCCATCACTACCCAAGTGTTCACAATAGCCACACTACACTTAATCCATTGTCTACAGAATGAGTATACCTGCACCTACTGGTGATCAAATGGTCAATAACCACCTTACACAACCAGAGGTCCTGTTTCTAGCTTAATCTGTCAGTTGGTCCCTTACATAAAACACACACACGCACGCACACACACGCGCACACACACACACACACACACACACACACACACACACACACACACACACACACACACACACACACGCAGTTGTTAGATGGATCTAATTACGGGTGCTAGTCTTAAAGAAAATTCTCACCCAGTTAGACTGCTGAAATCACTGGAGGGACACTAAAGTTGATGTAACTGAAGACTTTATTCTGCACAATAAGCAGGCATCATTCAGGAGACACCCACAGTACAGGCTCACAAACCCTGAGATGTCGCATTTTTATAACTTAAGAACAAAAGATAACAGTAGGTGATTCAATACAATTTCAATAGTTTCAATAACAATGTTTACTTCAATATATTGGGTTGACAATGGTTCCTTTGAAATACATAGTGGAAGCCCATTCTAATTGATAAGGCACCTCTGAAGAACTAAACGCCTTTGGGAGAAACGAATTAACAATAACATCCCAAAACCTTTTGACGATGGAGAGCAAGATGGCCAAAGTTAATATTGTACACTAATATGGTCAATACACAAAAACTTTGATTGTCTGTACCTGTGACTATGTGACATACAAAGTGACAACATCTGTCTGCTCTGCCAGCTTGACCTCAAGTCACAATGGTACCTGGTTTCCTGTAAGTCAATTAGCAGAAACACGTTGTCTCAATGATTGACTCTTACATATAGAGTCATAGAAACTTACAGCCCAGAAACAGGCCCTTTGACCAATCTAGTCCATGCTAACCACTTAACTTGCCTATTGCCATCGATCTACACCAGGACCAGAGGTTTGGATAGGTGCCCCTCCCATTCATGTACTTATCCAAACTTCTCTTAAACGTTGAAATCAAGCTCACATGCACCAATGCGCTGAAAGCTCATTCCACACTCTCATGACTCTCTGAGTGAAGAAGTTTCCCCTCATGATCCCCTTAAACTTTTCAGCTTTCACCCTTAACCCATGACCTCTAGTTGTAGTCCCACCCAACTTCAGTGGAAAAAGCCTGCTTGTATTTGCCCTGTCTACTGTACATCCATCATAATTTTGTATACCTCTATCAAATCTCCTCTCAATCCTCTGCATTACAAGGAATAAAGTCCTAACCTATTGTATCTTCAAGTCCTCCAGTCCCAGCAATATCCTTGTAAACTGTTTTTGCACTCTTTCAACCTTATTTACATCTTTCCGGTATGTAGGTGACCAAAACTGCACACAATACTCCAGGCTAGGCCTCACCAATGTAATATCCTACCTCCTGTACTCAATACTTTGATTATGAAGGCCAATGTACCAAAAGCTTTCTTTACAATGCTGATAGCTCAGAGCTGCAAGTCCTGAAAGTCTTCTTCATTGTCCATTATAGCCCCAATCTTAGTGTCATCCAACATGTTGTATTATCATCCAGCTCATTTCTATAGATGACAAACAACAACAGACCTAGCACCAATCCCAGCCATTCCCCATGCAGCACTAGCAAACCTTCCCATTAGGATATTAGTCCCCCTCCAGTTCAAGTACAAACTGTCTCTTCAGTACAGCTCTGAGGTTATTGAAAACTTTTCCTGGGAAGGGGTGACCTGTACAAGAGGAATGGATTACACTTGTACTGGAGGGGAACCAATATCTTGGCTGGGAGGTTTGCTAATGCTACTCAGGAGAGTTTAAACTTGTTTTGCAGGGGGCTGGAAACTGGAGCACCGGGTCGGCAAGGGCAGGAGCAGTCTGGACGGTAGATGTCAGGGAAAGTGTTGAAAGTCAAAATCGAAGTAACAGGTACGATGGGTAGGATAGTTTGAAATGTGTCTATCTTAATGCTTGGAGTTTTATGGGTAAAGGTAATGAACTTAGAGCTTGGATGAGTGTATGGAACTATGATGTTGTGGCCATTACTGAAACTTGATTGAGTGAGGGGTAGGTACGGATGATTAATGTACCAGCTTTTCGAAGTTTTAGAAAATGTAGAGAAGAGGTAATGAGGTGTGTGGAGTTGCACTACTAATCAGGGAAAATATCACAGCTTCACTCAGGGGAGACATGATGGAAGGTTCAGAAACTGAGTCCATTTGGGTAGAACTTAGAAATAGGGAGGCTGCAATCACATTGATGGGATTGTACTACAGAACACTCCCCCCCCCCCCCCCCCAGTAGCCACCAGGACATTGAGGGCATTGATATAACCAGATTAAGGCCACTTGTAAAAATAACAGGATTGTTGTCCAGCGGGATTTCAGCTTCCCTAATATAAATTGGGACTTTCTTAGTGCAAGGGGTTTAGATAGGTGTGAATTTGTTAAATGTATCTAGGAGGGCTTCTTAAATCAATATGTGAGAAGTCCAACAAGAGGAAGATCTGGTTTGGGTAATGAGCCTGGACAGGTGACTGACCTTTCAGTGGGTGTTAGAGAACACTCAGTTAGAGAACAGTGACTGTAACTTCCTAACTTTCACAATAGCTATAGATAAGGATAGGTATGGTCCTTGCAGAAAAGTTTTGGATCAGGGTGGGGCAAGTTACAAGATCATTAGGCAGGAACTAAGAAGAATTCATTCGGAACACATTTTCTTTGGCAAGTCCACAGCTGACATGTGGAGGGTGTTCAAAGATCAATTGCACAAAGTTGTGCCTCCTGATGAGTGTGAAGGTAGAACAAGCCCCAGGACCTGTCAAGAATTACCCCAGGTAGTTGAAAGAGACAAGAGACAAGATTTCTGGGGCCTTGACTAGTATCCTTATATCGTCCCTAGACACGGGTGAAGTCCCAGAGGACTGACATGTGGCTCATGTTGTACCTCTACCTTAAGAAAGAAAAAAAGGGAAAGTCTTTGGAACTATAGATCAGTGAGTTTCACGTCAGTTGTAGGGAAGGGTAGATAGGGTGGTTAAGAAGGCTTATGGAATGTTTGCTTTAACTAGTTGAGACATTGAGCTCAAAAGTCAAGAGGTTACGTTGCTACTTTATAAAACTCTGGTTAGGCCACATCTGTACAGTTCTGGTCACCCCACCATAGGAAGGATGCTGAGACTTTGGGGCGGGTGCAGAAAAGGTTTAGCAGATGCTGCCTGGTTTACAGGGCATGTGCTATCATGAGAGGCTGGGTAAACTTGGGTTCTTTCCTCTGGAGCAGCGGAGGCTGAGGGGAGATCTGATGGAGGTTTATAAGATTATGAGAGGCATAGATAGAGTAGTCAGGGAGAATCAGTTCCCCAGAGTTGAAATCTCTTATACCAGAGGGCATGCAATAAAGGTGAGAGAGGGTAGGTTCAAAGGGGAGGTGAGGGGTAAGTTTTCTAGACAGAGAGTGATGGATACGTGGAATACCCTGCCAGGTATGCTGATAGAGGCAAATACATTAGACGCTCTTAAGAGACATTTAGATAGGCACATGAGTGTGAGGAATATGGACACTGTGTAATTAGGAGAGATTAGTGCTTGGGTGTTTTTTTATTTGCTCTTCAACTGATTTTGCACAATATTGTGGGGTGATTGCCCTGTTACTCTGCTGTACTCTTCTATGCAGTACAGGCCGCAGCCACTGAGGTTAGATTAACTAGCCTATAATTTCCTTTCTTTTGCCTTCCTCCCTTCTTAACGAGTGGAGTGGCATTTGCAATTTTCCGTTCCTCTGAGACCATACAGAATTAAGTGACTCTTGAAAGATCATGACCAATGCATCCATTATCTCTTCATCAACCTCTCTTGGGACTCTAGGATGTATTTCATCTGGTCCAGGTGACTTATTCACCTTAAGACCTTTGAGTTTGCCTAGCACTTTTCTCTTTGAAAAAATAGAAATGGCACTCACTCCTGCTTCTTGGCACTCACAGACCTCTGGCACACTATTAGTGTCTTCCATAGAGAAAACAGATGTAAAGTACCCATTAAGTTCATCTGCCATTTCTTTGTCCTCCACTACTACATCACCAGCATTATTGCATTATTTTCCAGCAGTCCAATATCAACCCTCTCTTCCCTTTTACTCTTTATATAACTGAAAAAACTTTTGGTATCCTGCTTTATATTATTGGCTAGTCTTTTCCATTCTTGTAGATTTTTTAGTTGCACTTTGTTGGATTTTAAAAACTTCCCACTCATTTTTGCTACCTTATATGCCTTTTCCTTGGCTTCCATGCAGTCTTTAACTTCCCGTGGCAGCCCCTGTTCCCTACCCTTGCCATTTGAGAACTTCTTCCACTGTGGGATATAGCTATCCTTGCCTTGTGAACTATTCCCAGAAACTTCAGCCATCTCTGCTCTGCTGTCATGCCTGCAAGCATCCTTTTCCAATCCACCTAGGCAAGCTCCTCACTCATGCCTTTATTCTGTAATTTCCTTTATTCCATTGCGGTACAGATTCATGTGAGTTATGCTTCTCCCTCTCAAATTGCAGTATGAAATCAATCATATTATGATCACTTCCTCCAAAGGGTTCCTTTACATTAAGCTCCCTAATAAGATCTGGGTTATTACATAACACCCAATCTAAGGCTTTCCCCAAGTAGGCTCAAGCACAAGCTGGTCTAAAAAGCCATTTTATAGGCATTCAACAAATACCCTCTCTTGTGATCTGACACCAACCTGATTTTCCTAATC
The DNA here is from genome assembly GCF_030028105.1 of Mobula birostris. Taxonomy (NCBI): domain Eukaryota; kingdom Metazoa; phylum Chordata; class Chondrichthyes; order Myliobatiformes; family Myliobatidae; genus Mobula; species Mobula birostris. The sequence continues at coordinate 75,208,177 of NC_092379.1, forward strand.
CCCTTGCATATTGAAGTCCCCCATTACAATTGTGTCATTACCCTTATTACATGCCCTTTCCACCTCCCTTTGCAATCTCAACCCCACATCTTGGCTACTATTTGGAAGCCTATATATAATTCCCATAATTTTTACCCTTTCAATTTCATAACTCCACCCACAAAGATTCAACGTTCTCTGATCCTATGCCACCTCTTTCTAAAGATGTAATTCCATCCCTTACCAACAGAGCCACACCACCGCCTATGCTTTCCTGCCAGTCTTTTCGACACAAAGTATATCCCTTAGCTCCCAACTATGGCCTTCTTTCAGCCATGACTCAGTGATGCCCACAATGTCATACCAACCAATCTCTAATTGCGCCATGAGTTTGTCCACCTTATTCTAAATGCTACTCACATTTAAATACATCACCTTCAATCCAGCATTTTTTGCCCTTTTGAATTTTGCCTCTGTGGCGCAATTTAACTCCTTGCTCTGTCTGCGTTTGTACCCAATCACTGGCTTGTCCTTCCTTACATTCGTGTTACACCCATCCTCTACTTGAAAACCTGCTGGCTCAGCCTCAGCTCTATCATCCTGGTTCCCATCCCCGCACCGTATTAGCGTAAACCACTCCCAACAGCTCCGGTTAATCTGTCTGCAAGTATATTGGTTCCCCTCAGATTCAAGTGCAACCTGTCCCTTTTGTACAGATCTGGCACCCAGAACAGAACACTGGCTCTGTAGACATAACCCCGATTCTCTCTAGAGTTGGATAAGAAATAATGAATGAACTTACCTAGACTCTGCCTGTTCTCGTCAAAGCCCTGTTTCAGCCAAAGCCTTCCTACTCTGACTCAGGCTACTCGGACAACAACTGCTCCCACAATGACCATTTCGTTAGGTTGCACTTCTTTTTCATAGAGACTGACTTTCTTGTTGAAAATCTTTGTCGGACCTGTGTGGGAACACTCCTGTTGCTGCTGCCCAATACTCCCATCAAAATACTTGCTGCTTTTCAAGCCACAGTTTTCTCGTTCTCCCTTTAGAAAGTATAGCCATTACTGTTCTGCCATTAGCCTGATAGTGTCCCAACTTTGGCCAGTTCCTCTCTTGTGCCTTTTAATTCCCTTTGCTCCTTTTCAATACTGATATATCCGACTTTATCTTCTCCCTCTCAAAATACAGGGCGAATTCTATCATTTTATGATCACTGTCTCCAAGGGTTCCTTTACCTTAAGCTCCCTAATCAAATCTGGTTCATTAGGCAACACTCAATCCAGAATTGCCCTTCCCCTCATGGGTTTAACCACAAGTGCTTTAAAAAGCCACCTTGTAGGCATTCTCCAAATTCCCTATCTTGGGTTTCAGCATCAAGATGATTTTCCAACTCTGTTTACCTATTAAAATCACCCATGACTATGATAACATCACCTTTATTATATGCTTTTCTAACTCCCCTTTTAATCAATACCTACATCCTGGTTACTGTTCAGAGGTTTGTATATAACTCCCAACAGTGTCCTTTTGCTCTTGCAGTTCCTTAACTCTATTCGCAAGGACTCCTCTTTCCAAGGATTTGATTTCATTTTTAATAACAGAACCACTCTACCACTTTGCCTACCTGCCCAACCTTTTGATACAATGTGTATCCTTGGATGTTCATCTCCCAATTACAATCTTCTTTCAGCCAGGACTCAGTGATGCCTATGACAATGATACCAGCCAGTCTCTAACTGTGGTACAAGATCATCTACCTTATTCTGTATGCTGCCTCCATTCATCACCTTTTATGATTTTGCTCCCAGGTTTCACTTCAACTCATCACATTGACTGCGGTTTTGCCCTGTCATCTGCCGGTCCTTCATCTCAGTCTCACTACACACGGCACTTACTTGTATACCAATGGCCCTATCCTCAGCACTATAACTCCAATTCCCATATCCCTCCAAAATCAATTTAAACATGGTTCCCAACCTGGCCTCCATGGAGCCTTAGCTTAATAGTATTGGGTCATGGCATAGAAAACGGTTGTGAACCCCTGGTTTAAATGCTCCCCAACAGCTCTAGCAAAAATGCCCACAAGGGTATTGGACCCCCTTGGGTTCAGGTGTAACCTATCCCCTTTGTACATTCCATAGCTTCCCCGAAGGTGAGCCCAATGATTCAAAAATCAGAAACTCCGCTCACCTCCTCAGCCCATTCATTCATCTGCCAAATCATCCTATTGCTGCCCTGAGTAATACATGGTACTGGGGGTAATCTGTGATCCCTATCTTGAAGGACTTCTGCTTTACTGCCTCTTCTCAATAATATCAAAAATTATACCAAAAGCTTGTTTTCAGATATAGAGTAAAAGAAAGGTGAGAGTAGATCTTGGACTACTGGAAAATGACGCTGGAGAGATAGTAATGAGGGACAAACTGAATAAGTTCTTTGCATAATTCTTCACTGTTGAGAACACTGGCAGTATGCCTGAAGTTCAAGGAGGCAGAAGTGAGTGCAGTGGCTATTACTAGGGAAATGGTGCTTGGGAAACTGAAAGGTTTGATGGTAGATAAATTACCTGGACCAGATGGAATACACCCCAATGTTCTAAAGGAGGTAGCTGAATAGATTGTGGAGGCATTAGTAATCAGTTTTCAAGAATCAGTGGATTCTAATATGATTCCAAATGACAGGAAATTTGCAAATGTCACTTAGCTCATCAAGAAGGGAGGGAAGCAGAAGAGAGGAAATTATAGGCCAGTTCGCCTGACCTCAGTGGTGGGAAACGTATTGGAGTTGATTGTTAAGAATGCGGTTTTGGGATATTTGAAGACACATGATTAAATAGGTCAAAGTTGGCATGATTTTCTTAAAGGAAAATCTCACCTGACAAATCTGTTGGAAATCTTTGAAGAAATAACAAGCAGGCTAGACAACGGAGATTCAGTGGATGTCAAAGTCAAAGTAAATTTTATTATCAAAGTACATGCATGTCATCACATACACCCCTAAGATTCATTTTCTTGGGGGCATACTCAGTAAATCAATAGAACAGGGTCAACGAAGGATCAACCAGAGTGCAGAAGACAGATGTAAATTTAAATAAATAGCAATAAATAATGAGAACATGAGATAAAGAGTCCTTAAAATGAGATTATTGGTTGTGGGAAACATCTCAATGATGGGCAAGTGAGTGTAGTTATCCCTTTTTTTCAAGAGCTTAATGGTTGAGGGTAGTACTGTACTTGAACTTGGTGGTGTGAGTCCTGAGACTGTTTTACCTACCCTAATGGTAGCAGTGGAAAGAGAGCATAGCTTTGGTGGTGGGGATCTCTAATGATGGATGTTGCTTTCCTATAACAGCATTCATGTAGATGTGCTCAGTGGTTAGGAGGGCTCTACCCCTGATGTACTGAGCTGAATCCACTACCTTTGTCAGATTTTCCCTTCAAAGGCATTGGTGTTTTCATACCAGGCCGTGATGCAGCCAGTCAATATACTCTCCACTACACATCCTTAGAAGTTTGTCAAAGTTTTCGCTGAATCTCTGTAGACTCCTAAGAAAGTAGAGGCACTGCCATGCTTTCTCTGCAATTGTACTTATTGGCTGGATCCAGGGCAGGTCCTCTGAAATAGTAACACACAGGAATTTAAAACGTCTATTGGATTTTCAGAAGGCTTTTGACAAGGTGTCGTACATGAGGCTGCTAAACAAGATATGAGCCATGCGTATTATAATAAAGCTTCCAGCATTGGCTGTCTGTCAGGATGCAAAGAGTGGAAGTAAAGAGATCATATTCTGATTGGTTGCCGGTGACTAGTAGTGTTCACCAGGCATCTGTGTTAGAACCACTTATTTTTACATTGCATGTCAACAATTTGGATGATAATATTGATGGCTTTGTGGCAGTTTTACGGATGATACAAAGATAGGTGGAGGGGCAGGTAGTATTGAGGAAGCATTTAGACAGATTTGGAGAATGGGCAAAGAGGTGACAGATAGAACACAGTGTCCGGAAGTACATGGCACTTTGGTAACTGAAGTAAAAGTATAGACTATTTTCTAAAAGGGGAGAATATTCAAAAATTTGAGGTGCAAAGGGATTCAGGAGTCCTGGTGCAGGCTTCCCTAAAGGATCATTTATAGGTTGAATCTGTGGTGTGGCAAGGTAGGTGAATGCAATGTTAGGATTCACTTCAAGAGGACTAGAATATAAAAGCAAAGGTGTAATGCTGAGGTGCATAAGGCACTTGTGAGGTCCCACCTGGAGTATTGTGAGCAGTTTTGGATCCCTTATTTAAGAAAAGCTGTGCCGACATTGGAGATGGTTCAGAGGAGGTTCACAAGAATGATTCTGGCAACAAAAAGGTTATCATATGAGCCGTGATTGAAAGCTCTGGGCCTGTACTGACTGAAATTTAGAAGAATGATGGGGGTATCATTGAAACAGCTTCAAAACAGAGTGACATCCATTTACAGCAGAGATGGAATTTATTTCCATATCTGACTGTGGAGGCCAGTTCACTGGTTGCATTTAAGGCAGAGGTTGAGATGTTTTTGATTAGTCAGGGCATGAAAGGTTATGGGAAGAAGGCAGGTTAATGGGTTAAGAGAAAATTAATCAACCATGATGAAATGGGGGAAGCAGACACAATGGATCAAATGGCCTAATTCTGATCCTATGTCTTATAGTCTTATGGTCTAACTTCCTTTACTCACTGAGCAGGACTTCATCACCTTTTCTCTTTATGTCCCTGATGCTAATGTGCACCACGAACTCTGGCTACTCACCCTCCTTCTTGAGAGTCTTCTGCAGCCACTCTGAAACAACCAGATCTCTGTCCCTGAAATACCACATGTCACAGCAAAAGCATTCCACTGCCTTAACTGCCATACTCCCAATATTTGTTATACCTCTGACTTCTCGTACCTAAGTTCTAGCCTATACTTTTTCTTGCCTAAGCCTGTTGAACCAAAGCCTGACCATTATTACACTGGCCCACTCCAACAATGGCCACTCCACTTGCATCTTGCTTCTTTTTATTGGCTTCTTCCAAGTTCCTAAGCAATTGTTATGTTAGGAACCTAACAAAAATTTCTGAAAGGCCCAGAACGTTCTTTAAACCTTGCACTGGCTCACCAATGAATGACTTCTCATGAAGATTACAGCCACTGATTTTTTCCTCCAAATCCCAGCAACTGTATCCTCTTGTGGCAGTGCCTGTAACTGCTAGTGGTCTGGTAGGACAAGTCAACCCTAGCCTTAATCATCGCCTGGATCTCTCTATCATCCAACATAAACATTCAAGTTATTCATTCAAGTGACTTGACCCATTCTAAACACATAATGAATGGTTTGTACCTCCAGACAATAACCATTATGGGGAAAATAATTGTCTGGGTTCTTCATGAATGGCAAGATACAGATTTGAAACTTTTCTTTTTCAATCTTTTTATTAATTTCAACATCATGAACATTACAAAATATAAGTACAGAGCAATTGGGATTATATTGATAATAATTAGTGTATACAAGTATAAATGGCACATATTTAATAAGCCTCCCAAAATCTCACAAAATTACCAATAAAATATAGAAAAGATATACATGAAAATACAAAAATATCATAAAAAAAAAGAAAAAAAAATACCCCATTAGGAAAACAAAAACTAATCTAACCAAACTGGAAGAAAACTAAAGAGAGAAAAATAGAAAACGAAAGGGCTATTATGATATCTCAGACAAAACCAATAGTGTTGTTACTTCTGCTCCTATCTCATATATTGAAGTAACAAAATAGAATTGGAAAGGGTCAAATTACATCATGTGAAAATATTGAATAAATGGTCTCCAAATCTCATCAAATTTAATAGATGGGTCATAAATGACACTTCTAATTTTTTCTAAATTTAAACAAGACATAGCTTGAGAAAACCAATAAAATGTAGTAGGAGGATTAATCTCTTCCCAATTCATAACTTTTAAAACATACTGAGATTTGTTAATTAGAAATCAGACATTTGAACATATACCACCTTGCCCTCATCAATCTAATTGGTCACCTCTTTAAAAAAAACTCAGCAAAGTTCATGAGATGCAATTTCTCATATACAAAGCCATGCCGATTATCCCTAATTAGACTTCGCCTTTCTAAATGCAGAGAGACTGATTCCCAGAATCTCCCCAGTAACTTGCCCACCACTGATTTTAGGTTCACTAGCCTGTAGTTTTCTGGCTTTACTTGTAGCATTCTGCATCTGGTACTTCAGCTATGTCTAAGGAAGGTGAAAAAACCTCTTCATAAGTATTAGCACTAGCATGAAAGTCAAGTTCCATGAGCAAAGGGCAGTTATTAAAGCATTCACTTTGTTCGGCCCATAAATGGAAGGGACATTGTTAGTGAAAATATCAAGTGACAAAAGAATGCCAGAAAGTTCTATTTTTAATAATTTCAAGAAAATTACAGGGGATTTCTTCCTATGTCTAGCAAATATTCAAAGATTCTTGTACAAACTCCTCCGCCTTCGGATAATCAGTAAAAAATTTTCTTTTTCCATCAGCCAAAAAAATCTTCAACACTGCAGGATGGTGCAGTATAAATTGATAACCATTTTCCCATAGGACTTTTTTCACTGGATTGAATTCCTTCCTTCTCTTCAAAAGTTCATAACTTAAGTCAGGGTAGAAAAGAATGTTCCCTTCTAACATCAATGGCCTGTTGCTTTTTTTGGCACCTTGGGCAGCCACCTGCAGAATCCTTTCTTTATCTTGATATCTTAAACATTTTATTAAAATTGATTGCGGATTTTGGTCGTGTTGTGGTTTTGGTCTTAAAGCTCTATGTGCCCTTTCAATTTCAATTGACCAATTTCCCTCTTCCATTTGCAAAATTTCCGGGATCCATCTTTGAAAAAATTTTATTGGATCCTCCCTCTCTATATCTTCTTTAAGGCCAACAATCTTAATATTACTTTGCCTACTAAAGTTTTCCAGCACATCCACTTTTTCCAACAGCCATTTTCTTTCTGTTGTCCAGGCAAGGATATTATCTTCTATCTTGTCCACTCTATCTTTGGTGTCCTCCACTATTTCTCCCAACCTTTTAACTTTCTTATCAAAGTTCTGAGATGCAATGGGACTTGGGAGTCCTCATACAGGATACCCTTAAGGATAACCTGCAGGTTGAATCGGTAGTGAAGAAGGCGAATGCAATGTTGGCATTCATTTCTAGAGGAATAGAGTATAGGAGCAGGGATGTGGTGTTGAGGCTCTATAAGGCATTGGTGAGACCTCACTTGGAATACAGTGGGCAGTTTTGGTCTCCTTATTTAAGAAAGGATGTGCTGACTTTGGAGAAGGTACAGAGAAGATTCACTAGAATGATTCCGGGAATGAGAGGGTTAACATATGAGGAACATTTGTCCGCTCTTGGACTGTATTCCTTGGAGTTTAGAAGAATGAGGGGAGACCTCATAGAAACATTTCAAATGTTAAAAGGCATGGACAGAGTGGATGTGGCAAAGTTGTTTCCCGTGATGGGGGAATCTAGTACAAGAGGGCATGACTTAAGTATTGAAGGGTGCCCATTCAGAACAGAAATGCGAAGAAATTTTTTTAGTCAGAGGGTGGTGAATCTATGGAATTTGTTGCCACGGGCAGCAGTGAAGACCAAGTCATTGGGTATATTTAAGGCAGAGATTGATAGGTATCTGAGTAGCCAGGGCATCAAAGGTTATGGTGAGAAGACGGGAGAGTGGAACTAAATGGGAGAATGGATCAGCTCATGATAAAATGGCGGAGCAGACTCGATGGGCCAAATGGCCTACTTCTGCTCCTTTGTCTTATGGTCTTATGGTCTTATCCATTTTCTCCTATTTTTTCATAACATTATCAAACATAGTCTTCATGTTTTTAACATCTGTTTTTATTACTTTTAATTCAGCCATTATTTGCACTAAGGCCTCTCTTATGTCCCCATGATGTTTTTTACTTTTAATCTCTTCTTGTTATTCTTCCTCCTTTTCTTCATCTGTATTCACCAGGGGATCTGATTCTAACTCCAAATCACTCTCACTTTCAGTGGCAATCGGATCTTGTAGTTCGGCTTGTACCGATTTACGCATGCGGCTTTTTTACGCATATGCAATTCCTGCTTCTTCTTCCCAGAGACTTTTCCTAGAAAATTTACTTCTTTTATGCATAATCTGATTCAAAAACAGATGCTTAAACAAGGAATCCATAAGTCAAGACAAAAATGGGAAACGGATTTGAATATTAATATTGATGAAACAAGTTGGTCAAGACTATGTCTTGACAGTATGACAAATACAATAAGTGTTCGACTCAGATTAGTACAATATAATTTTTTACATCAATTATATATTACACCACAAAAAATGAATAGATTAAACCCAAACTTATCTGATCAATGTTTTCGGTGTAATCAAGAAATTGGTACTTTCTTACATTCTACTTGGTCTTGTTTCAAAATTCAACCTTTTTGGATAAATTTAGGAGTTTTATTGGAACAAATTATTGGAACACAACTTCCACATAACCCATTATTATATTTATTAGGTGACATTGAAGGGATAATACCGAAACTTAAATTGAATAAATACCAGAAAGAATTTATAAAAATTGCATTGGCAGTAGCCAAAAAGGCTATTGCGGTTACTTGGAAATTGGATTCGTATTTAAGCATGGATCGTTGGAATAATGAAATCTTTAGCTGTATTCCACTTGAAAAAATTACTTATAATTTATGGAATAAATATGATACATTTTTGAGTATTCGGCGCCCTTAATTATAAAAGATAGGATTGTTTAAATAGATGCTCCGATGATAAAGATGTTGGTCCTCTGGGGAAAGAAACAAATACATAGATTAAATTTATTTTGAATCCCATGGAGCATGTGGAGATCTTCCAACATCCAGGCAGTCTTTCTTTCTTTCTTTTCTTTTCTGTTTTTTCCTTTTTTTTTTAGGTAGGTGTATGTTCCGGGGGAAGGGTTAAGGGGAGGGGGGAGGGTAAAGAAAAAGAAGAAGAACTGTTACCTTTTACTCAAATCTATTTGCACATTTTAAGGTTAGGCCGTGTTCAGTTACAGAAATGAGAAGGGCCCAGATTTCAATATCAACTCGATATTGCTCCTGGGTCAATGAGGACAAAACATCTTGCTGAGACAAAGACCTGTCACTTCTACCAGGGTAATCCTGCCCATGCGTGGGACTCCTGGTGAAACATGAATCCATTATCATCATGGCTAGGTATCGGTCCTCAAGGACCTCCACCATCCAGGCCGTACACCCTTCTCGCTGCTACCATTGGCATGGAGGTACAGAGGATCTCACACCACCAGCTTAAGAAACAGGAACTATTACCTTTCAGCCTCCTGAACCAGCCTGGATAACGTCACTCAGCACTATACTGAACTGATCACTGGACACAACCAATGGAGTCATTTTCAAGGACTCTAGAACTCATGTTCCCAGTATTATTTATTTATTTATTATTATCATATTTGCACAATTTGTCTTCTTTTGCACATTGAATTACTTGTCAGTCTATTGATTCTATTGTATTTCTTTGTTCTGCTGTGAATGCCTTCAGGAAAATGAATCTCAGGGTAGTATATGGTATCATAGTCTCAATGGCCACTTTATTAGATACCTCCTGTAGCCACTGAAGAGGCCACTGAGTGTATGTTCATGGTCTTCTGCTGCTGAGGCCCGTCCACTCCAATGTTTGATGTGTTGTGCATTCAGAAATATTCTTTTGAACACCACTGTTGTAACACATGGCTATTTGAATTATTATCGCCTTCCTGTCAGCTTGAGCCAGTCTGGCTAGTCTCCTCTGACTTCTATCATTAACAAGACATTTTCATCCACAGAACTGCCACTCACCGGATGTTTTTTGTTTTGAGTACATTTTTCTGTAAACTCTAGAGACTGCTGTGTGTGAAAATCCCAGGAGATCAGTAGTTTCTGAGATACTCAAACGATCCCACTTGGCAACAACAATCATTCCACAGTCAAAGTCATTTAGGTTACATTTCTTCTCCATTCTAATGTTTGGTCTGAACAACAACTGAACCTCTTGACTATGTCAACATATGAATTGGCTGATTAGATATTTGCATTAACAAGCAGGTGCATAGGTGTACCTGATAAAGTGGTCACTGAGTGTATGCATACATTGATAATAAATTTACTTTGAACTCTGATGGCACCAGTGAACAATGTGACCAAGGGTGACATCCTCCAGATGGTTCAGGAAACTACAGTGGTGCAAAAAAGTTTCTGAACACAGCAGAATTTTCTTTATTTCTGCTTAAATATGACCTAAAATATGATCAGATCTTCACACGTCCTGAAACTAGATACAGAGAACCCAATTAAATAAATAACACAAAAACAAAAAAAAATAGTAATAATTACAGTAAAAAGAAAGGGAAGGGAATCCACACTTGAATAATATTCAGTGACAGAATATTTGCCACATTAACCAATTAGAGTACAGGTTGTTCATTAAGAGAATATTTAGAATGAGTAAATTTGCTTCCTCCGAATGCGGAGTTTGGTTCGGATTTATTCTAACAATGTTGTGCCATTTAATAATTCCAGTGGTGAAATGCCAGTCAGGTGAAACTAATAAGGGATAGACGTATGTTTAATTGTCTGTCTGAATTATTTAAATTATTTACTGTTGTATTTTCCCAGGAATCCTCTGTGACTTCAATAGCAAAACATGGTCATTAAACAAATGAGTCATCCACTATCTTCACAACAACAAACACAAGAAAATCGGCAAAACATGGTCATCCAATAGCAAAACATGGTCAAACACGGAGCAACACCCAAAAAATGCTGAAGGAACTCAGCAGACCAGGCAGGTATCCATGGAAATGAATAAGCAGTCGATGTTACGGGCCAAGACCCTTCATCAGGACATGATGAGCTGAGACCCTTCATCCTGTCCTGATGAAGGGTTTTGGCCCATAACGTTGACTGTTTATTCCTCTCCATAGATGCTGCCCAACCTGCTGAGCTCCTCCAGCATCCTGTGTGTGTGTTACTATGGTGTACAAACTATGGCAACAAAATCTGAAACAATAAGTGAAAATAATGATAACAGGAATTACCCAGCTGTTTCCTGTTTCTTTGAAGGGATTTTAAAATCACTTTCTTACATATTGTGTCGCACAAAGTGTGCCAGAAACTGGGGGAATCCAAAGGAAGCTGATGATTTACAACTGCAATATGGAAGATTGCTGCCAGATCTACAGTTTGAACTATTTTTACCCTGTGCTGTTTGTAAAACCACTTAGAATCCAGACAAATAGATGTAACAAGCCATTATTCAATACAAAACAGTTCTCTGGGGAAATCAAGTGGAAGAATCTCCCTTATTTTTAGATATAGCGATAATCCGTGACAGCCACCAAATGTGACATAAAGGCTAGGTAGTCGTCTGGTACCCTGTTTGTCTTTGGCAGAAGATTGAAGCTGAGAATATTTATGTTTCAATTATGCCAAATAATTTTACTCTAACGTGTACTGGTTATCATGCCTCAACATTTCCCTCTGTAAATAACTGCTCTCAACCAGCTGGTTTTTGCTCTTTAGAAAGCTTTAGTTTACTATTTTTAAATTAGGTTTATTACCTACTTGCATAACTTTCATTATATATTTATACGGTTCTCAAATTAAAATATTGCCATCTACATCCACTCTATCTAGCACTCACTGATCCCAGTGGCCCTCCAGAGAGACAGCAAAAACTGCACTCTCTCTCTGAGGACACTTGGGCATGAATGTATCTTTGAAACTGGGACAGGCATTTGGCTTGGGCAGAATCCCCAATGCCCTCTTTTATGCTGATCTCATCAGTGTATCATGGCTTTGAGTTTCAGTAAGGCTTTTGTGAAATTACTGCAATCCAATTAATTTACTGTTTTATTTAGATATACAGAGGATAACAGGCCTTTACAGCCCAACAAGGCCACACTGCTTAATGACACTCATGTGACTAATTAACTACTAACCTGTATGTCTTTGGACTGTGGGAGGAAACTGGAGTACCCAGAGGAACCTTACACAATCACAGGGAGAACATACAAACTCCTTACAGATGGAAGCGGAATTGAACGTGACTAGCTGGTGCTGCGATCAATGAGCACCCTAATGGCAGTTGTGTACGGGCCTCCAAATAGCATCCGGGATTACAAACTACAGCAGGAGATAGAAAAGGTATGTCAGAAAGGCAATGTCATGATAATCGTTGGGGATTTTAAAATGAAAATAGATTGGGAAAACTAGGTCAGTGATGGACCTCAAGAGAGAGAATTTGTAGAATGTCTAAGGGATGACCTTTTAGAACAGCTTGTTTTGAGCCCACTAGGGGATTGGCTGTGCTGGCCTGGCTGTTGTGCAATGATCCGGAGGTGATAAGAGAACTTGAGGTTAAGGAACCCTTAGGGAACAGTGATCACAATATGATCGAGTTCACTTTGAAAATGAGAGTGAAAACAAATCCAATGTGTCGGTATTTCAGTGGAATAAATGAAACTACAATGGCTTGAGAGAGGAACTGGCTGAAGTTGACTGGAAAGGGACATTTGCAGGAAGGACAGCAGAGCAACAGTGGCTGGAGTTTCTGCAAAAAATGAGGGAAGTGCAAGACAGATATATTCCAAATAAGAAGAAATTTTCAAAGGAAAGAGGAACACCACTGTGGCTGAGTAAAAACAAAAGAGAGGGCATACAAGGAAGCCAGAGCTAGTGGGAAGATAGATTGGGGATCTTTTAAAAATTTGCAGAAGGAAACTAAGAAGGTCATTAGAAGGAAAAGATGAATTATAAGAGGAAGCTGGTGACTAACATCAAAGAAGATACTAACAATTTTTTTGAGCATATAAAGGGTAAAAAAAAGAGTCAAGGGTAGATATAGGACCAACAGAAAATGACGCTGGTGATATTGTAATGAGAGGTGCAGAGATGGCAGAGGAACTGATATGTATTTTGCATCAATTTTCACAGTGGAAGACATCAAGAGTGTCAGGAAAGTAAAGTTTGTGCAGTGAAAATTATGACAGAGAAGGTGCTCAGAAGCTTAGTAGTCTAAGGGTGGATAAATCTCCTGGACCTGATGGAATGCACCCTTGGGTTCTGAAGGAAGTAGCTGGAGAGATTGCGGAGACATTAATAATGATCTTTCAAGAATCGATAGATTCTGGCATTGTACCAGATGATTGGAAAATTGCAAATGTTACTCTGCAATTTAAGAAGGGTGGGAGGCAGCAGAAAGGAAACTATAGACCTGTTAGTCTGACATCAGTGGTTGAGAAGTAGTTGAAATCCATTGTTAGGGATGAGATTACAGAGTACCTGGAGGAACATGACAAGATAGGCCAAAGCCAGCATGGTTTCATGAAAGGAAAATCCTGCCTGACAAACCTACTGCAATTCTTTGAGGAAACTACAAGCAGGGTAGACAAAGGAGATGCAGTAGACATGGTGTCCTTGGATTATCAGAAGGTCTTTGACAAGGTGCCGCACATGAGGCTGCTTAGCAAGAAAGGAGTCCATGGAATTACAAGGAAGTTACTAGCGTGGGTGGATCATTGGTTGGTCGGCAGAAAACAGGGAGTGGAATAAAGAGATCCTATTCTGGCTGGCTGCCAGTAACCAGTGGAGTTCCACCGGGGTCTGTGTTGGGACCGTTGCTTTTTATGATGTATGTCAGTGACTTAGACTACAGTATTAATGGATTTGCAGCTAAATTTGCCAATGATACAAAGATAGGTGGAGGAATGGGTAGTGTTGAGGAAACAAAGGGCCTTCAGAGAGACTTAGATAGTCTTGGGGAATGGGCAGAGAAGTGGCAAATGAAATACAATTTTGGAAAGTGTATGGTCATGCACTTTAGTGGAAGAAATAAATGGGCAGACTATTATTTAGATAGGGAGGGAATTCAAAATGCAGAGATGCAAAGGGAGTCCTTGTGCAGGATACCCTAAAGGTTAACCTCCAGGTTGAATCGGTTGTGAAGAAGGCGAATGCAATGTTGGCATTCATTTCTAGAGGTATAGAATATAAGAGCAGGGACGTGATGCTGAGGCTCTATAAGGCATTTGTGAAAACACACTTGGAGTATTGTGTGCAGTTTTGGGTTCCTTATTTTATAAAGGATATACTGACATTGGAGAGGGTTCAGAGAAAATTCACGAGAATGATTCCAGGAATGAAAGGGTTACCGTATGAGGAACATCTGGCAGCTGTTGGGCTATATTCCCTGGAGTTCAGGAGAATGAGGGGAGATCTCATAGAAACATTCCGAATGTTAAAAGGCTTGAACAGATTCAATATGGCAAAGTTATTTCCCACGGTAGTGGAGTCCAAGACAAGAGGGCACGACTCAGGATTGAAGGATGTCCTTTTAGAACTGAGATGTAGAGAAATTACTTTAGTCAGAGGGTGGTAAATGTGTGGAATTTGTTGCCACAAGTGGCTGTGGAGGCCAAGTCATTGTGTGTACTTAAGGCAGAGACAGATAGGTTTGATTAGCCAGGGCATCAAAGGGTATGGGGTGAAACCAGGGGAGTGGGGATGACGGGAAGAATTGGATCAGCACATGATTGAATGACGGAGCGACTCAATGGGCCGAATGGCCTACTTCAGCTCCTATACCTTCTGGTCTTATGGTAATAATGTTCACTGAACTGCTATGCTACCATGCTGCCCTTTATAGGGCCCTTTATCCCCTCTGCCTCTACTTGACATATTTCATAAACACATGACTTGTGCTCTGCCCCACATTGAATTGGATTTCAGTTAATTGGGCCATCAATTAATCAGGGCAACTGCTTATGTGGGCCAACTCTTCAAGAAGAAAAACTAACCAAGAAAATAGTCAGGATTCATTTGAGACATTATGCTGCTTAATTGGGGCATGGCACTGTTGCCGAATAGAATCTATCTAGCATCATGTGCATTTATGTGACTGTTAGACACTACACTGTGCTTAGAGTGAACGGTTTTTAACAAGTGTCAGTTGTGTGTGTTGGTGTTTTAAATAAGGAGTAAGCCAATACAGAGCAATATCACTGCATTTTCAAGCATTCAGACTTGAAGATGCCAGAAATGGCCAGGAATGAAAATAAAACAATTTCACTACTTCAACAATTTAGGAATCATTAGGGAGCATTCTGGAATTATGTGAATATAGCAGAAATTAATTCAAACACAAACTAGATTTCAGTTCCTATTGTGAATATAACTGTAACAGGGTGACCGTCGGATCTTATTCAGTATTGTTAAAAGTGTACTTAGGCATCCATCTGGGTAATGCTAGAACAGTTGTCTGTGCCTTTAAGGGAGACGAGGATGTCATTACGCATGCGCGGGATAGTGGGGAGATCATTTTGCTTTCTGCTGAAGACGTGGTAGGGCGTTGGAATTGGGTTCCTCCCAGAGTGTGCTGGGCATGGTGAGGAAAGGTGAGCATTAATTGATGATATCCATGTGAATTAGTTTATTCTTGTTGGCGAATCGAGAGTATCAGTAGTTTGACATGTTTTACATGTGGATGCTTTAGATTTTCTTGAGTAAATGACCCAACGCTGGATCGCGTGGCTTGTACAAAGTTCCTCATCATCCAAGTAGGTCAGTCTTCCTGTAATTTAACTACTAGGGAATACCTTGTAAAAGTTGTGCCGAAGTGTACCTTTTGTCTAACTTTATTGTATCAGTACTGATCGTGCATGTAACCGCGTAACGTGAATGTTTAGTCTCTGTTCGGGAGTTCGGCACGTGTGTACTAAAAAGTAGTAGATGTCTTAGGTGAGATGTATTCGCTTACATTTTTCGCTGTTATGTATAAGATGCAGGGTGGGTGGGATTCTAATGTTGTTTGTATTGTGTTCCTTCAGGATTGCCACTACCGTATTAGTACCGTACTTGTACCGTATTAGTTCTGGTATTTTTATTCTGCATACGCAATTCTGTTCATACACAAGGGTGTGGATCGAAAGTTAAACTGAGATTGTAACGGCATAACCGGTTGTAAATTCGCTCATTTTGTTTTGCGACCCTCTTCTGGCACTTAAACATCTAAAACAGATAAAGGAATTAAAACCCAAAAATGTATTTCTTGTCCTGAGTGTGTACTTTTCCCCAGGCTACATAAGTTCAATAAACTTGCAATTAACCTTCAGGTTTTTTTTTCTAAATTGTAAGCAGTAAATTACAGTTTAAAGCAAGGGTTGTTCCATTTTTGAATAGCAGCCAATTGGTGATCTGAAGTGTGAGATGACATAACCCATTCAGGTTCGATGAATGACTTCATAAAGTGTTGACTTAGAGCAGTTTGGTGTTTTTGAGCAGCAACCGATCAGAGATCAGGATTGATTGGCAAGAACAAAATTAAAATAAGGCTGAGCAAGTGGAGCATCCATTGTTGAAGCTGACAGTGTTAGATTGGGGATTTTGAGGCTTCAGCAATGAGAGGCTTCAGACAGAGAGAGCAAAAAGCTGTAGGTAGATATTTATCCCCCCAGTTTATTTATTGTTTCTCCTTCATTATATTTGCTCAGTTAGAAAAGCAGGGATGCCAGGCAGGATAGTTGAAAGCTCCTCTTGCAAGATATCGAAAGGCAGGGAGACCTCCAGAGTCCCTGACAACTATACTTGTGAGAAGCGCATCCAGCTGCAGCTTCTACCGATCTGCATTAAGGAGTTGGAGCAGGCACTGGATGAACTCGGGATCAATCGGGAGGCTGAGCGGGTGATAGCTAGGGCATATAGAGAGGTAGTGCAGAGTACTCCTCTGGCCATTCTCCTCAACAAAGGTATACTATTTTGGAGACTGCTGGGGGAATGACCTCACAGGAACAGTCACCGTTGTCAGGTCTCTGGCACTATGAGTCAGAAGGGAAGGGGAGGGGAGGGTGCAGAAAAGAGGTGAACTGTGGTGATAGGGGGATTCATTATTTAGTGGAACAGAAAGGAGGTTCTGTGGATGAAAGCAAGATTCCCAGATGATATGTTGCCTCCCAGATGCCAGAGTCCAGGACATCTCAGATTGAGGCCTCAGCATTCCTAAGTGGGAGGGTGAGCAGCCAGAGGTTGTGGTTCATGTAGGTACCTGTGACATGGCTAGGAAGAGTGACAAGGTTCTGCAAAGTGAATTCAGGGAGTTAGGTGCCAAGTTAAAGGGTAGGACTTTCAGGGTTGTGATCTCAGGATTGCTACCCATGTCACATGCCAGTGAGGCCAGAAATACGAAGATTATACAATTTAACATCAGGCTAAGGGGTTGGTGGAGAAGGGAGGGCATCAGAGTTTTGGATCATTGCGATCTCTTCCAGGGAAGCTGGGAACATAAGACCAGAAGGCATTGGCTGACAGGCAGGAGGAAGTGAGTGGGAATAAAGGGGGCTTTTTCTAGTTGGCTGCCAGTTACTAGTGGTGTTCCTCAGGAGTCAGTATTGGGAACATTATCTTTCACATTGTTTGTCAATGATTTAGATAATGGAATTGATGGTTTGGGGCAAAGTTTGCAGATGATACATAGTGCTGAGAAAGCAATATGATTGCAGCAAGACTTAGACAAATTGGAAGAATAGGCAAAAAGTGGCAGAAGTAATACAGTGTTGGAAATGTGTCTGGTCTCTGTTGGTCTCATAGTCACTGGTTTGTCGAGCAGCGTCGACTGTGACTATTGAGGCCGATCCTGGAATGGCAGGCTCTGCCACAGTTGCTGCATGTGCAGGGCATCGTGGAATTGTTGTCCACAGTCCGCTGTGCTCTCTGCTCCTCAAACTGACTCAGGATCACGCTTTCGCCTTTCTCTAAGTGTTGTTGAAGAGTACCTCGCCATTTGTTGTGGTCATCTGCTGTATCCTCCCAGCACTCTGTGTTGATTTTTAAGGCTTTCATGTCATGCTTGCAGAGGTCCTTGAAGTGAAGCTGGGTCTACCAACGTTCTTCTTGCCTGTTGCTAGTTCTCCATAGAGGATGGCCTTTGGCAGTATATCATCCTTCATACGACGGACATGGCCCAGCCAGCGCAGTCTGCGTTGTCTTAAAAGCGTGAATGTTGTGGAAAGTCCAGCGTGGGAGAGGACCTCAGGGTTTGGGACTGTCTCTCCAGGTGATGCCGAGGATGTGGCGAAGGCTGCGCAGGTGAAAACTATTGAGTTTCCTCTCCTGTTTGGAGTAGATGATCCAAGTCTCGCTACCATATAGTAGGGTGCTGATAATGCATGAATTGAACACAGCAGTCTTGGTCTTTGTAGCGAGTTTTGGATTCTCTCTGACCTGCGAGGAGAGTCGAGCATGGATCGATGCTGCTTTGCTGATATGCCTATTGATTTCAGCATCAAGGGAAAGAGTGTCGCTAATGGTCGACCCCAAGTATGTGAACTTGTGGACTCATTTCTAGATCGTAATTGTCAATGGTAATGACTGGTATCTCCACTACGTTCTGGGCAAGGACATTTGTTTTCTTTAGGCTGATGGTAAGCCCGAAGTCCTTGCATGCCTTAAAGAAGCGGTCCGTGAGAGTTTGTAGTTGCTGTTTGGTGTGCAAGGTTATAGCAGCGTCATTGGCAAAGATCATGTCACGTATTAAGATCTTTCGCACCTTCGTTCTTGCTCTCAGGCACGCAGGCATGCACTCTGGTCAAAGAACTCGATGAGCTGAATTGCCTAATTCTTCTCCTATGTCTTATGGTCTTATAGCTGATAAGGGAAGGAAACAAATTATAAAAGCAAAAGAGAGGGCATATAATATGGCAAAAATTAGTGGGAAGTTAGAAGATTGGGAAGCTTTTAAAAACCAACAGAAAACAACGAAAAAGCCATAAGGAGAGAAAATTGCAAATATCACTCCACTCTTTAAGAAGGGAGGGAGGCAAAAGATAGGAAATTATAGGCCAGGTAGCCCAACCTTAGTGGCTGGGAAGATGTTAGAGTCCATTATTTACTGATGAAGTTTCGGGGTACTTGGAAGCACAAGATAAAATAGGCCAAAGTCAGCATTTTTTCCTTGAGGAGAAATCTTGTATGACAGATCTGTTGGAATTCTTCATGGAATAAACAGGCAAGATAGGCAAAGGAGGATCAGTCGATTTTGTTCACTTAGACTTTCAGAAGTCCTTTGACAAGGTTCCACACATGAGACTGCTTAACGAGATAAGACCCTGTAGTATTACAGAAAAGCATGGATAGAAGATTTGCTGACTAGCAGGAGGAAAATAGTGGGAATAATGGGAGCCTTTTCTGGCTGGCTGCTAGAGACCAGTAATCTTCCACAGCGTTAGTGCTTCTTTTCGCATCACATGTCAATGATTTGGATGATATAGTTGATGACTTTGTGGCCAATACAAAGGTAGGTGGAGGGGCAGGTGGTGTTGAGGAAGCAGGGAATCTGCAGGACTTAGACAGATTAGATGAATAGGCAAAAAAATGGAAAATTGAATATAGTATTACAGCACTTTGGTAGAAGGAATAAAGATGTAGACTATTTTCCAATTGGGAAGAAAATTCAATAATCAGAGGTGCAAAGGGACTTGGATTCCTGCAGGTTGAGTCAGTGGTAAGAAGGCAAATGAAAATTTATTTCAAAAGGACTAGAACATAAAAGCAAGGATGGAATACTAAGGCTTTATAAGGAATTGGTAAAACTCCATTTGGAGTATTTTGAGCAGTTTTGGTTCCCTTCTTTAGGAAAAGACGTGCTGGCATTGGAGAGGGTCCAGAGGAGGTTTACAAGAATAATTCCAGGAATTGAAGGGTTAACATACGAGAAATATTTGGTGAGTCTTTATTTATTGACTATTGAAAAGCCTAGATAGAGTGAATGTGGCGAGGATGTTTCCTATAATGAACCTAGGTCCAGAAAGCACCTCCTCGGAATAGTGGGACACCCATTTAGAATGGAGATGAGGAGGAATTTCTAGAAAGTGATGAATCTGTGGAAGTCATTGAGTCTATTTAAAGTGGAGATTGATAGGTTCTTAATTAGTCATGGTTACAGGGTGAAGGTAGGAGATGGATAATAAATCAATCTTGTCGGAAGTGGTGTTTGGCTCAATGGGAATGGAAAATGGTGAAGGAGGCGGGGAGGGCAATTACTAGCAGTTTGAGAAGTCAACGTTCATGCCATCAGGTTGGAGGCTACCCAAACAGAATATAAGGTGTTGCTTCTCTAATCTGAGTGTGGCAGCTGTAAAGGAGGCCATGGACTGACAATTTGTTTTTTTTCATTCTTCCGGTACAGATGAAGGGTCTTGATCTGGAACGTCGGCTCCTTTTCCCATAGATGCTGCCTGGCCTGCTGAGTCTCTCCACCATTTTGTGTGTATTACTGAACTTGTGTCAGTAAGTGAATAGTAAAATAATGGGTATGTAGCTAACAGAGGAAATTGGATTGCTCTGTTAGCCAGTGTGGACTTCATAAGCTGAATTCTTCTGTGTCTTTAGGAAATATAAATGAGACTGAGTCTGGGGAAGCGCACAATGTTCATAAAACTTTGTTGATTGTGCCAATACCACAGGAGTTGAATCATGCTGAAATTTGCTCAGTGATTTAAAGGAAGAATGTATTATGAAGTGGAGGCAATTAAAATGTCAAAAAATTCTCTGCAAGTTGTTATACTGATACTAGCTTAATAAGGCTAGTGTAACAGAAGAGCCCAAATCAGCTATTGGTATTGCTGTATTATTGCCACTCGCGCCAATATACAGTACATCTTAGTTTTCAAGTCATCCTTACAGAACATAAGCACTTTGAGGTAGTTCAGTGGAAAATTGTAACCAAAAATAAAATATAGTCTTATGGCTACAGTCACAGAGAAAGTGCAGTGCCAGTAAACAATAAGGTACAGTGGACATAATGAGGTCATCATACTGTAACACACATCAAAGTTGCTGGTGAACGCAGCAGGCCAGGCAGCATCTCTAGGAAGAGGTACAATCGACGTTTCAGGCCGAGACCCTTCTCCAGCCCTGACGAATGGTCTCGGCCTGAAACATCGACTGTACCTCTTCCTAGACATGCTGCCTGGCCTGCTGCGTTCACCAGCAACTTTGATGTGTGTTGCTTGAATTTCCAGCATCTGCAGAATTCCTCTTGTCATCATACTGTAATACTGTTTGTAAGGACAAGAGTTCACTTTTAACATACAAATAGGACTATTGAAGAGTTTTATAACAGTAAATTGCAAACTTTGGAGCCCTTTCAGAGAGAGAAAGTCAGGGGAAACCACTTTGCACATTTCACGAAAGACAGGAGAACAGGTCCAGAATCTACATAAAAACCAAGGGATTTCAAGGAGCAGTATGAGACCAGAAGCAAAATATGGAGACCCATGAGGCAACAGAGTAGAACATATATAAGTGCATTCAAGTTATTACCAAATAAAGCTTACAATTGTAACTGTGCTGATAAGTATATTTAGCCTTGTTTTAGGTTTAGTGTTAACTGTTAATGTTTCAAAAAGATACACTCTATATGTAAATTAATACTTGATAGTTATTTAAGATGGTTGTGTATAGAATAAGAAATTAGTTATGTATGTGGTCTATTTGCAGAGACAGTGCATGGGAAATATCAATACCTGGTATGAATATGTAACGATTGTAAGTCTTGTTCATTGTTCAAAATGTGATTAACAAAAGAAAGAAATGGAGGAAATTTAAGGTATGACTATATCCAAAATTTGTGTTGTAAATAGGTAACTAATTGCATCATTTCATAAATATAAAGAACTACCTGATGGCGTAATGAATGTGGACAGATGGATGTGGTTTGTTAATGTTAAGGAGGACCAGGATATTATGTAAGTATATTATTAGGAACTTTGGTGCATTGTTGTATCAGACACTATTGTTCAACAGTTGTTAGCAATTCTTTCCATGTTACTTACCTTTGTCAACCACAACACTCCTTGTTAATAAGAACTTGCACAGAATAATTGAAGAGTTGGCATGTTTAGAGCTTTTCCCAGAACCGCATGCTTCCTTATCAAAATTACATTTCTTGGAACTAGGGTGTTTGTTTTCTTAACTAGCCTAAGATTGGTTGAACTCTTTCTAAACATTAGTTGGAACAGAAGAAGCTTGATGTCAATGGATCAGACTAATTTTGTGTCAAACATTTTGGAAACTGTCTGTTTGAAACACAAACACTCCATCCAGCTAGCCTTAGTTACTTGAATAGAACGTGCAGACAAAGCATTTATTTTAGTGAAGTGCACAACATTTGCTTCATTTTTTCAAAAATTCTTAAAACCTTACTGTTCCCATTGGTGGAAATATCAAAAACCAGAACAATGACATTGATATGCAAAAGAACAAAGTCTGGCAAGGATTTCTTTTAACATAGTGGTTGATGATAATCTGTTAGGTGGAACGTTTGTGGATGCACATTTAATCACAATGCTCCAAGGGAGCTAAATAAGTGCATGAAGGGGAAAAATTACAGAACTATGAACAGAATGTAAAGGGACTGGGATTAGTTGAACGATTGGATAGAGTCTGCTTGGATTAGATGGGTTGAACAGCTTCCTTCCATTCATTGCCTTTCTATGATCATGTGGCTCAATATATGGGTCCCAGAGTTACAAAATACACGTGGACTGAGATGTTAACTGTCCTGTGCTATCACCAGTGGGATCATCAGTTGATCTGCCACCTGTCTTCAGGAGTTTCGGCCCGCTTTTGATCAAGACACCCTTGAGGTGGTGGGCCAGCAGTGCTAAAGCACCACCTCCTACTGGTGAGCTTAAAAATTTGGCATCTGCCTCTATCAGAGTTGTTGGTCACTTCCATCCAACAGATAGTCTGCTCTCCAGGTGTCTATGCAACTGCTGAAGGGTTTGCAAAAGATGTATACACTGTCTGACTATCTGCTCCTCTGGACATACTTGGTCCACACCCATGCTGATCCTTTCTCTGCTGCCTCAGCTACAGCCCTGCTGGTTGACTTGATCTCTCTTCTAGTGAAGCCAAGGTCACGCAGCCACCTCTGGAGAGTGAACGCAATAAACCCACGGCAGCCTACTTCGAATGGATAGCATGAGACCTTCCACCCTCTGTCTCTGCACTCTGATCTTAATTCTGCATAATTGGTTAACTTGCGCTCATGGGCTTCATCGATGTTGTCTTCCCAGGGGACTGTGAGTTGACCAATAACCGCTTCTCTACTGCTGTCAGACCATATGATTATATCTGGACGCAATGTGGTGAAAGCTATTTGCTCCGGGAAACTGCCTTTCCTGTCCAGGTCGGCCTTGACACACCAATCATTGGCTGAAGAAAGTATGCTTGATCGTGAGCCTGTGCTGTACACCCTTGACTTGGAGCCTTCTTTCACAAATAATATGCGATGTTCTGTGCAGCATGGGGCATGAGATAAGTTGTGCTGCAGTACTCTCTGCTCAACCGCTTCTGTTACAACTTTCCGAACGTTGTTATGTCTCCAAGTGTACATGCCGCTGGAAAGATTGACTCTGCATGCACTCAAGTTATGTTGAAGTGTTCCCTTCTTACCACAAGCAGCACGCCTATCTGTCTTATCTTCATACCAGGTGCTGAGGTTTGTAGGTGTTGGGAGCAGATCGTACGCTGCTCTGCATAGAAAAGAAATGCGGAGCGGTTCCATCTGCCACAGAACATTCCAAGATAGGTGTCGTTGTTCAACACTTTCCCACCGGGTCCAAGCCTCTTGTTTGGCCAGGCCAGCTGTTTTAGTTAACCTCTTCTCCTCTTCTACCGCTCGTATTTCTTGTGTTACAAGCTCACGGCGCTCCTTACCTGTAGAAGATGTCCCTGGCGGCCTAGCTGGATAGCCCCAACCATCTCCTTGTGCTTTAATCTAGACTCTGCCTCATCAACTGCTACACGGTCTGACCACTTCCTGCCTGGTCTCACATCCGGCTGGGTGTTCTTGATGACAGGGTCTTTTGAGTCTTGAAGCATCAAGAATGATCTTACCTTGGCTACCTTGACCTCCTCAACAAGGGGTTGCACTGGGATGGTAAGCTTTGCCTGGCTGCTGTGGGTTGCAACATTGACAAGGCTGCTCGGTACTCCAAGCCACTTCTTCACATACTTGTTGATCTTCCGTTCCATTGCCTCAACATGCGACATTGCCACTTCATAGACAGTTAGTGGCCACATTATCCATGGCATCAGTCCGTACTGCAGGCATCAGTCCGTACTGCCAGCACCACAACTTCAACTTGCCAAGCAAGCCACACTTGTCAACAGACATCAGACCTCTGCTGATCTGTTCCCAATTGGATAATAGGAGGGAATTTACACCTGGAGCTGGAGGACAGTGAGTTATATACTAAATAAGTACTTTGCATTGATATCCACGTGGAAAAGGATGTGGATGATCTTGGGATCAGGAGGAAACATTCTCCTTTTCTAGACATGTTTATATCAAGATAGAGGTCTTCTTTGAAGAACAGTAAGATGCATAAGACCCCAGGACATGATTGTTTTTTCAAGAAACAAGAGCGAGATTGCTAGGGCTTTGACATAGATCAGTATTTTCTTGATCCAGAGGTCAAGTCCCAGAGAATGATCAATGTTGTTCCCCTACAGACAATCGGGACAAACCAGGGATTTATTAGAACTTTTTATGACTGGAATCTAATCACAGCTGGCAGAGAATGCCCTTATTAGGGATTGTCATCATGACTTTGCACAGGGGACTTCATGGCTTACAAGTGTGGCTGATTTTTTCTGATGCCAAAGTTGATTGATCGGGGTATGTAAGTGGATGCTGTATACATGGATCTCAGTGAAGCTGTTACAAAGGTCCCTGAAGGTGACAATACAAACAGAAAGGGTGGTAAAGGTGTACAACATTCTTGCCTTCATCAGTTAGGGTGCTGATTATAAGAGCTGGGAAGTCATGATGTATTTGTATAAAGTTTTAACTAGCTCATATATGGAGTATTGAGCGTAGTTCTGCTCATTACATTGCAGGAAGGATGTGAAGGCTGAGGGGAAACATGATAGATACATCTTCAATTATGAGAAGCAAATCTAGGGTCAATAGTTTTTTTGCCAAGAGTAGAGATATCAAATACCAAAGGGCATAACTTTGGCAGAGGGGGAAGTTTAGAAGAGATTTACAAGGCAGTTTTTTTTCCTCTGTGTAAACAGCGTGATAGGCACCAGAAATGCACTGCAGAATTGGTGGAAGCAGTTACGATTGCAAGGTTCCAGAAAGGTACATTAAAAGGCAGAGAATTGAGAGACATGCATCACGTGCGGGCAGATGTCATTTAAAGTGGCATCATGGGCATGAGGACCTTTTTTATGCTGCACTGTTTTATGGGAGGAATTAAACATATTTGAAAATATAAACAACTAAAATTGGAAGTACTTATTATTAGTTCATTGCAACTGGTGCTTTCTTGAAAGCAGGATTGTTGACATTTTAAAGTTCATTAAACTTCACTTTCCAATGATACAAATGATCTTCCTTGGAAGGTCACCATACTGTAATACTTATTCAATATTCATGAGAGTGAGAACTCTTGTCTTAATTCTTCTGTGGTTCCCACAGTGAAGACTCAAGCAGGCTATTTTACTGTTATTAAGTGTTGGAGGAACCAATCCAGAAACTCATCTCTTTATATTGATAGCTTTTATATTTGAATTTAAATATTTTAGTTTAATTTAAAATAATATTTGAATTTAAATTGATGGTTTGCATTGAAGACTACCTTAAGAGCAATAAAGCAATTCTGGGTGAATTTGGAGACAGAATCTATGCACGTCAGCTCTGACAGTTTGCAGGCCATTACTTCCTGCAAGGCAAAATCTAACATTATAAATGGCTGTGATACCTATCTCCCAGGTAAGCTCAATGCCTTTCCTGCACACTTTGAAAGGGACCTGTTCAAATCCCTGCAGCATTTGGCGACCATAAGACATAGAAACAGAATTAGGCAAATCGGCTGATCAAGTCTGCTCCCTCCATTTATTATCCTTCTCGACCCTATTCTTCTGCCTTCTCCACCCATTCTTCTGCCTTCTCCCTGCACCCTTAGACATCTTTACTAATCAAGAAACTATCAACCTCAGCTTTAAATATACCCAAGGATTTGGCCTCCACAGGCATCTGTGACTATGAATTTCTCAGACTTACCACACTCTGGCTAAAGAAGCTCTTCCTCACCCCTTTTGTTAAGGGGCACCTTTCTATTCTCAATGGATATCCCTCTATTCTGAGGCTGAGCCCTTTGTTATTAGACTGTCCCAATTATAGGAAACATCACTCTATCTAGGTCTTTCAATATTCAACGTGTTTCAGTCAGATCTCCCCTCCTCCTTCTAAACTCCAGTGAGTACCAAGCCATCAAAAGCCCCAGAGCCAGCAAACGATCCTCGTATGTTAACCCATTCATTCCCGGGATCATTCTCGTGAACCTCCTCTGGACCCTTTCCAATGCCAGCGCATCCTTTCTTAGATAAGAGACCCAAAACTGCTCACAATACTCACAAGTACTGCCTGACCACTGCCTTACAAAGCCTCAACATGAGATCCTTGCTTTCATATCCCAGTCCCTTCACACTGAATGGTAACATTGTATTTGCCTTCCGTACCACTCACTCAACGTGCAAGATAATCTTTAAGGAATCCTGCACGAGGACTTCCAAGTCCCTTTGCACCTCTGATTACTGAATTTTCTACCTGTTTAGACAATAGTCTATACCTCTATTCTTTCTTCCAAAGTATATTACCATACACTTCCCTACACTATAATCAATCTGCCACATCTTTGCCTGTTCTTTAAACTGTCTATCTGCAGAATCCCTGTTTCCTCAACACAGTCTGCCCCTCCACATATCTTTATATCACCTGCAAACTTAGCCATGAAGCCAACAATTCTATCATCCAAGTAATTAAAAAGAAATGGTCTCAACATCGATCCCTGCAGAGCACCACTACTTACTGGCAGCCTACCAGAAAAGGCCGCCTTTATTCCCACTCAATGTCTCTGGCCAGTCAGCCAATCTTCAATCCATGCTAGTATCCCTCCTGTATTACCATAGAATCTTGCCTTGCTTAGCAGCCTTATCTGTGGCACCTTGTCAAAAGCCACCTGAAAATCCAAATAGACAGCACCCACTAACTCTCCTTTGTCTATACTGCCTGCTACTTCCTCAAAGAATTCTAACAGATCTCTCCTTAGGGAAACAATGTAGACTTTGGACTATTTTATCACATGCCTCCAATTACCCCAAAACTTCATCTTTAATAACTGACATCTTCCCTATCACTGAAGTCAGGTTAACTGACCTGTAATTTCCTGTCTTTTGCCTTCCTCATTCTTCTATGAAGAGTGGAGTGACATTTGCAATTTTCCAATCCTCTGGAACCATTCTAGAATCTAGTGATTCTTGAAAGATCAATACTAATGCCTCTTTCATTAGCTACCTCTTTCAGAAACCTGCAGTGTAGTCCATCTGGTCCAGGTGACTTATCTACCTTCAGACCTTTTAGCTTCCCAAACACCTTCTCATTAGTAACAGCAACTACAGTACATTCATTTCTGCCCCCTGACACTTTTGAATTTCTGGCATACTGCTGGTGTCTGCCACAGTGAAGACTAGTGCAAAATACTTTCTTAATTTCATCTGCCATTTCTTTGTACCCCATTACTACCTCTCCAATGCCATTGTCCAGCAGTCTGATATTCACTCCTGCCTCTTTTACTTTTTGTATGTCTGGAAAAAACTTTTGGCATCATCTTTAATATTATTGGCTTCTTTACCTTCATATTTCATCTTTTATTTCCTTATTACTCTTCTAGTTGCCTTCTGTCGGATTTTGATTTTATGGAAGTATAAGTGTGATGCCACCCTTTGCAGTCGATCACAAATATCTCAATGTGCTCAAAAATGTCAGTGTAGCATCTGGAAAGAAGATTAAATAAACACAAGGCCACCCTTAGGAACTGTGAATAAATGAATAAAGCGTCTCTCTTTATTAATAATCAGACAGATGATTAAAATGTAACTGCACTCAAGACTAAATGGTTAAAGGCAATGAGATTGGAATGGAGAAGGTTCCAGAGGACTGAAAAATTGCAAATGTCACTCCACCTTAGGAAGGGAGAGAGGCAGAAGACAGGAGATTATAGGCCAGTTAACCTGACTTCAGTGATTGGGAAGTTTAGACTTGAGGAGAAATCCAAGGAGGTGTATGTTGGTGGTTAATAAAGTCTTAGAACTACTATGACCAAAGAGGAACAGCAGTATGGCTGCTGAGACCAAACTAGCTCCAAATTGATCCTGATAGAGCATGGAAGACCTTCATTATACGTGCAAATGTATGGAGTGTTTTCCTGCATAATGAGCTGTGGGACAAGTTCTGTGCAATTTAATAGATGAGCAAATTCAATCTAAATTACTGATTGCACAAGATTTAACACTTACTCATGGAAAATAGTCACATCCGTAATAATGGTTCCCTGCAACATCAGAGTATTTCAACTATTGCATAATGTTAGTGTTATGCTCTACGTGCGCAGACAACAGTTGCAAATGCTCAAATATGAAGCACAAGTCATTTGATCAAGTTTAGCATAAAAGCAAAACTATAAATCATATTTTGCTGGTTGAAAGAGCAAAGTGTTTCAACTGCAAAGTGAAAGAGAATGTAGATACAATGTGTTAAAATATGCTCAATATAGTCAGCAAAAATGACATTAAGTCAAGTAGTGTAGAGACTGGTCAACAGAAAGCCACGTGAAACTTGGACAACACTGAAGCTGCAGAACACTATAAAGAACAAGCTTTGACAGTACTTATGTCACTGGGATAATAACTTTGTTTCCTTTTCCACAGATCTTGTCTGACTTGTCGAATAATTCCAACACTTTCTGTTCTTATTACAGATGTATACCATCTGTAGTTTTTGCTTTTTTAATTACAATGATGCTCTTTATTCTCACTTATGTAATTGAAAAGTAAATTTTTACAGTGAAAATTTTATTTTTGATCTTCTGCATCCAAATAACACAAACTACAAAGGAAGTTTTACAAATATATGACATTATTGTGCAGGATAATCTTTTATTTATTACAATTAACTAATATATTGAAATACGTTTTAATGACAGCATTTCATTTCTGAATGTTTTATATGTAATGTTGATTAATAGGCTCATTCTGGTCATTCAGTTCAATCCCAAGGTATTAACTAAAGAGCAAAATGTCCTAATCAAATAAAAAAATACTGTCCATTCATTTCATTGTTTACAAAAGCTTGCTGTGCTCATATTGTCTTCTATATTTAATATCAGAACATTTACTTCATGTGCATTGACTCAAACTGTTTCAGTTTTATTCACTTAAGATTTTTATAACACAAGTATTAGTGCAGTTTTATAACCCAATTAACGAAAGAGTGAAAAGACCACACTGATTTCTCAAGAACCAGCAATTCTCGTGGCAGTTTTGCTTGCTAACAATGCACATTCAAAAGCCAAACAACTAAAATGTTTAGTGCTGATATCTCACTATAGTACTGCTAAATACTAGGGTTAAATATGTAAGCATATTGTGTATACATACTGAATTAAAGACCATTTTCAATGGTGTTAAACGGAAACAGGAACTAATATCTTCTCTTTAGCTTAAAACGTTTGTATTTACGGTACTAGAACATAGAAGATAGGAATAGGAAAAGGCCCGTTTAGCCTTTGAGCCTGCTCCATCAGTCAATACAGTCATGGCTGATCATTTATCTCAATACCATATTCTCTCACTCTCTCTGTAGTCCTGGATGCCTTTTAATTCTAGAAGATTAACTTCTTCTTTAAAATATATTACAAAAATAGCCACAAAAACTGCACTTGAGCTTCTTGAATCATGAAATGTATTCTATAAAATGCTATCTAATTTTTTGATAATATTGAACAGCATAATACTTTATACACATAAATAATACAGTACTACAGCATGTATTTCTGTCAACCAGTTTTCCAATTCATTTAGTTGTGTCTTATGAGACCACTGCTCCTTGCAAACGCACCTAACTTATCAGTAACATAAAATATTGCTATTTAAAAACATTTCTTCCAAGCAGACTTTGTACAATACATCCAAAAGATCAGGACTGAACATTAATTTTCATAATTCAGAAAAAAACAATGATTGCGCTTCCATCCTGAAATGTAGAACAGCTTCCTGTTGATGGAGACGTTCCCAGTATTGTGTATGACTCTAATTTTTTTAAAAAAGGAAAAAGAGCAGAGTCCTAGGACAATAATGACAGGGTGCTCAATATTGAGGGAAAAGACAAACACTTATGGGACACAACCCAGGTTGTTTTGATGCCCCCTGGCACCAAGATCACAGAAATGTTCTAAGGCAGAATATACAGTCACAAGTTGTATTTCATCTGAGTTGGAACAACATGAGTAAAATGGGGGCTGAAGTCCAGTATTGCGAGTACAGGGAGCAGATTAGAGAGTACGACATCTAATCTTTGGATTACTTCAAGTGCTATTGAATATAAAGATTGTAGGAAAAGTTAAACGAACGTGTAGCTGAAAAGATTGTACCACAGGGCTTTTGATTTCAAGGTCATGGTTAAAGTTTCGGAAAAGATGAGACATACAAGGCAGGCAGATCATATCTGAACTGGAAAATGTCCATTATTCAGTGAGAGAAAAAATGAAAACTCTTCAAAGTAAACTAAGTTTTCATGGTTCGTAACTGTAATGACACAAGGATCAAAGAAACTGAGGTAAGGAATTAATAAATAGGAATGTGTTACTGTTTCAATCATGGCAATTTGGCTGAAAGATGGAAGCTCAACTTTCCAGGTATAGAATCATTTTCAATAAATGTTTGAGGGTGAGAAAAAGAGTATAAAAAGGGAAATGATACTGTAGAATTAAACAAGGCATTCATTTCTGAAATACAGAGAGGGAATATCTGAAGGGTTCTTCAAATGAGCCCACAGAGATGGACCTTAGGGACAAAGGAAGGGTGATCTGTTTGCTGGGGGTGTATCACAGGCCCCCAAATATATGTTTATAAGGGGCAAAGACATAGTGGAGAATTTGTCACCTTAGCAGGTGTGGCTAAGACTGGAGGGCACACATATAAGGTAAGGGATACAAGATTTAGAAAAGATTTGAGAAAGAATATCTTTTCACTGAGAAAGTAATTGAAATCTGGAACTCACTGTCAGAGCGTTGTTCACAATATTTAAGAAGCATTTAGATGAGCACTTGATATAGAGGGTTTGGGATGAGTACTGAAAAATGGGATTAGTATAGACATGTACTGAATGGCCAACAAGAACATGGTGTATCAAAGGGCCTATTTCTGAGCTCTATAACTCTCAAACACCTCTGTAAGTTTTATATGCATCTGAATTTACGTTGATAGGAAAATCACACTTCAAGAATATCTCTTCAGCCATGTTACACTTGGAACATACTGTGGTCCTAAGATATATTGCTTAATTCCAAATCTTCTTTTATAATATCCTCACAATGTAATAGTTCAGCTTGCTTTCCAAAGCGCAATGAAGTACCCACTCATTCACAAGAAATGTCTTGAGAGTTGCACAATTTGAAAATAACTGCTACACTGTTGCTTCACTATAAAATTACCCTGGCTCTTGCAAAATGCAGCTGTTAAATCTACAATCATCTAAGGAACAACAGAACTTTTAAAGACTGAATACATAAAAACCCATTCTGTATGGAAATTCTTAAATTGTATTCATTTAAAATGCAATTAATGAGAACTTTAAATGATCAGTAATACTCTTAAAAGTGTGAGCAATATTTCAGCAGTCGATGCATTTTCTTTCTTTGATGCTCTTGGTTTCTTCAGTAAGTAACACATTGAACTTTTCCTTTGCAAAGGATCTGAAGAAACAAAAACTTAATCATGAGGAGAATATTCATCAGTTTAATGACTACTTGACTTTAAAGTGAAATGAGATATCATAAACGCAAAAGATTCTGCAGATGCTGGAAATCTGGAGGAACACACACAAAATGTTAAAGCAATCCAGTAGATCATGCAGCGCTTATGGGGAGGAATAAAGAGTCCACATTTTTCTCTGAGACTCTTCATCGGGACTGGAAAGAAAGGGGGAAGAAGGTCAGACTAAGGTGGTGGAAGGAGGAGAAGAATGCAAACTGGTAGGTAATAGGTGAAATCAGGTGAGGGAAAGGTGGGTGGGTCAGGGAGGGAGGATGAAGTAAGAAGCTGGTTCTTTACTTGGATCCTCGCTTCCTTTATCTTTAAATAAACTAACTGACAATGTGGTGGTCAAACATACTTTGAGGATTTGGTCACAGTTTAGAAAATATTTTGTTTTACTGAGATTCTCCCTCTCGCGTCCCATCTTTTCTAATTGTTTTTTTTTAATCCATCTTTAATTGACTTACCTTTTAAAGAATGGGATAGATTGGGTATTAAATGATTTCAGGATTTGTTTGATGGAGGGAATCTCTCTTCATTTGTGCAACTCTCAAAAAAATTTAACCTTTCCAATACTCACTTTTTTCGATACTTACAGATT
Source organism: Mobula birostris (assembly GCF_030028105.1). Taxonomy (NCBI): domain Eukaryota; kingdom Metazoa; phylum Chordata; class Chondrichthyes; order Myliobatiformes; family Myliobatidae; genus Mobula; species Mobula birostris. The sequence continues at coordinate 75,240,740 of NC_092379.1, forward strand.
AGAGATTTTTTAAGATCTTGATTACATACATTTCTTACAAGTCCAGATAAGAATATAATAGATACAATTTTTAAGCTGAAACCCTCTGATAACAATTCAATATCTTACATTTATGGTCTACGGTTGGGACTGAGAAAGGCCCCTTTAGATAAAATTAAAGGAGATTGGGAAAAGGATTTACAGATTTTCATATCTGAAGAGATCTGGAAGATTATTTTAAAATTGATTAATTCTTCATCATTATGTGCTCGTCATTCTTTATTGCAATTCAAAGTGGTACATAGAGTTCATATGTCTAAAAACAAGCTCTCTCGTTTCTATGCAGATATTTTCCCTTACTGTGATAGATGTACTAATGGAGTGGCCACACTAATTCATATGTTTTGGACATGTCCAAGCCTTGAAAAATTTTGGAAAGATGTACTTCAAACTTTTTCTGTACTTTTCAATGTCAGTTTTAAACCCAATCCTTTGACTGCCATGTTTGGCATTGTTGAGGATAGTGCTACAAAATTGAAGCCATCTAATTTGCGGGTATTGGCCTTTATGTCTCTAATGACCAGGAGGGTGATCTTGCTCAAGTGGAAGGAGGGCGCCCCGCCCACTCATGCTCAATGGCTATCTGACGTTGTGTTGTGCCTTGATCTAGAGAAGATTCAGTGTTCGATTTTTGATTCTAAACATGATTTTCTAATGTTATGGGGACCCTTTCTGACTTATTTTCATAATCTTTGAACTGTTAGTATAGTATGGATCTGAGCCATTATTATTATAATATCATATGGTAAGGTATTTTTCTTTTCTCTTCTTTTTTTTTTAACCAACCAACTCATTTTGGTAGTGGGGGTAGATTTTTGTTAATAAAATACAATTATTTTATTTTATTTCATAATTCAATCTTTTTTTTCTACATGATTGATTTGGAATATGGGATTTAAATGTAATGTAATATGGGATCATATTACTGTGATTTAAATGTAATGTAATTCATATTATTTACTTGTATCCTTATGAATTTTGTATTTGTATTCATGCAATTTATATAATATCAATAAAAATATTGAAAGAGAAGTTGGCAGGTGATAGATGTAAGAAGGAAAGGGCTGAAGTGAGAGGACTCTGACAGGAGAGGACAGTGTGCCATGGGAGAAAGAAAGAGGAGGGGCACCAGATGGAGAAGATGGGCAGATGAAGAGAAAAGAAAGAGTAAGAGGGAAGACAGAATGGTGATTGGAAGAAGAAAGAAGTGGGAGGGGTGAAATTGATGTTCTTGCCATTAGGGTGGAGGCTACCCAGGCAGAAAATGGAGTGTTGCTCCTCCCACCTGAGTGTGCATTCATCATGTCCGTAATGATCTGATATATAGGAAACGGAAAGGAAGTCAAATCGAAATGGATGGCCAGCAGGAAATTTTGCCTTTTGTTACAGTGGAGTGAAGATGCTCAATGAAATGGTCACCCAATCTACATTGGATCTCACTGATGCAGGAAAGGCCACACCAGGAACGGTAGTTATAGTAGATGACCCTGACAGACTTGTCTCACCTGGATGGACTGCCTGGGCTCCAAATAGTAGTGAAGAAGGAGGTGAAGTAGCAGGTGTAGCACTTGCCCCACTTGCAAAGATGTGCCAAGGGGGAGATCAATGGGGAGGGTCAAGTGAACAAGGTAGAGAGTGAGAGGGGTAGGGAAAGACATGCTAAGGAGATGAGATATTCCTCACTTGAATTTAAGTTTAGTGCTAAAACATGTTCAGTCATTACTGGAATCAAACTACAATGCTTTGATAATCAGCTCCCAGTAACTTTTTAGAACTTTTTTATGTTACAGCAAAAAATATATACTTAAATCATATTTCATCTAATTTAAAATAGCTGTGCAATGAGACTCTTAAGTGTGAATATTACAATTAATGATATCTCTCATTTGTGAGATTGTGATCAAGAATATTTTATATTTTGAAATATTAAGGTCATTGATATCATAAAAACATGACATAAAATACATTTAATTGCTTTTGTATAATATGCTTACCGCTTCCATCTGATCCAGCAGCCGAGAATACTCACGAGCAGAACCAAAGTGATTAATGCCAATGATGTGAGTAAAATCAGCTCATGCAACAAGTTAAATTTGATAGAATCATTTTCCCTGTCTGCTGAAGAGTCTGCAAGTTAAGAATCAGTTTAGTTTCATTGATAGAGTTTCACCAAGAACAGATATTAATGACATTTTACCAAATCTATATTAATTACAAAAGATCAGTTTTTAGTACAAGAACACTTCCATTAATTTTACCATTAGCAATATAACTTTCATCATTGTTAGTACAGAGAAATCAGAAATGACTCCTTTCTTCAACATTCATTCCCCACCAATCTTAATCATGACAAAAAATATTTTAGCGCTGTCTATTTTTCATTTCAAACATAATTTAGATAAGAGATCTTTAATTTTCAAACAATTTTATATATCAGCTTGTGCACAGGAAGTAAATTTAGTATCCCCTGACGCTGCAAATTAAACATTAGACCTGTTTTCTCATTGTGCACCTGTTAGTAGCCAAGCACTACCAGGAGAAGCACACTATTTAAAACTTCAAAATAAAATGCAGATGCTGGAAATCCGAAATAAAAAACACAAACTTGCTGAAGTTCATCAGCATGTCTGGCAGAATCAATGATGAGAGAAACAAGAGTTACAGTTTCATGTCAGTGAAACTTTGGCCTGAAACTCCTATCCTTCCTTCTGTCTTCATGGAGTGTCAGCAGAGTGAATTTGTGTCCTAGTGGTTGTAACAGTCACTCAACTGGTCACAGCAAAGACTCAGTTAAAAATAAAATGCTGGGGAAAGCTAATCAATCAGGCAGCATCCTTGAAAGAAAATGGACAGTCGATCTTTTGAGTTGAGACCCTTCATCTGGACTGAAACGAAGGTGAGATGGCCAGTATAAAGGGTTAGAGGGATTGGATGGCACAAAAGTTAGCGTGGGATAAATGGATCCAGTTGATAGACAAATGGAGGAACAAAGTAGTGACTTAAATAGGGTTATGATAATTGGAAGGCACATAAGGCTAAAGTTGATGGAATCTGGTGGGACAGGAACGTGGTACATGGAAACAAGTGAGGATGTTTGGGAGGGGAAGAGGGAACAGTGGGGCAGGGAACCAGTGAAAAAAGGTGTAGGTGATGGGTGTTAAGGCTGGGATGAGTGTAGAATAAAGTACAGAGATCAGGATGCGCACTTCCTCCAGTCTGCATATAACCTTATGCTGACCATGGAGAAGGTTGAGGACAGGCATGTGGGTGTGGGAAAGAGGAGAAGAATTATAATGGCTGGCAAACGGAATTTCCAGGTAGTCATGGCAGACGGTATGCAGTTGCTTGGCCAAGCTGTTGTCTAACTTGATGTAGAGGAGTTACCCAGCAGAACTAATATCTAAAACTTTATACTGAGGATTTCAATATTTTGGATAATTTTGCCCAACATCAGAATATATTGCAGAAGTAACATTAAATTAAACATAATGATGTCTTGTGTATATTAAGACATATTAGTTCATTACATATTAGTGTAAAATATTTAAAAATATAAAGAAAGTTACAAAGATTTGCATTAATTTTTGTATTGGCTTTGTGACAGGCTTATCATAGGTTGTCACACCAAGTTCAGATCTATTTTCCACTGTCAGTCAAAGATATACAGTACCTTGCAAGCATTGGGCAGGGCTCCAGTCACTCCAAAAGCTTTTTTCAGCACAATACTTGTGGACAGTGGCTCTTAAACGAACACAGAACTTTGGTTTAACGTTCACGTTCAGGAACGTATAGGTAGTTTCCTCAAGAGTTACATTCGGCTAGAAACGAAATTGTGAAAATAATTTAAATTCTTACAACTTGGGGTAAAATTGAGACCCACTTTGTGCAGAGATGAGTGAAGCAGAAAAAGCTGATAGTGTTTTCCTGATTTAACAAAGAGTTTACAATTGAAACGTTTGCCTGTTCTTTGCCTTTGGAAAGAATGAGTGCACAGCGAGGTCTACAGGAGAGGGGAAGAACCAATCAGCCTTTTAGATGGGGTAGGCATTTTGAAAAGAAATATAAGAAATATAAGAAATATGAGAAAAATAACTCTACAAGACAATATCAGATTCAATAAGATCCTGCTAGTGATGAAGCTATTCTTCAGAAGACCTCTTACAGATAATACTCGACAACGGGCACAATTTTGGAACGTACTGAATAACATTAAATTTATTTTTCTTACAGATTTTCTTCTTATTTGACTGCTTTATAATTAGTGTTCTATTTATCTTGCAGAAACTCAGTGAGGTGACCATTTTTCATTATTTTGCCTCAACAATCAAGCAGCTTAACCCTGAAGGAATTATGCTTAAACCAGCCTTGTCGAACATTGACAAGAACGTTTAGAATGTGGCAAAGCAGAAATCGGAGCTTAGACTCATTTTCATCTCCATAAATTAGCAGTGTTTGGTATCATAGCATCAATAATACAAAACAAGGATTAAATATCAAGGATTGTATTATGGCTAACACAAGGACACAAGGGGACATAGTTTTAAGATGATTGGAGGAAAGCATACATGTCAGAGGCAGTATATTCACACAATCAGTAGTGGGTACATGAACTACTCTGTCGGGGTAGTGGTAGAGGCAGATACATTAGGGGCATTTAAGAAACTTTTAGATAGGTACATTGATGATAGAAAAATTGAGGGAAAGGTGAGGCTGATCTTTAAATAGGTTATAAAGTTGGCAAAACATCATGGACCAAAGGACCTGCTGCAATGTTCTATGCTCTAAATGCAGTCTAAAGCAGAGAGATGGTCCTAAAAGAACAACGTTAGGAGGGAATAAAAAGGATGAACCATTGTAGTAGACAATTAAAGCAAACAATAGCAATTGAAATTTTACCTTAGTACAAGTTGCAGCTTGAGAAATGGTTCAGTAGATTTGCAAAAACAGAGCAGCAGTGACATCAAATCAGAAAGCTTCACATCACACATAATGTTGTATTGCATTGGCAATATTTTTTATTAGAAATAAAACACAGTTTCCAAGATCAAATCAATTGAGAGGGCAAGAAATAAAAATATACAGTCAGAAGATGATAAGGTGAAAGGAGGCTAATGAGAGGTATCAGGACTGGTATGGATCTGTTCCTTGGTTGCAATTTTGGGTACACTGGGGTTGAGACATTTTTTGATAGGAATTAAGAGAGAAGAGTCCTCTAACTCACAATTGTGATAATTGGGAGATTGAGGCAAAGGTTATTTTACTCTTTGATTCCTGCCTCTATTGAGTGAGACTTTATTATAAAAGGTCTCAATTTAGAACATAAACTTAGGGCAAAGCAAGCAGCAAGAAAACAGAGTTTGACATTATTTGCCCACATGAAGTGTCCACCTACTTTCCAGATAGAGTCTTTTCCTGAGTAATGAATTTCATATTCCAGGCAGTGAGGTTTGATTTTGCCAGCTGGGGGCTCCCATTGGAGATAAATGATACCATTCTTTGACGCAGTCATGTTGATTTTATAAGGAGCTGCTGGCTTAACTGAAAGTGTAAAAGTATTTCATGAGTATAGTTCCAAAAATAATAGTTACTGCCAGTTAAATTTTTAATACTTCTTAATAAAACAAGAGTATAATACAGGCTCTTTATGCATGATGTTGTACTGATCTACTGTATATAAACCTTCTCCAAAATCAATCCAACCCTTCCCTCCTACATAGTCCATGATCCAACATGCTTTTTTTCTTATATCTATATGCCTATTATAGAGCTCTTGTATGTTCCTTTCATATTAGATTCTACCACTACCCCTGCATGCCAGGCACCCACCACATACTGTGTAAAAAACCTACCTCTGATATTTCCTCCACTCACCTTAAATGAATACCCTCTGGTATTGGGCATTGTCACCTTGGAGAAAAGACCCTGGCTATCCATTGTACGTATGCTTCTCATAACCTTATACTCATCTATCAAGCCACCTCTTATTCTCTGTCAGTCCAAAGAGAAAAACCCAAGCATGCTCAACCTTTCCTCAGAAGACATGCTCTATAATCCAGGTAGCATCTTAGTAAATCTCCTCTACAAACTCCCTAAAGCTTCCTCATGCTGTGTATAATGAGGGAACCAGAACTGAACAAAATACTGAGCACCAAGTGTGGTCTAAAAGGAGTTTTATAGAGCTGCACTATACACCATCTTAACCACCCTATCAAATTGCATGGAAATTTTGAAGGATCTGTGATCCCTCTGTTCCTCCACACTACTAAGAACCTGGCTATTATCATTGTACTCTGCCTCTTCAAGTTCAACCTTCTGAAGTGAATCACTTTGCACTTTTCCACATTGTGCTTCATTTTTCACATCTCCACCCAACTCTACATCCTGTCTATATTCCATTGTAATTTTCTATACTATCCACAATACTACCAACTTTTGTGTCATATGTAAACTTACTAACTTAGCCCTCCATTTGCCCACCTAAGTCATTTATAAAAATCACAAAGAGCAGGGATCCCAGAACGCCTCCCTGTAGAACACCATTGGTCATCAGCCTCCAGGCAGAAAACACTCCATCTACTACTATCCTCCACCTTCTGTGGAGAAGCCACGTATGAAACCATATAGGCGACTTTCCACAAAAACCCCAAGCCTTTATGGATGAGCCTAGCCTGAAAAAACCTGTCTTTATTTCTAATATGAAGGAACGATGTTCAATAGCTAATTTACATTTGACTTGCAGAAATTTTCACTCAACCTCTCTTCCCACAGAAGAATATAATGGCACAGAATGTCTATGTGGAGTTTTGATGTTCTCCATGTGAATATCTGTGCTTCCTCCTAGTGCTTGGACTCCCCTCCCACCCCAATCCCAATGATATGCAAGTTGGTAGGTTACTTGGTCACTGCAAAGTCCCTATAGTGAGTGGTAGAATCTGTGAAGAAAGGATGGAAATGTAGGGAGAATTGACTTCAGAGAACATTAGTGGGGCAATGAAAATGCTGTGGACCAGCACAGATTCAATGGACTGAATGACCCCTTCCGTGATAAGAAAATAAAAAGCATTTTAAATGCATCACTGAATCTTACCAAGATCCTGAAGCTGGAATACATAATATGCTGGCTTCACTGGATGAGTTCTTGAGGTGCCATTTATGCAAATGTTGAAATCAGTGAACTCGACGAGACTGTCTTCGTAAAAATGGCAGCCAACATTATGATCTACACTTTTAATGTAAGTTTTGCATTCCATGGCTTGGTCCAGCTTGTGATGCCTGTTAATATTGAAAGGGCAATTAATTCAAATACAGTTCCGATCAATCAAGTACAAAAACATCATGTTTAACAACTTACCCCATTTCCTACAAATCAGATTTTTCCATAACAATTTCAAATGGTGATTTAAGTATTCTTTAGTATGAAAACAGTGGACTGTTCCCACATTGTCATTTTGTAAAGTCTTTCTTTCACAAATTTTAGCTCAGTAATTTTAGCAGAAATGTGACAGTTTATTCTTCATGGAATTTTTGAAATTGACAAATAGGACATCAGCTAAAAACACAATCACCACTGTATCTGTTAGATATAAATATAAATTTTGGTATAAAATGTACAAAATCACCACTGTACTTGCTAGACATTTGCAGTATTTGTCAAGATCATGATATGATTGAACTCATACTGCAATTTGAGAGGGAGAAGCATAATTCACATGTATCTGTACCACAATGGAATAAAGGGAATTACAGAAGCATCAGAGAGGAACATGCCCAGGTAGGTTGGAAAGGATACTGGTGAGGATGACGGCAGCGCAGAGATGGCTGAAATTTCTGGGAATAGTTCACAAGGCTAAGAGCTAAGGGCTAAGAGAGTTGTAAAAGAGCGCCTGAAGGCTTTGTGTGTCAATGCAAGGAGCATTCGTAATAAGGTGGATGAATTGAAAGTGCAGATTGTTATTAATGATTATGATATAGTTCGGATCACAGAGACATGGCTCCAGGGTGACCAGGGATGGGAGCTCAACGTTCAGGGATATTCAATATTCAGGAGGGATAGACATGAAGGAAGGGGAGGTGGGGTAGCGTTGCTGGTTAAAGAAGAGATTAACGCAATAGAAAGGAAGGACATAAGCCGGGAAGATGTGGAATCGATATGGGTAGAGCTGCGTAACACTAAGGGGCAGAAGACACTGGTGGGAGTTGTGTACAGGCCACCTAACAGTAGTAGTGAGGTCGGAGATGGTATTAAACAGGAAATTAGAAATGTGTGCAATAAAGGAACAGCAGTTATAATGGGTGACTTCAATCTACATGTAGATTGGGTGAACCAAATTGGTAAAGGTGCTGAGGAAGAGGATTTCTTGGAATGTATGCGGGATGGTTTTTTGAACCAACATGTCGAGGAACCGACTAGAGAGCAGGCTATTCTAGACTGGGTATTGAGCAATGAGGAAGGGTTAATTAGCAATCTTGTCGTGAGAGGCCCCTTGGGTAAGAGTGACCATAATATGGTGGAATTCTTCATTAAGATGGAGAGTGACATAGTTAATTCAGAAACAAAGGTTCTGAACTTAAAGAGGGGTAACTTTGAAGGCATGAGACGTGAATTAGCTAAGATAGACTGGCAAATGACACTTAAAGGATTGACGGTGGATATGCAATGGCAAGCATTTAAAGGTTGCATGGATGAACTACAACAATTATTCATCCCAGTTTGGCAAAAGAATAAATCAAGGAAGGTAGTGCACCCGTGGCTGACAAGAGAAATTAGGGATAGTATCAATTCCAAAGAAGAAGCATACAAATTAGCCAGAGAAAGTGGCTCACCTGAGGACTGGGAGAAATTCAGAGTTCAACAGAGGAGGACAAAGGACTTAATTAGGAAGGGGAAAAAAGATTATGAGAGAAAACTGGCAGGGAACATAAAAACTGACTGTAAAAGCTTTTATAGATATGTAAAAAGGAAAAGACTGGTAAAGACAAATGTAGGTCCCCTACAGACAGAAACAGGTGAATTGATTATGGGGAGCAAGGACATGGCAGACCAATTGAATTATTACTTTGGTTCTGTCTTCACTAAGGAGGATATAAATAATCTTCCAGAAATAGTAGGGGACAGAGGGTCCAGTGAGATGGAGGAACTGAGCGAAATACATGTTAGTAGGGAAGTGGTGTTAGGTAAATTGAAGGGATTGAAGGCAGATAAATCCCCAGGGCCAGATGGTCTGCATCCCAGAGTGCTTAAGGAAGTAGCCCAAGAAATAGTGTATGCATTAGTGATAATTTTTCAAAACTCGTTAGATTCTGGACTAGTTCCTGAGGATTGGAGGGTGGCTAATGTAACTCCACTTTTTAAAAAAGGAAGGAGAGAGAAACCGGGGAATTATAGACCGGTTAGCCTAACGTCGGTGGTGGGGAAACTGCTGGAGTCAGTTATCAAAGATGTGATAACAGCACATTTGGAAAGCGGTGAAATGATCGGACAAAGTCAGCATGGATTTGTGAAAGGAAAATCATGTCTGACGAATCTCTTAGAATTTTTTGACGATGTAACTAGTAGAGTGGATAGGGGAGAACCAGTGGATGTGGTATATTTGGATTTTCAGAAGGCTTTTGACAAGGTTCCACACAGGAGATTAGTGTGCTAACTTAAAGCACATGGTATTGAGGGTAAGGTATTGGTGTGGGTGGAGAGTTGGTTAGCAGACAGGAAGCAAAGAGTGGGAATAAACGGGACCTTTTCAGAATGGCAGGCGGTGACTAGTGGGGTACCGCAAGGCTCAGTGCTGGGACCCCAGTTGTTTACAATATATATTAATGACTTGGATGAGGGAATTAAATGCAGCATCTCCAAGTTTGCGGATGACACGAAGCTGGGTGGCAGTGTTAGCTGTGAGGAGGATGCTAAGAAGTTGCAGAGTGACTTGGATAGGTTGGGTGAGTGGGCAAATTCATGGCAGATGCAATTTAATGTGGATAAATGTGAAGTTATCCACTTTGGTGGCAAAAATAGGAAAACAGATTATTATCTGAATGGTGGCCGATTAGGAAAAGGGAAGGTGCAACGAGACCTGGGTGTCATTATACACCAGTCATTGAAAGTGGGCATGCAGGTACAGCAGGCAGTGAAAAAGGCGAATGGTATGCTGGCATTTATAGCGAGAGGATTCGAGTGCAGGAGCAGGGAGGTACTACTGCAGTAGTACAAGGCCTTGGTGAGACCACACCTGGAGTATTGGGTGCAGTTTTGGTCCCCTAATCTGAGGAAAGACATCCTTGCCATAGAGGGAGTACAAAGAAGGTTCACCAGATTGATTCCTGGGATGGCAGGGCTTTCATATGAAGAAAGACTGGATGAACTGGGCTTGTACTCGTTGGAATTTAGAAGATTGAGGGGGGATCTGATTGAAACGTATAAGATCCTAAAGGGATTGGACAGGCTAGATGCAGGAAGATTGTTCCCGATGTTGGGGAAGTCCAGAACAAGGGGCCACAGTTTGAGGATAGAGGGGAAGCCTTTTAGGACCGAGATTAGGAAAAACTTCTTCACACAGAGAGTGGTGAATCTGTGGAATTCTCTGTCACAGGAAACAGTTGAGGCCAGTTCATTGGCTATATTTAAGAGGGAGTTAGATATGGCCCTTGTGGCTACGGGGGTCAGGGGGTATGGAGGGAAGGCTGGGGCGGGGTTCTGAGTTGGATGATCAGCCATGATCATAATAAATGGCGGTGCAGGCTCGAAGGGCCGAATGGCCTACTCCTGCACCTATTTTCTATGTTTCTATGTAAGGCGCAGAATAGATATTTCCTACAGAGGAAGAAATTCTCAAGTGGCAGGAGTAGGCAACCGGGGCTGACAAAAGAAGTTAAGAACTGCATAAAAGCCAAGGAAGGGGCATATAAGGTAGCAAAAGTGAGTGGGAAGTTGGACGATGGGGAAGCTTTTAAAATCCATCAAAGTGCAATTAGAATAAAGCTATAAGAAAGGAAAAGATTAAATATGAGGGAAGACTAGTCAATAATACAAAGCAGGATACCAAAAGCTTTTTCAGTTATATAGAGTAAAAGGGAGCTGAGAGTTCATATTTGACCACTTTAAAATGAGGCTGGAAGGTAGTAATGGGGGACAAAGAAATGGCAGATGAACTTAACGGGTTCTTTGCATCTGTCTTCACTGTGGAAGACACTAGCAGTGTGCCAGAGGTCTGTGAGTGTAGGTGAGTGCCATTGCTATTGCAAAGGGAAAAAGTGCTAGGCAAACTCAAGGGTCTTAAGGAGGATAAGTCATCAGGGCCAGATGGGCTACATCCAAGTGCCTTGAGAGATGGCTGATGAAGAGATGATGGTTGCTTTGGTCATGACCTTTCAAGAATCACTTGATTCTAGCTGGTCACAGAGGAATGTAAAATTGCAAATGTCACTTCAATCTTCAAGAAAAGAGGGAGGCAAAAGAAAGAAAATTATAGGCCAGCTAGCCTAACATCAGTGGTTGGGAAAGTGTATTATTAAGGATCAGGTTTTGGGATACTTGGAGACTAATGATAAAATAAGCCAAAGTGAGCATGGTTTCTAAGAAGGGAAATCTTGTCTAACAAAGCTGTTAGAGGAAGTAACAAGCAGAGCAGACAAAGGAGAGGCAGAGGATGTCATTTATTTGGATTTTCAGAAGGCTTTTGATAAGCTGCCAGACATGAAGCTGCTGAATAAGGTAAAGTCCTATGGCATTACAGGAAAGATGTTGGCATGGATAGGCAGGCAGAAGACAGCCAGTGGGAATAAAAGAGGCCTTTTCTGGTTGGCTGCCAGTTACTGGTGATGTTCCTCAGGGGTCAGAATTAGGACCACTGCTTTTCACATTGTTTGTCAATAATTTAGATAATGGAATTGATGGCTTTGTGGCAAAGTTTGTGGATGATGCAAAGATAGGTGGAGGAGTAGGTAGTGCTGAGGAAGCAATGCAATTGCAGCAAGACTTCGACAGATTAGAAGAATGGGCAAAAATGTGGTAGTTAGAATACAGTGTTGGGAAATGTATGATAATGCATTCTGGTAAAAGGAACAATAGTGCAGACTATTATCTAAATGGGGAGAAGATTCAAACATCAAAGGTGCAGAGAGACTAACGAGTCCTCGTGCAAGATTCCCAGAAATTTAATTTACAGGTTGAGTCTGTGGTAAAGAAGGCAAATACAATGTTAGCATTTATTTCAAGTGGACTAGAATATAAAAACAAGGAGATAATGCTGAGCCTTTATAAGACTCTAGTCAGGCCGCACTTAGAGGATTGTCAACAGTTTTGGGCACCATTTTTCAGAAAGGATGTATTGTCATTGGAGAGAATCCAGAGGAGGTTCACGAGGATAATTCCAGGAATGAAGGGGTTAGCATATGAGGAGCATTTGGCAGCTTTGGGCCTGTACTCACAGGGAATTTAGAAGAATGCGGTGGATCTCATTGAAACCTACCAAATGTTAAAAGGATTAGATAGGGTGGATGTGGAGAGGATGTTTCCTATGGTGGCGGTATCGAGAACTAGAGGGCACAGCCTCAAAATTGAGTGGCAACCCTTTAGAACAGAGGTAAGGAGGAATTTTTTTTTGCTGGAGAGTATCAAATCAGTGGACTACTCTGCCAGACTATGGTAGAGACCAAGTCCATGTAACATTAAAGCGGAAGTTGATCCTGATCTCAGCCATGATGCAATGGTAGAGCAGATTCAATGGGCTGAATGGCCTAATTATGCTCTTCTGTCTTATCGTCTTATAGACATAAACGTAGATTTATGTATAGAAAAATGTACAAAATCACCACTGCATCTGCTAGACATAAATATAGATTTTGGTATAAAATGCACACCTGACAATTAGGACGAAAACAAACCTCCTTTAGCTAGATGGTGCAGAATTGTAACTTAAGTCAAAAATCAATAATTTTCAAAGCAGCGTTTCTCTTTTGAATATTTAAATAAATAGAAAGGTATCAGGTGAATGGTATTAACCTAAACAACATGCATTGTAACCACTATGAACCTAAAAGATGAAATAGAAGCCTATGTGCTCTACTAGTGCCTTGTTAAAAATAGGATATGGGTCTTTTTAAAGCTTTTTGTCTAATTACATGTCTATGTTACTATATTGCCCAACAAAACTTTAAAGAATGAAGTGGTAACTGCAGATAATGTCACTTGATGGCTTAATGTATCAATTATTAGTAATTCATCAGCTGTTCCCCACTTTGATGCTTGTGACATCTTATGTGATACTTTGTCAATTTGCTCTCATGGGAATTTATGACTTTATTGGGCTGTCAACATTGCTATTCATACCAATAATGGAGTCTGTAATTGATATCACGTGGAACATTGCTTCCATTCTCCCATAAACAGTCCATGTATTCCATGTTGTAAACAATGCATTGCAAGTTCTTGACTTTGGAATCCACATGACCTGTATGGGGAAAAAGACAAATTATTCATCATAATTGGAGGAAAAAGTGTAAGCATTGACAGTGGCATAAGAAAGAGATTTCCTTCCACAGTGATGAAGGCAGTTAGCAGGTATGAGGATGGATTGGTACATATTATCCTGAGAATTTCCATCAGTTCTGCAGGGAGTTAACAGCATCGGTCTTTATAAGTACCAGAGAGCTCAGAAACACTGCACATACAGGTGCGATCATAGAAGTTCCCTATTTCCTGAGAGGTGCTCAGAGAAGACGATACTCCAAATCTGGATTCCTCACAGATTCCGTAAGAAAAAAAGAAACACATAGGAACAGAATTAGGCCATTTGACGAATCAGGTCTGCTCTGCCATTCCATCATGGCCAATTTATTAACCTTCTCAATTTCATTCTCCTTGTTTCTCCCCATAAGCTTTGACACCCTGACCAATCAAGAATGTATCAATCTCTGCGTTATATTTACCCAATGACTTGGCCTGCACAGCCATCTGTAGCAATAAATTCTAGATGCACCACCTTCTGGCTAATGGAATTCCTCTGCATCTCTGTTCTGAATGAGTGTCTCTTTATTCTGAGGATGTGTTTTCTGGTCTTAGACACCACTACTATAAGAAACATCTTTTCCACATCCACTCTATCTAAGCCTTTCCATATTCGATGTTTCAACGAGATCCTCCTTAATTCTTCCAAACTCCAACGAGAACAGCACTAGAGTAATCAAATGCTCCTCAAACATTAAGGTTTTCATTCCTAGAATCATTCTTGTGAACCTCCCTAAATTCTATCCAATGCCAGTGCATCTCTTTTTAGATAAGGGGCCCAAAACTGCTCACAATACACCAAGTGTGATTTGACCAATGCATTATAAAGCCTCAGCACTACATCCCTGTTTTTATATTCTAGTCCTCTCAATATGAAGGCTAACATTGCATTTGCATTCCTTGCCACTGACTCAACCTAAAAATTAAACTTTAGGAAGGCCAGCAGGGGGATGTTCAAGTTCATCTGGACCTCTGACTTTTAAATTTTCTTCCCATTTAGAAAATAGTCTGTAGCTTCCTTTTAACAAAGTGCATGACCATACACTTCCCTGCACTATATTCCATCTGTCACTTCTTTGCCCATTCTCCTAATCTGACAAATTCCTTCTGCAGAGTCCCCATTTCCTCAACTCTGCCCCTACACCTACCTTCATATCATCCACAAACTTGGCCATAAAGCCACCAATTCCATCAAAATCATTGACATACAATGTGAAAAGAAGCTGTCCAAACACCAACTCCTGCAGGACATCACTAGTCACTTGCATCCAACCCTCTTTCTTCCCACTCTTTGCCTGCTGACAGTGAACCAATCTTCCATCCATGCTTGTACCTTGCTTGTAATAACCATGGACTTTTACCTGCTTAAGCAGCCTCATATGCGGCACCTTGTCAAAGGCCTTCTCAAAATCCAAGTGAACAACATCCACTAATTCTCCTTTGCTTATCCCATCTGTATTTTCCTCACAGAATTCCAACTAATTTGTTAGACAAGATTTTCCTTGGAGGAAAGCGTAGTGATATTTGCAATTTTCCAGTCCACTGCAACCATTTTAGAATCTAGTGATTCTGAAGATTTCACTGCTAATACCTTCACAAACTCTTCAGCTACCTCTTTCAGAAGCCTGTGGCGTAGGTGACTCATCTACCTTCAGACCCTTCAGCTTCCCGAGCACCTTCTCCTTAGAAATAGTAACTACACTCTCTTCTGCCCCCTAATACACATGAATTTTTGGCATACTGCTAGCGTCCTATACAGTGAAGTTTCACACAAGTCACTCATTAAGTTCGTCTGCCATTTCTTCGTTTCCCCAATACTACCTCTCCAATATCCTTTTCCATTGGTCTGGCATCCACTCTTTCCTCTCTTTTAATCTCTATATATCTGAAAAAACTTCTTGTATCCCCTTTTATATTATTGGTTAGCTTACTTTCATAGTTCCTCTTTTCTATACTTATGGCTTTTCCATTTGCATTCTGTTGGTTTTTAAAAGCTTCTCAATCCACTAACTTCCCACTAATTTTTGTTATATTATATGTTCTCTCTTTTGTTTTTATGTTGCCTTTGACTCCCCTTGTCAGCCATAGTTCCCTTATCCTCCCGAGAATACTACTTTTTTTTTGGTATGTATCTATCCTGCGCCTTCCAAGTTGCTTCCAGAAACTCCAGACATTGCTGTTGTGACATTATTCCTGCTAGTGTCCTCTTCCAATCAACTTTGGCCAAGTCCTCTCTCATGCCTCTGTAGTTCCCATTGCTCCATTGGAATACCGATACAGTACATCGACCTTAGCTTATCCCTCTCAAACTCATACCATGATCACTGCCTCCTAAGGGTTCTTTTACTGTAAGCTCCCTAATCAAATCTAGTTCTTCGCACAACACCCAATCCAGAATTGCCTTTTCCCCAGCAGGCTCAACCACTAGCTATTCTAAAAGCCATTTTGTAGGCATTCTACAAGTTCCCTCTCTTGGCATCCAACATCATCCTGATTTTCCCAATCTACCTTCATATTGAAATCCCACATGACAATCATAACATTGCTCTTTTTACATGACTTTTCTCCCTCCTGCTCCAATTTGTAGCCCACATGCTGATTACTGTTCTGACATCTGTATATAACTCCCATCAAGGTCTTTGTATCCTTGCATTCTCTTAACTCCACACAAGGGCTCTACTTCTTCCAATCCTATGTCACCTCTTTCTAAGGACTTTATGTCATATTTTACTAATAGAGACACCCACTACCTCTGCCTTCCTTCCTGTTTGTGTATCCTTGGATGTTAAGCTCACAACTATGATCTTCTTTCAGCCTTGACCTTGTGATGCCCACAAAGTTATACCTGCCAATCTCTAACTCTGCTACAAGATCATCCATCTTAACCCGTATGTGATGTGCACTCAAATATAGTACTTTCAGCCCTGTTTTCATCACCCTTTTTGATTTTGTCCCATGTTACACTTCAACTCATTCCACCCACTGCAATTTTGCCTGTCCTTCCTCACACTCGCTACACACTGCACCTACTTGTATATCAATTGCCCCATCCTCAGCTCTATTAGTCCTGTTCCCACCACCCCCCCTTGCCAAATTAGTGAATACTCTTTACAATAACTCTAATAAACCTCATCTGCCAAATCGTCCTATTCTTACCCGCACTGGTACCTGGCACAGGCAGCAGTCCAGAGGTTACTACCCTTGAGGATCTGCTTTTCAACTTCCTGGCTAATTTCCTATACTCTCCTTAAGAACTTATCCCCTTTCCCTACTTATGTTGTTGTTATTGATATGTATCATGACTTCCAACTGCTCACCCTCCCCCTTTAGAATGCCATGGATCCAATCTGAGACATCCGGGACCCTGACACCCAGGAGGCAACATTCTATCCAGGTGTCTCTTTCACGTCCACAGAATTTCCTGTCTGCTCCTCTAACTATGGAACTCCTTATTATTACTGCACTCTTCTTCTTCTTCTTCTTCTTCTTCTCCTTCCCTTCCCAACCGCAGAGCCAGAATCAGTGCCAGAGACCCAGCCTCTGTGGCTTCTCCCTATTAGATCACTCCCACCCCAACAATGTGCAAAGCTGTATACCTATTATTGAGGAGAATGGTTACAGGGGTACTCCCCACCAGCTGCCTATTCCCTTTCCCTCTCCTGACAGTTATCCAACTACCTGCATCTCAGGGGTAACCACCTGCCTGTAGCTCCTGTCTATCACCTCCTCATTCTGTCATATGAGATGAAGGCATCCAGTTGTAGTTCAGTTCATTAAAGTGGTTCCTAAGAAGCTGAAGCTGAATGCACTTGGTGCAGATGTAGTTACCGGGGAGATTCCTAGAGTTCCCACATCTCACATGAAGAACATTCTACTAACCCTGAATCCATTCTCAAAGTATAATCTAGAATATTACTGAACAAAGAGAAAACAGAGAAACTTACCGGAAATTTATTTGAAGCCTCCACCTATTCTCACTGAAGCCTGTTGGGCCAAAGCCTTCCACTCTAAACCTAGCACATTCCAACAATGGTTGCTGTCACAATGGCAGTGATGTACCAGCTTGCTAAAGTTTTCCAATAGTTACACTGAGATTGTGTGTGTGTGTGTGTGTGTATACATGCGTGCACTTAACTCCTGGTGGAGTCGTCGGGGTGCCATCATGACAAGCTTTTGGTATGCTCATCATACGGCGTGTCTTCGACATCTGAAACCTGGCAGAGCCCATCCCTCTCCAGGTACACTGAGATTACTTCTCTCTAAATCCTACACCAAGTTAGACCTGATGTCAGTTCCGAAACTCCATTCATTTCAGCAGAAGGAGCTTGGATTTGACAAATAAGCTTCAGTCTATTGAATTTTATTGAATTATTACACTAAAAATAACTTCAATGATTTTTCTAGACCTTAAGAGTCTTAATTTACTTTTAGCCTTAATGTTTTAAAATATTTCTGTAATGTTTAATGGTGTGATCATCAGTAATTTTGCAAGTTTCCACAATTTTGTCATGTTTAAAATGCTTGACAGTTTTGGCAGTCACCCAAGTGTTAAAGCATAACTTAGTTGGCTGTAAAAGAATTTCTGTGTTTGTTTTGGATCTGCCACATGATGCAATTGTGAGGTCAGATCCCCAGGTGTACACAGAGTACATGGAAATGAATGCCTGCACATTTTAGTCACTGTGCTATCTGATACTGCGATGTACAGTTAAAATAATGACCCTGACATGTTTGTCCACAAATTTTCGAGCAACTTTACTAACATGTCTGTCAACAAAACCTGGGCTAAATCAGATGATATTTTTTATGGAATTCCATTCATTGACACTTCTTTGAGAATTTTTTTTTCGCCAGTTTGATGAGGCTCAGGGACACAAGAGATGAGTTGGTTGTTTCTCATACAATAACCTTTGTCTTTATCGTACAGACCAAGATGACTCACTTTCATGAGAAAATTCTGCAGATGCTGGAAATCCAAGCAACACGCACAAAGTGCTGGAGTAAGTCAGCAGGCCAGGCAACATGCATGGAAAAAGTAAATTATCGGCGTTTTGCGCCAAGACCCTACATCAGGACTGGAAAAAACAATGAGAAGTCAGGAGACCTTCATGCTCTGACTTCTCATCTTTTCTCCAGTCCTATTGAAGGGTCTCAGCCCAAAACGTTGACTGTTTACCCTTTTCCATGGATGCTGCCTGGCCTGCCGAGTTCCTCCAGCACTTTGTGTGTGTGAATTACTTTCATTATTTCTAGAAAAAGTAGGATTGGCGATAAATAGCCAAAATATTCAACATTCATAGAAAAGTAACATACAAAAAGAGCAATGGCCTTGTACTGATATAGAAACTGTCATGCTCAGCATCAGAGCAGTGACTCAACACATTGACTTGAATTTGTAAATCTAACAAATACATCCCATTATGTCACATGATCCAGAGAACAAAAGCTTATTACACCTACTTACTGCAGACCTCAATTTTCTTTAGAATGTGTGGTCTTGACTGAACTATGGATATATCATCTTAAACCACAGCACAACTGTGATAGTAATTACAGGAATATATTATATTTTCACGCAGTTTCCACTGATTTTTCAATTTGGCACTAAATCTAACGTCAGCTCAGACCATGAGAGGGCCTGCGTTGGGCATTTTCATGCCTTACAAGGCGCAGATTGGAAGTCTGTGTGGGGTGCCTCTCCTCGCACAGACTAGAGCAATGTGTGGTTAAGTGCCTTGCTCAAGGACACAAACACACTGCCACAGCTGAGGCTCGAACTAGTGACCTTCAGGTCACTAGACGAACGCCTTAACCACTTGGCCACGTGCCCAACACACAATTTGGTACAGTACATGGATAATTTAATCAATAGGCCTGAAATCAATTAATAGGAATTTGTTTGGATGAGTTAGCATATATTCAAGAATATACTGTACATAAAACATTTATTCAACAACAGTTAAGCTCACCTTATCATCTATCAGGTTGCCCTTGTGAGGGTGATAGTGACCTGCACTCTTTAAATATTGGAGTATATTTTTACTTGATCTATTTGTAAAACGTGTGCACTCTGATCAACATGATTTGGCTGCAGGTGATGATATTTCTGATCGGCCTCCGCCCTTCTCTTTTTACAGGTAGAATCAATGGTTTATGAGATGCTGTTGAAGGAGCCTTGTGGAGACAAGTCGAATGACGTACCAGTTAGTTGGTTAACTGGTCATTATAATTTGTCCTGTGATTGGGCTAGGATTGAATAGGTGGGTTGCTGGTCTTGTTGGGCAGGTAGGCTCTGTTCTGCTCTGTATCTCTAAATAAGTAAATAAATATCATAAATCCCATATGCTGGGAGAGAGTACTTAGAGTGACTGGTTAGGGCAAGCCTTAAATGGTGCACAGATTCTCAAGTGTTGCTGAAGAAGCATTATCTAGGCAGGCCTTTTATTTGTGCCTCAGAGACTGAGAAAAGGTCTGGGGATTCAGGAGGTAATTCATACACAATGAGACACCCAACCTGTGATCTAATATTGCAAACTTATATTTACACAACTAATCCTGTTCACCGGAAATCCTGAAACGTTGACAGTTATTGTAAGTCAAGGGGACTCTTTGATTGGAGGGGTAATTTTCCCACATAAATAATATCTGCTATGGGGAGAGTATAACCTTTTCATGTTTGATTGCATTCTACAGGCCGTTGCCCATATTTTTATCAAATGGTTGCTTGTTTAGACTTTTCAGAAGCAAGTTAAGAGCCATTGCTGTGGGTCTGGAGTTGTGAATAGTCGATAAACAGCAGTACAGGTTTCTCCCGCCATCCGAAAGTAGAGCGTTCCTATGAAACGGTTCATAAGCCGAAATGTCGTAAAGCGAAGAAGCAATTACCATTTATTTATATGAGAAAATTTTGTGAGCGTTCGCAGATCCAAAAATAACCTACCAAATCATGACAAATAACACATAAAACCGAATATAACTGTAACATATAGTAAAAGCAGGAATGATATGATAAATACACAGCCTATATAAAGTAGAAATACTTCTCTACAACGATTGCCTGCACAGATCTCCGTAGCGAAAATCTCACGCAAGCGCTGTTGGCATAAACACGCTCTCCAGTAACCTTTAAACTATGAAGCTGCCAAATCTACCAAAGAATACATAAAAATGCACAGCCTATATAAAGTAGAAATAATGTATGTACAGTGTAGTATCACTTACCGGAATCGGGAAGACAGCACAGAGCACACTGATGATGGTGTGTTGGACTGAGTCGTCACAGGTTGGGTGGTGCAGTGGCCCCCACCCTCTGGGCCGCCGACTCGATACATTGCCGCGAAGAACACAGCAGTAGCCAGGAGGTGCACAGCACATCTTTAAGAAAAAAGCCGAAATAAACATGCTAATTAATTAGGTGCCGCCAACACGTAATTGTCGGCCCAGATCAGAGGTGATGCAATCGGAAATCGGCACTGATCTGGGCCGACAATTACGTGTCGGCGGCACCTAATTAATTAGCTTGTTTATTTCGGCTTTTTTCTTAAAGATGTGCTGTGTGCCTCCCGGCTACCGTTGCATTCTCTGCGAATCGGTACAGTATCTGTCCGGGGCCCGGGAGTTGGGGTGGTGGGACACGGGGGTGTCATCTCATCGTCGATCAGGGCAGGCAGCTCATCTTCTCCTACGACTGCCCACCTCGATGTCGAAGATTAAGGTTTGTCGTCTGCTGTGGCTGATATGGAAGGCTTGCTTGACTGCTCAGCCTCGCACATTTTTCTATCATACAATTGTTTGTAAGGACTCAAACCATCCTGCAAATATCCCCTAGACCTACGTACCCTTTCAAAATTAAAGTCATACTTTATCATTGCAGCGAAAATCTCACGCAGTTGCTTCATGTTCAGTTCGCTACTGCATTCGGTTTCGATTGTTATCCTTTCCTCTTCCAATTGCATCAGCTCTTCATCTATCAGTTCTTGGTCATGAGATGCCAAAACCTCTTCAACATCATCTTTGTCAGCTTCCACAAGCCAAATTCACTTTGTCCTTACATCGTTCATCACGATCGAAATGCTTAATTATGTCTAGTCTTACGCTAAGTGTAACACCCTTACGAGCTCTTTCAGGCTTTTCCGATACCTTAGAACTCATCTTGCTAACGGCTGCTCAATGCAACGTGTTTAAGCAATGCCGTTCCGAATCTGGGGGAGAGCGGCTGCTCGGGGCACGCACTGCCTTTTATCACACGCTGCCTTTCTTCATAACAGTGAAAACACCTTCTGAAAGCGAAAACAGGGTACTAATGTAGGTCTTTCGTAACAGTGAGGTTTCGTAAAGCGAACGTTCGAAAAGCGGGGGACACGTGTATGCATAAAATGTATTATACTCTCTGGGACTGGATATATTTTGACCCTTTTTTTTTACACATCATGATTCTTGATTTGAAATGATGAATGCAATGCTCAGTATATACAATGAGCTTGAAGACACAACATGTAGATTATATGCTTTCACTGTATATAAGCTACTACTATTTAACATTTATATATTCTCCTTTAATGGCTTTATAATTACATAATTGGCAATAATAATGGGACCTCAAATTGCCTTTCCTTGAGACCTTTAAAGGATACTGACGACAGCAAATTTTAGGTTAGCTTGGAGTGCCCTTCATGTGGAATCTTATTGATATAAGACTACTATCTTTTGCGATGAAAGTACTGAGTTTGAGTATAGCAAGCCCCAGTAGCATGTGATCTTGTCCTTGATTTATCACTGGACACTCTTGTTATGACACAAAATTTGTGAATAGGATAGGTAAGCATGCTACTCATGCCTAACCACATCATGACCTTTAACACGAATGACTGAATTCAAGAACAACTTAGCTTGTCTGTCGAATAAATGATCATGTACTACAATGCAAATAATATTGTAGAGGCTGAAGGCAAAACGATACCTTGAGAGTCTAAAACAATGGGCCATGCAAGAATAAAATAGCAGCACTACTAACAGAGGCAGGACCAGGAGCACATGACACAGTCAAAGCTTCTTGTAACGCACAAAATGAAATATGCAAAGTTTTAACATGACCAGAGACAAGAGAATTAGCATAATCCAAATCCAATGGAACCAGCCCAAGGAGCTTTGTAGAGAAAGGGAATTCCCTGTTACCAATTGCTACTCAATAGATGTACTACTGATGAGTTATGTCATTTTTATCTCAAGAGTTTGCTTCAGACAACAGCTTTGGATTCTGGTCTGTTCTATTCACACACTGTGAAATAGAATAACATTCTCCCAAACATTTCTATTTCCATCTTCAAACAGAGTAGCTGAGATGGAATAGTAAAGGATGCCCTCAATGAACAAGGATTACAGGAATTTTCAAAGTTCAGCATAAACATTACATGGCCAATTTTATTCTGAAATACTCAGCCCTTCCACAAAACTCTTCGACATACACTTCTACAGTACTACTGACTCAACCTTGCTCAATAAATTCTGCTTCCAGAGTTGAGCAACAATTGAGTCCAAAAGATCATTGTGACACAAAGCAGATGGGGCATGTATTCAAACAAAAGAATATGTTTATGTCCTTAGCCTCCCTACCTAATCTCTCTCATAAGAGTAAGAACCTGGTTACAAAATCCAGAGTCAGATGGAGCTGAACCAAAGATGGAGAGAGAGCCACTTGATTATGAGGATATTGGATGAGGTTTCAGGGACCGAAATTCAAGTAGGTCTGAAAGGTAGAATCATCTGAGTTCAAATCTGGTGTCAAACTACTCAGAAGTTGATTCAACCTCAAAACATGCAAGTCAATGAAGGCTGAAAACTGTTTTCAAATTGTTATTCATTTTAAAAAATCCAATTGAGAGTCTTATAGGCAGGAGGATCACCTAAATGTCTACTTGGTAAATTAATAAGAACACATCTCTTAGCAGGAGTTGAAAACTCATCAACTATTCTGCCTTGCAAGTCAATCGCATTTCTGGTGATGCATGTACAGTATAAGTACGTTCAGTATATGTACTTTGCCTGAAAGCATTTGTGAAGGCATCACAATTTCTTGTTTTAAAGATAGGTTTTGACGATAATTTTGAAATTTCACGATTATCAGTATTTAGATAATCATCTTATTCCAGATTATTTAATTAAGTTCCCAAGACGGTTTGCCTCTGAAAAGAAGAAGAGAATGTTCCCAAAGAAATCTTTCTTCCTCAGCACTCCCCTGGGATCAAGGATGACTTACTTCCACGCCAGTTTAATGGGGTAAAGGGGGCTAATTAGGTTGTTGTAGTGTCTGTAGGTCCTTGCAGAATATTGACTATTAAAGAGACCTTGGGGCACAAGATCTTTTATGGTTGCAGCACCACTAGACATGTGGTGGTGGTGGCATACAGGATGCTTGCCTTCATTAGCCAAGCCACAGAATATAAGAGACGTGAGGTCTGGTATAAGATTTGGGTAAAATATTGATTAGGTCACAGCTGGAATACTGTGTGCAGATGTGATGACCACACTGTAGGAAATACATGGTTGCTCTGGAAACTGCCGAGGATGAAATGCTTCTGTTTTGAGGAGAGAGTAGTTGACTTGCCTTGCTTTCCTTGTAGAAGCAGAGGGGTACTGATTAAACTGCAAAATATTATGAGAGGCATGGAGAGGATTGTAAAGGAACTTTTCCCATGGCAAAGGTCATTGATATTTTAAGGTGAGGAGGAAGAGTTTTAGAAGGAGTCAGAGGAAGAATTCTTTCATTTTGAACATGGGCTGGAATGTGGAATGCACTGTCTGTGTGGTGGTTGAAACGGGTACCCTCACAGTATTCTAAAAAGCATACTCATGAACAATTAATCCTAAGTTACAAAGTTCTGGTCGGTGGTATGATTTTAGTCAGAGTGTTGGATGGTTGGCCCCATGACTACATGGTAAGTGATCCGTAATTCCCAGCACCTCACGGCGAACATTTATTGTTGGGGTAAGAGTGTGATGCATCTGGGGCTGCGCTGGGGTACTTTGTTAGGGTGGGATGGTCAGTTGAGGATCTGTGTGTGGAAATATAGGCCTGAAGTGGGGTTAGAGGCTGGGGGAGGAGAGATCAAGAATAAGGATCAGGACAGGGCTGGACATGCAGGAGGTGCAGTCTGGAGTTTTTGCAGAAAGAGTAGGGAGGGAAAAAGAATCAAAGACAGATAATGACTGATGGAACAGATATACCGGCTGGCACCTACACAACTTCCCACCTGTGTGAACACTGATACCTGTATAGCGCAGCCAGACCTCCCGTTACCGTGGTGTCCCTTGTCCACTGCACCAAAGACACATCAGCTCAATTGCCAAAAGGTATGCTACAACTACCGTGTTGCAATGACGCATTTATAATTCTGTTTATTGAAAAGAGAGGCAAAAGGGTTGAAAGTGCACAATTTTATATTAGATTTGATATAGAACAAATGTGTAATCAATAAATGAATCACCATGCATCACCTTGCAAAGCAGAGGTGAAAGGCGAATCATAATTTTCTGTGGTTTAAATTACCTTCCGCGTATGGCCGGTACTCTTTCTTGATCCATTCGCTGTGTATTTCAGTTCCATTTTCACAATGCTCTTTCACTAATGTCTGGATTTTCACAAAGATTCCTTTGTTGAGGTTAAATCCATCGGTGTGCTTCAGTTGCCCGGTGACTACATGCTGAAGAAATATAATACACACATTTCCATTAAGGGATAAAAATATCTTTGACTATTCTGAAAAGCAGTGTGATAAATTTTACATTATAACTCTAGTTCTTGGGACCAAAAAGTCAGGATCATTCCAGCAGAGGAAGCAACCATTCAGCTCACCTCATCCAATCCTTCTCCGCTTGATCATCCCTGCGGCCCTGCAAGTTTACTTCCATCCATTATCTAACTCAGAGGCTCCCAAAGTTTTTTTTTATGCCATGAACCCCTAACATTAACTGAGGGGTTTGTGGCATCTGACTTCCTTCTGAAATAATCTATTATGAACTTCTATCACCCCTTCATAGGCCTGTGTATCACTCATTACAAAGCATAATAGAGCATCTCTGTTTTCTTAGAAGACGAAGGAGGCTTGGCACATTACCAAACACTCTACAACCTCTACAGTTGTACTGTTGGAAGTATTATTGGTTTCATTATGGTCTAGTACAGCAATTTGAATGTATACAAATGTAAAAAGCTACAAAGAGCAGTGGACCAAGCCTCATACATCACAGGCACATACATTGGAGGCATCTACATGAGATGTTGCCTCAAGTAGTCAACATCTGTTATCAAATATCTTCACCATTTGGGTAAGGCCATCTTCTCACATATACAATTGAGCAGAAGGTACAGACACCTCAAGTCCCACACCATTAGATTCAAGAACAACTACTTTCTTCCAACTATTAATTTCTGAACCAACCTACACGATCTTATTAACTACACTTTGGCACTTTACTGTATATGGCAAAGTGCTCAACAGTGTGACTACTTTTCGGTGATCCTTCTTTAAAAATCTTATAGTTAATTTATGTTTTTATTATGAATTTTATGTCCCTAATGCTGTCCTTGTGATGCTGTTGCAAGTAAACTTTTTATTGCACTTACTTCAAACATGCACTTGCACATATGATAAGAAACTTGACTTTGGCAAATAAAGTTATTCCGAGTATCTCATTATATTCAATCTATTCATTCCCCTCACCTACCTCCTTCCTTAACTTGCTTCTCCCCTTCCCAGTCCTGATGTTAGTCCCAGACATGAAACATTAATTTTTTCTCCCTCTATAGATACTGACAGATCTGCTGGCATTTTACGTTTTCTGTTTATTTCAGTGTAAATAATTACTTGATGGGCATAATGGTTTGTAGGAGTGTATCTGTATTGTATGGCTGCATAATAAATTGTAATCTTTGCACTAACTGTTGTTGAACATTGCTACATATTATCCTCAAGTCAGAAAAATAATCATTTACCATGTCTATAAAATTTTTCAGTGAGGAAGATCTAAATTAAATGGAGTAATTTTCAAGATGGATAAACGTTTACTCTTCTATTTACTATCCATTGAAAGTGCCACGCATCATACTTTATGGTTCAGCCAGCCTCCTTTAATCTTCTGTAATTACCCAGACTATTCCTTGTTGTGCAATCTCAAATTATAATTATTTGTTTGGACTGCTGTGCTAATCTCAATTTCACATGTTAGCTATTTTCTGAAATGTGTTGTCAAATACTGTTAGTCTCATGTTGTTGGATCACACCCAACGCTTAAAGAGTTAAGAGTATGATATTAATTTCAAATATCCCAAAAGAGAACAAATCTCTTTTTTTTCTTCTATCTGTCCAAATAAACCCATACAAAATGAACTTGAAGAGATACAGGTTAGCTTTTGATTAGAAGACTAAGGAGAGCTATGAATGTTCTCTAAAATTTTAGTTATGAAGAAGACATATTATATCAATAAGTTTCATTTACCTTACAATTCGTTGAGTCTATGTTGCAGTAGAACAACATGTATCGTACCGTACAAATCATCCTGCCAGTCAAACTGAGTGGAGATTTCCAGTGTATGTGAAGTGGCCCGAAGTGTCCAGGATCAATAATCTGTACATCAGTAGGTGGGTCAACTAAAACAAAATAAATTCTTTTTAATAAAGGAGAAAATCAGAATCAAAAGATTGAAGAGTATGTTTTAATAATTGTACACAATCCCAACCTTACCTGTTGTCAGCACTCCCGATGTCAGTCTTGGCTGTAAAACTATAGCAAGGAAGAAAGCAGCTATGATGTTGAGACCCATGCTTGAAAGACTTCTGATTAATAATGTGTTCACAGAATGACTCGAAATTACCTTGAAAGAACAAAAATATGCAGATACAAATCATATATGTACTAGCCAAGTAAATGTGGAAAATACCAAGCACAAATAGTCATGACTTGTTCATGACTAGTCTGAACAATCCATTTCCAATTTACTGTTTTAGCTGAGGCAAATGATATCTTATTTTTAAAGAACAGGATATTAAAAGCAGTACTTAGGATTATTTACTCAATTAAGTGATATCACAGACAGCACATACATTTGCCTCTGATTGTACTGAATTGAAGCAACTTTAAGATCTCTACTTTACAATTCAAGATCACTTTGAGCTGACAGTTTCAAACTTTCCTTTTCATGTTCCACAATGTTAATTTGAATCTTGTTAATGTTCAGACTCGCAATCTAATATTTTTGTTTACACATATAGAAATTTTAAGAATCATTAAAAACCAAACTTCTGTTATTTTCCTCCAGGAGGACCGCAACCTTATCATGGTTTGGAGGCTTGTGTGTCTCAACAACCCAGA
This sequence comes from Mobula birostris, assembly GCF_030028105.1. Taxonomy (NCBI): domain Eukaryota; kingdom Metazoa; phylum Chordata; class Chondrichthyes; order Myliobatiformes; family Myliobatidae; genus Mobula; species Mobula birostris. The sequence goes on from NC_092379.1 coordinate 75,268,644, forward strand.
GAGCCATGTTGGCAGGAGTCAAGGCTTTATGCTCTGGCTCTTGGTCGGGTCACCCATGCCAAACAGGTCAAAGGGTAGAGAACAGACCACCGGTGGTCCACCGGTCCTCCAGGTTCAGGAGTTCAGCTCAGAGTTAACAACTGTGACTGGCAAAACAACATTGTTACAGAAATAGCAGTGAAAAATCCTTCTACTCTGAGTGTGATAGTACTCCTGAGTCTCCACCTGGGACTTACATGACTGACAGTAGTGAAAACCGGGAGGAAACTACTGACACAGTGAAGGAAACCCTGAACATCGCCGGAGATGGAGAACCTACATTGCTGTCCTAAATGCCAGTGGTGTAACGGGCAGAATGTCTGTTATTTCTAAACTTCATGATTCTGATGACAATTAGTTAAATGTAGTTCCCCTATATTTTAAGGAGCTCAATGGTTTAAGATTATAGACAGTGATATGCATACATTTTTAATTCCCATCAAACTGCGAATGAAATGCAAACACTAAAACCTATGAAGGGAAAACAGAATGAACGCATCAATATTTATATTGCTCAATAATCTATTTTCTGTTCCCCTGCAGAATGAAAGGTGCATTATTTATTGTTATATAAATTTCCTCGACATGCTCGATGAGGTCCAGGTACTGATCTGTAAATAGGACATGTTATCTGTGATGAAATGCTGTTAAACTCTGGCGTGTGCTGATAATGGAAAGAAAATTGTAGGGACCTGGAATTAATGGGTGAGGTGAGAGGGAATTTAAAATAAGTACCACAAAAATGGATAAGATTATGTCATAAACACTGATGAGGTAACGGAGCTTCAGATGCCTGAGTATTTAATACCAGAGCTCACCAATAGAGGAGGAAAGCATTTTCGGTTGTGAGTGTACTGTTTGAGATACTCTGCTATCTAAGATACACAATTCAAATTCATGATCATTTACTCCTCTTAAAAAGATACGTAAATATGATCTCACTATCATATAAGTCTCTCCACAATACTTTGGAATGCTATCAACTTTGTACTCCCTTCAGGCCTAAATGAATAAATTCTTTTGCTCAGTACCATCCAGAGAGCAGGATGAAGAATTTTGCATCAGCACGTACATCAATACATCTTGGTGAAAAACATTCACACAGTAACACTCAGGATTCATGCCAAATTAACATGAGAAATGGTGCAACTGCAAAGGTGTGACACCAAAGCTGGAAGTTCTGTTGCCACTGTACAGCTGGAAAAGAAGGGCAAGAACCATTTAGAGCACACTCTCCATAGCAGCCACGGAGGAATATAAGGGAGAAAGTGCCATGATTACATACCTTAAGGAAGGCCCTTTGTGTGCTGGGAGAAGGGCATCTGACGGGACCAATGCAAGAGGAGATTGGCAGAAGGCACTAATACAGTCTTGTGCAGTCATAGGGTAATTCAGCAGAGGAAAATGAGTAGTGAACAGAATGCAGAAGAGATTTACCAAGATGTTGCCTAGAATGAAGCATTTTGATTACCAACAGAGACTCACAAATTTAGATCTCCCTGAACCAGAGGGGAATGAGATTGATATGATTATGAAAAATTATAAGGGGTGTAGCAAAGGGGAGCAGTTTTCAAATGTCTACCCTATCAGAGGTGAGTAAAACCAGAAAAATTGAAACTTCGAAGTAACTTTTTTTCTCAAAATATGTATCTGTCACCATATGTTAACTTGAGATTCATTTTCTTGCAGGCATTTACAGGAAAATAAAGGAATACAATAAAATTTATGAAAAGCTATACATACCAAAGATTGACAAGCATCCAATATACAGCAGTGGACAAATTGTGCCAATAATAATTTATTAAAAAGTAAATAATATTGAGAACATGAGCTGTGGATTCCTTGAAAGTGAGTCCATAGGTTCTGTAGTCAGATCAGCACTGAACATAGAACATTGAAAAGTACACACAGAAACAGACCATTTGGCCCACAATGTTGTGCTGAAACAGCAAAAAAGCAAATCAAAAACATCCAAATGCTAATCCCTCCTACCTACACCATGTCCATACCCCTCCATTTTCCTTAATCCATGTGCCTATCTAAATGTCTTGTAACAGCCTCTAATGTATTTGCCTCTACCACCATACCAGGCAGGGCATTCCAGGTGTCCAGCACTCTCTTAGTAAAAACAACTTACCACTCACATCCCCCTTGAACCTACCCTCTCTCATCTTCAACACATGCCATTTGACATTCCAACCCTGGGAGACAGATACTCTCTGCCACACTGTCTGTGCCTCTCATAAACCTGTAAACCTCTGCCAGATCTCCCCTCAGCTTCCAACGCTCCAGAGAAAACAACCCAAGTTTATCCAGCCTCTCATGATATCACATGCCCTCTAAATCAGTCAGCATCCTGGTAAGCCTCTTCTGCACCCTCTCCAAAGCCTCCAACATCCTTCCGATAGTGGGGTGACCAGAACTGTATGCAATACTCCAGATGTGGTCTAAGCAGAGTTCTATAAAGTTGCAACGTAACTTCTTTACTTTTGAACTCAGTTCCTCGACTAATAAAAGCAAGCATTCCATAAGCTTTCTTAACCACCTTATCCACCTGTGTCGCCACTTTCATGGAGCTATGAACTTGGAACCCAAGTTCTCTCTATTAAGAGTCTTACCCTTAATAGTGTGCTGTCTCCTTGCGTTTGCCCTACCAAGGTGTAACACCTCACATTTATCAGGATTAAACTCCATCTGCCATTTCTCTGCCCACATCTGCAATTGATCTATATCACACTGTATTCTTTGTCAGTTTTCTACACTCTCCACAACTCCACCAATCTTGGTATCATTTGCAAACTTACTAACCTACCCACCTACAAGTTATTTATATACATCACAAACAGCAGAGATCCCAGCACAGATCCCTGCAGAATACCAATAAATACAGACCTCCAGTTCAAATAAGTCTTTTCAAGCATTACACCCTGTCTTCTTCATGCAAGCCAGTTCTGAATCTAAACAGCCAATTTGTCGCAAACCCCATGCATCTTAATCTTCTGGATTATCCTCTCATGAGGGTCAAACACCTTACTAAAATCCACATAGACAACGTTCACTTCCCTACCCTCATCAATCTCTCTCGTCACCTTGTCAAAAAACTCCATCAAGTTGGTAAGATATGACCTGCACCACACAAAGCCATGCTGGTTTTTCCTCTAATATAGAGAATAGAAGATGCTGGGAATGGGCTGCCAAGTGCAGTGATGGAAAGGGATAAGATAGCAGTGTTTAATGGGTTTTCAAATGCTTATATATCCTATCCCTAAGAATTTCCTCCAGCAATTTCCCTACAACTGATGTGAAACATACTGGTCTACAGTTCCAAGGATTTTTCCTTGGTCCCTTCTTAAATAGAGGTACAACATTAGGCATTCACCAGTCCTCTGGGACCTCACCTGAGGCTAGAGAGGACACAAATTTACTGATGAAGGTCCCAGCAATCTCCTCTCTTGCCTCTTCAATTACCTGGGGTAAACCCCATCAGGCCCTGGGGATTTATCCACCTTAATACTCATTAGGGGGCCCAAAACTTCATGCTCCTTCACCTCCAGATGCCCTATACACTTATCACTGATCCCCTGGTCTTCCATATCCTTTTCCTTGGTGAATACTGAAGCAAAGTACTCATTAAATACCTCACACACACTCTTCACATCCAAGCAAATGTTCTCTCCACCTTTATCCTTGAATGGTTCCACCCTCTCCCTAGTTATTCTTTTGTTATTGATGTATGTGAAGAATGATTTGGGATTCACTTTAATCCTTCTTGCCAAGGACTTTTCATGGCTCCTCCTGGCTCTCCTAATTCCATTCTTTAGTTCTTTTCTGATTTTTTAAAAAATTCTCCTCTTGTGCTTTGTTTGATTGTAACTTCCGAAGCTTTACATACTTCTCCTTTTTCTTCTTGACTAAATTCATCACGTCTCTGGACATCCAAGGTTCTCTTATCTTTCTATACCTTTCCTGTTTGAGTTAAGTGAAATTACCCACACCGGCTTAGGAGCCTAACGGTTGTTGGGTAATAATTGTTCTTGAACCTGGTGGTGTGGGACACAAGTCTCCTGTACATTCTGCCCGATGGTCGTAGCGAGAAGAGAGCATGGCCTGAATGGATGAGGCCCTTGATGATGGATGCTGCTTTCTTGTGACAGTGCTCCATGTAAATGTGCTGAATGATGGGGAGGGGTTTGCCTGTATTGGACTGGACTGTATCCAACATATCCTGTTGATGGTTGGCCCATTGTGGGACGAAGAGTCTGTACCTGTGCTGTACCATTCTGCGTTTGTTCGCAATGTCATGTTGTTTCAATAATAAAAATAAAAATTATGAAAATACTTAGCAGTTCAGGCAACATCGCTGGAAAGACAAACATCTCCTACTTCCTGAGGAGACTGAGGTCCTTTAACATCTGTCGGATGATGCTGAGGATGTTCTACGAGTCTGTGGTGGCCAGTGCGATCATGTTTGCTGTTGTGTGCTGGGGCAGCAGGCTGAGGGTAGCAGACACCAACAGAATCAACAACCTCATTCGTAAGGCCAGTGATGTTGTGGGGATGGAACTGGAATCTCTGACGGTGGTGTCTGAAAAGAGGATGCTGTCCAAGTTGCATGCCATCTTGGACTATGTCTCCCATCCACTACATAGTGTACTGGTTGGGCACAGGAGTACATTCAGCCAGAGACTCATTCCACTGAGATGCAACACTGAGCATCATAAGAAGTCATTCCTGCCTGTGGCCATCAAACTTTACAACTCCTCCCTTGGTGGGTCAGACACCCTGAGCCAATAGGCAGGTCCTGGACTTATTTCCTGGCATAATTTACATATTACTATTTAATTATTTATGGTGCAACTGTAGTGATCCCCCAGGATCAATAAAGTATGACTATGACTATGACAAAGACAATTTGTTCTGGTTTTCTCTGCTACAGATGTTGTCTAACCTGTTGAGAGACACTGGCATGTTTTGTTTTTTTTTAATCCCAGTTTTTTTTTTAAATCAGCAACTTTTTGACTTTCTCCTGACTACCCCTGTGATTCTTTCCCTTTTAAAGATTTCTCCTCTAGCCCCAGTCTACTTGTAATCTACAATGATGACAACAACAGAGAATACCTTCCTGGTGGACTTTAACATCAAATTACCCATCCCTAGTGAATCATTGTTGGACTCAGTCTACAGCAAGTACATATTTTTAAAAAAAAAGTCTCAGGCATGAACCATTTGCCAAGTTTTTTTCCATAACAAACCATTCCAGAAACATGGAATTTCAGAAAACAATAAACTCTACAGTCAAACATTTTTAAACACAAATGTATAGTAGAGCATTTAGTATTTTTCAGTTTTTAAACTTGTTAATCATGTCAACTTCTGTATTATTCTTTTTTTTCACTAATTCTTATTTATCGTTCCTTATTCTCGCTGGTCCCTTAATGCTTTAATGTATCGGGACTGTTTTTTTGTGTCCATTTCTGTGAAGAAGTCAGTTGATTTCCCTAGGACATAGGTAGGACAAAGGAGGAGGTCCTGAAGAGAGATTTCTGGGAGTTAGGAAGGAAGCTGAGAAGCAGAACCTCCAGGGTAGTAATCTCGGGATTGTTACTTGTGCCACGTGCTAGCGAGGGCAAGAGTCGTCGGATCAGGCAGATGAATGCGTGGCTGAGAGACTGGTGTAGGGGGCAGGGCTTCAGATTCTTGGATCATTGGGATCTCTTCTGGGGGAAGTATGATCTGTTCAAAATGGACAGGTTACACCTGAACCCGAAGGGGACCAATATCCTGGCGGGAAAGTTTAATAGAGCTGTTAGGGAGGGTTTAAACTAATTTGGCAGGGGGATGGGACCCAGAATGATAGAGCAGAGGAAGGGGATAACAGAAATAAATCTAAGATAGTGAGCAGTAAAGATGTCAGGAAAGACAGGCAGGTGATGGGGCAAATGTGTAGCCATTGGGATGAGTTGAAATGTAATAAAGTTGCAGTGAAATCAAAGCAAAAAGTATCAAATACTGGTCTTAAGGTGTTGTACTTAAATGCATGCAGCATAAGGAATAAGGTGGATGATCTTGTTGTACAGCTGTAGATTGGCAGGTATGATATTGTGGCCATCACTGAGACCTGGCTAAAGGATGCATGTCTCTGGGAGCTGAACGTCCAAGGATACACGATGTATCGGAAGGATAGGAAGGTAGGCAGAGGGGGAGGCGTGGCTTTATTGGTAAGAAATGATATTAAATCATTAGAAAGAGGTGATATAGGATCGGAAGGTGCAGAATCTTTATGGGTTGAGCTAAGGAATAGCGGGGTAAAAAGACCCTGATGGCAGTTATTTATAGGCCTGCAAACAGCTGCAGGGATGTGGACTACAAATTACAACTGGAAATAGAAAAGGCTTGTCAGAAGGGCAGTGTTATGATAATTGTGGGGGATTTTAACATGCGAGTAGATTGGAAAAATCAGGTCGGCACTGAATCTCAAGAGAGAGAATTTGTAGAATGTCTGCGAGATGGCTTTTTAGAACAGCTTGTTGTTGAGCCCACTAGGGGATCGGCTGTACTGGATTGGGTATTGTGTAATGAACCGGATATGATTAGAGAGAATGAGGTGAAGGAACCCTTAGGAGGCAGTGATCATAACATGATTGAGTTCACTGTGAAATTAGAAAAAGAGAAGCCGAAATCTGATGTGTCGGTGTTTCAGTGGAGTAAAGGAAATTACAGTGGCATGAGAGAGGAACTGGCCAAAGTTGACTGGAAAGAGACACTGGCGGGAAAGAAGGCAGAGCAGCAGTGGCTGGAGTTTATGTGAAAAATGAGGAATGTGCAAGACGGGTATATTCCAAAAAAGAAGAAATTTTCGAGTGGAAAAAGGATGCAACCGTGGTTGACAAGAGAAGTCAAAGCCAAAGTTAAAGCAAAGGAGAGGGCATACAAGGAAGCAAAAATTAGTGGGAAGACAGAGGATTGGGAAGTTTTTAAAACCTTACAAAAGGAAACTAAGAAGGTCATTAAGAGAGAAAAGATTAACTATGAAAAGAAACTAGCAAATAATATCAAAGCGGCTACTAAAAGCTTTTTCAAGTATATAAAGAGTAAAGGACAGGTGAGAGTAGATATAGGACTGATAGAAAATGATACTGGAGAAATTGTAATGGAAGATGAGGAGATGGCAGAGGAACTGAACAAGTATTTTGCATCAGTCTTCACTGAGGAAGACATCAGCAGTATACCGGACACTCAAGGGTGGCAGGGAAGAGAAGTGTGCGCAGTCACAATTACGACAGAGAAAGTACTCAGGAAGCTGAATAGGCTAAAGGTCGATAAATTTCCTGGACCAGATGGAATGCACCCTCGTGTTCTGAAGGAAGTAGCTGTGGAGATTGCGGAGGCATTAGCGATGATCTTTCAAAAGTCGATAGATTCTGGCATGGTTCCGGAAGACTGGAAGATTGCAAATGTCACTCCGCTATTTAAGAAGGGGGCAAGGAAGCAAAAAGGAAATTATAGACCTGTTAGCTTGACGTCAGTGGTTGGGAAGTTGTTGGAGTCGATTGTTAAGGATGAGGTTACAGAGTACCTGGAGGCATATGACAAGATAGGCAGAACTCAGCATGGATTCCTTAAAGGAAAATCCTGCCTGACAAACCTATTACAATTTTTTGAGGAAATTACCAGTAGGCTAGACAAGGGAGATGCAGTGGATGTTGTATATTTGGATTTTCAGAAGGCATTTGACAAGGTGCCACACATGAGGCTACTTAACAAGATAAGAGCCCATGGAATTACGGGAAAGTTACATACGTGGATAGAGCGTTGGCTGATTGGCAGGAAACAGAGAGTGGGAATGAAGGGATCCTATTCTGGTTGGCTGCCGGTTACCAGTGGTGTTCCACAGGAATCAGTGTTGGGGCCGCTTCTTTTTACATTGTACATCAACAATCTGGATTATGGAATAGATGGCTTTGTGGCTAAGTTTGCTGACGATACGAAGATAGGTGGAGGGGCCGGTAGTGCTGAGGAAACGGAGAGTCTGCAGAGAGACTTGCATAGATTGGAAGAATGGGCAGAGAAGTGGCAAATGAAGTACAATGTTGGAAAGTGTATAACCATACACTTTCCAACATTGTACTTCATTTGCCACTTCTGCCTATCTTTCCCCATTTAAATAATAGTCTGTCCATTTATTTTTTCTGCCAAAGTGTATGGTTATACACTTTGGCAGAAAAAATAAATGGGCAGACTATTATTTAAATGGGGAAAGAATTCAAAGTTCTGAGATGCAACGGGACTTGGGAGTCCTCGTACAGGATTCCCTTAAAGTTAACCTCCAGGTTGAGTCAGTAGTGAAGAAGGCGAATGCAATGTTGGCATTCATTTCTAGAGGAATAGAGTATAGGAGCAGGGATGTGATGTTGAGGCTCTATAAGGCACTGGTGAGACCTCACTTGGAGTACTGTGGGCAGTTTTGGTCTCCTTATTTAAGAAAGGATGTGCTGACGTTGGAGAGGGTACAGAGAAGATTCACGAGAATGATTCCGGGAATGAGAGGGTTAACATATGAGGAACGTTTGTCCGCTCTTGGACTGTATTCCTTGGAGTTTAGAAGAATAAGGGGAGACCTCATAAAAACATTTCGAATGTTAAAAGGCATGGACAGAGTGGATGTGGCAAAGTTGTTTCCCATGATGGGGGAGTCTAGTACGAGAGGGCATGATTTAAGGATTGAAGGGTGCCCATTCAGAACAGAAATGCGAAGAAATTTTTTTAGTCAGAGGGTGGTGAATCTATGGAATTTGTTGCCACGGGCAGCAGTGGAGGCCAAGTCATTGGGCGTATTTAAGGCAGAGATTGATAGGTATCTGAGTAGCCAGGGCATCAAAGGTTATGGTGAGAAGGCGGGGGAGTGGGACTAAATAGGATAAAATGGATCAGCTCATGATAAAATGGCGGAGCAGACACGATGGGCCGAATGGCCTACTTCTGCTCCTTTGTCTTATGGTCTTATGGAAGAGATACAGGTCATGTTTCAGGCCAAAACGTCGACTGTACCTCTTCCTAGAGATGCTGCCTGGCCTGCTGCGTTCACCAGCAACTTTGATGTGTGTTGCTTGAATTCCCAGCATCTGCAGAATTCTAGTTGATTTCCCTGCCTTTTCCCAATTCCTGATAACACTTTTGCATCTTTAATTGTAGATACAAAACTTTCCCACACTGTTTTTACCACTTTTATAGATCTTTGCTTCTGCTACTTTACTTCCATCGTTTTTGTTTTGCTTCTCCTTGATAATTTCTCAATCCTTGGTTGATTTTTAAAGTGATTCACATTTCTGTGCCTACAGCTATTTTTGACAACTTCATACACCTTTTTTTAGGATTAATATTGTTTTTTCAAACTAGATTCAGATGAATCATTCATTCTACTGAGATTTTGTTCCATAAAGGAACACATGTTCTACACGTTATTACTTACTTCTTCAAATGCTCTCCGTTGTCTGCCCACCATTCACCTATCATTGAATTTTCTCAATAGTTCATTCATAATTTCCTTTGTTTGAAATTCAAATATACTTATTATCAAAGTATATATATGTCACCATATACAACCCTGAAATTCATTTTCTTGTGGGCATACTTGGTAAATCTATAGAATAATAACCATAACCAAATCAGTGGAAGGCTGTTCAATGGAGACTTCAGCAGCTGATTTAAAAAGTACTACTTTCAAACTCAATGTCAAAACCTCTCATGTTAGGGTCACTCTTTCCTCAAGGTTCCTGTATAACAAGATCAATTAACTCTTTCACTTTGCACAAGATCTAAACCAACCCTTTTCATTCTTTGTTCCTCAACATACTGATCTAAAAAAATGATTTCACATGCACTTGATGCATTTGTCCTACTAATTTTACTTGTGCAGTCCAGCTGCACAACAAAATTTCCATGGCTCCTGTGTCACCGCTTAGAACATGCTCCTCTAACTTACTGATTTATGCCATGTCCAATATTACTAGTATCAGATAGTTTTAAGTTGCTCTCACCAATTTTTTTTTGCTCTTGGCTTGACCCAAACTGTTTCCAATTCGACATCATAATTGACCAAGGCAAGATTATTTCTCATCACTGTACTGATCTCACCCCTCATTGGTACTACTACTCTGCGTCTTTCTTTCCTTCTAAATATTGAACATCTTTAAACATACAACTCACATCTTTGGTCACACTACATCCCTGCCCCCATCCCTCTTACACGTTGCCTTTGCCATCTAGTTAATTCCTATTCGTATCTACTTGTGCCATTACTTTTATCTATCCTGTGAATGGTATGAACATTCAGATATAGAACTTTACATTCTACCAAATTTACAATTTTATTAACTTTGATTCCATTTGCTCTTTTCTTTCACTCTACTGCGTATGCATTTTGAGGACAATAAGCAGAGAAAATGGCTAGGGTGAGGAGTAGATGGCAAGGGCTGGAAAAGGCAGCGTGTGAGAGGGAATGTAACAGCATGGGGGTGGGAATGTGTGACAGAGTTGTAGGAATGAGGAGCAATACAGTAATGAGGAAGTATTTGAGAGGGGAATGAATTGACAAAAGTGTGTAGAAATGGACAAGCAGGTGATGAGGGGCATCAGGGAGCAGCAAAGTAGTAGAAAGGGAGAGAATAAGACCACTGGAGCAAAACTAGGCCATTCTAGTCTGTTCTGCAATTCCATATGGCCGGTTTATTATTCCACAACCCTATTCTCCTGCCTTTTCCACATAATTTGTAACACTTTACTTATTAAGAACCTATCAACTTCTACTCCAATGACTTGGCCTTCACAGATATCTGTGGCAATGAATTCCACAGATTCAGCACTTTCTGGCAAAAGTAATTCCTTCTCATCTCTGTCCTAAAGGGACGTCCTTCTATTCCAAGGCTATGCCATCTAGACCTAGCGTCCACCACTATGGAAACATCCTTGCCATATTCACTCTATCTACACCCTTTCAACATTCAATAGGTTTCAATGAAGTCTCCTCCCCCCACATTCATCTAACCTCCAGCTGGTAGTGGCCCAGAGCCATCAAACACCTGGCTTCTCGGCATTCCTTGGAAACTAATGAATGCTAAAATCACACTTACCTTCCTTATTGCCCACTCAATCTGTAATTTAACCTTTAGGAAATCCTGCATGAGGACTCCAAAGTCCCTTTGCACCTCTAATTTCTAAATTTTCTCCCACTTAAAAAATAGTCTATGTCTTTATTCCTTCTATCAACGTGAATGGATATACACTCCCCTACAGCTTACTCCATCCGCTAGTTCTTTGCCCATTCTCGTAATCTTTGTCCTTTTGCAAACTCTCTACTTCCTCAACACTACCTGCCCCCTCCAACTATCTTCATACTTTCTGCAAACCTGGCCACAAAGCCATCAATTCTATCATCCAAACCATTGACACATAACATGAAAAAAGTGCTCTCAACACTGACCCCTGCATAACACCACTAATCACTGCCAGCCAGGGCAGAAATCAGGAATCATGGCACTAGGGAGTTCATTAGTCTCGTGGCCTGGGGAAAGAAGCTGACTCCTATCTAACAGTCTGATGGTTGTTTGGGGGGGGAGTGCAGTGGTCATTGGATGGATGGGAGGGATTATTGATGATGCTAAGGGCCCTTCCTCTTTCCCCAGACCATGAGATTGCTGAACTCCCTGGTGCTACCCAGATCTCACCACGTATGAAGTACCAGTAGCATTATACTGTTCAATTTTTAAACTTGTCATTATTTGTATTTATTTGTGGTAATACTACTTTTTGTGTTATGTATGAGTTATATACACCGTATTGTGCACCTTGGCCCAAAGGAACATTGCTTCATTTGGCAGTATACATCAAAACAGTTGAAATTACAATAATCTGGAACTTGAACATGAACTTTGCCCATCTCTTCAGCTTCCTTCCTCTCCAACTCCATCTGTTTGCCTCAAAGTCATCAACCAGTAACGACTGGATAGGTGGAAGAGAGACCCCAATGATCCCCTCTGCAGTCCTCACAATCCTTTGTAGGGACTTGCATTCAGATGCCTTGCAATGCCCGTACCAGATGGACAAGCAACTGGCCAGTACACTCTCATTGGTGCTCCTGTAGAAATTGGTTGGAAAGAGCAGGGAGTGGAGCTTGGCTTGCCTCCATCTCCTCAAGAAGTGGAAACGCTGCTATGCTTTCTTAACTAAAGAGGTCGCGTTGAGGGACCAGGTCAAATCATCTGTTACGTGCACTCCCAGAAACTTGGAGCACTAAACTTTCTCCGCGGAGGAGCTAGTTATGTAGAGTGAGGAATGGTCAGCTTGCACCCTCCTGAATCCACATTCATCTCCTTAGTCTGGTCCACTTTGAGAGTTTGTTATTGAGCTCACACCACACTACCAATTTATACATCCTCTCTGTATGCTCACCGTCATTGCTGATGAGGCCAACCTCTGTTGCATCAACCACGAACTTGATGATCCAGTTGGAAATGGATGTGGAGAGGTGTAGGCGGAGTGGAAGAGTGAGATGGCCAAGGTTTCGGGAATACTAGAGAATTGATGGGAGAGGAGGAACAGGAAAAGAAAAGAGCAAGAAATGAAAGATGCAGGGAAGGGATGATGGGGAAAGAAGAGACAAATAGTGGATATTAAGTTGAAGAAAAGGAGTGAGAGAGATGAGAGATGAGAAATGGTTGAGGGAGAAAAATATTAGAGGAATAGAAGATATTCACATGAGGATAAGGGGTGGAGGGGTGAGAGATGTGGAGGAGGGAAGAATAGGTAAGCATAGAGTAACAGAGAGTAGGCTACAAAGAGAATTAGCAAAAAGGAAGAGGGAAGGATGGAAGGGAGGGAAATGTGGGGAAGATGAGATTGAAGGTGGGCAAGAGCAAGGTGAGAACATTAAGAAATAAATATCACTCAAAGGGTGGCAAAGCCTGAAGGTCACTGTCTGAAAATTGCATAGTATGGTGTCAGAAAAAGAAAGTGCAAAATTCTGGTACTTAGCCTGGCTCTGAAGGAAAGGGAGGGGTGGGGGGAGAGAAGAGGTAAGCTGTAGAGATAGGGGATTCGGTAATTAGAGGAACAGAAAGGAGGTTCTGTGGACGAGTACAAGATTCCCCACTGGCACGTTGCCTCGCATTTGGCAGGGTTCAGGACATCTCAGTTCAAGTCCTCACATTCTTAAATGGTAGGGTGAGCAACCAGAAATCATGTTCTATGTAGGTATTAATGACGTAGGGAGGAAGAGTGACAAGGTTCTGCAAAGTGGGTTCAAGGAGTTAGGTGCCAAGTTAAAGGACAGAACCTCTAGGGTTATGATCTCAGGATTGCTACCCATGCCATGTGCAAGTGAGGCCAGAAATAGAAGGTTAAGCCATTTAATATATGGTGTAGGAGTTGGTGTAGGCTTCAGAGTTTTAGATCACTGGCTCTCTTCCAGGGAAGAAGGGACCTGTACAGAATAGACAGTTTGCACCTGAACTGAAGGGGGACTGATATCCTGGTAGGAAGGTTTGCTCGTACTGCATTGTGGGGTTTAAACTAAAGTTGCAGGGGGGAGAGGAAACAGAATGGCAGAACAGATAGTGGAGAGGTTGTGGAGACAGAAGTTGCTAAGAGCTCAGACAGGAATCAGGAATCAAAAGGTTGAGTATGGTGCAACTAATGTCCTGAGCTGCACGTTTCAATGCAAGTAGTATCCTCGGAAAGGCAGATGAGCTCAGAGCATGGGTCAACACCTGGAATTATGGATATTAGAGCCATTAATGAGATTTGATTGCAGGAGAGGCAGGTCTGGGGGCTTAATAATCTGGGGTTCCATTGTTTTAGATGTGACAGAGAGGGAGGGATTAAAGGAGGAGGGTTGGTGTTACTAGTCAGGGAAAATGTCATGGCAGTGCTCCATCAGGACAGACTGGAGAAAACATCTAGTGAGGCATTATGGATGGAACTGAGGAATAAGAAAGGTATGACCACGTTAATGGGACTATCTTGCAGACTACCCAAGAGCCTGCAGGATTTAGAGGAACAAATTTGTAGAGAGATCACAAGCAACATAAAGTTGTTATAGTAGGTGATTTTAACTTTCCACATATTGACCGGAACTCTCATACTATAAAAGGACTAGATGGGAGAGAGTTTGTCAAATGTGTTCAGGAAAGTTTCCTTAATCAGTATATCGAAACCCCAATGAGAAAGTGTAATACTTGATCTGCTATTAGAGTATGAGACAGGGCAGGTGACAAAAGTTTTTGCAGGGGAACACTTTGCATCCAGTGATCATAATGCCATTAATTTCAAAGTAAATGTGGAAAAACTTAAGTCCGCTCTGTGGTTGACATTCCAAATTGGAGAAAGGCCAACTTTGATTATATCAGAAAGGATCTGGCAAGTGTGGATCAGGACAGCTGTTTTCTGGCAAAGGTGTATTTGGTAAGTGCAAGGCCTTCACAAGTAAGATTTGAGAATACAAAGCTTTTATGTGCCCATCAGAATAAAAGGTAAAGATAACAGGTTTATGGACTGACTGACAGGTTTAAGGTTAGTCCTGACGAAGGGTCTAGGCCCGTAACGTCAACCGTACCTCTTCCTAGAGATGCTGCCTGGCCTGCTGCGTTCACCAGCAACTTTGATGTGTGTTGCTTGAATTTCCAGCATCTGCAGAGTTCCTCATGTTTAGGTTTAGGGATTGTAGTTTACAAGAGATAAAGACGTTGGCTTTATGGGAAAAGATGGTTGCCTCTCTGAGTGGAGGCCTCTGACTAGTGGTGTGCCGCAGGGATTAGTGCTGGGTCCATTGTTGCTTGTCATCTATATCAATGATCTATATCATGAACTTATCATCTATATCTGGATATAAAATTATGATGGGTATAGATAGAATGAATGCAAGCAGGCTTTTTCCACTGAGGCAAGGAGAGAAAAAAACCAGAGGACATGGGTTAAGGGTGAGGGGGGAAAAGTTTAAAGGGAACATTAGGGGGGGCTTCTTCACGCAGAGAGTGGTGGGAGTATGGAATGAGCTGCCAGATGAGGTGGTAATTGCGGGTTCTTTTTTAACATTTAAGAATAAATTGGACAGATACATGGATGGGAGGTGTATGGGGGGATATGGTCCGTGTGCAGGTCAGTGGGACTAGCAGAAAATGGTTCGGCACAGCCAAGAAGAACCAAAAGGCCTGTTTCTGTGCTGTAGTTTCTATGGTTTCTATGGTTTATAGATAATATGGTTAACTCGATCAGCAAATTTGCGGGCAACACCAAGATTGAGGGCGTAATGGACAGCTAGGAAGATTACCAGAGCTTGCAGTGGGATCTGGACCAACTGGAAAACTGGGAATACAGATCCATAATTCATTGAAAGTGGCATCACAGGTAGATAGTGTCATAAAGAAAGCTTTTGTCACAATGGCCTTCATAAGTCAAAGTATAGAGTACAGGAGATGGGATGCTATGTTGAAGTTGTCAAAGGTATTGCTGAGGCCTAGTTTGGAATTTGTGTGCAGTCTTGGTTACCTACCTACAGGGGAGATGTAAATATGGTTGAAAGAGTACAGAGAAAATTTACGTAGAATGTTGCTAGGACAGGAGTACCTGAGTTATAAGGAAAGATTGTTTAGGTTAGCACTTTATTCCTTAGAACATAGAAGATTGAGGGGAGATTTGATAGAGCTTTACAAAATTATGAGGGTTATGGATAGGGTAAATGCAAGCTGGCTTTTTGCAGTGTGGTGGGACTACAACTAGATGGGTTAAGAGTGAAAGGTGAAAAGTTTAAGGGGAACATGAGGGGAAACTTCTGCACTCAGAGGGCTGTGAGGTGTGGAATGAGCTACCAGCATAAATGATGCATACAATCTTAATTTCAGTGTTTAAGAAAAGTTTGGATAGGTATATGGATGGCAGGGCTATAGACCCAGTGGAGGTAGATGGGAGTAGGCAGTTTAAATGGTTTAGCACAGACTAGATGGATCAAAAGGCTGATTTCTGTGCTGTACTTTTCTATGACTCTAAATGGTGGATTTGGATCAACAAACAAAATGCTGGAGGAACTCAGCCAAGGTGGAGAGAAATGAACAGCTGATGTTTGTGGTTTGGACCCTTTATCTAGACTGGACTGCAATGTGAAGAGGTTGGCATGGAATATCCCCAATCTCAGCTTTCTCTGAAGTTTGTATATATTTTACATAAATTTTGGAGAGTATGGGTTTAGTTACTCTGAGCTTCTGCATCACGCTGACTCATTCTTTTAACCCTCGGTTATCACGCGGAAATTAAAACCGTCCTCTCATTCTGGAGTATAGCATGAATTTATGACGAAGTGGTGGTAATTTCCAACACAGCCCTGACCACCCACGAAAATTTCTGGAAATTCTCAACAATAGACAACATCCTGTGTTTACATTTGTCGATACACACGAGCGGAACAGAATGCAAAATGAACGAATACTCAGTTAAGCGGAAAAATTAACTGAGAAGGCACAATTCGAAAGACTAGAGCACGATTAAAAACTCTTGTCCATGAGCCTCTCTAACTCTATTCAAAGAGTTAAATGGCATCAATAGATTTAAACAATTGAACTCATTGCTGAAGCTTTGTTTTGAACACAGAAGAAAATACTATCTACCTGTGCGATTTTCAAAGCAAAGACGCCTCCTCACGTTAGCTCATTTATATTGTAGGTTCTACCTGAAATAACCTTTATATATAGAACATAAAATATAGATCACACACACATATTATATATATATATATATATATATATATATATATAAAATGATAAGAAGAAGCATTCTAACAAACTCCGCTCAGATCATTAACTTACATCCAACTTTAAACATCAGACCCGTAAGCCCTAACGCGAGAGAAAAAAAAGAATGATGTTACCTGGTGGTGTATTTTAAACTGATAAGCGATCGCACTCAGAGGACCATCATCCCAATACCTCTATGACAACATCTAACACTTACCGCATGGATTAGATTCCGAAAAACCATTAGAGGATTTTTTTTTTAAAAAAGGGTAAAATGGCATTAAAAGACCTTGTGTTCATTCAAGTGATCGGCCAATCCATATCCCGCACGTCTTGAAAGATAATTAACAATATTACCGTCGGTTCATTTTATACCTTGGCGATTATCATTGCGATATTCAGAGGCTGCCATTTGAAATGTTTCGTTGAAAGCTAGCATGTTTACAATTCTGACAATTATAACGATTCCATTGCATGGAATATAACCGTTAGAAAATAACCACAATCAAGTGATACGTACCAAATGCAGACTCTCGTGTCTTTGGTTCGACGATCTCTGTCTTTTGGCTAAATTTACCTGATTGAGTATACGGCAGATTATGTGGTACGTCTCCCTCTACTTCTGAGTAATGCGACGAATGTTGGCCAACTGTACTTATTTGTATGTAATGAGATTCTAAAGCATGAGCCAGCGAATGAAAAGAGGAAAGTGTAAACCACAGATACTGAAAG
This sequence comes from Mobula birostris, assembly GCF_030028105.1. NCBI lineage: Eukaryota > Metazoa > Chordata > Chondrichthyes > Myliobatiformes > Myliobatidae > Mobula > Mobula birostris. Next base: position 75,286,193 of record NC_092379.1, read on the forward strand.
TTTAGGATGAAATCAGAACGTGCTAAATGCTTAATCAGACCATGCAGCTTGTGCGGGGGACGGGGTGAGAGAGAGATGGCACTGTTCCCGCTGGATACTTTATGAAGCGGCCAGCTCTGACACGAACTGGATTCCCGATGATATTGGTAGTTACCACCTGACCACGAGTAGTTTTCCTTGCCCTAATGATGCGCAGTATTTCCAACTTACTTCAAATTTCCATCATCACGTCTCTCTATGCTTTTACTTTCCCGGACCCCTTATAATAGCAGCAAAATTTATACTGTCACCACAAATCTCCAATCCATCACGAACTTACCTTAAAACGTGCTTATTTTCTAATATTTCCCTTTCCGATTAAGGGTTGATAACTCTTTCCCTATACCTACCGATTCTGCATTTCAGTATCCGCAGCCTTGGTTTATAGCAGGGTACCGTTCACTGCCGGTTTACTATTTCCTGTAAATCCAAATTCAATAAATTATTCTCTTTAACTGCCCCACCCTCTGACTCATTCTTCCATCCCTTCCCTGTCCCTTTTCACCCTCCAATTCTCTCCTTCTCAAAGATATTCGGGAGTCATCAAACTGAAACATAACTTCACACCCCTCCACACTACCCTTGAGGTCATTTGGAGATGACCTGAGCAAGTGGTTGAAATCGAATACACTTGTACAGAAACGATCACTAGATCGGAACGCCATGGTGGGTACGTGTGGTCCGAAACTTATCATGATCAACATTGCAACGCGGAATGGCCAATAAAAGTTGCTCGTGATAAATAAACACAATATTTTATTACAGTGAGCTGTAAAGTTATTCCTGAAGTGCTGTTGAGTTGGGAGAGCCAAAGGAAGAGTGATCAGTTGCAAGGCTAGAAGTGAGAGTGTGTGGGTTAGGCTGCGTGTTCTTATCATATTTGGTACAAAATATTACAGATTTGAGTGGCTGTCAGAACAGTCCCGCAAATAAAGGATTGGAGTTATGGAAATTGGATAGCGTTTACAAATAAATTCAGAAACTGATGAACCATACAATGCAATGACTTTATCCAATAACTGTATCAATCTTGGTAAGTTTAAACAACCTGTGTAGCTTCAAACGAGATCCAGTGCCACACCTCCCAGCGCTCACTCTGTGTATTCAGATGTTACCTATGCTAGATGACCCTGGCTGGAAGTTCGACTTAAGTACTTCTCCAAGAACCTGCCCCAGAGCCTTCTGTGACAGTTCTTCTCCAAGGTTGTTATGCTCGTTCATGCTGCAAAGAAACTTTTGATGCAACTTTTGTATACCCATTGCCATTGCATTGATTTTTATGGCCAATGGCATGGCTATAAGCCAATTCCTTTCTCCATCCCTATAACTGTTTCTTTAGTTTCTTCAAATTGCTTCTGGCACTATCAATTTAACATGTCAACCACCAGTTCTGCAAGAAGACTGCTCAACAGAGCATCCAGACTTGTTCAAGTTTATCATCATAGGCATAAATAGCATAGAAATTAGTTTCTTGCCCCACCAGCTCAGAACATTACAAATGTAAACAAACAAACCTAAATTAACAAATTATACATACCTTACACATCCGATAAAAAAAACATTGACATAAGTGCATGTTGAGAGAGAGAAAAAGGAGCCTCCAAGGTAATTTTGTGTGTTTCTCCTGTCAGATTGGGTACCTGATGGCAGCTGTTTTTGACACTTGAGCTAAGGGTCTTCAGGCTCCTATACCTCCAGCCTGATAATAGCATTGACAGAAGGACATGGTCACAATAAATTTCTTCATGTTTAACCGATTTCCCCTTCCAAAAGCCCACAATCAGTTCTTTGGTATTGCTGACGTTGAGTAGAAGGTTGTTACGTAACCACTTAACCAAGGGACTTGTATGCCTCCACATTACTATCTGTGATTCTGCCAACTATTGTGGTGCTGTCTGCAAATCTGTAGGTTGCATTGCAGTTGTGCTTAGCCACAGTGGTAAGTTTAGAGTAGAGGGGGAGGGGTGGGGCTAATGACACAGCCCTGAGGTACACCTGAGTGATGGTCAGTGAGGAGATAAAGTTCTTGATCTCTACTGATAGTGGTCTCACAGTGAGGAAGCAGAGGATCCAATTACAGAAGAACTTGACATGATGGAGTTTAACGTCGAGCTGAAGTCACTGAAGAACATTCTGACGTACCTTGTTTCAAATATACACGTGGTTCAGAACAGAGTGGAGATCCAGCAAGATAGTGTCTGTTGGCTTACTGTGATAATAGATACATTGAAGTTCAAGTTCATTGCTATCTGTCATAACCAAAAGAAACAATGTTCCTCTGGACCATGGTGCACCCACAATACATATATCACACACAGAACATAAAACAAAATATTACCACAAATAAGTTAATAAAATACAATTCAAAATGCTTGTGGTACACAACACATAAACAGAAAATAGCTCACTTTCCTAGTGGTGAGACTTCTGCGGTGACAGGGTATTGATTAGTCTCACAGCCTAGAGGAAGAAGCTGCTACCCCTTCTTGCAGTCCTGATCCTGATGCTCCTGTACCACCTTCCTGACAGTAGTTGGTCAGAGATTGTGCAATTGGTGGTAGGGATCCTCAGAAATGCTCCAGGCCTTTTGTGTACAATTCTCCCAGTAAATGTTGCAAATAGGCACAAGGAGAAAAGGAAAAAGAACGGGCGAATAAGTGGCAAACAGAATACAGCACCTGGAAGTGTATGGTCATGTACTTTGGTAAAAGGAACATGAGCATAAACTAATTTCTAAATGGATAGAAAATTCAAAAATCTAAGGTGCAAGTGATGTGGACTCCTTGTGCAGGATTTCCTAAAGGTTAACTTGCAGGTTGAATTGATGGTGAGGAAAGCAAATGCAAAGCTACATTCATTTTGAGAGGTTTAGAATACAAAAACAAGGATGCAATATTGAGGCTTTTAAGGCACTAGTGAGGCCTCACTTAGGAGTATTGTGAGCAGTTTTGAGCCCTTTATTTGAGAGTTCAGAGGAGGTTCATGAAAACGATCACAAGAATGAAAGGGAGAATGTATAAGGAATGCTTGATGGCTCTGGGCTTTTACTCACTGGAGTTTAGAAGAATGAGGGGGGACCCGTTTGAAAACTATTAAATGTTGATGGGGCCTAGATAGAGTGCATGTGGAGAGGATGCTTCCTATAGTAGGGTAGTCTAGCCACCTCACCTCCTCTGCCTTAATCTGACTTAGCCACATTACCCAGCCCAACTCTCATGCTACAGTAACATATCAGGGAAGGTAGGGGTGTCATATCTCTATCTAACAGATTACACAGCAGTGCCACGTGTCTATGTTCTTCAGCAGTCCTTCTGAGGTCTTCATCTTGTTTACCCCACAGTCTGCACATTAGCTAGGAGGACACTAGGGATCAAGCCATTGTGTGTTTCTGGCACAATGGAGGTCTTCTGCATAATTCCAGGTGCCATATTTGCCTTCTGCTTTGTCCAAGTAGTGACTACAAGATCACTGATGTATTTAAATAGCTGAAACACATTAGTGATCTTTGTTAGGGCAGTAATCACAGCTGCAGATTTGAGCTGAAAAAACGTTGCCACTCTCTGGCCCCATTAAGTGACATAAATGGTTAGCAAAGACAATGGGTCTTTTTATTGTTCACATTCATTTAACCTACCTTACTATAAGTACAAACCTGGTCCAGTTTTAGAGTCAGAATACCACAACTTATATTATGACCGATCAGTTATTACAGATAGCACAATCCATAGTAACTGTCTGGATATAATAATACGGGAGAAGCAAGCAAGAACAACTTATTTAATAGATATAGCCATTCCAAACACACATAACTTACGGAAATCAATGTGAAAAACAACAGAAATATGCTGAATTAAAAGAGGAAATTGAAAGACTTTGAAACATGAATAGGGTATACATTGTCCCGATAATAATATCTACAACTGGTATCATCCAAAAAGCACAACACAATAGCATTAAACAATTAGGACTACACAGTAATTTCTCTATAAATCTTCAGAAAGCCACAGTACTAAACATGAGTAGAATAGTCCAGAAGTTCCTGGCAATTGAAAAATGAGCGTGCTTGCCTAGGCCCATACCACAGCTGAGAAAAAATAAATGATAATAAGATAGATACTATAAATGAACAATAATTATTCAATAACATGAGATGAATAGACCTCAAAAGTAAGTCCATAGGTTGTGGGAACACATTTCAGTGTTGGGGTGAGTGAAGTTATCCTCTCTGGTTTAACAATCTGATGGTTGAGGGGGTATTAACTGTTCCTGAACCTGGTGGTGTAGGTCCTGAAGCTCCTTTACCTTCTTCCTGTTGGCAGCAATGAGAAAAGAGCATGGCCTGATGGCGTGCTCTTTGGATGATGGATGCTGCTTTCATACGAGAGCACTCCATGTAGATGTACTTAAAAAGGATCTTACCCATAATGGACTGCACTGTATCCATTACTGTCAGCTTTTATCAGATATGAGATTTAACCAGTGAGAGAAGAGTAACTGCTGCATACTTGTTCTTGCAGAAACATGGCTCCAGAATGTGCCATGCACCATGAGTCTTCAGACCATGCCCCTCAGGGACTTGTGCTGATATAATTTGTGACTATGTGCTACTGTAATTACAATATGTGTTGTATGTACTGTGTTTTGCACCTGTGTCTTGGAAGAACAGTTTTATTTAGCTGTCTGAATGTATATGGTTGAAAGACAATTGAACTTTATTGTATAATTACACAAATCCCAACTGAATACTAGGATACCAGTTCTGTTTCACTTTCCCAATGGCACTTGGAAAGGTTGGCTCCCCTCTCTCTTTCCGCCCAATTACAAGTATGGAGGGACTTTTACTCCTGCTTACAGATCACTGCATTTACTTTCAAATTTTTGATTTTACTCTATTTTGTCTTTTCAAGATTCTTTCTCTGCTGGAGTCTGAAATTTTCACAACTGTAATACTGTGGTGACCCACTTTCTACGCAGGCGAACTGGCTCACAAAATGGCATGAGCATCAGCAGAGAGGCCAGCCCCAAAATGGCGCTGGGCCACCTTCTTCACCAGCAAGGGGAGAAAGCCCACGCGCGGGAAGAGACTTTTGTAATGCACCTCTGACATCATTTCCGCCCAGAGAGGGTGGGAATGGAACTGCGTAAAAGCCAGTGCCGCGAAGTTTGAATGAACTAGTCTCCAGTGCAACTTACAGACTGCATGTCATTATTTCTAGCTCTGTGTGTAGCACGTCGCTACATTAGTGACCCCAACGGTCCAAATGGGATTTGGACCAAAGATGATCGACTCTTCATCTGTTCACGCAGTTTCACTAAAACTGCCAACTTCTGGAGGCTGCGACCACGCGTGTGGTTTGACTAAGCAGAAGCCCAGTTCCAGATTCTGCAGATATCTTCTGACTCCACACGTTACTATTACGTGGTGAGCTCCCTTGACCAGAAGACAGCTGTCCAGATTGAGGATTTCATACAGTCACCCCCAGAAGAAGGCAAATATGCAGCATTCAAAGCGCTACTCATAGGGACATTTGGCCTCTCATGGCATGAGTGAGGTGCCTGCTTGCTGCACCTGGACGGTTTGGGAGACAGGCTGCCGTCAGCATTAATGAACGAGATGCTGGCCCTGGCTGAAGGACACAAGCCCTGCCTCATGTTTGAGCAGGCATTCCTAGAGCAACTGCTCGAGGACATACATCTGTTACTGGCCGACGCAGATTTCAGTGACCTCCGGAATGTGGCGGCCCGGGCAGACGTGCTGTGGAAACCCAAGAGGGAGAGCGGGGCATCCGTTGGACAGATTACCAAGCCATGTGCCCAACAGCAGGCCAGACCAGGCCCGGCAACGGAGCACACAAAATGCAGAGGCAGGAATGAGGAGGCCAATGAACAGTGGTGTTTCTACCACCAGCGGTGGGGCACAAAAGACCGCCATTGTTGCCCGCCCTGCAAGTTCCCGGAAAACGCCAGGGCCAGCCGCCGCTGATGGCTATGAGGAAGAGATGAAGAGTCGATCATCTTTGGTCCAAATCCCATTTGGACCGTTGGGGTCACCAATGTAGCGATGTGCTACACACAGAGCTAGAAATAATGACATGCAGTCTGTAAGTTGCACTCGAGACTAGTTCATTCAACCTTTATGGCACTGGCTTTTACGCAGTTCCGTTCCCACCCTCTCTGGGCGGAAATGACGTCAGAGTTGCATTACAAAAGTCTCTTCCCGCACGCGGGCTTTCTCTTGTACGTCTGGGACAAACAGTCGGGATGCCGCTTCTTGGTTGACACTGGAGCGGAAATCAGCATCTTACCCCCAACGGGGTAAGACACCTGCAACAGGGAGCGGGGACCCACCCTGAGGGCCGCAAACAGCAGCACGATACGGACCTACGGCACCTGCACAATGCAGCTGCAGTTCGGCGCCAGCTGGTTCACTTGGGACATTCCTCTGGCCGCCGTGGCCCAACCGCTCCTGGTGGCGGACTTCTTGCGAGCTCACAGCCTGCTGGTCGACTTGCAATGGAAAAGACTGGTCCATGCCAAGACTTTCCAGACGTTCTTCCTGGGTGAAGCCAAGCTGCCGGCCCCACACCTGGACCCCATCACGCTGTCTGACAATGAATTCACCAGAATCCTGGCGGAATTTCCATCGGTTTTGGCACCGCAGTTCACAGCAGCCATGCTCAGACACGGAGTACAGCACCACATTCCGACCCAGGGACCACCCCTCCACGCCCGTGCACGAAGGCTCCCCTCGGACAAGCTCCGCCTGGCGAAGGAGGAGTTCAAGAGGATGGAGGAATTGGGGATCGTACAGCGGTCCGACAGCCCATGGGCCTCCCCCCTGCACATGGTGCCCAAAGCAGCCAGGGGCTGGAGACCATGCAGCGACTACCGCAGACTGAACAAGGCTACAACTCCAGACCGCTACCCCGTGCCACACATACAGGACATTTGCAGCAAACCTGCATGGGGCAAGCATCTTTTCCAAAGTAGACCTTGTCCGGGGATACCATCAAATCCTGGTACATCTGGACAACATCCCCAAAACAGCACTCATCACCCCGTTCGGCCTTTTCGAATTCCTCTGAATGCTGTTCGGTCTAAAGAATGCCACACAGACGTTCCAGCGGTTAATGGATGCGGTGGGATGTGACCTGGACTTTGCATTCATCTATTTGGACGACATCCTCATAGCCAGCAGTAGTCGACAGGAGCATCTGTATCACCTCCACCAGCTCTACTCCCGCCTGAGTGATTTCGGCCTCACGACCAACCCGGCCAAATGCCAGTTTGGACTCGACACCATTGACTTCCTGGGTCACAGGATTACCAAAGACGGGGCAACCCTACTGCCCACCAAGGTAGCCACAATCCGCCATTTCGCCCGGCCCAACACAGTCCAAAGGCCTGCAGGAGTTCGTTGGTACGGTGAACTTCTACCACCGCTTCCTCCCCTCAGCAGCCCGTATCATGTGCCCTTTGTTCACCCTGATGTCAGGTAAAGGCAAGGACATTACTTGGGACGAAGAGGCCGCGGCCACTTTCATTAAAGCCAAGGAAGCCTTGGCAGACGCTGTGATGCCGGTGCACCCCAGAACAGACATTCCAACTGCCCTCACAGTGGACGCATCCAACACAGCAGTCGGTGGGGTGCTGGAGCAACTCATCGAGGAGCCCTGGCAACCCCTGGCGATCTTCAGCAGGCACCTACGGCCACCCGAACTCAAGTACAGTGCCTTTGACCGGGAGCTGTTGGCACCATATCTGGCAATCCGGCATTTCAGGTACTTCTTAGAAGGCAGGTCATTCACTGCGTTCACGGACCACAAACCGTTAACCTTCACGTTCACGAAGGTGTCCAATCCCTGGTCAGCCCGCCAGCAGTGACATCTGTCCTACATCGGACACGACGGACATCCAGCATGTCTCGGGAAAGGACAACGTCATGGCGGACGCACTCTCCAGACCAGCTATGCAGGCCCTGTCCCAGGGGGTGGACTATGCAGCACTGGCGGAGGCGCAGCAGGCAGATGACAAGATGCCCAGCTACAGGACCGCAGTCTCGGGTTTGCAGCTGCAAGACTTCCTCGTAGGCCCAGATGAGGACCCTCCTGTGTGACGTGGCTACCGGCCAATCTTGCCCCATCGTCCTGGCAGCCTGGCTGCAGCAAGTTTTCTACTCCATACACGGCTTGGCGCACCCATCTATCAGGACAACCGTCCGGTTGGTCTCCAGCAAGTTCATGTGGCATGGACTTCGTAAACAGGTCAGCAAATGGGCCAAAACGTGCAGACAGTGCCAAACAGCCAAGGTGCAGCAGCACACCAAAGCCCCACCGCAGCAGTTCGAACCCACCCACTGGAGGTTCGACCATATTCATGTGGATATCGTGGGGCCCCTGCTAGTGTCGCGAGGAGCGCGGTACCTCCTAACTATGGTAGACTGGTTCACGAGATGGCCAGAGGCAGTCCCGCTCACCGACACCACTGATTCCTGCGCCTGACTGCTGATTGCAACCTGGGTAGCACGCTTCCAGATACCGGCCCACATTACCTCCGACAGGGGCGCCCAGTTCACCTCCAGCCTGTGGTCGGCTGTGGCAAGCCTGTTGGGAACACAGCTACACCACACAACTGCCTACCACCCACAGTCGAACGGACTAGTGGAACACTTGACCGTCACTTGAAGTCAGCTCTCATGGCCCGCCTGAAAGGGCCTAACTGGGTGGACGAGCTTCCCTGGGTCCTGCTTGGAATCCGCACAGCGCCCAAAGAGGATCTGCACACCTTGTTAGCCGAGCTGGTGTACGGCGCACCCCTGGTCATCCCAGGAGAGTTCACACCAGCCCCAAGGGGGCAAGAGGAAGAACCCGCAGCAGTCCTGGACAGACTATGCAAAAGGCTCGGCAACCTGGCCCCCGTACTGACTTCACAGCACGGACAGATCCCTACCTGTGTACCCAAAGACCTGCACAACTCTAAGTTTGTACTTGTACGAAGGGGCGCACACTGGGTACCGCTACAGTGGCCGTACGAGGGGCCATTCAAGGTGATCAGGAACAACGGGTCCACGTATGTTCTGGACATTGGGGGGAAAGAAGTGGTTTTCACAGTGGGTTGACCCAAACTTGGCGCAGCCCATCGAGGTTCAGGTACTGCGATGCAGAGGCAGACTGCCCAAACAGAGATTGATCCAGACTGTGGACATTGGGGGGTGTATTGCCGGTTTGGGGGGGAGGGGGGGTTATGTGGTGACCCACTTTCTACGCAGGTGAACGGGCTCACAAAATGGCACGTGCATCGGCAGAGAGGCCAGCCCCAAAACTGCGCTGGGCCTTCTTCTTCACCAGCTCAGGGAGAAAGCCCACGCACGGGAAGAGACTTTTGTAATGCACCCCTGACGTCATTTCCGCCCGGAGAGGGTGGGAACAGAACTGTGTAAAAGCCAGTGCCGCAAAGTTTGAATAACCTAGTCTCCAGTGCAACTTACAGATTGCATGTCGTTATTTCTAGCTCTGTGTGTAGCACATCGCTACAATACATCCTTTTCTCCAGTTCCAAATTTATAGTTTGAACTCTCATCGTGATCTTCTCTGATTGTTGCTTTTTAATTTCTTCATTAAGTGTTAATTCTAATAATGCAATTGACTTACTTAATTCTTAGGCTCTTTTGTCCCGATCAGCTGGAGTCTTCTCCCAGTGGACATCCTAAGATCCTGAAGAGATCTCTATCTGGGCTCCTACACGTGGGCCATATTTTATTTAGTTCCATTGAACTATCCACCAGAATCCCTTGGCTTCAGTCATTATTGGATGCTTGTGTTCACAACTAGAGTTGGTAGCTATGATGCGACAAACCTGACCATTAATGCAAAATTCAGATCATTTACATGGGTGGTTTAAATCAAGGCGATATTAAAATCTCTTTGAATCGGCCCAACCAAGGATATCAAATGTTGCCAAATTATATTTAATACGATAAACCACACCAGACAATGACATAGAAAACCTGCAGCACAATACAGGCCCTTCAGCCCACAATGCTGTGCCGAACATGTATTTATTTTAGAAATTACCAAGGGTTACCCATAGGCCTCTATTTTTCTAAGCTCCATGTACCTATCCAGGGGTCTCTTAAAAGATCCTATTGTATCCGCCTCCACCACCATAGCTGGCAGCCCATTCTACGCACCCAACACCCTTTGCGTAAAAAAAATGTGCACAATACACACTCAAATGTGAGTAGTTCAAAAAACCTAAAGATTCCATATGTAGCTTCAAACAAAACTCAGTAACTCTGTAGTTACGTAACTGTTCAGTTAGTTTCAAAACTTCTCTAATTCATTATGTGTATTCAAATATATCTACTTTAGATGACCCTGGCTAGCGTTCAACTTAAATTCTTTTCCAAGTATTCGACTCAGTTTTCTGTGATGGTCATTCTTGAGAGCTGTTGCTTATGATCATCCTTACAGGCACTGATTTTTGAGATTATTTCTTTGCATATCCTGCTGACATTGCATTGATACAGCCAATTACATGGCTCTAATCCTTTTTCCATGTAAATTCAAATTTCTGCTGAAACCATTCTATTCTTACTTTAATATTTGCACAAGTTGCTTTGTAATTATCAGAGTGCCTGTTCACAGTAGAGCATCCTTAGCAGAGCTGTATCGGTACAATTTAAATTTCTCACATCGATACTAACTAAGTGTCCAGCTGTTGATCTCATGACCATGTTTTGTTCATCTGTTTCTCACTACAGTAGGCTAGGCTAGTTTCCCCCAGAAGCAAAGGAAGGGTGAACTGATAGAAGTATATAGGACTGTGAGAGACATAGGTAAGGTAGTCATGATCTCTTTTTTACCACGGTCGGGCTATCAAAAAAAGGTATAGGTTTACGGCAAGAGATAGGAGTTCAACGGATTTAGCTTTCTTTAAATAAATAAAATAATGTTTGCTATCTGGAATGGACTACCAGAAGTGAAATCAGGTGTAAGTGCTATTCTTAAGAGACACTTAAATAGGCAAGGCACAGAAGGATACAGTCCTATGCAAGCAAATGGGATTAGTAGATGAACAAACTCACATGGACTCAGTGGGCCGAAGGGACCATATCTACAATGTACCACTTTACCACTCTATGGATGGCACACACTGCAGTCACAATCCAGCAGTGATGGAAGGGATGAATATTTCTGAGAATGTATGGTGTCAGTAAGTTCTGTAGGCTGTTTTGTTCTGGATGGTGTTGAGCTAAACTTCATTCTTATTGGATTTACACACATCTGAGCAAGCAAGCAATATCCTATGTCAATTCCTTGCAGATAGTGATTAAGCTTTGGGGTGTCCAGCTTTTGATCCAAAATATTCATGTAATCAGTGCATTTGATTTTGTAGTCAATTGTGACCTGCAGAGTGGTGACATTTATTATTTGTGTCACACATTCTGTGTCTTTATGCATGCAAGCATTGAGTTCTCAGGTCGTGAGATGCAGTCAGTAGCTAGGAATCTGCATTGGAGAGTAAGTTTTGGAGGTCAGGTAAATAATATGACAAGTTAGTTATGTATCTTTGCTTGACTGGTAAAATAAACCACTACTCAATACTTAATCAAAGGCATTCCCCACTCTTTAATGTGTAAAGTAAGCAGCAATCTGAAAGTAGGCCACATGCTCATTCAAGACTGGGGTGAAGGATACTGCAGAAATGAGAAAATAGAATTGAAGGAATGCTGAGAGCCAAGGTTTAAAGGATTACAGTTTAAAGAGAGAGGCAAGAGATGAAGCAAGATATTAAGTAAGAGGTTATTTTATGGACAAGTGCATTGGGCTATTCAAAAGAATTTCTATTGTATTATTTAACAGTGGAATCAAAGCAACAATTCCTATACACAACTGTCCGAAAAGATTGATTTATTCCTTAAACATGAAACAATTTATGAAACATACTGTACATTATACATATATGTATAGTCTTGGGTTTGGTCAAATAACTCCATGCATGCAAAATGTAATACAAATTATTTACAGACATTTATAGGCTTGAGGGAAAACCTATATATCTGAGAAAAGGTTTAACTGAATTGATCTGCCAGACAACTAAAATTACAAATATACAGAATTTTGTATTAAAACATTAAAACTGAATGAAATGATCTGCATGAAGTAAAGTAGGGCATCTGTACTACATTTATTTACATGATTTCAGGTAATTCTATTGCATTTCAAGGGCCAAGTGAAAACATTGAACTAACTTTGTACTTTTTTTTGAAAAGCTACCAATGATATACTATCACCAAATATGCAATTACACTTTTTTTTTGGTTGCAAATAACAAGCTACTACCAGTATTTGCAATGAATATAAATTATAATTACAAAATGATTATTTTTTGTTTACAAATATCTTCCATATATACTTTGGAATTTTATGTACACTGGACCATTAAAAGAAATGTGTGGCATATACAGTAGTTCCCTCAAATCACAACTGGATAAACTGGCTAACACGTTTGAAACTTCAAGGTTGATAGGCAATAAGGGAAATTTAAATACCACAATGTAAAATATGCTTATCGACTTCCCTGTGGAATCTAAAAATTTTTATTATTTGCAGCTAATTCTGCAATATGCATTACCTAGAACCCCAGAATTAGGTCAGTTACTTTTGCCGTTTGTTACATTTTCTTAGTTGAAGTTCATATCTGTACAATCAAATGCTTATCAATAACCAAAAATCTACACACTGAAAACCTATTACAAACAATATTTTTACTGTTTTGAAAGTTAGTGGCCTTGCAAATGGAGGGAAAATCTTTGAAATTCTATTTTAAAAAAACACCCTCCAACATAACAATTCATCACTGTAAATCCAGTTCATTATTTGTGCAAAAGTTTGTTCCCTAATTTTGCATTATATTCACAAAAGTGCTCCAAACTTAGAGAAATGTTCGTGATAACAAAAAGTCACTACTCAAACTGATCCACTGATTTCACAACACCAACTAGTTCTACAGCTAAAATATCTGACAAATTCTCAAAAAACAATATGCTACTATTGTTAACTGGCCATGGTAAAGTACAACATTTCAAAAGCATTAATTCAACCCACAGGCTAATTATGACAGAAAATACCAGTAATAACCTGATTCCATTTAGACAGTAGGGAACTACAATTTTCAAAATCCTTGCAGTAAATACTTTCAAAGCCGGTAAGTCTAGCATATTGAAAAAAAAGATTTGTTGCCCCAATGCCATATGTGCTGATATTCCATTGCTAATATAGTGTCTCACTGGATGTGAACTGTGCTGGAAGACAATGACATATTGTGCTGAACATGGGTATTAAAGATTCAACTTCTGACAGAGTCATATATGGATGGAGGAAGGAAAATACTTGCAAAGAAATGCAGACCAGAAACCAAAAGTGGACCCAATTTACTTACTAAATATCAATTTCCCTGCTATCTCCTAAATCCTGGTGAGCTGATAATAGTTCCATTTCAAATCCAATTTTAAAATGTCATTGCCTTCCCCTGCCCAAAAATCTGTACATTTTGTGCTCTCCTCAATAAATGAGAATAATTTGAAAAATGAAATTTAGCATGTGTTACTCAAAAGCTAAACTATTATTAGCCATTTAATTGTATTGTTAAGAAAAACATTTTTGACAGCACCAATTCCAAAAAACTTTGGCACTCAAAAGGTATAACCTATCCCTTGTCTTTTCAGTGTTTAGCAGATCTAGATTGTGAATGCCAGCAAACTATTGTTGCAATATATTGTGAACTGTTCTGAAATTTCCACCAAAAGCTTTAGAATGTAATAAATTAATTATTTGCATTGAACAGAAAAAGATATTAACCTATACACATCCATAAAACAATACTGTACAACAAATTAAATAAGCAGGAACTAGCTTGATGCCCCATAAAACCAATTCAGGGGATCAATACAAAAATGTTTAAAAATATGCCAGCATGAAAACCTATCTTGCTTTTTAGAGCAATTATTTTAATCAAGGCAAACCCACTAAAATAATAATAATAGAACTTAAAAATACATTCTTTAATTCAGAATTAATTTACATTTTACTGCATCAAAATGTCAGCAAAAGACGCAATAAAATTGCTACACGCTTAGTATTTTAATATCTTGCAGAAACTGATGGGAATTCATTCATTCTATCTATCAAAACCTTAAAACCAGAGAATGGTTTTAAACATAAAGTACGGATACTTTGTATTTCATTTGTATCGAATTATAAAATTCTATGATTTTCAAAAACAATTCAAATAAATTTTGTTTTGTTACAATTTAACAAATCACATCTGATCTCTGCCAGTAAGACTGACAAATTGTTTCACAATACAAACTCGGTGAATGTTTTCTAACTTTGGAATCTTAGTGAAATATTTTCTAAGAATTTTTTAAAATATAATTTTGTTGGAGTGTCAAGATTTGGGTGGACTTAATTCAGATTGCTGGTGGATCAGGAAAACTAATCTTCTTGGGCTAAATGTTTGTGATTTATGTTTCTCAGTCATGAATACAAAAAACTAAACATGTGCTTACCTTATCATTCCTGCTCACTATTTCATAGGATAGTTAATCTAACTGCTTTCCCACTCTGACGGAAACATTTCTGCAATATGCCATTTCATGAAAGTGATGAAAAGTCAAAATATTTTAAAGCAGGTAAGATTTTTTTTGGGAGATATTCCATTCAAATTTTATCACATTATGAAATAAATAACACTAACCTACAATGTATAAGTGGCAAATAATATCCAATACTGTATCTACTGCTGATTTCCTTATTCTAAAAGAAGTCTATACTTGTCGCAGAAGTGTAATGATGATTCATTAAATTGATTCCTGGCTTGTGGGAGAATTAAACGGACCTAGCTTGTGTTCAACACACAGAATGTTGGAGGAAGTCAAGAAGTCAAACAGCATCAATGGAGGGGAATAAATTGTTGATTTTGGGCTGAGACTCTTCATCAGTACTGGAAAGGAAAGGGGCACAAGGTAAAATCAAATGCTGTGGGTGGGAGGAGGAGATGAAATAAGAAACAGGGAGAGGATAGATGAAAGAAGGGCTGAAGAAAATGATTAGCATAGGACAGTGGACAATAGACGAAAGGGAAGGAGGTGATGGGCAGGAGAGTAGTGAGGGCGTGAGATGGCAACTAGAATGGGGAATGGAAAAAAGAGAAAGTGAGAAGGGGGAGAAATTACCAGAAGTTAGAAAAATTGATGTTCATTCTATTTGTTAAAATATGAAGTGTTGCTCTTTCAGCCCGGGTTTGGCCTTATCATGGCGGTAGAGATGGCCATGGATCAACAAGTGAGAATGGGAAATGGGAAATCAAATTGAAATGGCTTGTATTTTCAGCTTAGAAAAAGAACTGAAGATGACATTGAAATTTACTAAGTATTACAGGGTTCAACAGGGTGGATGCAGTACTTGTTTTTCTGAGCATAGAGCCTAGAATTGAAATGAAAATTTCTTAATTCAAAGGGAAGTTTAATCACTGGAAGTCTCTACCAGAATGAAATGCAGAGGTTCAGAGTTCATTCAGAATAGGCATCAACTCGTGTCTTGATTTCAAGAGATCTGGGGATCGTGCAGGAGGATTATTCTGAGGTAGATCAACCATGACCTAGGTGAATTAACAGTTCATTCTGTATCAAATCCTATAAAATGATTTCCACAGATGCCTGTTTCAAGGCATAATTTTGTTTGTAATAAATTCAAAATGTCAGTTGGAAACACCAATTGTTTTGCTGAAATCTGATGAATGTACAGGCCACTGCTGCATTTTAATTCCTTAATGAATATACTGATTTTTCTTCAGTTTTTGTAATTTATCAGAATGTTACTAGATTTACACTTCAAGGTTATACACCTTAGAAGATAATTGCTAAATCTTTCACTCAATTCTATTTACTTTTGAGATTATTTTGCACGTCATGTGTTTTGCTTCTGATGCACGTCACTTTTTGTGCATGGTGTGAAAGTAAAATATAAATTTTCCCAGGGGTTTTACAAATAAATATTGCCTATAGAATGACTGGGAGGTGAAAGTGACACAATGAAACAATAAAAAAAAAACACGGTAGAGAGGATTACCTGCTTAATGGTAAATGGGATTATAGTAGTTAGATGCAAAGCATGGGCATAGGTCCACTTTCTGTGCCACACAGACTCCCAAGTCTAACTCTCAAGTTCCTGTCAGAAGGTGGAATTCCCTAACCATTTTGTATCATTCTCACAACACCTGCTTCAAAGTCTTGAATACTTAAAAGTACTTAACTGCTGTAACTCAAATAAGCCAAAGTGGTAGGGCTGTATGAAACCAGTCACAAAAATAAAAAGATCAATAAATCAGTCCAGTCCTGGAGTAGTCTCATTGTCATTACTACCGAATGCACCTTGCTCTGATGTGAAGTCATGTGTATCTTTTTTCTCTTAAAAATCTAGACTCTAAACCTGGTATTAATTAACTTTTAGTGAAATGGCTGGATGACAAACTCATATCTTCAGCTTGGCAAACAGAAGGGAAAAGTTCAATATCAGATTCAGCACAAAGGTGGTGATGGTACTGGAGGGGAGGGGTCACAGTGATGGAACAGATAGTGCCACTGCCATATAACTGCAGTGACCCAGATTCAATTCTGACATCTAGTGCTATGCAGAGTATTTATGTTCTTAAAGACTAATTGGATGTCTGTTCTCTGAGAGATGACTTTTTCTCCCATATTGGAAAGACATGTTGATTGGCTATTGCAAATAATCTCTAACATAGATGAATTGTAGGGAAATTGGACAGGGTGAGGAATAAATGAACATGGCAGAGAATAAGTTACAGGGAAGCAAGTTAGAGTAAGGGATTGATGAGATTGCTCTCAGAGCCAGCATATACTGAATGGCTTACTTCCATATCAGAACATGAAACAATATTATATCTGACAATAAATAAATCAAAACTGAGGATGATTAAATTTAACAAGACAAATCAATAATATAATCACTTGTAAATCAAAGCTTTCTAGTCAAACCTTGAACCAACAGACAATATTTCCAAAATATGTTTTTTTTTTAAATAAAACTTGTTCAGCAATTCTCCTCAATGGTCAATGGGCTGTTTTATGATATCAAGTGATTAACAAATGATTGTCTAAACATTTTTTGACAACTGTACCTTCCTTTTTTTGTACACCTTGCCACTTTAGGTTGCTTTTGTCTCAGATCTAGCAACTGAATCTCATATCTTGTCTGGATTTTAAAATTTTCACTCCTAAATCCCGAGTGGTATAACTGAATTCAGTGAAAGCTCTAAATTACGTCCAAAAGTTAAATACTAAAATCACATAGAGTATCTACATATTTAAAAAAAAAATAAGCAAATGCTTGTTCGAAAGGTATTTTGTTCATAATAGATTTGCAATTTACTAGGCTTTAAAGAGGAAAAGTTTGACTACAGAAACTTGGACTTAATTGCAACCACTTTGTGGAACACCTCATTAGTGTTTGTTGGTAATCAGTTTTCCTTACATGTGGATTTCAAACCAAAGAGCACTGTCTAAAAACATTTAATAACAAGATTAGATGCTCTCTTTATGAAAAAAGTTGAAAAGGTCAGGAATAAAATTTCCTACAGGCAGTCTTCAAACTGTTACTGATATAAAAATAGAAAAAAAAATGAAGAGCACATGTGGTTTTGGATGATGCCTTGGTTAACCAGCAAGTGGCTTGCTACAAGCTGAAAGGTTTGTTCAAGATTGTCTATTATCTCAACTAATGCCAGAGTTTAGCATCCAACACTGTACGATGTTGCTCAAAAGTCCTTTTCTCTGCAATTATCAGATATACAAGTTGATAAGAACATTTCATACCTCCTGTAGCTTTGCACAATTCTTAATTTAGGAATTGAAGACAATTTTACTGAACTAATTATTGAAGTTTTCCTAAGTTTGAACAAACCATCACACAATATGGAAGCCAAGAATGCTTCCAACCCTTCGGTGTTAGCCAGTCTTAACCAGTATAAGCAAACCTGACAGTTCTCAAGGAAATTAAAAAGTCAAGCATGTTTAAAACTGAAAAACTTCTTGGCAATAAATTTGTATTAGTTCTCCATGAAATGGTAGCCAAAAATGGTAGAAAAATCCAGTAGCTCTTAAAAAAATGGAGCAACAGCTGAATTTAAAATTGATCAACCTAGATATCTAGATAAAAATCACAAATAGGAAGGCAACATGTGGAGGTCAGATTATACAAAAAACTGATTCAAAGATCTTTATGGCACCAAATAAGATTTTTCTGCAAGAGTGGATTAAATGACAAAAGAAATTTTGTACATCTAAAGGAAGCAGAACTTCCTAACAGTATGAACATTTAAATGGATGAGGTCACAATAATGTACTCACGTTTTAAATGTTGGTAGAAGGAGCATCTGGTTTATGGACAATGTGCAAAGACCAAGTAACTTGTTCTTTATAGTATGGCAGCTATGGCAAGTTGGGTGAAATTATCTGCCCAGGCAGATAAACACTGCTATTTTATACAAGTTCTTGTTTAAGCAGTGAAATCTATGAGACTGAATTTTGTTTTAAAAAGGAAAGTGCCAAGTTAAATGTTATCGCCGCAGCACGAATTTTGAATATAGCCTTGTTTGGACTTCACTAGACAACAGAAATCATGAATGTGTTAACTATATAAGCAGCCAAGAACTGAAACATCAGTTATACAGCAGATAACTGCGTATGTTTATATGTAGGTAATTCAAGTAGAGCTTGAACTGTTGAACCCACTTTCACCAATCCACGTTCTTCCAATATATGATGAGGCAGACAAAGTTTATCCTTAAAAAACAAACAAAAGTAGACTCAGTTGGTTACTCTTTCAAATTAAAAATTCAATTTGATATATCCCAATGCAATTTTGCCTATTTTGAAGTTAAATTGTGCATGCCAATAGTCAAGGATTTGACAGACACATTAACCAGCAGGGAATGGAGGATATAAACCAAATGTAGGCAGGTGGTATTTGCTTAAAGTTGGTATCATGGTCAACACAGCTTTAGTGAGCCAAAGTGTCTGTTCTTGTGCTGTCTTGCTCCATGTACTATTCACATTAACTGTTCATCAAAAGGCTTTTTTTTTAAAAAAAGACAATTTCTTTCTTTTTTTAAAAAGTCACTTTCACAAACTTTCAGCATTCAAATCCAAGACGTAAGACTTTACTTATTTTCACTGAGCACAAATTTTCAACACACTCATTTTGAAACCAAATGAATTATAGATTCAGTAATCAATCTATCCCAGACACCACTGATGCTTAACATCTGAAATATAAACAAAAAATGCTTGAAAATCCCAGCAGGTCAGGCAGGATCTGTGAAAGGATCAGCAGCTAACATTTCAGGTCAGACTGGAAACATTAACTGATTTTCTTTCCACAGATGTTACCTGACCTGCTGCGTTTTCCAAACATTTGTTTTTGTTCCATTCTAAACATCTTCTCCCTCCCCAAAAAAGCATTCCATAACTGCAAATAGCAGCACTACCAGAAGAAATGCAGTTTTCCCCAAGCTTCTCCAATACCAATGCCTAAAACCATGGCAAGACATGATCAAGAGAAAGGAGGAAGAATAGCTAGGTTAAAACAAAGTTATCAAACAAGTCCTTTGAAGTTTATAAAGGGATAAAAGAGAACACTTAGGAATATAAGAGGCAAAAAGGGCACATGAAATGACTTCAGCAAGTGAGATTATGGCAAATCCCAAAAATTCTTAAGGAAAATAGAAACGAGAGAAACAACAGAATAATAGAAACAACTAGGTAAAGAGTCATTTTTTTTTCAGGTACCAATGAAGAAATCCATGGGTGGAGACAGGGGATATGAGTGGGTCCTAAATGAGTATTGATCAACAGTATTCACCTAGAAAGGTCATGTAGGATTGAGGTGCAGGGGAGAGGTACAGTAATATTCTAGAACATATTTGCATCAGGAAGAAGTGTTATAAATACTAGCATACATAAATTCACCAGTGAAAGGAACCTGGATGTTTGTGAGGACAGTGTAAGTAGGCTGATATAGCCAGAACATGTTGATGTTTTGAAAGGATGTGCTGGGACTTTTCAGAAACATAAGACAGACACATCCCTGGGGCTGGGAGGGGATACATCTTAAGTTACTATAGGAAACAAGGGAAGAGATTGCTGGCCTTTGCTACTATTCCTGTGGCCATTGAGGATGCAAAGCTCATCACCAGGTGATTGGACATGGCAACTTTTATTTGTTTGTTCACGAAAGGGAATAGAGATAACCCTTGGAATGATAGACTAATGAGTCCTACTTCAGTGGTGGGCAAATTATTAGAGAAGATTCCTAGAGTCAGGACTTACAGGCATTTGGAGAAACATAGTGTGATTACAGATAGTCAGCATGGCTTTGAGAGGGGTAGGTCTTCCCTCACAAGCCTGACTGAATTCTTTGAGAATGTGACAAAGCACATTAATGAAGGCAGAGCAGTGGGTATGGTGTAGATGTATTTTAGTAAGCCATACAAGATTCTCCTATGGTAGGCTTATTCAGAAGGTCACAATCCATGGGATGCACGGAAACTTCACTGTGGATTCAGAGATGGCTTGGCCATAGAAGGCAAAGGGTGGTAGTAGAAGGTGCATTTTCTGCCTGGAAGTCAGTAACTAGTGGTGTTTCATAGGGATCTGTCCTGGGACCCCTAGTCTTTATGATTTTTATACACGATTCAGTTAAGGAATTGGAAGGGTGAGTTAATAAGTTTGCAGTTGACATGAATGCTATTGGCCTTGTGGATAGTGTGGAGGTTTGTTGTAAGTTGAAATGGGACATAGACAGATGTAGAGCTGGGCTGAGAAGGGGCAGATGAACATCAATACGGGGAAGTGTGAAGTGTTTCATTTTGGAAAGTCTAATTTGAAGGCAGAATACAGGATTAATGGTAGGATTCTCAGCAGTGTGGAGGAACAGAGGGATCTTGGGGTTCACATCCAGCGATCCCTCAAAGTTGCCACATAGGCTGATAGGGTGGTTAAGGCGGCATTTGAGTAGTTGTGGGATTGAAGTCAAGAGCCGCTCTAAAAGCTGATCAGGCCATGCTTGGGATATTGTGTTCTGGTCACTTCATTATAGTAAAGATGTGGAAGCTTTAGATAAGATGCAAAGGAGATTTACCAGAATGCTGCCTGGATTAGAGAGCATGTCTTATGTGGATAAATTGAGTGAGCAAGGGCTTTTCCTTTGAAGCAACAGAGGATGAGTTAGAGGAGTACAAGTTGATAAGAGGCATATATCAAGTGGATAGCTGGAGGCTTTGTCCCAGGGTAGAAATGGGTAGATTACGTAGAGAGTGAAATCGGCAATCACCTCTGATCTGGGCTGACACTTACGTGCCGGGCAGCACCTAATTAATTAGCTTGTTTATTTCGGGTTTTTTCTTAAAGATGTGTTGGATGCGTCCCGGCTACCGCTGCACCACTGCATGCTTCGCGGCCCGGCGGTTGGGGACCATAGCATTAGGAACATTTAATAGACTCTTAGATAGGCACACGGATGATAGAAAAATGGAGGGCTATGTAGGGGGGGTGGGGGGGAGGGTTAGATTGATCTTAGAGTACGTTAGAAGGTCATCAGAACATCATGGACCGAAGGATCTGTACTTTGCTGTAGTGTTCTATGTTCTATACCCAATTCATGGCTCTGGACTGTTGCAATATCTTTGTCTGGAATGGATGTTTTGTCAATCGAGATGATCGACTAAAAAAAACATTAGGTGTTTTTGTCTCATATTCCTGCTTTTTATAAATTTTAAATTTCCAACATACACAGTAATATATTTTTATTACTATGATAATTTTATCAAATTACAAAAGCTCTTTCCAGTGCATAGACCAAATAAGTACATGAGGATTTGATTTTATGGATCACTTGACAAGATGTTTAGAGATGGACTTCCGTTAGTCTTCGTTTATCATAACGATGGTTTGGAGGAAAACTATAAGCAACATCCATGCATGTACAGGACCCAGCATGATCAGAAAGATCAAAATAACTAGGCTAGAGAATAGCCTCTTACAGCATGCAAGAAATAAAGTATGATTAATGAAATGCCTCAAGATACTATGTGATTATTCTTCATAAGACTGGGGCACTAATACAAGAATTTCAAATTATACTCTGTCAGCTTCCAGTTACAACTATGTATCAGCTTCCAGGATTTTGGCATTGTAGACATTGTTGAAACAGCTTTTGAAAGTATTATTTAATATGAGATCCCATTATTAATATATTACCTCTGGAACTCCTAATTTTCTGCAAGCCTCGAGAAAATTCTCAACATTTCTTCTGCACTTTGCCATACTCAGTTTAGGCTGAAGAAAGAAAGAAAACTAAGTCAAGATAATGCATTCTTCTAAGAAAGAGCACTGAAGGTTATAAAAATAAATCATGACATCTAGTAGGCATTGCTTTAAGAAATAAATACAAGGTTTCTAAAAGTCATATTTCTGATTTGTTTTAAACTATTTAAGTTAACAGAAACACCAGAGTTAAGACACTAACATAGCTTTATTGCTTTCCAGTTTAGTTAATTTCAATGTACTTCAGTGGTTGTGAACAACTTTGTTAGTGCCCAACAAAGTATAAGCTGTAAAACACAATCTAGACACAAGTTAATGGAAGTCAAAGGTTTAGAAATAATAGCAATTTTACTCCATACACACAAAATGCTGGAGAAACTCAGCAGGCCAGGCAGTATATGTGGAAAAGAGTACAGTTGATACTTCAGGCCGAGATCCATCTGCAGGACTGAAGAAAGAACGCTGAGGAGTAGATTTAAAAGGTGGGGGAGGGGAGAGAGAAACACAAAGGAGATAGTTGAAACCCGAAGGAGAAGGAATGAAGTAAAGAGCTGGGAAGTTGATTGGTGAAAGAGATACAGGGCTGGAGAAAGGGGGAATTGATAGAAGAGGATAGAAGGCCATGGAAGAAAGATGGGGGGGGGGGAAGAAGGGAAGAAGAGGAGAAACACCAGAGAGAGACGATGGGTGGGCAGGGAGATAAGATGAGAAAAGGAAAAGGGGATGGGAAATGGTGAAGGGGGTGGGGCATTACCGGAAGTTCAAGAAATTGATGTTCATACCATCAGGTTGGAGGCTACCCAGATGGAATATAAGGTGTTGTTCCTCTAACCAGAGTGTGGCCTCATCACAACAGTGGAGGCCATGGATAGACATATCAGGATGGAATGTGAAGTTGAATTAAAATGGTTGGCCACTGAGAGATCCCACTTTTTCTGGCAGATGGAGCACAGATGCTGGGCAAAGCGGTCTCCCAATATACGTCGGGTCTCACCAATATACAGGAGGCCACACCGGGAGCACCGGACACAGTATATGACCCCAACAGACTCACAGGTGAAGCGTCTTCACCTGGAAGGACTGTTTGGGGCCCTGAATGATAGTGAGGGAGGAGACGTAGGGGCAGGAAAAGCACTTGTTCTGCTTACAAGTATGGTGGAAGTTGTAGCGAATTATGTGCTGGACGCAGAGACTGATGGGGTGGTAGGGGAAGACAGGAGAAACCCTCTCCCTGGTAGGCTGGCGGGAGGATGGGGTGAGAACAGACGTGCGTTTTAGGGTTCTTTTTCTCCTCACCTACCACCCCATCAGCATCCACATCAGCACATAATTTTCTACAACTTCCGCCATCTCCAATGGGATCCCACCACCAAGCACATCTTGCCCTCCTCCCCATCCCCCAACTTTCTGCTTTCTCCAATCTCGCCTCACCCCCTTGGGCACCCATCGTCTCTCTCTGGTGCTTCTTCCCCCTTTTTCTTTCTTCCATGGCCTTCTGTCCTCTCCTATCAGACCACCCCCCTCCCATCTCTGCATCTCCTTCAAATTAACTTCCCAGCTCTTTACTTCATCCCTCCCCCTTCAGGTTTCACCTATCACCTTGTGCTTCTCTTTCCCCCTTAGCTACTCCTCAGCTTTTTTTCCCTTCAGTCCTGCTGAAGGGTCTCAGCCTAAAACAGTTACTGTGCTCTTTTCCTACTTGCTGCCTGGCCTGCTGAATTCCTCCAGTATTTTGTGTGTGTTGCTTGGATTTCCAGCATCTGCAAATTTTCACTTGTTTGGAACTTTACTGCATTGTTTCATTCATGGGAAAACACTGTTTTTAAAGATATTCATTTTTAAAAGGAAATTTCAGATTGCTTTTTTTTAAAAAAAGATCATCAGAAACCCGTGGCAATGATCAAAATTTGCACTGCTGGCTTCAATATTGGCCTAGATCATAATCGTGCAGGTTTTTTTTTATCTGATCATTTCCTTTCCATGAAGATAAGATAACAAAGCATGAGAATTAAATAACTTCAGTTATTCAAACTAATTATGTATTTACGAACTACATTAACAGGATGAAATGCAAATTCTGCACAGTTTACTTTTAACTTTAGAACTCATAGTAAAACAAACTGCAAGAAGTTGAAGTTCAACCATACATGAATGGCCATAAATACAGCAAAATGAAACTGTTACTTTGGAGCCAAGGTGCAAAACACAGTACCAACCGTCACACATAACATAACGCACATTCAGCATGCAAGATATCAGTGAAATACAGTCACACAGAAAAACAGATAGTCCAAGACCCTCAGTCCAGGAGTGCTTCAGCACTCTGTAACCGGAGCTTGTCTTCTGCTGAGTGAGCACTTGGATCTGCACCAACTCCAGCTTGGACACCAGGCCACACCGCCTCTGATGGAGCTCACTGACTCCGATGCCTCTCTCCTGGGCAGCAGTAAATAGTTGATACTGCAGCTTGAGGTCTAGCCCTCACTGCGACCAATGCCACATAGCTCCCCTGTTGCTCACCAACAAATCAGTGAATCAGATTTGCAGTATTCCACATTAACAATATCCAACGGGGTCTTGCAATCACAAGAAAATTGACTAAGACGATCACTCGCTGTTAGACTGCACACTGATGTCTCCGACACCCTTCTGACACAGGCAGTTGTGTCTTCTGCTCCTTCAGTTTTTCTGTCAATAAGTAACTCACTGATGGGGAAGACCTGCAGTACTTAATGTTCTTAGTGTCCAGCAGAATCTTGCAATCATAAAAAATAAATTTAAAGACAATAACTTCCTTAGGTTGACCCTGTAGAAGCTTGTGTGATTGATCACGCCACCATCTTAACGGAAGTAGTACGCAGCAGTGCTGCATTCACTTGGAATTCCAAGGAATAAATGTCTAGTTGCATTTATTGCAAACATTTGTAGTTACAACAACAGCTTCATTTTTCTTTTAACTTGCACCTACTTTTATTACAATAAAGGGATTCTCAATTTAACCAAACCAGCATGCATCACTTTTCGGTCTTGAAAAAAGGCATTTCTTTTGGTCTTTCCTGAAAGGTTTAGGTATCCAAAGTAGTTTAAGTCATTGAGTGGTTAAACATGTATTTGAGAATGATGGGCAAAATCCTGTCATAACTCTAAGGTTATCAGGAACAAGTCAATGACTTACATTCATGAAGTAATTACACAAATTTCCTTGGCTATTTATTGTTTCTATCATTTGGGCTGATGTATTTTATGCAAAGAAAATAAATAATTTCAGATCTCCACATTTAACTACGTCAGATTGGAAACACTGGATTTTACAATGGTCGATGTGATTAACTTTAATGATGTTGAGGCTGTATAAGGTGCTGGTGAGACCTCACTTGGAGTACTGTGGGCAGTTTTGGTCTCCTTATTTAAGAAAGGATGTGCTGACGTTGGAGAGGGTACAGAGAAGATTCACTAGAATGATTCCGGGAATGAGAGGGTTAACATATGAGGAACGTTTGTCTGCTCTTGGACTGTATTCCTTGGAGTTTAGAAGAATGAGGGGAGACCTCATAGAAACATTTCGAATGTTAAAGGGCATGGACAGAGTGGATGTGGCAAAGTTGTTTCCCATGATGGGGGACTCTAGTACGAGAGGGCATGACTTAAGGATTGAAGGGCGCCCATTCAGAACAGAAATGCGAAGAAATTTTTTAAGTCAGAGGGTGATGAATCTATGGAATTTGTTGCCACGGGCAGCAGTGGAGGCCAAGTCATTGGGTGTATTTAAGGCAGAGATTGATAGGTATCTGAGTAGCCAGGGCATCAAAGGTTATGGTGAGAAGGCGGGGGAGTAGGACTAAATGGGAGAATGGATCAGCTCATGATAAAGTGGCGGAGGAGACTTGATGGGCCGAATGGCCGACTTCTGCTCCTTTATCTTATTGTCTTACGGAGACCAATTTTCAGAGCTTATATGTCATACAACACATCAGGAAGCTCAGATATTTAAGCATGTTCACAATTGTGCTTAAGTGGCTGCATATTGATTAATTTGCATAATTTCAAGATTAGAAAGGTTATGACTAAATCATTCCAATTATAGATTCAAATGAAATAAAATATATCATAAGAGATTAGATTAACATTAGTGCAAGGCAAATTTTATGTGAGAAGTGCTTTGGCAAAAAAATGGAATGGAAACAGTTACTGGAAGGTCAGTCAGGTTCACAACACAAGGAGATTTAAGGAGTTCAGGAAGTTATTTTTCCAAAGAAAAGTTTAGCACTCAAATCTAGACCTCCCTTGGGTAATAAAGTACAGTAAAACAAACAAGACAGATAGCAAGTTTTCTAGAACATAAAGCATGAAATAGTATAGAAAGTGTATAAGGGGAAGCATAAAAGCAAAAGGATATTTCAAAGTGCTGTCATGTAAAATCAAAGATGTTTCATTGACACATGAACGTGAAGTGTAGGACCAAACAAAAATTATGTGCTTCGGTAAAGGATGTGGCTAAAATTCGTATTAAATATTTTGAAATCATTTTCACAGAAGTGGGGAGTGATGCTATTATTGCAATTCAAGCTTAAGCTTAAAAACGTAGATGGCAAAAAACATAATGAAAACAGTATTAAGGAATTTATTATGCTTGAACATGAACAAGTTGCATGGCTTTTGTGAATTATGTTCCAATTAGTCAATTTCTCTGATAGAAGTCTCAATTTTTAAATACCTGAATACTAACTGAGATACAGTCTGTAAAGAGGTCCAAAATTACAACACTGCATTCAGAGAAATTGAAGAGCTGTGACTTGCAGGGCTGTATGCATGATATTGGAAAGTGAAATGAAGTTGGGTAGTACATTTTATTGACCAGATTTAAAGTGCCAAAAAAAATACAAACAAGAACTGTAATAGTTAAGAAAGGGTTTAGTTATCAAATCTTAAGGGTGATTTCAGGGCAGGCCAAAATTGACACAATTGAATAAAATGTGAGAAATATAATGTTTTATGAAAATATGTAAGGTATCGAGAGAGTAGATAGAGGAAGATTAGTTTAACTGGTTGGCAAGTGGGTCACAGACTCAGAATGTGCACTTGGGGAAAAAAGAATTTAGAATCTGTTTCTTGAACACATTGTCTACAGGGAATGTTTCCCTGAAGCAAAACTGGAATATTATTTTGAACAGAGTTGGATAAAGACTTTGCTAAGAAAAATATGAAAAGTAAAAGTGATTGATGATGGTTGATGGGTTTAACAACCTTTTTTGCTGAGTCTTTATTCTTTGTGATGTGGGCAAGGACTGAGTTCTCAATTCAGTGCCTGTGCATTTTAAAGTCCAAAATAGCAGGCATCATGGCTTAGTATGGCAACTGCTCTGCCTGAGACCGCAATGAATTGCAGAGGGTTGTGGATACATCACAGAACCCAGCCTCCCCCTCCATGGACTAAGTCTACATGTTCCTGCCTTGGTAAAGCTGATAACATAGTCAAAGATCCCACCCATACCCGACATTCTCCTGTCTCTCCCATCAGGAAAATAATAGAAACATCTGAAACCACGTACCACCAAAGTGAAGGACAGCTTTGCTCTCTAATACAATACTACTGAGCAATCCACTTGCACAACAAGATAGATTCTTGGCCTCACACTAACCTTCTAACCTTGTTGTGGCCTTGGATCTTATTGTATCCCCATGTTGCACTTTCTCTGAAACTAATACTTCATTCTACAATCTGTTATTGTTTTTTTCTTGTATTACCTCTATGTAGTTATTTGACAAAATGATCTGCATGGATGGCAAGCAAAACAAAGTATTTCCATTGAACTTTAGTATATGTAACAATGAACCTATTTACCAAATTAATTGTAGTGGGCTGGGTAGGGGGAAGTATCCAATGTTGTGCCCAGTCAAAAGAGAGGCCAATTTTTTTTTTAAATAGAAAAAAGCATTTCAATATTCCTTTTAGTTTAAAGAGCTTAAACAAAAAATATGTTTCAAGGTAAGGTGACAAAAGGATTTTAAAACTGATGAAGATTGTGGCAAGCTTTACAAGCAATGAAATACTTCTGAAATATATCTGTTATATCATCAGAAACAGCAGTAAAATTAAGCCCCATCAAGCAAATACGGAAATATGAAAAGTTCCCTTTTGCATGAGTTTACAGAAACATTACGACACAGTTCTAACATATATGAAATCTACAATATAAGTATCGGTGGAAAGGATATTAATATCTGTCAGCTATAGCATTTATATTGTCTGTTGACAGACTTACCACGGCTGGTGATGGGACATGGATGCTGGCCACCGATCGTGGACGAATATGATTGGCAAGATGGCACAGTACCACCCCATCCATTAACGCTGCGCCGATGTCTTCTGGCAGAACTACTTTTAATCTTAATTCAAGGTTCTGTTCAAGTGGTGGGAAAGACGTTTATTTCATTTTAAAAGCACTTAATAACAAAACATAGAAAAGAACATGGCAGAGATTACTTTCATTCGTCGTCTTCCTCATTTTTCTCCTCCAATAAGTATTTGGAGCACAAAATGAGAAAATTGATGCAACCATTCAAATTTTTGCAAAGTGCAAATTTTCTTTTATGCAGTTTCAAACAGAACAAGAGTCCGAACCACAAATACTCTAGCTTAAGTTAACAAAATGCAATCAGAAATCCATGATTAGGAGGAATATGAAAACTCTTTTTAAGTTAGGTGAAATGCGCAATAACTTGCAATATTCAAATGAGTGGCCATAATAGAAAATAAAATCATCATGACTTTTGTTACTTTCTGCACAACACGTGTCTGGAATATGCATACTACCAACAGAAAATACAAGCCCTTATCCTGGACTATTTCAATCTTTTATGCCCCCCTCCCCGCCCGCCTGCATTACCACATTACTAGGTGTATACTATGAGGAATCCATTAATATTTTACCTTCAAAATTTCTGATCTTTCCTTCCATTTCTGCCAAAGGGGCATGGGTGAGCTGCTTTGCTTTTTTTTAAAGTAGAAGTGGCAGTGATATTGGAAGGAATGAGTAGTACAAATCAGCTAGTTTCTTTTCTCCTGAATATCTTTAGAAGTGTTTTTGGAGCTATTCTCATGCAACTCGACAGTATTCTATAAGACTCCTGACATATGACTGATGCAGTACTTTGTCATATTGTACATTCAGTCAAACGCTGACTTAATGTGAAGGACAATCAATTCCATCGTGTTAAATTTGCTAACTTTCTTTGATGTAGTCAATAGCTGTTGAAAAATTTGGAGTCTACTGACTCTGAAACAAAAATAATCTGAGCACAAACAGAATATTTACTGATAAGTACTATTAAATATATCATCACAATATTGCCTTCCACGACCTTACTTAGATTATTGCCTCGATTAGATTTATCCTGCTTTGTGTAGACAGGATATTCCTGGGTAATTTTCCACTTTAATTTACTGAAAGCTGTTGCTGCTGTTGTTCTACTGGAATAGAGGCAGCTTTCAGAGTGCAGATCTTTCCCACAGGCACTGCTCATACTTGTAAGTACTGCTGTGCATCTGT
Organism: Mobula birostris; assembly: GCF_030028105.1. Taxonomy (NCBI): domain Eukaryota; kingdom Metazoa; phylum Chordata; class Chondrichthyes; order Myliobatiformes; family Myliobatidae; genus Mobula; species Mobula birostris. The sequence goes on from NC_092379.1 coordinate 75,316,190, forward strand.
AATAGTGAACTGGTGAGGTCAAAGCAAAATATCTTTCTGTTTAAGATTAGTATCCTAATGCCTGTGCCAAAATCTAATACACCATATACATGCTTCAGGACTTGGTCAGTAATATTAACGCACTTTTTCCGCCAGATATTTAAACCTCGCCTTCCTGCCGTCAGTGCTTCATTTAAATGGTATTTAGAATTCTGATCTACCAGTCTGAGAAATGGGGGGAGGGGGAAGGTTATTGGATGCTTCCTTTTTCCGAATCTGACCAAATGCTATCATTTAATTACTGGGAGTAGCATTTATTTTGAGATTCATTGCTGAACAGGCCCTTTTGGCCCAATGAGCCACGCCACCCAGCAACCCACCTATTTAACCCCAACCTGATCACAATTTACAATGCCCAATTAACCTACTAACTGGAATGCCTTTGGACCAGTTGAGGAAACCAGAGCACCTGGAGGAAGCCCATGCAGTCACAGGGAGAATGTACAAACTAGTGGTGCTGGAGTTGAACTCCGAGCTCCAACTCTCTGAGCGGTAATAGTTTTGCGCTAACCACTATACTACTGTGGTGCCTTTGATGCAACTCCATGAATGATGCTGTGTATCAATTCTCAATCTTGTTATCAACCTTGATAATCACCACTTTACACTGTCCACTTCTCACTCATTTATAAGCTACATTTTCAATGAATCTAATTTTAGCCCAGATAAAATGCCACTATGTAATGTATTAACCTCCACTGCATTATAACTAATTAGTATAAATTAAAGAGACACGAGGTACAGATCAACAGTATTCTAACTGAATAACAATTGTTGATCTGTTACAAATAAAGCAGCAATTAGGCCATTTAGTCTGGTTCACCATTCAATGTCATCATGCCCTAACCAAAGGGTCCTGAAGGGCTTTGACAGAATATGCATTGAAATTTCCTTTGTTGTGGAAGAATCTAGAACTAGGGATTACTGTTTCAGAATAGTTAGATTGAGATAGATGAGGCTTTTTTTATGTCAATGATTTGTTATGTCCTTGGAAATGCTTCCACCGAGAATGATGGAAGCAGAATCTTTGAAAACTTTTAAGCAGGGATGGATGGGAACATGGAGTTGAGGTTCTAGTCATGCTATTAAATACAGAAGCATTGTGTCCTCCTCCGAATAGGCATACAGCTATGCATGCAAATCTGTGCTCCATTTCCCTTACCACTTTGATTAACAAAGATCTGAGAAAACTTTAAAATTAATTTAACTAATTAAAAACATCCATCAACCTTTGATGAGCAAACATTTCCAACTATATACTTGATATATGTTGGCCTTAATCCTTAAAGATGTACACCACTCAACTAATTGAAAAGGTTTCTTCACCATCACCAGATCATCACCCCTTAATACCTTAAACATTTCAACTAAATTGCCTTTCACCCTTCTAAATCAGAGTGAATAATTTGATTAAGACCCTTGCAGATTTCCAGGTAAAAAACCACTCGGTTTGCTATAGCACAATTTCTGTCACTAGTACTCTAGATCCCCAGATTTTGTAAAAAAAAATCAATTTATTAGTCTTGTCAATTACTATTTTCGATAGAAGTCTTAACAATATCTATATAGACTAACATTTCTTTGGATTTCACCCTTTAAAAAAAATTTCTGTAACTAAATGATTCTACTTAGTTGCTAATTTTGTAATATTGGTAAGTTCGAGCAGTTTTTACCTGCTTAAGCTGCCTAATTTGTTCCAATTCTTCTCTTAGGTGTTCCATCTTCCTTCGAATAGTAAATCCTGGGTCCATAGCTCCAAATTCCTGACGAGGTGGACGGGTGAAAGCTGTTAACATAATTTTAAAAAGCCACAATCAGCTGATATCTTGGGACATAAGCAATGACAGCCAGAACTGTATACTGCGTCATTGTATTACATTTTGCTGAGTCTGTCCAAATGCTCAAGAGGCAGGGTTCCATGGCTCACTTTAAGTACATTGTTCAAGTAACTAGAGGTGATACTGACAGCAACAGCATTGGTGAGATCATCTAGAGTGAGTAAGAAATGTGTTCCATGAATGATGGAGTGGAGGCAAGGCCTAGAGGCTGCATTAAGATTGGAGGAACCATAGGTTTGTTGAGGTATAAAATAAGTGCTGTAAAGAAAGGATGGACATTTTAATAGGGGCCATTAAGGTCAAAATGCAGGTTTGCTGAGCACCTGACTTCAGTAAGAAGGGCAAGTAGTGATAAGGTAAAGTGTTTCTTAGTTTTCCCTTTCGTAGGAGGGAGAAACTGGGTATAAAGGTTATGGAGGGTAGGGGGAGTATTATATTTCTCCTGCAGTATGTGGGAGATCAGGGAAATTACAAAGTCCCTGGTGAATACATCTGTCAGAAGTGTGCCAAGCTATAGTTCCTGTCCAGACCGCAGAGCTGCTGAAGCTGTGGTTGGCCTCACAATGGAACATCCGGGATGTGAAGAATGTGGTAGATAAGATGTTTAGTGAACTAGTCATGCCCCAGGTATAGAAAGAGGAGATGGGTAAAAACATGTAAGAGCAGGTAATTTAGAAGACCTCTTGGTCATGTCTTTTTCAGACTGGTATACTGTTACGAATACAGTTGGCGGGGGTGGGGGTGGGCAGATGATGGCTTTTCAGAGGAAAGTAGCAGTAACCAACAAGTTTGCGGCACCACTGTTGGCACTGATTCACAGCTGGGAAAGGAAAAGACAAGGCGCACATTAGTGAAGGAGAGTTGGTGAGAACAGACAGGAATTTGTGTGGCTCAGATTGAGACTCCAGAATGGCCTGTAGCTTCCTTCATGCCAGGGCTAAGTATATCCTAGTACAGGCACAGAACATTCTGCAGGGAAGGGAATAGGCAAAGGAAGGAATAATTTAGATAGAAAGAGAAAGAAAATCCTGCAGAGTGAATTTAGAGAGTTAGTCAGGATATTAAAATGTAGGGTCTTTGGTGTCCACCACAGGATTACTCCTTATGCCACATGCTGGTGAGGGTAAAAATAGGAAGATAGAATAGATGAATGTGTGGCTTAAGAGCTGGTGCAATGAGGAGGATTTCAAGCTCTTCTGGGTCAGGTAGGACCTATACAAGTTTTAAGTCACATCTAAACAGGAAGGGAACAAAATCCTTGCAGGGAGTTTTGATTACGCAGGCAGGAAGTTTTAAACTAACTTGGCATAGGTTTGGGAAACTCAGTAGCAGTGCAACAGGTGGGAAGTTTGACACAAATCTAAAATAAATCACTGAAGTTCAGTGGGCAGAACCGACAGAGGCAGGTAACAGATTGAGCGGGGACACAGACTCATATGCATTTACTTTAACAAAAGGAGCTTTATGAGAAAGTCACATTAGAGAGCATGGGTCCGAACTATTTTTTTATGCCATGGACCAATACTATTAAACAAGGAGTCTGTGGATCCTAGGTTGGGAACCCCTGCTCTAGACCACAGATCAGCACGTTGAATTATGATATTATTCTAAGTACTGAGACATGGATGACTGGTAGTTTAATCTGCTGGTGTGATAGACAGGTGTAAAAGAGAAGGGAAGTTCATGCAACACACAAAGTTGCCGATGAACGCAGCAGGCCAGGCAGCATCTCTAGGAAGAGGTACAGTCGACGTTTCGGGCCGAGACCCTTCGTCATGCTTCTGATTATGGAGAACACCACACTGGTATGCAGGGAGGATGTCTTGCAGGGGTCATCAAATATGCCATTGGGGCACAACTTAATAAGAGAGGGACAATCACTTGGCTGGGGTTATACAATAGGCCTACAAAGTTCAGCAACAATTAGAGAAGCATATGTAAACAAATCACAACAAGATGTAAAGGCAATACAGTTGTAATAGTGAGGGATTATAACTTTCCCTATATTGACTGGAATTGCTTTGGGGCGTAAGGTTTAGATGGGGCAGAATTTGTAGGTGCATTTAAGATAGCTTTTTCAGACCATATGTATATTGCCCTACCAGAAAAGGAATTGTACTTGACCTTGCCTCACAAAATAAAACTAGACTTTGCTCTTTCAAGCAACACACATCAAATTTGCTGGTGAACGCAGCAGGCCAGGCAGCATCTCTAGGAAGAGGTGCAGTCGACGTTTCAGACCCTCGGCCTGAAATGTCGACTGTACCTCTTCCTAGAGATGCTGCCTGGCCTGCTGCGTTCACCAGCAACTTTGATGTGTGTTGCTTGAATTTCCAGCATCTGCAGAATTCCTGTTGTTCTTTGCTCTTTCATATTTGATTTAGCATTGAACTCATCCATTCTGATTTATATTTCTTTTTCCATTCTGGTGTTATAATCCTTCAATATTGTGATACTCAAATGATTTCCCTGTTTACTCAGAACCTTAAGATTCAATTTTCCTAGCAGCGATGCCATCAGTTCGTACTTTCAGTAATTAGGACACAAAAACTTGAAAACCTAAATATGCAAGAACATGAGTAATAATTTGGCCAGGAGCTTTGGGTAGTTAGCGACAGCAAATTACAGACCATAATCTATTAGGGACATTTTTGAGTAACTTAATGAAGTTTTCAATGTTGTATTCAAGTATAAACATGTTTTCCTGTGGATATACTTTGTTTTATTAAAGATTAACATCAACCACATTTTATAGGTAAGAACAGCAAAAGTTCTGCCAGATCTACATGCTGTCATGTTTTGTAGTACAGTATTGTCATTATCATTCTACCATTTTTCCACAATGAAACTGCAAATACAAAAACTAAACATTTTCTATTTAAATTCAATTCATAAATGAATCTCTGAATGCTAGAGAATACTTCTGTTTAAGTAAAAAGCAATATTTCAAATTGGGATCCTTAAATGGAACTTCAGTTCTCCTATATTTGGAGTTATTTGTTTGAATTATCTGCAGGATCTTTGTGAACCAGCTAAGAATTTGCCCACACTGATAATTTATTGACTGCGGCTTTCTAAGCTGTCCTAGATCTTCAGATATACAGCTCACTTACGTATATTGAAATTCTGAACAGACGTCATTCTATTAAATGATAAAATGATGGTGATAACCATATGTACTGATGCATCAAAATTGCCGACAAGTTCTTTGTGCAGATCTTACAGACGAATTTCTAACCTCAGTATTTATACATACCAATGTAAAGCTCAACAATATGGGCCACGACAAGAGAGTTTCAGAGTGAATATCACATGACTTACCAGATCGAGGTTTGAGGCCAAAAGGTACTGCTGAGGGTGGTGTGGAGAAGGCAATGAACCTACTTTCCTCCTGTGACAGAATACAATAAATTTTAACCAACATTTCTTTATGTCAAAAGTTTATGTCCAAAGCTTGCTAAGTCAAATGCAATTTAAAAAGTTACTTACTGAAATTTCTAATTGTACACAAATTTATTTTCAAACCCACCTCCTTCAAACTATTTATTCAATTGTAGTGAGTACTGGATCTATCATATCCAATGAATATATAAAAGCACAACTACTTTTTAAATAAGTGGCAAAATAGCATCAATTTAGTAATTTAAAGCTCCTCAAATTCAAGCCATAAAGGTCAATTGTTATACTGCTTCAGTAGTTAAGATTTTCAAAGAGAGCCAATCCTAATCTGATGTATACCAAACCATAAGAAGCGCAAGGGCATTATTTCTAAAATTGCTTTCAATTATCACCTAATATTTTTAAAAAAATAGTCAAATCAAATGCTGTTTTCTAATAGAGTGGATTTCAGTTAATCGTGCCTAAAGTTAATCAGGGTAGCCGCTTATTTGGGACAACTTTTAAAGACCTCTTAAAGAAGAAAATAGCTGGGATTCCCTTCATTGGGATACTACACCGCTTAACTGGGAGAGGAGACTTGCTGAATAGCTTCTAACTAGTGTCAGTTGTGTGCACCTGAGTGGCCGTTAGACAATCCTTACAGCAAACCATTTTTAAATCGTGTCAGTTGCATGTATTTATGTTCAAAAAGCAGTGATTTTTGTCACAAATAGTTGGTGAGAAATAAGCAGCAAGACAATTTAGAACTGCTTAGCTCACTATGGTTTCAAGTATTTAGGCTTGGAGATGCCAGAAACAATCAGGAGTGAAAATGAAATGATTTCACTACTTCAAACAAGTTAGGACTATGAAGAATTTGAAAGCATGGACAATCAGCTTGAATGTTACAATGAAAATGAAGATTTGGAGGATGTATTGTATGAAGGCAGTCTGACACCTGCACTAGGATTTGCATTGATTTTGTTCAGTACATTCAAAAGAACATGGCAGCATACACCGGATAAATTCTTCCATTGTTAACTGATAGGAACTAATACAGTTTTATGGTACTATAGCAGTATTGGCAATGTTCTCATTTGTTACTCAGTTAAACAGTGGTTTGTCCTTTTTTTTATATCTTTCTAACCATTCCCATGAAACTTCAGCAAATTCACGCAGCTGCTTAGTTGCACCAAAATATACTGGTCCTGATGTGTCCCAATTAACCAGCATTCACTGTATACCTCAGGAAGGTAACAGTTATCTGTCAAAAATCTAACTATGGAAACAGAAATTAAATAAATGTGGAATTTGCTGCAACACCCAGACTTACTCACATTGTGACTTTCTGTTTGATACAGATACAGCAATTGTAAGCAACCGGTCAATTCAAACCTGCAGGCACTCACTCAATAACTGAAGGGCAGCAATAGGGGTGAGTGCTGTTACCTCTCAACTCCAGCTAGCTGCACTGACTCTGACCTTGTGCTGTGTCGATGTGGTGCTGGCACGTGCACCTCGTGGCCATAAGGGATTTCAGTGGGTGCTCTACTTTCCTTTACCATTTAAAAAAAAAAGTGCTGATGGATTAACAGGCTAATGTATGATAGCCTTCAGTACACATAGCAAAAGTAAAGTTGATGGACAAATCAGAGTTGCAGGACTATAAGAAATAGAACAGGGAAAGGGACAGATGGATTTGGTCTGCTGGGAATCTGCATGGACACGGCAATCAAATTGTGTTCCTCTTTATCATAATAACTAATTTCTAGATGAGACCTGACAGCACTCTTGTCTATGCCTATAAACACTGCAGGGAAGTGTCACAATTCATGGACGGGATGAAGACCATCAAATGTGCTTTAGACTTCTTCCAATACAATTCTTGTTTGCTCTGCATATTAACAAGCATGTAAAACAATGAAGCTTCTAATCATAAACTATTTCAAATCTATATCGATAAACCATTCATGGAAGATAAGGATGTTCCTGCAGTTAGAAATGTAGAACATGTAAAATTAAAACACAATAATCATACACAAATGAATGGAAGCAGAATATTCAGAAAGGCAAGATGGTAAATGTATAAATGCAGTAACAATACCTCAAAAGATTGGCTACGTATAACCTGGACAGAAGGGGAAGAAGATGTGATCTGAACAGGTGATGTCGAAGGCATGGATGTAGTTTCAATATCTGACTGCAAGGGTGAAAACAAATGTGAATAGAATAGAATAATTTGGCATTTGAGCAAAACGCTAGACACAGTATGCTCCAAACACATTATTCCATTCTTAAAATATCCAAAAATCATTTGGTAGCACACTCGTCTTTGTGAGAAATGACCTTGAACACAAAAATCTAGTCTGCTTTTCAAATATAATATTGAGAGCAATGCTGCCTTATAGGAACTCCAAGATCCCACTGCAGTGATCCAATGGAAGATTATTTTGAAGATATTAGGGGAGTTGTCCATGTCCTAGCAAGCATTGACTTCCAAATCAACATTAAAAATATTTACTTATCACTGAAGCATTTGACATATACAAATCAGCAGTGCATTTTAGTCATCATAAAATTACTTTTTCAGTCCTACTTCAATAAATTCTGAGATTATGATAAACATTAATGAAAGAATCATTCTGTATCAAAAGAAAAATCTGAAGGAAGTAACAAAAGAAATTATTCTAACCCATTTCCTTTCTACATTGAGATCTGCCATCTCACATCTCTACATCAGGAGCTGCAAAATAATAAAATTGCTCAAAGAACTGGAGTTGATATTTCCTGTCTTCAGAAAAGACTAATTAACTACCATCTTAATACTCTTCAACAACGTATGATATTCAACATGGAAAAGCTCGCATTATACACTGCAATCAATTCTGTCAACTCAAGAGGCTTTTGCTACAACTCATGTTAAATGAAGGTGGTAAGTCATCAATAATTTGCTGAACTTAAATTAAAATTCATTTCACCAAAATTAAATCAATATTTTGTATTTATGTGCAAATATGATCACTGACCAAATTCAAGTTGGGTAAGATGCTTTATCAAGACAAAAGGACTGTCTATACCTACATAAGGGGTTATTAAATTTGCTTAACCTGCAGTTTCAGTTGACTACTAAAACATGCTGCATCTTCCATTCGCCTCAATGCCAAAGATGGCACAGTGCCACAGCTAGTAAGTTCAGCCCTGACCTCCACTGTTATCTGAAAGGAGTTTGCACATTCTCCCTGTAACCCCATAGGCTTCCTCTGTGTGTTACCATTTTCCTCCCACATTCCAAAGATATGCAGATTGTCATATTAATCGTTCACTGTAATGTGTCCTTAATGTGATTTTAAGTTATAGAATGTGGGGGCAGTAATTGGGAATCCACGGGGAATTAAAATAATACTGATTAGTCTAGGGTTAGTGTGGGTCATAGACTGCGACTTGAGTGACCTATTTCCTTGCGGTGTATTTCATTAACCTGACAGAAGAAAATAGCCTGATGCAGGGTTTAAAGCAAAATTGTTGATAATTTTTACCCCCCAAGTTACTCGACTCCTGAGTTCCTCCAGCAGGTTGTTTGTTGCTCCATATTCCAGCATCTGCAGTCTCATTTCTCCATAAGAAAATAACTTGCATGATTGGCAACTCATTCATCACTCTAAACATTCATGCCTTTTATTACCAACACACTTTGGAATAACTACAAAATACAATTACTCGCGTAGGGTACCAGGCACAACAATTCCTAGACTTCTGTAGCCTTCCACAAAGGACACTGGCAGCAAATCCATGGGAACACTTAGCACTTGCAGGATTTTCTATATGTCATACACCATATCAAACTGGCCTGAAAATATAACGTCACTTCTTAGTTGTTATTGGGCCAAAACTGTACAAGTTCCTAGCCAACAGCATTTTGCTAATGCCTTTAACAGAAGGTTCAAGATAGGAGTTCAACACTACCAAGAGCAATTTGGGATGGCCTTGCCAGTGACGCTTCATCCTGAAAATAATCAATTAAAAAAAAGAATGATACAGTTCACAACTTGAACCGTAGTCTTCTTGAATACACTGCACAACTTGGCCAAACCATGCTTTGACCAGCCATCCTTCCGACTCTGCTTTTACTTCTATCCATGTTTCTTCATTTAACCACAGTAACTCTTTTGCATATTTATGCAGCCTTAAATACACCAATATTATTTGCCTTATTTATTTCTTGTGGTACACAATTCTCATCCTCTCAACCGTAAGGTACAAAATTAGAGATGACCAGAAAATGGCCTGACGCAGGTTGGGAGACCATTTCGCTGAACACCTATGCTCTGTCTGCTAGAGAAAGCAAGATCTCCCAGTGGCCACACATTATAATTCCATGTCCCATTCCCATCCTGATATGTCTATTCACAGCCTCCTCTATTGTCAAGATGAAGCCACACTCAGGTTGGAGAAACAACACCTTATATTGTCTGGGTAGCCTCCAAGCTGATGGCATGAATATTGACTTCTCTAACTTCCATTAATGCCCCACCTCCCCTTCACACCCCACCCCTTATTTATCTATTTTATATATTTTTATTTTTCCCTTTTTTTCTCCCTCTGTCCCTCTCACCCCCCGGGCTCCCCTCCCCCCACTTCTCTTTCTCCCCAGGCTTCCCATCCCATGATCCTTTCCCTACTCCAGCTCTTAGATCCACCCCTCCCCTCCTGTCTTCTCCTATCATTTCAGATCTCCCCCTCCCCCTTTCAAATCTCTTACTAGCTCTTCTTTCAGTTAGTCCTGACGAAGGGTCCCGGCCCGAAACATCGACTGTACCTCTTCCTATAGATGCTGCCTGACCTGCTGTGTTCACCAGCATTTTTTGTGTGTGTTACAGGGTTTTGATTTGGTTTTGCTCATAAGTGGAAACTTTTGACTATCCCTCAGTACCTTGTATAACTTTAACTATCTAAGACTTTCCTTTTGAGGAGACTCTCAGCCTGTTCTTCCATTTCTGACAGGTAAAACCTTGTAAAACTTTTTTGCATTCTTGCCAATTCCCTAAGAGTCCTTATAATATAAGAAATGCATATATATCTACAAATGTAGTTAGTCAAAAAGCTTCAAAGGTTCATTTTATTATCAAAATATATCACTCTGAAATCCTTTAATTCTCCGGGTAGCCACGAAACCAAGAAAGAAAAGAAGGTAAAACAAACTGTATAAATTACAGATCATCAGCATCTGTAGAGAGATGTAAGAGTTCAAAAGACACAAGAAAACAAATGTAACTAAACAGAGTGATGACAAAATGCAAACATTTCCAATAGTGGAGAAACCAGGACAATAGCGGTGATGTCAGTACTGATGGGGAGATCTAAGGGAGTTAAGGGAGACAGACTTGAGGCTTGTTCCAATTTCTCTGTTGGCATAAATTGAGGGATACAGACCAGGCCACAACCAGATAGAGGAAAAATTAGAAGTTTAAGATGTTACAAATTTAGTATGACTTTGATATCGAATAATTGGACAACTTAAGAAATAAACCCCAATGTTTAGTTAATTCATGTAATTGCCTTTTTAAAAAATCTGTTGTGACTTCTCGTGGCTCAAGAATTTTCAGTTTGTATTGTTTTCTTTCACATTCCATTCAGTTGCTTATTTTCCATACAATGGTGTGATTTACTTTTTTTTTCCCTACCAAAATTTAAAACAGGCCCATGATTACATATATTTCTATCCTGTACGTTTATTAATGTCATGTGGTGTGCTGCATGTGGTCCAACCTTCACAAATTTCAGCTATCTACATACTTGGCCCACATAATCTCAACTCAATCACTTCCATTTCAGTATGAAAATGTCCTAACCATTTCAATCTTTTTTCTTGGCCAAAATTCTCTAGTCTTGCAAATACCCTCAAATCTCAGAAGAACATTAAATAAAGCATTTACAAGTAATTTACCCTCTGCTTTCATTCTGTGAATTTACTCTGATGGAAAAACAACAAAAGTGTTTTTACATAAATCAAAGTTAAATGCAGGTACGGCAGCGATTATGAAATCAAGCAGCATAATGACTTTTGTTGTAAGAGTTTTGAGACAAGAATAATGGTGTTTTACTACAGTTATAAAGGATTCTGTTTTTTTTTAAATCTCAGCACCACCTTCTTGCTCTAACTTTATCAGGCTCCACAGCTCCTGGACAGACAATTCGAGTCATTTTATTCTGTGTGAAGAAATTTCTTCTCACCTTGGTCTTGAGTAGCAAAATTTTATTTTGAGATTGTAATCCCTGGTTCCTGACACCCTAAACAAGGGAACCTCATCTTCACATTTTCCCTGTGAAGCCCCATAAAATTTTGAATGTTTCAGAGAGGTCACCTTCTTGTCTTCAAGACTTTGGTAACAATGCCAGTGTGCTCATGTCAAAAATTCCTGACTTATGGACACACAACACATACCAATGAACTCCCACAAATTAGTTTATTAATTTCTAATTATAGATAAATAAATTTGAATATTATTGATATATAATTTTGAACTTTCTCCTTTTCCCCCCAAAATCCAATGGAGTTTTACTTTACCAGCAACTCAACCTGATCAGAGTTTGCTAAAAGCTACATCACTACATCAATTCTCATGGCTACTTTCTCAGAAATTCTGATGTTACTTAGAGAAAACATTTTATTCAATGCATGCCAATTGCTCCTGATTAATCCATACTTTCCTAAATGACAAATGGTCCAAGCAATTTAGAATTCTTTGCAGTAATTTACCCTCCTCCAAGATTCGGGTGATTAGCTTGTAGCAACTAACTATTCTTCTTTTATTCTGTACAGAATAAAAGTTCCCTGTTACTCCAGCACTATACTTAAATATGGAAGGATGGGAAAGAACGGATAGAATGATTTCCTTGATTTAATCTGTGAGAACTGCACCTGGCTACAGCTCCTGACAAACTGGGTCAAGCAAATGAAGAAGGCTGACATACTCAAGATCATCCAGAGTGCTGAGAGCATCATAATAATACTTTTACTGAAGTGATCACACCTAAGTTGCATTAGATACATGTGTGTGACCACCAGGAAAAGCAAGGAGAGTAAGCAGACAATGCAGGGCTGTTCTGTAACTATTCCCCTCACTAACAGATAAAGCTCATTGTATACTACTGTGGGGATGACACTGAAGGGTTAGCAACTCTAAGCAGTTGTCTTAATGGACAACTCTAAGCAGTTGTTGAACTTTATCAAGGGGGTGAGCAAATAGCCAGAAGTCATTGTACACACTGGTACAGATGATGTGGGATAAACAAGGGATGAGATCCTGCCCGAGTGTAAGTAGTTAAGCAGGACCTTGAGGGTAGAGCTCTCTGGGTTGCTCCTAATACCATGTGCTTGTGGGGTCAGAAATAAAAAGGCAGGCCAGATAAATGCATTACTGAAGAATTGCAGCAAGGTGCAGAAATTTAGGTTCTTTGATCATTTATAATTTCTTTTGGGGTAGAGATAACTGTACAAGACAAATGGGATGCACTTGAACCAGAAAAGGGACCAATATCCTTGCAGGGAAGATTGAGAGTCCTGCATAGGAGGGCTTATACTAAACTGGCAAGGATGTTAGACTGTGAGCAGGAGCAAGTCATGGGATAAAGCAAGAACAGTGAGAGCGAGTTTAGTAATCAAGATTGCCAGGGGCATAGTTAAGGGAGGGAAAATAATACTCAGTTAAATGCATTTATTTCAATGCATGATGCTTAACAGGCAAGGTGCAGAAACTCAAAGCATGAATAATCTATAGGGCTGGGACGTTACAGCAATAACAAAAGCATGGCTGAGAAAGGCAAGATACAGATGTTACAGGTGTAACAGAGATACAGGTAAGTGAGGAGAGGTATCATCTTTTTGATAAGGAAGACTGCAACAATAGAGCTTAGACACAACATTCGGGGTATTGTTCAAGAGGGCCATTTGGATATAACATGGAAACTACTGAACTATAGACCCCCTTCCCCAAGAGTGAACAAGAAATTTAAAAGATTGTGGAGATATTGCTGATGGCTGTAAGAATAACAGGATTGTATTACAGAGAGATTTTAATTTCCCTGGTATTGACTATGAAAGGCCTGAACAAGCTGGAAATTGTGAAATGTGTCCAGGAAAGCTTCCCGGCTCAATATACAGAGGGCTCTATTTGGGAGGGTGTAATACTGAATTTCCTCTGAGGGGATGGTGCAGGGGCAATTTAGCTTTAGTTTTAAGATAGTGATGATAAAGGATAGGATGGGCCACAGGTTAATTTGGGGGGAATTTGGTAGGATCAAGCAGAAGTGGATTGGATGAGCCGGTTTAAAGGAAAAGCAACTAATGGCAAGTGGGAGGCTTTTAAGAGTGTGATATCAAGAATCCAGGGACTGCATGTTCCTGTTAGGGTGAAGGCTAAACCTAGCAAGTTTAGGGAACCCTGGTTGATCAAAGACACTGAGGTGCAGATCTATAAAAAGGAAGCATACACTCTTCGAAGAGGTAATCAAAAGATGAGGTTAGAGCAGTGGGTGTTGTCCATTTGGACTTTAGCAAGGCCTCTAACATGGTCCCACATGGCAGGCTGATCTGGAAGGTGAAGCCCCATAGAATCCAGAGAGAGCTAATAAAATGGATTCAAAATTGTCTCAGGAGGTAGGAAGCAGAAGGTAGTTATTGAAGATTGTTTCTCTGAATGGTGTTCGATAATTAAAGGTGTGCCACAGAGGTCAATGTTGGGACTCTAGTTATTGATTATTGCCTCTCCTACATTTTATATCTCCCTGATTTATAAGGTGTACATCATTCCCTTGACCTAAGAGACTTAAATTCACATCTTCTACCCAAATTTATTTGTTGGTTGCCCTCTATCTATGAAGATTGGGTTTTTCCTGATTGTTATTTCACCATTTTTCCACAACCTCTGTGGTTTAATTTTCACTTTCAGCTTCACTGTGCACTTTCCATTCAACTTTCTGCAGTATAGTCATGAAAGATGTGAAATTAGAAACCCATACCTCATTTTCATATGCAAATTCCTCTTTATTCTTTTTTGAAGATTTTAGCTGCTGAACAAAAGTACGACAGATGAGTTAACTTAGAATGCTGCTCATTCAGTAACATTTTGGTTAATAAAACATACAAAGTAGATTACAGTACTTCAAAAATAAATTACTCATGAAACATACCAGGATTCTTATGAATTGGACTATCTAGGAAATTTACAAAAATATTGCAATACAGCAAGACAGATAACTCTGGGACACAACACACACAAAATTCCAGCATCTGTAGATTTTCTCCTGTTTTGTCCTGGGAGATAACACTTCCTTCTACAACTGAATCCTTGACTGCTTGACTATCAGAACACAATCAGTAAAAATAAGCAACATCACCTCCACTACAATTACCCGCAACATTAATGCCCTGCTACCTACTTTAATCCCTATACATTCATGACTGTGTGCTAGACTCTGCTCGATCACGATCTACAAGTTTACAGAAGACACCACTGTATTGGCCAATTCTCAAATAATAATGGTTTGGGACAAAGAAGGAGTTTGAGAGCCTACTAACATGGTATGATGACATCAATCTTTCCCATAATGTCAGCAAAGCCAAACAGCTAGTTATTAACTTCAGGAAGGGGGCAATGCACACGCTTCTGTGTACATCAATGGTGCTGAGGTTGAAAGAATTAAGAACTTCAAGTATCTAGAAGTAAATTTTACCAATAGTTTGAGTTGGTTCAACCATACAGTACCTTGTAAATGTATTCAGCCCTCAATCCTTCGTTCACACAATTGAGTATCAACCAGAGATGTTGATCAATTTAATGCAGAATTTATATTTGTGAATTACATGCTTCTTTTTTCACAGTAAAATCCAAAAACCAGGGAAAATAATAAAGCATGAAAATTAAAAATTCGGAAACTGAAACATCAGCAGTTCAAAAGTAATCATTCCTCTTTGCTCAGTACTTAGTTATAGCCAGTAGACTTTTTGCACAAGTCTCTATTAGCTTTGCACAACTGATAGGAGCAAAATTTCCCTGTCCCTCCTTGCAAAACTGCTCTAGCTGTGCCAGGTTAGTAGTTGGGGGGGGGGGCGGGGAAGAGACAGGTGGAAGTGGGTGGTGGATAGCAATCTTGAAGTCTTGTCAGAGATGTTCGATCGGGTTAAAATTAGGCCTTTGGCTGGGCCACTCAAGTACATCAATTTTCTTGATTTGAAGTCACTCCATGGTAACTCTGGCAATGTGCTTTGGGTCATTGTCCTGCTGAAAGATGAACTTCCTCCCCAGTTTAAGAATTTTGGCAGAGATTTGCAGGTTTTTATCCAGGATCTCTGTATTTAGCAGCATTCATCTTCCTATCAATCCTGACCAGATTTCCAGTCCCTGATGCTGAAAAGCATTCCTATAGCATGATGCTACTCCGCCATACTTTACTGTAGGAATGGTGTTACCTGGCTGATGTGTAATATTAGATTCGCACAACACATACCGCTTAGTGCTGAGACCAGTAAGTTGCACTTTGCTCTCGTCTGAGCACAAGACCTCCTTCCACATCTTTATAGTACCTTCTAAGTGAAACTTTGTAAAGTCTATATAGGCAAGGATAAGCTTTTTTTTAAAAAAGAAGCCAGGTCTCCTTCCTTGCCACTCTGCCTTAAGTACCCTTTTTGTGCAAGGCCTTAGAGATTGTACAGCCATGAACTTCATCTCCAGTTACAGCCACTGACTTCTGTAGCTCACTCAGTCTGGCATCAAAGTAGCCTCCCTTACTAGTGTATTCTTCTCCAGTGACTAAGTTCAGAGGGGTAGCCTGACCTGGACAGTGTGGTTGTGGCTTCATATTTTTCCCACCTTTCCACGATGGAGTGCACTGAGCTCCGAGGTATTCTCAGTGCAGTACCCTTTCCCAGATTTGTGCTTCTCTACTATCATTTCCCAGACTTGTCTTGAATGCCCTTCTGTTTTTATTTTGCTTTTGGTCTGTTGAAAATCGACCATACTGTTGGACTTAACAGAGAGAGGGGGTATTTATTCTCATGAATTCATTGAAAACAGGTGATCCTCCAATTTTCTACATCAACAGATTGGGAGCGTTGGTTAGGTAACAAAGAATTGCATTTGTGGAAAGTTAGCATTGTAATTACAAAGGGGATGAATAGTTCTTCAGCCTCACAATTGTGGTTTTAAATTTTAAGTAAACTGTTGCCAGGTTTTGGAATTGTTCTTTTAATTTGGCATGATGCATAATGTTTTGTGTATTAGCTCAAAAATATTCTACTTCAATATATTTTAAACTAAGAAAATAAGACAGTAAAATGTGAAAATAGTTGTGGGCGCTGCATACCTTTTCAAAGCACTGTACATGACATGGCAAAAAAGGCACCAGCATGTCCCTGTTGAACTTTACCAATTTTTTGAAACACACCACAGAAAACATCCTATCTGGATGCATCTTGGTTTGGTATGGCAACTGCTCTGCCCGAGACGGCAAGAAACTGCAGAGAGCTGTGGACACAGCATCACATCTACTTTTTCATGACCTTACACTTTGTCTGCCTGCACTATCTCTGTAACTGTAGCACTGTATTCTGCATTGTTATTGTTTTCCCATGAACTACCTTAAATGGTGCTGGAGATATAGCATGGAATTAGGCTTTTTGCAGGGGAAGAATACATTCTTACTTTGGGACCACTGGTTCTTGACAGAGCAGCATGGTTAACAACATTGCAGACAGCTTCTAATGCCCCATTAAAATTTTGCAAGTATGAATATGATCATCTAAAGTCAAAAGCACAGACCCAGTTTGCTTAATTTCTCTCATACACCAAACCAGGAATCAATCTGCAAGAGAGAACTGGCCGATGCATGATGTTCTACATGTGACCCCACCATGGTAAGATCACTATAATCTTGCACTGAAATCAATTCACTATAAAGATGAACATATCTTTTGCCTTGCTAATTGCTTCCTTTCCTTGAATGCTAACTTTCAGGAATTGAAGAATAAGAACTCAGCCTTTCAGCATCAACTAAAAAAAGAATACTACCTTTCTATTTTTTCCTCTACCAGTGGGTGAACTTACACTCTTTCACATTATGTTCTATGAACTTAATTATATCCTACAAGGCTTTTGCAGATTCCTCACAGTCTACACTGCCATCTAGCTCTGTGTAATAAACTTACATTTTTGTTACCATCCACAATTCCAGCTCTGAAGCAAAAGAAGCACTGGATTCAAGTCCACTGGAATGGACCTCTGTCCATACTGAAACCCAGCAAAGAGTGCTTTAGGTTGAAAACTCCGTGCAGGAATGTTTGGATTTTATATTTTGAATTAGGTGTGAAAAGGATAACTAATAGTAATAATAATACTAACACATCAATGATTCCGAGTGGGAAATTCTTTCGTTATAGCAGCAGCACTTAAAACTCGCTTAGCAGTGTGCAGACTTAACCAATAATAAAGTATAGAATAATAGTATACACAATAATTTACTAATATGCAATAATAATGCACAAAATAATAAAACATAACTGACATTATAAAACAGTAGTTTTTACAGGCTCAATGTGTTTGATGAATTCTAAAGAGATGTATATAAAGTTGAGGACTTTACACTTTCACACATCTTATGATTCCATAAAACTTACTTTAGATTTCAGTCAGATGCAATAGCATCAACATCTGTACCTTTACCAGAAAATGGTCTTAAAGGCTCTATTAGAGGTTCAGTGTACGCTGGTCTCTAAAACATCAAAATCAACTGGAGTAACGTTGCCCACAAATAACTCCAATGCCTTTAAATGCAGTCAATTTTCCTTCAAAACTTCTCCTCAGGTAGGCTGTGCCCATTTTAAGGCATAGTAATTCAGCGAAGTCACAAAAAATATAATGCACACAGAAGAAACTATGTGCCCTTTGATGTGACAAGCCTAAGTTGCATGTCATTTTATTTATTTATTTAGCGATATAGTGTGGGGTAGGTCTTCAAACCCCCGGCAAAACTGATTAACCCTAGCCTAACCCCAGCAGAATTTTACAATGACCAATTAACTTACCCAGTATGTTTTTTGGACTGAGGGAGGAAACCAGATCACCTGGGGAAAATCCACAGATTCCACAGGGAGGAAGTACAGATTCCTAACAGATGGCACTGGAATTGAATTCCGAACTTTGGAACACCCCTCCCATCCAAGTTGTAATAGCATCACATTGACTACTACACAATCGTACCATGTGTACTCTACCATGGATTTTCAACAGGAAAATGTTCACCATTTAAATGAGAAATGTGTGGTACAAAATATTCCCTGTCAGAAATCTAAGCACAAGAAGGAAAAATAAAAACAAAAATAAACATAATGTAGAGAAGGGATAGTCTATCAACTAGAATGCATGTTATTCATGTTAACAGGGCATACTAGACAGGTCTGAATAAAGCCCAATAGAAACTTTACTATGACAACTTGTGGAAAAATGTTGTTCTTTTATAATCTTTAATAAAAACAGACCATAAACATTTAACAGACAGTGGTGAACATGGTGCCAGGGTGGTGGTAGGGGCTGATACAATAGGGACATTTAAGCCTCTTGGGTAGAAATGGACAGTTATGCACCACGTTGGAGGGAATGGTTAGACTGATCATGGAGTAGATTTATACAGGTCAGCACAACATCGTAGGTTGAAGGGCCTGCACCGTGCTATACTGTTCTATGCTCTATTTATGCAACAAATTTAATACTTCAAATTATATATCTTTCATCATCAGAAAGGATGAATAGTAATTGTCTTGGTGACTTTGGTTGAGGAAGTTACATTTGTGAAAGAGTCGATCCGCCCCAGCTTCAGACATGTATTTGCACATCTGCTCCAAAAAGGTTTTTCCAAACATTATTCCACTCTAATTGTCTTTTTTTTTGTAATTCAAGTTTCTTGAATAGGATTTACATCCATCACTAATTTTTATAATTTTTTGGGGAACAAAGATTTTATAAATGTCCTGAAATTTTAAGATACCTTCATCTGATCTTTTCTGATCTGCTTAATGTGTTTCCTTTCTTCATGATGCCATTCTACAGGTCGCTGAACCTCACCATACTTTTGATCTGTATTATTCACATCTTGTTTTTCAACTTCGTCAGAAACACCTGTTGACTGTAATTATTCAGAAAAATGATAATCAGCAATAAAAAATACAAAACTACACAAATCATCAGTACTAGAGATTATAATCAAACCACATTGCTATTTCACTGAACTTACAACAAGATGTATCAATAATGCATTGTTCAATCTGCACATGCCTGAAAGTGGTCTCTGAGAAATTTAATGATAGGTCAAGAAAACCCACAATTTACTTTGTAATATCCTGTTCATCCGTATAAATCTGAGATAACAAAACACAGTTATCCCTGCAATCCTACAAGTAAACTCGGAATGTCAGTAGGATATTATAAAGAATATCAAGGGAGTCATGTTTTGATAGTACATGCCAGAGAGAGAGCTTATCAGTCTACTGTACCAAGTACCTTTGTCAAACCTATGAAAGCTAAGTATAAGGGTTGCGTATGTTCACGGCATTTTTCCTGTAATTGGCGTGCTGTGAAGATCACATCTGTAATACCTCCAGATGGACGGAAACCACACTGCAATTCAGGGAATACTTCTTCAGACAGTGGAATGAGTTGGTTGGCAAGGATACTTGCAAGCACATTGCCTGTTGTTGACAGATGGGAGATGCCTCTATAATTGTTACAAACTGCCTCATCTCTTTTCTTGAATATGGTCACTATTGCTCCATCCCTGAGCTCTGCTCCTTTTCCCAGACCTTCAGGAACAGGGCATGCATGTGGTGCAGGAGTGCTGGTCCACCTTCCTTGATGAGCTGTGCTGGGATCTTGTCAAGACCAGTGGCTTTGTTGTTTTTCAGGCTCCCAATGGCATTATGGACTTTTCATACTGGGAGGTTTCCCTATGTCTTCTTTCACAGATCTCTGAAGGAGCATTTGCTTACTAACCACTAGTTCAGCTGTGGTGTCATGGTTAAGTACTTTCAAGTGCTCTCTCCACTGATATCCTAGGACTTACAAACAACGAGGCTACTGCACAAAGTCGTGTCAGCCACAGCACTCAGCAATAGTGGCGATGAATCAAAACTTTTTCGCTGTTAAAGCAGGAATCAAACAGGACTGCATCATTGCGCCTGCCCTATTTGCCATTTTTATTACTGCCATCCTTCACCTCACTGGCCAAGACCTGCCACAAAGAATCCCAGTCGGGTATACAATGGACAGCAAACATTTTAACCTCAATTGGTTGAAGGCCAAATACAACGTCAGCACCACTGCTATCATGGAGCTTCAGTACGTGGATGACAACATTACTTCTAAGAAGAAATTTTTGAATGAAAGAAAGACACTACCGTGGCTGACAAGTGAAGTCAGAGCCAAAGTAAAAGCAAAACCAAAAGAAGGCAAACAAGGAAGACAGGGCTAGTGGGAAGAAAGAGGATTAGGAAGCTTTTAAAAACTTGCAGAAGGAAACTAAAAAGGTCATTAGGAAAGAAAAGATGAATTATGAAATGAAACTGGCAACTAATATCAAAGAAGATACTAAAAGCTATTTTAAGTATATAAAGGGTAAAAGAGAGTTGAGGGCAGATATAGGACCAATAGAAAATGACACTGGAGATACTGTAATGAGAGACGCAGAGATGGCAGAGGAACTGAATGCATATTTTGCACCAGTCTTCACAGTGGAAGACATCTGCAGTATATCGGACATTCAGGAGTGTCAGGGAAGTGAAGTCTGTACAGTGAAAATTATGACTGAGAAGGTGCTCAGGAAGCTTAATGGTCTGAGGGTAGATAAATCTCCTGGACCTGATGGGATGCACCTTCGGGTTCTGAAGGAAGTAGCTGGAGAGATTGTGGAGACATTAACAATGAATCGATAGATTCTGACATTGTATCGGATGACTGGAAAATTGTAAATGTTACTCCGCTATTTAAGAAGGGTGGGAGGCAGCGGAAAGGAAACTATAGACCTGTTAGCCTGATATCAGTGGTTGGGAAGTTTGTTGGAATTGATTGTTAGGGATGAGATTACGAAATACCTGGAGGCACATGGCAAGATAGGCCAAAGCCACCATGGTTTCTTGAAAGGAAAATCCTGCCTGACAAATCTACTGCAATTCATTGAGCAAATTACAAGCAGGGTAGACAAAGGAGATGAAGAAGACATGGTGTACTCGGATTTTCAGAAGGCCCTTGACAAGGTGCCGCACACGAGGCTGCTTAGCAAGATAAGAGCCCATGGAATTACAGGGAAGTTACTAGCGTAGGTGGAGCACTGGCAGATTGGCAGAAAAAAAAAGTGGGAATAAAGGGATCCGCTTTTGGGACTGCTGCTTTTTATGATGTATGTCAATGATTTAGACTATGGGATTAATGGATTTATGACTAAGTTTGCCGATGATACAAAGATAGGTGGAGGAGCGGGTAGTGTTGAGGAAACAGACAGCCTGCAGAGCGACTTAGATAGGTTAGGGGAATGGGCAAAGAAGTGGCAAATGAAATACAATCTTGGAAAGTGTATGGTCAAGGACTTTGGTAGAAGAAATAAATGAGCATATTTTATTTAGTCGGAGGGTGGTAAATCTGTGGAATTTGTTGCCAGGAGTGGCTGTGGAGGCCGAGTCATTGGGTGTATTTACGGCAGAGATAGACAGGTTCTTGATTAGCCAGGGCATCAAAGGTAATGGAGAGAAAGCAGGGGAGAGGGGATGACTAGAAGAATTGGATCAGCCCATGATTGAATGGCAGAGCAGCCTCGATGGGCCAAATGGCCTCCTGCTCCTGTATCTTATGATATATTGCAGTACACTGTGAAGACTTTCAATATATCCCGAATGGCTTTACTAAGGCATTAAGCCCCACTGCCTCCTCTTCAATTAAAAAAACACAAGTCCAATATCAGTCACTACACTACCCAACCAGTCATTTATCCAGCCCTTGATAAAGGTTGATGATAATCATCTTTGAAAATGTAGACCACTTTCCAGACCTTGACAGCATTCTCTCTTCAAATGTAACCACTGGCTGAGTAGTGCTAGTGGAGCCTATGCAAAATTAAGGAAAAAAGTCTTTCAAGACCGCAATCTACAAGCCCAAGCAAAACTTTTGGTTTATACAACCATCATTTTTCACACATTATTGTATGGAGCTGAATCATGGACGGCCTACTGCAGGCACCTGAAAGCCCTGAAACAATGTGGAGGAAGAGGGCAAGACACTGTGGTATATCAAATTACTGGGTGATTGAGTAGTTTTTGGGGTGGGGGGTTCGTTGCCTTGCTGTTGCTTGTGCGTGGGAGGGGAGTTGAGGGGGAGCTTTGGGTTCTAACGTTTTAAATGTCACTCTTCTGTTTTCATGGATGTCTACAAAGAAAAAGGATTTCAGAATGTACATGGTATACATTTCTCTGACATTAAATGTACCTATTGAACTGCATGGGTCAGTTCTCAACATATAAAAACTTGGTTCCATGGTGGTCCAATGGTTAGGATTTGGTGCTTTCACTGGCACGACCCGGGTCCCATTCCCGATTAGGGAAGATTATTTTGGGCACCACGGTACCTTAGCAGTTGGCATGACACCATTACAGCTTGGGACATTGGAGTTTGGAATTCAACCCCAGTGTCCTCTGTAAGGAGTTTGTATGCTGTCCGAAGGGTTGTGTGGGTTTACCCCAGGTACTCCGATTTCCTCCACAGTCCTAAGACTTGACAACTAGGTAAAGTGGCCAATGTAAATTGTTCATGATTGGGTTAGAGTTAAATCAGGTCCTGGGTGGCATGGCTCAAAGAGCTGGAAGAGCCTCTTCCACACTATATCCCGAAATAAACAAACTTGGGTCGCAGATTTATGAAAAGCAAAACTTTCCAGAGAAGCCGATGATGAAAACACAAGAGATTACATATTTTGTAATAAAAAAATAAAAACAACTGAGTCTATGTGACCAATCAAATAACTGGTCAGGCAGCAACACTAGTGGAAAATGAGAATAAGGAGAAAAACAATCAACCAACACAGCTGCAGTCGGAAGTGGGGTCAGATGAGCAAGCCAGCTCAAAAAAATACATCAAGTACAAATGGACAATCTGAGGACCGCATGTGTAACAACAATGACCGAATTAAAGATTGTACAAACTGACAGCAGTTTAAAATCTTGTAAGTAGTTTAAACGATTTGTAATATAGGTGTTCCCCGCTTTTCGAACGTTCGCTTTACGAAACCTCACTGTTATGAAAGACCTACATTAGTTACCTGTTTTTGCTAACAGAAGGTGTTTTCATTGTTACGAAAAAAGGCAGCGCGCGAAAAAAAAAGCAGTACACACCCCGAGCAGCCGCTCTCCCCCGGATTTGGAACTGCATTCTAGCCGGCATTGCTTAAACACATGCCTGTCAGCATCTGTTAGCAAGATGAGTTCTAAGGTATCGGAAAAGCCTGAAAGAGCTCGTAAGGATGTTACACTTAGCGTAAAACTAGACATAATTAAGCGTTTCGATCCAGGTGAACGAAGTAAGAACCAAGTGAGTTTGGCTTGTGATGATGTTGAAGAGGTTTTGGCATCCCATGACCAAGAACTGATAGATGAAGAGCTGATGCAATTGGAAGAGGAAAGGATAACAATCGAAACTGAATGCAGTAGCAAACAGACTGAAAGTGAAGTCGTCCAGGAAGTGAACGTGAAGCAACTGCGTGTGATTTTCGCTGCAATGATAAAGTACGACTTTAATTTTGAAAGGATACGTCGGTTTAGGGCATATTTGCAGGATGGTTTGAGTCCTTACAAAGAACTGCATGATCTAAAAATGCGCGAGGCTAAGCAATCAAGCAAGCCTTCCACATCAGCCACAGCAGACGACAAACTTCGACCTTTGACATCGAGGCAGGCAGTCAAAGGAGAAGATGACCTGCCAGCACTGATGGAAACAGACGACACCCCAGTGTCCCACCACCCCAACCCCCGGGCCCCAAACAGATACTGATCCGCAAAGAATGCAGCGGTAGCCGGGAGGCACCCAACACATCTTGAAGAAAGAAAGCTGAAATAAACAAGCTAATTAATTAGGTGCCACCCAGCACGTAAATGTCGGCCCAGATCAGAGGCGACACAATTGGAAATCGCCTCTGATCTGGGCTGACAATTACGTGCCAGGCAGCACCTAACTAATTAGCTTGTTTATTTCGGCTTTTTTCTTAAAGATGTGCTGAGTGAGTCCCGGCTACCGCTGTACCACTGCATGCTTCGCGGATCAGTATCGGGTCGCTGCCCGGAGGGTGGGGGCCACTGCACCACCCTAACTTCCGACAACTCAGCCTAACATACCACCATCAGTGTGCACGATGTCTTCCTGATTCCCATAAGTGATAATACACTGTACATACATTATTTCTACTTTATATCAGCTGTGTATTTTTAGGTGTTATTTGGCATGATTTGGCAGTTTCATAGCTTAAAGGTTACTGGAGAGTGTTTCTGCCATCGGCGCTTGAGCCGTGTTTCTGCCGAAAGCGCTTGCGTGAGATTTTCGCTACGGAGAACAGTGCAGCAATGATTGTAGAAAAGTATTTCTACTTTATATAGGCTGTGTATTCATCATATCATTCCTGCTTTTACTATATTTTAGGTTTTATGTGTTATTTGGCATGATTTGGTAGGTTATTTTTGGGTCTGTGAACGCTCACAAATTTTTCCCACATAAATTAATGGTAATTGCTTCTTCGCTTTACGACATTCCGGCTTACGAACTGTTTCATAGGAATGCTCTACCTTCGGATGGGGGGGGGAAACCTGTAGTGATTTGATTAGTGATTGTATGAGTAACATATATAACATACAGTTAAATCTTTGATGTCATTGAGTTAAAGAATTATGCTCCATAGAAATAGGCCTTTTGGCCCATCATGCCCATGCTGACAAGTAAACACCCATCTCTATTAATCCTATCTTCCAGCACTTGTCCCATAACTTTTATGTTCAGACAACTTCAGAGTTTGTCCAGACACATAATTGCTGCCAACAACACTGCTTCCACCATTCTCTCAGGTAGTGCATTCCACACACTCACCACTCTAGGGGGGGGGAGAAAAAGTTCCCATCTGATCCCCTTCAAATCTCCTGCCACTTATCCTATGTTCTTTAGTTTTATCAACAACTTATATGGGGAAAGTCTCCTGCAATCTACCCTATCTGTTCCCCATCATAATTTTAAATGCTTCAATTGTATCCCCTCTTAACCTCCTCTACTCCTGAAAGAACAGACCTAGACTCTACAGTCTCTTCTCATAATTTAAGTATTCTACCCCAAACAACATCCTGGTGAATCACCAGTGCACTCTCTCCAGTGGATGGGTTTGTGAAAGGAAAATCATGTCTGACAAATCTCATAGAATTTTTTGAGGATGTAACTAGTAGAGTGGATAGGGGAGAACCAGTGGATGTGGTATATTTGGATTTTCAAAAGGCTTTTGACAAGGTCCCACACAGGAGATTAGTGTGCAAACTTAAAGCACACGGTATTGGGGGTATGGTATTGATGTGGATAGAGAATTGGTTGGCAGACAGGAAGCAAAGAGTGGGAATAAACGGGACCTTTTCAGAATGGCAGGCGGTGACTAGCGGGGTACCACAAGGCTCAGTGCTGGGATCCCAGTTGTTTACAATATATATTAATGACTTAGACGAGGGAATTAAATGCAGCATCTCCAAGTTTGCGGATGACTCGAAGCTGGGCAGCAGTGTTAGCTGTGAGGAGGATGCTAAGAGGATGCAGGGTGACCTGGATAGGTTAGGTGAGTGGGCAAATTCATGGCAGATGAAATTTAATGTGGATAAATGTGAGGTTATCCACTTTGGTGGCTAGAACAGGAAAACAGATTGTTATCTGAATGGTGGCTGATTAGGAAAAGGGGAGGTGCAATGAGACCTGGGTGTCATTGTGTACCAGTCATTGAAAGTGGGCATGCAGGTACAGCAGGCGGTGAAAAAGGCAAACAGTATGCTGGCATTCATAGCAAGAGGATTCGAGTACACGAGCAGAGAGGTTCTACTGCAGTTGTACAAGGCTTTGGTGAGACCACACCTGGAGTACTGTGTGCAGTTTTGGTCCCCTAATCTGAGGAAAGACATTCTTGCCATAGAGGGAGTACAAAGAAGGTTCACCAAATTGATCCCTGGGATGGCAGGACTTTCATATGATGAAAGACTGGACCGACTAGGCTTATACTCACTGGAATTTAGAAGATTGAGGGTGGATCTTATTGAAACGTATAAAATTCTAAAGGGATTGGAAAGGCTAGATGCAGGAGGATTGTTCCCGATGTTGGGGAAGTCCAGAACGAGGGGTCACAGTTTAAGGATAAAGGGGAAACCTTTTAGGACCGAGATGAGGAAAAACTTCTTCACACAGACAGTGGTGAATCTGTGGAATTCTCTGCCACAGGAAACAGTTGAGGCCAGTTCACTGGCTATATTTAAGAGGGAGCTAAATATGGCCCTTGTGGCTAAAGAGATCGGGGGTATGGAGAGAAGGCAAGTACAGGGTTCTGAGTTGGATGATCAGCCATGATCATACTGAATGGCAGTGCAGGCTTGAAGGGCCGAATGGCCTACTCCTGCACCTATTTTCTATGTTTCTATTTCCTTCCAATAGTGAGGCGACTGGAACTGTATTCAATACAAGGTTTATAAAGTCAAAGCATAACCACCGTGACATGTATTCAATACTCTAACTATTAAATTTAGGCCAGCATCACAAAGGCCTTCTTAATCATGTTATCTACCTGCTTTGCCACCTTCCAGGATTTTGACTTGTATACGAAAGTTCCAATGTTCCTCAGTACTTCCAAGGACGCTTCTTTTCATGCTGCATAACCGAGCCTGAGAGGTACTCCAAAAATACACCTTTTCATTTATCTGGATTAAATTCTACCTGCCACTTCTCAGTACATTTCACCAACATAATGCAAACACCCTGTAGCCTGATTACTCTCCATACCGACAACTCTTAACTTGGTGTCAATCTGCAAACTTATACATCATGGTTGCTTATATTCACATCCAACTCATTCACATCTATTACAAACAGCAAGGGTCTCATCACCAACTCCAATGGAGCATCAATTGTCCCAGGCAACCAATCACAAAAACAACCCTCTGCCGTCAATCATTTACCTCATATTACCAAGTCAATTGCAGATCCAATTTACCCTGATGGGTCCTAATCTTTTTGACCACTTTCCCATGCAGGGCCTTATCAAAGGAAGTATTGAAGTCTAAACTATATCCACTGCATTACATCATCAGTACACTTTATATCTTTAAAACAGTCAGATTGGTCAGACAGGATCTATCATTGACAAAGTCATACGAGCTATCTCTGATTAGTCCCCGACTCTGCAAATTATTAATCCCGCCCCTCAATTTCTTTTTCAATAACCCCAATAATGACACAAGACTCATAGGTCTGCAATTGCTAGGCGTTATTTTCCTGCTGTATTCTTGAAGATCAAGACCACGTTTGATGTCTTCTAATCATCTGCTACCTCTCTCTGATGCCAAGTAATGATTTAAAAGTCCCCCTGCAACTCTAATTTAACACCACTATGCATTAACCAACCTTACAACCAGGATATTAGTCCCCCTCCAGTTCAGGTGCAAATTTTCCTTTCAGTACGGGTCTCATCTTCCCTGACAGAGAAATGAATGATCCAAAAACCTTATGCCCTCCCTCCTACACCAACCCCTTCGGCATGTATTAAACTGTATAATCCTCCTAGTTCTGGCCTCACTAGCATGTGGCACGAGTGGCAATTCCGAGACCACCTCCCTGGAGTTCCTGCCCTTTAACTTGCCACCCAACTCTCTGTACTCTCTATGCAGAACCTTGTCACTTGTCCTACCCATGTAATTGGTATCTACATGGACCATGACCTCTGGCTGTTCACCCTCCTGCTTAAGAATGCCGAGGACTCTGACTTGAGAATCCAAGTCACAACCCTCTGATAGATGCTCCTCTGATGTTGGAACCTTCTCCCCTTTTAGATAACAGAGGAAGAAGAAAGACCTTAACTCCAAGTGGAGTCATCGGGACGCTGTCATGACGGTGTTTTTTTTTTAAGCAGGCTTTCTTATTTTTACGAAGCCGAGTTGCTAGCTCGACGCTCAACCCAGCATGGATGGAAAGCGTGCAAGGGAGCCGGCCAGATTCGAACTTGGGAGCTTTCGCTCCGAAGTCTGGCGCTGATGCCACTACGCCACCAGTCCGGCCATCCAGATAACAGTCTACACTATTGTTCCTTTTACCAAAATGAATTATCATACATTTCTCAACACTGTAATCCATCTGTCACTTTTTTGCCCATTCTTCCAAATTGTCCAAGTCCTGCTGCAATCACATTGCTTCCTCAGCACCACCTTTCGAGAACTCCTTCCTCTGATAATGAAATCCCATTTAGCATGGCAATAGTACATACAGAATGTAATCAAATGTTTCCTCCATGTGAACACAGAGCTTTTTCCTCCATATATTATGGCTGTTTTATTTAGTTTTCCAGCAATTTTGTAAATCCAGAAATTTAAACAAAAATCAGTAAAACTTTGATCCTCCCACATACTATCCTGATATATTAACAAGATTTTTCTTTTGCTGACATTGAAATTAAAAAGTGGAGATTTCAAACTCTCAATAATACATGGCCATTATTTGTCACTTGGTAAACATCAGCTCTCTGGTCATTTTCTGATAATACAGGATATGTTTTCAATGCATTCATAATCATCTATTTTTAATTCAAAGAATAGCTATTTCATAAATCAAAATTAAGTTGTTAATTATTTTTCTCAGATATCTAAATATTATAAAACTTCCCATTCTCTTTGGAAACAATAGTCAGTATCTGGAAAAAAAAATCTAAGTCACAAAGCATATTTTTGTAATTTGGCAAGTAACTTAGGCCTTTGTATATATACATACAAAACTGAAAGAAGCCCAGGCTATGCATTCCTGTAAGCAGCTGCATCTAGTCTTGAACACATCTAAAAGAGCTATATTCTTTTACAGGATAAAAAAACTGAATACATTTAATATTTGATACAATTAATAATCAATCTTGTAAACAATGGAATACTTTATTTTAAAACAATTTGTAGTTATAATGCACATTTTGTCAATTAGCATGATATTTATAATTGATCAATTACTGATCAGTGACTCGTTGCTAACTAATTAGGATTTGTAGAGTAGGATACTACATTCAGTAGTTATCAAACATATCTAACAGAGTTGAATAAACTGATTCTTATCACCAATGGTGTAACTGAATGAAAGGTACTTTGAAACAAAGTACTTGGAGCAACCATCAGAGCCAGCCAAGTAACTAATGACATGCAAGTATTTAGGCAACATAGGGTAGTTCTATCACTAATTTACTCATGTTGAAAATGATCAAAAAGAAAAAAAAAGACACCAGAATTGTCTACCAAAAAATGGTCTGACAAAAAAAATACACCATCTTACCCGACAGCTGAAGAGTGATCCTGGTGAATCTACCTTATCTGTTGATCTACTGAAATAAAAATAAGCTTAAATATAACATCACACGTTAAATATATTAATACAATACTCCCTTTAAATATAAGCTTATTTCTAAAAATAAGGTAGTTTTTTTTGAAAGTATATATTTTTTAAAGAGCATGTAATTCACTGAAAGCATTATTGCTGGTTCAATGTCAATGTTGGCTCATCCACAATTATGTCTGTTCTAACATGCTGTAGAACTGAAATAAAAATAAGAATGCTGGAAACACTCAGAAGATCAAACAACATCTGTAGAATACAAATGCAGGCTAAGCTATCTCATCAAAATATTAACAGCCTTGGAACTTAAGCTCTGTAAATGTATCCTTGAGACTAAGCAGTAGCTTTCAGAACATACTAGTACAAGAATACTGCATTGATGGTTTTGGGTTGATCAAGAATTATTTTAATATCCAGTTCTAGGGCTCTGTGCAGCTATTTGAGAGGGAGAGGGGTGTCAAATCATATTTTTAATGGGGTTACCCTTTAGCAATGTGCACAGAAAATATAAATTAGGAAACAAAGCATCCCATAAAGCCCCTGACAGATCCATCTACTCCTGAAAAGTTGCAGGCCAACACACTTATCCTGGCACTTCAGCTGTAGAAAAACAAAGATTCCACTTCAATAAAATAATTTCTGATTGTGTTTTTACTTTCAATTGATTCAAGAGGAATCATTATTATATTTAAGCAAAATATGGCAGAATAGATTTTACCCAAGCATTAATTTCCATCTTTAAGAGTCCAAATTTATCATGCATTCACAAATTCAGTAAATTTTGTGATTTTAATTGAAAACAATATCAAATGCAAGCACCTATCATGATACTTCACATCACATCTTATCCAGCATTTGCAAAAAAAACATATTGCTACAAGGATAAATAGAAGGCACGAGTTCTGACCACTCCTCTTTTTTTTAATCCCAAGGACCGCAGCTCTTAGCAATGTGGATAGAATCAGAGTCGTTGAACACTACAGCTCAGAAATAGGCCTATTAGACCATCTAGACCATGCCGACCTATTAATCTGGCTAGTCACATTGGGGTGCACCTGGATCATAGCCCTCCATTCCCTTCCCATCCATGTATCTATCCAAATTTCTCTTAAATGTTGAAATCAAACCTGAATCCACCACTTCCACTGCCAGCTTGTTCCACACACTCATCACCCTCTGAGCAAGTTCCCCCTTAAAATATTTTCAGTTTCCAGAGCCTATTATTAATTAAATTAAAAAAGAAATATATTTGTGAGAAAAGTTCAGTAGAACACTATGGTTTCAGCCAAGAATTTGCTTTAAAATTCAGATCTGCTGTAAAAGAAACTTTACTGGTGGTGATCATGTGGCGAGTTCAGAAGTGCTAGCACAGTTCCTGGAAGACATGAAAAGAACTTAAATGAACTGTAAGTTCCAGCCCCAAGAGATAACCATGGGGGACATTTGACAGGAGTATGCAAGTTCAAATTTAAATACATACCAATGAAAACATACTTGCACTGTATTAGACTTCTGATGTATGAACTGGAAACACTTAAAACTGTTACAAAAGTAATGTTTCATAGCCACAATTTTAAGTACTGCATGGTGTTTATTTTGATGTTATGTAAATTATAGGAAACCAGTGCCAGCATGCATTATTTCACTAAACTTATCAGAGAAATTTCAAATTTAGATATGTACTTAAATAGTTGGATGACGACAGCATAAATGAAGCCCACATGGTGACAGCGTGGGGGAAGGGAGGAAGGGAGGAAGTGCAAAACAGAATAAGGATTAAAAATACCTATTAGATTCCAATGGTTTTTTCTTCTTGTCTCTTCCACTTAATGATGAGTGTACTAACAGTCTGCAAGAAATATAGTTTCATATAAATACACCAGTTAGATTAACCAAGCAACAACGTACATTGATGCAGGGCACCAATTGTTCTTTTATTAAAAATATTATTTTTGTAGTTGCTCACTTTCATACTTTTCCGATGCCTTATTCTAAAAACTATATTTAAACTAGATATTGAAGAATTCAGAAAACAGAAACAGCTCAGTTAATTTTTTAACTATTTTCCTCTGCATACAAGTATCCTGTATTATTCAAACATCAAGCTTTCTGACCACTTTTCAAGGAGGAGCATTCTGATTTTCTATTACAATAAACCTGTAACAGCAACAAACAAGTCACGATATGCTTTACGACATGCTAACTTTGAAACAGACTCATACATGTTAACCATATATGTTGACACCAAATATTTACCGAACTTTCATGAGATGGTGACAATAAACAGTAATTTTCCACCAGTAATGCTTAAATAACTATGTTTATTAATGCCAATGGAAGTCTATAAGGTGATCCCACATTCCCTGACTAAGTTTAAAGAAAATTGAAAGAATCTGAACGTCTACAGATGACATTAGAATACAAGGCAGAAAGATCAAATACTAAAATTCAAGCAGCAATTGTGGAAAATGGACTGGTTTCAGTGAGTCATGGAGCAGCAAGAAAATTTAAAAAAGCTTAATTTAGACACTGAATCAATTTTATAAAAGGTTTCAATATCTGAAACTACAGCCTTGGCTCTATTTCAGAATTCTGTTATTTGAACGACATATTCTATTTTCAAAACTATTCTGAGGAATAGGGGAAAACTAGCAAGCATATACTTGACTGGTATACACAACTGAAACTATTTCATGTAGATCTAGGGTCCCAGATACAAAACAATATTTGTGAGCTATCAGTTATGTAATGGAGCCACAATTTTCCAACTAAACTACATAGATACTTGGAAGAGAAATATTACTCTCACACCCTGGTTACAAGAATGGAGAGACAGAATAATTTGACATTTCTATAGTTAAGTAAAAGTTCTGAACACTAATGTGAGGAACTAAAGAGAGGGTCAAGGTCAATGTCAATGGAAGTGAAAAAATGAACATAGTAAAATTTAAACTCAGTAGGCCAAGCAGCATATGTGCAGAGATAAAGGTAGCTAATGATTCAGTCAATGGCCTCTTATTAGAATGGAAAAAAATAAAAGGTTGTTTTAAGTTAAGAGACGCAAAGAGGTGGTGATGGTCATGAAGATATGCGGGGACACAACTGCTGTTGGATGCCATCTGAGGGGAAAGAATGTTTATTATCCACAGATGACTTGTCCAGAGGAGTGTAAATAGAGGGTAATAGACAAAGGGAAAAGAAGAAAGAGTGGAACTGTAAAAGTCAGAATATAGCAGCTGATAGACATCTGGTGCAACCTGATACTCAAATTGCTTTCATTTCCAATTTCTAGTAAATGCTGTTTTTGAAATCTACAAGTTCCAGCACTTTATTTGATCGCTTTACTATTCTTTTCAACTCCCTTTACTCTCATTTTCAGGCACATCAACCATAATTAAAAAGCATGTTTCTCTAATACCAAAAGCACATGTTGCCACCTATGCAACTTTAGAAAGGGTGGAGACTATTTGTTCTTGGCGCCCATCTCCTCTTTTAAAACATACTCATTCATTCATTCATTCATTCTTTTAGTACTTGATGAAAGGATCACCAACATGCAATATTAGCTATTTTTCTTTCTACAGATCTTGCCCGACTTGCAGTATACATCCACCTTCTGATTTAATTTCAGATTTTCAGAATCTTCATTTTTTTGGTTTGGAAAAAAGGGAACTAGTTTCAGCACTTTACTCAAGTGGTAACAAGCAGACATTAATTCAGCATATTGATCCCAGAAACAGGAGAGAACTTAAACTTTAAAGGAATGTGAAACCTTTGGGATGGATAGCATTCAGTTAAGATAACAGCAAACCTGCGGCCTAGATTTTACCATCTTAAGTTTTTGTCTTGCATAATATGCTAATTCTTATTTGATCTCTATTAGAGTTTACTATGTATGAAAGATTTTTAAAAAAAATTATGGCAAAATATTTACATTCAAAATCTATGACTACACCCCATAATGTCACATTCCAAAGGCTCAAGATTCTGAGTTAAATTAGGTGTTGATGTTATGGATGCTAACTAGTGAAAAATAATCTAATGCAAATTTTATAAATATTTATACATTAGTACAAGTAAACTAGTTTCAAATTTCTGTTTGTTCTGTAAATGTACCTTGATCCTGGTCCTGCTGACCTTCTCCTCTGGATAAAGTTTTCATTGAATGATGCTTTAAAAGTTACTGGCCTCCGTCTGTACTCACACACCATGACCATCAACCATTCCAATAGGAAACAAGGAAGTAAGAAAGGTATCGGGAAATTATATGGAAGTTATTAGTAATGACATGTGAAAAATCAAGACTAGTTATTTTGTATTTTTTTAAAACTGCCACATTTGGCATTCTAGAAATACACAGAAGTATAGCAACATTGAAAGTGGGCTGCTTATTAAATAAACTAAAAGTAAAAAGACAATGAAGAACAGGGAGTAGAAGAGAAAGCAAAAGCACACAAAAGGTGAAGCATAGACAATTGTTCCCAAGTGCAGTTCACTAACAATTCTACTTCTCTCCCTGAAATCCATATTTAAAACTCTATTTCTGGTTATCTTTACAAATAAAATTTACGAAAAAGCCCAAATTTATGTCTGTTACAAAACCTTTCCAGACAATCTACTTCTGATATCTTGCAGTATTACGGCAATAAAAATAACAAACTAATTAAACAATACAATAATGAAAGTCAGTGTTAAGGGTTTAAGCCTTACAAAGACTGTACTAAGCAACTATATCTCCAGTAAGCTGCATAATTTAGTTACATTGAATTGCAGGTTTACAAATTTTATTATACCGAAAGGATTGCTGTTTCAAATGTTCTATTCACAATACACAAACATTTATAATACCTGTTCTGTGGTTCCTGCTGTAATATTTGAGCTGCTATTTTACGCAAATCCATAACTTCCTTCAACTCATCCTCATCTCGAAATATTTGTTGCATTTCACTTGAGCGCCTGCAGTTTCACAAATTAATTAATTATTTTGTGAAACCACCTCCAGAACAAACAGAATGATACCTACAATCTTCTTCAGAGAAAAAAAATCCCCTGAACTCTGCAATAAGTTTAAATTTTTTCAACAAAGCATTAAATTTAATAGTTGCATGCGTTGCCTATCTTTACTTTGTAAATCATATTGGATGGTATTAAGAGAATACAGGGAGGTCTTTCATTGGATGCAAACCAGAATAATTCAGAGTTGTCTAAACTTTAGTAGGGTGCAACTTCTAATAGATTACACGTATAATGGGGTGAAGCAGGACATTGCTCAGTATATTAACAGATGTTAAATTTTAAGAAGTTATATTCCTATCAAACTAGCAAAACAATGTTAATGAAGTTTTGACCTGAAAATGACATCAGGTTTTTAATTATGTTTGAGTAAATGAAAGTACGTCAGCCTTCTGTATCAAAAATGTGTTTTACCTAGTCCAGGGAATGTGCCCAGGGAATGCGACAAATGGAAGAAACTTGTGTGTATAACACACTCTATACCCTTAAATCCACTTGTTGCTTAGAGGCTTACCCATTTCTGTCTTTAATATATTTAACGATTCTGCCTCCACAGCTCTCTGGGGCAGAAAATTCCAAAGAATCAAGTCCAATTGAGAAGAGACATTTCTCATCTCTCGAGACAACCTCTTATTTTGAAAAGATCCCTTCTAGTTCTAGAAATCTCAGCCAAGTTAGCATGCTCTTTATACAAATCCTGTTTCCCCTCTTCAAAGACTTGTTTTAATAATACCACCTCCCATTCTTCTAAACATTAACAAGCTTTGGCTTAATCTCAAATCTTTAACAAATTCAGCAAAAAAACAGGCCCGTCAGTCCACTGACTGCCAAACAAACTTACCAAAATGAAACTCTTTGTATTTTAAAGTTAACTACTATTTGCTAATGCTTGTCCCATTTTCCAGTTGATCTAGATCCAACTATAGTCTTAGATAATCTCCTTATTGTCCACTATACCATTTATGTTGATGTCATTCACAAACTTACTATGTCAAGGGAATCTCACATAAACTGTTGATATAGATGACAAGCAACAGTGGACCCAGACAAATTCTTGCAGCACACCACTGGTCACAGGCTTCCAATCTGAAATAACCCTTCACTTAACACCATGGTAATTTTGTATCCAATTATTTAGCTCACCCTGGATCCCAGACCAGCCTAAATGTGGGAGCTCATCAAAGAATCTGCTAATGCCACTATGCTCTTGCCAATCCTCTTGGTCACCTCTAAAACACTCAATCAAATTGAGAACTTCCCATGAACAAAGCCAAGACTACTAATCCGAATCAATCCTTGCCTTTCCAAATAGAGGTAGACCGTGTCTTACAGAATCCCCTCCAGCAATTTCATGCATTTTCATGCCTGCATTTTCATGGACTGCCCTTGCAGCCCTTTTTAAATAAAAAAAAGGCAACATTAATCACCCTTCAGTTTTTTGGTAGTTCACAAATATCTCTGCAAGATACCCAGCAACTTCTTCCCCATCTTCCAGTAATGTCCTGGGAAGCACTTGGTCGAGCCTGAGGGATTTATCCACTTTTATGTGCTTTAACTCTGCCAGCATCTCTTCTTTCATAATGTGGACAGGTTTTAGGAATTCATTGTTCTCATTCCCAAATCCCCATTTCCGTGACCTACTCCACAGTAACAGCAGACAAGAAATATTCATTTAGGACCATGCCCATCTTCCCAGCTCCACATAAGCAACCACACTGATGCCAAAGAAGGACCTATTCTCTCCAGTTACTTTCTCGCTTTTAATATGCTTTTAGAATTACTAGATTCACCTTTACTTATCTGCCAAGGCTATCTCATGTTTTTCTCCCTTTTTGCCCCAAGTTCCTTCTTAATTCTATTCTTGCATACCTTAATTTCCTTAAGCGACTTGTACAACTGCCTATGCCTGATGTGGCTTTTTCTTGACAGTTTCAATCTTTTTCATTGACCAGGGTTCCCTAATTTTGAAGACCTTTCCCTTCATTCTAAAAAGAACATGCTCATCATGAACTCTCCCAACCTCAGGTTAAAAGCCTCCAACCAACTGGATCATTCAAGGCATTCTGCCATGTTGAGTGCTCATACTTGCCATAATTTGCTTTCTCATGCCTTAGATATCCCCCAACTTCCACAAGAATCTAGATTTGAGCAATTCACCTTTTGTTTAATTATAAATTTCTCCTGAATTATCACCATCTCCCACTTGATTATTTTTCACCATCCTGATATGATTGATTTTCAAGTGGCTCTTTCTATTCTTACTAAATTTGTCCTTGCCACAATTTTATTTATGGTTTTATTTGTTAATTTCTATAAACACTCTAAATCTAAGTGAATTACGATCACTGACTGCACACTGCCTACCTTGCCACTGCAGTACCCCAAAGCCCTTTCATATTAGGCTCACAGTTTATTGATTAAAAAAAAGATCTTTTAAATGCATTTTAGAATTGCTTTCGTGTTCTACTGACAGCCCCAGTTTTTCTTAGGATACTTGTACTTGAAATCCCATATTCATTACTGTTACTTTTAGGATTTACATAAAACTTGTCTGCATACTTTCCCTTTGATCCTCATGAAATGCAATTTCCCTTATTTTCTTGTTTGTCAGTTCATTCCAAGGAGCTTTATCTGTGCATCTTTTCAGCAATCTCCCATCTACCTTACTTGCAAACGCTGAAGTTGGGAATATTGAACCATTATTCCACTAAGCTATATTTCAAGTAATAGATAAAACGCTTATCTGCATCTTTAATTCATCATCTTTACAACCTGCACTCTCTGGATTGATATATGAACTATTAAACATTTCTTAATTTGAGGTAAAAGCTTTGCTTGTTCTGGTTTCCAAACCTATCTGTCTGCCTTCCAGATTCCAGCAAGTGCACTCTCAAACTGTTGCCCTTTTCACATCAACCCGCCAATTTAAATCCCCTCAAAAGCACTAGCAACTTCTGCACAAAAAAATGCATTCTGACCACAGATTACACGCCTATTGAACCAATCCCAATGACTCGAAGGACTAAAGCCCCATCTTCTACAGTGTCTCTTCGCCAGCCATCCATTTGCAGTTTCTAAGCTCACCCATGCACAGCACCAATTGTAATCTAGAATTATTACATTTTGAGATGCCACATTTTAATTTCTTCCTTAGCTCCCTGTACTTGACCTGCAGGACCTTATCATTCTAGCTACATCACTGGTACATATATGGAACATGACACTTCCAAGTTCTCCCAGTTCTAGATGTTCTGTTCTAGACCCTGCCCTTATACCCTTATTTTTTTTTCTTTTACAGCACAGTACAGGCCCTTTGGACCACAATGTTGTGCCGACCCTCAAACCCTGCCTCTCATATAAGCCCCCACCTTAGATTCCTCCATATACCTGTCCAGTAGTCTCTTAAACTTCACTAGTGTATCTGCCTCCACCACTGACTCAGGCAGTGCATTCCACGCACCAACCACTCTCTGAGTGAAAAACCTTCCTCTATTATTCCCCTTGAACTTCCCACCCCTTACCTTAAAGCCATGTCCTCTTGTATTGAGGAGTGGTGCCCTGGGGAAGAGGTGCTGGCTATTCACTCTATCTATTCCTCTTATTATCTTGTACACCTCTATCATGTCTCCTCTCATTCTCCTTCTCTCCAAAGAGTAAAGCCCTAGCTCCCTTAATCTCTGATCATAATGCATACTTTCTAAACCAGGCAGCATCCTGGTAAATCTCCTCTGTACCCTTTCCAATGCTTCCACATCCTTCCTATAGTGAGGTGACCAGAACTGGACACAGTACTCCAAGTGTGGCCTAACCAGAGTTTTATAGAGCTGCATCATACATCATGACTCTTAAACTCTATCCCTCGACTTATGAAAGCTAACACGCCATAAGCTTTCTTAACTACCCTATCCACCTGTGAGGCAACTTTCAGGGATCTGTGGACATGTACCCCGAGATCCCTCTGCTCCTCCACACTACCAAGTACCCTGCCATTTACTTTGTACTCTGCCTTGGAGTTTGTCCTTCCAAAGTGTACCGCCTCACACTTCTCCTGGTTGAACTCCATCTGCCACTTCTCAGCCCCCACTTCTGCATCCTATCAATGTCTCTCTGCAATCTTTGACAATCCTCTACACTATCTACAACACCACCAACCTTGGTGTCGTCTGCAAACCTGCCAACCCACCCTTCTACCCCCACATCCAGGTCATTAATAAAAATCACGAAAAGTAGAGGTCCCAGAACAGATCCTTGGGGGACACCACTAGTCACAATCCTCCAATTTGAATGTATTCCCTCCACCACAACCCTCTGCCTTCTGCAGGCAAGCCAATTCTGAATCCACCTGGCCAAACTTCCCTGGATCCCATGCCTTCTAACTTTCTGAATAAGCCTACTGTGTGGAACCTTGTCAAATGCCTTACTAAAATCCATATAGATCACATCCACTGCACTAGCCTCATCTATATGCCTGGTCACCTCCTCAAAGAACTCTATCAGGCTTGTTAGACACGATCTGCCCTTCACAAAGCCATGCTGACTGTCCCTGATCAGACCATGATTCTCTAAATGCCTATAGATCCTATCTCTAAGAATCTTTTCCAACAGCTTTCCCACCACAGACGTAAGGCTCACTGGTCTATAATTACCCGGACTATCTCTACTACCTTTTTTGAAAAAGGGAACAACATTCGCCTCCCTCCAATCCTCCGGTACCATTCCCCTGGACAATGAGGACATAAAGATCCTAGCCAGAGGCTCAGCAATCTCTTCTCTCGCCTCGTGGAGCAGCCTGGGGAATATTCCGTCAGGCCCCGGGGACTTATCTGTCCTAATGTATTTTAACAACTCCAACACCTCCTTTCCCTTAATATCAACATGCTCCAGAACATTAACCTCACTCATATTGTCACCATCATCAAGTTCCCTCTCATTGGTGAATACCGAAGTATTCATTGAGGACCTCGTTCACTTCCACAGCCTCCAGGCACATCTTCCCACCTTTATCTCTAATCGGTCCTACCTTCACTCCTGTCATCCCTTTTTTCTTCACATAACTGAAGAATGCCTTGGGGTTTTCCTTTACCCTACTCGCCAAGGCCTTCTCACGCCCCCTTCTTGCTCTTCTCAGCCCCTCCTTAAGCTCCTTTCTTGCTTCCCTATATTCCTCAATAGACCCATCTGATCCCTGCTTCCTAAACCTCATGTATGCTGCGTTCTTCCACCTGACTAGATTTTCCACCTCACGTGTCACCCATGGTTCCTTCACCCTACCATTCTTTATCTTCCTCACTGGGACAAATTTATCCCTTACATCCCGCAAGAGATCTCTAAACATCGACCACATGTCCATAGTACATTTCCCTGCAAAAACATCATCCCAATTCACACCCGCAAGTTCTAGCCTTATAGCCTCATAATTTGCCCTTCCCCATATAGATTTTAGAAATCAGCCAAAATGACTTACTCATATTAAAACTGAAAACATGGAACTACAGTGAATTATACACACAAAATGCTGGAGGTACTTAGTAGGCCATTCATAGCGAAGCCCAATCCACCCGATTCTGTAGATGCAGTGTATTTAAATTTGGCAAGGTGCAACATGAAGACTGGACCATAAATTTACTGTTCAAATTACTGGATGAAGTGTGTTAACATGGATTGAAATCTGGCTGTCACATTAAATAAATGTAACACACAGAAAATGCTGGAGGAACTCAGCAGGTCAGGCACCATCTATGGAAATGAGTAAACAGTCAATATTTCAGGTAGTCAATACTTCATGACTAGTGTTACTGAAATAAATGGGCTCTTTCCAGGTTTGAAGGATGCATGTAGTGAGTACCCTATGGAGGAGTTACTGGCATTCTATTGTTTACTATTTACAATAACTTGGAAAAGGAATCAAAATGTGGGGTTTTCAGCTTTGTTACTATTCGAAAATTTGTGAAAGGAGAAGTTTTGCTGTGATGAAGACATTTTGATTTTGCTGTGGAATACATTGTGGACACGAGTAACTCGATGAAATTCTGGCAGATGGAGTTTAATATGGAGAGGAGGGGTAATGCAGTTTAGGATGAGGACTTAAAATTATATCCTCAAAATTAATGAGAATAACACACTTAATGCAGAATATATGGATTATAGTAAACTATTTTATGAAGTGCCATATGACAAATCAATCATGAAATTAAAAGCTCAAATTCCAAAGGAAAGTGACAAACTGCATTAAGTAGTGGACCATTGGACCAATGGAATCAAGAAATGCTTTTGACTATCAGTTAATGAGGAACACAGTGAGGTTCTGCATTGTTCAATACTGGGTTGCTTGTTTCATGAAGTCAACATTATTAATGTTCACTTACATGTAGGCTCCACAATTAGTTTGCTAATGATAAAAAAAAATAAAAACTGATGTTGCATTTGATATCAAGGAAGATTTGAGAAGTGGCATTAACTTAAATGCATTTTTCACCAGCATGACCAGAATAAGCCATGCTGAATCCTCGCGAGCTATAAATGTCTCACAATTCACGACATTCAAACTCAGTGTTAAATAGCTACAATATCTGAGTCCTGAAGGTTTCTCCGCACACTTCCAACACAGTTTACAGATTCAACTGCAAGATATATTCTCGCTATGAAACAGACTATTAGTTTTAGAAATTTTGTGATGAGTAGATGTTTTTGGTTAAATAAAACTGCAAGTTTATCTGCTATAGCAATTCACATGTCCAATTCCACTTGGACATATTATTGGATTATCATCCATCACCCAAACATAAATACTTGTTAGTTAATTGTTTATTTCTTATGCCTCTCTAGCATCTTTACAAATCAACTTTAACCTGAACACTTTAATGACAGCTGATGGAAAACAACATCTTTATTTATATTCTTAACTATTACTGAAGTGAAAACAATTGTCAGTGTTGGTTTGTAAGATTTAAAACCATCACAACTTCTCTACTTAGCCACAACGCATTATCCTAGTACCTGGAACTATTCCAGTTAAAATCTTTTAAATCCTCCTTCAGAACACAACATCCTTTCTGCACTATGGTGCTAAGAATGCGATCCAGTACTCCAGCTTAACAAAACAGTGTTTTATATAAGGCTGGCATAATTGCCTAGCAGTTGTACTCCAGGCAGATTAACCAAGCAATTAACACAGGACATAGGATCCAGGGTTCTTGAAATAATGACATAATCGCCTTCAAAAACATACTACCATTTATCTGAAAGTGTGCAGAAAATATAAAAAAACACAAAGACATGTGATCCCCTGCATTTCGGGGGTGGGGGGAGGGGGGAAGAGAGAAAGAGCAAACATGTGTTACAAAGAAAATGGTCCATATTGTGATTTTCCATAATGTTAAGCTCCATCAAGAAATAAATTAAAAGTATAGTAAACTATTTTAATTCAGTTTTTTAAAAAAAATCAAGTTCCAATGAGACAGAATCTTATTCCATAATTTTAACTTTTTGGGTAGTGACCTGAGTAGGGTCAGCCTGCACTGCTAATCTGATATCAAATAGGATGTGTTAGAAATGCTTAAAAGATATGGAAGCAGTGTGGGTGGGGTGGGGAGGGGGATAGACAAGTATTCATGTCTCATGGCCTTAAAGATCATAAACTATAACACTTTGCCTTTTCACAGATGCTACATGCCCCAAGTATTTTCAACACTTTGTGCTGAAATCTGTTTGTTTTCCTGTCATCCATATAACATTCTACCATACAGCACATCCAGTTTTTCCTCATTATTAACAAAATTAATCAGCAGCATCTTTGCTAAACAGAACAATTATCTGAGGTACCTGTTCTGCCAATTTGTGAATAAACTACCTGGTCTTATGATATTCCTTTCTCTTTACTATGTTTAAGTTTTGCTTAACTAGCAAATTTAAAATCATGCTCTATATCCTGAAATACAAATGATAAATTCACATTTTCCAGACAGAATCATTGAGCAATAAGATCATTACAATACAGAAACAGACCCTACAGCCTATTGAGTCTGTGGTGATCTGTTATTCTGCCTAGTCCTATTGACCGGCACCTGGACCATAGCCCGCAATACCACTCACATTCATGTACTTATCCAAACTTGTCTTAAACGTTGAAGTCAAACCTGCATTCACCACTTCTGCTGGCAGCTCGTTTTATACTCTCACCACCCTCTGAGTGAAGTTCCTTAAGCTTTCCTTAAATA
Organism: Mobula birostris; assembly: GCF_030028105.1. Lineage (NCBI taxonomy): Eukaryota > Metazoa > Chordata > Chondrichthyes > Myliobatiformes > Myliobatidae > Mobula > Mobula birostris. Next base: position 75,359,342 of record NC_092379.1, read on the forward strand.
TTTCAACTTTCCCTCTAGCTCATGACCTCTGGTTTTAGTTTCACCCAACCTCAATGAAAAAACATACTTGTATTTACCCTATCTATACCCCTCAATGTTGTCTCTCTCTCTCTCTATCAAATCTCCCCTCATTCTCCTACAGTCCAGGGAATAATTCTTAATCTATTTAACCTTTCCCTACAACTCAGGTCCTTAAGTCCAAGCAACATCCTTGTGAATTTTCTCAGCAATTTTCCAATCTTATTATCTTTCCTGTAGGCAGATTACCAGAACTACACACAATACTCCAAATTTGGCTTCAGCAATGTTTTATGAAACTTCAAAATAACATCCCGTCTCCAACTCAATACTTCGATATATCAGAGCCAATATGCCAAAAGCTTTCTTTACGACCCTATCTGTGATACCACTTTCAAGGAATTATGGATCTGTATTCCTAGTCCTCCTGTTCTACCATACTCCTTAGTGCCCTAGCATTCGCTATGCAAGTTCTACCCTGGCTTGTCCTCTCAAATTGTAACACCTCACATTAAATTCTATCTGCCATATTTCACCCTATTATTACAGCTGCTTTACATCCTGCTGAAAGCTTTGATACTGTTCCTTGTGGTCCACCATGCCTCCAATCCTGGTGTCTTTCACTAATTTGCTGATCCGGTTTACACCTTCTCATCCAGGTGTTTTATCTGTATCTTGGATACCTTCACTAGACATCTTCCTTTTATCCAAAATAGCGGCAAAGTTGCTTTCTTTTTTTTTTAGAAAATCTTTCATCCATGCACTACTGTCACCATACTATACAGAATCCAAATTTTACTAATATGACCAAAAGGCAGCAATTAAGATACATTTTGAAATCACATGTGCACAACATGAATTGAGCAGCTCCTACCTTCCTTCTTATCCACTGAAAAATAATTTGCTGTAAGGTTTATTTGTGTGATTAATTGAGATGCCAAGATTTGTTCTAATTTAAATACAAAAATATAGTGTTTTTAAGATCTTTTTCAAGATCTGAGTAAGCAGCTCCAAGTTCATACCTTGGTTTATCTTCCCAATTATTTTCTTCCATAAGCTGTGATTTTTCAGGCAGCTTTCCTTGGTCCTGAAACACGATGGAATACTGAAATGTTATTGTTAGGATTCAAATTAAATTGCAAATAAGGACACCCCATCAAGAATCTTTGTAAGTTATTACTAGCATTTCCCCAAAAGCATTTGTTAAAATAGGAATTTGTTAGAAATAGGACTGAAGATAATATGCAAGGAAGTGCGTGCCAAAATTGAAACAGAGCTCAGTCTCGATCAGTATGGAGTGGTCTGTCAAGCACAGGCAATACAAATAGAAAACTGTGCTTAATTTCCCCTAACTGTTGATATTCATTGAAAGAAAACAACAGGAGCATATTTTAATAAAACAAAGGAAAGTTATGCTTGACAAATTTAGGCAGTCACTTAAGTTTATTGACAAGAGAAATGTAGTCAAGGACTTGATAGATGGCTTTTTATAAAATTAAGACACTTTTACAAGAAATAACATCTTTTAAAAATATACTGTATTGATAGTTTGCAGTTTGAAGATGCAAAAGATGTAAGTGTAACTAATATCAGACTCCAAAAGTGACTGAGGATTCAAATGATTTTTATCTAAAATATGTAAACTAGTATAGTAAATCCACTGTGAACATTCTCATATTACACAAAAAATTGAAGCAAGATTAATTGAAGAATATACTGGTACCTTCAGAGAACAAAGGGAAAGTTCTAAATGTACAAGAAATGTAGTTTTTGGGAGGTTCCTTAAGGTTGTCATAGCAGGGGGGAGGGTAGGGGTGTAGTGGAGATAAATCCCCATAAACCTATTAAGTAGTGTGCGTTTCAAATAGGCTGTGAAAGCCAAGTCCAGCTCCTGACCCTCACATGTTGCTTAGCTACCAAGCCCAGTAGAACAGTTTCTACTGACAGGAGAAGGGGCAAGGGCAGGTTACTGGTGCCTTAAAACCAGTCGCTTTTGACAGATGGGGGTCGTCAGCCGTAGATGGCAGCTCATCTAGGAGATAATCTCGAACCTCTGCTATCTTGCCACTCATGGGGAATGCTTTGGGAGTAAGTCGCCCAAGGAAAAATCCAGAGCTTGTGTCCCTAAGGCAGTCCTACGTTGAGTTCAATGCTGACTGGCAACTCCTGAGACACCGCTGGTGCCAAACTGTATTGTCCTCTGCCATTCCTTTGGATTTATCAGCTGCATAGAGACGAGGAGAAGTTTGCTGCATTGGCAACAATTTGCTCTTCACATCATACTTCCCTGGCTTGCGTATCAACTGAACGTAGACAGCCAAGGCACAACACCTATAGTCGACCCTGACCAATAGAGAACCCCCTCAGATTTAGGGAAAAGGAATAGAAAACGTATGTTCTAGGAAATAAAAAGAAAATCAGCAGTAGGGAGAGTAAAGCTCCTCAAAAGCAAATCTTAACCAATTTGAGATAAAGTTTTTACAGCTAAAAAGTGAAAACAAACATTTAATTCTAAACACAAGAAAGTCTGCAGATGCTAGAAATCCAAAGCAACAATCGCAAAATGCTGGGAGAACTTAGCAGGTTAGGCAGCATCTATGGAAATGCACAGACAGCTGATGTTTCGGGTCAAGACTCATCTTCAGGATTGAGAAGGAAGGGGGAAGATGCCAGAATAAAAAGGTGCTTCCTTCCCCTCCCAAGCTTTTATTCTGGCATCTTCCCCCTTCCTTCCCAGTCCTAAAGAAGGGTCTTGGCCTGAAACATCGACCATCTATTCCTTTCCAAAGATATTGCCTGACCTGTTGAGTTCTTCCAGCATTTTGTTTGTGGTGCATTGATTTCTAGATTTCAAAATTAGATTATGATGGATCCTGGTGTTTCTGCAATTCAAAGGTTCGTTGGATGTCAAGAATAAGACATAAGACTTGTTGCTTATAGCTCTTTTATTAAATGTTACAAGAACAAAGAAGCAAGAGAATAACAAAAAAGTTGTGGTCATCTCATATTCAGACCCAAGCTAACAAAATTCCAGTGATAAGAATTAGCCTATGTAACAGCCGGATTCAAGCGGTGTGACACGCTACAAAAAAATAAGCTTCTAAGTTTCTAGAAAAACAAGAATTTTTTTTTGGTAGGTGTCCACATCTATCCTATAGCACTAATAACAGAATCCGTGCTGTTAACTTTAATAGTGTTATAACTATTGCTACCGGAATGTCCAGGACTGAAACATGATAAACCTAAAAGAAATTTTAAAGGGTGCTTTTTTTTTTAAAATTTGGAGATCTTTCAGTCCATTAGGTCAATGCTAAATTCCACAAGCACAATCCCATCAAAACCAGCTCCGCTTATTTCCCTGTCTCCCACCAAATGATTCCTCTCTCACGTACCCATCAACTCTTTCAATAATCAATAACTGATTATTTTCTCATTTATGTACAACACAGGATAATTTATTTAATACACCAGCACAAAATTTGGGAAATGGCATTAAACCCGAGCATCCAACTGAAACCATGTAGATCCTCAGCTGTGAGACATTGGCAATAACACTGTGTAGTCCATTTTGGTGGATAAAAAGATTTGTTAAATTATTTTTAAGAAACATGAAAAATTATCATGCATTCAAAGGTGTAAGTATTGTTAATGTTCACACAGACACATGTGCTATCAGTTATTATATGCATAAGTAAATACCTTACTTTTATACAGGTCACAAATGGAGCACTTAGATGAATATCTGTTTCAGATGATGGTGTTTCTTCCTCTTCTGCATTCTCAATAAAGTCAAAATGCTCCTGATCCACTGAGCCTAAAATGCAGAATACAAAGGAAGTACAAAACTTGCTAGCTGTGAGGAATGATAATACTGATTTGCTCAATCATAACCTGGTGGGTATTTGGAATACGTGGAAAGCAAATGAAAAAATGTCACTTAAAAACTGGTGTAAAGTGCAATAAGCCCCATAGCAGAATCCGGAAAATCTTAATTTTTCAGATTAACACCCCAATAACACAAAACTGCTGCAAGTGTTTTTAAAGCAAACTTTTACCTTTTTTATATAAATAAGTTCATTTATGGCTTAGTGAATATGTCTCATCATAACTTCCACTCAAAGTGCTGTGTACATACATCTATTGATGCTTCTGGACACATCTTCAGTGATGTTCCTGGAATCATTGGGTGTTTCGGGTCTTTCAATATCATACAACCTCCTCCAGGTGACCCAGCCGGGGCTGATCAGACCCCAGCTTGTGTCCAGATGGCTAGCTACTTCTGACTCCATGGCTTCCCTTTTTTGAGCCACAGCCATCTTGAGGCCCTTTCTGCCGCATCGGTGGTACTGCGGATGCTCTCCTCTTCCTCTCTCCCTCGATGCCCAAAATGCTGAAGGCTCTAACTAAGGAACGGGCTACGAATCCCCTACAACCAACCTCCACTGAGAGACACCTCGCTCTCCATCCAGCCTGCTGATAGTTGCTGACCAGTCCTGCGTACTTGGAGAGCTTTCTTTCAAAGGCCTCTTCCAAGCTATCTTCCCATGGGACTGTCAGCTCCAGTAGCACCACCTGCTAAGTAGACTCCGACACTAGGACAATGTCTGGTCGCAGGGCGGTGGCTGCGTTATGGTTGGGGAACTTCAGCTGCCCTTCGAGGTCCACCAACAGCTGCCAGTCCCTTGCAGAGGTCAGAATGCCTGCAGATGTTTTTTTGGCAGGTATTGGCTGCTCCCCAGCTCTGACAAAGGCAATGGTCTGCTTGGAGGGTCGGGACCGCTTTACCCACTCAACTCCTGCGCTGATGTACTCCTTAAAGTTTCCCATGTCACGAATTCTCAGTTAACACAACCTAACGTGGCTACAATAAGACATTTGACAGGGTGACCGCAAGTTTGGCCAAGAGGTAGGTCTAAAGCAGTACAAAGAGAAAAAATGCAGAGGCAAATAAGGTCAAGGAAACAATTCCAAAGTTAAGCCTTCAACTCCCTCAAAGGTATATCAATCTATCAGGTAGGAACAAGAGGCCAAAAGTGCATGATCACAGAAATCTGAGTTAAGGAGCAGAGACAGATTCAAAGACAAGAAATGTAAAGGCCATAAAAACATTTTAAAATAAAGGTATTAATTTTCTAACTTTTAACAAAAATTCCTACACTTCAATTGTTAATTCTGTTTTTAAACTCTCCATAGATGTTTGTTTGTTTGTTTGCCTGAGCAATTCCAATGTTACCCGATTTTACTTAATGTTATTACAACAGGTAGTCAATCTGTGTGGGTTAGGAGTACCTTGGTTTCAATCTCCAGTTTACAAAAAAATCAGCTTCAGTAGCATAGTTAGTGTGCAATGCTATTATAGCTAGAGGCTATTAACGTTGGAATTCAATGTTCAATTCCATCATCTATATATCTTCCCTGTGGAACGTGTAGGTTTTCTCCAGATCCTGGTTCTTCCCACAGTCTAAAGGCATACCAGTTAGTTGGTTAATTAGTCATTGTAAATTATCCCTTAGGCTAGGGTTAAATCTGTGTTTGCTGGGCAGTGCAGCTTGAAGGGCTAGTATCTCCAACTAACTAACTAATCTCATCTTTGGCAGCTGCAAGCACGTTACCAAGAGGAAGATCATTAGCTTTCTTGATCACCCAGCCACTCTTGCTTTGTCTTCAGGAACCCACATAAATCAGACTTCATGTGATGAAAATGTCTCAAAAACCTAACTTTCTGTGTTAGTTAGCAACTTCTAAAACTTTAACAAGCTCCCATTAAATGTTACCTCAGCAAGAAGTCAGCATTTTTGAGGAAAGACAGGTGGGGTAAGAAAAAAAACTGATGACAATTATATTTAAAAATAAAATATAATTCAATGATTTAAAACATATCTGTAATATACTTACTTTTATGGGAGTTTACTTTATTTCCAGTTAAATGATTGTCTGATTTCAGAGGAATGTCCTTGGCTATTTCGGATAACTGTGAATGTATGCTAACTGTATCATCATCTGAGGGCTAAACAAATGAACACAACATCAATTTTAAAATAGAGAACCTGGCTATCTGACCCAGGCAGAACAGCACCTGTTGTCAAAACACTCAGGATTCAGAATGTCAGTCATCAATACATACAAATGTTTGTACATATCATTATAGTTACCTTTCCACTTTCTCCAAACCAGAAACAAGAGATAATTGTGAAACTTAGTACAAATTAGAGGGTTGGCTGCAACAATAGCTGTTAATGACTATGACTGTTGTGGTTTTATTTTTTTTTCAATAACGACTTCTTAGTAACTAAAACGCTGCTGTCAGAGTTGGGAGACATGACCAGTCACCAGAAGTTACATCTCATTAGACTGTCAGTATATTGATCCCTGAGATGGTTAAGTATAAAGGAGAAGAAGAATATCATTTGTGGAATCAGGGTGGATAAATCCCCAGGGCCTGACAAGGTAGGCCCTTGGACCCTACAGGAGGCATGTGGTCTCTAGCAAAGATACTTACAGAAGTGGTACCAGAAGACTGGAGGATAGCTAATGCTGTTCCACTGTTTAAAAAAGGCTCTAAACATAAACAATTAAATTATAGGCCAATGAGCCTGACATCAGTTGTGGGAAAGTTATTGGAAGGTAGTCTGAGGGACCAGATATACAAGTATTTGGATAGACATGGACAGATTAAGGATAGTCAGCATGGCTTCCTGTGTGGTAGGTCATATCTAACCAATATTGTAGAGTTTTTCCTAGAAAGTTACCAGGAAAGTGGATGAAGGCAAGGCAGTGGATGTTGTTTACATGGATTTTTAGTAAGGCATTTGAGAAAATCCTGCATGGGAGGCTGGCAAGAAGATTCAGTCGCTCGGGCTTCAGGATGAGGTAGTAAATTGGATTAGGTATTAGCTTTGTGGGAGAAGCTAGAGAGTGGTAGAGGGCTGCCTCTCTGACTGGAGGCCTGTGATTATGGTGTGCCACAGGGATTGGTGTTGTTTGTCATCGATATCAATGATCTGAATGATAATGTGGTTAATTAGATCAATAAATTTGTGGATGACACCAAGATTGGGGGTGTTGTGGACAGCCAGGAAGGTTATCATGACTCGCAGAGGGATCTGCCTCAGCTGGAAAAATGGGCTGAAAAATGACAGATGGAATTTAATGAAGACAGGTGTTCGGCACTTTGGTGGAACTAACCAGGGTAGGTCTTACACAGTGGCACTGAGGAATGTGGTAGGACAAAGGGATCTGGGAATACAGGTCCATAATTCATTGAAAGTGGCATCACAGGTAGACAGGGTCATAAAGAAAGGTTTTGACACACTGGCCTTCAAAAAACAATGTCTTGAGTACAAGAGATGGGATGTTATACTGAAGTAGTACAAGACATTGGTGAGGCCCAATTTGGAATATTGTGTGCAATTTTAGTCATCTACCTACAGGAAAGATGTAAATAAGGTTGAAAGAGTACAGAGAAAATTCTCAAGGATGTTGCCAGGTCTGGAGGACCTGAGTTATAAGGAAAGATTGGATGGGTTAGGGCTGTATTCTTCATAATGTAGAAGACTGAGAGGAGATTTGACAGAGGTATACAAAATTATGAGGGGTACAGATAGGGGAAATGCAAGCAGGCTTTTTCCTCTGAGGTTGGATGGGACTACAACCAAAGGTTAAGGGTGAAAGGTGAGAAGTTTAAGGGGAGCAGGAGGGAAAATGTGTTCATTCAGAGAGTCATGAGAGGGTGGAATAAGCTGCCAGCACAAGTGGTGTATGCAAGCTTGATTTCAACACTTAAGTGAAGTTTGAATAGGTACATGGATGGCAGTGATATGGAGGGTTTTGATCCCAATCGATGGGAGTAGGCAGTTTAAATGGCTTTGGCATTGACTATATGGGCCAAAGGGCCTGTTTCTTTGATATGCTTCTCTACGACTCTATGATTGTGGTAGATGTCACAATTTGGTATAATTTTTGAACCTCAAGTTTGTCCTTACTTGAATCTTCTGTTAAGACTTTTGAAAAACAGAATTCTGGTTGCTCTTCTGCAATTAAGTAACAAACCAACTTTCAATCAACATGGCGACACAAGGGACTGCAAATGCTGTAATCTGGTGCAACAACCAAGTTGGAGGAAATGAACAGGTTAGGCAGCATTAATGGAGTGAAATGAATACTTGATGCTTTAAGTTGTGATGAAGGGTATCAACTCGAAATGTCCGCTGTCCATTTCTACCCCCTATAGATGTTGCCTGACCTGTTGAGTTTCTCTTGCCTTTTGGACGTAGTTTTAATCCATTCCTACAAAACCTATAGTCAAAAGATAACTTGAAACTTCAAATGAACCGAAGGAGCAGCAGTTACTTTGTGAAAGCAGGTTTTAAAGTCTGTACCAACCTTCAAACATATTTCATCAATTCAGTCCCAAGAAACCCAACTAATCTTTAAGTCTACAATGTGTTGGTCCAAAACTCCTTGCCAGTTTATTAATTCCCTTATCATAAAATTATCAACCAACATCTGCTTAACTTTCTAAATTCTAGGGAATAATATACTGGATCTCATTACTCAAGTCATTGAGCCAGATATCATTTTATTAAACCTACATTGTATTGCCAGGGCCATCAAATCCTTCCTAAACCCCTGTGCCCACAATGGTTCTCACGCTCCAGCAATTATGTTACAACTGTAACACAACTTTTATCCCCTTGTAAATCTGGCCCTACATTAACAAGACACTTTCTTATCTTTTCATTAATTGCATTTTTGTAATACACATGCATCTCCACTATCTCTAGCTTTTCAGCATTGAAAGGGAACAGTTCTCCAATTTTTATTACGTCCTAACAATATAATCCTGCATTTGTTTACATAAATCCTTTTGCCAGATTTTACTGCTGTTCAATATATTTTATAATTTAACATTTCAATGTCATTCTTTGTCATCATCGCACTTAAATGTGCAAATGTAGCTTACAAGTTATAGGCACAACAGGTTTTTATTGGTCACTAGTCATCCAAGATTTGCCATTATCCCTTCAATCTCTTAAAAGTCAAGACAATTTCATAACTAGGTCAATAATTTGACTTCATTTGTGGAATTTCAACTCCACAATTAGAATGAGATTTATTATCACTGTCTTATATGAAATGAAATTTGTTGTTTTGCAGCAGCAGTGCAGTGTGCAGCTTGAACCAATAGTGTCCATCGAGGAGCTTCTCTAACTGCTTGGTGGTAGCTTTACATTTAAAAAAATCCCCCAAAGTCATTTCATTGTCCAACCAATCAACCAGTTCCAAAACCAGTTCTCAACCAGTTCCAAAAAAATTCAATTTGCTAAACATTGCCTATTATTTACAAATCCATGTCCTCCTTTATTTCTCCAATGGCATGTCAAGCCATGTTGTCTTTAATATTAGCCATCAGTAGATTTTTCAATGCTGATTAGATTTGCCCCTCAGCAAGCACTAGGATGACAAACTGCCTTCAATCAAAAGGAGCTTAGATTGAAAACAAAGTCAGAAAGATATAGTTGGAATATCAGCAAATCAGTAGCCTAGTGTTTAGCACAATGCTATTACAGGCCAGGGTGTTCTGGAGTTCAATTCTGGCACTGACTTTAAAGTTTGTACTTTCTCCCTGTGAATGCATGGGTTTCCTCCCACAGTCCAAAGACATACTGGTTAGGTGGTTACTGGTCATTGTAATTTGCCCTGTGATTAGATTATATTAAATAGGAGGGTTGCTGGCTGGTGCTGCTCATTAGGCTGACAGGCCCTGTTCCACACTACTTACTTTTTTATTTAGAGATATAAACTTTCATATAAATTCATATCACCGGCAAGCAGTATCTACGTACTTGTGCTACCTGTATTAACAACTTGGCCCCTTTTCACAATGCCTCTTCAAACTTGGTGACTGAATTGAAACACAAAAATATAGGAGAACAAACTAAAGAGTTGCCTTTGCAAAAGCATGATAATTTCATTTGACAACAATTGAAATAAATTATAAGACTTTTCAAGATGTAGAGTAAAATTAAAATATATGACCACAATATATGAAAATAAGACTTATTTTTAAACAAGTAAACTAAAATCCCAATTTGCAGAGCATGGAGTAACAGAAAAGAAATTGAAAGCTTAATGCAATTTAGGAAGTCCCTGCAGAATAAGTAATCTTAAAAGCAGAATCACCTGGTCTCTACTGCCACTTGCTGGGCATTTCTACCAAATACAAGATAAGCCAAATAGCCAACCACAAAACTGACTCCAATCTCTCAATTTTTTTTTTACTTTGTAGGATTTTCCATCAAGCTTCAAGTTTTAATTTCTTGTGTTTCTATAGCAATACCCATGGTTTTTTCTTATAACCCAAAGAAACATCAATAAAACAATCTTGAAATTATTCCATATTCCTCATCCTTCACAGTTCATCACCCCTCACCCTGGCCGAGAGAAAATCTCTCACAAACTCTGAATGCACAAGATATGATAAAACTAGACCAATGATTTTGACTGGACATCAAGCACAGCAAACTTTCTCCACCAAAAATACAGGTGTTATTTGTTTCCCTGTGATCATCACAGAAGACCACATTCTGCCTTTGCTTTTGAGTCAAAAGAATGGATGCGAGCACTACACACAATCAAAGTTTTGAGATCAGTTTAGTTGTTAAAGAAAACATGCAGTCCAGAACAAAATGATTATCTAGCCAAGTTGCTTCAACATTGTTAAAATTGTGACACAGTGATTGCTAACATCCAATTTAGGTTTCATTCAATCTCATGACTTATCAGTAATGCCCAAAAGAGAACAAAACTTCCCAAACACTGATTTCCCTCTATCCTTGTATAAGAAAACAGGACATCGTTTCCTCTTTTGCTGCTCAGGAAACCCCCCCAAAATACAGGCTATCTCATGTCCATTCTAATTCCATAGATTCTGTGAGAATGTGAGCATGGTAGCACTATGGTTAACATAATGCCTCACAGCACCAGCAACGCAGATACAACTCCCACCGATGTCTGAAGGGAGTTTGTACATTTGTCCATGACCACAAGGGCTTCCTCCAGGTGCTTTGGTTTCCTTCCACATTTCAAAGACGTATGGGTTGGTAAGTTAATTGGTCACATGAGTATAACTGGGCAACAGAGCTTGTTGAGCCAGAAGGGCTTGTTACACCTTGCTGCATCTCGAAATAAAATAAATAGAAATGAGGACTTTTCCATTGATGCAAGGGATGCCTGATGGGACAGATAGATGGGTAGTTATGGAAGTGATCAATCCTTTTCGCTACTACTGTTTGGTTTCTGTGTGTTTCCAACACAAGAATATGACCTTTTCAGTGCTATCCATAATGTGCCTTTTCGAGTCAATGGAAATGTCAACTGTTCTCTTGCTATGGAGGCTTTAGGTACATTCTTGAATCTTTTTCTCAGCCAGACAGGAAATTTCTTTTCAAGATGGAGCGTGGAATAGATTATGCACTTTATGATACTGGTGTCCAGCAATGTAACTAATTTGAATACCAAGTATTCAAAACCAATAAGAATAATTATATTTTAATCAACTAGGGTAACCCATTGGTTATTAGCAAATACTTTTTTTTAAAAGATATCACTATGTAACCAATTCTGGAATCTTTGGTACACAATGCACATGAAGGCCCATTTTCTCAACTGAGAACTGCATTAAATAGCAAGCAACAACATAAAGCAAATTTATAATTAATGGATTAGGCAGACACTCTGCATTCCTATCATATCTAGTCATGAGTAGTGGACAATTGAACAGCTAATACAATGTCACCTCATCCTCACCAATATTGGGTCTATTGTGCAAGTGCCAAAGACAAGTGAGAAATGTTCAGCATTAAGTGCCAAATACATTAGTCATCTCATCTTACACCCAAGGTCTTCATCACAGAAGCCATCATTCTGCCAATTTGTTTCACTTCACAATATGCCAAAATGACTGAGCACATCAGATACAGCAGAGTGTAGAAGCAGTCAGATAGTTACTAGAGCATCGTGAGTTTACTGTCCAGAGGTAACTGCACCTCCAAATAAACCGTTCCAGAAGTTACATCACTGGCATCTATCCAAGAACAGGGATAAGTATCCAAACTTCATTTGTCTGTCATAAGCAGGACAAATCCAGTCCAACTAATTGTTTGGTTAATCTCATTTATATCAGTAAGTGAGGGTGGATGAAATAGAGGAGATGGAGAAGTTGGCAAGGGCAGCATTGATAGTTACTGGAATAGAAGGATGACATCTCAGATGTTCTGAAATGGAAAGACTTATCCTGAGAACAGATGTGGTATAGACAGAGGAACTAAGGAAATTAAATAGCATTTTTGCAAGTGACAGTGGAAGAGGTATAGTAAATATAACCGTGAGAGTAAGGAAGTTTATAAAAGGTATAAAAGGTATCAGTGGACAGCTTGCTTTCAAAGACGGAGAAAGATCGAGAGAAGGAAGAGAAGTGTCAGAGATTGATTGACAAGCTCAGCATGGAAGCACCAATGCAGTCAGTGTAGTGCAGAAAGAGGTGGGGAGCATTACCAGCGAAGGCTTGGAACACAGACTGGTCCACATAGCCGACAAAAAGGCAGGCAGACTGGTCCCATGAGGATGCCCACGGGTACACCCCGGGTTTGAAGAAAGTTGGAGGAGCTGAAAGAAAAATAGTTGTTGCAAGGACTAGTTCTGCCAGACAGAGAAGGGTGGTGGTGTAGGGGAATGGTTAGATCTATAATCGAGAAAGAAGTGGAGAGCTTTAACGGCTTCCTTATCGGGAATAGAAATGTAAAGTGACTGGACATCCATAGTGAAAACGAAACGAACAGGGCTAGTGAATTGAAAATGGTTGAAGAGATTGAGAACATGAAAAGTGTCACAGATGTAGGTGAGAAGGGACTGAACCAAGGGGAAATAAAATGGAATCAAGATACATGGACATAAATTCAATGGGGCAGGAGCAGGTAGAAACAAGCAATGTGTATTGGTGGCAAGGAATGGGATATCTCCAGAGGTGATGTGGTTGGTGATGCTGCAGAAGACAATGGACTGATGCTCCTGAGGGATTATTTTGAAGATGACTTAAGTAATTTGAATCGGAGGAAAGTACAGGCTGAATATCAGAGGCAGAGTTTTTTTTTATATATATTAATACACAGAGGGTGGTAGGTATATGGAACATCATGCCAGGAGCTTAGATACAGGCAGGTGCATTCGGGACATTTAAGAAACTCTTTGGCACATGGATGAAAGAAAAATTGAGGGCTACCTGGGAGAGAAGGGTTAGATTTATTTTGGAATTGTTTAGAAGGTCAGCACAACATAGTAGATTGTTGAGAGAATAAGGTTAGAATTGTTAGACAGGTGAGAAAGAACAAATCATAAGTTAGAAAATGGGTTTAATGAATGGGCTTGCTCTGAGAGTCCGCAGTGACTTGATACACCAAATGGTCTCCTCCTATATCATTATAAAACCATGAAACAACCACTTATACTGAATATTTAACGACATTGTTCAGTTACCAGAATGGTGATTGTCACTGATAACAAAGTCAACAAACCCAGCTACGTAAATACTGAAGCTACAAGAGGGGGTGGAAAGTTGCATATCCCTTAGCAAGTGACTGATTTACTGGCATCACAAAATCTTCCAGCCAACTCCAAGGCAAAAGGCAGGAGTGTGATAGAAAACTCAGTCTTCCTGGATGAGTGAAGCTCCAACAACACACAAGTAAGCTTAGTACCATCCAGCCTCTCGACTGGTACCTCATTCACCATAAACATTCATTCCCTATACTACTTCTTGGCTATTCCATAATCACCCGTGACTTCCACCACCATGGAGAACAACGGCTGCAAAGACAATGGCATACCACTACTTGCAGGTTCTTCTCTAAACTGCACACAATCGAAAAATCAGTAATTCACTATGCTATCCAACGGCACTGTTGGAGTACCTTCACCCATAAAGACCACATCAGTTCAAGGCACTGGCTCACCACAACCAACTCAAGGACAACCAGAGATTGTCATTTAATTCTTAGTCTTAAGCAGAATGGTAAAATTCGCAACTAGTGAGAAGCACTAATTCTACTTAGACACACAAATGACAGAACAACATGAGAGCTAATCAATGGAAAATTAGTGCTTTCATAGTGTTGATGAAATACCTAATATAGCAGAAACACCTAATTTAATGTAACTTACTTCAGTTGTAGACAACCGCTTATCACCATTATCACTACCAATGCCTGAATCAGGACCATGGTTTTTAACTGGATAAAAATCTTCCATGCTGGAAAATAAATTGACAGAATAAATTGCAGAATGTTAAGTGTAAAGGAAAAATACTTTTAACACATTCTAAACTTGTTAATAACAATTCTTTTAACTTAGTAATGACACTATGTAATCCATTCCATGTATCCTTAAGAACTAGTATGAACCCTTTTCCAAATTCTGCACTGATCAACTGTTCTGAGCCTGAAGAGAGTTACTTTAACTTACTGATGCACATTTTGCTGCAAACTGGCTATTACCAGAGTAGCTGTTGGATTTCCACACAAAAGGTGAAAATTTAAAGGGTGTTTACAACTGCTTCAAACCTCGACTTCAATATGGATATACCAAAGTTATATAGATTTCTAGATGACATCTTCCTCAATCCATCTGCATGTTTCTCTGTTAGATTTTAATTAGACCTGTAAGCAACTAAGGTTTCTTTTAAAATTAAGACTTCTTTTGTTCATGTTTATAAATGTGTTTAAAGTTTAATTATTTTAACTTATTTTAAAGGATTGAATAAATTTTCATGGGCTCTGCTGAATTTTTGATATAAAAGACTTTCATAAACATCGAGACATTAGTCCTGTTGGAGCGTCTCCACCTGAAAAGTCAACTGTTTATTGCTGTCCATAGATGCTGTTGGACTTGCTGACTTCCTCCAGTATTTTGTGTGTGTTGCGACAGGTTTTTAATAGTTTTGAAACCATCTAAATGGGAAGGTCTAATTTGGAGCAGATATGAAAAGATCCTGAAGGCCGTGGCCAGAGCAAGCTCTGCATTGCCCCTCCCCTCATCATGTGATGCCACTTAGATTACAGTAAGCATGGACTCTGCAAGTTTTTGTCTCAAAGTACACTGTGCTGGCTTTTTAAAAATTATTTATCATTCTACCATTAAGTGCCACGTAAGGCAAGTTCAAAAATGATTTTCCATATGTCTGCAGCAACATGAGGTGTTATACTTTGTAATATCTGGGGTGTTATGATTGCTCCCTGTGAAAAATTGCATCATGCTAAGACCTAGGAGCCAAGCAAAACTAAGGGTCTGAACCCCCAATTATACTTTATCATTCTGTCAAAGCCCACCTTACTAAATCTGAATGCAAAGTAAAGATGTGGGAGAGCAGAAGAAAAGAACAAAACTCACCCCAAGTTTACATATACAAACCCCATTTCCAGAAAAGTTAGGATATTTTCCAAAATGGAATAAAAACAAAAATCTGTGATATGTTAATTCACGTGAACCTTTATTTGACTGACAAAAGCACAAAGAAAAGATTTTCAATAGTTTTACTGACCAACTTAAATGTATTTTGTAAACATACACAAATTTAGAATTTGATGGCTGTAACACACTCAACAAAAGTTGGGACAGAGGCATGTTTACCATTGTGTTACATCACCTTTCCTTTTAATAACGCTTTTTAATCGTTTTGGAACTGAGGATACTAATTGTAGTAGATTTGCAATTGGAAATTTTGTCCATTCTTGCTTGATATAAGACTTCAGCTGCTCAACAGTCCGTGGTCTCCGTTGTCTGATTCTCCTCTTCATAATGCGCCATACATTTTCAATAGGAGATAGATCTGGACTGGCAGCAAGCCAGTCCAGCACACGCACTCTGTGTCTACAAAGCCACGTTGTTGTAGCTCGTGCAGAATGTGGTCTGGCATTGTCCTGCTGAAATAAGCATGGACATCCCGGGAAGAGATGTCACCTTGATGGCAACAAATGTCTCGCTAAAATCCTAATATACACCTCAGAGTCAATGGTACCTTCACATACATGCAACTCACCTATGCCGTACACTGATGCACCCCCATACCATCACAGATGCTGGCTTTTGCACCTTTCACTGATAACAATCTGGATGTTTGTTTTCATCTTTGGCACGGAGAACTCAACGCCCGTTTTTTCCGAAAACTAGCTGAAATGAGGACTCATCTGACCACAGCACACCGTTCCACAGTCTTTCGGTCCATCTGAGATGAGCTCGGGCCCAGAGAACTCGCCAGCGTTTCTGCATAGAGTTGATGTATGGCTTCCTCCTTGCTTAATACAGTTTCAAGTTGCATTTCTGGATGCAGCGACGGACTGTGTTGAGTGACGATGGTTTTCCGAAGTACTCCCGAGCCCAGGTGGCTATAATTGTCACAGTAGCATGACGGTTTCTTAGGCAGTGCCGCCTGAGGGCTCGAAGATCACGCACATTCAACAGTGGTTTCCGACCTTGCCCTTTACTCACTGAGATGTCTCTGAATTCTCTGAATCTTTTCACAATATTATGTACTGTAGATGTTGAAAGACCCAAATTCTCTGCAATCTTGCATTGAGAAATGTTCCTTTTGAACTGACTAACAATTCTCTCACGAATTTTGGCACAAAGGGGTGAGTCACGACTTGTCCTTGCTTGCAAAGCCTGAGCCTTTGATGGACGCTACTTTTATACCCAGTCATGATACTTCACCTGCTACCAATTAGCCTGCTTAATGTGGAGTATTCTAAACCGGTGTTACTTGAATATTCTGTGCATTTTTCAATCTTATTTTAACTCTGTCCCAACTTTAGTTGAGTGTGTTGCAGCCATCAAATTCTAAATTTGTGTATATTTACGAAATACAATTAAGTTGGTCAGTAAAACTATTGAAAATCTTTTCTTTGTACTTTCGTCAGTTAAATAAAGGTTCACGTGAATTAACATATCACAGATTTTTGTTTTTAATCGCATTTTGGAAAATATCTCAACTTTTCTGGAAATGGGGTTTGTACATTCAGTCACAGCTCTGAAATTTGAGATATTGAAGAACTAGGCAAAGGTCGATATTGTAGAGGAACCCTATTCCTAGTGGGGTGGCGGGAGGATGGAGTGAGAGCAGATGTACGTGAAATTGGGGAAATGCATTTAAGAGCAGAGTTGATAGTGGAGGAAGGGAAGCCCCTTTCTTTAAAAAAGGAGGACATCTCCCTCGTCCTAGAATGAAAAGCCTCATCCTGAGAGCAGATGCAGCGGAAACGGAGGAATTGTGAGAAGGGGATGACGTTTTTGCAAGAGACAGGGTGAGAAGAGAAATAGTTCAGATAGCTGTGAGAGTCAGTAGGCTTATAGTAGACATCAGTGGATAAACTGTCTCCAGAGACAGAGACAGAAAGATCTAGAAAAGGGAGGGAGGTGTCGGAAATGGACGAGGTAAACTTGAGGGCAGTGTGAAAGTTGGAGGCAAAGTTAATAAAGTCAATGAGCTCTGCATGCGTGCAGGAAGCAGCGCCAATGCAGTCGTCGATGTAGCAAAGGAAAAGTGGGGGACAGATACCAGAATAGGCATGGAACATGGATTGTTCCACTATCAACTCTGCTCTTAAACACACTTCCCCAATTTCACGTACATCTGCTCTCACTCCATCCTCCTGCCACCCCACTAGGAATAGGGTTCCCCTGGTCCTCACCTACCACCCCACCAGTCTCCGGGTCCAACATATTATTCTCCATAACTTCCGCCACCTCCAACGGGATCCCCCCACTAAGCACATCTTTCCCTCCCCCCGCCCCCGCTTTCCGCAGGGATCGCTCCCTACGCGACTCCCTTGTCCATTCGTCCCTCCCATCCCTCCCCACTGATCTCCCTCCTGGCACTTATCCGTGTAAGCGGAACAAGTGCTACACATGCCCTTACACTTCCTCCCTTACCACCATTCAGGGCCCCAAACAGTCCTTCCAGGTGAGGCGACACTTCACCTGTGAGTCGGCTGGGGTGATATACTGCGTCCGGTGCTCCCGATGTGGCCTTTTATATATTGGCGAGACCCGACGCAGACTGGGAGACCGCTTTGCTGAACACCTACACTCTGTCCGCCAGAGAAGCAGGATCTCCCAGTGGCCACACATTTTAATTCCACATCCCATTCTGACATGTCTATCCACGGCCTCCTCTACTGTAAAGATGAAGCCACACTCAGGTTGGAGGAACAACACCTTATATTCCGTCTGGGTAGCCTCCAACCTGATGGCATGAACATCGACTTCTCTAACTTCCGCTAATGCCCCACCTCCCCCTCGTACCCCATCTGTGACTTATTTTTATACACACATTCTTTCTCTCACTCTCCTTTTTCTCCCTCTGTCCCTCTGAATATACCCCTTGCCCATCCTCTGGGTCCCTCCCCCCCCCGTCTTTCTTCCCAGACCTCCTGTCCCATGATCCTCTCATATCCCTTTTGCCAATCACCTGTCCAGCTCTTAGCTCCATCCCTCCCCCTCCTGTCTTCTCCTATCATTTTGGATCTCCCCCTCCCCCTCCAACTTTCAAATCTCTTGCTCACTCTTCCTTCAGTTAGTCCTGACGAAGGGTCTCGGCCTGAAACGTCGACTGTACCTCTTCCTAGAGATGCTGCCTGGCCTGCTGCGTTCACCAGCAACTTTGATGTGTGTTGCTTGTACATGAAGTGGCTCCTGAAAGCCTTCCCATAGCATAGGACAACTGGGGCTATCCAATATATACTGATCTTAGTTATGATGTTCATGGATAGGATAACTGAAAGGCAAAATATTCAATTTCTACTGTACCGTATTATTTTAAAGTACTTGTGCACTTCATTGCTTCTAGTATTTAATGCTGTAGGATTGTTGCATCATCTTCATTCATGATCTTGATTTCTAAATTTTATGACTATTGTTAAACAGTTTAAGCCATATAAACAGAACATCTCTTTACAGCCTTTTAAATCATCTATATACTACTAAACTCTCACGCTCTGCCTGTTTGTGACCTCCAATTAGAGCAAACGGTGCGTTACAGTGGCATTTTTTTTGGCTAAATTGAATTAAAATGCACTAACTTACAGAATGCAGGCAAAGTTCAGAGTTATATATTCGTATAAAATTGCTCATTCACCGAAAATCAACAGGCTGGCTTTCACCCGAAAGCCGATTGGCCATCATGGAAATCGGGCCGCGACAGCCCGACGCATGTGCACGGCCAGCCTCAGCAGCGACACCTACCGGAGCAAAAGGGCAGGGCAGCTCTATTTCGAGGGGTCACATTCTGCTAATCACCATCAGCATGTGCAGGATGGGAACAGATCTAGCTGCTATCCATCAATAAGAGATAATTAAATCTTATTGTAATGACATACTTCGAGACAGCCATAAAACCCTTTGCTGCAGTCGAAGGACAGCGGTAACTATATCACATCCATTTAGGAGAGCGCCAACCACATCATCAAGAATAATCAACATCCTTTGGTGTTAAATGCTTCATGTCTTCTATCCAGCATTAGGGTAAAAAAAAAAAAAAAAAATGGTCAGCCTAATTATGCCGCGTGGAAAGGGAAGGGGGACATTACGGTCAAGAGATGACGCCAAGCATCGTCAGGAAGCAGTAAGGAGAGGGAGAGAACAAGAATCGGATGAGGCCAGGGCTGCACGACTCCAGGATCAAAGAGTCAGGACTAAAAAAGATGAGAGAAGAAGAGACAGAGGAGGAGGGACATGCACGTCTCTAGGATCAGAGACAAACAACAAACAGTAGAACAGCTGAAGAGGCGGGGGATGAAAGGACTGCACATCTCCAGAATGATAACGAGAGGCACAAGGGTGGCAGATAAACCAGAAATGATGCCATCAAAAGTGTCCTTCGTTAAACGAGGAGAAGCTATATTTGCTTTGCTATGCGTTGTTCTTCTTTAACAAACTGAGGTTTTCTACTTCAGTTTCCAAAGCAAAGCGATACCAATAGCATTCAGGAAAATTTAATGTTCATTCTGGTCACATCAGACTGCACTACCCTTCTCTCAAAGGGTGCCTCAATGGGTCGCCCCATTGTCCAGTTCAAAATAAAACTGATTTGGCTTAAATTAATTCAACCCTTAATTGGTATTGTATTACATTCTCAGAACTACCCACCAACTTTCATTTGGTTGAGGACTCTGGTTTACACATGCAAGGTAACCTAAGAAAATGGCAAGTTTTACTTTAAAAGTCAGGTACATAATACTTTTAATTTACATACAACAATTACCACTTTGTACTAAATGTGAAAGTAACCTGTCCGTCAGGGTTTGAGGATGTGCTCTCTTATCCAAAGAGGGAAGATCCAAAGAATCTGGCTTCTTGTCTATGCGACATGATTGAATATTGAGGAATTTGAATATATGCACTTTTCCTTTGAGACAAATCTGCAAAAAAAAATTAAGGTTATTTTTGAGGAATGAGTAGTCACACATTCTGTTAAATAATGAATGGGATTTAAAGTGCCATACAATGAAAAGGTTATTCCATTATCAAATTAATATTAGACAAACCTGAACACATATTATACACACCTGTGCTGGAGGAGATTGCATTGGGTTGTTATCTAATATTATAACCTGAAGGTATTTGAGCTTTCTAAAACTGGTGGGTATTTTGGTCACTTTATTGCAGGAAAAGTCTAATTTTACGAGGGGAAGTTCTGCCAATTCTGAAAAATAAAGTGATAATTACAATATACAGATTAATAAAGCTCTAACAGATCAATACATAAATGTCCTCTTAAAGAGAAGTAATATATACAGATGTGATTTCTTACCTTCAGGTAATACCTGCAGATGATTTCTTCTAATATTTAATTCCCTAAGTGACTGAAGCTTTTCCATTTGGTGAGGAAGGATTTGAATCTCATTGCAGCTAACATCCTGTAAACAAAATGGAGAATACTGAAATTAAACCAAGCACTTTTCACATCTGGCATTTCTTATTATGAGAGACAATTTTACATTTTTCAATCTATACATTACTAACCAGAGTCATAGCTTGCATTGCTAAACTTAGGAAACGCTGATAATGTTCTGTGTTAGACAAGGCTTGTGGGGAGGGCGAGGAGAGAAGGGAGCACATTGTTAACGTTTGAGGTCAGTATTCAACCTTCCTTGCTGCCGCTGAAACCCCAGGTTCCTTTTCCCTATTGCCACTCTCCAACCCTGGGTATCTCAGGATCCACCATCACCTCCTGGGTCATGGGAGCCTCTGTCTTTCTCCCACTCAAATTCAATGAACACACCAACCCTGTGTGCCTTCCCTGCGCCACCAACTCTCCTCCCAGCTGTTATCCCTGTCATTTCACCATTTCATCCGACCTTCCTCTCTGAGGCAGAATGTTCTGTCCTCAGTAAGGACCTTATCTTTGTCCCCTTCGCCTGCACCAAAGTTCTGCACCCACTAGAGGCTAAACTCTTCTGCCATAGCCCCCTTCTCGAAGCCCACTTCTTTGGCAAGAGTTCTCTATCCTGGAACAATGACCCCTTCTGCCATCTCCAGTCCTCCTCCTTTCATTGGATACCCCGCTCTGGCTTTCTGCCTGCCCTGGTTCTTCTCATCTCTAATTGAAAACCAGGCATCAACTGGCTCAACTTTAGCACTCCTCACTCCTCTGTGAACCTTACCTCCTCTGAATGCACTGCCCTCCACTCTCTCCACACCAATCCCAACCTTACTATCAAATACGCAAAGGGGTGCTGTTATAGTGAGGCAAACTGACTGCTACCTAGCCGACGCCAGGCAGCAATGCTCAGATATCTCCTCATGTCTACGTCTTGAAAAAGATCCCACTCCAGACCATCAGAAAATTGTCTCCGACACCAACTCTGGAGAACACTCATCCATGGCCACCAAACTCAGTTTGCTTACCCTGCACTGCTCGCTTCTACCTCCTACCTAAGATCCACAAACGTGTGTGTCCGGCACTGTTCCGTCTAAGCTGTGTGGGTGCCTGGCCACTCAGTAACTGAAATGCACCTGCACATAAAGCTTTTGTCGCCATGCAGAAGGAAATTCTGTAACATATAAACATATAAAGTGTCGCGCAGTTTTCAGGTTGTGCAAAAATTTCCTGCTCAGAGCAACGGTTGGCCCGCACAGCTGTAAAAATTAGAGGAAATGTACTGTCCGGGTAGGCCCATCGTCTCTGCCTGCTTCTGCCCCACTGAATCCATGCCCTCATACCTCAACTCCATTCTATCCCTATGATTCAGCCCCTTCCCACCTACACCTGCAACTCTTCACGTGTTCTCTAAATCAACAACCTTCAATTCCCTGGCAGTGACTGCCTCATTTTCACCAGGGATGTCTAGTCTCTATATATTTCTGTCCACCATTAAGGTGGTCTTAAAGTCCTCCGCTTCTTTCTCAACAAGAGAACCAACCAGTTCCCCTCCACCACCACCCTCCTTTTTTTGGCAGAACTGGTTCTCACCCTCAACAATTTCTCCATCATTCTCCATAGCATCTGCCATATCCAAAGGGATACCATCATAAACACATCTTTAGCTCCCTTTCCCATTCTCTATTTTACACAGGGATTGCTCCCTCTGTGAATCCCTTGTCTATTCCTCCACCTCAATAGTCTCCCTCCCAGCACTGATCCCTGCAAGCAGAAGTTGTACACCTGCCCATTCACCTCTTTCCTCACCTCCATTCAGGGCCCCACAGTCCTTCCAGGTGATGCAACACTTCACTTATGAATCTGTTGCGTCATCTATTGTATCCAGTGCTTCCAATGCGGCCCCCTCTACATCGATGCGACTCATTGTAAATTGGGGGAACATTCTGCAAGCACCTCTGCTCTATCTGCCAACTGCAGAATTTCCAGTGGTCAACTATTTAATTCCTATTCCCATTCCCATGTTTTGGTACACGGCCTCCTCTTCTGCCAAGATGAGGCCACTCTCCATCTGGGTAGTCTCCAACCTGATGACTTGAACATCGATTTCTCTTTCTAGTAGTTTTTCCCATCCTCTTCCTGTTCCTCTATTCCCCACTCTGGCATCTTGCTTATCTTCACCTGGATATCACCTCCACCTGGTGCTCCTCCTTCTTCCCTTTCTTGTATGGTCCACTCTCCTCTACTATCAGATTCCTTTCTCTCCAGCCCTTTACCTATCACCTTCCAGCTATCCTTCCCCTCACCTTTTATTCTGGCATCTTTCTCCTTTCTTTCCAGTCTTGAAGGGTTTCAGCCTGAAAAGTGTTACCTGACCTACTGAATTCCTCCAGCAATTAGTGTGTTGTTTTGAATTTCTAGCATCTGCAAAATTCCTTGTGTTTGTGATTTGCAGTCAGTGATCTTCTATAGAATTGATGAAATGTTACTGTCCTATGTTTGTTCTATTGCTCTCTCCATAGATATGGTCTCAGTAGGGATATATCAAGCATTTTCTGATTTTATTTTCAGATTTTCAACATCAATATATTGCTTTTTGCTTCTGACAACCAATATTAAATGAAGCAGAAATTATAGGTCACTTCAGAAAAAAATTGCAATACATTTAGTGCCAAATCATCAAAAATGCAGAGAGAAGTTATTTACAATAGACTGCTTGAAAAATCAGAATAATTTCAAAATACAGTATTAATATTTGAAACACAGATCCAAGAAATGGCCTTATTATAATATTGAGCATTGCTTGTTCCATCCCATAGTTTGGAATCATCTTGATTATTTCTTTGGAAGCAGAAACAGATTGAAAGGTTGAAGTCCATTCTTTATGCATATTGCTCATTTTATTCTATTTGAACTGGCACTGAGTGAGTGCTTCTTGCTAACAGTGTACAACCTAAGCATATTCAATAAGCCACACTGAATTGATATTGAGATATTCCCCTATAACTTGCAGATCTCTGCATTTATAGTAAGTGCATCCTTCTGATCAACTATTAATATTACAGACTAGAGCCATATCAAGAGTCTTCACCTAAAAAGCAGACTAAGAGGCAGTGATTCATTGATTTTTAAAGGCAGGCATGCAGAAGAAATCTTCTTTAAAAAAAAAGACAAAACAGGAATCTGAATAATTAACTCGTAGAAGAGACTGATTAGAATCTAACTAGAGCAGATTCCTAACCTTTTTTTATGCCATGGACTAATACCATTTAGCAAGGGGTCCTTGAGCAAGAGTATTTTGTGGAGATTTGGGACCCCACAAGAGAAAACATTTAGTCATGTTCAAGATGCACCATATTTTCATTCAGATTAAAATTGACTTATCATTGAAACATACAGTGAAATGTGCTGTTTGCATTACCAACCAACACAACCTAAAAAGATGTATTGGGGACGCCCCACAAGTGTTCCCACACATTCTGGGGCTAACGTAGCTTGCCCATAATGTTCAGCAAAACTACACAACAGCAACAAAACGATAACGAAACCACAACAGCAAAACAAGCCTCTTTCCTTCTTCTCACCCATTCACACACACAAGCAGACCTCCAACCCCAGGACAACCCACTTCCAGGCCTCCAGTAGATTTACAGACATTGGGTCTCTGACTTTCGACGTGCCAAATCAGGGGTTTTGAACACTGACTGCTGGACTTGCCAACTTCAGTCTTCAATCCCAGACCCCGAACTCCAGGACTAAAAATCCTGACCTACACAGATCTCCAAGCTGGAGTCTCTCTGGCTTGAGGGAGGGGGGTGAGGGGGAAGAGAGGGAGGGCATCACTGGCCATTGTGTTTCTTGTCTACATGAACCATCTCTTGCCTACATCCCATAACCTACTCAACTGGCTGGAGGTGGGGGGGGGGGGGGGGGGCCCTCACCAGGTCTTATCCAAGGAGCCTGCCAAACTCAGTCACTGACAATGTGGATTTGCTGGCTTTCGCCCATAGCCCAACATCCATTAATGGGAATCACTGGCCTTTGGCTGCAAAATACTCCAATCTGAACTCCTATCACCGACTTCTGCCACTGTTATTCCTGTCTATAAACCATTACCTGAAGCATACCTTCCCATGCTGTCTCCAAAACCTAAAAAAAACTAAGTCTGAGTCACAACCCCAGTGGACATCGCAGCTTGCCCTTATCTTGACCAGACAACTTCCCAAGAATAATGTTCCACATGCAGACTACAGGGGTTCATGAAGAGGGCTTATCATCAATTTCACATTCGAGAAAGCACATTACCACTGATGGCCAAGGTGCTACTTTGTTCTATCACCCGTATTCTATCTGCATCATAAAATGACACCTGAAATCTTTCAGACACGAAGAACTGATTTCTTCTGAGGTCCAGAGTTAATTGCTGTTCCTTCATTAACCAACCAAATTTTGAGTTCATCAGCAAGGTTTTTCTGTTGTAAGTTACCAATGTTTAGTCACTAAATAGCTGTAAAATTAGAGATGATAGGATTTCTAGTTATATACAGCAAACACATCTTTATTCACTGAACATAGTGTGACAGTGGGCCATATTAAAATTAGTTTTTGATCCATTAAATGAGCAAAACAGCAGATAGGTGTCAACTGAGACAAAAGCAGGCCAGATGAGACTGCTGCTTGTGTGCCAAAAACACAGGGATTGAGGAGAGTTGCAGCCTTTAAAAATGGGGTGCCTAAAATGCTGCAAACTGTTGCAAGACTAAATGAAATGTCATCTTTGAAGTGCTCAGATTTAGTCTGAAAAGCGAAATTGCATATAGCATTACAGTAGTATAGTTAAAAGACAGAAGTACATTTTTACCTTAAAATAAGTTAGACCTGGCTTGAGGAACAGCACAAACTAAGCTAGAAGGCCTCTATGAGGAATGTGGTAATTGAAAATAAAGAGCCTGTTGTTAGGTATCACCAAGCCACGAAGGCTTTAACAAGATAGCACAAGGCCATCAGCATCGGTAATGCACAAGGTCATGCAGGCAAGGTGATGTCAGAAGCAGTTACTTCCCGCCTTGGGCTGGATAAAAAGAGATAATCAAATGTCTAATACACTTTGTACAGAGCGACATTTTTGGTGACATTTGGAGACCAGAGTGCAATGAGGCCTCCTTTCCAAGTAGAGATATAAAATAAATAATAAGTGTGTTTTGCTTTGATGTAGGAATGATTCTCTTGCTTCAGTAAAGATTTTACTATTCGGGTGGGGAAGATGAAAGGGAGGAATCTATCCTGCAGTATGCAAACCAGTGGTTACACCAACACTGTATCATATAAATTTCTGGCTACTGCAAAAAAAAAGCAAGGCTCTTTGGGCTCTTTTAGCTGTTTGTTGACACTCTGGTGACCACAATAAATCGATCCAAATACACCTCAAAATCCTCCCTGTGGTTGTAACATAGAAGGAATAATGTATATGACAATTGGTGAAATATTAACAACCGCAAAATTTAGATACAAACATCTTGTTCAAGTTACTGTTTATCTAACCTTTTAAAAATGCGTAAATCACTTGTAAATACAATAAATACAAATTAAGTAACTGTTAAAACAGAAAGATTAAAGATTATTTTAAAATTAAAAATCTTAAATCCTTTTAAAATCCCAACTTCTTGCCTCAGAATTTTGCATTTCCCAGTTCCATTCAAATCAAGGGCAGAAAGTCATTTAACCACAGGCTCAGTGCAGAATTTTAACGAGTGCACAAATGTCAAGTCTCCTGTGTTAAACTCCATTAGTAATGCGATTCTGTGGTCTAGCCAAGAATTAATTGTTGACAATAAATTTATATTCTTCATGACTGGACACGTACAAAAATCCCGAAGTTACTGTCAGTTACAGTGCCTATAAAAAGTATTCATGCCCCCCCTGCCAAGAGACTTTTATGTTTTATTGTTATACAACATTGAATCAAAGTGGATTTAATTTGGCTTTTTTGACACTGATCAACAGAAAAGACTCTTTCATGTCAAAGTGAAAACAAATTTCTACAAATTGGTGTAAACTTATTACAATTATTAAGCCCAAAATAACTGCATAATAACTAACCCCTTTCAAGTCAGTATTTAGTATATAATTATACTTTATTGTCGCCAAACAATTGATACTAGGACGTACAATCAACAGAGCGCTATTTGATTCTGCGCTTCCCGCTCCTTGGAGTACAAATCGATAGTAAATATTAAAAATCTAAATTATAAATCATAAATAGAAAATAGAAAATGCAAAGTAAGGCAGTGCAAAAAAACCGAGAGGCAGGTCTGGATATTTGGAGGGTATGGCCCAGATCCGGGTCAGGATCCATTCAGCAGTCTTATTGCAGTTGGAAAGAAGCTGTTCCCAAATCTAGCCATACGAGTCTTCAAGCTCCTGAGCCTTCTCCCGGAGGGAAGAGGGACAACAACTGTGTTGGCTGGGTGGGTCGTGTCCTTGATTATCCTGGCAGCACAGCTCCGACAGCGTGCGGTGTAAAGTGAGTCCAAGGACAAAAGATTGGTTTGTGTGATGCGTTGCACTGTGTTCATGATCTTCTGCATCTTCTTCTGGTCTTGGACAGGACAACTTCCATATCAAGTTGTGATGCACCCTAGAAGAATGCTTTCCACGGTGCATCTATAAAAATTAGTGAGGGTTTTAGGGGACAGGTCAAATTTCCTTAGCTTTCTCAGGAAGTAAAGGTGCTGGTGGGCCTTCTTGGCAGTGGACTCTGCTTGGTTGGACCAAGTCAGGTCATTTGTGATATTGACCCTGAGGAACTTAAAGCTTTTGACCTGTTCCACTTGCGCACCACCGATGTAAATGGGGTCACGCGGTGCGCTACTCCTTCTGAAGTCAACAACCAATTCTTCCTCTTGCTGACGTTGAGGGATAGGTTATTGTCTTCGCACCATGCCACCAGGTTCTTAATTTCCTCTCTGTACTCAAACTCATCATTACCCGAGATACGGCCTACAATTGTTGTGTCACCAGCAAACTTATATATTGAGTTCGATGGAAACTTGGCTACACAATCATGGGTGTACAGTGAGTACAGCAGGGGGCTGAGGACACAGCCTTGTGGGGCACCGGTGGTCAGAGTGATTGTAGAGGAGAGCTTGTCCCCTATTTTTACAGCCTGGGTCCTGTCTGTGAGGAAGTTGAAGATCAAGCTGCAGATCTGAGTGCTAAGGCCCAGCACCTTTGGCAACAATTACAGCCTTGAGTCTGCGTGGAGAGGTCTCCATCAGCTTTGTACATCTGCACACTGCAAAATTTTCCTCATCCTTCTTCACAAAACTGTTCAAGCTCTGTCAGATTGCATGGGGATCGTGAGTGAACCACCATTTTCTCAAGTCCAGCCACAAATTCTCAATTGGACTGAGGTCCAGACTCTGATCTGGTCACTCCAGGACATTAACTTTGTTGATCTTAAGCTATTCCTGTGTAGCTTTTGCTTTATGCTTGAGGTCATTGTCTCGCTGGAAAACAAATCTCACAAGTCGCTGTTCTCTGGTGGACTGCAGCAGGTTTTCCCCCAGGATTTCCCTGTATTTTGATGCATTCACTTTACATAGAAACATAGAAAATAGGTGCAGGAGTAGGCCATTCGGCCCTTCGAGCCTGCACCACCATTTATTATGATCATGGCTGATCATCCAACTCAGAACCCCGCCCCAGCCTTCCCTCCATACCCCCTGACCCCCGTAACCACAAGGGCCATATCTAACTCCCTCTTAAATATAGCCAATGAACTGGCCTCAACTGTTTCCTGTGGCAGAGAATTCCACAGATTCACCATTCTGTGTGAAGAAATTTTTCCTAATCTCGGTCCTAAAAGGCTTCCCCTCTATCCTCAAACTGTGGCCCCTCGTTCTGGACTTCCCCAACATCGGGAACAATCTTCCTGCATCTAGCCTGTCCAATCCCTTTAGGATCTTATACGTTTCAATCAGATCCCCCCACCTCCACCTTCACAAGCCTTCCAGGGCCTGCTGCAGTGAATGAAGCACCCCCACTGCATGATGCAGCATGTTTCACGAAGGGATGCTGCGTTATTGATCATGTGCTGCGTTTGGCTTACACCAAACGTAACATTTCATTTGATTGCCAAAAAGGTCAGTGTTGGTTTCATTGGACCATAGAATCTTCTTCCAGCTTACTCCACATGCCTTCTAACAAACTCTAGTTGAGATTTCATGCAAGTTTTTTTCAACAACAGCTTTCTCTTTGCCAGTCTCCCATAAAACTGTGACTGTTAAAGCACCCAGACAACAGTTGTTGTACGTGCGGTCTCTCCCATCTTGGCCACTGAAGCTTGTAACTCCTCCAGAGTTGTCACAGTCTCTTGGTGGCCTGCCTCACTAGTTCCATTCTTGCACGGTCACTCAGTTCTTTGAGGACAGCCTGCTCTAGGCAGACTTACAGCTGTGCCTTATTCATTCCATTTCTTGACGATTGACTTAATTATCCACCAAGATATATTCAATGACTTGAAAATTTTCTTGTATCCATCTCCTGACTTGTGCATTTCAACAAACCTATCTGCAGAGTTGCATGGAGTGCTCTTTCATCTTCATGGTGTACTCTTTTCCAGATACTAACTCACCAGCAGTTGGATCTTATAGATCCAAGTGTATTTTTACTACAATCAATCAAAACACCCTAACTGCACACAGATTTCCAAAAACAGATCTTCATTTAACTAATTATGTGACTTTTAAAACCAATTAGCTGCACCAGTGATGATTGTGTGTGAGATTGAAGGGGGTGAAAACTTATGCAATCAATTTATATTTGTAATTAATTTAGATCACTTTGTAGAGATCCGTTTTCATTTTGACATGCAAGAGTCTTTTTCTGTTGATCACTGTCAAAAAAAGTCAAGATATGAAAAAACAATAAGACATGAAAACTTCTGGGGTGCAGGGGAAGGGTAAATACTTTTTGTAGGCACTGTATGTAATCACAGCAGCATATTTTGGTCTGGATTTTAAGGACTACATTTCCCTACAAAATCCAGACCAAATGAGGCATTTAGCTTCAACCACATAACCACATTCCAGCTTCTTCTGAGGGAGGTAAAGGGGGGAGGGGCCATGTAAGTTGCACTACTGAGGGACCATATCAGAGCTGCACTCAGAATGGCCATCCTAGAGGGCCCTTCTGCTGAGTCCATAAGGAAGAACTCATATATAGGAGTATTGCAATCACTCTGATGGGATTATACTACAGAACACCCCCCCCCCCCCCCGCCACCACCAATAATCACTGGGATGTCGAGGAATAGATATGCAGGCAGATTATGGAAAAGTGTGAAAACAGATGGGTTGCTGCCATGGAGTCAACTTTGCTAATATAAATCAGAACCTTCTTAGTGTAAGAGGTTTAGATGAGGCAGAAACTTGTTAAGTTAATCCAAGAGGGCTTTTTAAATCAATTTGTGTAGATAGTCCAACAAAGCAAGGGGCTGTACTGGACCTGGTATTGGGTAATGAGCCTGGGCAGGTGACTGTGGTAAACAGTTATGGAACATAGCCTCTCAAGTTTTGAGGTGGCTAAAGATAAGAATAAGTATGGACCTTGTGGGAGAGTATTAAATTGGAGTGGGAGAATTACAAATTAAACAGTAACTAGGGAGAGTTAATTGGGAACAGATGTTTTTGGGCAAGTCCATATCCAACATCTGGAGGTTGTTTAAAGACCAATTGCACAGAATACATGACAGGTATTTTCCAGTCAGGAAGAAGGACAGCGATAGCAAGATGAGAACTTTGATGTTGAGGAAGGTGAATAATTTAGTCCAGAAGAAAAAGGACAAAGTATGTAAAGCTTAGGAAGCTAGAATCAAACAGAGCCCTTGAGGATTATAGAAGAGCCAGAAAAAAAAACTCAAATAGAATTAGGAAAGCCAGGAGGGCCATGTAAAGAGAATCCTAAGGCATCAAGAGCAAGGTGGTAACTAGAGAAAGGGTAGGACCACTCAAGGATAATGAGTGGAGCATTTGCTTGGATGAGGAAGATGAGGGCGAGGCTTGTAATGAGTACTTTACATCAGTATTTACTAACAAAAAGCACATGGAAAATAGGGAGATCAGTGTTTGAGCATATTAATATGCTAAGGCATTGAGGTAAAGGAATCGTGTTGAGTCTCAGGAAGAACATAAAGAAGGACAAGTTCCCAGGGCCTGATCAGATATACCCTAGTTTATTGAAAGAGGCAAAAGGTAAGATTGCTGAGGCCTTGACGATTATCTTCATGTCCTCTTGCCATGGGTGAAGTCCCAGACTACAGATGAGTAGTTAATGTTATTCCATTACTCAAGAAGGGAACCAGCAATAAACCTGGGAAGTATAGACCCTTGAGTATCATGTCAGTGGTAGGGAAGTTACTGGAGAGAATTCTTAGAGTTAGAATATATGAGCATTTGGAAAACTAGGGCCTAATTAGGGAGACTCTGTATAGTTTTGTGTGGTGCAAGCCATGTCTTACTAATTTGAGTTCTTTGATGAAGTGATGAGGGCGATTGATGATGATAGAGCTATGGTTATTGTCTACATGGATTTTTGGTAAGGCATTTGACACAGTTCCTCAACGAGAAGATTAAGATGCATAGGATCGGCGGCAAATTGTCTGTTTGGATTCAGAATTGGCTTGCCAATAGAAGACAGAGGGTCGTGGTTCAAGGGACTTATTCTAGTTGGAGGTCTGTGATTCGTGGTGCTCTTTGGGAATCTGAATTGGGAGCTCTGCTGTTTGTGACGTACATAAACGACCTGTATGGAAATGTAGATGGATGAATTAGTAAATTTGCAGATAATATGAAGATTGCTGGTGTTGTGGATAGCGTGAAGACTGGCAAAGAATACAGTGTGATACAGATCAGGTGTAGATACAGGCAGAGTAATGGAAGATGGCATTTAACCCAGGCAAATGTGAAGTATCAAATATAAAGAAACAGCACACTGTTAATGCCAAGGCCCTTAACAGTGCTGATGAGCAAAGGGATTTTGGGGTCCAAGTTCATAGCACTCTGAAAGTGGCTACACAGGGCGGCATATAGCATGCTTGCCTTTATTAGTCAGGCATTGAGTTCAAAAGTCAGGAAGTTATGTTGCAACTTTATAAAACTCCAGTTGGGCCACATTGGGAGTATTCCATACAATTCTGTTCACCCCATTATAGGAAGGATGTTGATGCTTTGCAGAGAGTGCAGAAGAAGTTTATCAGGATGTTATATGGATCAGGTGGTGTTTGCTATAATGAGAGGTTGGTCAAACTTGGGTTGTTTTCTCTGGAGTGGCAGAGGCTGAGTGGAGATCTGATACAGGTTTAAAAGGTTATGAGAGGCACAGATAAGAGTAGACGGCAAGTATCTTTTTCCAAGGATTGAAATGTCTAATACCAAAGGACACGAATTTAAGTGAGAGCAAGTTTAAAGGAGATGTGAGGGGCAAGTGTTTTTTTTTAAATGTTCAGTATACAAAGAGTGGTGAGTACCTGGAACATACTGCTTAGAGCTGCGGTAGAGAAAGATACATCAGTAACTTTTAGGAGAAGTTTCGATAGGCACAGGAATGTAAAGGAAATGGAAGGATATGGACACTGGGTAGGTAGAAGAGGTTAAATTTGTTGGCCATTTGAATACTACTATAATTGGTTCAGAATGAAATTGTGGGCCAAAGGGCCCATTTCTGCACTGTAGTGTTCAATGTTCTTAGAAGCCCTTGAATTACTCTTGAATACATGTTTTCTTTTCACCAGTTAGCAGGAATTACTGCTTACTATTGTATTTCTGATTACCTTGATTAACTGAAAAAAGTGGCAATTTCTGGTCATGGCAAAGACCCTGTTTTTTTGTAACACACATCAAAGTTGCTGGTGAACGCAGCAGGCCAGGCAGCATCTGTAGGAAGAGGTGCAGTCGACGTTTCAGGCCGAGACCCTTTGTCAGGACTAACTGAAGGAAGAGTAAGGGATTTGAAAGTTGGAGGGGGAGGGGGAGATCCAAAATGATAGGAGAAGACAGGAGGAGGAGGGATGGAGCCAAGAGCTGGACAGGTGATTGGCAAAAGGGGATACGAGAGGATCATGGGACAGGAGGTCCGGGAAGAAAGACAAGGGACCCAGAGGATGGGCAAGAGGTATATTCAGAGTGACAGAGGGAGAAAAAGGAGAGTGAGAGAAAGAATGTGTGTATAAAAATAAGTAACAGATGGGGTACGAGGGCGAGATGGGGCCTAGTGGAAGTTAGAGAAGTTGATGTTCATGCCATCAGGTTGGAGGCTACCCAGACGGAATATAAGGTGTTGTTCCTCCAACCTGAGTGTGGCTTCATCTTTACAGTAGAGGAGACCGTGGATAGACATGTCAGAATGGGAATGGGATGTGGAATTAAAATGTGTGGCCACTGGGAGATCCTGCTTTCTTTAAAAAATGAAGACATCTCCCTGGCTTCCCTTCCTCCACTATCAACTCTGCTCTTAAACGCATCTCCCCCATTTCACGTACATCTGCTCTCACTCCATCCTCCCGCCACCCCACTAGGAATAGGGTTCCCCTGGTCCTCACCTACCACCCCACCAGCCTCCGGCTCCAACATATTATTCTCCGTAACTTCCGCCACCTCCAACGGGATCCCACCACTAAGCACATCTTTCCCTCCCCCCCACTCTCTCTGCATTCCGCAGGGATCGCTCCCTACACAACTCCCTTGTCCATTCGTCCCCCCCATCCCTCCCCACTGATCTCCCTCCTGGCACTTATCCGTGTAAGCGGAACAAGTGCTACACCTGCCCTTACACTTCCTCCTTTACCACCATTCAGGGCCCCAAACAGTCCTTCCAGGTGAGGCAACACTTCACCTGTGAGTCGACTGGGGTGACATACTGCGTCCGGTGCTCCCGATGTGGCCTTTTATATATTGGCGAGACCCGACGCAGACTGGGAGACCGCTTTCCTGAACATCTACGCTCTGTCCGCCAGAGAAAGCAGGATCTCCCAGTGGCCACAAATTTTAATTCCACATCCCATTCCCATTCTGACATGTCTATCCACGGCCTCCTCTACTGTAAAGATGAAGCCACACTCAGGTTGGAGGAACAACACCTTATATTCCGTCTGGGTAGCCTCCAACCTGATGGCATGAACATCGACTTCTCTAACTTCCGCTAGGCCCCACCTCCCCCCGTACCCCATCTGTTACTTATTTTTATGCACACATTCTTTCTCTCACTCTCCTTTTTCTCCCTCTGTCCCTCTGAATATACCTCTTGCCCATCCTCTGGGTCCCCCCCCCCCCTTGTCTTTCTTCCCGGATCTCCTGTCCCATGATCCTCTCGTATCCCCTTTTGCCAATCACCTGTCCAGCTCTTGGCTCCATCCCTCCTCCTCCTGTCTTCTCCTATCATTTTGGATCTCCCCCTCCAACTTTCAAATCCCTTACTCACTCTTCCTTCAGTTAGTCCTGACGAAGGGTCTCGGCCTGAAATGTCGACTGCACCTCTTCCTACAGATGCTGCCTGGCCTGCTGCGTTCACCAGCAACTTTGATGTGTGTTGCTTGAATTTCCAGCATCTGCAGAATTCCTGTTGTTGTCCCTGTTTTTTGTGCTGTTTTTCTAAGTCCATACAGACAGTTGTTGATTACATAATAACATCTCATTGTCCCCAATTACATACTAAGGGACAATTTAACATTGACCACATTTCTTTTGATGTGAGGTGAAACTGAAGCACCGAGGAAATCTACATGGTTCTGGGGAAAACTTGCCTAATCCACACAGACAGCACTATAGGTCAGGACTGAATCTAGGTTACTGGAGCTTTGAGGCAGCAACTCTTCTAGCTAAGACGCTGGTTCTTCATTCTAAGTTCCAATCAGTGTAGGGTCAATCTGTTCAATTTCTGCTCACACTTCAACACCTTCACTCCAAAAATCAACCTGGCCTGATTTCTATATAAGCATATTGTTCCCAAAATATATAGACCAAAACTGTATGTGATGCTCCTGCAGTACCCCTTAAAGATGCACCTTTTATAATCTCCACCCCTTGCAATAAAGAGCAGTATTCCATTAGCCGCCTTAATTAATCATGGTACTTACAGATCTATCCTTTATGTACTCATAACCCCAATTTGCTTTTATGACAATATTTTATAGTCTCAGTCCTTTTAAGTAATGATTTGCTTTATCATACCAAAATAGATAACTTATGTTCCTTACATTATACTGTATTTGTAAATTCCTTACCCAATCAATTAACCTACTTTACCCCTTTGTATCCTCTTCAGTATCGGCCATCTAGCAGGAATTTTAAATTGACAGCAAATATAACTACAGTCCACTCTGCGTTCATTATTAATCCACATTGTTAAATCACTGATGCATGTGGCATACCCATTAATTACAGAATAACAAACAGAAAATGATCCATAGATTAAGACAAATGCATCCACCACTTCTGTGGCTACTTTCCGAAAATGATGCAAGCAAAGTCAGGAGACATCTACTTTTAGATCTATTTGCTTGTCAATATTGCCTTCAACTCCATCCCTTTCTATACCCTCTTAATTATCTATTTAATCACTAGGATTTTTTTTGTGTCTAGAACCAAGACTTATTCAAAATAATTTGAAATGTCCCATTTCTCAATTTCCCAGTCTCATCTTTAAAAGAATTAATGTTTACTTTAGCCATTCTTTTCTCTTTTATATAACTGTAGAAATATTAAATTTTTAATATTAGTTGTTATCTCACTCTTTTAACACCATCTCTTTTTATAAATTTAAATAATCCTTTATAGGCTTCCCAAATGAAGACCAACAGTTCTAACCAAGTCTCATGATATCATTCAATTGACTCTCAATTAGTTTTTCTAATTTTACGACCTTCACCACAACGTTCAAGATTTCAGAGTGTGGAATCCTTCCAACACTTCCCACAGCTCCCCACATGAAGTTCAAAATTCAAAGTCAATGCTTAATCCAGTTACATAAATGTTACCATATACAACCATGAGATTAATTTTCTTGCAGGTATTCACTCAACGAAGGATCTACTTAATGCAAGTTTGTATATCTTTCCCCACTGAAATTATACCGTAGATGCTTGAGAATCATGCATTAAAATTCTGTATATATAAACCCACAGTCCCTGAAGTTGCAATTAATAGTTGTCTGATTAGGTCAAACATCCTTATCCTTAAAACAATATAACATTCAAATACATAATACGTAACCATAATCAATTTACCCACAGGAATGGATGCAGCCAAGCAAATAC
Organism: Mobula birostris; assembly: GCF_030028105.1. Lineage (NCBI taxonomy): Eukaryota > Metazoa > Chordata > Chondrichthyes > Myliobatiformes > Myliobatidae > Mobula > Mobula birostris. The sequence goes on from NC_092379.1 coordinate 75,395,596, forward strand.
AGACTTACCAATTCCATTAAATCTTTAAGCTTTCCAATTTCTTCTGGTAAGGAAACTAGCTTATTGTTACTCACAACTAAAACTTTAAGTGGAAGATTAAACAGATATTTTGGCAATGTTGATAGAAGATTTCGACTAGAAGACAAAGTAGAGTTCAAAGTCAAGCAGTGATAACAGTACTTTAAAACAACAAAAAAGACAAAAACTGGATGATAGCCCATGAAGGCAGGTCATGCAAGGATTCTGTTCCTGAAAACTGTCCAGTAAACCATTTTCCTGCAAGTCAGAAATGAGTGCCCCAAAACCCAGATTAAAAACTCACTGCTCAAAATAGTTGGGCCCCCCATTCCTGATGTACTAGCTTGCTTTCTTTCAGTAGGCGTTGCACTGTCATCCATTTGGTATCGCTATTGATATTGTACCACTTAGACCTTAAGCGAATTATCTCATTATGCTTTAAGCTAACAAAATATTTATAGAATTTGTATAAAGTCAGATTTCATTAAAGACTTGAGGACCTGGTAACCTCTCCATTGTTTTAATAAGTAAACACTCAACACAATACAGGAATACTCAAATATGAAAACGGTAATTTTAACAAAGTCAGGATGATACTTTGTCTGGTACATTAGAGTGGTCGAATTTGGGGGGAGGGGGGAGTTGAGAATGTGGAGAGAATAAAAATGGGATTTCATCAGAATTAGTGTAAATGAGTGATTTGCAGATTCAGTGAGCCAAAGAGCCTCTTGAATCCCATATCTCTTTATGATTCAATATAGGACTGAATTTATCCTGCACAAAATTATGTAGACTCTCAACAATCATACTAGAATTTACAGATGTAAAATGTTTCACAGATCCACAATTAAAGGGCAATGCAATGTGTATAACTCATTGAAACTTGGGTTCCTAAAGGGATTCAGCAGGTTGATGCTGCCTCACTGTTTTTCTTGATTGGAGAATTAACAGTTTGGAGCCACCTATAGGGCCTTGGCTAATTGGCAGGAAACAGAGAGTGGGAATAAAGGGATCCTATTCTGGTTGGCTGCCAGTTACCAGTGGTGTTCCACAGGGATCCGTGTTGGGGCCGCTTCTTTTCACGTTGTACATCAATGATTTGGATTATGGAATAGATGGCTTTATGGCTAAGTTTGCTGATGATACCAAGATAGGTGGAGGGGCCGGTAGTGCTGAGGAAACAGAGAGTCTGCAGAGAGACTTGGATAGATTGGAAGAATGGGCAAAGAAGTGCAAATGAAATACAATGTTTGGTTATGCACTTTGGCAGAAGAAATAAACGGGCAGGCTATTATTTAAATGGGGAAAGAATTCAAAGTTCTGAGATGCAACGGGACTTGGGAGTCCTCATACAGTGATACCCTTAAGATTAACCTCCAGGTTGAGTCAGTAGTGAAAAAGGCAAATGCAATGTTGGCATTCATCTCTAGAGGAATAGTGTATAGGAGCAGGGATGTGATGTTGAGGCTCTATAAGGCACTGGTGAGACCTCACTTGGAGTATTGTGGGCAGTTTTGGTCTCCTTATTTAAGAAAGGGTGTGCTGACGTTGGAGAGGGTACGGAGAAGATTCACTAGAATGATTCCGGGAATGAGAGGGTTAACATATGAGGAACGTTTGTCCGCTCTTGGACTGTACTCCTTGGAATTTAGAAGAATGAGGGGAGACCTCATAGAAACATTTGGAATGTTGAAAGGCATGGACAGAGTGGATGTGGCAAAGTTGTTTCCCATGATGGGGGGAGTCTAGTACGAGAGGGCATGACTTAAGTATTGAAGGGTGCCCATTCAGAACAGAAATGCAAAGAAATGTTTTTAGCCAGAGGGTGGTGAATCTATGGAATTGTTGCCACGGGCGGCAGTGGAGGCCAAGTCATTGGGTGTATTTAAGGCAGAGATTGATAGGTATCTGAGTAGCCAGGGCATCAAAGGTTACGGTGAGAAGGCGGGGAAGTGGGACTAAATGGGAGAATGGATCAGCTCATGATAAAATGGCGGAGCAGACTCGATGGGCTGAATGGTCGATTCCTGCTCCTTTGTCTTATGGTCTTATATGAAACACAGTCAGTCAATATTATGGTAACACCATGGTAGATAATGTTTGTCTACTAAACAGCAATCAACTTATGCTTAGTTTTGTTGAAGCAATATTTGAATCAGGACATAATGAACATGGTCAATTGTACAATAGGATCTTGAGTCTATTAAACCTATTTCAGCTTAACACAACAAACTGTAGCAGTTACCACAATGCAACATTCCTTATGTAGAAAAATATCAGCCTAGCTATTCTTAGTGGGAGCTCGCAATTGTTTTTGCCGCAAACATTACAATTTTTCAGCATCTGTTTGAATGAAAAGAAAAATACATTTTCTACTTCACTGTCAACCCATTAGAAGAAATTATTTTACAAATAATTTCCAACAGAATGATTCTACAGATTCCACGATACCTTAATCATTATACTGTACTGACAGAACTGAAATTGATCTCTCAAATGGGAAGTGATAGGGGAGAAATGTGATTTGAATGTTCCTTTCTCAACAAGTTAACAATTGCCTTCAGTCTCCCAAATAGCTTCAATTTCAAAAGTTCGATTAGATATGATAGACAATGCCTTCTTGTTGGTGTCTCCTTTGCTTTCACTGCAAAACTCAGTTCCATCACAAGCACAACGCTCTCCACCATTGAGGGCATCTTCAAGAGGATGTGCTTCAAGAATGCCACCTTATTAAAGACCCTCATTATCCAGAACATGCCCTCTTTGCATAACTATCATTAGGAAGGAGGTACAGGAGCCTGAAGTCTGCACTCAATGTTTTGAGAATAGCTTCTTCCCCTCCACCATTAGAATTCTGAATGGTCTATAACACTAGATCGCTATCCTCTATTTATTCTGTAACTTAGTTTATTTTTATGTTTTGTACAGGACTGCTGCACAAAACAACAATTTTCACAACATACATCAGTGATAATAAACCTGATTGGGATTTTGAGAAAAAGGATAGTGAACCTCTCAAAATGAAAATAAAAATAACCAATGCATCCAGTATTCACCCTGACCAAACATCTTGCTCATTCATCAAATATACTAATGTTATTCCAGGAGTTAATGGAACATCACCAGAGTAATTCCACGTCAAACACCTATTTCAGGTCAGGAGCTCAATTTAGACCTGCACAAAGATACAAAAGAAATGTTGCTTGTAAGAGGCACTCCCCTTTGGATGGCACCACAAACTGATGTCTACTCACATGGACGAGAAACTAATCTGTTTACACCTGTAATCTGAGAAAAATTCTTTAAATTAAGCATCATTGTCAAGTAAATACCTATTTTCTTATAACAACAAAAATCAAAAAGTCTTAAAAGCAAAATAATCTTAAAAATGCCATATCTTCCCCTTGGTAGAATCACAGACTAAGGGATTGCAAACTCTGACATATCATGAAAGGATTATCATCCAGATTAACCGTTGTAAATTTTAGAATTTAACTAATGCTCATGATAAAGCCAATTACTTACCTAATATTTAGAAAAGTTAACATTTGCAGATTAACAACTGTTTCTGGAATGCACTTAATGCAATTGTGATACAAATGTAATGTCTCCAGAGGTGCGAACAAACAAACCTCTTGTGGAATTTCAATAAATCTGTTCTTTGAGAGATCTGAAAAAAAAAAAGAATGGTGACTCAGTTATATGCAATTGCATGATATAGATTACAGTAATAAGACACAGGACACTGCAGATGTTGGAAATTTGGTTCAATACATATTAAGTAATCTTGAGGGTCAGGTAGCAACTATGGAGGGAAATGAACAGTTGACATTTCATGCCAAGACCCTTCATCAGAGCAAGAAAGGGGGAGGAGCAGGAGCTAGTATGTGATAGGGGGAAAAAAAACAGGTGTTTAGGGGAGAGATGAAAAGGGGAAATGATATGAGAAGCTAGGAGTTGATAAGTGGGAAGGGTAAAGAGCTGAAAGGAATCTGATAGGAAAGGACCATAGAACATGTAATATGAGAAGGTGAGGGGGAACAAGAGGGAGGAAGATAAAGGTGATGGGCATAAACTCAAGCGGTTCCGTAGGTGCCGGAAATCTTGAGCAACACACACAATGTGCTGGAGGAAATCAGCAGGTCAGGCAGCATCTATGAAGAGGAATAAATAGTTGATGTTTTTGACTACCTCCAAGAGGACCATAACCTCATTGTGCTCTCAAAGACCTGGACAGCTACGTTGGGTTAAGTGAGGTCTTTATGCTTTGGCTCTTGGTAGGGTCATTTTTGCATTCAGATGGAGAAGGAGTTTTCATTGCTGTTTCCATTGCAGTTTTGTTTTACCAGTCAGGGTTGATGGCCCTGAACTTAACTCCTGAGTTCAAGGGTTCAGTTCAGGGCCGTCAACCCTGACTAGTAAAACAAAACTGTTTTGGAAACAGCAATGAAGAATCCTTCTCCATCTGAGTGCGATGGCATTCTTGAGTCTCTACCCGGGACTTTCATGACCCTCCAAGGCAGGGGTTCCCAACCTGGGGTCAATGGACCCCTGGGTTAATGGCAGGGGCCCATGGCATAAAAAAGGTTGGGAATCCCTGCATTAAGGGAATGTTGTGAGGGTTGGATAGGGGAAAGAGGTGTTGAAATGGTGCCACAAGGATAAAGAGATATGGGACGGGGGCAGCGGGAAACAGCGGAGACACATTATCACAAGTTCTGGAGCAATACATGCAATGTAAGGGACAAGTATGGTAATCAGAGTGGAAGTGATACAGAATGCGTGATTGGACATTCTACAAAGCAGTTCACTGACCAGAATTTCATTTTTCTGTGTAGCATAATTTTGATTATGGGCAATAAACACAGCAATACTGAAAATAATGCAAATAATTAACATTTCAGCTGGGAAGTGTATTTTGAGAACCTAGGTGGTGAGAAGGGAGGGACACATGTTGCACATTCTGCAACAGCACAAGTGAGAACCATAAAATCTGATACGGGTATGGCTGCAAAAGTGCTGATATGATTATGTCGAGTACAAAAGTGTTGCTATGCTTGGTCCATTTAAACTTTTGAACAATGGAGAAAAGCAAGGTAATTAAGAACAGAACTCCACAGATTAAAATAAAAAAAAGTGAGCACACATTCAAAACTTCTGGAGCAATGCAAGGGATAAGTATGGAAACCACAATGAGTGTGATACAGAATATATGACCCGGATGTTCTGCAAAATCCACAGTACAACTTCAGATTGATAATACAAGTGAGAAGAGACTGTTTACAGAAAATTCAGATGGGAAGTGAAAAAGGAAATAAAAAGTATGGTCAAAAATAGAAAATAATTTTTGATATGTGAATAGCAAATAAAATGAGAGATAAGGCAATTCAGAGATCAAAATGATCTATTCATACAGACAGAAGGCATGGCCTTGGTACTAAATGTGAATTTATATGAAAATAGATGCCAACAGGACCTTCGAAGAAATAATTGAGAACTGTAGAAAAGTGATCAAACTTAAGCATCAATTTTCTCTGCGGACACTTTTTAAAAATTTTAGATTGCCAGTATCTGCAACATTTGCTTTACGAATAGTAGATTTCACAAACAAGAGAAAATCTGTAGATACTAGAAATCTAAGCAACACAAAAGTTCTGGAGGAACTCACTTAAAAGACTTAAATGTACTTAAAAAAAAAAAAGTTTGCATTGGATTCATCCCAGATTGCTCGGCATGGAAAGAGCAGCAGTGGCAAAAATCATTGAAGTATGTGGGTACAGGCCTTCCATAGATAATGGCCTGGGTCTGGTTCTGTTTTTATAGACACCTGTAAATCAACTTCTTCCACAAGTCACAAAAATCACTTGATTTACTAACTACAGCTCCACAGTATTATAATAAATGGCATTAAGGTACATGAGATTCAAGAAAATAAACTATAAGTGAAGAGAGAAAATTAGTTCTGCCAGTCGAAAGAACAAACCCATGTGTATTTGCATTTAATAACATTATGGGAGCTTATTCATTTGTACGGTGTTTCCATAATTCAGACATTTACAACCCAGGAACAGAGATTGCACTCACATTCTGGGAAAATGTGAATGTTATATACCCCAGAGAAAAAAGTGCAATTATAAACTACAGTGCGGAAAATTTTTATAAAGATGACAAAAGTAACAATCATTGGACAAGTATTAAAGGTCAATATGGATTCAAACACAAAGGTGATTAGTTGAAATTTACATATTTTATTGTGTAACCAGCTTTGGGGTTGGGGCGGGGTGTTGTTGTGTATTTGTAGTTTCATAAAGGTTTCATTATCTGCCAAATAGGCATTATTTCAAAATGACTGGATAAAACCAATGACAGGAGCAAAGATAAAAAGTGTACAGAAAATTTGTTAAATGACAGGAAATAAATATTTGTTTTAAGATCCACAGGGAAGTGCACAACCCTCAGACATTGAGTGTAGCAAGGGAAGAAACTACAGAGGCCCTCGCAAAGATATTTGCATCATCTGCAGCCACTGGTGAAGTTTCTGGAAGGTGACATATATTGTATCATTATTTATCCTAAGGAAGGGTCTTGGCCCAAAACGTAGACTATACACTTTTCCATAGATGCTACCTGGCATGTCAAGTTCCTCCAGTATTTTGTGTGTGTTACAAACTATGGAGCTTGTTACTGGAGGGATTCTAATGGCCAGGATCTATTAGCTGCTCGACATACAAGCACCAAGTAGGACTGTCAGCATGTTAAAGTGTTTCACAAATCTGTTAGTTATTTGAAGAGACATCCAAGAGCAATGATGAGGGCAGGGCAGTGGATGTTGTCTGTATCAACTTCAGCAAGGCATTTGACAAGGTCCTACATGAAAGGCTGGATCTCATAGCTTCCAGAAAGAGCTAGCTATGCAGATGCATAATTGGCTTGATATTGGCAAGAGTATTCTTTGGACTAGAGGCACGTGGCTAGAGGTGTGATACAGGGATCTGTGCTGGGCCCACTATCATTCATCTAAATTATTGAGTTCAGTAGGTACAAGGTATAACTGATAGGATTGCAGGTGATACTAAAAGAAGGGTATTGTAAGCAACGAAGGTTATCAATATTACAGGGGAACTTGGATCACCTAGGTTAGTAGGCTGATGAATGACAACTGGCACAAGACCATAAGATATTGAGAGCAGAATCAAGCCATCTGGCCCACGAGACTGCTCCCCCATTTCATCATTGATGATCCATTTTCCTCAGCACCAATCTCCTGCCTTTTCCCAGTAACCCTTCATACCCTGAATAATCAAGAATCTATCATCTCTGCCTTAAATGTATCCAATGACTTGGCCTCCACATTCGCCAGTGGCAACAAATTCCACTGGTTCACCACTCTGGCTAAAGGAATTTCTCATCTCCATTCTATATGGAAAATCTGGCTAAGTTATGCCACAGCAACAACCTCTCACTCAATGTCAGCAAAAACAAAGAGCTGATTATTGACTATAGGAGGAGGAAACTGGAGGATCAAAAGTTAATCCTCATCAGGGATCAGAAGTGGAGAGTCACAACGCTTTAAATTCCTGTGTTATCATCTCAAACTAAATGTCCTGGGTCCACCATGTAAGTGCCATTACAAAGAAAGCACAGCAGCATCTCTACTTTTTTAGAAGTTTGTGTAGGTTTGGCATGTCAGCGTAACCTCTGGCAAGCTTCTATAGATATGTGGTGGACAGCATAATGATTGGGCACATCATACCCTAGTATGGAAACGCCAATGCCCTTGGATGGAAAATCCTACAAAAGTACAGGCCAGTCATCGTGGATAACACCTTCCCCACCATTGAGCACATCTACACAAAGTGAAGTCAGAAGAAAACCATCCATCATCAAGGACCTCCACCACCCAAGTCATGCTCTCTTTTTGCTGCTACCATTAGGAAAGAGGTACAGGAGCCTCCGAACCCACACCATCATGTTCATGAACAATTACTACTACTCAACATTCAGGCTCTTGAACCAAAGGATATAACTTCACTCACCCAAACACCAAACTGTTCCCAAAAATGATTTACTTTCAAGGACTCTTCATCTCATGTTCTTGATATTGTTTGCTTGTTTGTTTTGTTTTTGTATTTGCAGAGTTTTTCTTTTATACATGGGTTGTTTGTCCATTTTGTGTGGTCTTTCATTGATTCTAGTGTGTTCCTTCACACTTACTGTGAATTTTCACAGGAAAATGAATCTCAAGATTGTATATGGTGACACAGTATATATTTTGATAATAAATTCATTTTGAACTTCTGAAATTTATTGGTACCTTTCCTATATGCAGGTGACCAAAACTATACACAATACTCCAAATTAGGCCTCACCAACATCTTATACAACTTTAACATAACAGCCCAACTCCTGTACACAATACTTTGATTTATGAAGTCCAACATGCCAAAAGCTTTCTTTAACATCCTATCATGTCACTTTAAGACCCTGTGATGTCACTGTCAAGGAATTATGGATCTGTATTTCCTAGATCCCTCTGTACTACAATCCTCAGTGGCCTACCATTAACTGTGCAAGCCCTATCCTGGTTTATCCTCCCAAATTTGTCTCACAAGTTTACCTCACACTTGTCTGCATTAAATTTCATCTGTCATTTTTCAGCCCATTTTTCCACCTGATCCAGATCTCACTGCAAGCTTTAATAGTCTTCCTTGTTGCCCACTAAGCCCCTAATCTTGGTTCATGTGTTTTTGCTGATCCAGCTAACATCATCCAGATCCTTGATATAGATGACAAACAACAACGGACAACACAAATTCCTGCAGCATACCACTAGTTATAGGCCTCCCATGAAGCCAATGCCAAATCCAATTTAATAACACATAATAAATGGCAAGCTACTGAACCTCTGGCCAAATTCCATTCAGAACTTTGTCAAAGGCCTTAAAACCCAATGCAGATAACATCTCTTGCCTTTCTTTCATCAACTTTCCTGGTAAATTCCTCAAAAAACTCTACAAGATTGGTTAGACATGACCTTCCACGCACAAGCCATATTGACTATCCCTAATCAGTCCCTTTTGTTGGATTAGCTTGTATAATTGTCATTGGTTTTTCAGTTTAACTTATGTTTGCATTTTCATATAATCAGCTATGTATATGGAATTGTTCAGTGTGTTTCCTAGTGGTTACAGTTCTGTATTATTCTGGAAGCTTGTTGGGTATCGCAATTATTTGAATATGGGCTGATTGGTTAACTCTTATCTACAAAGTTTAAATGGAAAGTCTGTTATTGATGGAAATTCAGTGGAATTAGCAAACTGGTATAAGAGCAGAGCACATAGGCTCTCGCTCTTTCCTTTGTTCTTTTCCCACCATCACCTTCTCTCACTATATGGCACTGTTCTCACTACTCTCCTTTGAACCTTATTACACATTGCTATTTGGGGAAAAAAAGCAGACCAACACTGAAGTTAACATTGTGCTCAAATTAAATTTGTAGAAGCTGGTGGAGTAGCCAAGAAATCTTCAGATTATAATCTAGTGCTTATATAGTGAGAAAAATGAGATCAATTGCAATCCCACAGAATTCAGATTATTGTCCTAAAATATCGACTGCAATTCTATAAGATTTCAATTGCAATTCTACAAAGTTTTGACTGCAGTCCTACAAAATACCAATAGCAGTTCTACAAAGATTGACACAATCCAATAAAATTACAACTGCAATCCTAAAACAATATCCTGATTGCAATCCAATACTTCTATCACAGTCCGGCTGATAAGAAGTATGTACAAAATAAATGCTACACCAGAGTGAATTAAGACAATGACCGAAGTCGTGAAACCTACCACAGAATCTCCAGTCATGTGTGATCAGATCACTGAGAGTTTGAGCACTTACCTCTATAAAACATTTCAGTTTGATAAAATTAATAAAAGAAATTGAGATGAAATGTATCAATGCTGAGTCTATTAAGAATGCATGTGATAAGATACAGAGAATGCCTGAAGAAAAGGAAAAAAAACTAGAATGTCAAGTCGTCACTTTTTATTGTAATTTCGACCATAACTGCTGGTACAATACACAGTAAAAACGAGACATTTTCCAGGACCATGGTGCTACATGAAACAATATAAAAATTACACTGAACTACGTAAAACAACACAGAAACTACATTGGACTACAGACCTACCCAGGACCGCATAAAGTGCACAAAACAGTGCAGGCATTACAATAAATAATAAACAAGACAACAGGCACAGTAGAAGGCAGTAGGTTGGTGTCAGTCCAGGCTCTAGCTATTGAGGAGTCTGATGGCTTAGGGGAAGAAACTGTTATATAGTCTGGTCATGACAGCCCAAATGCTTCGGTGCCTTTTGCCAGATGGCAGGAGGGAGAAGAGTTTGTATGAGGGGTGCGTGGGGTCCTTCATAATGCCGTTTGCTTTACGGATGCAGCGTGAGGTGCAAGTGTCTGTAATGGCGGCAAGAGAGACCCTGATGATCTTCTCAGCTGACCTCACTATCTGCTGCAGGGTCTTGCGATCCGAGATGGTGCAATTTCTGAACCAGGCAGCGATGCCGCTACTCAGGATGCTCTCAGTACAACCACTGTAGAATGTGATGAGGATGGGGGGGTGGGAGATGGACTTTCCTCAGCCTTTGCAGAAAGTAGAGACGCTGCTGGGCTTTCTTTGCTATGGAGCTAGTGTTGAGGGACCAGATGAGATTCTCCGTCAGGTGAACACCAAGAAATTTGGTGCTCTTAACGATCTCTACGGAGGAATCATCAACGTTCAGCGGAGAGTGGTCGCTCCGTGTCCTCCTGAAGTCAACAACCATCTCTTTTGTTTTGTTCACATTCAGAGACAGGTTGTTGGCTCTGCACCAGTCCATTAGCTGCTGCACCTGCTCTCTGTATGCTGACTCATCATTCTTGCTGATGAGACCCACCACGGTCATGTCATCGGCGAACTTGATGATGTGGGTCGAGCTGTGTGTTGCAGCACAGTCGTGGGTCAGCAGAGTGAACAGCAGAGGACTGAGCACACAGCCCTGGGGGGCTCCCGTGCTCAGTGTGATGGTGTTGGAGATGCTGCTTCCAATCCGGACTGACGGAGGTCTCCCAATCAGGAAGTCTAGGATCCAGTTGCAGAAGGAGGTGTTCAGGCCTAGAAGGCTCGGCTTTCCAATCAGTTTCTGAGTTAAAGATATAACACATGGTCAGTTTGATTGTGTAAGTAAAAAAAGTTAACGGACAAGTAAAGAACTTAATTGAGAAAGGACAAAAAGTGATAAAACTACAAAAACAGTATGACAGAGATGCTAAAAAGTTAAAAGAGCAAATCTTTGCATTGACTAAACAAGTGGGAACAAAACAACTGAATAAGTGTAATCAAGTTGAAGGGCATTGTACAGAGATCTGAAACAAAATGAAGCAGTATGAGAAAGCTACTCAGGAACCTCAAGCGGGCGATCCTGCCAGTGATGCTTCTTCTTGGGAAACACCCCGTATGTTGGACAGTCCTCTGAGACAGCACCACCATCCTAATTCTGAGGAATTACAACATGGACATGACCTGGACTCTACAGTGGCCTCTCGTGCCTCAACTATGTCATGGTTTGCTCCAATAAAGACCAAGGAAGTGAAGACTGAAGGTGGGACCTATGAATAGAGATGGATGTTTTTCCATCTACCACTTGAACCAGAAAGGATTACCAAGTGATTTAAAGAAGTTCCACATCCTAAAAAAGGAAGTTTAAAAATCTGGGCTGAGCTTCAACATATTAAAAACATATACAACTGCACCCATATAAGTTTGTATGTCCACTCTGTGACCGTATAGGTTTCCTCAGGGCGCTCCTGTTTTCTTCCACAGCCCAAAGGCATACCAGTTGGCAGACGAATGAGTCATTGTAAATTGTTCCATAGTTAGGCTAGGCTTAAATCAGGGCTTGCTAGGAGGCACGGCTCAAAGGGCCGGAAAAGCCTATTCCACGCTGTATCTCAATAAAAATAAATGATGGCATCCAAATTTACACTACCTTGTCTTCTCAGCAAACCAGACAGTTGAATCATAGAGTTAATGACAACATGGATGATGATAAACGAAATATACAAGATAACTGGAATGCTATTACGAGGTGATCAGAAGAACAGGTCCCAATACTGACTGACTGAAGGATAGTGGTCGATTGCCAAGCAAAAGATGTTTCTGAACATGCAGAACAGTATAGGATAGTGTGGTTCAGTTATTCAGGAGATAAAGGAATAAGTGAAGATAGAGGACTCTACATATGGTCACCTGAAGTCAACTTTTATGGCTGGCTTGAAACCAGATGTTGCCAAAATGGTGGAGCTGACCAAACTGAATTGGAGTAAACTTGGTGGTCCATATAATGAGCAAGTGAAAGCCACCAAAGAAGTGGAATCAGATAGCAAAATCTGAATAAGATCACTGCAGGTGTGTCAGTTACCTGTCCATCAACAGCCATTGACCACGGGCCATAGAGCATAAAACATAGAAATCTACAGCACATTACAGGCCTTCGGCGTACAATGTTGTGCTGACCATGCAACCTACTCTAGAAACTGCCTCAAATTTCCCTAGCGCATAGCCCTCTATTTTTCTAAGCTTCATACACCTATCCAAGGCCAATCCCCTAGAGCAAAATGTCACTTTTAAAGGACACTGGTGTAGATGTTATTGGTATAAGAAACAAAGTGGACCACAAAAGCAAACTCAACAAATTCAATCCTTTGCCTCACAAAAGCCTGAATATACTAATTTGATGACATGGTTTCAACAAGCAATGTTAGATGTAATGGATGTATTGTCACATTCAAAAAGCAACTAAGCTCTTTCCTACAGCCCTTGCTTACCCTGATAAAGCATAAACTAGGCAGCTTGTATGTTCACTTACTGATTAGAAATGAATGTGCTGAATTCTTGTTAGACTATGATGACCATGACTCTGCAAGAATAATAACATGCCATGATGCAAATTATTACAAAGAATCACCTCTGCTGAGCCCAGATCTGATTCTGTACACTGATTAATCAACCACCGAGAGAGCAAATTGAATGGCTAGATGGGCCACTTTCTGAAACTTAAGTGCTGGCATCAGGAAGCATGGCTGCTGATACCTCCACAATAGGAAGAACACAAAACTCTTTGCCACCTGTAGGGTGGCAGAAGGAAAATCAGCTAATATCTACACTAATTCTCAATATGCTTTTGGAGTTGTTTATGATTTTGAAAACTTAAGGAGACAAAGAAGACTTCTTACGGATGTAAGATGTCCAATCAAGAATGGACAACTAATGCAAGAATATCATGCAATTGCAGTCAGAAGTGGCTATATTAAAATGTAGAAGTCACTCCAAAATGACTACAATTGAAAGCCATGGAAATACATTTGTAGATGAAATCACAGAAAAAAGCAGCACAGGAATAGTGTAAGAAAATAAAAATAGTAAAACTAGTAAAAGAGGTCAAAGAATTTAAAACAGCGCTGAGAACATACCATATGCAGTGAACTTGAAAAATGAAGTTATGGAAACAAAACTGAAATCCATATCATGGGAAATACATATCACGATTGAAAGATACAAGCACGATGCTCTAACCAGAAAAGTGAAATGCATATCATAGTAAATACCTATCACGATCGAGAGATACAAACGCGATGCTCTAACCAGAAAAATGAAATCCATCTCATAGGAAATACATATCACAATTGAAAGATATAAGCACGATGCTCTAACCAGAAAAGTGGCTCTGAGGAACTCCAGCGTGTTGTGAGTGTTGCTTTGACCCCAGCATCTGCAGATTATTTTATTATTTTGTGTTTTTATTAAACAGATTCTCCTAGTGATGGTGGAATCCAAAGTTCAGAGTGTAAGCTTGACAAACGTTTGAAAGATGCATGACATGCAGAAAACAAATCCTGGAGCAGCAGGAAAGCTACCACAATTACGTGCCACTACTCCACTTGGTCTGTTTTTACACTTACAAGTGGACTGCATTACTTTGCCAGGATGTCAAGGATACTCCAACATACTGGTAATAGTGGACATCTTTTCAAGATGGGTGGAAGCTACTCCAGCAAGGAAAGTCACTGCCATACACAGCAAAAACATTATTCTTAGATGGGGATTACCATGTCACATCTACTGACCAAAGAACACATTTCACTGGGAGCGTGTGGCAGGAATTATTTTGACTTTCCATTGTCCACATCACCAAGAGTCACCAGGGCAAGTCGAACCACTGCTCTTCAAAAAAAGACATTGCAGAAGACCTCCAGGATGTTCTGCAACACCCCTAAGACAATATTCTGTGGACAGGTGAGCTTTTTAGCAGAAATGCACTCCACAATATTTGGAGTGTAACCTTGAGGTTCGGCCAGCATACGTTTGTCTAGGGGAAGATGGCCTCTGGTCCAGCCAGACTGAGAAATCTTTGTGTGGATGCTGAGTGATGTGTTGCCCAGTTACAAATCCGAACCGCAATATCAGAAAATACACAGTACGCAATTACACGATTGAACTATATAAATATTAATCTAACTATAGGATTAGAAAAGAAAATTAAAACAAAAAGGGCCCATTTTAATGTAAGTCTAAAGTGCACGTTGGAGCTCACGGAATCGTCCATTCGACCCCCATCGCCCTCCTCCGAGTGTCGCTGACCGTCAGACCCTCACTCCAAGTCCACTCCGTCCGGTGGTCTACCAACTCTTTCCACTCGTGTCTTCTCTCTTCATCTCTCCCCAAAAAAACACTGCGAAATCCCTGCTCCCAGACCCATAAGAACGAACAACATGTCTTCCATTGGCTAACATACATTCCAAAGGCCCTGTTATCTCTCGTCACAACCTAAACATTGCTGCTACAGAGAAACCATTACCTTAGCAGTGAAACATTACAGAGAGGCCATTACCTTGGCAGTGAAACCTTACAGAGCATTACAGGAGGAAAAAAGGCACTGCACCCAAACACCAAAACCTCATCCCGACAATAAAACATGGTGGAAGGAGCATCATAGTTTGGGACAGTTTGCTGCCTCAGGGCCTCAACAGCTTGCAATCGTTAATGTAACAACAAATTCAAAATTGTATCTAGAATTTTACAGGAGAATGTCAGGGTAGCACTCCATCACCTGAAACTTAATAGAGGCTGGATGATACAACAAGACAATGATCCAAAATACAAGAGTAAATCAACAATAGGTTTAAAAAGAAGAAAATTAGTGTTTTGGAATGGCCAAGTCAGAGTCCAGACCTTAACCCAACTGAGATGCTGCAGCATGGCCTGAAGAGGGCTGTTCCTGCAACGTATCCCAAAAATAATGAACAGAAACAGTTTTGTATGGACGAATAGTCTAACATTCTTCCTCACCATTGTGCAAGTCTGATCAGCAGCTACAGAAAATGTTTAGAAACATAGAAACCTACAGCACATTACAGGTCCTTTGGCCCACAATGTTATGCTGACCATGTACTTCGTTCTAGAAACTGCCTAGAATTCCCCTACTGCATAGCCCGTCTACTTTTCTAAGCTGCATGTACCTATCCAAGAGTCTTTTAAAAATGCCCTATTGTATTCGCCTCTACCACCTTCGCTAGCAGTGTATTCCATGCGATCACCACTCTGTGTTTAAAACTTGCCTCTGACATCGCCCTTGTATCTACTTCCAAGCAGCTTAAAACTATGCTCCCTCGTGTTAGCCATTTCAGCCCTGGGAAAAGGCCTCTGGCTACCTTTACTTTCTGAGAAAACTAAAGAAATTTGGCCTGTCCCCTAAAACCCTCACTAATTTTTATAGATGCTTTCTCTTCTAGGGTGCATCACAACCTGGTATGGAAGTTGTCCTGTCCAAGACCGGAAGAAGCTGCAGAAGATCGTGAGCACGGCGCAGCACATCACACAAACCAATCTTCTGTCCTTGGACTCACTTTACACCGCATGCTGTCGGAGCAGTGCTACCAGGATAATCAAGGACGCGACCCACCCAGCCAACACACTTTTCGTCCCTCTTCCCTCCGGGAGAAGGCTCAGGAGCTTGAAGACTCGTACGACCAGATTTGGGAACAGCTTCTTTCCAACTGTGATAAGACTGCTGAACGGATCCTGACGCGGATCTGGGCCGTACCCTCCAAATATCCGGACCTGCCTGCATCTCGGTTTTTTTGCATTATCTTACTTTTCATTTTTCTATTTATGATTTATAATTTAAATTTTTAATATTTACTATTGATTTGTAATCTAGGGAGCGGGAAGCGCAGAATCAAATATCGCTATGATGATTGTACGTTCTTGTATCAATTGTTTGGCGACAATAAAGTATAAAGTATAAATGATCAATGCCTCTCATCTTGTACATCTCTATCAGATCACCTCTCATCCTCCATCGCTCCGAGGAGAAAAGGCCAGGTTCACTCAACCTATTCTCATAAGGCATGCTCTCCAATCCAGGCAATATCCTTGTAAATCTCCTCTGCACTCTCTCTATAGTATTCATCTTCTTCTCTTCGGCTGTCCATCGATTTTCGATGTTGCCTGAGGCCTGGGCAAGGTTGTATGGAAGACCGGCAGTTGTTCATGCTGCAAGTCTCCCCTCTCCACGCCACCGATGTTGTCCAAGGGAAGGGCACTAAGACCCATACAGCTTGGCACCGGTGTCGTCGCAGAGCACTGTGTGGTTAAGTGCCTTGCTCAAGGACACAACACACTGCCTCAGCTGAGGCTCGAACTATCGACCTGCAGATCACTAGACCGACGCCTTAACCACTTGGCCACGTGCCACACTTAGCATTTTAATTTTAATGCTTCCAAGTTTGTTATGATGATTAACCTTTTTTTTGGAAACTGTAACACCAAAGAAGAGATTTTATGGAGAACTATATTACACACTCCCCAAAACAATCCAAGCAAAAGGATAGTATTCATACCCTTCCTGTAATGAGGCGACCAGAACTGAACACAGTACTCCAAGTGGGGTCTAACCAAGGTCTTATATAGCTGTAACAATACCTCACAGCTCTTGAACTCAATCCCACGGTTGATGAAGGCTAACACACCATACATCTTAACAACACTGTCAACCTGTGCCGCAGCTTTGAGTGTGCTATTGACATGAACCCCAAGATCTCACTAATCCTCCACACTGCCAAGAGTCTTACTATTAATATTATATCTTGTCTTCAAATTTGACCTACTGAAATGAACCACTTCACACTTATCTGTGTTGAACTCCATCTGCCACTCTCAGCCCAGTTCCGCATCCTATTAATGTCACGCTGTAATCTCTGACAACCCTCCAGACTATCCACAACACCCCCAACTTTTGCGTCATCAGCAGACTTACCAACCCACGCTTCTACTTGTTCATCCAGGTCATTTATAAAAATCGCAAAGAAGAAGGGTCCCAGAACAGATCGCTGCGGGACACCACTGCTCACCATCCTCCATACAGGATGCAAACCATCCACAACTATCCTTTGCCTTCTGTAGGCAAGCCAGTTCTGGATCCTCAAAGCATGGTCTCCTTGGATCCCACACCTCATTACTTTCTGAATGAGCCTCCCATGGGGAACCTTATCAAATGCCTTACTGAAATCCATATACACTTCATCAATGTGTTCTGTTACATCCTCAAAGAATTGAATCAGGTTTGTAAGGCATGACCTGCCCTTGACAAAGCCATACTGACTATCCCTAATCAGATTATGTCTTTCCAAATGCTCATAAATCCTGCCTCTCACGATCTTCTCCAACAACTTTCCCACCACTGAAGAAAGACTCACTGGTCTATAATTTCCTAGGTTATCTCTACTCCCTTTCCCTTTCTTGAACGTTTGCAAACCTCGAATCCTCTGGTATTTCTCCTGTCCATATTGATGATCCAAAGATCATCGCCAGAGGCTCAGCAATCTCCTCCCTCTCTTCCCACAGTAACCTGGAGTATATCTCGTCCGGTCCCAGAAACTTAACTAACTTAATACCTTTTAAAAGCCCCAGCACATCCTCTTTCTTCAAGTCTACACATTCAAGTGTTTCAGTCCGCTGTAAGTCATCCCCACAATTGCCAAGGTAAATACTGAAGCAAAGTATTCATCAAGTACCTCCACTGCCTCCTTTGATGAAGGTTAGAGCTTCTAAAGGAGGTTCTAAACGTTATTAAATACAAGGGTTCACATGCTTTTTTCTCCAGCCTGGACTGTGAACAATAAAACAATGTTCAATAAAGACAAGAAAAGTACAATTGTTTGTGTGTTATTAGTTTAGGCAGATTGTGTTTGTCTATATTGTGACTTAGATGGAGATCAGACCACATTTTATGTAATTAAAGCCCAAAAAAACCCAGGTAATTGCAGTGTTTTAACAAACTTTTTCTTGCAAATGTATGTCAAGTGTAACAAGTATACATCACTACCAGTAGTTCTTGGTCTCAGAGTTTGCTATGCATATTATAGGAGACAATTTAGTTAACTATTGTAAGAAATTAACCCAAGCTGTAAGTTTACTTCTCAGGTTTCAGCCACTTGGAGTGATCTAACAGAAGGAGGATTCAACCTTTTTCCTGGTGAGTGGATCCTGATTGAGAAACCACATAAGAAAGCACTAGGAGCTCAATGAGAAGGTCTTTTTCAAGCGCTATTAATTATGCATGCTAACCTCTGCAAATGAGCCCAAGTGGTACCCAAGAAAACAAGCACTGTAGTTAATGTGTTAGTAACCTCTGAATCAGTGCCTGTGCCGCAAGGCTTCAGTGAACAAACCACTTAACAATTCAGAAGACTTTGAACAGCCGCTGGACATTATGAAGTTATTTTAATATTATTTGTTGCTACATTTTTGTCAATATTCCTAACTATGCGCCAATGGAGAAGACTCAAAGGATACTTATGAACATAGTTTCAATGATAGTTTTGCTGAAAGCTTTAATGCTTCTAGCTGTTGGGTATGTCAATATATACCACACATACAATACGCAAGATGGTTCTTCAAAATCCTTTGTCACTAGATCTTCTCTTACTTACTTGGGGTGGGGGGGGGGGAAGGAACTTGTGCAGTTATAGGCAAGGAGTGTTGTACTTACTTACCTGACAAGTCTGAAGGTAGAACTGATCTGTTTGATCATATTCATAAAGAAACAGCTTAAATACACCAATCTGACCAATGGTATTTCTTTGATTGGATTCGATCAAGTCTAGAAAGCCATCTGTATCACCATACACAGAGAAGCAGAATTAAAACATTTGGCCCATCGAGTCTGCTCCACCATTCAATCAGGGCTTATCGTTTTCTTCCCCCTCCTCAGCCTCACTCCCCAGCCTTTCACCCGTTACCTTTGATGCCGTGTCCAATCAAGAACCTATCCAGCTTTGCCTTAAATACATCCAACGACCTAACCTCCACAGCTGCCAATGGTAACAAATTCTGCACCCTCTGGCTGAAGAAATTTCTCCACATCTGTTCTAAATGGACACCCTCTGTCTTGACGCTGTGCCCTCTTGTCCTAGACTCCCACCATGGGAAACATCCTTTCCACTACTACTGTCTCGGCCTTTCAACATTCCAAAGGCTCAATGAGATCTCCCCTCATGCCTCCAAATTCCAGTGAATACAGCCCAGAACAATCAAATGTTCCTCATGTGATAACCCTTTCATTCCCAGAATCATCCTTGTGAACCTCCTCTGAACCCTCTCCAATGCCAGTACAGCTTTCCTTAGGTGAGAAGCCCAAAACTGTTCATAATATACAAGGTGAGGCCTCACTAGTGCCTTATAAAGCCTCAGCATCACATCCTTGCTCTTGTATTTTAGACCTCTTGAAATGAATGCTAACATTGCATTTGCCTTCCTCACCACTGACTCAACCTGCAAGTTAACCTTTAGGGTGTTCTGCACAAAGACTCCCAAGTCCCTTTGCATCTCAGATTTTTGGATTTTTTCCCTGTTCAGAAAATAGTTAGCACATTTATTTCTACTATCAGAGTGCATGACCATGTATTTTCCAACCTTGTATTTCACTTGCCACTTTCTTGCCCATTCTCCTAATCCGGCTAAGTCTTTCTGCAGCCTACCCGTTTCCTCAACACTACCTGCCTCTCCACCAATCTTAATATCATCTATAAACTTGGCAACAAAGCCATCTATTTCATCATCTAAATTGCTGATATACAGCATAAAAAGCAGCCCCAACATCAACCCCTGCAGAACACCACTAGTCACTGGCTGTTAACCAGAAAAGGATCCTTTTATTCCCACTCACTGCCTCCTACCAGTCAGTCAATGCTAGCCATGCTAGTAACTTATCTGGGATACCATGAGCTCCTAAGCTTGAGAAGCAGCCTCGTATGGTACCTTGTCAAAGGCCTTTTGAAAGACCAATATACAAAATCCGCTGCATCCCCTTTATCTATCCTACTTGTAATCTCCTCAGAGAATTCCAACTGGTTCATCAAGCAAGATTCTCCCTCAAGGAAACCATGCCGTCTTTGTCCTACCTTGTCCTGCGTCACCAAGAACTCCATAACCTCATCCTTAACAATTGACTCCAACATCTTCCCAACTACTGAGGCCAGGCTAACTGGTCTGTAATTTCTTTTCTGCTGCCTTCCTCCTTTCTTAAAGAGTGAAGTGATATTTGCAATTTTCCAGTCCTCTGGCACCATGCCAGAGTACAATGATTTTTGAAAGATCATTACTAATGTTGCCACAATCTCTACCAGTACCTCTTTCAGAACCCTTGGGTGCAGTTCATCTTGCCTGGATGACTTATGTATCCTTACGTCTTTCAGATTTTTGAGCACCTTCTCCCTTGTAATAGTAACTGCACTCACTTCTCTTCCTTCACACACTACAGCATCTGGCACACTGCTAGTCTGAAGACTGATGCAAAATACTCGTTTAGTTCTTCTGACATCTCCTTGGCTCCCGGTATTACTTCTCCGGCTTCATTTTCTGGAGGTCCTATATCCACTCTCATCTCTTTTACTTTTTATATATTTGAAGAAGCTTTTTCTATCCATCTTGATATTGTTTGCTAGCTTGCTTTCCTATTTCACCTTTTCCCTTCTAATGATTCTTTTAGTTGCTTTCTGTAGGTTTTGAAAAGCTTCCCAATCCTCTATCTTCCCGCTAATTTTTGCTTTGCCGTGTGTCCTCCCTTTTGCTTTTACATTGGCTGACAAGGGAGGTCAAATCTAATGTTATACAATTTTGCCATTGAGTATTTCTTTGTTTTTTGAATACATCTATCCTGCACCTTCCTCATTTTTCCCAGAAACTCAAGCAATTGTTGCTCTGCTGTCATTCCTTTGGCTAACTCCTCTCTCATATCACTGTAATCTCCTTTACTCCACTGAAATACTGCTATGTCAGACTTCATTTTCTCCTTACTAAATTTCAAGTTGACCTCAATCATATTGTGATCACTGCCTAAGGGTTCTTTTACCTTAAGCTTCCTAATCGTCTCCCGGTATCGCTCTAGTATAGCTGACCCCCTCGTATGCTCAATGACAAACTGCTCAAAAAAGCCATCTTCTCGACATTCAACAAACTCACTCTCGAGATCCATTATCAAACTGATTTTCCCAATCAACCTGCATGTTAAAATCTCCCATGACTATCACAACATTGGCTTTTTGACAAGCCTTTTCTATTTCCCATTGTAATCTGTGGTCCATATCTCAGCTACTGGATATAACTGTCATCAGGGTCCTTTTACCCTTGCAGTTCCTAACTCAACCCACAAGGATTCAACATCTTCTGATCCCATGTCACATTTTTCTACTGATTTGATGCCATTCTCTACCAGCAGAACCATGCCACCCCATCTGCCTACTTTTCTATCCCTCCGATACAACGTGTAACCTTGGACATTCAGCTCCCAACTACGTTTGTACAACCATCCTTCAGCCATGATTCAGTGATGGCCACAACATAGCTGACAATCTGTAATAGTGCAACAAGATCTTCCGCCTTATTTCTTATAGTCTGTGCATTGAGATATAACACTGAGTATTATATTTGCTACACTTCTTGATTCTGCATCCCTAAACCACAGATACTCATCCCGCTGGCTTCAATTTTGTCCTATCATCTGCCTGCCCTTCCCGACAGTCTGACTGCACGCTTTTTTTTGAAAAAGCATCCAGCCTATCCTGAGTCCCTTCACTGTGGTTCCTACCCCTTGCCAAATTAGTTTAAACCTTCCCCAACAGCTCTAACAACCTGCTCACCAGAATATTAGTCCCCCTTGAGTTCAGGTGTAACCCATCACTTTTGTACAGCTCATACCTTGCCCAGGAGAGATCCTGATGATCCAAAACCTGAAGCTCTGCCTCCTGCACCAGCTTCTCAGTCATGCATTGATCTCAAAATTATCCTGTTTCAACCCTCACCAGTATGTGGCACAGGCAATCCAGAAATTACCACCCTGGAGGTCCTGCTTCTCAGTTTTCTGCCTAGCTCTCTAAATTCTCTTCAAGACCTATTTGCTCTTCCTTCCTATGTCACTGGTACCAATATGTACCAAAACACATGGATGCTCTCTCTCCCTCTCCAAAATGCCGTGGAGATGATCCAAGACATCCCTGACCCTGGCACCTGGGAGACAACAGACTATTCAGGCGTCCCATTCATGTCCACAGAATCTCCTGTCTGTTCCTCTGACCATTGAGTCCCCTGTCACTACTGCCTCTTTCCCATATGCACCACGGACCTATGACCAGTGCCAGTAACCTAGTAGTTGAGCATTCCCCTGGGAGATCATCCCCCACAATAGCATCCAAAACAGTATACTTATTAATGAGGGGAACAACCACAAGGTGCTCTGCGCTATCTGCCTATTTTCATTTCCATTTCTCCTGACAATCACCCAGCTACTCGCCACCTGCATGTTAGGGGTGACTACTTCCCTGTATCTCCTCACTCTCCCATACAAGTTGAACATCATCTAACTGCTGCTCCACATTCCTAACACTATCGTCAAGAAGCTACAGCTGGATGCACTTCAGCCAGATGTAGATCCCTGGCATGAAGAATACAACAGCCATTTACTACACTAGATACAGTAAGGGGGTGGGGGGGGGGGGGGAGAGAGGAACCTTAACAGAAATTTACCCAGAGCCAACGCCTCTGCTTGACACTCCTACTCTCACTACTGGCATACTCTCAACAATGGCCGCTCTGCCTGTTCCTTCTGTATTTTTAAGCAAGCGTTGCTAACCTGTGAGAAACCTCCTTGCTGCACTCTGCTCTTGCCGCTGATTGGGCCACCAGAATATTAGTAAGAGTCCTGATATGGCTCATCATAGTTTACATTTTTTTTTTAAAAAACCTGTATAACAGGAATCATGAATAGAGCAGTTCAATCTCACTACTTACAAAGACAATCTACCTAACTGTAATGCCCTGGTTAAGATTTCTACTGCTATGCTGTGATCAGTTTTCTGCAAAAGCAGTGTGAAATGCCAGAAATTGTGTTTTGGCTTCAGCTAAGGTAAGAACCCATGTTGTCCAACTTAAGAATGCGAGTCAGCCAATCAGGATTGTGGGATGCGAGAGAGCTGTGGGGAAGAGTTTTCTTAAGGACAGTCTGGTTCATGGTCTTTTGACAGGAGATGCAGTAAAGAGAAGCTCGGGAGAGATGCATGTTAGATTCGATCCGATGAAAAGATGCAATTGCAAGGAGTGCTTCACAAGACAAAGGAGTCTAAGATGGGAAGCTCTACTGGTGATTGGTGATGAGGATTCAGTGCCATAATGGTTAAACCCAGTTTTTGGAAAAGACGAGGTCCAACGGTCATGTGTACATTTAGACTGGTTTAACTGTAATGGGAACTTATATTTTATTCTCTCTTTTCTTTCTCTTAACTGCTCGATAAAGCTGAATTAGTAAATATAATTTCTTTATAATTTTATGCAGTGTATGATCCGTTATTTCTTGCCAACTGATAGTTGTGTATAGGCAGTATTTACAAAGCATTCATTCAAATAGAGGTTCTATTAATAGGAACATCTCAACTTTCCTGTTTGGTTGAATCCCAAATCATACTGACCCTGGACATACTGTTTATGAGAGGTGGCCTTCTCACCACTGAGTCATGTGGCTGTTAAGAGTTAGTTATTGAACCCCAGTGAGGGGGTTACAGAACAATGACATAATCCAATGAATACTACTTGATAATTTTTTTTGTAATATAATTTTTATTGAGTTTTCAAAAAGAATACATGAAAAGATAAAATCTACCCTCCCCCTCCCCCCCCATATATAGTCCTACCTAAAAAGAAAGAAAAGAGAAAAAAGAAAAGAACCGCCTGGGTATTGGAAGGTTTCCACATGCTCCATGGGATTCAAAATAAATTTGGTATAATTATTCATTACTTTCCCCAAGGGACCAAGGTCTTTATCGGAGCACTTAAATATGCCATCCTATCTTTTGTAAATAAGGGCGCCAAATATTCAAAAATGTTACATATTTATCTCTTAAATTATAAGTAATTTTTTCGAGTGGAATAGAACTAGCCATTTCATTATTCCAACGATCCATACTTAAATACGAATCAGATTTCCAAGTAACTGCTATAGTCTTCTTAGCTACTGCCAATGCAATTTTTATAAATTCTTTCTGATATTTATTCAATTTAAGTTTCGGTTTTATCCCTTCAATATCACCTAATAGAAATAATACAGGGTTATGTGGAAGTTGAGTTCCAGTAATTTGTTTCAATAAGACTCTTAAATTTATCCAAAAGGGTTGAATTTTAAAACAAGACCAAGTAGAATGTAAAAAAGTACCAATTTCTTGATTACACCGAAAGCATTTATCAGATAGATTTGAATTTAATCTATTTATTTTTTGTGGTGTAATATATAATTGGTGTAAAAAATTATATTGTACTAATCTAAGTTGAACATTTATTGTATTTGTCATACTGTCAAGACAGAGTCTTGACCAATTTGTTTCATCAATATTAATATTCAGATCTGTTTCCTATTTTTGCTTTGACTTATGGGTTCCTTGTTTAATTGTCTGTTCTTGAATCAAATTATACATACAAGAAATAAATTTTTTAATTTTCCCTTTTTGAATTAAAATTTCAATTTCATTAGGTTTTGGCAAAAACATTGTTTGACCCAGCTTACCTTTTAAGTAAGCCCTTAATTGAAAGTAACAAAAGAAAGTATTATTTGGTATTTTATATTTATCCTTTAATTGTTCAAATGACATCAATATACCTCGTTCAAAACAATCTCCTATAAATTTAATCTCTTTTTGGTACCAATTATATATAAAAGTTGATTGTCCATTGTAAAAGGAATAAGTCTGTTTTGGAACAAAGGTCTCCTTGCATTTATCTTATTCCATAGATCAATCAAATGCGTTAATATAAGAGATTCTTTCTTTTCTTGTATCCATTTAGATTCCCATTTATATACAAAATCTTCAGGTCTATTTTCTCCTATCTTGTCTAGTTCTATTTTAATCCATGCTGGTTTTCGATCATCGAAGAAAGATGCAATAAATCTAAGTTGATTTGTTTTATGATAGTTTTTAAAGTTTGGAAGTTGTAACCTTCCTAACCCAAATTTACATGTCAATTTTTCCAATGATATTCTTGACATTTTACCTTTCCAAAGAAATTTTCTCACACATTTATTTAACTCTTGAAAAAATTTCTGTGGCAATTGTATTGGTAATGTTTGAAACAAATACTGTAATCTAGGAAATATATTCATTTTTACAACATTGACTCTACCTACTAATGTTATTGGTAGTATCATCCATTTGTCAAAATCTTCTTGAATTTTTTTCAATAGTGGTAAATAATTAAATTTATATAAATTCTTTACATCATTATCAAGTCTTATACCTAAATACTTCATACCATTTACCGGCCATCTAAATTGGGTTACTAATCGACATTGACTATAGTTTCCTTTAGTAAGAGGTAAAATTTCACTTTTATCCCAATTTATTTTGTAACCTGATACCTTCCCATATTCATCCAATCTAGAAGATAATTTATATAACGAATGTTGTGGGTTTGTTAAGTAGATCAAAACATCATCAGCAAAAAGATTAATTTTATATTCCTCCTGATTAACTCTAAAACCCATAATATCTGGATCAATTCTGATTAGTTCTGCTAATGGCTCTATCGCCAGTACAAATAAAGCAGGTGATAATGGACAACCTTGTCTAGTTGACCTTTTTAACTGGAATGGTGTTGAAATTTGAGAGTTTGTCACTTCTTTAGCTTTAGGGTTAGAATTTAAAGTTTTAATCCAATTTATAAAAGATGTTCCTAATCTGTATTTTTCTAATACTTTAAATAAAAAATCCCATTCTAATCTATCAAATGCTTTTTCTGCATCCAAAGCTACTACTATACTCTTCTCGTCCCTTTTTTGTGCCAAATGAATTATACTGAGTAGCCGGGTTACATTATCTGCCAATTGTCTATTTTTAATAAATCCTGTTTGATCCATATGTATTAATTTTGGTAAATATTTAGATAATCTATTCGATAAAATTTTTGCTATTATTTTATAATCCGTATTCAATAAAGAAATAGGCCTGTATGATGTTGGTTTCATAGGATCTCTGTCTTTTTTGGCAATACTATTACAATCGCTGTTGAAAGAGATTCTGGAAGTTTATGAATTTTTTCTGCTTGACATATTAGTTCAGTAAAAAGAGGAAATAATAAATCTTTAAATTTTTTATAAAATTCAGGTGGAAAACCATCTCCTCCTGGAGATTTATTACTTTGGAGTGATCCTAAAGCTTCTTCAACTTCTTTTAATGTAAAAGGCATATCTAATCCCTTCTGTTCTTCCAAATTCAATTTTGGAAGAGAAACTTGTGATAAAAACCTTTCTATCTCACTAACATCATTTTGGGATTCTGATTGATATAATTCAGAATAGAAATTTTTAAAGGTTTCATTTATTTCAAGAGATTTATAAGATATTTTATTTGCCCTTGTTCTAATTGCATTTATTGTTTTGGAAGCTTGTTCTGTTTTCAACTGCCAGGCAAGAATTTTATGTGCTCTCTCACCTAACTCATAATACCTTTGTTTAGTTCTTATAATTGCTTTTTCCATTCTATATGTCTGAAGCGTATTATATTGTAACTTCTTATTGACAAGTTGCCTTCATTTTTCTTCTGACATATATCTTTGAGATTCTTTTTCTATTTTTGTAATCTCTTTTTCCAATTGATCTAGTTCTGCCATACATTCTTTCTTAATTTTAGATGTATAACTTATTATCTGGCCCCTAAGATATGCTTTCATCGCATCCCATAATATAAATTTATCATCCACTGAATGAAAATTTGTATCCAAAAAAAATTGAATCTGCTTTTTCATAAAATCACAAAAATCTTGACGCTTTAATAATGTTGAATTAAATCCCCATCTATAAGCCACTTCTTCCTTATCAGCCATTATTATTGTCATTAATAAAAGGGAATGATCTGATAATATTCTTGCTTGATATTCCATATTTTTCACTCTGTGTTGAATATGCATTGATAATAGAAAAAAATCTATCCTTGAGTAAGTTTTATGTCTATGGGAATAGAACGAATAGTCTCTTTCTTTAGGATTGATTCTTCTCCATATATCAATCAAATTTAAATCCTTCATCAATGATAAAGTTAAATTTACTACCTTCGATTTTATAACAGCCTGGGTTGATCTATCTAAGACTGGGTCTAAGCAAAAATTAAAGTCTCCTCCAATTAATATTTTTTTATGTGCATCCGCCAAATTCAGAAAAGCTTCTTGTATGAATTTTGCATCATTTTCGTTTGGTGCATAAATATTCATGGAAGTCCATAGTTCAGAAAAAAGTTGACAATGTATAATCACATATCTCCCCGCAGAATCAGTTACTACATTTTGTATTCTAATTGGTAACGTTTTATTGATCAAAATTGCTACTCCCCTCGCTTTTGAATTAAATGAAGCCGCAACAACACTACCCACCCAATCCCTCTTTAGTTTCTGATGTTCTGTTTCTGTTAGGTGCGTTTCCTGTAAAAAAGCTAAATCTATCTTCATTTTTTTAATATGTGTTAAGATTCTTTTTCTTTTCACTGGTCCATTAAGCCCATTAACATTAAAACTCAAAAAATTCAATAAATTAGTCATTATTCTTAACAAAGTTACTCCAATCTAAAACATTACTTATCTTCTCAACTCTCATAGTTCCTTGGGGAATCTCTTTAAACTTCACCATGTTGCTATGTGTTTCCCTCTCAACCTTCCAGGCAAAAAGAAAAAAAAAGATAGAAAGAATACAAAAAAAGAAAAAACAAAATACCCCCCTACTAATGTTGTGAATGAAAAGATACACAACACTACCCCCCTCCATTTTACGGGTCGTGGCAAAAGCCACGCTTGCACACGATTAGCGTAGCAATTGATCAGTGCTTCTTCCAGCTCCCCCGCAACAAAAAAAAATTATATATATATATATATATATATATAGACAAAATTAGTGTTACTATTCCCAACTAATATTCCTCCAATTTTAACCTTTCTTACCCTCCTCATATAATTAATAATATATTTATACATTCATCCAGCTTCAAAAATCCAACAAGTCCATTCTTTAACCCAATCTTCATCTTCAATCTATCTCGCTCCCCTGGACTTGTTCTTGTATCTGGTGAATATTCAGAGAATCTCGCACAAACTGCTCTGCTTTCTGGTAGTCATCAAAAAATCTTTTTTCTCCACCAGGCAAAAAAATCTTCAAGGTTGCAGGATAACGCAGTATAAATTGATAACCATGATCCCATAGGGTTTTTTTCACTGGATTAAATTTATTCCTTCTCTTCAAAAGTTCATAACTTATATCAGGGTAGAAAAAAACTTTGTTCTCTTTAATCATCAATGGCCCTTTTCTATCCTTGGCAGCTCGAGCAAGCTGCCTGTAGAATCCTTTCCTTGCCTTGAAATCTTAAGAATTTTATTAAAATCGATCGTGGATATTGGTCATCTTTTGGTTTTGGTCTTAGAGCTCTATGTGCCAGCTGAATTTCAATTGGTCGAACCTCCTCTTCCATTTGCAAAACATCCGGGATCCATCTTTGAAAAAATTCTATTGGTTTTTCTCCCTCCGTACCTTCTTTAAGACCAACAATTTTAATATTATTACGTCTCCTGAAATTTTCCAACATGTCCACTTTCTCCAAGAGTTGATTTCTTTCCGAGTTCCAGACAAGCAGATCATTTTTTGTTTTTTCCACTCTATCATTCATATGCCCCATTGCTCTTTCCATCTTCTGAAGCTTCTTATCCATTTTGTCCTGTCTTTCCATAACTTTATTATAGCACATCTTCGTATCTCTAAGCTCTTCTCTTACTTTTCTTAGTTCAACCGTTAATTGCAATATAGCCTCTCTTATGTCTCTATCATCTCCTTTACTTCCAATCGCTTCCAATTCTTCCTCCTCTTCTTCATCATCTGTGTTCTCTGCAGAATCCAATTCTGACTCTGAGTCATTTTCAATTGCAGTGGCTGTTGGCTCTTGCAGTTTGCGTTGTGTCGATTTGCGCATGCGCTCTTCTTTGCGCATGCACATTTCCGGTATCTTCTTCGGAGAAACCGTTACCACCGCCATTGCTCCCTGTTCTACCGAAGGAGATCCAACCTGAGTCCGAGGCTCCATCGTTGCAGTAGGCCCTTTTTTCTTCCCCTCTCGCGGCTGCTTCGCAACAGCAGACTTCTTTTGTTGCGGTTTAGGAGGCATATCGTAAAGTAGTCTTACAAAGTTTATAGTTTTCAGAAAATATTTATTAACTTTGTTTTGTTTAAACGGTACTTTACTGATTTGTTGCAGGAGAGCTGGATTTACACGTCTCAATCCCACGTCATCACGTTACGCCCCCCACTACTTGATAATTGAACAAGTAATTTTTGATTATTTTATACTTAAAGTTGATACAAGTATTTCTGCCACAGAATTTTCAGATGTTATGATTCTAAACACATGATTTAGAATCAAAAGGGAGTGTTGGATTACACTGTATACTTGCTATTTTCTTTGCAGTTTAATTTTCTTGTACTTTACTTGCTTGCATTTTTATGTAAAGTTGCAAGAAAAAGTTTGTGAACCCTTTGTAATTACCTGGTTTTCTGCACAATTCCTCCTAAAATGTGGTCCGATTTTCATGTTAGTCACTATAACAGACAAACACAATCTGCCCAAACTAATAACACACTAATAACAATTGTACTCGTCAATACTGAGCACACAGTATTTAAACAGTCAGTTGAGGTTCAAAGAGGTATGTGAACTTCTGGGGTAATGCCTCCTACAAAAGCTATTTGAAGTCACGTGCTCCAATCAATGAATGTTGAAGGAGGTGGAAAAGAACCCAAGGTATACAGCAAAAGACCTGCAGAAATCTCTAGAACTGAAGTCTCTGCTCATGTATCCACTATAAGAAAAACACTGAACAAGAATGGTGTCCATGGATGGATACCACAGAGGAAACCACTGCACATCTCAAGTTTGCAAAAGACCATCTGGATATTCCACAAGGCATCTGGGACAATGTTCTCTGGACTGATGAGACAAAAATTGAACTTTTTAGCAGACATGCACATCACTATGTTTGGAGGAAAAAGGACACTCCACACTGAACACCAAAACCTCATCCCAAATTGAAGCACGGTGGAAGCAGCATCACAGTTTGGGGCCACCTTGCTGCCTCAGGACTTGACAGTTCGCAACAGATTGCAAAATTGTATCAAAACGTAAGTGGAGGAAAATATCAGGGTAGTGCTTTGTCACCTGAAGCTAAACAGAAATTGGATGATGCAACTAGACAATGATCTAAAACACAAGAGTAATTCAACAACAGAGTGGTTTAAAAATAAAATGCATGTTTTGGAATGGCCAAGTCAGAGTCCAGACCTTAACCCAATGGAGATGCACTGGCATGACCTGAAGAGGCTGACTGTGTAAGCTATCCCAGTAATCTTGATGAACTGAAACAGTTTTATATGGAAGAATGATCTAACATTCCTCCCCACCATTGTGCAAGTCTGATCAGCAGCTACTGGAAATGTTTAGTGGAAGTTATTGCTGTTAAAGGAGGTTTTACCCTTTATTAAATACAGGAGTTTACCTACTTTTTCCAGTCTGGACTGTGAATGATTAAACAATGTGTTCAATAAAGACATGAAAAGACAAATGTTTGTGTGTCATTAGATTAAGCAGATTGTGTTTTTCTAATATTGTGACCTAGGTGGAGATCAGACCACATCTTATGAGTAATTAACACAGAAAACCAGGTAATTACAAAGGATTCACAAACTTTTTCTTGCAACTGTATATGCAATTGTTCTGTGTGTTTCCTAGTGGTCACAGTTCTGTATTATTCTGAAAGTTTCCTGGGTGTCGCATAATTTGAAAGGGGCTACCTGATTGGTTAACCACTGTCTACAAAAATTTGAATAAAATGTCCATTAACTATGGAAACTCAATGGATTTACAAAACTGGTATAAGAGCAGAAAAACTTTCACACTTCTTTCAATTCTCTCCCGCTGGTGCCTTCTCTTACTACGCTACTTTCCCAATCCCTTTGTCCTTTTAGTACTTTATAAGCAATTGTAAGCAACAAGATTTATGCCTCATTCTTGACTTCAGAAGAACATCAAATCAAAAACATCAGCATCAAACACCATCAAAATATTTGTATCCTGTCCCTTAGAATACCTTCCAATAACTTATCCACTAATGACATCAAGCTCTCCAGACGATGATTTCCCAGCTAGCCAACCACAAGGTCCAAGGAAACATTTCATCAGGCCCTGGGAATTTATCTACCATAAATTTGCTCTGACTTCAAGCACCTCCTCCCCCTTAATCCGTATATTGCCAAATTAGGCAATATTGGCCACTGGGGTGGGGGGGGGGATCAATAGCAAGGGGGCAGCTGAGGGATTACAGGCTTAATTTAAAAAATAGATCACTTATAAATATTTGATCTTCAGTGCCTCATAGTTGATTACAATTCTCATGTAATCACCTCATCTCTTGCTAACCCACTAAAGTTCAGAATCTGCCTTTCCATATGGTCTTGACCTCATTTCTCTGGCCCACAGTCCACCCGAGATATCGCTGCCCCACTTTATGAACCTTCAGGCAGAGAGTCAGGTTTTGCCTGAGCTATGCTGACATCATGACTTTCCCCTTTATTGATCGCAACACTTAAGGTTGAATTTAAACAGTAGGTGAGTGACCATGGTCATTATTTCACAACGACAATGGCAGAAGTAGACCATCGAAAAAGTGAAGACAGCATCATATGGAGTATCTGAAATACGGATTTCTACCAGCACCAAACAACCAATAGCAGCCAATATGTCTGTTGAGTGTAAATGTTTTTTCCCGCAAACTGAGGCACTGAAACCGCCCATGCTCCTTGAATATTTGAAGAGAATGCTCTCTGATAAAGCAAACCAGAACTTGGCTTATTTTCAGTCACTTTGTGAAAACTTTCTGAAACAGAAATCACTTCAAAACATGCTTGCCAGCACTTCACAACAAAACAGTGATGGTTTGTGTGCTTCATACAGTATTTCTTTGCTCATTGCTAAATCTGGAAAGCCCCGAAGAATTTCAGAACCGATTCTACTAACGATAAAGGACATTCTGAGTATGGTTTTCCTCAAATCACAAGACCAAATAACTAAATCGATGCAGCTCAGTGACAACTCTGTTCTAAGACGAATAGAGCAAATGTCTGAGAATGTAGAAAACACATTATGAACATACTTAGGACAAAAGGAAGGATTTGCTCTGCAGTTGGATGAGTCAATTTTGCCAGGCAACAAATCTTTGCTTCTTGACAGTGCTCACTTCATAAAGATAAGAGCATGGTTCAATAATTGTTACCTGCATGGGGACTAGAGACCGATATGAAGGGGGAGTCAATATTAGGGGCTGTTGAGCAATTTTTCCAAAGGATATTCTGCTCATCTACATTTTTGCTCATGCGACAGATGGGGTACCAACAATGACAGGACACCATCATTAGATTTTTACTTTCTTGAAAATAGATGTACATTTCGGTTAAGTTATTCTCTGATCTTGGCAATTCACTTGCAAACATTTCATCACCACGCGAGATAACAGCGTCTGAACTACATGAACTATAATTACAACTATCACTCTGAATTATACGTACCATTCATTGTGTAATTCACAGACAATACCTCATTGGAAAAAAAAACTTGTGATTGGCTGCATAAATTATTAAATACTGTTATAACAGCAGTAAATAAAATTAAGTCCCATACTCTCAATTCTTGATTATTTTGAGAGCTTTGTATTGAGAATGATGAACAGACTGAATGCTTGTTGCACACAAGTCAGATGGCTTTCAAAAGGAAGCTGCCTAAGAAGCTTGTATGTTTTTTGAAACTGTGATAAAATTCTTTGAAGACTTGAATGCTTCATTCAGTACTCAACTCAATATTAGGCATGACATTGCTTATGTCTCAGAATTACTCACAAAGTTTAATGAAAGTAATCTTCAACTGCAAGGAAATGATATGAATCTTATCAGTCAAATCAATCATCACCCTATATCTGTCCAAGATAACCCTATTTAAGTGCAACATTGACCTTTGTGACCTTTTCCAATTTCCAAGCCTCTGAGTTGGAGAAAGAAAGAATACCAGATGATGATCTTCATGTATACAACACCCAACACATGTCAGAGAGATTTCAGGATCTTCTTTCGATTCAAATTCCAGATTGGGTAATAAATTCATTCCTGAAAAACCTGTTAATGAGGAATCAACATGAAGGATGGGGGAAGAACTGATCTTGCTACAGAATTACTTCGAGCTGAAGCCAAGGTAAAAAAAAATCAAAGACTCTTAGTCACAGAAAGAAGTCTCTGAACACTATCCAACACTGTGAAAAAAGGTCAAAATGTTCATTAATTGTCTTTCCAACATCATATTTAGTGGAGCGCTGCAGTCATCCAAATTCTTTCAAAGCAATGGGGCGGGGGGGGGGGAGCAGAATGGCCACTGGGATACCCCGCACTGGCTGCTTATCCCCACTCCCCCTCCTGATAGTAACCTAGTTATCTGTGTCCGCAGCTTTGGCATAACTACCTACCGGTATCACCTGTCAATCATCACCTCGGCCTCCCAAAAGATCCAGAGTTCATCCAACTCCAGTTCCCTAACCATCTGTAAGCAGCTGCAGCTGGATGCACTTCTTGCAGATGTAGTCATCAGAGATACTGCAAATCTCTCTGCCTTCCTACATCCCGCAAGAGGAGCGATCCACTATCCTGCCTGGGATTCCTACTCTCCAAACGGGAGGGGAGGGGAGGAAGGAAGGAAGCCCAAAAATCTACAAAAGCCTCTACCCCTTGTCACCAAAGTCTCTCAAGCCACAGCCTCAAGCTCACCGTTCCAATAATGGGCCACGCCGCTTAAACCTAACATTTTATTCCAGTGCCTAATTACCCCGCGACCGCTGGCACAAAGAATGTCCCAACTGACCCTGCTCACTTTGTAACACTCTCTCTCACAATGCACAATCCAAGGGCTCCTCACAATCTCTAGGATGCAGAATGGATAAAATGGATGATGGATTTTGGATAAAATCAACTTATGACTGTGAAAGTGGATAACTCATTAGGCTAAGATGATGTAGATTCTAGGCTGCTAAAAGAAAGGAGGAAATTGCAGAGGTTCTCAGCTGTAATTATCTGCAGTGCCTCTTGGTTATGGCACACAGCCAGAGAATTGGAGAGGTGCTAATATTCTACCATTGCTCAGAAAGACAGGAAGAGGTGAACCAAGTAATTATAGACTATGAACTTAATGCTGGTGGTCCAATAATTACTGAAATCAATACTAAGGAAGAGTATACATTTCATATGGAAAGGCACAACAGCAGTAAGCATACATTTATTTGGAAAAGATTGCATCTTTTATGTTTTTAAAAAGAGCTAACAAATTCAAGTTAGTTTCATGTGTTATACTTAGATTTTTGCAAAGTCTTTAACCAAGTCTCAAATCAAGAGTAAAAAAAAATCAAGTGAGAATGGCAAACTATACCCAATACGAAATTAGTGGCTGAAAGGAGAGAGATTACGGATGAGTGTTTTTGTCATTAACCATAATAATGTTTTACTGTGCAACTTATATACAACATTACACAAAGGATTCAAGGCTTAAATATTTGTCTTATAAAAAGGCCATCGACTAATTAGACAGAGTAGGAGAGTATGATGGAAGATAAAGGCCAGCTTGAGAATGCCCCTCCTCCCCTTCTTACCCCATCTCTTATTTATTTATTTTTATTCTCCCCCCCCCACCCTTTTCTTTTTCTCTCTGTCCCTCTCACAATCACTCCTTGCCTGCTCTCCATCTTCCTCTGGGCTCCCCTCTCCTTTTCTTTCTCCCTAGGCCTCCCGTCCCATGATCCTCCCCCTTTTCCAGCTCTGTATCCATTTTGCCAATCAACTTTCCAGCTCTTAGCTTCATCCCTCCCCCTCCTGTCTTCTCCTATCATTTCGAATCTCCCCCTCCCCTTCTCAAATCTCTTACTATCTCTTCTTTCAGTTAGTCCTGACGAAGGGTCTCAGTCCGAAACGTCGACTGTACTTCTTTCTAT
The DNA here is from genome assembly GCF_030028105.1 of Mobula birostris. Classification (NCBI taxonomy): domain Eukaryota; kingdom Metazoa; phylum Chordata; class Chondrichthyes; order Myliobatiformes; family Myliobatidae; genus Mobula; species Mobula birostris. Next base: position 75,431,310 of record NC_092379.1, read on the forward strand.
AGATGCGCCTGGCCTGCTGCGTTCCACCAGCATTTTGCGTGTGTTGCTTCAGAGCTTGTAATGCTTTACGAAGTAGTCACCCAATTTCCTTTAGAATTATTTTTATATAAATGTCTCATGTAATAGTTAGAATACAAGAAGACATTGGAAGCTGATTAATCAAAACTTTCTAAAGTTGTGCTATAAGTAAATGATAATGAAGACCATTAATAACAGAAACTGGGATGAAGTGTAAAGGGAGGGTATATGCAAACCTTACACAAAGAACGGTCACAATAACTTCCCTTTTCCCATAATGTATGTGAATTCCCTCCAAGTGTTCCAGTTTCCTCTCACAGCTCAAAGATGTGCCAGTTAGCAGGTTAATTGGTCACTGCAATTATCCCATGATTAGACTGGGGTTAAATCAGTGGACTGCTGGTAGTGTGGCCTGAAGGGCCTATTCCACGCCATGTCTCTAAATAAACTTTTTAGTCTTAACTTAAGAACTAACTTTCATAAATTGAAGAAAAGTTCAGTGGAGATGTATTAAAATTAAAAGTTGCGAGAAACTAGAAACTGAATAATGAGAGTGATTGGAAAGAAAAATAGCTGGTGTGAGATAGACATCTCCATCAGAAGGAAAGGAAGAACATTCAAAACCAAAATTCCTCTCGACTTCTTGGGAAGTGAGGCACAATGAGATGACCATAATGATAAAATTGTTATAGAAGACTAGACAGGTCCACAAGTCAAAAATCCTAGACTAATTTTAATGGCATTAGACATAAACCTGAAAAGATTAACTGAAAGAAACTGAGGAAAAAGGACATCTGCCAAATGGGAAGCTTTTAAAAGTGAGACGGGGACAGTTCAAGGACTGGCTTTAGAATGAAAAGTACGATTGGAAGGTTAAAGGTTCATGAGAGATATTGAGACTACGGTCAGGGCAAGAGGGGAAAAAAAAGAGAGGTATATTGTCAAGTATAGGCAGTTGGGACAGATGAACAGATAACCCCTTGAGCAGATAAGGGATATTGGGGCACAACAGGGAAATCAGAAGGTCAAAAAGAGGACCTGAAATAGTTTTGGCAAAAAAAAAGTCAAGGAAAAATCTTGAAATTCAATATAAAGTGGATTCTGGTAAATTTGGCCACATCAGGACCAGTACATAATCGGCATAATTATGCAGCTGTCCCAATTTAATGGAAATAGTTAAAGATGTATAAAAAAGACAAACTGCTGTTTAACTGAGTACCATATTATGTTTTTAAATGAAATACAGAGAATTACAACACTACCATACTACTATAGTACTATGCAGGTTTCCCCCGCCATCCGAAGGTAGAACATTACTATGAAACTGTTCGTAAGCCGAAATGTCGTAAAGCAAAGAAGCAATTACCATTTATTTATATGGGAAAATTTTGTGAGCATTCACAGACCCAAAAATATCTTACCAAATCATGCCAAATAACACATAAAACCTAAAATAACAGTAACATATAGTAAAAGCAGGAATGATATGATAAATACACAGCCGATATAAAGGAGAAATACTTCTCTACAACGATTGCCTGCACAGATCTCCGTAGCGAAAATCTCACGTAAGCGCTCTCGGCAGAAAATGTCACGCAAGCGCTGTTGGCATAAACGTGCTCTCCAGTAACCTTTAAACTATGAAGCTGCCAAATCTACCAAATAACACGTAAAAATACACAGCCTATATAAAGGAGAAATAATGTATGTACAGTGTAGTATCATTTACCGGAATTGGGTAAACAGCGCCGAGTGCACTGATGATGGTGTGTTAGACTGAGTCGTCGCAGGCTGGGTGGTGCAGTGGCCCCCACCCTCCGGGCCACCGACCCGATACATTGCCGCGAAGAACGCAGCGGTAGCCGGGAGGCACACAGCACATCTTTAAGAAAACAGCCGAAATAAACAAGCTAATTAATTAGGTGCTGCTTGGCACGTAAATGTCGGCGCAGATCAGTGCCGACTGCATCACCTCTGATCTGGGCTGACAATTACGCGCTAGGCCGCACCTAATTAATTAGCATGTTAACTTCGGCTTTTTTCTTAAAGATATGCTGTGTGCCTCCCAACTACCACTGCATTCTCTGCGAATCAGTACAGTATCTGTCCGGGGCCCGGGGGTTGGGGCGTTGGGACACTGGGGTGTCATCTCATCGTCTGTTTCCATTAGAGCAGGCAGCTCATCTTCTCCTATGTCTGCCTGCCTCAATGTCGAAGGTCGAGGTTCGTCGTCTGCTGTGGGTGATGTGGAAGGCTTGCTTGACTGCTGAGCCTCGCGCATTTTTCTATCACACAGATCTTTGTAAGCACTCAAACTATCCTGCAAATATCCCCTAAACCTACATACCCTTTCAAAATTAAAGTAGTACTTTATCATTGCAGTGAAAATCTCACACAGTTGCTTCACTTTCGCTACTGCATTCGGTTTCGATTGTTATCCCTTCCTCTTCCAATTGCATCAGCTCTTCATCTATCAGATCTTGGTCATGCGATGCCAAAACCTCTTCAACATCATCTTCGTCAGCTTCCACAAGCCAAACTCACTTTGTCCTTGCTTCGTTCACCACGATCGAAACACTTAATTATGTCTAGTTTTACGCTAAGTGTAACACCCTTACGAACTCTTTCAGGCTTTTCTGACACCTTAGAACTCATCTTGCTAATGGCTGCTCAATGCAATGTGTTTAAGCAATGCAGTTCTAAATCCGGGGAGAGCGGCTGCTCGGGGCGCGCTGCCTTTTATCGCACGTTGATTTTTTACCGCACGCTGCCTTTCTTCATAACAGTGGAAACACCTTCTGAAAGCGAAAACAAGGTCTTTCATAACAGTGAGGTTTCGAAAAGCAGGGGGCACCTGTAAAGCTGTATTAGTTCCTAAAAGTTAGAGGAATTCATCCAGTGTACACTGCCATTACTGTAAAGGAACAAAATCGGTGTAGATAAAGGACTGGTTTCATTGTCTTTCTGCATGAAATAGTGTCATAATTGAACAATAAATTTCCCAGCATCATGTGACATCACTAGCAAAGGTCTGAAAAGTTTAAAAGTCAAAATAAAAAACAAATTTATCAAAATCACTGCCTTTTGAGTCAGCATCCACTGGCCCAAATGGATACATAAACACAAGTACATGCAACTGATGCTATTTAAAAATCAGTCATTCTAAGCACGATGCAGTGTCTAACAGCCACATAAGCGCACACAACTGATGCTAGTTAGAAACTGTCTGGCGAGAGTATATTGTTCCAATTAACTGCATAGTGTTCCAAATAAACAAAGAGAATCCAGGCTATTTTCTCAACTAGTTTTTCTTCTTTAAGAGCCGTTTCAAATAAGCAGCTGTCTTGACAGCCCAATTAACTGGAATTCACTGTATATATTATGAGCAAAGTGTTAACAAAAAAAAAAAATTAAGGATCAGTGGCACCAGGGAAGTGGATGAGGTCTTAAATATTTAGTGTTTACATTTACTATGGAAAAAGTCTTAAAAGCTAGGGAATTCAAGGGAGAGAATGTTATCTTGAAACATCCACATCACAAGAGGAGATACTAGCAATCTTAAAACATAACAGGATAAGTCCCCAACGGCTGATCAAGTGTATCCCAGGACATTGTGGAATGAATCAAAGTATTGAGAGTAATACTGCTACGCATATGTGGACTTTTAAAAAAAATGGACAAAATACTAATACAAAATATCAATAACTGGGAAATGACAATAGACAAAAATTGACTCAATATTAGAGAAAAAAAATCACAAGGAACATTCTTTCCCAACTGGAGCCATATAACATAATACGATTTCATCAAGAACCAATATACTAATTTTTATACTCTCTTCTCTATCATTAACACTCAGTTGTGAAACTGAATCTTTATAAATAGAACATGTATTTATAAAGCATCTTTTTGAGTATTCAAAGTTCCTCAAATATTTTAAAGCCAATAAAGTACCTTTGCAGTACTGTGAAACTGCAACAAATATACAGCAAGCCACTATAACCTATAATCTAATAATGACCAATACACTTCTTGATAACCATTAAGAATCATTATTGGGCGTCTGCCAACATACAACTCCCATAGTTTTCTTCAAAATAATGCATCATTTGCATCTACTTAGATTGCAAAGTTTTGGATTAATGTCTTAAGCAGAAGACACACATTAAAGCAACACACATCAAAGTTGCTGGTGAACGCAGCAGGCTAGGCAGCATCTCCAGGAAGAGGTACAGTCGACATTTCGGGCCGAGACCCTTCATTAGGACGCACTGAAAGAAGAGCTAGTAAGAGATTTGAAAGTGGGAGGGGGAAGAGGAAGATCCAATCCGAGACGAAGGGTCTCGGCCCGACACGTCGACTGTACCTCTTCCTAGAGATGCTGCCTGGCCTGCTGCGTTCACCAGCAACTTTTATGTACGTTGCTTGAAATTCCAGCATCTGCAGATTTCCTCGCGTTTGCGTTTTTAGACACACACTAAACAGTGTTTTAATCCATCAACATTGCACATGTGTATCAACTAAAGTATTACTCAAATATCTGAAACAGTCCTTCACGATACTGAAATAAGCTCCACTGTGCGTTGCCTGTCCCAAAAGTAGATCCAGCACTGCTTTATTCCTGCATAGCTGGAAATTGTACTTTTTTAAAAAAAATTGGCGTACAGGCTTCATAATTGTCATCGTATCTTGGAAGCTAATGAGTTTGGTAGGGTAGAGTGGAGAACAGTGAAGAGAATTGAAATCACCAATTTTAGGATAAAGACACTTTTTTCGGGCTAATTTTATATCAGGTGAAAGGGTAAGGGGTCAACCAGGAACTGAAGAGAACTGCTTGCATCTTATACTGGAATTTCAAGAAAACCTTGAAATTTCCCCAAATTATAGAATTAGCAAGAAATCAAAGTTAAAATTGTATTAATTGATAACATACTGATCATTCAGTACTACAAATGTGCTAATATGATTCCATTCAAAAATTTAAATACAGAATTCCATAGCTATCAAATCCAAAAGCAACCAAGCAATGATCAAAATGTTTCAGTTAAAGCAATGAGATCAGCAGTCAATTCATTCTGAAAATGATTTCAATTGCTTCCAACTACTTGCAAAGTTAAAAAGAAACAATCACAAACTCCTAGAAAACAAAGTACCTATATCAAGTAAGTTCTAAAATATATTTACCTGCATGTTTGTACTCGCTCAATACAGTGGATTACAGCCACTCGTCAATTGGGGCACCTGTTTATTTTGGACAACTCTTAAAAAAATAAAAACAAATCAAGAAAATAGCCCCAATTCCCTTCATTTAGGACACTATGCCACTTCACTGGGACAGAAGACTGTTACAGTTTCTAACCAGTGTCAATCATGTGCAGTTGTGTGGCCATTAGATTTACTTTAGAGCTTACTTACTGTACTTAGAGTGAAGTTTTTAAATAGTATCAGTTACTTGTGTACGTGTTCAAAAAGCAGTGATTTTGTCACTTATAGCTGGTGATAAATAAGCAGCAAGATCAGTAGTTTAGCTCACTATGGTTACAAGCATTCAGGCTTAGAGATACCAGAAAGGGCTGGAAGTGAAAATGAAACGATTTCAGTTAGGAATTATAAAGAATTTAAAGGTATTCAGAATAATCTTGAATGTTACAATGAAAATAAAGATGCAGTTGTCAAAAGTAATACATGGCAGCAGTCCATTATCTGCACTAGGTGCCAGTGCTGGTTTTGTTCATTTACAATCAAAAGTAAATGGCAGAATACCTTCAGTTGATAACTATTAGGAACTAAAATATTTTTATAGTACTGTAGAAGTGTTGGCAGTGTCCTAATTTGCCCATGCATTTAAATTTCAGTTAAACATTAGTTTGTCTTTCTTAAATAAAACTTCAGCTAACTGGGGCAGCTGCTTAATTAGGCTGGTTCTGATATGTGCAATAAATCAGAATCCACTGTCCACTTCTTTCAAATGCTACAAAGATCAGCAACTATTAGATGGCACTAAATGGAGACTCCTTTGTTTGCATCTTCAGAAATAGCTCTATTTCTATCTTTTCAAGGTTCTTTTGAAGACCCTGGCCTGGAGTTACACACCGACTTTGGTTCTTTGTGGGAATAGGACCCACTCTCAGGGCCTCACAACCGAACGCTTTTTTGATATCCCAAGGACACAACCTGGAAGACTTGTGCACCTTCAGGGTTCCAGATTTCCGTGGCTCTGGAGATGTGCTGATTTTAGGCTAATGCCCCTGACTGAAGCATTGCAGGAGAACACGGAACATCGGGAGCTACAAGTTAGCTGCCTGGCGTTGTGTGTCCAGAGAGCTATGCCTTTCTGGAGCGATTCTCTGGGCGCAGATCTCGGAAAAAGCGACACAACACACTTTTAACATCATAAATCAGCGAGTTGCTTGTTATGTCTCCCCTCTCGCTATCAAACGGGGACACATTTTTTTCCCTGATGAGGGAGAGAGAGTGCCTGTGGTATGTCGAATTACCAGGTGAATGCATGGTTTTTGGGTACTGCAAGTCTGTGTCTTTATTGATGCTTGCTGCATGCTTGAGTGCTCAGTGGAGGGTACTGATGCTTTTTTGCTGGTGGGAGTGGAGGGGGGGTTCGTTGTCTTGCTGCTGTTTGTGCGCGGGAGGGCGGAGCTTTGGGGTTCTAACGCTTAACAGTCATTCATTCTTTGGGGCACTCCTCTGTTTTGTGGATGTTTGTAAAGAAACTTCAGGATGTATATTGTATACATTTCTCTGACATTAAATGTACCTATTGAACTACTCAGTATCTAACCTTTGCTGAATTCCTCCAGCAGTTCATACTTCCTCGTGCAGCTCCTGAAGCTATGCCAGTTTTTGTATAATTTTGTACTTTTTGCATAAACATTTAAATCATCTAAACCACACACAGCCTTGTATATTCAAGCTCCCTTTTAGCACCATTACCAGCCCCATGGAAAACAATTGATAAAGCATTGAAACAAATTTTGTAGTCAACATACAAAAATGCTGGGGGAGCTTAGCAGGCCAAGCAGTAACTATGGAAAAGAGTACTTGAATGTTTTGGGTCAAGACTCTTCAACAGGACTGGATAAAAGATGAGGAGTCAGAGTTAAAAGGTTGGGGGCGGGGAGGGAGAAACACAGGATGATAGGTGAAACCTGGGGGGGGGTGAAGTTGATTGATGAAAGAGATACAGGGTTGAAGGGGGTTTCTACTAGGAGAGGACAGAAGGCCATGGTAGAAAGGGGGAGGTAATGGGCAGGCGAAGAGATAAGATAGAGAAGGAAAGGGGGATGGGGAATGGTGGATGGTGGAGGGTAGAGGTGGAGTGGGAGGCCATTATCAGAAGTTTGATAAATCGTTGTTCATGCCATCAGGTTACCCAGATGGAATACAAAGTATTGCTCCTCCAACAACTGCCTCATCACGACAGTAGAGACAGCCGTGGATTGACATATCGGAATGGGAATGGGAAGTGGAATTAAAATGGTGAACACTGAGATCCCGCTTCTTCTGGCCGATTAAACGCAGGTGCTTGGCAAAGCGGTCTCTAAATCTATGTCGGGTCTCACCAATAGATAGGAGGACACACCGGGAGCACCAGACACTGTACATGACCCACCCCAACAGACTCACAGGTGAAGTGTCGCCTCACCTGGAAGGATTGTTTGGGGCCCTGAATGGTAGTGAGGGAAGTGGTGTAGGGGCAGGTGTAGCACTTGTTCCACTTGCAAGGATAAATGCCAGAAGGGAGATCAATGGGGAGGGACATTGGACAAGGGAGTCGTGTAGGGAGCAATCCCTGCAAAAAGCAGAAAGTATGTTGGGGTGGGGGAGGAAATGTGTTTGGCGGTGGGACCCCGTCGGAGATGGTAGAAATTACGAAGAATTATGTGCTGGATGCGGAGGTTGGTGGGGTGGTAGGTGAGGGCAGGAGGAACCCTATCCCTGGTAGAGTGGCAGGAGAATAGGATGAGAGTAGACGTGAGTCAACAGTGGCATGCTCACAAACAGCTACTATTCCCAGCAGCATATACTTCACCTTTCCTAACAACTTTGCAATATTGTGGTGGATCAGGGAATCATAAAGGGCATCTTCTGCAGCATACATGAATATGGAAATCCAGAAGTTGTTTTCTTCAGTGAGCAATGTTAAGGCCAATTTATACTTCTGCGTCGAATCTACACTGTAGGTACGGCGTAGCCGTGTACCCTATGCCGTAGCCTGGCGCGCACCTCCCCAAAACTGTAACTACGCGTCGCGGCAACGCAGACCACAACAACTGCGATTGGTCCACTTGATAGCATCGCATTTCCTCCTATGCGTTTCCGGTTGCTTCTTCTCATCAAATCTACCTGCCGACACCCGAAAATATTTGAAATGCATTTCCTTGTTCATGTCTCTTAGTGGCTGGACAAGCACAGAAAATTCACTCTCCTTCTGGTTTAATCTGTTCAATGGTCATACACACCATCTCCTCCGACGTCTTCTCTCTTCTCTGCGTTGCAGTAATTTCAATAAAAGTAACTCTTGTTCAAGATTTATTAGCTCCAACTCCAACATGATGCGCTCAGTTTCAATCGCCATTGTTTGAAGTACACAAAAAAACTCAACACAAAGAAACTCACAGTGGCATAGAAACCCCACCGCCAACTAGCGTTTTGGCAGTGAATTGCAGAGCGACGCGACACACCAACACGGAAGTATAAATGCTCACAATGGCGTAGTGGCGTAGGCTACGGCGTAGAGCCTACACAGAAGTATAAATCAGCCTTTAGCCTTATTCATTTGTCACTTAAAACTTCTGACCATGGTGCAGCAGTACTCCCTTATCCAAAACACTGAAATCAATGTCACTGCAGTGGGATTACTAATTTAAAAAATCCAAAGTGGAATCCCCAGATTTCTCATGTGTTCATATTGAGAAACAAAATTAGAGGATTTGAGTCACTCTAATAATACCTGTATTAATTCTTCAGAGCAAAACTGTTCATACAAACATAAGAGCAGACATCAAAGCCCTTAAAGTCTGATCTACATTACCACTCCCCCACAATACCCCAATTAATGATCATGACCAGATTAGACCTGATCAGATCAGACCTTATCCCTGGCTGCACTTTCCTACCTGCTTCCTAAATCTCTTGACTAGGTAAACTCCAGATCGCTCTCTGTCATGAGGATATTCAAGGACCAGCCCCTACCTCTATATGAGGTAGAGCAACTCAAATCCTAGAAAGAAATCTCTTTGCGGTCCGAAATTGGCAATATTTTCTTGAGTCTATGACCACCAGTCCCAGGCTTTCCCACTGAAGGAAACTTCCTCTCAGCATCCGTACTGTCAAGCTTCCTCAAAGGAATGTTTCATAAAGTTCACCCCTAATCCCTCGCAACTCCAGATCCAACATTCCTCAATATTCATTAGAAGACAATTCTTTCACCTGGTGGATCTTCTTCTAATAGTACAGGTAATCAAGTCCATATCCTTCTCTGTCTTAAGTGCCTGGCTAGATGATTCTAAAAAGTAATAATTATAAACAATTACTACCTCCAGCACAAGTTTCAGTTAACAACTACTCCATATAAAACTGTTTTTCCTCAAATCTCAAATCCAAAGTGCAAATACACTCACTCAGTGGCCACATTATTAGGTAACTCTTGTACCTAAAAGCGGCCACTATGCGTATGTTTACAGTTTTCTGCTACTATAACCCATACACTTCGAAGTTCGACATGCTGTCATTCCGAGATGCTCTTCTGCACAATGTTGTAACGCTTGGTTATTTTAGTTACTATCACCTTCCCATCAGTTTGAACCAGTCTAGCCATTCTCTTCTGACCCTCTCCATTTACAAGGCAGTTTCACGCACAGAATTGGATTTTTTCTTTGTTTTTCATACTGCTCTTCTGCACAATGTTGTAACGCTTGGTTATTTTAGTTACTATCACCTTCCCATCAGTTTGAACCAGTCTAGCCATTCTCTTCTGACCCCCTCCATTTACAAGGCAGTTTCACGCACAGAATTGGATTTTTTCTTTGTTTTTCATACCATTATCTACAAATTCTAGAAACGGTTGTGTGTGAAAATCCTAGGAGATCAGCAGTTTCTGAAATACTCAAACCACCTTCTCTGGCATCAACAATCATTCTGCAGTCAAAATTATTTAGATCACATTTCTTCACCATTCTGACATTTGGTCTAAAAAAACTGAACCTCTTGTCTGCGTTTATGGCCGAGTTGCTGTCACATGGTTGGCTGATTAGATATTTGCATTAACGAGCACATGTACAAGTGCAGCTAATAAAGTGGCCACTAAGTTTATATTTTCCCCTAATATCTAAAACTTTTACTATATGCAGTAACTTAATCGTATCTTCAAAAATACCTTCTGAAAATCCATAAACATCTCTTGATTCACTTCTACTATCTGCTCATTACACCCTCAAAAGAACTCTAATAAATTTGTTAGAGACATGAGATTTTGCAGATGCTAGAAATTATGAGCAACACACACAAAATGCCAGAGGAACTCAGCAAGTCAGACAGGATCTATAGAGTGAAATGCACAATGTTTTGGGCTGAGACCCCTCATCTATTTGGGATGATTTCTACGAAAATTAGTTGGCATGGTTAGTACATCATGGATGATACCAAAAGTTGTGGTACAGTGGACAGTGAAGAAAGTTATCCAAGATTACAACAAGAACTTGATCAACTGAGGAAAGTGGCCAAAGATCAAACAAATAGAACTTAACTCAAACAAGTATGAGGTGCTTCACTTTGACAAGTTAAACTAGAGCAGGACTTGCACAGTGAATGGCAGGGCCCTAGAGAGTATTGTAAAGAGTAACATAAGGTACATTGTTCCATGAAAATAGCAACACAGGCAGACAGGATGGTAAAGAAATCATTTTGCACAATTGCCTTCAGTCAGGGCATACAGTACAAGATAAAACGTGACAACCATACAAGATATCGGTGAGGTAAGTATTATGTCTAGCTCTTGTCACCCAGCTATAGGAAGGATGTCATTAAACTGCATGCCTTCCATTTGCATTGTTTACCAATCTAATGCTTCATGTTTATTAGGAAATAATGGCAACAAGTAAAACATTTTTAAGTGAAGATAAAAAATGAATAAGATTGATACTTGCAAGGGAATGGAGAAAAAAGAAAATTAGATATTTTGATGAAGGAATAAAGCATAACCTTCTGCACATTCTGTAACAGTACAAGAAAAATAATTTAGCAGAATCAACTAAAATCAGTAAACCCACCGCATACTTTGCAATAAACTTAAATTGGATTAATTCATTTCATGCACATCATTTGCTATCAAATTTTCTGAGGCTGTACTTTGAAAAGGTCACTGTTTCATTTTTTACTGATCAGACAGATCAATCTAAACCACGTGCATTGACTGAGAGCTAGTTTTCCCAACTTCAAACTCCATTGTTAAATTAACTGAATGTATCAGGAAAATAAAATCAGATCAAGAACAGATAAATACCATAATAACTCGGAGAATCGGAAACAAGCTATGATTTACCCCCAAATCAAACACAGAATGTGAATGGAACCATGTCTACAGTGACAATTTTGCCTTACTTTGACTTTCTGATGCTTGTGAAAGAAGTGCAGCTGGACTTCAGCAAAATAATTGAATTTTCACAATAAGAGATTCTGCAAATGCTAGAAATCTAGGGTAACATACACATAATGGTGTAGAAACTCAGAAGGTCAGGTAACATCTATGGAAAGGAATAGTCAACGTTTCAGGCCGAGACCCTCCATAGGAATGCTGCAGAAACCCAGTGAAACTTTAAGCACTCAGTAAATACAAAGATCCTTGATCTTCCTAATGCATATTGCAGTGGAATTGAAAGCTCTAAATGACATGTACCTACACAAAAATGTTCTCATTACTGTTATCACTACAAAACCTGGTAGTAAACACTTACCCCAGTTGCCTGTACATGACACTTAAAACAGACACCATGCCACCTAATTATGACAGGAGATTGTTGCTGAACAGGTTTTAACTAGAGTCAGTTGGGTGCACTTATTATACACTACATGCTTAGAGCGAACAGTTTATGAATAACGTCAATTGTGTGTGTTTATGTTGAAAAAGCAAAGATTTTGGTCACTGATGGCGAGAAATAACTAGCAAGCCAATTCAGAACTGTTTTGCTCACTACAGTTTCAAGCATGCAGGCTTGGAGATGCCAGAAACAGCCAGGAGTGAAAATGAAACTATTTCGCTACTTCAACGAGTTAGAAATTACGAAGTATCTGAAGGTTTCAATAATCATCTTTTTTGTTATAATGAAGTTGAAGATTTGAAGGATGCAATCATCTAAAGCAATGCATGAGAGCAGTCTATCTGTATTAGGTGTCTACTCTGATTTTATTCATTTACAGTCAATCAAAAGAACAAACCTACATTCACTGGATGAATTCATCCATCAATAACTTACTAATACACAGTACAGTAGAAATACTGGCAGTGTTCTAATTTGTTCTTTATTTCATTTAAATACATTAATTGTTAATCAATTAAAAAGAAGTTTGCCTTTTTATATGGTACCTTTTAACCAGTTCCATGTAACTTCAGCTAACTGGGACAGCCACTTAACTGGACCAAAATAAACTGGCCTCAATGTATCCCAATTAACCGGAGTCCATTGTATATTTTTTTGCAAGACAATTTTTGCACACATTCTCACTTGCTGCAGTTAGCCTCCGGGATATATTTACAATATTCTTGTCAATTAATATAACAACTTGGATATAGCCTGTGAACCAAAGTACTACTTACAACAGATATTTTAAAAAATTTTAAAAAACAGGGAAGTTGATAAATCAGAATGGTACTGTTCAAGGTTTACACATCGGTTTACATCATTAAGAGACTAGTGTGGCTTATACAGAGACTGCAGATGTGAAATTTGGGATACTGCAAGTCTGTCTTTATTGATGCTTTGTTGCGTGCTTGAATGCTTGGTGGGGGGGGGGTGGTGTGCCGATGCCGTTTTTGCTGGTGGGGGAGGGGGTTGCTGCTTTGCTGCTGCTTATGCGTGGGTGGGGGGGGGAGCTTTGGGGTTTGAACATTTAACTGTCATTCATTCTTTGGGACACTCCTGTGTTTCCGTGGATGTTTCTAAAGAAAAATAATTTCAGGATATATATTGTATACATTTCTGACATTAAATGTACCTATTGAAACCTATAGAATGTTTCCTTCACGAACCTAGTGTGACATCCAAGTGAAAAGGCTACAGAAATTGGATTGCAATAGATAAAGGCATTGATATTTAAATACTTAGTGATGCTAATCCTGAGAAAGACTGAATATTTTCTTGGAGAATAAAATATTTTGGACGAGTGCTACTTCACAATCTGATACAATGATCAAAATTTGCTACAGCATGTTTGTTATTCAATGCAGGAAGTTATGCAGATGCACATCTTGCATGCTACATTTATGCAAAATAATTCAACAGCTGATTTGCCCAATGTATTTGCCTCTAGGTGTTGGCAAATGGCTCAATATGTTGAACCCTTGGATATATTTCATATCTTGCTGCACTTCCAAGACATGAAGTCCAAGTTAACTTCTATCGAATATATTAAACTCTTGATTACCTAGCACGCCTTATTAATTGACTACTGTTAAATCTGGTACATGCCAGATAACAGCCTTTGCAGTAACTTTTTTTTTACTAAATTCAGTAATTGTTGAGCTACGTTGGATCTAACTGCTTAATTCTTAGATAAGACTTAATTGTTGTTTTCTTTGCAGTTTATCAATCATCTGCTTGTATTTTATATAGTTTTTATATACAAGTAACTGCTTACTTTGCTTCCTAGTGGCCACAGTAGGTATATGCAGCTGTTCAAAGTATCCCCCATTAGTTATATTGGAAAGTTCTAGAAGCTTCTTTGTTCTGCATTATTTAAATAAAAGCTATCACACTGGTCAACTCTTATCTATAAATTTGAATAGAATTTATCTCATCTCTGTAGTATAAAAATAGCTGACAAGGCAGCATCATCTTAGATCCTAGCTTTCCCTTCTCCTAGCATACCTTGATCACTGTTTGTTTCACTTTTAAACTTAATAAAATGATTATGAAGCATAAGTTTTGTCCCTCTTTCCTGACTTCTTAAAGAACCTCAGATTAAAACATCACAGAATACCACAATTGGCGTAGTTGGCGAGTATGGTTACGAATATATAGGATTTGAAACAACCAAAGGCAAAGTGGAAATTTTAGTGTGCAAAAAGAGCATGAATTTCCAAATTATGCTCCAAATTGAGAGTAAAAAAAAGTTATAGCTTAAATATCATCGGATGGGAGTTAGGAGTGAGGAACTGCTATGTTGCTATTTTAAAAACAGATCTATAAAAAAACGCAAACAACAGGAATTCTGCAGATGCTGGAAATTCAAGCAACACACATCAAAGTTGCTGGTGAACGCAGCAGGCCAGGCAGCATTTCTAGGAAGAGGTACAGTTGACGTTTCAGGCTGAGACCCTTCGTCAGGACGCAGAGTCTCGGCCTGAAACGTCGACTGTTACCGCTTCCTAGAGATGCTGCCTGGCCTGCTGCGTTCACCAGCAGCTTTGATGTGTGTTGCTATAAAAAAAACGCAAGCCAGTAGAAAATACAGATGCAGTAGTGTCAAAAAAATCACACAAGCAGCAGAGCATATATCTTAAAAAACTAAATGAGTGCAAGCCAGTAGAGTGCATGCAAAAACTTAAATATGTGCAAACTAGCAGAACACGGATAAAAATAATTAAATATGTATAAGCAGTAGCACACTACATGCAGCAGTGGAGTGAGTAAGAAAACCTAAAACTTGGTCTGCAATCTATTAATACTTCAATATCGTAATACAAAGTACACTTGAATGAAGATTGAATCAAAACAATAGCCAAAGTTGTAAAACCCACTAAGCGCTCTTACCTGAATAAAACATTTCAGTTTGATCAAATTTATGTGAATAACCCAAAATATACAATGTTATGTTTACTAAGGTCCAGAAAATAGCTGCTGCTGATTCAGAGATAAGATCATGTAGTTGGCTTGACTGAATTTGCAAACAAATGAAAGTTAACAAGGGGAGTTAAGACTTTCACTAATCAGAAGAAAAAACACAAAACTTGCAATAAACTACAAAAACTGCAACAGTAAAAAACCCAAGGGGAAATCTTTGCATTAACTGAACAAGCAAAAAAAAGCAACATTGTAATCAAATTGACGGGAATTTTTCAGAGATCAGAAAAAAACACGAGAAGAAAAAAACATGAGAAATGATAAAGCGCAGCTGTGACTTCAAGTGGGCAGTCCTGCGAGTGACACTTCCAGTGACATTACTGTTGATGCTCCAATCTGGGAAACAACCCCCTACATTGAACAATTCTTAATTAGGATCCACCTACCAGGAATCACGAAGTGTCGTCCATCTTTAACTGCATAAGGAACCACTGGGAACTGCTAATTACCAACTTGGTGGTGATTGCAAAAGGCAGTAAGTCAATACACACCAGCCATTGCAAACAAGTTGAAGTGGTACCTGACAAGGACAACAAGCAGTGTGGTTAATGTGCTCGTAACCTCCTGGCCCAGTGCCTATACTGCTGGACTACAGTGAGCAAATCACTAACCAACCAGAAGACTTCAAGCAAGTTGACAAATACTAGGCATTATGAAGTTTATTCTAATATTGGTTGTTATATTTCTACCAATTCTGCCTACTTACAATGACAATTATTCATACTACTATGCTTTATCATAATTTACATTTTGTCCTTGTTTAAAGACTATCATTAATAGAATAATTCAAACTCATGTAAGTGTTCCTACTGATCTGCCTAACCTTGACATAATCCCATGAATAAATTGAAGAATATATACTCTTTGCTATTCATACCTTGTTTTGTTAATTTTATACTTAATGTAGATACTTTTGCCTTTGAATTTTCAGATATTATGATTCTAAATGTGTAATTTAGAATTAAAAGGGAGAGGGCTTGTTGGATTTGACTGTCTAAATCTTTGATTAGACTGTTTATTATTTTCTTTGCAGTTGAACAATTAATTAACTGCTTGAACTTCAGTAGTTTTTATATACAGCGTAGTAATGTAAAAGTGTATAAATGTAGTAACTACTAACTCCACTTCCTAATGGCCACAGTAGGTATAGGCAATGTGTCCACTTAGAGTTTCTATTGGAAGGCTCTGGAAACTTAATTGCTCTGCATTACTTGAATAAGAGCCGTCTCAATAGTTAAACCTTATAGATAAGTCTGAATGAAATTTACCTCATCTCAGTAGTATAAAAATAGCTGACAAGGCAGCGCCATCATAGTATCTTAGCTTTCCTTTCACTGTCGCTTCAATTCTCCTTTATTCCATCAATGCTTAATAAAATGATCATGAAGCAACAAGTCTTGTGTCCCTTTCCTGACTTCTGAAAGAACCTTGGATTAAAATCCAAAACGTAGCATCTTACACGCAAGCTGAATGTGTAATCACTTTGTGATCACTCCTCTCAAATAGTCCTCCGCAACGCAACGCAATCAACTCTAATGCACTAACAGGTTAAAATAACCTGTTCCCAATTGGTTGAATAGAGTATTCCACAAATGTACCCAAAATAAACAATGAACATGCTTTTAAGAATATAGAACCACACAGAACAGGAACAGGACTCTCAGTGCATGATATTGTGCCAAACTAATTAAGATAATAATACTAATTACAGAGTATTCTTACCAAATTTATTTATGCAATTAAAGTCACCCACACAATGATTGCATAACCTTTCTCAGCAGATTGAATAATAAAAGAAAGACCAATGATGCACTGGTTGTTAAGGCACAAGGATTCGAGATTAAAATCATAGAGGCATGCAGCTCAAATTTTATCAGACTTTGGTGAAATCTTATCAGGTACATTATGCTCAGGTCAGATCTCAGATCTGCCTCCCCAAGAAACAATTATATGTATGACAGCAAATATCCATCTAAATGGTCTTCTGGGAACAATGAGCAAGATATATGAGGAGGGATTAACCAGACTTGGTTTTGTACATTTTTTCAAAGAACAGAGACAGCTTTGAAATGTACATATCCTCCTCAATGATGATCAACACTGGCACACACCATGGGTGTGTGCTGCGCCCACTGCTCTACTCTCTATATACACATGACTGTGTGGCTAGGCATAGCTCAAATATCATCATTAAATTTGCTGACCATACAACTATTGTTGGAAGAATCTCAGGTGGTGACGAGAGGGTGTACAGTAGTGAGATATGCCAACTAGTGGAGTGGTGCCGCATCAACAACCTGGCACTCAAAGTCAGTAAGACGAAATAGCTGATTGTGGACTTCTGGAAGGGCAAGAGGAAAGAACACATACCAATCCTCATAGGGATCAGAAATGGAGAGAGTGAGTAGTTTCAAGTTCCTGGGTGTCAAGATCTCTGAGCATCTAACCTGGTCCCAACATATCCATGTAGTTACAAAGAAGGCAAGACAGCAGCTATACTTCATTAGGGGTTTGAAGAGATTTGGCATGTCAACAAGTACACTCAAAAACTTCTATAGATGTACTATGGAGAGCATTCTGACCGGCTACATCACTGTCTGGTATGGGGGAGGGGGGGGCTACTGCACAGGACTGAAAGAAGCTGCAGAGGGTTGTAAATCAAGCCAGCTCTATCTTGGGTAATAGCCTACAAAGTAGGCAGGGCAACTTCAGGGAGCGGTGTCTCGGAAAGGCAGCGTCCATTATTAAGGACCTCCAGCACCCAGGGCATGCCCTTTTCTTATGTTACCATCAAGTAGGAGGTACAGAAGCCGAAAGGCACACACTCAGCGACTCAGGAACAGCTTCTTCCCCTCTGCCATCCGATTCCTGAATGGACACTGAACCCTTGGACACTACCTCACTTTTATTAATATACAGTATTTATGTTTTTTGCACATTTTTTAATCTATTCAATGTACATATACTGTAATTGATTTACTTATTTAATTATTTTTATTTTAATTTTTAAATTCTGTTCTATATTATGTATTGCATTGAACTGCTGCTGCTAAGTTAACAAATTTCAAGTCACATGCTAGTGATAATAAACCTGATCCTGATTCCTTCAGGAATTAACTGTGTACGTATGCAATTATTTTTTTTTGGATGTCATGTCTAGGTAAGGAGTTGGCCATTCAAACTTGTGATTAAAATAAATTTCTTCACCCACAGATAGAGAGCAAGTCTTTTAATTATCTATCTATTCTGCCTACTAAAAGTAATACTATTCAGGGAATGCAAGTATGGGATCTAGGTGCACCACAAGAAACTTCAGACTTGTACTTTATCAAACGGATATGAGATTCGTGCTACACGTGTGGTTCACAGCAAGTGCACAGGGAAGGTTAAAAAAAAAACTAGCAATAGCATCAGAGCATGAGAATAAAAGGAAGAGTCAGCCACTCAGCTTTACCCCACTGAATCACCGTTAAAATGGCAGGTTATTTTTACTTTCCGGCTGCTTCGCTGCACTAACCCTGTATCCATTGATTCTTCTAATGTCTAAACATTTTCATCTCAAATTTGAGTAGATTCAATGATTCAGCCTCGACACACTTATCTGTACATAAATTCCAGTATTACTTTTCAATAGTCTGCAAAAGCTGACAACTGCTGATTCCACTTGTATCCCACTGATATTGCTGCTTCCAGATGGACCAGACTCCCACTACTGCTGCCTCCTTTGGGTAGCCGCTGAGGTACTTGGGGAACTATGGAAAAAAAACTATTTTATTGATGCATTATGTCATAAGCAAAGCATGCTGCACAAGAGGCATTCCAATGACCTCTGATCAATCCTCTCACAATATAAATGGAGGCAAGTAATTTTACCAAAATTATACACTGTAATTTAGAAGGATGAGAGGGGATCTGATCGAAACATATAAGATTATCAAAGGATTAGACACACTAGAGGCAGGAAACATGCTTCCGATGTTGGGGGAGTCCAGAACTACAGACCACAGTTTAAGAATAAGGGGTAGACAATTTAGAACGGAGTTAAGGAGAAAATATTTCACTCAGAGGGTTGTGGTTCTGTGGAATGCTCTGCCTCAGAAGGCAGTGGAGGCCAATTCTCTGGATTCTTTCAAAAAAGAGTTAGGTAGAGCTCTTAAAGATAGCGGAGTGAAGGGATATGGGGAGCAGGCAGGAAAAGGGTACTGATTGTGGATGATCAGCCATGATCACAGTGAATGGTGGTGCTGGCTCGAAGGGCTGAATGGCCTACTCCTGCACCTATTGTCTATTGTCTACCAAGTACACTTGGGTCTCACCCATCGAGTTTACTATTTCAATGTTACCTTCTACCACATCTCACAGCTTTGCAAAATTCCACAGCCAATATTTATTCAATTCCTCTTACAGGTATATTTATAGCTAGTGATGACTTCCATTCTAGTGATCACTTAAGTTTTGCACATATTCGCACCCCTATTATGCCATACAGGTGATAAGGTTTAAGGGAATGGGGGATTCTCAAGATTCCTGTAAACAATGGATTCAGTACTCACTATGTCTATGACTGCAGTGTGTTTGAATAATGTCTCACAGCTGCTTTCTTTGGAGCAAGATAAGGGTTAAAGTTCGCCCAGATCTACATAAGATGTGTCTGGGCTTTTCACACCTTTTGATTTTGAAAAAAAGCAGTACCTGATGGAAATTAGACAGAACATTCCTTTCTTAATTAAAGCACAAATTTGACAGATGTTCTTATGTTTGTCATTAAGTTGTGGCTCCAGCAAACCAGGTAGGACATTCTTTTCTTTAATTAAGGTGGCTGGAGTGTCTAACAAATTGATTGCACTTTTGTATCAATGGTCCATTGACTTGGCTGGAATAGTTATCAAACTGATTGTTCTCTGTATCAATAATCCATTGACTTGACTGGAATGGTTATCAAACTGATTGTGACAATTCTGACATCGGGCAGTGAACTTGTAGAACCGCCAGGGAGATGAGAAAGGTTCCTTCCCTGATGACGGATCCAAGTTCATTCGCTGGCTGAGCTCGAAGAAATAAACGAGTGAAAAGATAAGTAACAATCTTTTTGTGCTGTCGTTATTTGATCCAACAAAGTTATGTTTACACAGGTGTCCCCCGCTTTTCAAATGTTCACTTTACGACACCTCGCTGTTATGAAAGACCTACATTAGTTACCTGTTTTCACTAACATAAGGTGTTTTCACTGTTGTGAAAAAAGATAGCTCACGAAAAAGGCAGCGCGCGCCCCAAGCAGCCAAGCTCCTCCCCCGGAACTGCATTTTAGTCAGCATTGCTTAAACATGTGCCTGTGAGCATCTGAGCTTTATGTCGATTTATTTTGAGCATCCATTAGCAAGATGAGTTCTAAGGTATCGGAAAAGCCTTAAAAAGCTCGTAAGGGTGTTATACTTAGCGTAAACTAGACATAATTTTGATCGTGGTGAATGAAGTAAGGACAAGGTGAGTTTGGCTTGTGGAAGCTGACGACGATAATGTTGAAGAGGTTTTGGCATCCCATGACCAAGAACTGATAGGTGAAGAGCTGATGCAATTGGAAGGGGAAAGGATAACAATCAAAACCAAATGCAGTAGCGAACGGACCAAAAGTGAAGTCCTCCAGGAACTGAACGTGAAGCAACTGCGTGAGGTTTTCACTGCAATGATTGCAGAAAACTAGGACTTTAATTTTGAAAGGGTACGTCAGTTTAGGGCATATTTGCAGGATGGTTTGAGTGTTTACAAAGAACTGTATGATAGAAAAATGCGCGAGGCTAAGCAGTCAAGCACATTGTTGTTTTTCAAGCCTTCCACATCAGCCACAGCAGACGACGAACCTCGACCTTCAACATCGAGGCAGGCAGACATAGAAGATGACCTGCCTGCCCTGATGGAAACAGATGACAATGAAATGACACCCCAATGTCCCACCACCCCAACCTCTGGGCCGCGGACTGATACATTGCCGCGAAGAATGCAGCGGTAGTCGGGACGCACCCAGCACATCTTTAAGAAAAAAAGCTGAAATAAACAAGTGAATCAATTACGTGCCGGGCGGCATCTAATTAATTAGCTTGTTTATTTCGGCTTTTTTCTTGAAGATGTGCTGGGTGCGTCCCGGCTACCGCTGCACCACTGTATACTTTGTGGATCGGTATCAGTCCGCTGCCTGGAGGATGGGACCACTGCACCACCCCAACCTCTGACGACTCAGCCTAACACACCATCATCAGTGTGCTCGGCGCTGCCTTCCCGATTTCGGTAAGCGATATTACACTATACATACATTATATAGGCTGTGTATTTTTATGTGTTATTTGGTATGATTTGACAGTTTCATAGCTTAAAGGTTACTGGAGAGAGTGTTTCTGCCGAGAGCGCTTGCGTGAGATTTTCGCTACAGTGGACAGTGCGGTAATGATTGTAGAAAAGTATTTCTACTTTATATAGGCTGTGTATTCATCATATCATTCCTTCTTTTACTATATGTTACTGTTATTTTAGGTTTTATGTGTTATTTGGCATGATTTGGTAGGTTATTTTTTGGGTCTGCGAACACTCACAAATTTTTCCCATATAAATAAATGGTAATTGCTTCTTCACTTTACGACATTCCGGTTTACGAACTGTTTCACAGGAACGCTCTACCTTTGGATGGCGGGGGAAACCTGTACTCAGATCTCCAGGCTAACCTAAATTTGCTAATACACGACAGAGACACGATAAAACTTAAGAAAACATAATAAAATAGAACATTTATATCGGTGAGACCCAATATATATTGGGAGATCCCTTCATCACGCACCTACACTCTGTCGGACAGAAAAGTCTCCATCTTTCAGTGGCCACCTATTTTAACTCCACTTCCACTTCCCCGGAGGGAAGAGGGACGACAAGTGTGTTGGCTGGGTGGGCTGTGTCCTTGATTATCCTGGCAGCACTGCTCTGACAGCATGCGGTGTAAAGTGAGTCCAAGGATGGAAGATTGGTTTGTGTGATGTGCTGGGCTGTGTTCACGATCTTCTGCAGCTTCTTCCGGTCTTCGACAGGACAACTTCCATACCAGATTGTGATGCACCCTAGAAGAATGCTTTCTACAGTGCATCTATAAAAATTAGCGAGGGTTTTAGGGGACAGGCCAAATTTCTTTACTTTTCTCAGGAAGTAAAGGCACTGGTGGGCCTTCTTGGCAGTGAACTCTGCTTGGCTGGACCAAGTCAAGTCATTTGTGATATTGACCCTGAGGAACGTAAAGCTTTTGACCTGTTCCACCTGCGCACCACCGATGTAGATGGGGTCATGCAGTCCGCTACTCTTTCTGAAGTCAACAACCAATTCCTTCATCTTGCTGACGTTAAGGGATAGGTTATTGTCTTCGCACCATGCCACCAGGTTCTTAATTTCCTCTCTGTACTCAAACTCATCATTACTCGAGATACAGCCTACAATTGTGGTGTCATCAACAAACTTATAAATTGAGTTCGATGGATACTTGGCTACCCAATCATGGGTGTACAGTGAGTACAGCAGCGGGCAGAATACACAGCCTTGTGGGGCACCAGTGCTCAGAGTGATTGTAGAGGAGAGCTTGTCCTCTATTTTTACAGCCTGGGTCCTGTCTGTGAGGAAGTTGAAGATCCAGCTGCAGATCTGAGTGCTAAGGCCCAGGTTCCGGAGCTTACGGATCAATTTATTTGGAACGATGGTATTAAAGGCAGAGCTGTAGTCAATGAAAAGGAGCCTTACGTACGTATCTTTATTCTCCAGGTGTTCTAAGGAGGAACGTAGGGCCAGAGAGATGGCATCTGGTGTTGACCTGTTGCTCCGGTCGGCGAATTGCAAAGCATCCAGGTTGACCGGTAGGCTGTGGTTGATGTGTGCCGTAACCAATCTCTCGAAGCACTTCACAACAATTGATGTCAGGGCCACAGGTCGATAGTCATTCAGGCATGCCACCTTGCTCTTTTTCAGCACCGGGATTATTGTTGCCTTCTTAAAACACGAGGGGATCTTAGACTGAAGCAAGGAGCAGTTGAAGATGTCATTTATAGCAAGAGGATTCGAGTACAGGAGCAGGGAGGTACTACTGCAGTTGTACAAGGCCTTGGTGAGACCACACCTGGAGTACTGTGTGCAGTTTTGGTCCCCTAATCTGAGGAAAGACATCCTTGCCATAGAGGGAGTACAAAGAAGGTTCACCAGATTGATTCCTGGGATGGCAGGACTTTCATATGATGAAAGACTGGATGAACTAGGCTTATACTCGTTGGAATTTAGAAGATTGAGGGGGGGGGATCTGACTGAAATGTATAAAATCCGAAAGGGATTGGACAGGCTCGATGCAGGAAGATTGTTCCCGATGTTGGGGAAGTCCAGAACGAGGGGTCACAGTTTGAGGATAAAGGGGAAGCCTTTTAGGACCGAGATTAGGAAAAACTTCTTCACACAGAGTGGTGAATCTGTGGAATTCTCTGCCACAGGAAACAGTTGAGGCCAGTTCATTGGCTATATTTAAGAGGGAGTTAGATATGGCCCTTGTGGCTAAAGGGATCAGGGGGTATGGAGGGAAGGCTGGT
Source organism: Mobula birostris (assembly GCF_030028105.1). Lineage (NCBI taxonomy): Eukaryota > Metazoa > Chordata > Chondrichthyes > Myliobatiformes > Myliobatidae > Mobula > Mobula birostris. The sequence continues at coordinate 75,454,999 of NC_092379.1, forward strand.
ACGGGGTTCTGAGTTGGATGATCAGCCATGATCATACTGAATGGCGGTGCAGGCTCGAAGGGCCGAATGGCCTACTCCTGCACCTATTTTCTATGTTTCTATGACAGCAAACACTCCAGCTAGCTCGTTTGCATAGGACTGGAGAACCCAACCTGGAACGCCATCTGGGCCCGTCGCCTTCCTTGGATTTATCTTCAGGAAGGCCCTTCTAACATTCTCCTCGGTGACGATGAATCTCAATGCCACCAGGTCCGGTTCATCCAGAGGGCTCCTCTTCTGTTCAAATCTTGCGTAGAATATGTTAAGTTCATCAGGAAGAGAAGCGCTACAGTCATTGATATTCCCAGCCTTTTCTTTGCGCCCAGTGATCTCATTTAGACCCTGCCATAGTCTACTGGCATCCCTCTGGTTAGCCTGGGCTTTCAACTTGGCTCGATATTCCCTCTTGGCACCGTTAATGGCTTTCAGGAGTTCGTGCCTGGATCCCGTGTAGCGATTGGTATCCCCAGATCTAAAAGCCGCAGCTCCAGCCTTCAAAAGGGACTGGACCTCATAATTCATTCAAAGTTTCCGGTTAGGGAATACCCGGATCGTTTTGCGAGATACACAGTCCTCTGTGCATATCCAGATAAAGTCTGTGACAGCTGAGGCATACTCATCGAGGTTAGCTGCCGAGTCCTTGAATACTAACCAGTCCACCGATTCAAAGCAGTCACGGAGGACCTCATCTGCTTCCTCTGTCCAATGCGACACCACTTTTGACACCGTGACCTCCCACTTCAGTTTCTGCTTGTAAGCCGGGAGGAGGAGTACAGCCTGATGGTCCAATTTTCCGAAGTTAGGTCGTGGACGGAACAGTAGGCATCCTTTACTTCTGTGTAGCAGTGGTCAAGTATACTCGAGCCTCTAGTGGGGCAGGAGACATGTTGATATAACCTTGGCAGCGCCTTTCTGAGGTTGGCCTGGTTAAAGTCCCTGTCTGTAATAAGCAAAACCTCCGGATACCTGGTCTCAAGTTCACTGATGTTGGCATACAGTGTGTTCAGAGCACACTCCACATCTGCCTGGGGGGGAATGTAGACCGCTGTCAGCATGACCAAGGTGAATTCCCATGGTAGAGAGTAGGGACGACACTTCACCGACAGGTGTTCCAGGTCCAGGCTGCAAGAGCTTGTCAGTGCCACTGTGTCTGAGCACCATGTAGTGTTGATCAATAGGCAGGCACCAACTCCTCTCGTCTTGCCCAAAGACACCATGCAGTCCATCCGATGGATTGAAAATCTCTCCCGTCGGATGGCACAGTCAGGGGTGGCAGGGGAGAGCCAGGTCTCGGTGAAACAGAATACACAGCAGTTAGTTCTGCATCTCCCTGCAGTAGGTGAGTCTCCCTTTAAGATCATCCACCTTGTTCTCTATGGCTTGCACATTAGCTAGTAGGATGGTGGGGAGAGGGACCCTAAAGCCCCTCAGCTTCAATCTGCCCAGCAGCCCAGCTCTTTCCCCACGCTTCCTCGGTAAGTAGTGCATCTTTCCAGGTCTCCATCGATGCAGTGTGTTGTTGGCAACTCTGAGGTTGGTGGACACGCCTGCGGGGATCGATTGGGGGGTCGCGTCGTCAGGCGCTCCGGGTCGGGCCAAGTGATGGGGGAGGCTCCGCTGCCACTTTCAGCTGCCGGGGGCCCGGGCTGTCGATCGGGTCGGGCCCCAATGCCGACACTTAATCCCAGAAGACCAGGCTGCTGGCTGAATTGGGCCCCGGAGCCGTCTCTCACCCCCGGATGATGTGACTGCAGGCTGAACTGGGCTCCGGAGCTGACTCTCACCCCTGGATGATCTGACTGCAGGCTGAACCGGGCCCTGAAGCCAACTCTCACCTCCCGGATGATCTGACTGCCGGCTGAACCAGGCCCCGAAGCCGACTCTCACCCCCCCCGGAGGGCCGGGCTACCAGCTGAAACAAGTCCGTGAGCTGAGTCATGGTTGCAGAGGCCTCCACTCCAGCCGAGCCTCGGACTCGGTTTCCAAGGTCGGCGGCGGAGGCGTCGCTTCCGGCAGCTGTGGATGGCCACCAACAGGGCTCTATGGTGGTCGCTCTGGGGAAGCGTCTGGGGCACCTTGAGGTCTCCAACGTTACTTCTGTGTGGTCATCTGCTCCGGCAAAGTAGCAGGCCGCGGGTCTCCAGGAACATGGTGGGCCTGAGACCAGGCCTCGCTGGTCGGGTCCAGGTGCGGTCCGGAGCTGAAGAAGCAATTCTGGTGCGTCGTTGATCTCCAGCTGTATCACTAGCTTTGCCAGGGTGTTGCTGGTCTTGCTAGATGTAGCAGATTGGAGGTTTAGAAGGGTTTCTCAGGTATAGGATAGCGTGGAGGACAGTTTGCTCGGGAGAGCATCTGCAGAGTCGCCAGATACCGGCGCCATTAGGGGAAGAAAAAGTCTATTCATGGTCTCCTCCACTGTTGTGATGAGGCCACACTCCGGTTGGAGGAACAACACCTTATATTCCATCTGCGTAGCCTCCAATTTGATGGCATGAAATTCGATTTCTCAAACTTCCAGCAACGGCCCCCATCCCTTTTTCCCCTCTCTCACTTCATCTCCTTGCCTGCCCATCACATCCCTCTGGTGTTCCTTCCTCTTTTCTTTCTTCCATGACCTTCTGTCCTCTCCTAGAAGACTCCCCGGTCTCCAGCCATATCTCTCTCTTTCGCTAATCAACTTCCCAGCTTTTTACTTCACCCCTCCCTCTCCCCCACCTCCCACCTTTTAACTCTGACTCATCTTTTTTCCTCCAGTTCTGCTGAAGGGTCTTGGCCCGAAATGTTGACTGTACTCTTTTCTATAGATGCTGCCTGGCCCGTTGAATTCCTCCAACATTTTGTGTGTTGTTAAAATGGAACAATAAATTTAATTACTTTTTTGGCATTGGGAAATTGGTAGCACAACCAGCATTTAATGATATTCCTAAGAATAGTAGAAAGACACCTTCTTAAACTTAAGAGCCTTTCTGCAGATGCAATGACAACATTTAAAATGTAGTTGGAAGAATACTTGGGATAGGACAGGTGTACAAGAATACAGGTCTAATACAGGAAAATGCAATTAGTGTGGAAAGGCATCATGATTAGTGGAAACAAGGTGGGCTGAAAGGGCCAGTTTGTATGTTGTATTTTTTGATTATTTTATTTTCTAATGAATGAATGAATGATTTGCAGCCTCCTGAATGTTCTTGAAGTTGTACTCATCTGGGCAAGTTGACAGCATTCCCTTATGCTCACAAATTATGCCCATGGACATGAACAACATGGTATCAGTCAATTACCAAAACCTTTGACCTGCTCTAGTACACAGCATTTACCAATTGAATTCTTGGCAAATAATGATCCCCATGATGTTGATGGGGAATTCAGCAACAACAATGGTATTGGATATCAAGGGTACATTGGTAAGCATGTTATTTGAAAGCAAATGCTCTTGACAGGTCTGTCAATGATATTTTCAATGACTTGATGATGAATTCTTGTTGAGCAATTGGGAGCTTATCTGAAAAGATTTTGTTCTTTTTGTGAACTGTGCATACCTAGGTAATTCTTCAAGGAGGTTCTGAACACATTTTTGAATCATTTCATCTACCTACTTGCTAATCTCCTCCCAGGACAGAGCTCAGAATAGAATGTCTGGTTGGATATCAGGTGTCCAGCATGCAAATTATGTGCCCAAACCAACATAGCTCACTAAGTGTAACTGGAGCATCATTACTGGGAATGTTGCCCTTGGAGCAGGCACTGACATTAATTCACTTGTATTTCCAGTAAATTTTGGATTTTGCAGGAACTGCTTGGGTGAAATATTTCCAATGCCTATTGCAGGCAGTACAAATGTCAAAAGCATGAAGCTGAGTACAGCTAGTTTTCAAAGCTAACTCAACTTAGCTTTTGGTAATTCCACTTCCAGACCAAGCTACCCAAACATCAGTATTCAAGCTTACAACTACACTCCTTGAAGGCAAACCCCTAAGCCATGACTGATACTTTTATTGAACTCTTCCACTTAATATCAATAAGACAAAACCACCATTAAACTTCTTTCACTGCAGCATAATGACTACTCACAATAAAGGATCTGGAATATACTGGTTCACTATCAATATCTTCTATCATCCTTCCCATCACTACAATGCATACAAAATCTGATATTTTATCTTCTGTGGTCCAACCACCTCAGGGCTATAACACACATTCCTAGCAAAAATAATTAACTAGTTCCATTTAATTCAAAACATTGGTATATTGGGTCAAAACCAAGGCAGATAGGGTAACGACTTTCTAAAAGACCTCTTATGCATTTTCTTCAAAGACTGCCACATCAGCCAACAATTACTTTTATTGCATGTTACCAATTAATGTCACAAGATAACTGCACAGCTTGATTTCAGTTTTTAATACAAGGTGGCTCAAGTAAATTTCCAGCTGGTCTCCTTTGAAAGCAATGAGCATCTAGATTGTCTAGAATGTGAAGTAGAAAAATTAGATGCACACAGATTGAGAAAAGAACACAATTTTGAAGTTGCAGCAATGGTAAAAAGGCCATTGTGAACCTGGCATGGACATCTTATCCATAATTCATTTTATGATTGAACATGAGCCAGGAAAAGAAGCAAAATCATAGGCTAGAGAACAGACTATGCCAAGGACTGAAAACAATAGTATTTGTCACACGAACAAAAGAAAATATAAGCAGGCCACCTAGCCTCTTAAGCCTGCCATTCAATATGAACATTGGTAATCTTCTCCAGGACTCAAGTCCACTCCATCCCAATATTTAGCAGAAGTATCTGTTCTGCCAATACTCTGTATTAACAAAATGTTAAAAAAAATAGGGATCAAGAGAGAAGCTGACAAGCTAAGAACTGGGTATATGTGGCACACACACGAAAGTGACATTATCCTTAATGAAATGAGAACCATAAGATAGTGTAGAACATAAGGATAAAGGCAATAATACCAATGCAGGAACCAAAACACAGAAAATAATTATTTGGCCACAACTAGCTAAATAGTAGAAAACAACTTAGTCTAGCCATTCCCAGTTGTACAAAAGGCAAAGATGCAGGCAAAGCTAACATGTATTATAAAAAGCATAGGCCGTTCTTCTCATTACGAGTTTGCTTTCTCTTTACAATGTAATTTATCTAGTATTTTCCCCCATAATCTAGTGATTGTCCTTCAGTTACTTGTCCAAAAACTTTTTCAAAACTATTGAAAATTTGCTACCATTTCCCTTTCAGGTAGTACATCTGAGACTAGAACATCAAGCTAAGCTGGGTGCCTCTTATCTTTCTGTTCTATTTTTCCTTTGAAAAATAACCTTGGCCACAGAAAACATTTCCTCTCCTTTGTTCCATCAGAATTAAAGTTTTGTAGATTCCTGAACAAGATTTATCTCATCCTTTAAGACTTAGTTTTTCTCCTTAATCAAAATCATTTATCCACCATATCATGCTAGAAGGCCTTCCCAGTGTTCTCCAAGGTCTGGCTTTTTTTCCAAAAGGTGCTCTTCAGAACTAGCCAAAGTAATCTAATTGGATCCTGCCCATGACTGAAGAGATTAAGCACAATTTCCTTGCTTTTTGACTTGCCCTGATACCTTCAAATCTCACAGTTTCCACAAACGCTTCATGCCATTCCTCCTGTTTGCTCATGTTACACTTCATGAGGTTTCCCACTTATGTTCTTGTGAAGCGTATTACTGCATTTAAATTTAATTTGAATTCACACCATACCTCTTCACATAAATGTGTACTGAAATGAGCAGCGGCCCAAAAATCAAAACTCATGGGCAAAGGTATTCTGAATTAACTCTTTGTGCTTTCATTTTTATTCATAGTATCTTTCAACAAAACCTAATCTTAATGTCAATTAAATAGTGTATTATCAAAAGGCTTTTAAAAACATAAACATACATCATTCTACAATCTACACCTATTTCCTCCAATACTTCAAAAATCTCAAATACAATTTTCTTTTCAGCTACACTACAATTGACAGGTTAGCACCCTCCCCTTGCTTTTAAATAAAAATATCTTACTTTTCTTGATGTTTCATTACATACCCAACAGAAGACTCTGATACATTCAACACAAAGATCCCAAAGGAAAGATGACACAGACAACTTGAACAAAGTTCTCGCAATGCAATCATAAAAAATTGCATTTGTAACATGTAATATCACCTGGGAAAGCAAAATAACCCAATCACAGTGACAACTAAACACAACCAAACCTAACCTGCCTCCCCAGATATGTCCTAACAGGTCCAGCAGAAGCAATGCTGGAAACGTCAAGGCCAAGCAGTAACTATAAAGATAAAACAAATGACCATGATGTTTTTAAAACATCACTTCCACTGCCTTCATCCCTTCTATAACAACTTTCATCAACCATCTTTACGTGAAATGCAGATAGCCACAACCATGGAACATGGGAAGTCAACCAATATCTATTCTCTGCCTGGTCTCCACAGCTTGAAGGCACGTATTTCAGTCATCAGAATTCAAAGTAATATTTAAAAAAGATTTAGGCTGACTATTTCAGTATAACCTCAGACATAATGATTCAGTGCTGTAAACTGGCATAACTACAACTTCAAATTGCTGTTGCAGCATGACAGGATGTGGAAACTATTGACTCTACGGACCTGTAGGTTTTAACCAAATAACCAAACACCAGCTTTTGAGAATATAAAATACAGGATCAGGAATAGGCAACCCAGCCACTTATCCTGTCCCAAAATTCAATATCATGGCTGAGTAGCTCCAGGTCTCATCATCTTTTCTGTGCCAGTTCCCCAAAGCCCCCAATTTCTGATCTTTCAAAAAAATATTAACCCTTTACTAATCACCCAAATAATTTAACCCCCATAATCCTCCAAGATAAAGAACTCCAAAGATTCACCACAATGTGTAAAAAGTTCTTACGCACCTCAGTTTTATTTTTACCTTGTGAATAATCTCACTGATTACACTCTCACTAGGTACAACAGCTTCTCATGTCCATTTAGGATCCCATGTTTCAATAGGATTTCTCGTCATTCTTCCAAAGGATATAGATTGAATTTCTTTCGATTACCTCCAACCTTATTTAATTGATTCATGAAGTGTTTATTATCTTCAAGAAAGTGATGGTACAGAGTGAACTTAACAATCCACTTTAAGAGGTAAATTAAGAATCAAATCGTTGAGTTTTGAGACATTTGGAAGACAAGGTTAAACATGGAAAACTTCTCTCCCCAATGAATGCTAATGCCCAGATGGATTTAATCAATGATTGCAACTTCATGATTCTGTATTTTTATTTTAATTAAAGTATTTTCAGTAGCCACCAGTGGGATTTAATCATTACTCCATATCATTAGTTCAGGTCTCCCCATCATTAATTCAACAATTATTCTATCATACATCCTTTTATCAAGTTTATCTCAAGTATAGTCATATAGTGTGCAATACTTTGCTTGGCAGTATCAAATGCTGTCAAAATCATACAAATTTTGCACCCATTTCAGTCATTAGTCAGCTCCCACATCATATGCTTGGCATTCACTGGTATCACTAACTCCAAGCACACCACCAATATCTTACGGACATCAGTGTCCAGAAACAATGGACCAGCCACACAAATGTCACAGTGATATGAGGTCAGAAGCTGATTTTGTGGCAAAATGTACTGAAGGTGGTTTATACTTCCACCAGTGTTGTGCTCACATTAGAGAATGCAGACATTTAAGGTAGCATATACACTATCAATCAAGTTGCTTTATCTTGGATAGTATCAAGCCTCTGAAGTTATTGGAGCTACATAGATCAAGGCAAATTGATATTCTACAATGCTTCCAATGTTTGCTTTGTATATTAAATTCCATTTCACAGCTCTAAGAAAATGGAACAATATATGCATAATGTAACACCTGGACATCATTCAGGTATGACCAAAAAGCAGCATGCAACTCAAATGCCAGATAGTGATGTTTTCCAAGAGTCTAATCATCTGCATTTGACATTACTAAAATGGAACCATACTATCAACATGCTGGAATTACCAATGACTATTGTGCCAAGTACCATGATTGCATGCTCAGTTCAAAAGGCGATATTCTTATGTGACAAGTAACTTAGGAAACATGAAGATCTTTTGATCATCCACAGTCAATGCACACCCTCTACTTCTGCCATTGTTATGAAAGAAAAGTTAGTGACTGGACAATTGAAGTTAGTTGGACAGAGGAAATTGCCCCAAGGAACTCTTGCAGGGTTTCCTGAGGCCAAGATGAGTGACTTCTAACAAAGATCAACTTCCTTTCTGTTATGACAGTCCATTGGTGTTTTTTCCATGATGTCCAATTAGTTCAATTTTAATAGATCTCCGTAATGTGACTGGCCAGTTGACGGCAGTTACTGCAGTTTATTACCAAATTAAGCTGTTTGATCCAGGTCTGGACAGCGACCCTAATGACTTTAGCAAAGCCTGAAATAAGCACAGGTCAGAATGAGAATCAAGTTTTTTATCACTGGTCATTAAATTTGTTATTTTGTGGCAACAGTGCAGTGCAAGACATTAAAGTTACTATAAGTTACAAAAAAATAAGTGGTGCCTCCGTGGCCAGAACATACCTCTATGCAACATCCTCCATCTCCAACGGGATCCCACCATCAAGCACACCTTTCCCTTCCCCCACTTTCTGCTTTCCACAGGGATCTCTCCCTATACGACTCCCTTGCCCATTCGTCCCTCCCCACTGAACTCCCTACTGGCACTTATCCTTGCAAGCAGAACAAGTGGTACACCTGCCCCTACACACTCTCTCCCTCACTACCACTCAGTACCTCAAACAGTCCTTCCAGGTGAGGCAACACTTCACCTGTGAGCCTATTGGGGTCATATACTGTGTTTGCTGCTCCCAGTGTGGCCTCTTGTATATCAGCATGACCTGACATATATTACGGTATCGCTTCACCGAGCACCCACCAGAAAAAGCAGGATCTCTCAGTGGCCACCTATTTTAATACCACTTCCCATTCCATATTGTTGGTCCATAGCCTCCTCCACTGTCGTGATGAGGCCACGCTTAGGTTGGAGGAACACCACCGTATATGCCTTCAGGGTAGCCTCCAACCTGATGAAAAATGATTTTTTGAACTTCAGGTAATGCCCCCCACCCCCCACCTTCACCATTCCCTTTTCCATCTCTCACCTTATCTCCTTGCCCACTCATTGCCTCCCTCTAATGCTCCTCCCCCCTTTTCTTTCTTCCATTGCCATCTACCAGATTCCCCCTTCTCCAGCCCTGTCTCTTTTTCATCAATCAACATCTCAGCTCTTTACTTTACCCCTCCCCCTTCAGGTTTCACCCATCACTTTGTTTCTCTCTCCCCTCTCTCTACCTTTTAAATCTACTTCTCAACTTTTTTCTCCAGTCCTGACGAAGGGTCTCGGCCCAAAACATTGACTGTACTCTTTTCCATAGATGCTGCCTGGTCTGCTGATTTCTTCCAGCATTTTGTGTGTGTTGAGTGCAAAACGGTCAGAACTCTGGTGGCAGAGAGGAAGAAGCTGTTCCTAAAATGTTGAGTGTGGGTCTTTAGGTTCCTGTACCTCCTCTCCAATGGTAATGAGAAGAGGGATGCCGCGTTATTGAGGCACCGCATTTTGAAGATATCCTTGATGATTAGCTTCTTGTCCTTCCTGTCAAGATGGCACCTGCATATAATGCTCCCACAGTCTACATCCTCTGGACAGGCCATGAAACCATATATTTCACTTCTCTTATCTCTTTTACAGTTATGTTTCATTTTGAATGTGATTCTGGAACTGTTGGCGCCAGTGATTTGCAGTTTGGAGATCATTTGGGTGTTTGTCTCCATGAGGGTTCCAGGAAGCAGAGGCAGCATGTGCAAACCTCATGGCAAGGAGGTGGTGGGATGGAGGGCAAGCTGATTTTTGACTCAATTACACCAGTTAAAATGATGAGGGAGATTGAAACAGCAAAGCAAATGTGGAATGCGAGTGCCAGCTGTTTGCCTTTTGATCGCCAGTGGGATTGCCCTGCTATCGGAGATGAGAAACTGCCTTTTGACTGCTGCTGGGGTCGCTCTGCTGTTGTGCCCCAGAGAAAGTTACCCAGGTTTTCTGCATTTGTATATGGACTTGGACTATCGACTTCTTTTTTAAAGTCTTAGGTTTTATATATATATATATATATTCATTCATTCTGTGTTTCATCTTTCTCGTTTTATTTGTGTGTGGGGGGAGGGGGGAGAGAAGAAATTTGGGGTCAATGTGCCTGTTCCATTTTTGTTCTTTTATTGTGCAGGAAGGGGAACATTTGGAGGTTGATGATCCTGCTGCCGTTTTTTGCTTTCTTGGTTTCGTGCCTATCCGGAGAAGAATTTCAGAGTTGTATACTTTGATAATCATTGAACCCTTGAACCTTTGGTGGAGAGAATTGTACACACGATGGAGCTGGCTGTGTCTACAATCCTCTGCATTGGAGCCTCTATATCAGATGGAATCAATGAGAACGCCCTCTACCATAAATCTGTAAAAATTTGCTAGAGTCTTTGGTGACATTCCAAATCTCCTCAAACTCATCATGAAGCATAGCCACTGGCGTGCCTACTTTGTGATTGCATCAATGAGTTGGGCCCAGTGAGCACACATTTTGCTAAGTGACACATTCCAATACCCTACCAAGCATTAAGAGCATACTAATTGGATAATAATTGAATACCTTGCTTATTGTAAATAGAACATACCAAGTTTCAATTTTAATGTAACAGCATTGCTATGTGCCATCTCGTGTAGCAATCTCCAGCACTGCAATTAAGGTTTTGTCTGGTCTCAATATCCATCGTATCCAGTGCTCCCAGGCATTTTTTATGTCACTAAGGGAGAAGCCAATATAGATTATGCATTAAATACTTAAAGCAGTTAAAAATTTGAGTTTACCTGAACCTAAATGTAGGGTATTGTGCATGCTTTGGACACATTTTATAAATGTAACTTCAGCAAGCACAACGAGTTTCTGCAGATAGGCAGCAAACACCATTTTTACAAAATCTCATTCAGAGTCAAAATCAGAATTAGGTTTAATACCACTGGCATATGTCATGAAATTTGTTGTTTTGCAGCAGCAGTACACTTCAATACATAATAAAAAATAAAGTACAAAATTACAATAAGTCAAGTTAAACAAGTAGTGCAAAGAAGAGGGGAGAACTACTGAGGGAGTGTAAATGGGTTCATTGTCCATTCAGAAATGTGATGGTAGAGGGGAAGAAGCTGTTCCTGAAAAGTTGCATCAATATGTTGGGCCCAGGATAGATCCTCAGAGATGTTGATGCCAAGGAACTTGAAAGTGCTCATCCTTTCTACTTTTGATTGATCTCTCGATGAGGACTGCTGTGTGTCCCCTCAACTTTCCCATCCTGACATCTACAATCAATTCCTTGGTCTTAATGATGTTGAGTGCAAGGTTGTTACTGCGACCCGCTCAACCAGCTTTTCTACCTTGCTCCTGTACACCATCTCGTCACCATCTGAAATTCTGCCAACAGTTGTGACATCAGCAAATTTATAGATGACATTTGAGCTGTGCCTAGCCACTCAAGTGGTGGCTGTCCAGCAGAGTAGAGCAGTGCGCTAGGCACGCATCCTTGAGGTGCGCCAGTGTTGACTGACACCAAGATGTCATTTCTGGTCCACAATAACTGTGGTCTCCTGCAGTTGCAGAGGGAGGTACTGAGGCCCAGATTTTTGGAACTTGTTGATTAGAACTGTGGATATGATTGTGTTTAACACTGAGATGTAATCAGTGAACAGCAGCCTGACGAAGGTATTTCTATTGTCCACATGATCCAAGGCCGACTGGAAAGCCAGTGAGACTGCATCTGCAATAGACCTATTGCAGCAACACGCAATCTGCAGCAGGGCTAGGTCCTTGCTGAGGCAGGAGTTTATTCCAGCCATGACCAATCTCTCAAAGCACTTAATTGGAGTAGATGCGACTCCCACTGGGTGACAGTCATTAAGGCAGCTTACCCTGCTCTCTTTGGGAACTGGTATGATTGTCACCCTCTTGAATCAGGTGGGAACTTCAGACTGCAGCAGTGAGAGATTTGAAGATACCCTTGAATACTCACGACAGTTGGTTGGTACAGGTTTTCAGTACCCTACCAGGTACACCATCAGAGCCTGATGTCTTGCAAGGGTTCACCTTCCTAAAAGATGTTCTGACTTCAGCTTCCAAGACAAATGACAGGGTCACCGGATGCTGCAGATTTGCACAGGTGTTTTATTCTCCCTTTCAAAGTGTGCATAAAAGGTGTTAAGCTTATGAGAGTGAAGAATCACAGACATTTATGATTTTAAGTTTCACAATGTAAGTAGTGATGGCCTGTAAACCCTACCAGAATGGACTTACATCCAATTCTTTCTCTCACCTCAACCAGAATTATTTTTTCACCTTCAACATAGCCTTCAATAGGTCGTACCTGGACTTGTTGTTTAGTTCTGGATCACCAGTCCTGAATACCATAGATCTAGCTCTCAGCAGACTATGACTCTCTTGGTTCATCCACGTATTTTGGTTTGGGCATGTCATTTGTGACATGCCCAATTGTGACTATTATGGCGTATTCATTCAGACTCCAAGATGAATCCCTGAATATTGCTCAGACCACAGACTCAAAGCAGTCCTATAAGCACTCCTCCACCTCTCTTGATCATACCTTCTTGATCCTCACAGCTACTGCGTCATCACAGTCGATGTGGGTGCAAATGTGCCACAGTAGTTGAGGCAGCTGATATGATTGTCACCCTTGTAAAGAAACCTCCGACTACAGCAGTGAGAGATTGAAGATGTCTGTGAACACTCCTACCACTTCGTTGATTACAACTTTAAACTTAGTTGCTGGAGAAGAATGGCATTTCTAAGAGAGACCTGTGTGATGTCAAAAGTCACTCAGACCTCAGAAGTCAGTGGCTGCAACTGGAGATGAGCCCCACCTCTCTAAGACCTTGCACAAAAAGGGCATTTATGGAAGAGTGGCAAGGAAGAACCCTTAGCTTCAAAAAAACATCCCATTAATGACTTTGCAAAGCGTAACTTGGAAACTACTGCAAAGATGTGCAAGAAGTTTGTGTGGTCGGATGAGACGAAAGTGGAAGTTTTTGTCCTCAACACGAGCAGTACATGTGATGTAAATCCAATACTGCACATCAGCCAGGTAACGCTATTGCTACCATCAAGTGTGGTGGAGTTAGCATGTTATGAGGTTGCTTTTTAGCAGCAGGAACTGGAAATCTGGCCAGGACTGGTGGGAAGATGAATGCTGCGAAAAATAGAGAGATCCTAGATAAAAGCCTGCTATCCTCGGCTAGAAAACTTGAACTGAGGAGAAAGTTCATCTTTAAATAGGACAACGACCCAAAGCACACTGCCAGAGCAACCATGGAGTGTTTTCAAATGAAGAATGTTGATGTCCTTGAGTAGCACAGTCTGAGTCCTGACTTTAACCCAATCAAATACCCCTGACAAGACCGCAAGATTGCTGTGCACTGCCGCTCCCCAATTAACCTGGCACAGCTTGAGCAAAAAAAATATATTTCTTTTAAACTTCATTGAAATACAGCACAGATTGGGCCCTTCAAGCAGCGCCAGCCTGTATATCCCCCGATTTAATCCTAGCCTAATCATGAGACAATTTACAATGACCAAGTAACCTACCAACCTGTACATCTTTGGACTGTCAGAGGAAACCCACGCAGTCATGGGGAGAATGTACAAATTTCTGAAAGCAACAGTGGGAATTGAACACAGGTCACAGGTACTGTAAAACGGTGTGCTAACCAGTACACTACCATACTACCCCCACACTACTGTGCTGCCCAAGGGGAATGGGCAAATCTTGCTCCATCACCTTGTGCAAAGCTAATGATCTTATCCAAAAAGTCTACTGACTGTAATAGCTGCGAGAGGTGGTTCAACTAAGTACCGAGTGAAGGGGAATGAATACTTCTGAACTGCTGACATTTCAGTTTCTGAATTTTTAGTTTTTTTACAATTTTCCCTGTTTTTTGGGCTCCATGATGAAAAATTAAAATTCTCAGTTTAACTGATCTCTGGCTCAGAGGCCGATGTCAGGCTGTCTTTCAAGAGGGTGAACACTCACAAGGCTGCGGGGCCTGATGGATACATGGTATGGTTCTGAAAACCTGTGGCAACCAACTGGTGGGGATATTCAAAACCATTTTCAATCTCTCACTGCTACAGTTGGAAGTTGCCACCTGCTTCAAAAGGACAACAATGCCCATGACCACATGAGCTGCCTCAATGATGATCATCCAATAGCACTCACATCTACGGTGATGAAATGTTTTCAGAGGTAGGTCATGGCTAGAATCAACACCTGTTTCAGGAAGGACGTGGACTCACAGCAATTTGCCATCTCCACAATAGGTCTACAGCAGACACGATCTCAATGGCTCTCCACACAGCCTTGGATCACCTGGACAATGCCAATATACCTGTGACAGGCTGCCGTTTATTGCCTATAGCTCAGCATATAACACCATCATTCAGAATCAGATTCTTACCACCGGCATGTGATGTGAAATTTGTTAACAGTAGCAGCAGTTCAATGCAATACATAATCTAGCAGACAGAGAAAAAAATAATGATAACAAATAAAATAAAATAAAACATAACAATAAATAAACAAGTAAATCAATAGATTTGAATAGATTTTTAAAAATGTGTAAAAACAAATAACGTATAATTAAAAAGTGAGGTAGTGTCCAAAGCTTCAATGCTCACTGAGGAATCGGATGGCAGAGGGAAAGCTGTTCCTGAATTGCTGAGCGTGTGCCTTCAGGCTTCTGTATCTCCTACCTCCTACAGTCCCCATCAAAAAGCTACAGAGTGCGGGTCTCTGTACCTCCGTTTGTACTTGGATTCTTGACTTCCTAACCGGAAGACTACAATCTGTGCTGACTGAAAATACTATCTCTACCTCGCCGGCAATCTACACTGGCATGACACAGGGATGTGCTTAGCCCACTGCTCTACTCTCTCTACACCCATGACTGTGTGGCTAGGCATAGCTCAAATGCCATCTGTAAATTTGCCGATGACAAAACAATTGTTGGCATAATTTCAGATGATGACGAAAGGGCGTACAGGAGTGAGATATGCCAGCTAGTTGAGTGCACCCTTGCACAACAACCTTGCACTCAACATCAGCAAGACCAAAGAGCTAATTACAGACTTCAGGAAGAGCAAGACAAGGGAACACAAACCAATTCTCATAAAGGGACCTGGAATGGAGAAAGTGAGCAATTTCAAGTTCCTGGGCCGTCAATATCTCTGAGAACCTAGCCAGGACGCAACATACTGATGCAGCTATAAAGAAGGTAAAACAACGACTATAGTTCATTAGGGGTTGGAGGAGATTTGGCTTGTCAACTTGAAAACTTCTACAAATGCACCATGGAGAGCATTCTGACTGATTGCAGCACCATCCAGTTTTGGGGGGGGGGGGGAGGGGGAGGGGGCCTACAGCAAAGGATCAAAGTAAGTTGAAGAAACTTGTAAAATTAGTCAGCTCCATCATGGATACTAGCCTCCGCAGTCTTCAAGAAGCAGTGCCTTAGGAAGGCAATGTCCATCATTAAAGACCACCACCACCTAGGGCGTGCCCTCTTCACAATGTTCCCATCCAGAAGGATGCACAGAAGCTTGAAGGCACACACTCAGCAGTTCAGGGACAGCTTCTTCCCCTCTGCCATCTGATTTCTAAATGGACATTGAATGCATGAACACTACCTCACTACTTTTCTTTTAATCTGTTATTTTTGCATTACTTACTGTAGCTAACATTCTTACATTTTGACTTAAAGATCATACATGCTTAAATTATTTTAATTAAATTTCACATATTGTAAGTACCTGCAAATAGACATCATTTATTATGAAATTGTATTGAATTGTTCTGAAATCCCTGCAATTTCACACCTTTTACCAATGACTGGTCTTCAAAGTTTAAAGCAAATTTATTATCAAAGTACATAAGTTACCATATACTACCTTGATATTCATTATCTTGTAGGTATTGACAAGAAATATAACACAATTTATGAATAAGCTATACATTAATCAAAGATTGTCAAACAACCAATATAAAAAAGACAAACTGTGTTAAATAAATTGAAATACTGAGAACATGAGTTTAAAGAGTCCTTGACAATGAGTCTGTAGGCCACAGAACCAGTTCAGAGTAACAGTGACTGAAGTTAACCATGCCAGTTCAAGAATCTGATAGTTGTAAGGTAAAAATGGTTTCTGAATCTGGTGGTGTTGGACCCAAGGCTTTTGTCTAATATGATATATAAATATGGTCATGTGACAATAGCTTATCATGAACAAGGTTCCATTCATTTTATAAAAATAACTTTTCCTGAATTATTGTGACTCATACAAAACAGCCTTCAAACCAGCAGTCATCACCCAGCCCCTTTTCACTACCCTAAAGAGATGCATACGTTTCTGAAAAATGCTTCAAATTAAGGACATAGCCTTATTGCCTAGTTTACATTTATATGTCCTTACCCAACCTTACAGTTCCCAATAAACATCAACTATTTAAGGTGATATCAAAGAACCCATTTCATTGAATACCAATTGCAAATAAACAGCAATACATGCAATTTATAATTAGACCATATTGTTTTTAAAACTAGATCAATAATTTTAAACTTATAGGTTCCAACAGTAACTCAATCTATAATATTCTACGATTAAGGGCTCAACCCTAAACATTAACTGTTTCTCTTTCCACAGATGCTGCCAGACATGCTGAGGAACTTCTGTTTTTGTTTCCATCCTCTGAAGTTAACTTTTATTTTTATTAATTGTCGCTAGCAGAATCTAAGAAATGCATCTCTGTAGTTCCTATGCTAGAAGTAATGTGTTCAAAAATACAGCAGATACAATACCACTGTTTTCGGTAATGTGATCCAAATAAATGTAAACCAGTGTTGGAAAAACTTCGATCAGGCAAATCAGGTTGATGATCTGAAATATTTACCCTTTCTCTCCACAAATGCTCAGATTTTTTTTTGTTTTTCTTCATAGTTTCAGCAGCTGCAGTTTTAAAGTTCAACTCATTCAATTGTCCACTTCATTGAAATTTAGTGTTTTCTACATTTGCTCAAAAGTTCCACAACGCCAGCGACAGAGGACAACTTAAAAACCCGTGTGTAAGAAGCGAACTGTGTAAACAAATCCTACGCAAATTTTTCAATCAATAAAACGCTGCTAAAGGTACTATCCAAATTGGCGAGAAATGGGAGGAGAAAGAGGAAGGGGAAGAAAACAAGTTAATTTATGCTACTCCTAGTTCCTGATTACAATACGAATGACGGGTGGTGTTTAAAATAATCTATATTTCGCACTCCCAAGGTAATAACGAAGCCGGTTTCACCCCCAAGGCCGACGGATGGCAGCTATTGTTTCTCAAACACTGAAGTGTACCGTACTCCAGGCATCACCGTTACCCGCACCGTTACATCCGACACTGACGCCGTTCGCTGCGCATCGTACGCTGGTTCGAGGTTGCATGGTTTTGTCTGTCCCAGGGGGGAAAAGGCCCCTTTGTTATCCAAGGCTGCATTAAAGCCCGGGGAGGGAATGAGGAAGAGGGAGGGGAAGTGCGAGGAACCCACCTGCCTGCACCGTATCTGTCAAATCGTAGTTGACGGCAGGGAACTCCTTAAGCTTCCGCCCGCTTAGATTGAGAATGCCCGAATGAACTGCCTCCTCCAGAACCCTTTCCAGGCTGCGATTAAGCTGCGTTGACGGAACGGCGGTCCTTGAGTACCAAGGCTGGTGCCCACCCAAGCCCGCCGCCATTTCTCTCCCAATTGTATAGAACGGCCTCCCGCGCAGCCACCAATGCGCACGCGCGGCAAGCAAGCGCGTTCTCCGCCCAGTGGGCCCGCGAGGGGCGGGTCGAAGGCCGAGGCCATTGGTCATCTGATCAAAATGGGCGGGATCGTGATGACGTCACACCGGGCCCTGATTGACAACGGACTGCTCAGGCCGGAGCCCGAAGGTCAGATGGAGGGACAATCGCAGCAATTTTGCCGTCGACCGACGACATATGTCAGTGATATTAAACCTGATTCAAAAATTTTCTGTCGATCTGAAGATGTGGTTTCTTTGATAAATACCATTCTCCTGAAGCTATTGTATTATTTATCTTAACTTTGAAGTTTCCAGACTCTTCTCAAAATCTCAAATTAGCACCTAATCCCAATGCTCCTAAATTTTTTATTACCAACAGCAGGCACCTTCAAGCATTAGAAGGATAAACGCCCCTTCCTTAAAATTCTTCAAATCTATTGGAAGGTTAAGCAAACAAAACATCTCCCAGGCCAAAAATTCCCACAATTGAGAAGGGCCTGCATAAACTCAGGTGTCCATTGGGCAGGCCATGACAAAACTGTGGCCAACACCAGATTCCCACAACATTTTATTCCAAGTTGTCAGAGCAAGAGATTACTAGGTGATCAGGGGGAAAGATTCGAGGATTCAAAACTTCCTTTGGTAAAAATAAAACAATTACCCATTGATTCTTGAGAATCTTGACCCCAAGAACACCCAATGAGACCATTTGAGATGGCAGTGACCACTTTAATCCAAGCATCACATAGATTAATAGTGTTAATGGTTCAAGGAGGGCACCACTTTACAAGCAACTCACTCACCTACCTTGTCTGGTATTTTCTGCCAATCTGTTGAACTTCATTGCTGCTTCTACATTGGCTCCATCAGTTTTCTCAAAACAAGTGTACGTAACTGATCCTGAATTCTGGTTCAATCAACCAGAATCTGAAGCAGAATTATCAATGTGTAGGAGATCAAAGACCATCGTCCTTGGCAATGACCAGCAATTGAAG